>NW_026635603.1:320000-1811426 GCF_028554395.1 Pezoporus wallicus
TCCATCCATTCATCAGTCTTTATGCTAGATGTTGGCATACCCTGAGAACTGCACTTTTTGAATCATCAGATACCATCTGATGGGGTTATTGTTCTTTCTGACCGATGGTACCAGCACTGGATTTTTCATCAGAAGTACTGAAACACAGACAGGGATGTCTGCATTTCAGTTTGTCCACTCCCTTCCTCTAATGCATCTTAGGAGCAAGCTGCTCATTTCTGAGGGATGGGTAAGAGCACTGAAGAAAATACACAGAACTTTGTCATAGTTCTATGGGAGAAAAAGGCTTATTCGTTTGGAGGGAGCACTGGTGATTGTTCCTACAACACCATAGTGTTTTGCTGTACTGCTTTTCAGGGGGTAGTGGGGTATGCTTAGTAGAGGTGGCTTTAGATTGAGTGTTTTTTATCTGTCTCATCAAAAATCTACAGAAATGGGTTTGGTGATTTTTTTGAGACTGATACTTCCACAAGCCTGCAGCAGTTACTTTGCTACCTGAAGCTTTAGGGATGAGGACCACACTTAAAGCATTTTGCAGCATTAGTTTCCAAAGCTCCATGTGAATCACAGCGAAGGCATTAGTACTGTGGAAGCGTATTCAGTAATTGATGCAAACAGTTAAAACGATGACACAACAGGAAGCAAAGCGGTGATTTAACCTTCCATTCCCACTATGAGGAACACTAGCAGCTCAGCAGATTACTACGGAAAGGGCAGGTGGTTTTGTCACAACTCCACAACAGCTTGTGCCAGCCTAGGTGCATCTGTGCTTTTCCATGCCCACCGTGCAGGCAAGGTACTGCCAGATAAGTGCGTGGGGAATGAAAAGGAATCATGTCACAGGCACCAACACTTTGGGCACCTGCCAGCTTATGTAGTGAAGTAGAAATATTAGCGAACACGTGGGCAAAGAGTCCATTATGGAAATAAAGGGCATGGAGGAGCACAGAAACAATGAACCATGTTTTACAGTGGTTTATAGGCTGCACAGAGAAGAAATGGAAGAGGCTGAATTCTCTTCATTCAATGGGAAGATACTAACCATGACAAAAAGCATCTGGAAAGGTGTTCAGCTCAGTTGTAAGGCAGCCCTTTTGAAGCACTTTCAGAGTTATTTTCAGCTGTGAGCAAAACAGAGGAATATTGCCACCGGGTAGAAATTGCAGCCAAACAATGATCAGCAAGAAGGATGCCTACTGCTGAACCCCAGCCCATTTCAGATCGCTTTCAGCCTGCTCTTTTCTTTGTTGTAAGGCCCCATTATGGCAACAACGACTGCAAAGCATGGGCAACATCCCATCCTGGTCCTCTACACCAGGGCAGTGAGCGTTAGAGGCTTGCCTCGGAGGCCCACAGGGCTGAGTACAGGCTGTTTAACATAGCAGGGGGAGGACAGATCCTATCTTGGGTCATGGCATTTGGAAGGTCCTGTTTGTGTCCAAAAATCAGGAGCAGGAGCAGAACAGTTCCAGTTAGGTTCATCATAGAAGAGGGATGGCGTATAACCGTAGCAGGGCTGGAGATCATCGAGACAGTGCACTGGCAGTCAGAAGGGCTGAAGATAGACCTTGGAGAGGAGCAAGACCGGTGCGGCGAGAAGTGCAGGTAAGACTGAACAGCTGAAAAGCTTCTCACTTCTCCAGAGTGAACATAATCTGTGCAATTTTGACACTTCCCTATGCCAAATTATCACAGGCACTTGCAGACCACAGGTCAGCATAGGCTGGGGAGGGAGCCCCTGCACGTACTGCAGTGCATGCATGTGATGCACTGCGTGTGTGCGCTCACCAGGAAAGGTGAAAACCAAAGGAGCAGCAGTGCACAGCGAGTGCTGGGAAGTCTCAGCCTTGTGGCATGTTTGCTTGCCTGGACTCAAGAGGACAGTGTAAAGGCAGGGTATGATTGTAACACAACGTATGGTTTTGCCTTCAGAGCAGTCTACCTCTCACTAATGAGGTGATTAGGAATGTGTTTTCCCTAGGTAACCGCTCTTGCCAGCAGGCAGGGACATTTTGTGTCCACGCAGCCGTGCTCTTACTGCTGCTGGATGGGATTCCCCTGTCCCAGAGCCACCATCTGTTTTACCTGGTACTCAGACGCAGAGCACTTCCCACCCGTGACAAACCGGGTCATGCCAAAATGAACACCTGCATGAACAGTTCGGATCACTGTACAGGTATTTCAGTTGCAGAAGCACTGCACATTTTCCTGCTGCTATTTGGAGGCTGATGTGTGTAGCCTTAACAGTAATTTGTTTATTCATCCATTCCAGTAGCTTTGTTCCTGCTGACTTCTCCCTATAAAGCGGTGTAATGCACGTTTTATGAGCTATAGGACAGTTATGGCTTAAGGTGAATCCATATGTAACAGAACTGGGGAAAAAAAAACCCTCATACACGTAAAAGCTCCACATCTAAATTGTTGTTAACATTCCCCTTTGCTGATTTCTTTCCTTTTCATAGCATAGAAAGAAGAATAAATTTAATAATGGTGAATCTGGGCATGTTTTCTGGGCAGAGAGCATGGAGAGAAATCAGAATATTCAGAAATCTATGAGCTGGAGGACAGCTTTTCACAAAGTGCTGGAAAAGCTCTTCCAAATGAGGGAAGAAATTTAAACATTTAAAATATCGATGTACCAGTGGGCTGCTCTGCAATGCATCTTTAATGCTTGAAGCAGAGTCATTGGTATATTCCTAGATTTCGTTTAAAATCTGACTTCCAAAGGCAGATAGTCCTGCAGTAGTGGTTCAAAGCACCTGTGCTTCCACAAGGGATGCCTGTAGTACTTTATGCCGCAAGCTGGCTGGGAGTTCAGGCACAGCGTGGCTGCATCTGTGTGGATCTCAGCATGCAAAACCAAGGAATACACTCCGTTTGTGCTTCCTGACCGGGCTCTGGTCATCTGTATTATGGCTAATGAAAGTCCTGTGGTTTGACTGCAGATGTCCAGTGTTGGCCTATATGAGCTTTCTTTTGCAGTAAGTAGTCTAAGTGTAAGTTGCTTATAAATCCAAGTCTTCCAGTGGGTAGCTTCAGGACCTGATGAGCAGGTTCTGTTGCTACATGCTTGGATAGGACCCATAGGAAACAGTGAGCCAGTTCTTATATGCCATAGACCTGTGCTAAGCAGTACCATCAGGCTGAACCTTCTCTCTTAGTGTTTCCTGAAGTTTCCTTCTAACCTGCGCTTGAACATACATCCTCCTAAGGTGGGCTTGAGCTTGTGTGCACTATAGACGTAACTGATCACCTGCAGATTCTCCTGTGCTGGACCTGTCCTTTTTCTCTGCTAGTTTTGCTGGGGTGTAACTCGGAAACCTCTGCCCTGTACTGGTGCAGTGAAAGGTAATTACACTTGCTAAAGGAAAACACAGCAGCACAAAACCTCCATTTAGCTCTTAAAATCTGCTCTGGTTATTGTCTTAAAACCAACCTGAAAATGTGAAGCTTTAAAAGCACTACACCAGAGCCCATTCATGCTGCTTTTATAGTAAATATTTAGTTGTACAATCAATTGCAGTGTCTATCTCATTTAGACCCTATAGGACCTTCCTATATGGCCCTCTGACTCCATGAGAATAGAGGCAATTCTCTCTGGGCAGCTATGTATTACAAAGGAAGCCACCACCACTGTGAGTAACATTATCTTAACAAATATATCCCTGCCGTTGCCCAAACCTTGACCTACTGTGTGGTTTTTTTTTCTGTTAACATAACTCACTTGACATCTTTACCTTTGTATACCACTTTGCTGTGATTCCCTATGACCCTTTTAAAGAACTATAGTGGTGGTAGAGCTTCATTGCAAAGATGAACTGCAAAGCATAGCCAAATTTGGAGGGTCTGGAGGGAAGGACAAAGGGTTATTGGTTACTATTTCATACACAGCTCTCCACAAAGAAATAATAGTGAAAGATGCATGGCAGTGGAGTAGACCCCCTCTCCTTTGCAGGATAATTACAGTGAGATATTCCACACAGACCTATCCTTTCTTACGTTTCACTAGTTAATTTTATTGCATCAGGGAAAGTGAAGCAGTAACAATAAACATTATGCTTGATGTTTCTAGCTTTCCAGCATTAAGAAACAGCTGCTTTTTTTTCTGAAGGCTCTAGGAAGGTCTGAAACTCCCATGTCCAGACCATGGTCCCACACGCGTGATAGCACTAGTCGGTTTTCCAGGGTCACGTTAGGAAAGAAAGAGCAGAGCAGGAAAGTACCAGGTGCTACGTTTTCCCTCCTTCCTGGTTATACTTATGATAATTTGGCTTTCAGATGGTCTGATCCACCCCTGTTTCCTATGTCCTTGTATTCCTCAAGGGCTATGTGCTTTTATGCTCTGCATTAGCAGGAGACATAAGGATGGTTTCTAGGGATGCAAAGAACAAGAGATGGATTTTTTTCTGAAGCACCAGGCAAAGATTCTCACTTTGCTGCCTCCTCAGGCAATGCTTGTACTTTTCAAGGGTAGTGAAGGAAGTTGCATCTTCTCCTTTCAACAGGATAGAAGTGAGGTTATCCACTTCTGACTTTTCAGTCAGCTAGCAAGCTTTATTCCATCAGTTGAAGCCTGACTTGTTTTACTCTCCTGCTGGTCACTGGTACTTAGATATAACTTAAAAGACTTTGGAGCACAGCAGGAGTTACGGTGCTGCTCGTGAGTATGGCAAACCTGCACACGCATGCTGTGGTTTTGTGTCCCAAACCCATCAGGTCCCTCCGTGGAAGATCTTGAGTAAGGAGGTGTTTGCTGTCACCAGCTACTTTGCTTGCCCTCTTACTGAGCTCCTGCACAGTACTGAGGCAGTACCCATGCTCTCCTTGGGACCTGCCATACCTTTAGGATATTCTCCCTTAGTGAAGACAGGCCTAGACTGATTGAAGGGTACATCTCGGATTCACTGCAGATGCAGAGCCCTTGTCTGGAAAGCAGTGTCAACACTGACCGGCCAGTTCTCAGAGGACCTCCCGAGCTACGTGAGTAACCGTGCGAGCTGAACAGAAAGAAGTTCCTTACATAACTTGTCCCATGTTGCTGAGTCAGGGAGAATTGCTGAGGAATTTCTGGCTCGAGGCTCAGTGCCCGCTCAACCACACAGGCTTGCACTGCAGGCTCCAACCCCTGCCAGGGCTCTGCTTCGTGTCCTCTCAGGCACAGGGATGCAGCCAGCTCTCACACTCTAGGACCTGCAGACCCTGTCCTGTGCCCCGCAGCAGCAGCAGCAGATGGGTGTATCACATGTATTTCCTCAAATGCATGTTCTGTTCATCTGAACTCTCTGTGCTTTGCTGAGAACTGGAGGGGTACATCACTGTCAGTCCTTACTGTAGGGCTCGGAGTCCCCCCTCCCGTAGTCCCCACAATAGAGAAACCCATGATACAGCCTTGTGCTGTGGGGTGGTGAGGGCTCAGGTGTCAGGAGGAGTGCTCAGCCCTCCTGCAGGCAGCATTGTCCCCACCCCATCTATCCCTAGCACAGGCTTTTGTTTGCACCCCATGGGAGGAAAATAATCCCCTTGCTTCTGACCACACCTGGATTCAGCCTCCAATTTGGCACCTTGAAAAGTGGGCCAATTCTCTAACACTCTTGCCAGGACTAAAGCCAGGGTGAATGCAGCTAATTCTCACCACTCTAATTAGGTGGTGAGTTAGCAAGGGGAGACCTCACCTGTTAGAAAAAATCAGAGCGAGGGGAAAAAGAAGGGAGGAAAGAAGCAGGGAGAAAGAGGTAAAGAAAGGGGGGGGGGGGAAGAGGAAGAAAATGAGCGTACTCTGAAAAAGGAAATCACCGAGCACTTGATTGCTGTAACCAGGGGGGAGGCCAGGAACAATCCCTTTCCTTGCAGGTGCAGGACAGAAGAGGCTGTCTTATACAGGTCTCAAGTCTGAGCACTGGAGGAGCACCTGGAGCCTGGGGGGCTGCCACAGAGCAAATGCCTGTCTACATTTTCTGCCTTGCTTTTGGCTGTAGGTCTCTGGGGAAGCCTTTACTGGAGAAACCAGACAAAGGTGTTCCTGTTGTTACTCATGGGAATTCACTGGTTCAGAGAAGTGCCCTGAAAATAGGTTGAAATCCAGTTACACAGTCTCTGATAAACAAACAGAGAAAACCTCCAGTGGTGCTGCACCAGCCCTGGCCAAAAATCAACGTTTTCCTCAGTTTATTTAATAATCAGGTGCCTTTCTCCCCATCCCTCAAAAAAAAGAAAGAAACCACATCTGCTCTAGATTACTTGAAATAAAGGGGACCAAAACCTGTATGTATGGCTTCCTTAGCTTCTCCTGCACAGAGCTCCAGGGCCATGGAAACACCAGACTAAGAGGCTTAGAGTAAATCCTGGCAGTCTCAGTGCTAGAAACTCTCCCACTGATAAACAAAGCCTAATAAATAAGTTTGAGAGAAAAACTAAACGAGAGCACGTCATTGTTGAGCAGTTAATTAGGATCCCTCTAAGCATTCGTGCTGCAGAGAGCAAGGAACCCAAAGAATAGAAACCGTATGTTGACAAGAGTGAGAACATGCTGAAAGTAAACACTACTGTTGTTATTAGTACTAAAAACGATATTAATTAGTTGTATTACAGTAGCACCTAGTGGTACTACTGGATCTCATCCCCAGATGAGATTAGGGTCCCCAAATGTGAAGGTCTTAAATAGAAGTTGCATGTGCATGTATTCATGTGCATACATACATGTCATACGTATATACATACGTGTCCATAACATATAGACGGACATGCCACTCAAATGAGGAAGAAATCCCAGCAAATGGAAATCAGGCCACAGAATATTTTGTAAATTGGCTTCTCTTATCCCTGTTTTGTTTTGCTGCTGCAGTGCAGCTGTTTGCAATTGTTACTTGGGATACAGAGAGCACCAGACTATAGTTGTAGTGCAGAAATCAAAGTGTATATGTATATATATGTACTCTATGTGTGTGTATTCGTATATATCTATGTATACATACACACAGCCATGTGTACCCTCACAAACGTATGAAGTCATTTTTCTCCTGACTTGGTTCAGTACAACACAGAAAGCTTGGCTGAAGACAGAGTAAATACTACCCCAAAGGCTCCATTTACTCCCCAAGCACCATTTCTTCACTGCAAGTAAAACCGCCGCTGTCCTTTGTGTGCACACACATTTTGGAGAGTGTTGTCTCTCCCCACCCTTGCTCTGTAAAATCCTCCCTTAAGAAAGTCATAGTTAAATGCTGCCCTCAGCTAAGTCAGTACAGGTTTGTCTCCAAGGGTACAGAATGCAAGTTTCAGTTACTGCAGTTGCTGCTGACTTCTGCTGAATCAGTCCAAATAAATTAAACCCCCCCAAACTTTCCTTTTCTAATGTGACTTTGCATTTGGGAGAGCGTATAAGGACCCAGATAACACACGGTTAACTGTAACTCCAGGTTCCTTAATAACGCAAGGGAACTGATTTAATTCTTAACGTTTTAGTGCCTGGGTTTCCTAAGTAAAGGAGCCCTTGTCACCCAGATTATCTGGGTTCCTGTTTCAAACAGAACGCTGCTGAGTTGGGTTTTTTTTCCTAGGGGGAAAAACCCAGTTTTACTCCAAAACAGCAACAGCAGAGGCATTGCAGTCTTGAGGTTTCCAGTGCAGAAATTGCACTGCAGGTTGAGGCGTCAATTTAATGTTCGGAGACATGCTTCGTTTGAATGATAATTTCATTAGATTAGTTTGTAAACTTTTAATGCAGGACGTATTATATGTCTAAGAAGAAACAATTTGTGTGACAGACTATCCTTCATAATCCCCCTCTTCAGCCTTCTGCTAACAAAAGACCCTTAATACTGAAGATGTTTTGTGGGAGGAGAAACATTTTCCAAACAAGTAGTTTCTCTATTCCAGCCCAGGTAACAAAGAAGCCTTAGGAATTTCTGTGGGCCTTGTCAGGACTGGCCCATTGGTCTTAAAGCCACCTGCTGCTTAAGCCATTGGTCAATAGATTAACTGCTGCTATTACTAAGTGTTTAGAAAAGTAAGTTATGTGGCAGAGCAAACAAAATCAACCTCCTTAACACATGTTAATTCAAAATTTAATAAATCTGCCCTGAGAACAGTAAAGCAATCAAGGGGGGCTGGGGTGCGCGGGAAAGCTCTTCGTATGCGCCGGTCCTCAAGCAAAGTATCACATAGCAGATGAAAAGTCTTCATGGCATCTTAAACAAAAGGATAATACTCTATTTGCTTTGCAAAACTCCCTTGACACTTCCCTCCACCCCTCTGCCTTCCTCCTTTTCTTCCGGTTTTCGGGTGCTGTTCTGTGCTGCGGGTTTTGGGCAATTTCCAAACCTCAGTCAGAGAAGATAAGTTCACAATAAACACTAATAGTGGAGTAAATTCCCGGTGAAAAGGTGGGAAGCATTCAAATACCGGTAAAATCCTCGACACTCCGCAGCCCTGCTTGTCATTCTTATTCTTTAATGAAACATATGTTTTAACAGAGCACATCCCCATGAAAAAGAGAAAGCCTTGAGCCTTCCTTCACGCACAGCTGAGGACTTTACATCACCATGGAGGGCCAGGAGGATTTCAGCAGGGGACCTGAGGAGCTTCGGGATGCTGATGCAGGTACTTGGCCTCATGTGGCTGGCCTGAGAGAAGGCCAGAAAGGTGCTACCAATTCTTCTTATAATAATCCATTTAAACCTCTTTTGCCTACTGCACCGTGCTATTTCATGAGATACAAGAAAGACTTGGGGGAAAAAAATGTTGGGTTTGCCTTCAATAAGGGGGATAGAGAGATATGAGGTGTTGGAGCAGGTTGGCTTAGGAGTTCTTAGCTTTCTGTCAGAGGCTTCAAGCACTTGCTGTATCTCATACTGCAAGTTTAAGCAACTGGTAAAATATAGTTCTTGTTATCATTTTTGGAGAAGTGTGCACAGGTTGTTGGAATGAATTTCCATTTCTGCAATGTCTTTTCTTAACTATTCACTTTTACAGCCCCGTGTTTCATTGATAAGTAATTTGTTTCACATCTAAGTCAGTTGTAACTTAAAACTGAAGATCAGGATTATGGTTGACTTTTCTTGGCTTATAGTCATGGGATCCATGCACCCATATGGGATGAGTCTGTATTTTTGTCAAAGGATGTTCAGGAGAAGAGAAGGGTCCAGAACAGCAGCAATTCAGACCACTGCCCAGTTTGCCCACTGATGTGTTCCCACTGAGTGTTATGGGGGAGGCGGAAGTTGAAAGTGCACTGTAATGTGTTCCTGCTCCAGAACGTGCACCCAGGGTGAGGTGTTGCAGCTGGCATTGGTCTTTTCTTCGTAAATATGACCCTTTGTTACTACGGGGTTTGGCATCTGGGTCTCCAGATTCCCCACAAGTCTAACACCGTTTTTGCCAAGTGCATCGAACTGGTCCTCAATGTACGTGTTAGCAATCAGGTGCGGTACCTCTGTTAGGAAAACAAGGCCATCTTCCAGTCAGGTTTTCGGTGTGAATTCCCCAGGATCCATACGCTGTGTTCTGATTTCCCTGCAGTTCTTTAGGTCTGCCCCTGGCAGAGCCTTCCTTCCTGAACCAGGCATGTGAATAAATGCCACTGCAAGCCTCCATGCTGTTTGAAGGACCAAAGACTCCCCCTTCACAAGGCTGCAAATCTCCTGAGAGGAGAATGCAGCAGTAACTCCAAAACATTTTCCTTGCAGACCTTGTCAAGCTGTTTTTTAACCCAGTAGGGGAGTATTTAGACCTCTATGAACAAGATAAGATAAATGATTTATTGTGGCATGGTAGGTATTGCGAGGCTATCAGTTGCCATCATGGAGTCCAAGCTGAAGGTTGTAGCAAGATATTAGAGGCTATCTATCTTTAAAAAGGACATTTATCTCAGATTCTTAAAGCGTATCAAAGCTCCTTGCATGTCTGGGAATATTTGGGAGTGAGTAAAATGCTAAGAACATGTCAGCTGGACTGCTGTCCTTCCTTTCCTTCCCATGTCTGAGCACCCTCCCTTCCAGCAGCCTGGTAAAATTGTGATGGAAGGTTAAAATCAGAGTCCCGGGCATAATACGAGATTGCCCGTGTTGTGTTCTGAATGCCTTTGACTCCAGAACCTATTCTTCTGACAGGACACAGCATAAAGCAAGCCAGATACAGCCCCATACTTGTACTCTGCAATGAACACACGCAACACTTCCATTCACAGTATCTTTTTCCAAGAAGGTAGGTGAGCAGCTGTCTTCACAAGTGACACCAGCCTGTCTGCTGGCAAGAGATACTAGTGAGCAGGGTCCCATCTGACAGTCATAAAGTCTAGGTAGTTTCATGTAATGCAGTTAAAATTAAAGCAGTTGCCTAGTTTGTTTGGCAGCACCCCCGCACTTGCCTCTGCCAGGCAAGGTCAGCCGGATGATAATATGAATGGATGCTCCCTGATTCCTTTTCACTTATCTTCAATGTGACGTTGCTTTTGGTGCACATATTAAATTGTATAAGCCAAGACAAAATGTGGAGCAAAGGAGTATATTTTTAGATGTTGCTTTATTTGGAAAGCAGGAGACGCAGTCTCTCGTGGGATTTGATACTCAAGAGCTGAATGTTGCTTTACTGCCATGATACGGTTAAATCACGTTAATTTCCACGTTGCTTTATAATGAAGAAACCTAAGCTCAGCTGTTTTTCCCCTTTGAGGCTAAGAATGCAAACTCTGTTTGAGAAAAGACCGATTTTGGATCATTTTCTGTTCTGAGTGTGCTAGGTATTACAGAGAGTGCAAAGGCAATACACAGTGTAGCATGACACTTAAACTGTTATTACACTTATATCGCAATTAGACAAAAAATCTTCAATCATTCATAGTTAACCTAGGACAGCATTTTCCCCAATGTGACACTTAAATGTTTTAAAAATAATGGGGTGATTTGTTTCTTTCCCCTTGAATATGAGGCAGTGAGGTTAGAAGGGGAAGCAGAGGGGGGATGAAAAGTGGCTTTATGTTGTCAAGGTCTCCTTAACTGTTAAGCAGTGGGGGAAAGAATCAGACTGCTTTCCTGGGTGAAAACACAGAGATATTCTCTACTGATGACTGTCCTTCTAAGCCTTTCCTATCACAGGCTAGCAGTTAAAATAATGCTCACCTACTGGGCATCCAGCAGAGTTGATCTACCTTTTCTGCTAGGAGGTTCACGTCCAGTCAAGCCTGATTAATCTGTTGCAAGTCCTGAATGATCCCAAATATAACACATAACAGCTACACCTGTTTATCAAGTCAGTTCATTTCCCTTCCCCTATTCCACGCTGAAAAGGAGCATTAATTAAAACAGTAAACAAACGAGCGCCTATTCTAAATCAGAGCTGCAGGCAAAGAAGAGATAACTTAGGCTCTTGAGAAGAGGGATTTTCAGTTAATTTATGGAATCTACTGTCACTCTCAGGGCAAGGGAGCTTACGTAGCTGGGAAATTGAAGCAGACAGGCTTTGTCTAAACACTTCTTTTTCAGAGAATATCTTTTTTTTTCTTATTTTAATTTTTAATCAAGCCCTCTTTTTTTTTTTTGAAAAAAAAAAAAGGAAAAAAGGAAAAAAAAAAGGAAAGAAATTGCTAGATTTTTCCAGTGTTCTGGTGACTCATGCAGCTCCTGTGAGCTCCCCAAAAGGTACAGGAGAGGAGTGAGGTGGAGAGGCAGGGAGCTGAGCTTAAAAAAAAACCACACAGCGCGAGAAGATGAAATGTTCTGCTAGGAAATTATTCCCCAGAAACTAATTGCTGCATTTCCATCCACTTGGATTATTCATCGTTTCCCTGGCCTTTTCTGCTGGGGTCTGTACCCTGGTCCTGGACCAGCATTGATGTGAGTGCAGGCTTTTGTCCGTTCAGAGACCAGATGACTGCGGGGAGCCCACCCGGATGAAATAGTTGCAAAATAGTGTCAAAAAGAGAAGCTCAGATACCATTCTGAGGAGCTGATGGTCTAAGGCTCACCTATGAGAGCCTCCTGCTCTGTGCCATATAGAAGTGAGCATATGGGCAAGCTTAGAGGACTGCGGCAAAGGGTCCAGTCCTGCCTGCAGACATCCCCAGAGACTGCAGGGAGAGCACCAGGGAAATCAGAGAGGGGCAAAGCCCAGGGGCCTGGCTCCTGGTGCTGCTTTATGGATGCTGTTTGCACCCATCTCCTAGACTCAGCGTCAGGGTGGGCTGCCAGCCCCAGCCCCAGCTCTGCATAGGAAGGCACACGGGGGAATAACACAGATGCGGGTGCTGCAAAGTCAGGGCCTCCACTTCAGTATGGGTTTTGATTTGCTTTTTTGGGGGGAAGGCAGATTCATACTCATTTTTTATATAGGATGAGGAAAAGAAAATAAGCAGGGGAGTGTCTCAGAGCTTCAGGAGAAAAGGAGGCCACCCCCCCCCCATGAAAATAGAGAGGCGATGTGCTCTGAATTCCCCCTCAGAAGCACATTGCTGAGCTAATTGAAACTGGCTCTCCCACATCCCTGGAGAGCACCCTGACCTCCTACCTACGAGCAGCTGGGGGGGAGGGCTGGGAGGCAGAGAAAAACCCTCTCCCCTTCTCCTTTTCCTCTCTCTTCTGTCCCTTTTCCCCTCTCCCCTCTCTCCCTCTTCATTTTTTAATCAGCAGTTCTACCGTGACAAACCTTCCGTGCTGCAGCTCCTGCTGAATGCTCCCAGGACAAGTTTCACTTTCAACAGATCACCATTTTGTGTCAAAAAATCCACAGCCCGCTCTTGTTATGAGCTGCTTTTCAAATGCAGTGCATAGCTAAAATGATTACTGCTCTCCCCAAAATGAAATACTATTGGCAGGGAGACAGTTTAAACTCCTATCAGCCAGGATTTGTCATGATGAAGGCTGCGTTTCTCAGGAATCAAACTATCATTTTGCACCTTACAATACTGTTGGGACTCTCTCCCTGGGCTAATTAATATATTAGATGCCTTATTTTATTTCAGACTGAGATTTGGAATAATTCAGTTTGTGAAATCACATTGAAATTGTAGTTTTCGTAGAATTACAGACAGACCAAAAAAAGTTCTGTAAACCTTTGTCATTTCAGATGCAAACCTCTTTTAAAGCTACAGGAATGCCTTTTCACATATTTCAAGTCATCCAGCTTTCCCTGGTGGCATATCCAGTAATCATGTTGACAAATTAATGGTAGAGAATTAGTTGTACATTAAAGATTTAAATTATATTATGCAGCACATTGTCATAAAATGATATAAAACAATAGGCAAATAAATGTAAATTAATTCCAGTTACTGACATGTAAGACGCAGAGTGACATCTGTACACTTCATGACTTGTGCAGCTGCCATACTTTAAAACATAAAGCGATGGCAGGGGGGAGAAGCAAGGCACGATGCAGTGGGAGGCAGGGGTTGGGGTCAGGCCCAGTGTTTGGGAATTGCAGTGGGCCGGGCAAACCTCACCTCCGCTTCTAAACAAACAGATCTGCGTCCAGCATCACCCCTGGGGGGATGCTAGGAAAGTTGCCTTTGTCAGGCAGGATGAATACCTTGTCATGACAATACTTGGGGTGCTGCATTATCCCACCCTGACCGCAAACCCGCGAGTTCCTATCGATACCAAAGGGCAGTTGCTTCCCGGGCCACAACCCCTGGACTTTCGAGGGCTCGCACACTACTGTGCTGGCTGATTATATGGGTTCTGTTTCCTGGTATGAAGGAATGCATTACCTGCAGCAACGGATGCATAAAATACCGGGCGCGGGAGGCGCTAGGAGGAAGCAGAAAGCTGCGGTGAATTGAAGCCCCGGCTCTGGGTTTATACCCACAATCCAGACACATGCTGAGAGCCTAATCACTGGGGCCATTCTTCAGGCTGTTGTCCAATCAGTCCCTGAATAGCAAAACCCCACAATGCCGAGTATGAATTAGGGGAGGGGGGGAATAAACGTGAGTGCAGACTTTTTTTGCAACAATACCTAACCGGGCCTTTCAGCCAGGACAACTCACGGACAAAAGCACGGCGGAAATTGAAGTAACTTTTGGAGGCCCTCGGCAGTAAGAGCTAGCTCGACTAGGGTAGTGCTGGCTACCCTCTTTTTTGTGTGCACCGGATCAATTATTCACTGGGGGGGGGGGGGGGTTTAGAGGTGGAGGAAGGAGGAAAAGAAATGTCTTAAAACCCAGACGTTTGTGTCACACTGGCCTTGGAAATCAGGGCTGTTCGTGAATAAAACCAAATATTTTTGTCTCCTCCTCCTCCTCCTCCTCCTCCCCTCGGTGGATGCTGCAGTGATTTAGGGGGTGGCTGGCCGAGTGCTCACATTCCTCACCCTTCCCCCCCCGGCCCCGCATGCCCGAAGAAGAGAAAAGCTTCTTGAGCTATAGAGATGTCAGGTCCCTGTTTTAAAATTTAGCTTTGTTTACCCAACAGAATGGAATTCATTACTGCGCGAAAGCGGTTCAATTTTCTGACCTTTTTTATTCAAAATGTTGGAAGTAGCAAAAAAGCTCATTTGAAGGTCACAGGTTTATGTATCTATTCTCTTAAGTGTTTTAGAAATTCATATGGAGGACACTAAAGGTGGAATATGTGAAAACATACTGTTCATTGTTTACCCTAACCTTGCCATGATTATTAGATAAATGAGGGAAGCAAAATGGCATTAAAAGCCATTGTTAACAGTGGGGTTTTTTTTTCCCCTGAAGACTGTTCATTTTTGCCCCTGATCTGCAAAGGTCATTTTCTAATTCTTTTCACTGAGTAGTTTATATAACTTCTGCATTTCAAGTCTATAAAAAGCTTTTGCAGACTTTTCACACTGTAAGTGGTAATTTGTTTCATTGCCATTTGAATTTTTTACATGTAATTCCTACGGATGTTTTGCTGATATTGTCAGGCTTAAAAGCCGAGAGGCTTTTCAGTTATTTCTTTCTTTCTCCTTTATTTTTTAAGCCCAGATCCGTTCTATGTGGGTAATTTAAAATTAGTGGAATTAATCACTCGGTGATTTAAAAGCCAAACTTTGCGGTGAAAGAGACTCGGAGCAAAATGATTTTAGTTTTCGACATCCACAGCTGATTTGAAAGGCCTTTTCAGCCCGTTATCCGAAGCCAATATTTAACTGTTACTTATTCCCCTAATTTCTGTCCTTTGTCAGGGGAACTTTCCTCGCTGGATCTTGTTGCTCCGTTCCGCGCTAATTGCGGCTTACATTATATAAATGGCTTTGTAAAGAAAACTATAACCCCCAGCCTCGAAAGTTGCATGTTTCTATTTGCTCAAACTTGATGCACTTATTTTGAGAGGGTCATTTCGAGGAAAGCTGTGTAGGCACTGAGAATGTCCCGTATAATAAGCTTAAACAGAACCTTTTGTCCGTCCTAGTCTTCTCAGGCCCGAAAATTAGGCCTCCTTTTTCTGGCGGGGGGCTGAAGTGGTTCATTACCGCAGCCTCCTCCGGCAGGCCTTGGCCCAGCCATTCCCAGTACTCGAGCTCTGTAACTTCCTTAGAAAGGACGAAGGAAAACATGGCACACAAAGGTCTTGTTAGCACTTCCTATGTGAAATTAGCAGCTTTCTAAAAGGTACAACTCCAATTACCTAACATTGTGGGGACGCGCACAAACCCAACAATGAGCCCAGTCTTGCAAGTGACATGCTGTCTCTCTGGAGTTACTTCCCTAATTAGGGATGACGAAGCCCCATTCTGGCGAGTGCATCTATTTACAGTGGGCCACAATGCCTTAACTCGAGCATCCTCCTGAAAGGCCAGTGTTAAAAAACACAAGTGCTCTTTTGGCGGAGCCGTCCGTGGGGAAGCGCCGCATTCCTCGCGGCTACACCCTCCCGAAAAGGGTGGCCGCTTTCCCCGGCATTGTTCACACTTCAGGATTCATTTGGGACAATAAAGCTCCTGCCCCGTGAGCGCTGGGAATTACAGTGGACAATGGGCAGGCTTTCTTAGCGGGGTCTAATGATGGAAAAAAAGAAAAATATTTATTGCTTTTGACAGTTTCACAAGGGGCAAAAATCCTTGTCGTGGCTTTAAGTTTCCACAGCTGTTGGAGGAAGGGTGGTCATATGGACTAAAACAGTTCGGCTCCTTTGTTAAGAGGCTGAGCACAAGGGCCAAGCTGTGAAATTAAAGATTAAGTTCATTAAGGTAAGATAATTGTGCTTGCATCCTTGTTGATACAGGTGTATACAGGCAAGACCTGGCTCACCGAACCTATTTATTTACCTCCTGGCTTCTTGCAAGGCAAATCAGCTTGTGAGGTGCTGGAAATGCTTGTTGTTTGCTCAGCCTGGGACGGGGCTGGCGTCCTGCAGCCTTTGTGTGCAACAGCCCCATCAGGAGGGGAAGGAGGGCAGGATATACTGGGGGGAGGGCACCACAAAACATACCTTTGCCCAGAGGAGAAACCCGCCCTGCTTTCAGGCTGCGATAGGAGTTGGCATCCTTCCTTGGAAGAGAAATGCCTTGAAACACCGGTGGCGTTGCTCTGAGGGAGGGGGAAATTATTAATCCCCCGGTAGCTTGTTTGGCATAAAAGTGTTACTGATTATTAGTTTGCTGCCGCTAAGTGTTTGGATTCTTCGCTCTTATTGTGTTATTTGTATTGTTAACAGTTCACAAGTTCAACAGTTTCAACTAAATTGCGCTATAATATTAGGGTTCCAGTACGAAATTACTGCAGTTAATAATAAAATAAGACCTTTGTGTAGGTATATAGATAGTTTCCCAAATTCATTTAAAAAAGCCCTCGTGAATTAGTGCAAACATACTGCTGGGGGTTGTGCTGTTTTGGTTCAGCAGATCAATTATCTATTGTGCTATTCCAGTGACGAAGGAGGATGATAATTTTGAGTGATTAAAAACGTTGCAATAGACTTTCCATTGTATTTCATTAAAACAAACATAAAGCGGGGACTTGCACTGAGGACCCTGGCGGTTCACTTCTGCCAGTTTACTTCCTCTCGCCCAGCCCAGCATCCCACTCGGACCACCTCGAGGAGTGCATCGCACGCAGCAAGGAGCCAAACCTGGTGCTCAAAAACTGTGCCTGGCAGGACCTCTCCTGTAAGAGAGCACAGTTTAATTCACTGTTGTTTCTCCTGTGACGATGCTGCTCCTCAGCGCAGTGTGTGTTTTGCAGTGTGAGGTGGTTTGCGATAGCACGCTGTAGTTAGGACACGCATCCTCTCTAACGTCTTTTTCTCCACAGATTTTGTGCAGGTCAGTGTCAACAAGTGGGCATGCAGTTTCTTAGGGATCAGAAATCCCCAAACCAGCACAGACAGTTTGATGTCTGTCCTTCCCAGGATACACCTGTGTGCAGAATATACTGTTTCTGTCCCACTCTACCTTGGCAAGCCAAGAGTTTCTATGCCCATTTGGGAAAAAGCATACAGAAAACGCTGATGACCAAAATCCCTCAAAGACAACATCTTTTCTGCAAAGCTGAAGAGATGCCTGTATTAACAGGCACATGAAAAACAACAAGTTTCTTCTCCTTCAAGCTAACAATACGTTGGGCCCAATCCTGCTCATATTAATGAACTGGTTCCACTATATCCTGCCTGCTTTAGTCTGTTTTCCCCATATACGTGCTTAAGGAAGCAAATTCAGGTTTAAAATTCAGGTTCAGGTTTGAAATGCACTGAGCTATAGATATGCTAAATATCAGAAGCGCTGCTCTTTTAGAGAGACATCTGTTTGTACACAAATTCTCTCTGTCTTCTGCTGGAGAATATAAATGACATATCAGTGTTTTTAGTAAGCAAGTCATTCAAGTAACATAAAACCTTCTTATGGCGTCTGTAAAATTTAGGATCTAGGTTTCTCTCTTGTGGCATAGATAATGAATTCTGCTTGCTGGCTCGAGAGAAAAACCCATTACATAGCTGGCATATATATCCTCTTACAGCTAACAAAACATTTCATCATTTGAAACAGCTGATAATTGCAAAGAAAGTTGCAGGAAACTTCTCAAGTGTTCTTAGTTCTTATTTTATATTTTGGTCTTAGTGAGAGCAGTCACTAGAAGGGTGCTTTTTAAATGAAGTAAAATGGTTTGGATTTCTTCTTACTGTTTTTAATATATTCTTAATATATTCTTATTATTATTTTTAATCTTTTTCTTTAAAGATCTGTGTATTACCAAAATAACTTAAACCATTTTCATCTCAGAGAATAATTTTCAATGAAGCCCGTGTAAAACAATGTATGAAAAGTTTCCATTATGAAAACTTAATATATAAATCTTCAGCCTCTTCTCTTTTAGTGTTTTTTTCATAGGCTGTTGAAAAATACTTGTAAATATAACTGAACAGTTCATGAAATAATCTGCCTACAAATCATTAAGGACAAATTAAATTAGCTTTGTTTTCCTGCATGTAGACACAAGGACTTCCAACATTTATTTATCCCAGCCTAAAAAAGAGATGCTTTGCTGAGGTGGGTAAAAGAAAGTGGAGGAGATTGCCACTTCAGCTGTTTCTCCATCTGTGTTTGCTATGTACAGGGTAGAGGCATTACAGTATGTTTGCAAATCAGCATCTCTCAGGCAGTTTGTTTTTAAGAAGTGTTTGCTCCCTGAAATCATTCACATGTTGCATGAGTGACTGTGTTTCTCTCTCTAACATGTGAGTATGCACACCTGTGTTATAGGCATTGATGAATGCCCATGATACGTGTGGATATGGATGAATGTAACTGTGTGTATGCATACGCATGTATAAACCTGAATACTGTAGCAAATTCATAGTATTTGATATACGTTATATTCCAGATGGACTGTTCATTACAATGGTTCCTAGTCTGCACAGAAATATAACAGATCCAGTAATAATTAAGAAATTACTTCACTTTGAGATGAAGGATTTTCTGTAGTGCTGTTATAATTTCCCCTGCTTTGCCACCACGCTGCCATAAAAAATAGCAAAAAAATTTTAGGAACCCTTGCCAAATCTTTTGTCTTAGGAATTATGTGCTGAGTTTTCACCCGTGATTAACGATTACTGTGTCGCACTTGTTCTGTGATTGACCACCTCTTCTTGGAGAGTAATTCTTCCCTCAGGAGTACATATCAAATTTGAGCAGTACCTGGGTTTTGCTAAACAGACCATTGAACGAAATACAGCTCACACAATAGTTTCTGCTTTTCTTATTTTCTGAAGGATAAAACTACACAGTTGCAGTTTTGTGCTTGGCACATTTAGGGTTTATGAGAAGATTTCAGTGAGAACACAGGATGTTTTTTTCTGGTTTATATGCCAGGTGGTCTTCACTAACCAATATATGGTGAATATTGTTAAGAAATCTATGAGGCTGCATTTCCCCCTGTCCTCTACAGTATGTCCTAAAACTGTAATCTTACTCAGCTGTGGATTAGTTATTTAGCTTGGGCATTAAGTATATCAGAAAAGCTTGATCTAAGATTCATTATATGTGTTTTAATATCAAAATTTGTCATTGCCAAATAAAATTTTAATATTCTAAAATACGTTCACCCCCTTTAGCAGCATGATTAGCAAATGTTTTGCAGGGGAAATAGAGGGACAGGTTTTTTGCATAACACGTTATTCTCTCCTGCTGGAAGTAAAATCCTCAGAGCTTTTTTCATTGTTGTGAAGTATTTTTTTTTAAAGGATTAGGCTGACATTTCTGAAGAATCTTGTATGGGCTAGAAAGGCTGTCACTAAGCATCCGTGCTTTTTTTGGCAAGAGAAATTCGCCTTCCTCGAGTTCCATACTGTGCTGCTGGTACACGAATTAGCAAATATAGTTCGACTCCAGTGCAAGTCGTGTTTTCTGCAAGTCATTTCCTGCAAAGTCAATGTGACAAGGGTTGTTTTCTTTATAAATGATCAGAAATTCTTGGGCAAAAGAGCTCGTGAGCATCGACTGAGGGACGCAGTCAGCTTGTGTGCAGGAATGCTTTGGCCGTCTGAAAAGTCCTGTGAAATCCTCTGGGGCTCCTGGATAAGCACAGGTAGGCATCTGAATGGGCTACGGTCACTTTGTTTATAAAAAGAATGCAGGAGACAGATTTAAATGAGCCTCGCAGATTACGTGCCCAATCGATCACAAAAGTGCAGTGAAATCCTCCTTTCCTTCATTTATTTGGCTTCAGAATTATTGTAATGGTCTCTTTCTGTGCAATGCATGAATTGCCAGAAATGGGAGGCGTTGCTTATTTTGTTTACTGCCATTGTACCAAACAACTCTTCCCTCTACCAGATCAAAAGTGTTTGTCCCTCCACGGTGCATGTCTACTCTGCAGGGCTACAAAATTTAAACCAAACAGCTCAGGTGCAGCACAGAATCTAACTGAGAAGCATAACAAACTTGATCACTTGGATCTTTGATCTCCTTGGATAAGACTACTTCCAGGAGTCAGGCCAGCATCTTGCTCCACAGCACTGCAGTCTTCAGTGCAGACATAACCTTAGACAAAGAGTCATCATGCAGCCAGAAATAAAAGAATCCTTTCTTGAAGAAGCTCTGTTTTCTCTTCTTTTGCCTGTTTTTGCTGCACTTCACAACATGTATTTAACTTCTGTGATTTTGGGGTACATCCTGAGGCGATACAGAGCATAGATGCTGTTATTCATCAAGTGGGCTGCTATTTGCTATCTCAGAGTCTATGTTATCAAACTGTAATTCTAAATAGACCCTGAAAAATACTGATCTGAGTACGCTGATTAATTCTAAGTATAGAATTAATATGATTTAATTTTCTGAAGAGTCTCAGCTCTTCTGATACACTCCTGCATATGTTGTTTCTCATTTTTCTTGCCTTTTTATGAAGAGCTGGAGCATGAAAAATAATAATGATGGTCAAAAGGGGCTCAAAGGCTACTTGAGTGAAGGCAGAGGCCAGGGACACTGTTCCTGAAGTAGGAAAAAAACCCTCAGATGCTACTTGAGGTCCAGAATAGGAGAAACAAGTCAAGGGAACTGTGTGACATTAGACAAGAGAGTGGATTCAGACAGTGTAAATGGAAGAAAATGAGAGGAGAAATGCTGGTGAGTATGCAGAAATTTTAGAGCACTACAGACAGGGATGATGAGTTTAAAGGGCACATGGTCAGACAGGGAGCCAAAGGAAATAATATAAATGTGCATGATGCTGGTTACAATAAGGAGAAAGAAAATTGACTTAGGGGTCAATTCAGAATGTTTTTAAGAATACACTTGAGTGTAAGTACCTAAATAGCTTCACAGAAATCAAGCCGATGACTTGTAGTGAAAGCCATGTGTGCACCCATGTACCCTGCTGTACCGGAGCTTTTAACGATAGCCTTCACACAGATTTGAGTGAGGGTGGAGTTGGACAAGAAAAGGTTACGACAAGTAAGATACATGGCCAGCAAACAGAGACAGGCTAATGCAAACTGAGTGCTAAAAGTAACATATTTCTCTTTATGTTCCAGAGCTACCTAACACTTTTGTTCCATACCCTCCGTATTTCTTTTACATCAGGCTGACAGTATTCAGTGTTAACCTAAAACTTTGGGTTTCCTAAATTCCAGCTCTGAGGCTGTGCAGTGTTGTAGCTGTAATACTTGAAGGAGTCTTGAACAGCAAGAGCCCTTTTGGCTCTGGTAGGTCTGTAAGTGCAGCATAATGTTCAAATGTACAATCCAGGCATAGATCTTGGTGGAGATCCGTAGGTCTGGGTCTTTTTTATTCTTTCCAATTGGAATGGCATCTTACAGACAGTGAGCAAACTCATTTTAAATCCTGCAGTTTCCTTTTCACAGCATATGATTAATACCTCTCTTCCCCCACCCCTCCAGTTTTGTCCTGCTACTATCGTTATATTTGCTGTGCACCAAACATGTAGTTGGTGTTTCACATGCAAAAGTGGAGTGTGCCTAAGGACAAAAGCTGTAAGAGTCTTTACATTGGTGTAATTAAGCACTCAAATAGGTGTTTGAAGAATCAGGAAGTGGGCAAAGACCTAGAACAAGTGGGACAAATGCCACTAAGACCTTGAGGTTGTAGGGTAAGTTGCATGTTTTTGAGGACCTTTTGTGTCATAAAGCTTCAATTATTAATGTGGTAATACTCATATTTTCTAGTTCTGGATTTTACTATTGACTTCTTATTGTCTCTGTAGCCCCTTGGTTCTCATGGCAATATCATTTTGCTTCTTCTGTCTCCCTTTTCTTCTTTATACATCAGTCTGTGCCTATGAGAGGAGTAAGAGTTCAGGAAAGATCGTCTCTAGTGATGCTGATGAGGTGTGATGTTTGCGATGGTGTTAAAAGATGTTTCTTCTATTGTCACAGAACCCTTTCCTTCCCAAGGAACCCCCCTGGTTTATTAGCTCACTAGACGCTGGTAGGTGTGCAATGTAACTACAACTGTGGTTGTTGGATAACTTGTTTTTACAAAATTCCTTTAAACCTGTTACCTTTTTCTCATGAAGCAGATAGGTTAGAAAAGAGATGTTATTGGTAGATGAAACTTCAGTTCCTTGAGATCCTAGCCATACCCAAGGCACAATAAAATCTATGGAAAATATTGATTGACTTCAATAAGGCCAGGACTTTATTATCAGTATCCAATTTTTACTGTAGTTATGGTCCTCACAAATGTGCTTCCTCTGTGGAAGAGGCTTTTTGAAAAGCTTTCAGACAAGCCTTTCCATCAGCAGAGTGGCCACAGATCAAAAGCTTGAACTGCTCAGACTATGTCATAGATTTACACAATAATATAATGAGAGAGCTGTGTATTGCATCTGGAAATTCAGCCGAGAGCCCCAATCAGATGATGCTGAGCTCTGTCATTAAAGAAAACGCCAACCTTTCCCTAAGTGCCAGGAAGGCAAATGAATACAAAGGCCAGAGCTGGTCAAAAATCATAGATTTTTTTTTTCTTTCTTTTTTTTTTTTTAATGTCATTAATTTAATGACATTAAAACGAAAAAGCAACCAAAAAACCCAAATTTTCCTGATTTAGTAAGAGCATTGAGCACTACACTTTCCTTAATCTCCTATTTCCTGCATCGCAGCTCCCACCCAGCCAAGGCTCCCTTTTCACAGGGACTTTTTTCCCGGGATGTTTTATACAGGGCTGATCCTTTCTATTTGACAAGGAAAGGTGACTGTAGCCATAAACAACCATTTTATACTTTGTAGCTGCTTTCTGAATCACCTTCTGTAAGGTGGGTAAATTACTCTCGTGTTTTTCTTCCTTAAAACAAAAGGGTAAGTTTCCTATAGTCCAGGAAAAAGAAAAGGCAAAAGTCAGACCTCAAATTTCCAGTGTTCCCATAGTGAGCCAGTGAACTCTGCTATAGAATGTTTTAGAAATACTCAAACTCAAAACAGGAAACAAAACATTCCCCCTGCCGGAGCTGGTGTGACATCTGTAGCCTAATGTTAAGATTACTTCTGCATTACTGGTCAATTAGTACATTAAAAGTACCTGCACACCCAATAAGCGGACTCTCTGAGTCAACTGAGGCTCTGTATACCAAGTCCAAACTTGGTTCTGTAATGACATCGCTGAGTTATCGAAAAACAAAATATCAGGACTGAGTGCAAAAGTGGTAGAAGGATAAGTGAGACCTCATTAAGAGACCTCATCCATTTGATTTGCTTCTGATTGTCTTCAAGACTGGGAAAACTGCCTTTTCCTGACTTTGGTTACTAGAGCTCTGAACTTCTTGTTTCAGTGTCAGTGCTAAGTAGTCAGAGCCTAACCCTGGTGACAATGCAAAGTGAAATTAATATTAGACTTGTGTGGATCAGAACTCAAGAATGTTCCCCTTGACCCTGCCCACCAAAATCAACGAGAAAAGCCATCCTAGGGAGCTGCATGCAGACAATTCTATTAAAAACCTGTTCTTTAGATAGAAATCTGAAATTAGGATTTTTAGTCAATTTTCCAACTCAAACTTCGTCTTTGTGTTAGGCAGGCTTCATGACGCCTGGACTTAGTTGGTTTCCACAGGGTCGAAGCTTGCTTCCATTTATGTAATACATACGTAATAGAGGAACGGACTAAGGGTAACGTTGCAGAGGTAGCTATAAATCTTGAGGGCTTATGTGTATGCACGTATATTTCTAATTAGGTGTAATGCATTGCTCCCTTCAAACTGTCGGTGTGATTTTTTGTTTGCTCAACCCTGGGCACTTTACCTCTGCTTTTATACCTGCTCATACTATGTCAGTTGTCGGTATTTGGAGTGTTTGACATAGCTGCTGCCATTGTAAATTGAAAGATGGAACCATGGGCCAGATTGCTTTTATCTGCTATCTAGTTTTGATCTTTTCATCTGCTCTTTGCCAAGTAATGTCAGCCATGATTATTTCTAACTTGCCAAAATTCTGAACGGCTTTTAAACAGGTGACATTTTCCTATAAAAAGACTCTACCACAAGCACGTTTCTTTTTCCAGCCCCGAATGTCACCTTTTCTCCCATAATTACAGTGGTCTAAGTGACACATTTCTGGACTACTGACAGTTTTAAAGATTTGCTGTTTGTGGGTATTGCAATTACTGTGCATTACTTTCTCCCTTCTGAGAGGAGTGAAATTATTTCCATAGATGTTGCTGCCTTCACAGTTTTGCCTTTGATTTTGCACAGTTGGCTCTAGACTAGATCTAGATTTGGAAGTAGCTGGCAATAACTTAATGTCAAGCAATTAAATAACTTCGGACTTTGCTACTGCCATCACTTAGATGAAATCTTTCCTTAACTTTTTCTTTCTTGCCCAGAAGCATTTGCAAAAGTCTGTATTGTGGTAGAGTTTGTGGGCAAATATTTTTGTGCCTAGGGTCACTTACGGATGTTAATGATACCTCTCATTACAATTATTCTCCTGTAAGGGTACGTATCTTGCAAGTGTATGCCCTGTATAAGTGCAGCTTTTTGTGATGATGCCGTATTTAGCCCATTGGATACTGATGATACTTGGGGTCCATGTATTTCTGCTGGCATTCCACCTCTTCATGTAGAGAAAGAATAGGTTGAAAATGAAGATAGTAAGCTTACTGGGCAAGACTAAGTTCACCATTTACTTACTCTGTTTTATGGGTTTCCATTTAAAACCACAAATAAAGTGATCAACAAACACCCCATGACATCATGCAGTTTAAGTGACATATACTGTAAAAGAAATATAATAGTTGTCTCCTCTTTTGTTTCAAAATAAACCCCTGGAAACACCAGACACACAAACCAGAGATCTACTTGTGGTCTACTCGCCGTTTATTCTATATATCATAGCAAATGCTTCCGGGGCAGACTTACACAAGTCATCTACAAACTCTAGAAGGCAGATTCTCACAACTGTATTTGAAAACTAATTACAGATTTTAGTATTTCAGGTTTGAATAGCAAGCTGCATAAATCTGTTTGTTGGTCTGCTCTGCAGATCTCTGGAACGACAAGAACTGCACCACGGATTTGTAAAAGAATCGACTCCTTTATTGATTACTTTTGGACAATTGTTTTTTAATTTATGCACACTTAGACAATTGCATCCAAAAATTGCCTACATAAATTAGGAGCCTGGAACAGGAATTTAAAGAATGGAAAGAACAAGAGCAACAATAGACTTCACAGTCAGTCTCCTTTAAGTCCTTGGTATAGTCACAAAGTTAAGATACAAAAGCATTTGCAACAACAACATAGTGGGCAGAGAGTATAAAAGAGAGGCCGTGCAGCCATTAAGGCAATTAAGAAAGATTAAGATTGCTTGTGGTGGAAAGACCCATTAATCAATAGGCCAGAAATCACAGCATGTTATAGAATATACTTCACAAAAAAAAAAAAAAAGAAAAAAAATGGAAAAAAAAAAAAAGAGAACAAACAGGCTAAATATATCCCATACCAGAGTTCCCATTAATGGGAAATCATATTAATCCCTCAGATATTGTTGGCTCCGTAGTTAGGTTTTCCCTTTGCACACATAGGAACAGCGCCGATGAAATGCATGGTAACTGATGTGCAAACCAGCAGTACTTGTGGAGGGAAAACAGAGCTAACTCAAGAGGGAAAGAGTGGATGCTGCTCAGCCTTCTGCAGGAGAGGGACAGGTATTACAGTTATTCACTGCCAGCAACAATGATGAACAAGCCCCCATTCACGACCCTAAAGCTCCTGTACAAAGACAACACGATGCCTGTCAGGAGGATGGGTAATTGAAAATCCTTACATTTGCAAAATGCCTGTGGGCATCTAATGCAAGTCTTCATATGGTAATGAGGAGAGGAAACAAAGTGGGAGGGCTACTGAGCGTGTTAAAACTTGCACCTGAAATAATTGAAAATTGGCTTAGACGGGCATGTAACCAGGCTAAACCAGCTCTAGGGCACTCAGCTTCATCCTCAGCAGCAAGGTCACCACCCGACTCCAGGCCCTATGCCTGTTGTCTGAAGGAGCAGCTACAGGTGGGCAGGAGCTGATTTGCTAACTGGTTTTGCAGAAAGAGCTACAGCTGTTTGGGGTTTTTTGGTTGGGTTTTGGTTGGGTTTTCTTTTAAAGCAAACTGAAAAGCAGAGGTGGGAATAGGTAGATTTTTTTCAGAAGAGGTTGGGTTCAGTAATTTTTTGAACCTGAAACTAACTCCTCAGGAATTTTCTGCTTCTTGACTCAAAATGAATTTTTATTCACTGATTTGAGCCAATAGTATGGAAAAATAATTTTAAATTATCAAAATAACTGAATTGAAATAATTTTCAATTACAAAAACTACTGAATATTATAAACACCCAAACCATGCTGTTTTGGTTGATTGGTTCGCAAGCATTCTTGAGATGTATTGTTGTTTCAGGGAGGGGTTTATTTCTTACTTTTATAGGTTTTCTAGTTGCCATCCAGGTGAGAAAAAGGCTTTCTTACAAAGCTGAATGTGATTCTGGAGTATATAGAAACAGATGAGGCACCTGGACTTTTACATTCATGAGGCAAATCATCACTTTGGGGTTTTTAATGTAGTCAGGGTGTTTCAGGGAGTGTTTCTTTGGTTAACATTACCAAAAGATACTGTTAGAGGCACTATAGGAACCAGGATTGCTTAAGAAAAGAAGGCTGGTGTCATACTTACCTTATAGTAGCTTTGGTGTATAATGATAATTATGGGATGAAAATCTATTCTACTGCAGGTATTCCATTATTTCTAGAGAGGTCAAGTATACACAGATTTCCCTTAATTTCAAGCAGGATACAGGCATCTAGATTTTCTTAACATCTATTACTTCATTTCTTTGTTTTAGCACAGAAAAACTCACACAATTCCCAGAAAAGCCAAAGACTCAAATAACAAGTATCCCAAAGCAGTTGATTTTTAGGATCCTGCATCATTATGAAACAACATGAGCTGATATAGGGCACCTCTGCTCCAGCTTTTGCTGGCAAATAATTTCTTTACACAGGTTCTTCATAGTTAAATAGTGTAGTAGCTTTTGGCTGAATAAGCAAGCCTGAAGAGCTGGCTGTCTCCTTGACTGCAGAGAGCAACAGCCTTTTCCTATGCAGCAGTCGCATTGTGCTTTTGAAGATCCCTGAGTCTATTTTGATACCAAATATGTGTTATTGTTTTGGGAGGCAAAGGCACTGGGTTGATGTCTGTTGTCTGCAGTGATAGAGAAGCCTGGGGTTTCAGGATTCTTGATCTTGGTGCTATTTATATTCTAGTAAACAAATATTTTATTGTTGATGTGTGGGTGTTCAGCTGTCACAGTAGTGTCTGAGAATATTAGCCAGTTTTTAGGTGCTGTACGTCTGTTGTCTGCCATTCCTGTTCTATATATAATCACCTCACTGTTCTCCTCTTGCTGCTTCTCAATTTTACTACATAAACACATCTTCTATCATATTGTTTATCCATGCATGGAGCAAGAAAATAATCTGACTGCACCATTCTGGACCTCTTGACATTTAGAGAGAGTTGGGATTTAGACATACCATAGAAGGAATTGCACTACTCAAGATGCGAAGTGATTAAGACGTGAACAAGGATTTCAGCAGAAGCAAGGTCAAGGTAAAGATGAACTCAAGCAGAATTTCAGAGGTGGGAATAAGGAGAGTGGGAAAGGTAGTTTGGTGCTATGAAAAAGCAGTTTATTGTTTTCAATTTTGCACTGCTGGGATAGAAATATAAAGGCCTTTAATATCCTTTTAATTATGCCATGCTTCTCAGAGCACGGAGATGGCAAACACCGACACGTTGCTGCAGTTCCCTTTGCCTCCCTCTGATTCTCTACTTCTCCCTCCTCCTGATTCTTTTCCCTATTTTCTTTTGCTAGATGCTTGATATGAATGGTTTATATATACAAATCTCTTTGTTATAATTGGCTTTTACAATTTTCATGTATTTCTGTTCTCAGGAATTCAAGAACTCTTCTGGTGTCAAAGAAGTCACCGCAGCTCTTACTCCCTATGTCTGATACCAGGGAGGAACAACGCTTCCATGGAAATAGTGTTCAGTTTCCAGGTCAGTTTTGTTTTGCTTTTCTCATTATCTGTCCTCCCATAATAGCTCTTTCACATGCAGAATAGCTTGTAGGTATTAGATCTGCTGATGGAAAAACTCTGGTCCAGCCACAGAGAGAACACCCACCCCTCCAATGCACTCACGCTATGCAGAGGAAGCTATAAAGAGAAATGGCAAGGAGGGAAGGGTTAAGTGCAAGTCTTTGCAAGGGGACATAAAGGCTGGTGTTTCATAGTTTGAGAGTGCCAGATTTAGTAAGTTTTGTTGGGTTTTTTCGTTGTTAAAAATCTCAGTGCAATTCTTTTTGATGCTTATATGTTAATTCTGTACACATGTAGATGTTAGCCAAACTATTTGCCTTTTCACACTAGAAAAACCTAAACAGCTATATAATAAAATAGATAACCTACCACCAACATCTGCCAAATGTTTTCATCACAGTCTTTTCACTTTTCCTTTTTCCAACCTTTTTTCTTTTAGATGTCTTTTAATATTGCCTTAGGTGCTGTAGCATCATGCTAAAAGTACAAGTCAACATTTAATGACACGTTTTAACGAACTGAAAGTAAAACTTACCTTTTTTAGTATTGTTATTATTTTTGGTACTCCAGATCTTAAAAATGTTTGGGCATTTTACTCTTGGTTGGAATTTTAAAACCCCTCAAACTGTGGCACCTCTAAAACCTCTGCAAAATGGATTTTTCATTTTCTTTGTGGCTTTTCATGGCTATGGGCATCTGCATCAAAAGAGAAAGAATTTTTGAGTACAAGTTCCTGATCTCATATCGTCCTTCAGGTTAAGCACCCTCACTGATTACCACTGCTCCATTTAAACAGGAGGGAGGCAACCTCTTCACAAGCTGAATGCCATTTAGGGCTCTTAGGGTGGATGCAGTCACTGTGTTGATGAGAGGTAGCGCGGGCAGCACCAAGTTACCCTTTCACATGTTATCGAGCATGCGCTGTCATGAGTCTTGTTAACGGGGGAAGAAAGGTACCTCCTACTCAACTTCCTCCCCCACTGATAAATTGCTAGCACAGCTTTGAGTCAACAACCTTAAATGCCATCAGGAAACCAGTTGGTGGCCAGCATAGATCCCAGTGAGAGAAACTGTTTTGCAAACCTGACACACTGCAACAATTTCAGTTCCTGACTGGGTAGGACACTTTGAATTAGAGATGATGGGGGCATACGAAATGGTAAAGAAGTTTGTGCTTGACAGAAGAGCTTGCAAGCAGGGCTAAGAACAGGAACTTGTATTTTAAGTCTAGGAACGGTTACAAAGATGATGTTCAGCTTTCCATCGCTCCCCTCAGTTTTCCAATAGCTTAAAACCTAACTGTTACAGCCCAACTGCCATCACAAACAACAAAGGTCTCACTTTTCTGTCAAAAAGCAAGACAAGACATACTTCTCATCCCCTTCCATAGCATCTAACTCTTCCTTACCTACATGAAGTTCATCCAGTGAGCTGTTATGCATGTGCAGTCCTCCTTGGGGTGCCAGATAACGTATTCCACTCCTTCAACCAGAATAGAAATGGAGCTGGACATGAGAAGTGCCTCTGGAAACTGGATATCAAACATGGGGCAGGTACTTCTATAATGTCTATGAAATTTTCCACTAAGAAAATGAGCTATTGCTCCAAATAAGTACCTTAGTAATACTCAGTAGGAATGCCTACTCATTGTAGGAATGCCTACTCATTTTCATTATATTTTCCCAAGAAACAGACAAATCACTTTATTACTGCAATCATATCCATCTTGAATATAAATGCCACCTTCCAGATACATAGCCCACTTTAGCCAGCAGGCTTTACCTGTTCACTTGGCCAATAATAGCAGCCAAAATTTAGTATCACTCGATCTTCTCTGTTATATAAAAAGATCAGTCCCGTTCTGATTATTTTTGCTAGTATATAGTGCCAGGTAACATTGATAATTCTTTTCATTTAATGGGATTACCTTAAAAAGAACAAAATCGCTGGATATGGGCTTTTTAACATTGTATTTCTTTCCATGAACATAAAATTATCTTTTCTAAATTTTTATGTGTTTAATCTATGATTTAAAATAAATACAAAACAAAAAAAAATCAGTTTAATTAGTTCACATATACTTTACAGTTTGTATTAAGCCTCTCATGGAAGAGGTGGCAGATGTAGTGGACCTTCAGATACTTCACATCCACCACCACTTTGTGCATTTACATCTGCAGTTCAGAAGGTGCTCTTGGTACACATGAACAGAGCAGCAGTCCTACCGATGTGCTGGAAGTTAAACATATCTTGAAACAGCACATGAGATTCATTCATGTTTGTTTTGAAGTTTCAGTGAAACCTTCCTCTCAAATTTACCATAGTAAATGTCTAATGATTAAAGTATAAATTAATAACTATGCAAATACAATTCAGTAAATAAATTGACTGTATTGATGTAAGCAGGCATTATGGAAGTTAAAATACATGGGAAATTAAAAGAAACCTAAAAATATAGTTCATTCTCAGTTATACAATGAAAAAATGTCTGGTTATTTATTGTTCATTGACAAATATTTTTATAGCAGATGAAGCATAAAGAAATTTTGCACAAGAACAGCTCTGGAAAAAATTCAAAAGAATTCCTTGCTAGGTGTGATGTTGTGAAATACCATAGATTTTTGAGCTCCATATGTACATTTATCCTATTGTCTGTATAACTTGAAACACTGAAGAACAAAAGGTTGATGTGCACAGCAGAGGTAGCTTTTCTGAGATGCTTTACCTTTTGGTTCACAGGCAATCTAAGTGTTAATATTCATCATGTTCTAATTTCCTTATTCCTATGCCAAGCTCAGAACCACTTAGAATTAAGACTTCTGTTTTGCTCTTATTGTATATGGTTTTGTCTGATTTCACTTCAGCTCGTATAGTTCCACCTAAATAAGCAACTGTGCATGATTGCTTTCCAGCTTCAAACCATGACATGTGGAGGAAATAAATTTCCCTACGTGTTTCTGGTAAGAGGTGATGTCTGCATGTTCATTTTAACATATGATTTCAAAAACCGTGAAACCCAAGTCCTGCAATTAGATATGTGTAGTTTCCGCTGCCCTTTTTCAGTATCTTTTTAAAACCTTCTTCAAGGCATCCTGACCCCCTGATGTAAGTTATTATTGTCTTCAACATATCACAGTGTTTATGAGAATCCTTTCTTTTCCTTTTTCCTTTTTTTCTTTTTCCTTTTTTCCTTTTTCCTTTTTCATTTTTCCTTTTTTCCTTTTTCCTTTTTTCCCTTTTTCCTTTTTTCCTTTTTCCTTTTTTTTCATTTTTCCTTTTTCCTTTTTTCCTTTTTCTTTTTTTTTTATTTTTCCTTTTTCCTTTTTTCCTTTTTCTTTTTTTTTCATTTTTCCTTTTTCCTTTTTTCCTTTTTCCTTTTTTTTTCCTTTTTTTCCTTTTTTCCTTTTTCCTTTTTTTTTCATTTTTTCCTTTTTTCCTTTTTCCTTTTTTCCTTTTTTCCTTTTTTCCTTTTTTCCTTTTTCCTTTTTTCCTTTTTTCCTTTTTTCCTTTTTCCTTTTTTCCTTTCTCCTTTTTTCCCTTTCTCCTTTTTTTTCCTTTCTCCTTTTTCCTTTTTTCCTTTTTCCTTTTTTCCTTTTTCCTTTTTTCCTTTTTCCTTCTTTCCTTTTTTTCCTTTTTCCTTTTTTCCTTTTTCCTTTTTTCTTTTTCCTTTTTTTCCTTTTTTTCCTTTTTTCTTTTTTTTCTTTTTCCTTTTTTCCTTTTTTTCCTTTTTCCTTTTTTTCCTTTTTTTTCTTTTTCCTTTTTTCCTTTTTTCCTTTTTCCTTTTTTTTTTTTCCTTTTTTTTTTTTTTTTTTTTTTTTTTTTTTTTTCCTTTTTTTCTTTTTCCTTTTTTTCCTTTTTTCCTTTTTTTCCTTTTTTTCTTTTTCTTTTTTTCCTTTTTCCTTTTTTTCCTTTTTTCCTTTTTTCCCTTTTCCCTTTTTCCTTTTTCCTTTTTTCCTTTTTCCTTTTTCTTTTTTTCCTTTTTCCTTTTTTTCCTTTTTCCTTTTTTCCCTTTTCCCTTTTTCCTTTTTCCTTTTTTTTCCTTTTTCTTTTTCCTTTTTTCTTTTTTCCTTTTTCCTTTTTTTCTTTTTCCTTTTTTCCTTTTCCTTTTTTCCTTTCTCCTTTTTTCTTTTTCCTTTTTTCCCTTTTTCCTTTTTTCCTTTTTTCCTTTTTTTTTTTTTTTTTTTTTTTTTTTTCCCTTTTTTTTTTTCCTTTTTTTTTTTTTTTTTCCTTTTTCCTTTTTTCCCTTTTTCCTTTTTTCTTTTTTCCATTTTCCTTTTTCTTTTTTTCCTTTTTCCTTTTTTTCCTTTTTTCCTTTTTCCCTTTTTCCCTTTGTCCTTTTTCCTTTTTTTCCCTTTTTTCTTTTTTCCTTTTTTCCTTTTTTTCCTTTTTTTCCCTTTCTCCTTTTTTCCTTTTTCCTTTTTTTCCTGTCTCTTTTTTTCCTTTCTCCTTTTTTTCCTTTTTCTTTTTCCTGTTTGGTATCTTGGCTTCCAGAGCTACACTTACTCCTGTCTTTCCATATAGAATCTGTGGAACAGAATTTGTTGTAGGCAGTGAGAAAATCAAATTTGATCATCACTGATAGATTCAATGTATTTCCATAACTCACTATGCTTCTCCAAAATATTTCATGGTTTCACTGATGAAGGGGGCTGAAGCTCCATCTGGACAGGCAGAGTTAAAATCATGTCATTATAAAATGACATAATTCAAAGAAATATTAGAAGCCAGCAATACTGCTGTAAGAATCGTAGTGAAATTGCTAATATCTGGTTAAGCCCAGAGTCTAAAGACCTTAGAAACCGCACATATTCTGGTGAAGGGTCCAAGGCCACAAATAGAAATATACTGTCTAAAAACTATGAGAACTTCAGACTTAGGAATTCTTGCTGTTGAGCGCTTTTTGGGGGGGATGGTGCAGAGACCTATTTCAAATGTTTTCATAATGGCATGTTTTACCAGAGCCTGTAGCAAGGTTGGCTAGCATGTATATCAGGATGAAAAAAATCCCTATCCACACACATAAAAAATCCTGCAAGGTTTTTAATGTTAGCAAAATGAATCTTCCATGTCTTGTGCCAGCACAACTTCATAAACTGATGTTCACACTTTTTTTTTCTTTTAACTGATTTTCCAAATCTGAAACAATAAGGAGAAAAGGAATTTTGCTGCTGAATTCAAGCACAACCGGGTGTTATCCAGAGGCTAAATTCTTTTCCTGCTTAACATAAGAACATAATAAGAACATAAGAGGCATACTGGTTCAGAACAAAGGTCAGTGTAGCCCAATATCCTGGCTCCAACAATAGCCATAAGTGGGTATGAAGGGAAGAGTAGAGAACTGGCCTTGCATATCTGATGCCTCCCCCTAAGTATGCTCCCAGCTCTCAGCAACTCACAGCTGAAGAATTTCCTGAAATGGGTGTAGTGCTGGTGTTTGAAAGCCCTCTCTCCATTTCTGTTCTGTGGTCTTGCCCAGCCTCCCCTTGAAGCTACATAAACTTACAGTATTTACTAACTGGCACCTAGATTTTGTGGCAAAAAGTGATTAATGTCATTAGAGGCTCGAGGAGAATACTGTCACTGTATCTTCATTAATACAATGGTTCTAGAGCAAATCTGGTGATTTACAGGTATACGATGAGAAGTGAGGATACGTTCAAATGATTACTGTGTTTTCTTTAAAATATATATGCAGGCATTGTGAACTGAGATGAAAAAAAAAAGAGTGGGGTTTGGCAGGGTAGGACACTAATAAACTGTTGATAAAAGACGAGCCTGTGGGCTGAATGAAGAGATACTCAAACTGTTCAGGCAGGATGCTAGAGGCAAAGAAATAGGTGATTACCTCTGAATGATGCAGTTCTGAATAAGAGGAGAATAACTGACAGAAGCCTATAGACATTTTTCACCCTTGTTGAGGAGTAGGTGGACATGAAATGTTATACCTATTCAGTGGCAAATTCCAGTTAGATTGCTCTCAGACCAGATTACAATAGATTCTTGCATCTGTCTTCCTCAATTTTTCAAACATTTCTTTTTCTTCTTTTTTTCAGTGACATTTATCCATTGTTTATAATTACATAGATTAAGTCTCTGAGACCATGCCATTCATTTATATTTCCCCATACTTGACAAATATGCAAAATGAACCAAATGCAAAGATATATACAACAAATCTTCCTGACTGTAAGTGCTTGCAAACAACAAAGGCACTTGAATATTCTGATGACAGGGCTTGTATAAGGACCCACGTGGCTAGACAGAGCAAATCTTTTATTTTCTGTGCCTACTGTAACCAGCCGTATCTCCTGCTGTTCTGAATCACTAGGTTCAAATCATTGGCTTCCAAGAATCCCGTGGTTGGAAATGTTGAAGACAGGAAAACTCTAATGGGTCATTTTGGACAGCCTCCTGCCAGGACATGATTATTCCCTCCGGAGCTATGTTAGCGCTTGATGAACAGCAACACTATCCACAAATGAGGCAATGTTGTCCAAAACAAAGATGAGCAGAAAGAAGATACTGGTGAATATGGTCAACAGACACCTTCCTCTGTAGCCTGTGCTTTTATTCCGTGTTGTCTTCAATTTTATTCCTTGCATTGGAAAGACATGGAAAGAAAGTCTTGTTTGAAAAGCCCCAGGAGAAACCAAACTCCTGGATTTATTAATTTGTGTTGGCTTCATTGTGTTTGAGTAGTGAGGAATATTCTAAGGTAACCACATGCTTCTCAGGCATCTGCGCATTTTCTCTAACATGTGGGGTTCTTTTCTATGAGTGTATGTATGGATTTTGTAGGGTGGGAGATGTTCTGTTACCTATTAGTAGATTCGGTGTGTCCCTCAAAGGATGTCTCATTTGATAAACGGATTGCGCCTGGTCCCTGGTAACTTATGAATCCACACTAACATCATTAACTGGCTATTTTTCCAATGAGATGTTTTAACAAGATTGTTTCAGTGAGAGTGAGGTCTATAATCTAAATTTCCGTGGCAGGAGAGTTATTTTTTGGAGTGATGGTAAACGTCTTTGTTGCCTGAACAAAGTGTCAAAAGCAGTGGAGATATTTTTAAACCAACCTGTAAGAGGATGTTGGATCTATAGTTGGTAAAAATATTCTGATGGGGTGAGACCCAATTGAGGAAGGGGATTCGCAGTGCTAGTCTTTAGTGTTCACTTTTAATGAAATTTTCCAAGATTTTAGTATCAACATTCTCGATCTGCAAGTCCTTTAGAGTCCTTAATGGTTTCTGCCTATGCCCACGGCAGTAGCTATGAATGTTTTTATCTAATCTACTTGGTGATGAAGCTGTATTCAATTTCATCTCATGATTAGATCTTTGCAATACACCTACATCCTGTTACATCACAAGACTAGAGCCAAACCAGAGCTGTGGTTTATTGGTGAAGGGGTGTTACATGAGCAGCCTGCATTGTCTCCGCTCCATTACTTGAAAAGAATTTTTTACTGCAGTTTTCTCCTTAAATAGTTATGATCCTTGCTAGAAACCATCTCCCTTTTTGTGTGATTCTGCTTCAGTGAAGATGAGATGATGTGCCTTCAGGGATCAGGAACCTGTCAACCTTGACTCTGATAGGTGGCTCCTTGGCCAGTGGAGCTCTGCATCATATAGTCTCTGCAGAGCTGTGGGCTTTCAGGTGACACTGTAAAGCTCAAGTTTACCCAAGATTTAGGGAGAGTGGGGAGATACCAATAGGGTATGATAACAGCAAGGCATTTTTGTGTTTTGTATGGTAAGGATTTGCTAGTGTCTTTGCTCTTATGACAGCCAGTGATGACTCAACATGAGTCTAGATAGGTGTATTTTTATAGTCTGAAATAATAAGTGAGAAACACTCTATGCCCAACCACAAATCCTTCTTGAAAGTCAATTTCTCCATTCTACCTGTGTTACACCTAATGTGCTTGGGGTTATACTTTCATGTATGTAAATATATTATTCTTAAAGAAAATCAAAATGTATGTGTGAGAGAGATGGTGTTTTCTGTTGCTAGCTAGCAAGGTTTTGTAGTTCTCCAATTCCAGTTGCATGTGTATTTAATGTAGTAGGTAATATTTAAGACTGAGTGCTCTATTTTCTACATCTGCGTTTCTTTTGCTGCTTCCCTGGCAAAGCATGACAGAGATACATGATGCACATCCTCTAGAGGCTCATGACCAAGGAAAAGTTGTTTCCCTATAAAAGAATTCTTCTGTGTCAGTGTCAGAAGAAGTTGGATTTTCTTTGGTTGGTTAAAGAGCTACATGTCTTACGTTAAAGCTAACAGCCCTTTAATTTAGGAAAACATCTAAATTCAGAATATTCTGCTTCCCTCTCCTGAAATGAGCACAGATATGAATGGGACATAGGTACTTGGTGTCCTGAAATGAAACACTTTCCTCAAAGCCCAGGTAGAGTGGAGTAACAGGAAGGATGGGGCAAAGGTTTAATGCTCTGGTGACTCAGGATGTGTGCAGAGGGCACAGCCTGGATAATTCTACTGGAGCTCCAGGAGAATCTACAGAGCCTATCCAGAACCCACTGCTGCCGGTGGCAGAAGACCCCACTCATTCAGCAGAAGCAGGCTCAGGCCCAGTGTTTGTAAAATGTAGGCTCATTATCCCCAGGTTTCTTACACAAAGATGATTGCTGTAATATTTTATATGACTTTTCTCTGAACTGACTATTCATATTTGTTGAGCAGAATTGCTCGTTTTTATCCTTGATGCAATTACACAAAGTACCTTTTCTTTTCCTTGTCTTTTTAGGTGGGATTTTCTGTCAGCATGTTTTATTTGTGAAATAGCATGTGACACTGATGGATCTTCCCCTTTCCTTTCTTTTTGCTGAAGGAAAACACCTGCAGCATAGAACAGCCGTGGCAAAGTCAAGTAAGAGCCTGTGTGCTGCGATGTGCTGCAGTAGTGAATATATTCTAGTGTACACTGAGCAGCATAAATATGCAAATATTTTACAACGTTTGCTTACATATCCTACCTCTTTTTTTCTTGCAGAGCATACACTTAAAATACACACATCAAGTTACATATGCCTGGTATAGTGGCAGCAGAACCTGCTCTGTTAATAATAATACTGAATATGTAAATCCTCCCACTCTTTATAACCAGTGCTGTGGGTTGCATTTACTGTAAACAAAGATGTATTTTGGGGGGCAGTTGGTTTGAGTTTATTGTTTATGTAAATCTCTCAGAATGTGACATAGCCTGATAGCTTCCTATGTTGTGCTGATCCACATTTTAGGCCAGCAGCCAAAGTATTTTATCTTTTACTTCATTATAGTGATCTTCCAATTAGCTGTGGTCTGTAATACCCTGATTTTGGTGGCAGTGGTTTGGTGAGGATTGTTTGATAGTTCTGCTCGAGAGGCAAAATGAGGGGCCTTATTATAGAAAGTGCAGAGGTTGTGCAGTAGCTGAGTTCTGTTGCAAAGTTTGCCGATAAGGGAAAACTGGCCCTTGAGCATCCATTCTATTCTGTATATTAACACTTCTAATCTGCACTGCTGATAAAACTGCAAGCCATTTGCCTTTGGAGGAATTAGTTCTGCCTCACTTGTGTAACCAGGCGATGGTGATTAACCTTTAAACTGTCCAATATTCTCAGCAGACTCCTGCTCCAGATTAGAAACTATTTAGTTATGACCAACTAAATTAACAACATTCCCTCCTCTGAAGAATAAGATTTGGAAGGTATGCTTTTTAAGGTGGAATGTGGATAGTGTCCTTACTTATTCACCACTGTTGCTACATAAAATGCATTTGTTGTTTAAGAGGGGAAAAAAAAAGGAGAGAGGGAGATCGATTTCAGATTGAAACAATCTACAATTAGTTATGTACTAGGGGCAATATGGTTGAATTTGGTTTGGGGGGCTGGTTTAGATGGCTGAGACCTTCTTTCTCACTTCCCATTCTTAAATAGAACTTATGATGCAGAGGATAAAATGGGCAGGATGGTGCTCTGGTATGGGCAGCAGTTTAGGAAAAAGATTTCCTTCCTTGGAAATGAAAGGCAATTATCTCAGTTCTTCAGGGGAGTAATTTTTGGAAGTTTACTAACCTTTCTGTCACAATCAGGCAAAACAAAAGGTTTTGTACGCGGTGGTTGCAGACCGACCCATCCAATGGACTTTAGCTGCTGTGATAACCTAGTACTGTACCATTGTACCTATGTATTTTAAATGTGTAATTTATCAATTGAAGCATACCCTTCAATACATGTGCCATAAAAGAAAAGAGTGAGGGCAATTATGTAATAGTATAGTGTTTGTCTGCCGTGCCTTAAATCCCCATATTGTTATTCCTCACTGAATAACAAATACAGAATCCCTGTTAGCAATGTTTTCCGTTTTACCAGTTTTATATTAGCTGCCTCCTTAAAAATTGCTAATCTAGATACTACATTAGTAGAATGTCAGTCAAACTGCAATCCACAGTGAAACCTTCTTCATATACCAATTTAAATCATTCATGGTCCTTTCTTTGGCATTATTCAAAAGATCATAATAATTTTCTTGTGCCCACAGCACAAAAAAATCAATTATTTCCCCACAAAGACTTGAAAGTACTTAGCGAGTGCTGTAAGAAAAGCTGAGGGTTATATCAAATTGAAATTGCACTCATTACACACAACACAATTAGTTGCCACTAGTCTGGCCGGTGCTTTAATTCTGAATGGCATATCTTTATTATTACAGAAACAAGCATGCAAATGGCATTGTTCAGGATTTGCAGAAATCAATAGGATATAGTGCTGTGTGTTTGGTGGCCACTGTCACTCAGTCTGCTGTGGATTTGAGATAATGTGTGTATTTGAATTAATGAAGGGAACGTGAGACATCATAAGTGACACCCAAATAAAAGAAATGGGTACATGATATTTGTAATTATTCTACTTGTGTTTTTGTTGTAAATACTTGTGCTTTTTGTTTTTTAATCAAAGGATTAATTGCATTTTAATAAGGCATTATGATTTTCAGAGCTTTAGTTAATTAAAACTTGTAGTATATAATTATGAAGTGATGCTGAGATTTGTCTAAAGATCACCCATACATTTAGAATATGTATATTTTTCCTTGTTAAGCAGTTGCTACATTCTGGGGGGGGAGGATGAATGTTTTTAAATGTTTGAAAGATGATGGCAGTTCCAAATGGATTTCTATAAATGGCAGCTAGGATTGTAGATTATGTAGTTGGAAAAATTAAAGTGGAGGAACTACTGGGGTTGGAAACACTTTTTGGCTGTAGTGCTGGAACATTCATTTGCACAAATGTTAGCTTTCAGACGCAGGAGGAAGAACAGATGTATTTGTTCAATGTATCATATCATTCCGCCCATTAGGTCCCAGTGAAATTGCTGCAGTTTGAAATTCTCAGTGTAGGCCATAGATACTCACTGGTGGTGGTGCGTGGTGAAGATTATTTTCCATGTGACAAAAGGGATTTAAAAGGAAAAAGTAAAGGGGGGGGAGAACATACAGGCAACTCTATGTATCGGCTTGTTTCCCTAGTTGAGACAAATATTCCTGGTACAAAGCTTTATTCGCTCACAGTCTAACCTGGGACATACATATATATGAAAAAAAACTGTTCCCTGTGGGAGTATATTATATATGGATTGATAGGCTAATTGCTAGATAGATAAAACAGAGTAAAACAGTATTAGAAAGTTAAAATCTTAACATTACAAATGAAGCTTTCCTTTGGCAGTATTAAAAAAAAATAATCTCCTCTTATATTTATTCCATTCCTCTCATAAGTGTGTATTAGAAATAAAAATTAATGTTGCTCTTTTAACATGAAGAGGGAAAAATATTGCTGTTGAATGGTGTGGGGGGGTAATTCCTGTCAACTGTAAAATTAAATACATATTTATGCAAAATAGTCCAGCATAGTCATATATTCCTATCACCTAACCCCATGAACTAGAAAGGGTTTCACATGTTCTCTCCTGAAGTGAGGGTCTTAAATTAGACCTCAGTATTTCCTACTTGGAAGCTTGGCTCTTGCAGTGCACGAATGTATATTTATTTATTATTCCCTGCCTTGCAGATACTTTTTGAGACAAACCCACTCAAGAGCTTAAAATGTTCCAGGCGAGGTGGGGAGAATGAAGCCTGCAGAGAGGGCAAAAGAATAAGAATTCTCAAAAATTTACGTTGACTTCAGCACTCAAAACAGGATTTTATTGGGCATCTATAAATGGATTTTAAGTAGGATTTTCCCATGTTTTCTCCCAAAGCTGATTTAAAATCTAATATTATTAGACTGGTCACAGCCTTCATATTTTAACTGTCAAACCCAAAGCCTGAAAGGTGATTCATTCAAAGCTTGCTAAAATATTTGCTCAGCAGCACAATAGTGTGTGATGGAAAATAAACTCCTCTGGAGCATCTCACCCTATCAGCCATGGCCTGCAGCAGGAAAAGAATGAGGGAAGGTCAGTCAATTATGTGTGGTAATCACCGTAAGCATATTATCTGAGACACAGATGTCTTCCCTGACCCCACACGACATAGCTATTAACCCCACAGTAGTATAAAAATGGGGAGGAGGAGGAGCCGGTCCCCTAGGTAAACCAGACCTTTTCAGTCCAGGCTTGTCCAGCAGCTCGGGGTAGTCGTGGCGGCGAGGGCGCTGTCGTGGGGAGCTGGCCCCGTGCACGGCGGGCGGCGCGGCCGCCTTTCCTCTTCAGGGACCTTTCTATAGACCTAGTCATGTGAGATAAATAGTTGCATCATCGGAAAAATGCAACGGGCAAATTGACTTGTGAGATATTTCGGGAGCGTAAACAGCCCTGGAATGCCGGGCGCTGCCCGTGTTTTTACGGGAGCAACTTTTGTGTTCCTGAGTACGCTTGCATAGTTGGTGCATTAGTGCTGATGAAGTGCAATACCACTATCATGCAACTGTCTAACACTTGTAGAAAGCAGAGATGATTTTCTCATTACACTGAGTAACGTGCTGATAACCGCACACAGCTCCTTTTGGGTTCGAGTTCCTTCTATATTTACTTCAGAAAAATGATCGGCTGCTTATTCAAGTGAACGGGATTTTTTTCCAGTGCAATTGTTCAAACACATCAAGCAAAAGCAAAGCAGAGTTGGAAACTGCCTATTTAAACTGTTGAAGCTCAAGGCTCATTTAAAAGTTTGCATGTAAAATTTGGTTGCTCTGTAGGAAACATGCATTAGTGAGAGATGAAGTGTCCTTCACCAGCTCTCACCTTCCTAACACCAAGCATGAACCCTGAAAGTAGGTCTCTGTTTCTTGTAGCCTTTGGAAAATCTTTTCTTTAGCTGATGTTTTATTACCTTTGGGGAGGCCATTTTCTGTTTTTCTACCAAAAAGAGGAATGACCATTAAACAATACAAGCTATTGCAGTGCTGCGCAACATACAGTGCAAAAGAGTCCGTGACTGACCAGATTTGTGGTTTTTCTCCTTTATAAGTAATTGATTTTAATGCATTCCCATCCTTGTAACTGAGACAGGACTTGGCCCAGTAAATACCAGAGCATGTTTTGCTCATCAGATTGGCCATAGAATGTAGCAGAGGAATCCCCAGGTTTCCTTTCAGACAAAGGGAATTATTAAAAGATACTTTCTTTGATAGCGTCTCCTTTCCCAGGGTTAATCACCATGTGAGTGAGCATTTGCACACATTGCTGAGCTACAGGTTAGAGACAAGGAAAGTGGTGGGTTGAGCACTTGGCTAAGCCTAACCACCAGGCTTCCAGGAAAGGAAAATCTATTAGAGGTAAAGGATTTTGACGTGGTGCAGGGCAAACACAGGTTGCCTCTGTCAGTGACCTCAGGGGTGACCTGAAAGCAGATGAAAAGGATGGTGGAGATGACTCACTAGGATAACTGGCTGGGCTGAAGGGAGTGTTGCAGGTTCATATCATAGCCACTGCTGACCAAATTCAGCTGGAGTCCAAAGAAGAGATTTGGGCTATCCCCCCCCATGTGTAAATCCCCTGTGGGAGTCTTGGCAATGTGGAAAGATACCATTTGCACTTCCTCCTATTATAGTGGTCAGTCTTGAATTTTGGTCCTCTTATAGTCCCTTATTAAACTTCCATCCTATTGTCATTTTAGCCCTATGTCTAAATGTTGCTAAGTAACCTCCTGTGTCAAATACTTTTTCTGCCAGGAGAGAATCTTGCATCAGTCACCTATTGTGACTGCCAGATTAGATACCGTAATGTGCTCGACATGGGACTGCGCTTTACTTCTATCTGGAAACTGCAGCTGATACAGGATTTGGCAGGCTACTTGTTAAGCAGCATCTTTTCCTCTAGCACATTAAAGCAGCGCTGAACAACTTGTGCAGTTCATTTACTGGTCCCTGGCTAACTTTTAAGTTTAAATTTTGTTATTTTACCCTTTAGCTCTAAACCCCACCTGTTTGAGTGAGCAGCTCTGCTGAAGAGCACATTGTTCCGTTTGCAAGCAGTGGAGGCTGTAAGTTAAGACCTTACCTCTGAGAGAAAGCAAGCAGTGGTTTCTATGAGCCTCTTTTATCATGTTTTCCATGGGGCCAAATAAAAGCCAAATTCTGACTACCACGTAAGTAGAAATCAGGAGTAATGCTATTTAAATAATATGTAATTAGGCTAAAGTGAATGAGAATGGAACTTGGTCCCAATTGATTATGTATTTCAGGTCAGTTAAAATAATTGAACAGCCTTTTCTGCCTCAGCTTAATGCAGTGGTTCTGAAGAGTTCATCACCTGCTCTTGGCTCTCTTTCCTGTTTGTAGCTGATAAATCATCTTTAATGTGTTTCCTAATATTACTTTTCCATGTAAGCACTGGTTATAGTTCTATGTGACAGCAACAGAGGAGGGGGAAGAGGGAGGGAGCAGGCAATAATTTCACTGACACAGGAACTACTCTAAAAATGCATTAATGTGTCTTAAGTGTAACTGAAGAATACTTTGAAATATATATTGCCTATAGACAAAATTAAATTTCACTAAAGAAAACCAGAGGTAGACAGAACTTCCGTAACGTCATTCCTGGATACATATTGAATAGTAGCAATGGTTTCCATCAATATATTTGTAAAATATTATCAAGTTTCACGTATAGATAGCACATGTCTAATTCAGTCATGCTTTGTCAGTTACTCTTTTCTTATATCATAGTCTATTTTTCTAGAGGAAATATTTGATAAAACTCATAGTAATTTTAAATACATGCTGTACCATGTTAATACTTGTCACTTTTATGCTCTTCAGTTCCTCCTTGTTGATATTCTTTTAACCTTGTATGTCACAGCAAAAGCAGAGCATCTTCCATAAAGCTGCGGGAAGTCAGAATTTAAATTGGCTTTTATCCTCTAAATTTTGTCCTAGCTATAAATAATCATAGCTGGCAAAATAATTTAAAAAAAAAAAGAAAAAACAAAAATCCATCTTGCACCACAATTTTATCTTTTACCTAAAACCTTCTCCTGAATTATGAGAATAACCTGAGAACTGTTGTTAATTCATCCAAGTAAACCTATAGGTGGTTTAGACACCAAGGAGCCCAAAAGTACTGATTTCTTTATGGTACAGAAGCAAATAGGTCTCTATATACTTGATAAGCATACTGGTTGCAGGGAAACTAATCACTCACATGTGGTGACTTAAGTGTGAGAAACTGCACATGTGAATTGCGTTCGGCACGCACGTTTGACCACTTCACCTGCACACTGCAAACCACTCCATCTGCAGCATTGCTCCTCAGCTTCAAATACCTGCAGCTGAAAATACAATATGAAACATGGTGTCCTGCCACTCTCACCCATTGCACTAGTTGGAAGGGCAGCATAAGGCAAGTCAAGTCTGGCTCAGTGACAGATAAGGTGCACTTTCACCTGCCTTTTTTTGTTTTCAATGTAGTTTGGGCTTCCAAATTATTTAGTTGCTTTTAAAAGGACTGATGTAGCAATATGTGTCAAGAGATGCGGAAAAAACATTTCCCATAAATGCTACAGTATGGTGATGAAAAGGTTTTGCACAGATTGCAGTGGTGTTTGCATGAAGCTTCCAAATACCAGAGAGGAGGGAACTTTTGTATGCTGTTTTTTGCATTGGATCTTGTAGGAGACACAAAGCACTTCGTAAGTGATATGTCCCAAACCAAAGCTAAAGTTGTGCTGGTGTTGGTTATACCTACAGTGTAAGCAGGAGTTTGTTTCTACAAACTGATGTTTACAATTCTCTGAAAGGACTGGGAACCTTTGGGAAATGCATGGATAATTACTAAACACAGAGGTCTGTATTTAGACAAGGTTAAATATAGGTATAAAGTCAAAAATATGTCTTTGCATCAACCCAAAATTTCTCTGTATTAAACACTTCTGCCTACATCTGTCAAATTGTTTGAGTCAAAATGTATTTTCAGTATGCCTTTAACTGAAAGGGTAGAAGGGTTAAGTTGCTGTCATACCAGCTATGTGCTCTCCCTCCCATTTTTGTGACAACATCTTGCCTGTGTTCTCATCTGTGAACATCTATCTTAGCAAGAAAAGTATGGCCCAGTGATGGCAGAGGCTTTTTACTGCTTTTGAAGAGATCTTCAGTATTAGCTACATAAGTAATAGAAACCTGCACAAGGAGAAGTCTAGAAGAGAAAACTTGGAGGAATTGTGGTCTTGCTCACAGTTTCCTGCCTGACACTGTCCAAGAAACAGCAAATTGGATGCCAGTCCTGCAAGTTCCTGAGTGAAGCTGTGAAGTGTACAAAGAGACTGGCTTTGGACTTTGATTTAGGGCCTGAAGTGTCAAGGTACAGAGCATTTTGCATAAGATCCCCATGAGTTTTTATTGACCTCTGTCGTACTCAAAATCTTGCAGAATACTACTCCCAGAGCTCCAAGTAACTAAATCCTTTTCATCACAAGTGTTCCTTACTGTTGTCATCAAGGAGTGTTTAAATTCCTCATGTCATGGTTTTTTTGTGCTAGTACTATACACATGCTGGGCTTAATATACTGTAGAGTACAGATACCAATGCTGTGCTCTTGCAGGTTAGTACATTGGCCATCTTGATGTCCCATCATGGGTTCTGACATCGTCCTGCTCAATCACTGCATCCTTTGGCTGTTACTTTACTTCCCTGTTCCCTTCTCCTCTGACTCTCCTTCCTTGCCCCAGCTGCATCAGCTCTTCCTCTCCACCAGGCAGACTCTGACTCCCATCTTTCCACACTTCTCTTCCAGGTCCTTTGCACATACTGAAGACACAACTCAGAGAGTGTCACTGACGCTTACAACTTCCATGCACATCCTTTCCTGATACTTGTATACGCAGTCACCTACCCAGATGCAACTTGTGCAACTGCTCCCTCCCCTACGGATGCTTTTCCTTGTCCATCACTTTAGCCTGACTCAGCTGCAAAAGCATGCAGCAAAACAGCTGGCTGGCTTTTTTTTCCCTCTGCCTTTAGCAAACCCTGGATCAACTCTCCTAATCCCTACAAAGGTTGCATCTTTTATCCTTTTCCCACAAAACACTGCTCCTTTCTGACCTCTCACTTTCTGCATTCCTGTCTATGACAAGCACCTCATCTTGTTAACAGCTTTAAGCAAAAATAGCCTTTTTGCCTTAAGTTAAAAAATAACCAAATGAAACCTGGAGGGGAAAAAAATGCAGACAGCTCTGTTTGAAATATTTTTGTTAGAAAATTGCAAATTTATTTTTCAATTCCTGGCATATTTCCTTCAATCATTGCTGCATTTCAGCTTATCTGCCTGTCATCTCTTGAAGATCTTCAGCTTTGATATAGCATTGCCAAAACTGAGCTCTTCTGCTCCTCTTCAGAACTCTGACTCTACCTTGACTCCTGTCCTTGGTTACACTGACCAACATTATCATTATTATTCCTGTGATCTTAGACCTACTAACCTGCCATTTTGTCCCCCCAAGACAGCAGCCAAACCAAGGAAATCAACCATCTAAGCCTTTGTAGTCTCTTGAGCCTCTTTCTTTGTGGTCTTTCTTGCTTTTAAATGTACAGTCTTCCTCTGACACATACAGGAAACCAGCCCTAGTCATGCCCATTACTCCAAGTACTCAGTCTTGCTCATTCCTCCTCTCTTATGCCTTCCCACTGCTCTCACCTTCAGGTCTGCCAAGTAGGTGCCTTGCTCCTGGTTATTGGCTTACATGGACATCACCATTTCTTTTTAACACAAACAACACCCAGTTGCTTCATGTGCAAGGCACTCTCATTCTTTAGCCATACCTTCAAAAGCCACATCTTGCTGCAGCAATGACTGGTGAAAGCACCTTGGGGTTGCAGTTGCCACATAAGGGTGTAATACTATTAGGAGAAGGGAGAGGATCAGGAAGGAATGCAGATGTCTACACTGAGAGTGGGCACACATCTTCTTGATTTTGTAATTTTTGTTTTCCAACTTCTGTGTATTGCCTGAATTATTTCACTGTAACCTCTCTGGGACAGGGATCTCTGCTCTGAGCTGTGTGCAGCACCACCTCTGTGGGCTCCTAACCCCAGCTGAAGCCTTTGTGTGTCACTGCAGCAACCTCACTGGTTCGCATCCCCATTCACAGTGCCGTGCATGTGTGTTTGCATCCACGCTCTACACCCTTTCCCGTACTTAATGACATATCTTTCTCAACCAGGCACAAGGTGAGGGGCTCCATTAAATGCATCAACCTGCAAAAGCTTATGTTTAAGATGTGTATATCACGTATGATTTGTGGAACTTCCACAGTCAGGATGTTTATCTTCATTTAGTGATACATTTTTCCTCTGGGAAACAGGAGGACCAGGGCAGAGGCAGACTGGCAGCCATAAGGAATGATTACTTTCCAGTTTGGCTAATGATATAATCCACTATGGTTGCAAGTCTTGCTTTCCTCTTTAGGTGATGTCAACATTTCCACGAGCTACATGTGTTGTATTCATAAGTGGTACTTAGAAATGTGTTCTGTAATCTCCTCCTTATGCCTGACACTTTACACATGTGTTTATCTACAAGGAGTGGTGACATTAGCTTGCTAATTTTGCCAGTGTACTGTACCAGTGCGGGTGTGAGAGACTCAGAAGGATATTTAAACTGGCAAAGAGAGAATTATTGACATTAGCTATGAGTACTTTGTAAGACTCTGTTTTGGAATGTCATTTATTAGAAAATCTTTGCTGCTGAAAGTCATCCATCTTTCCCAGATGGACCTGCAAGCCTTACAGAAACCTCTTTTCCCAGATTTCACTCATTGCCAGTGGCCAAAAGTACTCACCTATTGACATTTGCAGATTAGATATACAGATATTATTCCCTGAGATGAAGTGGAGTGTGCAAATGGTATGATAAGATACAGGTTTTTTGGCAGCTGAATGGCCTTCAGTGGTGTAAAAAAAATGTTCATTTGCCAAAACTCCACTTACATGCTCATGTCTATCCATGGAACTCAGGTTTCTTTATTAAGGAGGCTGTATGCACAGTATTCACATGGTGAAGATCCTCAGCAAGAGCTCATACTGCCCATGTAAGTGGGTTTTTTAAGAATCAAGCTCTTACCTCTCAAAATTACATTCATATGGCTGACTACTATAGAAAGCAGCAACAACAGGGTACAATGCACTAATTTTATCCCACTTTGACTTTGAAAATATAAACGGTACTTATAAAAATTGTAAATACTACAGAATCATGCTAGCAGGATTATTCTAAAATGAAAGTGCTAATACATCAAGCAAAATAGCCTTGCTAGTCCTAACTGGCTCCGATTATCACCATTATCAGAGAAGATACACCTCCGGCAATGAAAGTGTGCTGGAGCACAAATGAATATATGCAAGAGAGCCAAGATTTAAGGAGGTGTTTCTTTTTATCTTACAGTGAACTTCATTCTTTTGAGTGCCATGGTTAGAGCAGTAAGTGTAAGTAAGCTCTTGCGTCCAGTAGCCAAGTCTCATCTAGTTAATGAAACGGTAGCCGATAAAATACATATAACTATCCATTTCTGTTCATTGCTGCATTAGGGGACAAAATACAGTCACTCTTAATGCATTATATAGTTATTTTACCTATAAATGCCTACTGTAAACAAGCTGTTAGATTAGCAAGCACAGCATATAAAATATCATTATCATAATTCAATCAATCACTAAATCAGAATCATCACAGGGTTGGGTTTTTATCCATGCGAAAGACAGTGCCTGAACTGAGGGTTTTTTTTCCTCAGTATATGCTATATAATCTATTTTTGACTATCATTGTTCTGAATGTTAAATTGCCTATTCTGAAAAATTGCAAGAACAGTGTAGTGATTTGGACACATTCTGGGCGACAAAGGGCTACGCAGCAGTGTTTGATTCTGACTGAGTTGAAGATGGCATAAACACCATTGCCCAGTCACCGGTGACAGTCTCGCTCATTTCCATCAAGTCCTTTCTCATGAAGCTTTCAGCAGGTGCATTTCAAGGCTGCTGCAGCCTGCTCCTGCTGGCCTGAAAGTTGTGCACCCTCCATGTGTTGAAGGTGTTGTGTCAGCACTGTGTCAGAGCATCCAAAGCCAGAAGCTCACCTCAGGAGTCCCATCAAATGTAATTGCGCACAGCCAAAGCTTCCTGGACTCTGCAGGGATTCATCTCATCCTCATCAAGATGACACTATGTCAACTTCGGGACTGTCACAGCAGCACTTGTAGAAGCATGGCAGCCACACAAGGAAAACAGAGGAAAAAGATAACTTTATGCCCCTACCTACCTTAAGGAGGGCATCTTTGTGAATGAAAGCAAGTGAACACACACCAAACTCCTCTTTCATAGCCCAGTACACATCAGGTCAGCAAGACAGGGGTTGCTAGCCTCCCACTGCCTGCTGAAATAATGCTCTGCTTAAGTCTTGACACCTTAGCACAGCAGCAACAGATTTAATGTCTCTTTATTCCAAATGAACAAAAGGGCTAAATCATTGCCCCTTCTATAGTTACCTCCTGAAGTGCAATTTAGTTAGTTTGTATGTTGTCTGGGTTGACAGACTTGCTTAGTTAAATACAGATAGGGTTTGTGAAATGTGCCCTAGTCATGGCAAGATCTTCTTCATCCTCATGGAAATAATAGTAGCTGTGGAAATGGTGATAGAAGAATGTAAAAACTCATTCATTAGCAAGGTGGGTAAGATGAGACAACTAAAGTGACTGTATAGAAAAATGCAATCAGCTTGAGAGCTTTTTATATTCTGACATGCAAGTTAGAATGAAAGGTCTTGCTTAATGTAGCTGAGTTCAAGATCTTTGGTTACTGATGAAAAATGATCTAGCATTTGTCATGGAACAAGGTTGGAACTGCATAGCTGAGATGTTTAGGTGAGATGCAAAGATTTCTTTTGGTGTAATTAATGCAACATAAGAGCGCAGTGTGCATGAGAAGGTTCTACTGGCATTGATAGATGGATTAAGTCTTCAGCTTTCATCTCATTTAAAATGGATCTGGTAACCAGCTCAAAAAAAACAGTCTGCTAGAAGATGCTGATTAAGTAGGTAAGTCCTGGAACAGTAGTAGGGTGAGACATATCTGCCAGACAGCATCTGTTTTGACGGTTCATGCTCAGTATTTAATAGAACACTGAGTCGTCCAAAACGCCTTGAGGTAAAATAAATTGTTGCCAGCAGCCTGCTCTCTTGCTGGTTTAGTACATCTTAATAGTGATCTTTTGTCCTCAGCTGCAAGGTGATTCCTAAACGTGTCTTCCAAGGTTTTGTTTGCAAAGTGACAATCAGTAATTTATACAATAAGTGTTTGTTTACAACCAGAGTGAGCACTGGCGATAGAATTACTGTGTGGAAACTAACTGGTTGTGTCATAAAGGCACAATTTGTCGAATAGGCAAATTGAAGTGTCTATGCCCTCTGCAAAATCCTGATGAGTGGATTTATTTGGGTTGGTGGACATCTGGTTAATCCTAGCTGTCTTCACTTGGCCGCTGATGTGAATTCCTCACATTGTGAGGAAATTTCTTGTTAGCTGTTAGCTAAAACCAATGAGATTTGACTGAGCTTGCCGTATGCATGGAAGGCAGCCAGGATGTTGTTTGGAGAGCACATGCGAGGTGCTTCCTGAGGACTTCTCAGCTGTTGTCAGTTCCCGATGCTCTGGGTACAGGCAAAAATTCTATGCCATAACTGATAGGGTAGATTCATGCCTTTCTGGGTGGAGAAGACCACCAAGTCTTTTCCCTTTGATACAGGCTCTTCAAACAGCCGTCTGCTGCTTGTAGGAGGTATTTGGTACCTGGTGGATAGATTGGGTGGATATCTAGAAATATCTAGTGGACTAGAAATATCTTTCTGTCTACTTTGGGGCTGGAATGCGAAAGGAGAGGTGTTGAAAGCGATCAGAACATCTTGAACACATTGATTCCTCAGTATTCCCTGAACTTTGGCTTTCAGGATGGTGACCCAGATGTAGCCTAAGCGGGGTGCTGTTTCCCTGCACATTCATCTCCCCTCTACTGATGAAGATCCACTGCAATGCAATTAGACCTCACAGCTGGTTTCATCTCTGAGGGACATGAGCTATTGGTGAGTGGAGGTGTATGGAACCGCATTTCTTTCTCTTCACCATGTAACAAAAGGTAATCTTGGATAAGTAACTTCCCTTTCTTGAGATATTTCACATGTGTGGGATAGCAAAGGTTCTGTGTCTGTTCAGAATCTATGTAAGCCCATTAGAAAAAGAAAAGTGAAGTGAAAAGCTTTCAATGTGTTGATCAGTCTTTATCATATGACTGACTTTGCTGCAGGTATCCAAAGAATGTGGCTGAAGATCTCTTCACAGCCTAAAAAGTTTAGATTAAAGATGAGTCATTCTGATAAATCTGATGTAACAACCATACACTGGGAGGATCAATTGGAAGGGATGACTGCTGTTATAACCTGTCACTTGACTGAGTACATGTGCTGGTTTATTACTCACTTTTGCAAAATGCAAGGACCCCACCATGTTGAAAATGTGAAATATTTTTCTGTCATTCCATTAAAAAAAAAAATCCCTAACGTTTCTTTAACATGTTACTGATAGCTGAGTTTGGAGTTTAGAAATTTACTGGTGCCATTTCCTAAGCAATATTACCAGAAATCTCTGTAAAATATGGAGTCAAGATTGACAGTCTGGTGGAATCAGTCCTATTTATTATCTTAACAGCCACAAACACTTGCTAGATTTGTACTTGCTACTTACTACCTTGGTTAATGTTACTGAAACACTGGTATCTATGACGTGCTCCAGGAAGGCAGCATGCTGTAAATATACTCTGCTGATGTTTGATAACCAGCAGCCCTCAGACACAAAATTTGCACTAATATTAAATTAATAGTAGTTATATATATTAATATAATATTAATATATAATATAATATAATATAATAATATGTAATATATTAATATATAATATATTAATTGATACTAAAATTCTAATCAGGACTTGGGGGGTTTTTTGTTCTAATTCATTTATGGCTTTTAAGTAAGTGCTCTCCAGGCCATGTGTTACAGTCATTAGCCCATAAATGATTGAAAGTTTAAAACCTATAAGGATTTGAAAACACTCAACACCTTTCAGAGTGTGCTCAGCCCTTAGTTAAGTCGGGTTACTGGAGTAGGAAGAGGCATGTCTTCTTTATGTCATGGTTCTTTGGGAATATCACTTTCTCCAGAATCTTGTTGCAGTTTACCAAAACTGGAGATGGAGGCAGGTAATTCAGTAACTTATATTAAGAATTATTCAATCTGTTCTGTTCAAGACACATTTGTTCATTTGTTTGGCTGGTGTAAAGGAAAAAGCTGTACAGGCAACCTAGGTATATGTTGAGTCTTTAAGGTTCTTCTGAGCACCCTCTGTCAAGAGCTGGTTTTAGAGGTGCTTAGCACATGCCGAGATCACATCTCGTGTTTAGAGAAAAAATATAGTAGTTAAGAAATTACACACATGCATATGAAATGTTCCAAGCTGTCAGTTTGCAATGTAGTTCATTTGCTCATATACATGAAAAAACAAAACAAAACAAAACCTTGACAAAGATTTGTCATTTTTGTAGAATAAAATAGTCTTATGCACAGCAATTATATGTCACTTACTGGGTTTGTAAATACAGATATATATGTACATATACGTGAAGGAAAGTTCTTGTAAATATCCATTGTATTATCTTGGAATTATTGGGCAGGTAGAAGGTTACCGCAGAAGGCAAAATCATCTTCTTGTCTGAATTACTGCCACCATGGAGCAAATTGGAAAAAAAATTATGTTGTGTCAACCAGTCGCACCCCACTGCACACATGGATGTCTCCTATAGCCATCAAGATAATATCTGAGCATGTAATCATAGCTGGAACAGTAAGGAATCCTCTTTTGCTGCAACAACCAAACAGCACATTGAGCCCACAAAGACACGACCAACGCTGTCACTCAGCTAAAGTTAGAAACAAGATTTATGCCTTATAGCCTTTAAGATATCTTTTTTTTTTCCCTCAAATATTCAGGCAGGAAATTTTGGAGACAACGTTGGCATACTAAATAACTTGTGTAGCTAAAGTTAAAATTCCAGTCTTTGCAAGTCACTAGAAATTCCAACACAGAGACGAAGTAAGCTTAAATTATGTTTAGGTATTTCCAGGTCCATACGGCTGTTCATCCTCTGTTTTTCCAAATGTTCTTCCTATGCTGAGGATTATGGATTTAATTATTCGTAATGTATTTATCATACTAAACAGATTTAGTTGCTTCAACCAAGTTATCTGTCTATATATATTTTATTCAGAATTCGCTGTATTATTCTTGTATAAACATATATTGTTGCACGCGAAATATCAGCTATATAACTTGTGTTTCTAACAGTAAAGTTCTGTTTCAAGGAAGGCAAAGTAAATTTCTGATAAAGGTCTTCCCTTACAGGACACTGAATGCTCCAGGCACTAGAAAATCTGCAGTGGATGCTCAACACCACACAGAAGGTGCACACTTGTTAACAGCATCCTTGGTTCAAGGCTGAGTGAAATAAAAGGAATAGCTCCCAGTAACTTTGCTGAGCTTCAGATTGAACTCAGGCTCCTTATGGCTGATCCATCAAGGTAATGTGCTATTTGCAGACCATGTGAAGTATATGCCCTTACTGTAGCTGCAGTTTCTCAGGTGGAGGAAGTAACTAGAGAGCGATCCTCAGCCATAAGGAATATCACTTTGGGTCAGTTTTGGAATTTTCACTGCAAAGCTTTAAATTTTAATGTCAGTTATCCATCAGGAATATATTAGGATAATACACAAACATGCGAAACACTCATTTGCCATCACTTTTAATGCTCACAGTTAAGTATATGCTCTCGTGATCTCCAGAAAAGGGGTATCTTAAAAACTATCTTGGACTGCTCAGAGACCCTTGATATTGCCTTCTTACCTGCACCAAATACTGATCTTGAGACACAGCAAGAAGCTGTGCTCTCCAAACTGATTGGAGGGGGAGAGGTCTTTGAGAAAGGACCTTTTCCCCTGATATTTTCTAGGTCATATGGATTTTACTTGTCCTTGTCCTGAAAGATGCTGGTGTCCTGGCAGGGTACTTGTTCATATGCAACTTGTTAACTTCTACTGTAGAAAGCTCTTTAAAGAAATACCATAATGTGAAATGACAATAGGCTTTACCTATTTACCCTTCCATCAGCAGCTTTCTGTTACCCCAGAACGCCAAAGGTACTATATATAGAATCATATACATTTTGTCATTTTGGTCAATTTTGTTCTAAAAACAGTAAACACCCCTATGAGATATAAACATGTCCTTGATTTCACTGTATTTTATTCCTTATGGATCTAACTCTAATGTAAAGTGCAGTGATTTAGTTCTTCTGCTTTTAAAGGTAAGCTGAACATGTCTGCATCGCAAGAAGTCTGTGGGTACTTACTTTTGACCATGGAGCAATCATGCACTTTTTTCTGTAAATGGTTATTTTCCAGAAAGCGCATTAAAGTGCAATTTATCCATTTTACAAAAACACTATATCATTTCTGTGTTTAGCATTATGTTCATGGATGGATGACTCTTCTACAACAGAATATAGTATTTACTGTACAGGCAACAGATTTTCTACACTGCCTGGCTACCAGTAACTAAGAAAAAAGGTGAACTGTGAATGATTCTAATGGATCCTAGTCTACTAGTACACTGCAGTTTTATTTCAGAATAAACTGGCTGTAAGCACAGGGAAAGAGCATTACTTTGTTGATTTGAGTGACCTATTGCAGCCCAGAATCTGGGTCTTATCTATGCTGGGCAGTTCTGAAGCTGAATGAATTACTTGCCACTTCTGTTTAAATACGATTCTTGCTAAACTGATTCAGCGCCAGATTTTCAAAACCTCATTGCTAGGAACACTGCTGTCTAGCCAAAAGGAGAGGGGAAAGTGGCTGCACTGGCTCAGGGACAAGACAGGAAACAGAGAGCTGCATTTTGACTGTTTTGATGCATGGGTTATATTTCTAGCAACAGAATTACCCACTAACAAAAGCAGTGGTGGTCCTGTGGTGGTCCACTACAGCCTATCACTACTGTTGGAATTATTTAGTCATTAAGGTAGACAAAACCAAGTGTGACTTAACACACCAAGACATTGACTAGATTCACTTCACCCTTAACATGCTGAATAGCATAAATCTCTGGTGCAATTCGTGACACAGCCAAGGGGCTATAATTTGCAGCCTCTGCCTACAGATTAGCGCCTCAACTGCTTCTGAGACTAGTAGACCACAGCACTGGAGACATGATGCATCCATTTTTGCAGGCGGAGGTCCAACATCTATCTTCCTTCAGGGAAGAGTTACACAAAAAATTTCCTTCTCCATTTGTACTGATAAATTGCTTGGATTTGATCAGTGTATTTGAGTTGTTAGTAACTGTTGTCCTGATTTTAATGGCTATAAGTGTTTTTAATTTCAAATAAGGGAAAACTCCCACAGATACTGAGAAACAGAATACTATAGATCAAAGAAAGGAAGCCACAGGATTATGAAAGATCCATTGTGGTGCCTGTCCTCAGCTTTCCTAGCAACTTATTTCTGAGATGCTAGGTACTTTGACATGTGCACTGGAGGGGATTTTCCCCCACGTGTAGAGAGAATGGTACATAGAAAGCTGCTGATTTATACAGTTATGAAAAGGACTGTATCTCATTGGGTCTTCATGGAAAATACTTTGGGTTTTGCTCAAGACCTTTTTGTTTGTGATACAATTATTAATCCCTTAATACCTCATCATAATTTTTACACAGTGAAAGGGAATTGGACCAGGCTGGTTGGGCAAGGTTGTGCAACACTGTGCAAACAACAAAACTGAAGGTCACATGAAGTGGGGCTTCCAAAAGCAGCTCAGTGAGCAGTAGAGAGTCAGTGGTAATTTAATTAGGTGCTTATAGCAGTCATAGCATGAAAAGCCAGCTGTGTAACTGCAGTCTTCAAAATTTCCAGCAGAAGTGTAACACCAAAACACACTCAAACAAATTCTTCAGGAACGTGAAGTCTGAGGGCATTTATTTGCCTTTAGTAACATGACCAGAGAACTCCATAGAGGATGGGCTAATAACTGCATATACTTGATTTATTGCATATGCTTGTGATGTTGCATTAAAAAAGAAAAAAGAAATAGTGATGTGGACACAGCGTAGTCTTTTTGCTGTTGTGAGAATGGAAATGACAAAATAACTTTGGAGTTTCACATCCTGGAAGTGTTTTTGCAAGGTTTTTGAACACAGACATGTTCCCCATAGTGAGGAGGTGGGAAAGCAAGCGGTCATCATTGTAAGAGCTGAAGCAGGGCAGTAATATTCCTCATAGCAGGAGCAGAAATGGAGACACAGGGAGAACATGCCCTGTGGCAGCTCCCCATGACAATTCCTGGGCAGCCTGAGGTTCCTCCCCATCGTTGCTTCTTAACAGTACAACCTTAAGAGCCAAGGAGGATTGTTGTGGGGTATGGTGCTATTGTGAGATATACACACAGTAACAAGCATCTTCAAGAAGAGAGGGACTTTGAGGGGTTTTTCCCCAAAATAATACCAGATTGGTTTCCACTTACTGGCAACAGCAATCCCATGTGAGCTCTGACCCAGACCTGAACTGGCATTGTGCTAAACATAGAACTTACATGGTTCGCTCTTCTCCTTTGGCTGCTTCTCAGTGGTAAAAATAATACTGCCCCACACAGCCCCGAATGCACCATACTGGGGAGCTGGAACTGTCATCGCCGACCATGAGTGATTCGTGAGTACGCAGCTTATTTTTGGAACTAATTAATTATGTCATGGAAAGAAGATTTATTCTTACCCCTCGTCCAGCATCCACCTTCCCCAATCCTTGCTAATCTTGCTTTCTGGATAACAGGGGGAAAATGAGGAAGGTGTTTAGCAGTCTCAGTTGTCTCTGTGATTCAAATCACAGAATGAAGCCAGACAGCAAAACAAGTGCAGATCAAGCACAGGCTGCCTGCTCCGCTTGTGCTTTCTCTGCAAGAATCAGTTTCAAATATTAGGTGGATTTTTTTTTTCCCCCCCCTGTTGCAATTAACTAAGAAAAATATTTCAAAGCTGTATAATTAAAGGCCAGCATTTTATTAGGTTTTAAAATAGTCTTTATGAAATCTACTCCTGCCACTGGTAATTACAATGTACATCTTAATACACCTCTGCTAGGCCTGAGCTGGAGATAACAGTCCTGTGTATATTGCATTTGGCTTGTGCATAGAAGGTAAAATCCTTTATCTTATCTCAATCTCCAAACAACCAGCCTCTCTTCCAATTCAGCCCTAATCTTCTTAGTAAATAATACTGATATTTTTCACCATAACAAAAATGGAGCTGCCAGATTCAGGCTGATAACACCTCTCATTTACACACCATTCTCTGTCAAAATCTGCCTGATTTTTCTTAATCTCTTTAACTCATCAAAAAATACTTTTCTACATTCAGCCATGGTAAGTTCTTTGCTACCAAATAATATTGTTATAAATAAATCCGTTGACTACAGCTGTCTCTTTGGACAGATATTGGAACTCCTCTCTCTTCTGGCTTGTTTCCTTCAATGATAACAAATTATTGCTGTCCAATTTCATTTTGCTGTAAAGTTTGGTATTCTAACAAAATGACCTAAAAGCAGTGTTTAACTGAGAGCATGCCCAAAAGGCATCTTTCCCCCTACACACCACACACACCACCCCCCCCGTGGGATGTCATCTCAGTTCACTTCTCTTGAGATTGCTGTCTTTGCGCTCCCATCCTTTCCTTTGCAATGGCTTACCTTTAAAACAAGGGAAATGATAACCTAAGTCATGGGATTTTTATAGCCTGTTAATTATCTCTGTATGATTTCTTAAATTGCAAAAAAAAAAAAACACTGCCAAGAGAATGGCAGGGGAAAAAAAAGCTGGATAGCAGGATTTCTGCTTGCAGTGATTGAATGGAAATAATATACTTAAATCTGAGTAGTTTATTTCAGCAGCAACTTGCCCTCCGAGTGACAGACACATCTGGGGAACCTGTCCTAAAATGGCAAACCATCCATGTAAGTAAACACTAGACTTGGTCATTGTACACCACACCTGCTTTCATCCACTGCCGTGCGACAGACTGAGGGATGTATCACACCAGCAATTTTTGTGTTGAGAGAAAACAACCTGAAAATCTATAGCAGAATATGGCCCAGAACTATGTCTTCTGTAGAGCCTGTGGGCTTGAAATGCTAATTCTGTCCCCGGGGCAGAATCCTGGGGGATATCCTTCAAAGTATGGCAAAAGTGCTTTGTTCTACTAACTTTGTGGAGGGTCTTTCAGGGTTCTTTTTAAACCACCTCTTTCTTCCTTCCTAAAGTTTGCAGAACTGGTTTTCAGAAGCAAGGCTGCACATGTTCATTACAAAGTAATAAGATCATATTTTGACTCTTGAAACCTTGCTGACATGCTTCCAAAGTGCTAATCAGGCTCTTTAAATAGCGAATCACCTACAGCATCACTATCCATGTCAGGATTATAGAAAAGATGAACCATATTGTTTAGATAATCTGTCATCTTTGTATCAGTATGAGAGAGGTAAGAGCTTGTAAGATCAGTGAGTACAAAACTGACATCTTGTAAGGCTGGTGGGGAACGAGACGTGTGGTTAGCATGAGATGCATGAGATGTGGGGCACTGGATGTCGTGGCCAACAAATAACCACTGACAGGGCTCCAAACAGGTCCATGACTGTTGTACCCTGGCACTGTATTTAGACCACACACTAGGATTCTTCCTGCACCTAGTGCTATGCTGGCCTTCTTTCACTGCTCTGCCCAAGAAAGAGTACAGCTGAGAAACGGGGCAAATACATTGGGAACCAAAGGCAGGATGTGATTGCTGATGCTGTTACTACTACTACAGCTACCACTACTGTTACTGTTGTTTCTGCTACTCATTCAATCGCAAAAGTGTGCTAGAGTGCCACGGTTCTTTATTAGGAGCCACTGTATGAAACTGGGACAAACAGAAGATCCCTGCCTGATGGACTAACATATATGTATATAAGTGTTGTATACACCAATGGGACAAGTTCTGTGAAAGATGTATGTAGCTCCCAGTAGCCTAACCAAGTTTCAGCCCTGGCTACTGATAATATCTATCACACAGGAGACACAAAAGATCAGTCTTCCTTTAGATTTGAACAAGAAAGTATCTGTCCTGAATACGAGTTAAGGTAAATGTTTGGGTTTTTACCTAATGATAGCCTCAATGTTTGTGTGTATCCCTGACAGCACACTCGTTGGTTTACTTTCTGGTTGGTCTTCCTCTGCCCCTGGTCCACTTTTAATTTAGCTTGTCTGAGACTGCGTATCATAACTGTATCAGCACTTACGATGATGTCTCAGCAGTGACTTTCATCATGGGGCTAGTCCTCCTCTATTCACCTATTCCTAATCCATCCCTTGTGTGCCCTTTTTTACTGCAGTATCTCACTGATTGCTTTCCTCTGTACTGTGACTGGCAACTAACCTGGGATCCCCCTCCAGCTCAGTCTTTTCCAACTGATTCCTAATTTTTGTTATTAGTTTCCAAATGCATTAACTTCATTTGGGGATAAGTGACTAGCTTCATTATCTTCAAAATACTGCCTCCCATCCCATTCCTATTACACCTGTCCTTACTGTCATCCAGCCTTTTTCTGCATGATATCCTTCTCTCCTGTGTATTGATAGTGCCAACCTATGTAGTATCACCACATTCCTAATATTTATGTCATGGTCTTAATTGAAATAAGGAGAAGATCAGACACAAGACTGATCTATAAAGAATTCCACTGCTAACCGGTAGCCCTCCAGGTACTTTTCCTTTCAACACTATCTTTTGCTGTCGTTCCTTGAGACAGTCTTTTACCAATCTTTCAATTCCTCTACTAATCCCTATCTTCTCCAGCTTAACAAATAATTTCCCTTGTGGCACCATACCATACACTTTACTGAAGTTTAGATAGATGAGATCGACTCCATTTCCTTTGTCTAGAAAACCAACCATCTTATCAAAGGAAGCTATTAAGTTAGCCTGCCTAGATCTCCCTTCCTTATTGTATTTCCTACTGCACTGTATCCAATATTCCCTTCACCTCCATGTCTTTATTTATCTGTTCCTTCAAAACCTGTTATAAAATCCTGCATAATTTAGAGGTTAGGTTTATGAGCCAATATTTGCCCAAATAGACTTTTTTTCTCTCTCTTTTTGTATACTTCCTGTTCTCCAGTCATATGGCATTATCTTTGCCTTTATTCATCTAGGTTTTGTTATCCGTTTTAGCTTGAAAGACAAGCTTTTTCATGTTTTCACCCCCCTTGACTTCAAGAAAATCAAGGTCTAATTCTAATTCAAGTCTCTGAGTTCATTGTCCTACATGATCTCAGTAACCAGTTGCAGTAGTTCATTAACATTTGATCTCTAATAATAAGTAAAAATATTTGTCGCAACCTTTTCCAAAGGCCTGTCATTTAATTGAAGCTGCTTAACTCATTACCCCTTTTGCCTTTCATAACCAGATATTCCATTGGCCATGGTTTTGATGATGGGTTCTAGAATCTTGCACTGAGATGGAGCGGTATTTTTTGGCTTCATTCTTCATAAGTGATATCAAATGGATCCAGATATTTTCAGCCAAGAAATACAAGAGCAGTGGAAGTCTGACTGTGAAGGAAAGGGAGCCTAGGGTTGAGACGGGATGTTTCGATAAGAAAACTGAAGAAAACTTGAACTTTGGGAGAACATTTTCAAGTTCGTACTTACTTCATGCAATTGTTTAAGATTTTATCCAAAACATAGCATGAATATAATTTGCTGAATATCTGCTTTGGTGGATGTTCATCTTTACAACAGGCAAAAAGGAAGATACCATGAAATAGATGACAGAAAATCAGGACTAACCCTGAGGTCTCAAATCACTTCTTTTCTGACTTGGAAATTCCACATAGACTGTCCTGATTCAAATATTATGTGTGACTGTGCTCTTATCTCACTCAATGTTCACACAGTTTCTTTCCATTCAAATGTTTGTGGAACGTTAGCATAAGGTGGGAATACACAGCACTCCTTGTATGAGCATACACTTATGAATATTCCTTCTTTATTTAACTTTTATTTTGCAGCTGCTCTGACTTGTTTTATTCATCTCCTAAGTGCCTAGTCAGCTGTTAATCAAAAAAACAAGGAACCCCATTTCCCATCAGATGGTGAATGAGGGAGGTTTAACTGGTATCCAGATACGCTGCAAAAGCAAAATGATTGCAACACAATGCACTCTGTGCTTTTTTAAACTTCTCAGTATTGCCAGAATTAACTGGCCCATATCTGACATAAGCCTGTTTTAATTGTATTCCCCCGAGTACACGTAGTGAGCTCCTTTATAGAGTAGTTTTAGCAATTTATATTTAACCCTTAACTTCAAAAGGGTTAAAGCCCATTCACAGTACTGTGGGTGTTGCAAAGTTTATTTCCTGACCAGTATTTAAGGACCAAATGCTGTTCCTGATTACATTGGCCCTTATTTTTACAGGGACTTTGCCAGACCTCAAAGACGACGTTTACAAGTGAGCTCAGAGCTCTTGCATGCACTTTCCAAACTTTGAAGTTTCTGCTGCCTTCCCACTGAGCAGAACACATTCAAGTTCAAGTGGGATATAGAATTGTTATTTAAATCTTACAGTCAAATTAGACCCTAGAGACATGATTGTATAGCGTTATTGTCTCAGTCCCCGTGAAGTTAAGTGTTCTCATATCAAATATGATGTGGTTCAGCTTACCACCTACTGCACAAGTATTCATCTCGTTGTTAGAAGATATCAAGCAAAGTGGTGTTTTATTTATTTTTACATGTGTCAGTTATTTTTAGTGGTAATGTTAGTGTGACACCACTGCCTTTTCCTGCAAGTCACGGGAACATGAAGCTGCTACCTCAAGTTCTCAGCCATGCTAAGGATAAAAAAGCCTCTAGGCTTTTCTTAAAGATCAGGATCGCATTTTTCGTTGTGTCTTGCTTTTGAAGAAGGATATTTTCGCCTTGAAGTGCTGCTCTCAAGAGAAGTGGGCTTTCTGAATGCAAGTTTCAGTTGTGGCCCAAAGGCATATACACATTGATGAGGTGGCAGAGTTGCACCGCTGAGAGCTCAGTAGGCAGGGAGGGCTGCTGCCATCTGCGAGCCAAGAGGGACAGGACTTCACGTCACAAATACGCTAGAAAGACTTTCAAGGACCTACCTCTCTGAGAAGTCGTGTTTCTGCTGAAACCAGATTGCACAGCAAATATTCAACGTATATTTCACCTGAATTTTCTTTTGAAAGTAAACCAAGGAGAAAATGTCAAAATAATCCATTTCAGCTTTGTTTGGGCTTCATTTTTCACTTGAAATGATTTTTTCACTTTGGTATTATATTTTCTCTAATACAATAGATTACATACTACAACACAAAATAAAACATTAACATCAAAATGGGATATTGTGAATGACCTTGAGTGTTTTTAGAATAGCTCTTTGTGACAAATTTTGAAATACAGATGTTTTACTCCGTGAAACTCTTGTCACCCAATCTGAGAGTAAGTCTGCAGCTGATTTGAGGAGTAAAGATTGAATTTGCCTACTTGTCTCTCTGGCTAGCTTGGAAGCACTTGTGTTTCTGAAAATGGTTTCTTACATATTCTGTGGTTTCTAAGAAGACTTTATCTGTAGTCCTCTAATGTCACCAGAAACCTTTTTCCTAGCTGGAGTTTGGTCTGTAGACACAAAACTTTTGGACATGTTAAGAGTGCTGCTGTCAGAATTCATCTTTTTCTATAGTAGGGTGCTAGGTGATACATGAGGGACTCTGGCAGACGTTTGCAGGCAGGCATTACTGGAAAGTGAGGCAAGATGAGGGCCATTCTGATTTTAACATTAATTACAAATAAGATCCAGACTTCCTAGTCTCCCCAAGTTATTAAAGCAGTATACGGTTGCAACTGAAGAAGTCCTTTCCCTTAACTACTTGCGGTGATCTAGCAAAGATGTATTTTGCATTAGTACTTTATTGTACACCTGTATAAATTATGCTGTTGTGTAGCCAATGTTTTTTAAAACAGCATAGCTGTCAATTGCTTGTGTAATGGCACATTTTGCCATACTATCGGATGACATGTAACTTGTTAAATTACATTGAAAAAATATTGGAGAGAATTACACTGTAATTAAATGACAATAATAATGAGACCACAATATTAGCTGCTGCCATCAATTATGTAAGACCGCACATTTATTATATATTTTTCCAAAAAGCCTTCCTTATGTCTGAAAAGACATTTTATTCAAAACCCTGCTGGTGCTTTTAACACTTAAAACATTTATAAAGAGCTTAACCTCTGAATTCACATTCAGATGTTTATGCCATGCACAGAGAACAACTGTGCAGAAGAAGCTTGCTAAAGTGGTTCTTTAAAGACATTTTCTTAATCACATAAATACTGTGCTTTTTTTTCCCCTCTCTTTTTGTTTGTTTCAGATCCAGATGATTAACAAATCATTTAAATAATTCAGGCTGATCAACTTTCACATAATGTTTTGTTGACTGTGGAATATTGTTTAGCGCTGTTGTCTCTTGGTGAGAGCATCTCTTCAACATGATCCAATTAACGCAGTTTTCAAACAGCAACAGTATTGCTAACGCTTGCATATCATGTCATATCTGAAATATCAACACCTTAGTGTTGATACCTTAATGCTGCAGCAAATATCTTTTGTTGCACTTTCAACAGACGGTCTGATTCTGCTTTCAGCTGCACCGAGCCCTAGACATAGGGTCAGAACTGGACCCGTGTATGCACCGCACATGAGGCCAGGAAGCCATGCTTTGCAAATCTGCTCAAGTCCTTCAGAAGAGCCATTAAGTCCATGCACAGAGGAGATCAGGTGACAAATTTGGGATTTCTATTTTCAGCTGGGTCCCTCAACAGAGGCTCATAAGGAATTAGGCTGACATGAAGCAACAGGTAGGAAAAGAGTTTTATCGTAGGAAAAGAGTTTTATCGTCTTATGATTAAAGGGTAGGAAGCAAAGTGTGGGAATGACTGGTAAACTTTCTAAGTAGAATAATATTTCTAGTGAAGCCTCTCAGAGACTTATTTGTAAGGGGAAGGGAGTGGAGGGAAGGGAAGGGGAAGGAAAGGGAGGGGAGAGAATGGGAATAATTAAATTCACAAATGGTGTGCAGCATGTTTATGGCTTTCCGTAGTGCAACAGCTAAAGGGAACATGTGAAATAATCACATGGGAATACCAAGAAAGCAAAAGGATACTTTTTCCTCTCAGTTCATAAACCGTTCTATTGATTGCTACAGCATATTGTGGATATTCAAATGGTTTCAAAGACATTTGGACAAATTCATAAACATGCAGCCCATGGAAAGCTATTGAAACACAAAAGTGTCACCTCTGGCCAAGAAGTCACCAAGTTGAAAGTTTCTGTAAGGTGAGAAAGCACATCAGCAAAGCAATGCCATAAGCTTGCACTGTGTGAACTGGGAGTTCCTCAAACAACTTCAAGGAAAATGCCAAGGAAAGATCAGACAGTTTGACCCCCATTAAACCTATTGATGAACTTTGTACACGTTCTTGTTAGCATCCTGTTGCTGGAGCAGGTAGGAGACAGCAGGTCATTTCTGAACCAGGCCTCAGAAAATTAGCACAGTATTCCTCCTAAATATTTTCTGGGTTTAGGAAGATGAAATTGCACTAACCACGAAAACCTAAATGGATGCAGCAGGTGCAGAGCTTCTCTATTGTCCTTCTTCTGCACTGTCCCCATTGCACAGCTTACAAAGGCTGGTTTCTAGTTCAGTAAGAGAAGCAGGACAGGAGGGCTGAATATATCCTAAGTCAAATGCTCTGAAATTAAAGAGCCATAAAATTTCAAACTGGGAATAAAGAAAAGAAAAACAATTTCCAAAGCTTAAAAAAAAAAAGAAAAGAAAGAAAAAAAGTTTGATAGGCTAATTGGAAAAATAGGGTAAAATATTATGAGCAAAAATACTTCCACACTGGTGCTGTGCTTGGAACAAGTCCAGAGAAGGGCCAAGAGGATGATCAGGGGACCGGAGCACCTCCTGTATGAAGAGAGGCTGAGAAAGTTGGGGCTGTTCAGCCTGGAGAAGAGAAGGCTGCGTGGAGACCTCATAGCAGCCTTCCAGTATCTGAAATGGGCCTATAGGAATGGTGGGGAGGGACTCTTCATTAGGGACTGTAGTGATAGGACAAGGGGTAACGGATTAAAACTTAAACAGGGGAAGTTTAGATTGGATATAAGGAGGAAATTCTTTCCTGTTAGGGTGGTGAGGCACTGGAATGGGTTGCCCAGGGAGGTTGTGAATGCTCCATCCCTGGCGGTGTTCAAGGCCAGGTTGGATGAAGCCTTGGGTGACATGGTTTAGTGTGAGGTGTCCCTGCCCATGGCAGGGGTTGGAACTTGATGATCTTAAGGTCCTTTCCAACCCTAACTATTCTATGATTCTATGATTCTATGATGATAGTGTGAGGGGAAAGAGTTAACTACTAGACTTGCAGAACATATTTTCAGAGGAATAAATGTTAAAGGTTAGGTGCTCATCCTTTAGAACTGGGGATGCAGCAATAAAATGGCAGATGAAACTCAGTGTTGATCAGTGTACAGTGACACACATGAGAAGAAACAGTTCTAACTTTATATATGCAATAGGTAACTAGCACTGAACGGTCAGCTATTAAAAGGGGGAAAATGCTCTTTTGAATGGTAATGCTTTTCTCAGATAAGAAATGTCCTTAGGTAACATTGTAAATGGAAATAAATTAAAACCTGTCCAAATGTTTTGCACTAGTAAAGAGAAAAGAAAGAAGTAATTGCGTGTCAGGATGTTCACTCGCTGGGTTACACAGAGAGCATGAGCCTATTTTGGAGCTAGCCTGCTCTTTGCTTATTATCTCCATCAGACACTACAAATATGCAAAATACTCCAGTCAGTGTTATTTTTGAAGGTTGGTTAAAGCAGATGGAGGAGCTGGTTTAGGTGAAAATAGAAACTGGCTTCTAATCTGGTCCTCTCTCTCTGAACCTTTTTTTTCTGAAGTTTAGTAAAACCTGGGATTCACATGCTGCTGCATTTCCTGTTTTTGGCCAATGGAGGAAACAGAAACACTGAAATACTGTAAGATGTTATTTTTAGAATAGTTCCACTCAGCCAACCAGGAAGTTCTGGAAATCTTGCAAGATGTTTAATCCTGTAGACTACGTAATCGAAAAATGGTTGCACAAGTTTATCCAGTCTTTCAGGTATTTATAGTCTTATCTGTTGAGGATCACAAATACAGAGAGAGTGCACTCTATTAGCGTGAAAAATATTTTGCATGTGCAATTTTAGTTGCCTCTGAAGAGCTTAAATCCCTGATGGGAAATAGGCAGTAACCTGAGCTTCAGCTGAGTGCCAAATGCCAAGGGGCCATGGGAAGAGGTGGGAGCTGACTTGCCACACAGAATAACAAGGCTCCGTGGAGGGAATTATCCCTGCAGCTAAGGGCACCCACTGCTTTCTGTAGTGTGGCGTGGAGGATACTGGCATGGGATGGATGGAGGGATGATATGTGGAATCTCAGTAAGAGGGGTGGGGAACAGACAGGTAGGAATTAGAGAAACTAACAGCAATAGCCCAGTGGTTGAGATGGTGGAACACATATCCATGGGACAGCGAGTCCATACACGTTCAGAAGAAAGCAGCAGACGCAGGGGTCTGAGGGAGGTGAGGTATGGAGGAAAGAGGATTAGAGCAAGAGGTTTTAACACCAATGGCAATGTTGCAACATTTTCAAGGAATGTCACTGTACAAGGGTGTGCCATGAGGTGGGAGATAGGCAACAAGCCTACAGTGAATGACTCTTCAAAAGTAAATGTGATTTACTTTGAAGTGTGATAGAGACAAACAATTCAGCATGGAGACATCCATCCTATAGGAAGAAAGCAACGGGAAAAAAAAAAAAAGCAAGATCCAAGTTTAAGTTGTGATATTCCACTTTCACTTCTTGCTTCTCAAGTATATTCTGCTCCTCTCCTTCCTGGAACTGGCTGTTAAGAGTTATCCAAGGAGGTACGGACAGCTAAAGAGATGCTTATTACAGACAAGCTAATTGTCATGGGGTTTGAACTTCATGGTATCTTGATTCCTGATGGTATGAATGTTAGTTTAAAGCAAGGTAAGGAACTGTTCAGACATGTTTAATATTTTAAAGGTGAGTTTGGTTCACGTGATTGACAAAGCAAGTGTTTTTCACGCTGGGAAATGTCATGATTTGTTTTTAACAACTTTTTATTGAACTGTGTATGGAAATCTTTTCTGAAATAGCATGAAGGCTGCTTTTTTGCTATGACACTAGTAAAACATGAGAAACTGAAAATACCCTAAAACCCAGACCATTTCATCTCATTCACCAGATGACATTTTTAAGCCTTTTTGGCATGTTCTAGAACAAAAATGTACCTTCCATCGTCTTTAATTATCATGGATTTTGCAAGAAATCCATTTTAGGATGAATGTGCTGTAAGCACACTATACTGTCCCTCAAACATATAATGAATAGTAAGATGGGAAAGGATTTGTGGTTTTTTTAGTTGCATTTGAATAATAATAAGAGAAATTGAAAGTTCTGTGGGCTCCCTAAAAACATGAGTAGTAATACAGCTAGCAGCAGGAACTCATCAAACCCCTTACAAAAGTTCCCTCCCCCTGCCATTGCTCTGGGAAGCACATCCTTGACTCCCTCCACAGCCCTGCCAAAGAGTCAAAGACCTTCCCGTCTTGAATCACAGGCTATCTGAGATCTTTTTCTCTGTAGATCCACTTACTTTAATTTTCAGCTGCATCTGAATTGCCTTTCATTTCAAGGAAGTCTTTGCAGATATCTTGAGTCTGTCAGATTATCACAGAGCTCATCATTATTAGTTCCTCATCAGATGATATCTTCCCCTATACACAGATACCAGTCCTTAATCATCTGTGTGCGTATTTTGCCATCAGCACAGCATTACACTCTTTCTGAGTGGCAGTGTAAAACCAACTCATTTCTTAGTTGGGGTGTGACAGATTGTTTCAATCCTGAAAAACTATTTAGCAGTGATAAACCGTTAGATCTAGATACCATCCTTCCCACTACCCACTTCATTGCTCATACTGCCTTCAAACTATTTAAATCAGTGGGACAACCACAGAATACGTTCCGTGTCAAAACTGCAGGCTTAATGCATCAAACAACAGTTGCCTTCAGAGGTGCCCCTGTTAAATAGTGTGGCCATGCTCAGTGAGGATCCCTAAACACCGTTAAACATGAATTAAACACTGTGCTGTTGCTTTGTGAGCAACGTGAGTTAGTTTCCCTTCAGTGTTTGTTAATTCTTATGCCAGTTCAGAGGCTTTTCTATAGTTTTTTTTTAAAGAGCTGTGCCCCCTCTATAAAGGAAAAATTTGAAAAATTCTTTATTAATGCTATTAATAGTGAAATTAATACTACATGCAAATGAGAGTAGTAACTGTGATTCCTTTAACAGTAAAGCTATAGATCTTCCATAAGTATAAACATCATCCTTTTTAGTCTATTGTTGTTGGCTGCTTAAAATAAAGTTTTTAAACAAGGAAGTAGTCTTTTAAGGCAAAATACTTCAGGACAACTTTTGGAAGGAATGCCAAATGTAGAAAGAGCTTAGGGATATGAAAAATTATGAGTCATACTTATGTTTTTATTACCTAATACTATGGTATTACAAATTTCCTTCAAATTTACAAAACGCTCTCTGAAGTTACAGGGCTTCCAGAGGCTCTGTCACAAGGAAGGGAGATTTTGAACAGGTGAAATAGAGAGATATGATAAGGCAAAACAGAACTATCACCAGTAAGTATAAAAGCAATTAGCCATCTATCAGTGTGTGAATAGACCATCCCTATGTATGAAATAACGGTGCCAAAAATTGTTACTTACTTTCGTGCTCAAATTAGGGGTGGGTAAGAAGGGATTGGTTGTGCTCTGACAGCAAGGACAGGAATGACTGGAATTTGATACAGGGGAAGAGGACTTTGGTGAAGAAGAGAGCTTTAAAACAAAGATTCCAAACTGTGAGAAAGATTTGCCTTGTGAGAATTCGCTTGCATGATGCAGAACTCGTGATCTGAATGTCAGGGGGACCAAAGAGAAGGAGGTTGCAGTGGGTGGCAAAGCAGGTGATGGCTCAGAGGTTTATGATGTGAGGTTTGGTCAGAAATAGAAAGGTTTTAGATATTGTCTGGAGACAAATGCAACAGAATTGCAACACAGCTTGGATGTGTGATTGCAGAGGAAGTCAGAGATGATCCTTAGATTATAAGTCTCAGTATCAGTGAATATGGTGGCACAGGTTATATGAAAGAGGTCAACAATGTTTAAGCAAAGTTGAAGGGCTTGTTTTTTATTGAAAGCAGACTAAGATACAGGATTGTGTCTATGAAGATAAAACAGGATGGCACCTAGCAGAGATAAATTTCTGAGCCATTGACACTGAAGAGGGGTTTATTACACAGGTGGCTGAGGGGAAAAGATTGTGCTGAAGGGAGACATAAATAAAGAGCTGAAGAACATTATAAAAGCAAAGTGAGATTCAACTTTGTGGTGGGGAGAATGTCTGAAGCTCTCCGAGGATACATGATGATGACAAAAGCTCATCAGAGAGTTTATTGAAAACAGTTCTGTGAGGTTAAACACATCATAAACAGCTGAATATCGGATGACAGGGGATGACTTAAAGCAGAAGGTGAAGTTTGATAAAGCTGTGTCAAGGAGTGGGAACACAGACTTATAGTTGGAGATTATATTTAAGAGATTGATCTATGGGCAAGAAGCATGCAATGGAAAGTCAACAAAAGGCTGGGAGAAAGAAGGAGGTAGCAAGTGTGGCTGAGTAGTGGCAGGAGACAACTTGATAAGAAGACATCCAGAAGTAGAAAAGGAGTAAGAAAAACGAAAAGTACAAAACTGGAAATGCATTGTGAGGAATTACCTGGGTTTTGCTGTCAGTTTTGCTCCGTACCAGAGTTACAAAGCAAATCTACGAATCTGTAGAAATCCCTGGAATAGGGAAGACTTAGCATCCTTCCCAAATCAGCAGAACTTTCCTGATGCAGAAGATAACAACAATGTTTTATGTAAGTCAATATATTTCACTTTTGTTTTCACTGTTACCTCAGGTAAGGCTTCCTGACAGGATTTTCTGCAGAAATCAATATGTTCCCATAAAAAGTTCCATGAAACAGTTATTTTCCTAAAGATTTTCTTTTTCCAGTGTTAGAAATAGAAGAAACCATCTCATCAGAAATGGACAGACGTTAAATGGAAAAGCTGGGATGCTCTAGAACCTAGCATCTTCTAAAAATACATTGAGCTACAAGGCACAAAATCTGGAATCCACAGATTTTTCATCCTCAGTTGACATACTCGGAAAGAAAACACTATTTCACTGGCTGCCAGATGCAACTGAGAAGTACCATGTTCTTAATGCCACTGCCTGCCACCCAAGGCGTTAAGAGGGTAGGTAGAGAAGAATAGCACATCCAACTGAAATTGCAGGAAGGACTACAGGCAAAATGTAACGAGATGATCAGTGAATGCAAATGAACCTTCTCACTTGAGAAGGTGATAGAATGACTTCTTTGAATAGTACCAAAATTTGACATAGGTTTTTAGGCCAGTAGATAAGAGCACATTGTTAATCTTAAAAGACAAATTACTTGAATAATTATTCTCCTCTTTAAACATTTTCTTAATTATTCTCAGGCATATCTTCAGTTTTAAAGCAAAAAGTGAAGGGCAAGACTGACAAGATAGAACATTTTAAAACTTTGCAGGTATAAAAAATCAGAGTTCCTGATAATTGGGCTTAATCTGCAGGACTGGTATCTAGGAGAACTCCCATTAACTTCCTAGATAGAAAAATAAAGACTGAAAAAAACAAGCTTTATGTATTAATTGTACAGGACTTACAGTTTTGTCCTGAAGGGTCAACTAGTTGAAAGTGCGCATGTATGTATAAATATACAGATAGATAGGCAGACAGATGGATGGAATTATAACGCCTTCTTTTACAGTTCTAACTATAGCCATTTCTGCCACTGATTACTGGTAGGTTTGCTTTTTATCGTACATCGCCAGTACCAGTTGTTAGCTATCTTTGACAGTAGGTTGAAATGCACCAACATGGCATATAGACTGGGGATGGGTGGCATTGAGCAGAATAGCTTTGCCACACAATGATATGCTTGAGCTTTGACAGAATACTAGCCTGGTGTCAATCATCCTGTCTTTGCCAATCAAATGCACATCTTTCTGGAGGTGCCTGCAGTTGACACTGGCACCCCAAACATAGCAAAAGGTTAATGCAATGACATCTCAAAGATGACACATTGTCAAGGGCCCGGGAAAAATAGCAGAACAAGCCTGTGTTTAGGAAAAACTGGTGCGTTTTACAGGACACACACATGATGACGACATTCCCAGAGGGGATAGGTTTGGTGCAAACATCCTTGAAAGACCTTGTTCAAGAAAATCAGGAGTCAGGAATGGATAACAGCGTAATAAGATCTGGCCAGGACCCTGAGGTTCTTTCTTTTCCCATCTGTGAAAAACAAATGTCTTTTTGCCAGAGCTCTGGCTAACCTTTGCCAGAGAAAAGAGCAGGAGCTAGAATGACAAAGCCTTTGGAGTCTGCAAAGCCCTCTATTTAATTACAGGGATTTGCAGGGCAGCTTATGGCTATAAAATGTATAATAACTTATTTTTCTTCCTCGGTAAAGATGTGTGGCACCCCCACCCATATTCAAAAGGGATTAAATTGAAATAATTCAGGTAAGGGGAAAGCTGCATATTTAGGAAGTCATATTTCAGTATGTGTTCCTGCACAAATAGATGTTATGTACATATTTTAGAATTCCATTTAAACTGCTCCCTCCCAATCTCCATAAACTTCCCATTTGTTTCCATTCTTCCTCCAGCTTGCTTGTTTTTCATCTGTCTTATGTAGAAGACCCCCTCTCCTGGCACCTTCTTCTAATCTCACCTCAGTGAAATATAGTGTGAACATTTATATTTGATTCATTACTATGAAAAGCAAGTGTGTTCGAAAGAAGGTCAGATTATTTTCTTTCTCCCTGACCATCAACAAAAGACCACTTGGACCAGACACTCTTTTCTGTCATGATACCCCTCCTTGACTACAGTTAAGCTCTGCTGACTTACTCCAGTTACAGATCAAGCTTGGTATGTCCTATTTCTTTATTGTTTATATGTTTAATTGTTTATTTATTTGTTTGAACTTTAATGCTGTTTGAAGACATAGTGAAGTGCATAAACAACCACTGGACCTAATGGTAGAAGAGGAAGCTATTTTAGAATAATTTGGGGGGGTAAATTAGGAAACAAAATGCTCAATGCTAAAGGAAATAGATTTAAAAAATAGAGCAAGGTCAGAAGTGCTGCAATTGTCTGTTCCCTTGAGACAATGACGAGGATTCAATGGCTCCTGACTCTAGGCCTGAGCTTCTTTTCACTGATGTCAGTAGTAAAGCTTTCATTAATCTCAATAAGAGTAAGACTAGGGTCTACATAAGCTCTTAATGTTGTCTCCTGGAAAGCTAAGTGACACAGACTGGCCTTGCATTATGCACTGATCATCAGCTACTTTATCCTATAAATGTACATTTAAAAATGAAAATATTAAGAAATATAATTTCCATTCTAATAAGTGGTTTTGCTTTAAGAACTAGAGATAAGCCCAAGCCAGATGTTCAAACACAAAAATTGCCCTCAAAATCTTGGAGTAAGAAATCAGAGGGTAATAGCTTGTCTTGACACCTTTCAACATGCTTGTCAAAGGAGAGAAACAGTCATCTCTGGAACCAAAACCCTTCTTCTGTCTCAGATAATTCGCATTCTGGGAGGTTCTTTGCCCTTTGGGGTTACCCATCTCACTTGCTTAACTATGGAGGCAGCCTGTGTAATGCACAGGCTTGACATCAAATGTTTAGGAACTAACATTTAGGTGAACCGAATCTTCTCCTGAACTGAAGTTCCACTACTACAAACTTTCATTTCCTATATTCACCACCTTCCACATTTTTATCACTGTCCCATAATATCATTTTTGCTTTCTCCTAAACAACCTTCCTCTCTTCCCACACTCTTGTCTTCTCCCTGGGAGAATTTCATCAGACATGAAAACCTGGGAGTCATGTCCACACAACACATGGCATAAGCATGCTCAGACTCCTACTGGTAAGTCAAATGAGGAAACTTTTCTTTCTCTATCTTGCTTCAGGCTCTGTGAGACTGCAAGCCACATATGCAGTGGATGTACACATCCATTGGTTTGACAGAAATACTGGCGCTGTAGATTACAAGGAACTGTAGAGGTAGGTTCCAGTTGAGTAGAACCTTCAAGGATAATATTAGCACATAAATATCCAACATCTAAAAAGGGTATTGAAAAGGGTATTTCAGCTGTCAGATCCAAGCATGAAAGACCTAGTGTGCTTCTTGGACCTATCTAGCTCGAAGGATTTGGAAACAGTGCTCTAGTCTAAAGCATAAATTGATTGATTGCTCTCTTTTCATGCTTGCTTATAGACTGGGAGATCTACATAATTAAATTATCGTTCCTCAGAAGACAATTCGCAATCTTTATAGTCAATGAAAGTTTCACATTGTTTCGGATTGAAGGCTGTACACTAGCAGTAAATGCCTTCTCTCTTAATCACCAAATGCTTCTGTGACTCAGCTTGAGATAAGCAAGGTGTTAAATGATTTCTTCTTTCATGCTTTCTTTCTCTGCTCTGAAATAGTCATGAAAGTTTCATAAAGAAGAGGTCGTCTATCTTTGTGCTGCTGTGCACAAAAAGATCTACAACTTACCATCTACTTCTTGAAGGGAAATTCTCTTGGCTGCTGAATGGTTCTTCAAGGCAAGCACACGACATGACTCCTGAACTTCCTGGGCTTAGCTTGATGAACATCACGCAGCTCACAGATGCTCTTGCTGTAGCATTTCAGTGTCATGAGAGAAGTGGCTGAGTTAAAGGTCTAAGTCATTTGCTCTGTTCAAAGTGTCCCCACTGGTTCTTCCTGTTTGTGTTTTATTAAGACTGGACAAGCAATGCGTTTAAATTTGGAAGCAGGAATTCAGGGGATACTTCCTCATGTATCACAAACCGGTTCTGGAAGAGCAAAAAGCCCTTGTAGGACTATTCATCCAAACAGTTATTTTATGTGAAAGATGAAATCAACAAAAATAAATAAGACAAGATGTAAAAAGAAGTTTATTGTTAATCTACTCAGTTACAGAAAGAGGAAAGTTTATCATGTAATTATGGCTTTATGTTCTTTTTAACGGGGATCTTGCAGCCAGTTACAGTCTTCTGTATCTGTTCTTGGATGTTCTGACGAAGCCTGTGGAGTCTTCTAGCCCTGTATCACAAACACCATAATCATCTCTATTCCATACAGATATATTTTTGATTATTAACTGTAAAAAGATGTTATTGAAGGAATGTGAACCTTATGTGTCAGGATTTGGAACTGTGTAAGCACCTCTTTAAGGTATGTGAAGCAGTTGTACACTGACTGAGACTCAGAGCTTACCGGGCTCTGAAATCCTTGGAAGAGTAACTTGGCAGTGGCTGAAAAATGCAGTACTTAAGCATGTTCAGTCTTCCAGATGACAGTCTATAGACAGACCCTTTAGTGTGCCTTGTTTATGCAGTGTTTTGGTCTGCAGCATATAAGGAATCTTTTCGGCTTAGCAATGAGTTTTAACTCTGAGCCCCTCTGCAAGGAAGAGAATGCAACTGCTTTTATTAATACAAATTGTGCAGTTGGACTAATGTAATGGCATGAAAATAGCATGCTGCTAACTCGCTTTTGAAAAGAAACTTGAAAGAGTCTATATACAGTGTGAATATTACATTGTACAAGATTTTCCTTTGAAGAGATGAAAAAATATTGTTATGCTTAGTATTTTCATCTGTCTGTTAACTATTCCAAATATAGTCCTTGTTAAATATATGGGATTGCAAGCTTTTTACACAAGGAGTTTCTTTTAAAATTACTCAGGCACATTAAAGGTTGCCTTATTTTACAGCCTAGAAGTCAGCTAACTCAGAACATGCCTTTGCATTAGTATCAATGAACATTATTTTTCCACAGCCTGCATAACAATTATTTTCTGTGTATCCAAAGAAAACGTATGCATATTAAAGACACCAACTTAGAGGGATGTAGCATGCAAAATGCATTACAAGGTCAAATCCAGCCCACACTTCATTTTTCCTTTTCATTAATATTTTCAGAAGGAGTCTTCAAACTTGTAGGTGGTGACTCAATGGGATTTGATATGAAGATGTGACACCTCATCTTAAATTCCTTAACCACATTTCTAAAGTTGACAGGAATGTCAGGAAGTGTGCCTGATAAGGCTTGCTGTCCTCTCCAAGCTGACTAATCATACATGAAGTCTTGGCAAGAGATAACCAGGTTACAGTAGAGCCAAAATGACATCACATCAACTCAATTTCATATCCTGTAGACACCAGTGCCTATCACCACTCCAGGTTGCTAACATCCTTGACACACAAATGGTATTTTCAGTCTCCGATGTCCCCCTTTTACCCTGTGTCTGTCACTCTGGGGTAAATCAGGAACAAATTTGTCACTAAATGTAAAGAACCATTAACTCATGGGCACTTTGTCATCTGAAGCATAATCTTCTGTGCACGGCTCGCCAATCCCTGAACCCTAGCTATTTGCATAACAGTTTGCTATACGGATTTATGACGGAGGATAGTGCTGAACTTGTTAAAATTCCATGTGAATCTCAGCGCAGAAAATGGACTGGTGCTTTAAATCTTGGAGAGTTGTTCACATCAATAATGAATTTCAAATAATTTATTCACTTCAAGTGTAAGTGGTTGGCATACAGTCTTACAGCTGGTTTGTTGAGATAATTGATTTCCATATAGTTTAAAGATGGGGAAAAGAAACATATGACAACTACAGCAGGTTTCGAGGCAATTGTGAATGCCATATCAGTTTAATTATAGCTCCATCTTTAGCTGACATGGGTTCTGTCCTATTGGAATTAAAATATCCCAGCAACTTGAAATGTAACAGTGATGAATTTTTTATGTTCTTCTACCTACCTTGTATGCTAGCTTAGGGCACTGTTACAAGCACACTTCTAGCTTTTTCAGTGGATAGTTAACATGACATGGAAGACTGGTCTGCATGACACAGATAACTCAAGGGAATAGCAACAAAGTAAATGAGATGCATTAGTATCTGGATGTGAACTGGGGGATATAAGTTCTCAGAACTTCTTGTTTAATTTACAGAATTGGGTTTTTTCCCCTGTGCATAAGATTTCAAAACTGTAATCATATTCAGGAAATGAGATGTTCCCACTTCAGGTACTAATATCAATATGTAAAAGATAATCATTAACCAGATGTACTACTCAGCAGTGCCTGTTATATGTAAACAAGCTAACTGAGGTGATAAAACAGGCTTTCACTGTAATATTGACTGCGGAGACACTGGGAAAACTGGGAGGTTATTTGTTTTGGGTTGTTTTTTTATTGACCACTGTATGCACATAGCAAGGGCTTAGTGAAACAAATAGTATAGTAAAAATTTGCATTGCAGCTAACACCACAGTGTATGAAATACCCAGTTGTATCAGGACTACTAGAAACCCCAAACTCCACTCCATTTTTAGTTTCTACTAAGAATATGACACATACGCTGTAAATATAAGAGCTTTATTGCATTCTTACTCTATTCCTAAGTTTCACAGTGTAGAAAAAGAAGTAACAGATGGGCTGTCTAGTAAACTTACGTGCAGTCAGGGGCCTGATTCCCTAATGTGTTGTTTCTGCTTCAGTTGATGTAACTTCCCTGATTCCAATCAGGGTCCTCCAGTGTTAAAGTAATTCTTACGGAATGAGGCACCAGTTTTGTCTTAGGTTAAAATAAAATTTCTGTGTATACCTAAAATATCTTTCCAGCATCTAAAAGAACTGCAATGAATGAGAACGGATCATTCTCTGAAATAGGTTATACCTGAAATGATGAAATAAGGGCTTCAGTGGTCTAGGATGACCACTAGCTAGCTTGTCTAGCAACATTCCTTGTCATTAACTCCCTTTTTTACAGATATATACAGTAGTTTTCTTTTGACATTGCACAAGAGCAGAAGGTTCCCCAGCATTTGTGACTTGGTAAAAAGTATTCGGTAGAATCAAGAGGGGTCAACATTTCACCAGAGAGAGGCAGGAGAAGGATAAAATAGAGGCTTCATCTTAGCAGTGGGTATAGCTGGTTGGAGATGATGATACCAGTTACAAGACCATTTAAAAAACTTATAAAATAAAATAAATAAAATAAAATAAAATAAAATAGGATCTTTAATTCCTAAGAGCTATTTCAGACCTAGTAAATCATAATCATGTTTTACGTAAGTTTAGTTTGGGAAAAACACTGGGATAAGCACTACTTAGAAGGCACCAAAGCCAAAGGCTTCTGGTACTGACTTCCAGCTCCAATTCCAGAATGCAAGCTTTTACTTAAGAAGAAGCTCAACAGTAAAGTGCTGGAAAGGATTAGTTGCAGGTCCCTGACAGACACCACACAAATATTTTCTGATGCATAATCACAAAATGACTTTGCTCCCTGTTCGTGGCTCAAATACGTAGCTTTCATTGTGAGTTTGTGTACGTGCAATTTGAACACAGTCATAATTTGGGGCTGGAGCTCAGACAGAATTTGTACCAAGGGGTTCCTGTATGGAGTCACACCAAATTTGCATTTGCTGTATTTAAATTAAAGACAATTAAAGTACCAAGAAGTACTGCTAAGAGCTCTGGACAATTAAAAAGCCTTATTGTCATGTCGATACTTTAACACTAGAAAGAGCTGAGATGAGTAAAGAACCTAAAATGGAGACTTTATGCAGAAGGAACGCTCTGTGGCATCTGTTTCTAAAATACAAAGGAAAATTCAGATTGCACAAGAAACGGTGGTGGCTGATTTTGTTTGCAGGTGGTTCCTGAAATATATCAAGGAGTGGAAGTCAGGTGGAAACCGTAATAGAGAAATCACTGTGCAAAATCCGCCTAGACGTTCCTACATCAGAACAAAGCTGCAGAAATACTCTCTCAGTGTTAAATGTAGGTTCAGGTCATGTTGGTATACATGAGATGGCTTGTTTGGGGCAAGCAGGAATTCTGACAGTGGAGATAAGGTAGCCAAGTGTGAAATCTACTATAAATAAAGGACATGGTCTGCAAGAACACTCTGATCTCTCAATCTTACAGATGTTTACAAAATCATCTTTGACTTCAGAGGGGATGTGATCTGTCCAAGCATTTAGTATCTTTAGTAGCTTTTTTATTAGGTCTCAGCCACTGAACAACCATACACAGCTTTCAAAGGAAAAGACTGAAAATCCCAGAGCTATGTTTTCAAATACCTTAAAACATTTCCTGTGTGCTATTTTTGTGTAAATGTTGTTCCTATGTCTAAGAAGAAATAGACTGTCAACTGTGTATTTAAAAGCCTCTATAGAATATACAGAATTATCAGTTTTCTATTACATCTAGGTTACCTAAGATATGACAAAAAGTAAGTAATGGACAGGATTTTGTCCCACTTGAAGTTAGCAGAAAAAAAATCTCATTGACCAGTGTGATTCAGACTTCAGTTTTCCAGCTTATTTGTGGTGATGAAAAGTATTTCTGGGCATTCCACATCTGTGACTACATGGCAGAAGATACCTTTCCATTTCTTAGAATGGACTGCATACTGTGGCAAGTTCTTAATCATGCAACAGGTTTCATCTGTTGGGAAGTTGTTGGATAACTCCATCCCTAATTATGAAAACTGCATTGAGTAAAGAAAAACGCTTGTGCACATCTATTGCTTTCGTTGCTGAAGGCTAGCCTACTGCTGTATGACTTGGTAAGAGCTGCAATAGCAGCAGAGCTGCTGGCAACAGGAGTGGCAGTTTGTAGGGCTAGGTTGAAAGGCATGGATGTTGACAAGAGAATGACCTTGTGGGCACTGGAACCTTATGATGCATTGTCTGTAGTTTTGGCTGAGACTGTTTTTACCTCAACCTGAGTACTTGGTTCAGACCCATTGACCTAACCCGGTGACATCTTGCTGCCTACCGTCTTTCGCCCAAGTGTTTCTGTAGACAGATGGATGTCATCTAGAGGCACAAAATGTTACTATTTCCTTCCATTCTCTGGCCAAAAAGCGGTGGATAAGTGTTCTAACTTGCTGAGAGAGTAGGCATGTTTGAATCAATGTGTTTCACAAAGAATGTTGAAACAAATTCACATGAATGAAAATTCATTAGTCAGCTCTAAAGCTTATGACATATCAACAATTGACAAAAGGAGGGAGGGGGACAAGAGGGGGAAAGAAGAGAAAAGGGAAAGCGAAAACTATTGCTGGTGGCAAGCCAGTGGTAGGCATCCTGAGATCTTCCCCACATCTTCCCTAGGCATCCTATACAGGGGTTCCAGCATGCTCACAGCAACTACAGCATTCTGATCAGGACTCATGCAAACTCCCTACTGATTGTTCCTATTTACAGTGCAAGCTTTGAGCAGAGGTAGGTGAGCTCTGCTCAGCCATATCATTGAGTCCCTTGATGTAAACCAAAAGCTACAACCAAAGGGTAGGAAACAGGGGAAAAGGAAGGGGTGATTCTTGCTCTGGTGACAGTCTCTTCCCCTGGAACCTGCCATGCCAATGCTATCAGGGTCTGCAGGCAGTGTCCCACCTACCTCAAGGAGGTTACTGTGGTCTAAGGGAGCCCTGGTGCCTGGTGCCGGTGCACAGCCTCCACAATGTCAAGATCATTTGTCTCTTTCAGTATGTTGCAGCACTCCTGTGTCCCTTCATGATAAAAGCCATTCAACCTTCCAACCATACCCTGAGCACGATTCACGAGTCACTGGCCATGGGGAGGACAGCCTGCTGTAGGGGGTTTTGTTCACTAAACAGGAGGTAGCATTTGGAAGTAGGAAGAAACCATTGCTTGTGACCATTTGCACAGTACAAATGCATCGGTCCTCCTGAAGTGCTCAATTATCTGGTGTGAAAAATACATAAATAAATCCTAAACATGATGTAGTTGGATGTTGCCTGATGTTTAAAATTACAGCAAGAAAATGGAAAGCCATGTGTCACATCAAAACTTTGCTTTCCTTTGCCCAGACTGTGTGCAAGAATTCCCTCAAGCTTCTCTGCATCAAGGTGTAAAACACTGTGGAGAGTCTCCCCTGCAGAGTAAGGGACACAGTAGTACTGCTTCTATGCTAAACTGTTTGTGTTTGATTCATACTGCACACATACTGATATTTATGGGGATGTAAAAAACCTCAAGATGCAAAAGGATAGTACCATATTTAAATATAAACTGGATACTCGAGTGGCTTGTATTATAGAAATTCCTGGAAATAAAATAAAGAATTATGAAAGAAGTACATTTCACTTACCCAGATACCGAAATAATAATTTCACAACTGGTCTGTTCTTACAGAAACAGTAGTAATGCTGGGCAGGATAACACTGGGATGCGGGCATTTCTCATGTAATCCATGTATTGCATCTTTTCCTATGAAATTTTGCTTACACAGATAATCACACAAACAATGCACGTACTACTTTGTCTTCTTCACCTTCTTACTGCATCAAACGTAAAAATATAACTTAAAAATAATGGCTTTTACCCGCACATTTCATTTACTATAAAATAAAAAATTGAATTCCCAAGAGCAAAAAAATAAACCAGCATAGACCTTTTAATTTCTGCTCTTGAATGAACCTTACTTCCAACATTGTATGTTAATAGTCAAAAGTGATCTTCTGTCTGGACTATGCTGCTGCTTTATGCCAGCTGCAGAAGTGAATTGATGCAGTCTGCATCTCAGTGTACATATGCAAGATACAATCTGCTTGCTCCTGGTGACTGTAACAAGTCTCTGATGAAGGGTTTGATCCACTTTGTGATCTTTCTCCAAAACACTTCTTACTAACTTATAAAATGTTGGTTTATTAAATTTGTGTTCGCTGTCTCCTATTTAATCAATCAAACAAAAGAAGAAATACGGAGGATGTGTTTTGTACCTATGCATGAGCACGAGGCCTTGATTTATTTGCTGTTTTCTTTGCGTAGTTATTTATCTAGATTATTTATTATTCATAGACCTCTGTAAACACTGGCCACACAGCCATCCATATGTTTGCAGTTCTGAATCTGCAGTGATGGATTCTGACCAGCCTTTCAGAAACATTTCCCAGTCACTTCACTCTAGAAATAGCATCTTTCTGATTAAGGAATAAATTTCAGATCTTGACCCCATATGCAGTCAATCCTTTATATCAACAGTTATAATTAGGAATTTTAATCTCCACATAGGGTTCCAGGTTGTAATGATGAGTTTTATGAAGAATTACCTATTTCCAACTCAACTTCTGACGTTCATACAAGGTGTACAAACACAAAAAACATATATACACAAGTAAAATCAGTGTTTCCTTATACCTTCTTTTTATTCATTTTGATCATAAAATAGCAAGAACTGGCTGGATTATTAAATTAATATGACATGCATTTTGTTTATAAATAAGTCTTCTGGTTTTCTGCATTTGTTTATAATGAAAACAGTTAGTGCTGTTTAGTCATTATAATTAATTTCTACTTTTTTTATTCACTTGCAAGAAGTTATTCTCCAATTACTTGCAACCTGTGGAATAATACTGAAATTAAAATGAGAAACCCAGTCAATATTGCATGCATCAAAAAATGATGAAAATCTTCACTTACTGAGAACTGTGAAATGTTTATTGGTTTTTAGACATAGAGTCCTCCAGGGAGTGCTACAAATCCACACAACCTCACTGCATCTTCGATGCTGCATTTGGAGCGTTGATTTAGATGAAATATGTGTAAAAACTCCTGTAGGCAGACAGCTCTCTAGTGACTATACATCTGCAAAGGCTCAAGAAAATAAATTATTCCAGCATGAGTCTGGAATAAATTACGCTCACTTCACAAACTCTAGATCTGCTTGATCCCCAACAGCAAAGGAAGAATTGATGTGTGTTAGAATTAAGGAACAAGAGTTTATTTAACCATCCTGTATACCTGTGTATAATTTTACACTCATTTTTTTTCTGAGTAGCATAATGTTAATGAAAGCAACAATGAGATGAGGACTCGTGAAAGCAGGACATGAAATGATGTAAGACTTCCTGATACAGCAGGTTCCCTGAGCAATATCAGGGTTGAAGGTAAAGGAGCTGCTGTCTCTTCAGGAAAAAGAAACGAATCAAGGTGTTTACCCCACAGACTCCTACTTAGTTCAGATCCTCAAAGCTACTCTGTAATCCCTGCAAAGATAAAAGCACTCTACTTCTAGTTTGTGTCTCATAAACTATCAAAAACACTATTCAGATTGCGTAAAAAGAACCCCAATATTTTGGCTCCAGAAAACCAGAGCGACTACAGCAGTTCATCACTTCCTACAACTATACACCCAGATACTGCATCTGAACGCTGTCTTCCAGAATTTACTGAGCCTTTTCTGAGTTTACTTATCTTTAAGCTTTTGCCACATCTTGTGGCAATGAGTCTCACACTTCAGCTACTCAGGCTGTGAAAAAGTACTCTCTTTTGGCTTGCTCCCTGGCAATTTCTTGTGTACCACTTGTTCCTGGGTTGTGATATTTAATAATCTTCCATATATACCTTCTGTGCGCCTCCTGAAGAAATAACACCCTCTGTTAGCCCTCAGACACTTCTTGTCCACATAGAAGTCTCAATCTATTTAAAGAATCCTTATTCAGAAGCTATTCAAAGTAGCTCCCCATTCTTTCTGTCTTTTCAGTGTATTTGTCTAGATTTACCTACATTGTTTCTGAGATGAGGTGACTGTACACCACAGGCTATATATCAGCAGAATAGTTTCTAGTTTGTTCTCTACTATTTTCCTAATAACTTTTAATTGGTTTTGCTGCTGCTGAGTACTGGGCTGACGTCTTTACCAGCCTCCAAGATGTGTTTCTTGAGATGAAATAGTTGATTTAGTGTTCATCACCGTGCAGATGTGTTTGTTTTCCCTACATGTGTTGTCATTACTGAACTAAAATTTACTGGCTTCTGTTTTATTATCCAGACACTCATAGAAACATAGAATTGTTTAGGTTGGAAAAGACCTTTAAGATCATTGAGTCCAACCATTAACCCACTCTGCCAACTGACACTAAACCATGTCCGTAAGCACCACATCTACATACCTGAATATCCAGGGATGGTGCCACAACCACTTCCCTGGGTAGCCTGCTCCACTGCCTGACAACCCTTTTGGTGACAATTTTTTTCCCAATACTCCATCAAAAGCTCTCCTGGTACAATTTGAGGCCATTTCCTCTTACTTGGGAGTAGAAGCCAACACCCACCTTGCTACAACCTCCTTTCAGTTGTAAAGAGCAACAAGGTCTCCCCTGAACCTCTTTTTCTCCAGGATAAACAAGCCCAGTTCCCTCAACCACTCCTCAACAGGACTTGTGCTCTAGACCCTTCACCAGCTTTGTTGCTCTTCTCTGGACCCACTCGAGCACCTCAATGTCTTTCTTGTAGTGAGTGGCCCAGAGCTGAATACAGGATTCAAGGTGGAGCTAATCAGTGCTGAGTACAGGGGGAAAATCACTTCCCTGGCCCTGCTGGCTACACTATTTCTGACACAAGCCAGAATGCTGTTGGCCTTCTTGGCTGCCTGGGCATAAGCTGGCTCATATTCAGCTGGCTGTCAACCAACACCCCCAGGTACTTTTCCAATGGGCAGCTTTCCAGCCACTCTTGCCCAAGCCCGTAGCACTGCATGAGGTTGTGGTGACCCAAGTACAGGACCCAGCACTGAGCCTTATTAAGCCTCATACAGTTGGCCTCAGTCCATCAATCCAGCCTGTCCAGATCCCTCTGTAGACTCTTCCTACCCTCCAGCAGATCAACAGTCCCACCCAGCTTGGTGTCATCTGCAAATTTACTGAGGGTGCACTCGATCCCCTCATCTAGATCATTGATAAAGATACTAAACAGAACTGGCCCCAATACCGAGCCCTGAGCAATACCGCTTGTGACCGGTCACCAACTGGATTTAACTCCATTCACCGTAACTCTTTGGGCTTGGCCATCCAGCTGCTTTTTTACCCACCAAACAGTACACCTGTCTTAGCCATGGTCAGCCAGTTTCTCTGGGAGGATGCTGTGGGAAATGGCATCAAAGGCTTTACTAAAGTCTAGATGGACATCACAGCCTTTCCCTCATCCACTAAGCAGACCACCTTGTCATAGAAGGAGATAGGTTAGTCAAGAAGGACCTGCCTTTCATAAACCCATGCTGACTAGGTCTGATCACGTGGTTGTCCTGTACGTACTGTGTGAGGGCACTCAAGATGATTTGTTCCATAGCCTCCCCTGACACAAAGGTTAGACTGACAGTCCTGTAGTTCCATGGACCCTCATTTCAGCCCTTCTTGTAGATGGGCATCACTTTTGCTAACCTCCAGTCAACTGGGACCTCCCTACTTAGCCAGGACTGCTGATAAATGATTGAAAGTATCTTGGTGAGCTCTTCTGCCAGCTCCCCAAGTACCCTTGGGTGGATCCCATCTGGCCCCATGGACTTGTGTGTGTCTAAGTGGTGTAGCAGGTTGATGACCATTTCCCTTTGGATTATGTGGGCTCAGTATCAAGAGGGTGGGAATATTTTTATTCTTCACGTAAGTTTTAGTTTTTCTTTCTTGAGCAATTCTGTGTTAATATAGCTCTCAGACCAGATTCCTGTGAGTCTCCAGCAGTAACCTCCTTTCCTTGACAAAACTGACCATTTATCCTTTGTTCCTTATTTGTTTCTCTCCTGCTTTTCCCAGTGGTGAACATGCCGTGTTTGTCTATGAAATCAAGCCTGATTCGTGCTGTCATATTGTAGCTGCAAACAGTTTCAGGCAATGAAATATGCAATTAGCCTTCCTTGCCATTTGCTTTTCTTTTTCTTTCCACATTAATTCCTGATATAGTTCTCATGTCTTTTTTGCTTATATTTTCTGTCTCTATCACTTTCCCTCCCTATGTTACTGTGTTCATTTTCTCATCTATATACTTTCCCATCCAACATCTTCTGCTGTCAGCTTTTCCGCAGGGTCTCAACCCTTTCCTCACTACTCATCTCTCTTTTTGCAGGCTTACTAGAGCTAGAATAATTACGTATGTGTATAGTTTCTCTCCTTACCCTATCCACCTCTCTTTCAAATGGAGGCAACAAGATGTACTCTGTGCATGAGCCAAAGTCACTGAACCTAGAGGAACTCTCCACTGGAGTAAGCAGAGTTGGAGTTAAGTTTTTGTGAAAGCAGGCTGACTTATGTATGAGGTTGCTTTACGGATAAACACTGCATTGCTATTTCCAATAGTCTTAGGTGGTAGGGAATACTCCACATCTCCTCTTGGGCTGTTCAACCAGATGACTCGAACTTCATGATGAGGTGGGGAGAATTGCCCAGAAGGGTTGAGGTGCAACAGGCAGGATCATACTCCTTAATGCTCATCCGCCTTCCTGGTGAATTGAGGTAAGGGATGAATAGCTCTAGGAGGAAAACTGTATCAGTTCAGCTATCTATGCCTTTCCTAATATTTGGCAAAAAACAGATAACAAAGCTGCCCAGAACATATAGAGAAGAATGAACAAACCAGTATGGAAATTGATTAACAGTCCTAGGCTTGCTGCTGATGCCTGTAGAGGCACCAATAGCAAAATACAGGACACCAAGCATTGCTCTTCAGTCCCATGATTCCTGCAAGGAGGGAGCAACTGCAGTACTTTGATGCCTCAGCGTGATCATAGCATGGAGCAGCCACCCTGTCTCCCATCTGTCACCAATGACACCTGTGGAGCAACACATGCTGAGACACCATGTTGGAACTTCTTTCCCACATGATGGAACGTCTTTCCTCATACCTCAAGCCTTGCTTCTCTTAACTGCCCTTTTCAATGCCAGCAGTTACTTCTCTTCCTCATGTATCCAACATCTTTGGTTTAACCAGTCATCATATGGGAGGTCTGTGAGATTCAAGTTCACCAGTATCTGATGAAAACTTGTGTGAGGTGGGAATATGTAGTGATGGGTGAGAAAATGGAAAAGATAATTTCTATGGTGTGGCTTGTTCCTTTTACCACTCTTAAAGCCCTTTGTCAAGCACTAAGTCAAATAACAGGTAACAGGACAGCAACCTGCACTGGACTTTGTTGTTATACTAACAAATACCTTACTCCTTCAATGGCACTGAAACCAACAGATATTGTTTGTCCAGTGAGATATTCTTCCACCAAATAAATACTCCCAATGAGAAAAAGTGATGGACTGAACATATTTGGCACTGAGAGGCAATCTGCAGAACTGGGGATGGCATGAGGGAGTGAAGGTGCTGCAATCAACTATTCCAGTGAAAACAACTGAGTGAGTCAGCTGTTATGTGTTGGAAATGGTAATGGTGATAATGACCACACCTTGTGGCCACACGGCTTTCTTTTGCCAAGGATTGTTTTCGACTGGGTGACCTCTTCAGGGTAGTCAGGATGGTTTTGCTGCTGCAATGCTTTCACACAAAGGTTCTTTGTGCCAAATAGCGTCGAATTTTTTGCCAGAGGGTGTTCATGGTTATTGTTTCTTCAGCGCATCTCTAATTAATTTTGCCAAAGCCACCCACCTCCTGCCATCTGTCAGATGGGAAGAAGAAAGAATGTGGCTCCAGACAGCTAGACATTTCGAAGGATAGAAGAGAACATGTGGTGAGGTAAGAAGGATAGGGAGGCAAATTCAGATCATCACCTCACAATAGCTTCTTTTATACAATACCTTACAAATCATAATGGACTATTATATCTGTAGTATATAAACTAGGGAGTTAAAAACCCACAGATCGAGAAATTGCTGCAATGTTATGAAACAAAAGACACTAAAGCCCTTTTTGGTCTAATATATCGGTGACAACAATAACACAGTTACTGTAGTGATTCTTTTCAACCAGAAAGCTGAGTCTTTATAGACAATGCCTGTAGTTTATACTCCTCATAAAAACAAACATGTATTATCTCTTACCTTGACTGTTTCCACATTTCCATATACTTCCAGTTATTTGTCTTAATTGTGGAAACAAAAACAAATACACAGCATGTAAAGAAATGGGTTGACCTTCCTTCCAAAGGCCACATCCTATATTCTTTCCGTGCTCCAAAGCTACCTTGCACTCTGATTAACTCGTCTAAAAGTACTGTTTGTGTATATACCCACACAAAATGTACACATAGCCTGGCCTCACACAGCCCCACAGCGCTGAACTAAATCCCAGTAGAATTTCAGCTATGGTATTAATCATGCATTCATGACTGAATGTGGGTTGCAAGAAAATATTTAAGAGCCTATAGAAACTTCTCTTTAAAGTATGCAATCCGTAACTATTCAGGCTGACATTATGGTCTTTTGGTTAGGATTTATTAGACTGTTTCATATTTGCCTTTCTGTTTATTTTGTAAAAGTATACTTGTCTAGCACACATTTTTATGCCAGCCTTGCTTTGCATTTTTACAGTCTACTAATTAGACCATTTTAACTAATTTGTTTGCATTTTGTATGAGCAAGTTGGGCTTTTGGATTGACTAATGTAATTGCAGCCAGTTTCTGCCAAATACAAATTACTCTTTCTAGTGTGAGCTAGAGAGAAAAGTAAATATTTAATAGCCATCAATACCCTTGCAGCATTTTAGAGTGTGCTTTTTTCCTATGGAAAGTTTAAATAATTTCTTCAGTGCTTGATTGCACTTTAATGTTAAGAAATTATTTTTTAATCTTTTTTGAAATAATAATGAATTAGACATTTTAGCATCTCCGTAAGGGCTTTATTTCTGTGCACTTTGCAGTTTTAAATTCCAAGCTTTAAAATCTGGTACCTTCACATTTGAAGTTTACTTGTGTAGCTTTTTATGTATTGAATTCTGTCTCCTGAAACCATTTTCCTGCAGTGTACTTGGGTTTTAATGTTTCTAAGTGGATGAAGTAGTGTCTAACAGCAACAGGGGGGGAATATTGCTTGCTTTCTCTTTTTATATTCTTTTTCAGACAAACACAGGAGAAGACAGGAACTGGTTACCAAACCTCAGCATTATCTGTGTCTGTCTTTTGAACAGTAAATCTATGTTCTTTATCTCTGCAGATGTGGAAATAAAGGTGTGGGTGCACCAGAAGCTTAAGTGGTTAAGGCTCAATTTTCAACCTTGATATTCCCAGGGTACTTGCTACAGTGCAGGTCCAAAAGACCACCTGCTTGCCAGAGCAGGGAAGTTCTCTTCCTTCCCCTATTTCTTTCTGACATGTCCCTTCTGCCATGACCTATGCAGAGGACAAGGGTATGTCTGCCTCACCTGAGGGGCTACCTCCAGAACTTTACACACAAGTACTGGTCCACAGATAAGCCCTTCTCGGACCAGGGACAACATAAAAGTGCTGAAAGATGTTGCTTTCTGCCAAAATTTTGGTGCCAAATCTCCAAATACTTCACCCCGGTATACCCACCTGCACAGTATTAGTGCATTTTCCCTGGGGTATGAGTGTTTCAGGCCCTAATTTCTTCTTCCACATGAAACTTTCAATTGCATGGGTCCCATAATTGTCTTAATCAGTGGCCTAAGGTGTGAGGCTGCTGTTGCTCTCTGTCCTGCATGGAAAGCAGAAGAGCAGGAGTGGTGGGTAACAGTTAGCTGTTGCTGCTGTTGCCTTAGTGCATTTCTAACCTCACTTTACCTCTTGCAAGTCATCTTGTGCAGCTGGTACCGGTCCCAGGATGCTATGGAAAGGAGAACCTGCCTTCGGCCATCTCTGTGTTTTATGTGATGAAGCTAAAATGATAACAGATCAGCAGTGAGATTCAGCACTAAGGAGAGAGAAATTAAGACACCTTTTAGTTGAGTCCCTGGCATGTCACTATTCGTTTTCTTTTCAGATAGGGTGGAACTTCACATAATATTAACCAATCCATAATTATTAATTAAGAGGGTGAATATATAATCACTGCCAAATAACAACCTAAGTCCATGTCATCATCAGCCTATATAAGCAGGTTCTGAATTTCATAACCATAACAACCTAATTCTTTCTCTCTGACCCATTCCTATTACACCAAAGCAATGAAACAGAGCATGAAACGGCATGCTTTTGATGGATGCTTTACCACTATCTTCACAATCCTCCCATCATGCTCCAAGAACAGGTGCATTGCAAAAGGCAATAATCTTTTCTTGTTTCTGTATTTGCCTTGCCTATATGGATATGCAGGTGATTTGATCAGTGATCTAACCATGCTGTTCTGAGAAAGTTGCTATTAACAGGCAGTTTTACCTGCTCTGCTGGATAAGTTTAAGTGTGGCATTTCATTATTAAAGCCAACACTGCCATTCTCAGATATTTGCAAGTCTTAAACATCAGTAGCAAATTTGAGCATAAATCTGTGGTAGGATTCATCTACTTGGATTAAAACTTAACTTTTTAATGTAACACTACTTTTAACACTAAAAATACTGAAAAGCAGTAATTAACTTAATAATAAAGTTAATAAAAGTAGACTTAATACTAAATTTCTGGTGTATATTTACCATTATGGACATGGTTGCTCTTTGGAAATGGTGTTCTGTGGTCCTAATTTATACTGAATTTCTTAAATAAGTACTTATTGGTCCTGGATACAGAGAAAAGTAACTTCCTGCATATCCTTACATGTGTTATTTTGGTACCAGTATTTTGAAACTAAGATTATCTAATGGGCTTGAGCATGTACCCAGTTATTTGATGACTGTGCTTATCTGAATGCATATTGAAAAGATGATGTGATTTTGGTACCACTAAGAGAAGATAAAATGATGGAGGCTTTGAAGATGCTGGTACCATCACACAAGAGGTCTGTTTAAAATAGCTGCACAGATTGTCTTTAGAAATGAGAAGGAAGTTAGGTTATTTTCTCACTTCTGACCATTCTACAATTTATCCTTGCCTATGTTCTCTTGCTGCTAATAGGATTACTCACACAAGTAACACAATAGCACTTTAGCCTTAAGCAGTTGGCCTCCACACTGGCATACAAGTAAGCATGTCAGCTGGTGCTTACTGTGATGCAGAGAACAAATTAACCAACAACTGGACTGCCTCTGTTTTAAGTCATAGATAACTGAAATCTATTTTAATCATTTCAGTCACAGGAAAGTATTTTCTAAATGTGTTGTGTCAAAACACCCCCAAAAGTGACATGCAATCCAAGGCACATGTTTTATTCTTGATTACATTTGCAAATTCAATCTCAGTCCTTTCAATGCATTTTGAATTTAAAGTAATACTGTTAAACACTTGTGTTCTTGATGCTTAACTAAAGCAGTGCCACAGGAATATTCAATAAAGGACTTCGCACGATAATTCATTTATTCACTGAATATCCTGTCTTAACAACTGACAATTTCCACAGATTTGACCCATCTCCAGAGATTTAGTAATTCTTCAAAATGTAACAGCAAGAGATGAGATGTTAAAAAGAAAGTATAGCACTTTCCAAACTGTTCAATAAATGAATATCCAACATAAAATACAGATGTTTTTCATCAGTTATATCCTAAGACCTGCTTATGAACTCCCTTTGAAAGCCTACAAGAATCAATGCCTTTATAATGTCAGGTCCTGGTAAAACTATGCAGGGAAACAAATGCCAGACATTTAGTTTTCTAAAGCTACAATGGCATTTCTCACACTGATTCAGCCCAAGTGCTTCTGCTGCGCTCAGTCATGCCAGTAATTTTCAGAATTTCATATTTCAATGCAAAATTATTTGTTTGAAATTTTGGCTATTTCTAAGACACCTATTTCTGCACCTGGAGAGTAGCTTGAATGTAAGGGACGGTGTATGGGTGTCGCTGTTGCTGCAACATTCCAGCAGGAAAATTCTTGATCTAAATGATGAACACAGAATATGATATAGCAGTTAGTTCTTAAACATATACATCCTCTCATAAATTTTTTGCTCTGCCCATGACATTTTCCACTAAGGATAGATGTACTTAGAAGACTGATTTCCATGTAAATGGCAAAACATTTTGCAGTCTTTGTGTGAACCAAAAGGAGAAATGCCAATTATTAAATTTAGGCAACTTTATTTATACCAAGCAGCAGACGTTTCTAGTGTTAATTAAACTCTTTTGAGTGTGAGAACAGTGAAATGTTGTCCAAGAGAAACTGTCGGTTCATTTTATGTCATTTGCACCTGTAGGTTGGATTTAACAGACCGATGTGAAGATATGTATGGGGAGGGTACGTGAGGAAAAAGTGCATGCAAAGCAGTGATGTGAATAGTGTGAAAGAAAGAAAAGCTAAAGAATTAAAAATAATGGTCTGATTAGGAAGATTTTATACTCACCTGTGCTGGGAAGTGGTATTATAATATCTGGTCCTCACAGAGCCCTAAATTAATACAGAACTTCTGCAAACTTTAGTGTCTTGATCAACACCTGGGTTTGCACCCCCAAGAGGTGCAAACAGATCTACATCTGGCCATCACTTAAGTGCAGTTTGACTTAAAGCATGGCTTGTGTTGCTGCTGACTATAAAAATTTGTTTGCAAAGATGAACGTCACTTAGGAAGGTGATAAAGACATAATGAGCAGGAGTCAGACTTTTGAACTGTTAACCTGTTCTCTATTGTACGTGAAGCATACTTAAAGAAAAAAAAACAGGAATGCCAGTTATGTTTGCAAGTGGCTTCAGATTAACCAGGGCAGATATAATCCAAAGTACTGCTTAAAGGTCAGTGAAAAGTTTAAAGGTTAATACCTGCTACCTTTTTTTTTACATTTCGGACTCCAAGGAGCTCAAAAAGAAAGACCCATTTCTACTCTCAGCTACATTAATGTGAATTTAGTATTCACAAGTGCGTGGTCTTAGTTGGATTGACGTGGATTTACAGCGCAAGGACTACCAGATACGGCTCCGTACTTGTTGCTTTGCTGCTTGGTTGAAAAAGTAAGCCTGAAAAAAAACCCAAACTTACATATATATATGTGTGTGTAAATCTGCCCATGGAGTGTTCAAAGCAGAGAAGTTACACAAAATACTCTGAATGCACTGTAGAGGTTGAAAACAAATAGATTGGGAAAGGTGAATTTCCATATTAAGTAGGCTTATTTGGTGCTCATTATCTCATAGCAGGACTATCATTCTTCCATCGGCAGTTCCATACAGCACTTTTAAATACGATGCAAAAGTTAAATTGTATTTTACAAGGGAGGTTTGTTAACCGTAAAACCATCATAATAATAACCTAACAGGAGCCACAACACTGAAAATAAAAATGTCGTATCTCAAATAAGATTTCCAGCTAAGATAATCTGAGGAAACACATAACAACATTATGACACCTGCGTGATTTTATGCTTTGTTTTCTACTTGTTTTTCTACTATTAGCAGTTAAAAAAAAAACCACAACATACCGTTTTGCAAAAAAAATGTTAGCCAATAAATAAGAGAATTTGTATCTTTTCTTGTTGGAGAAATCCTTAAAGTCTCCCTCTTGAACTCCACTGTTATTCATATTCCCTGAGGACAAAAAATCTTCCAAGGGGTGCAAAGGTTCAGGGTCATTCCTGATACAGATTGAAAACATGATGCATTTGAATTCTGGTGCATTACCTCTACCTCCACTCTGCCAGCCACGCTACCCACCAAAAGCCCATCTGCAATCGTTCTGTCCTGGCCAGGTTCCTCAGCAGTAACTACTGGACAAAGTTGTTTACAGAAAAAGTACAGAGTTTAGTGATAAATACATGGAAATATTACAACCCACGTTCTGCAAATTCCCTTTGGGCATCTTCCCAGAACGTTATCCAGAGAGGTAGCTGGGTTAATAGCAGCAAGGAGCCTCACAGGACCCATTAATTCCCCCTTGGTTTTACAGGCTCTTTGCAATTGTCTGTTCTGCCCCTGTGTCTTCCCGAGGGTTCTTCCTCAGCTCCTTTCATTACATATCCAAGCTCTTTGTGGTCTCTTCATCTCCACTGTTCCCCAAAGCTCCTCCTCCCCTTCACACCACACTATCCTGTTGCTTTCCTAGCCCTGTGCAATGCCAGTCCACGGGCAGTTCTCACCTCACAATCCCAAGTCTGGTTTTCAAGCCACATAGCACTATGGAGAGGTTTTTTATCATTTTCCTTTTTAGCTTCTTTTTTTCTTTTCTTTTGAAACTCTCTGAAAGAACTAAACAAGATTTAAGTCATGATCTCATGCAGAAGGAAGGGCGGAGTGTTGTGTAATGGGCAAAAAATGAGAAATCACAGCCTTTTTTATATAATAATATTATAAAATATATTTTAAATATATTTATAATACAGCCAAATATTCCTGAAAAAAATACTAAATGGTTCTGGACATTACAAGTGATCTTATGACCCACCTTAAAATTAGTGGTTTGAAAAGCTGCAAACATTTTCCTCCCCTTGCTCAGATATCCATAAAGGCATTTCCAGCAAGAAGAGTTGCCCATGCCACCTTGTGGGGTCTCTTTCCCTTTTCAACCTTTGTAAACATTCATACAAAGTAATTCAATTGCCTGGATATGGATAGAAAATGGATCCACAAGTATGAGAACTTGGGCAATGTATATTCATTTCAAAAGTCAAGGAAATATTGATGGAAAACACTTCTGCATCTTCCACTAGAATTACTGAATATATTCCATTAAATATATAAACTTCACTTTGCTATTCAAGTTCACCACTCATGTTTGGAATAACAAGTATTTTATTAACATACTGACATGATCTAGTCAAACAAAATCAAATGTATTTTGGGGTAATAAAATGTAAAGCATTATTTAAGTATCTTTTCTCTTTTGAAACAAGAGGGAGACAGAGATTTCTGCAGACGCAAAATTATATCCCCACAAAAACTGTAAATTAAAATCATTAACCTCAGCCTTGCCATGAGCATCTTTTTTTCTCAGGGGCATGGACCAGCTGTCCTCAAAGAGAAATTCTAGTTTCAGAAAGCTCTTGGGGAAAATATACAGAATAGACTGTTATGCTATTTATAAAACACAAGAAGTTATCTCGAATCTGTTCCTATCAATCAGTGTAAAACCAGAAGAACAAAACAAAAAACAACAAAAAAGTTGTTCTTACAATAAAAATTCTCAGAGTTTTAGGGGCACGGCAAAGATTTTGAAGAGAAAAGTTTGATTTTAAGTAAGGTGTCACGTTCTAACCATGACATTGGCTTAATAACCTGTACAGGCTCAGATGCATTCATTTTTGCCAGATTTTCCAAACTGTGAAGCGTAAGCATCATTTCTTAGCTTGTTCAGATGTGCTGACACACTTTAGCTTGAGCAATACTTGATTTATTTGTACCCTTGCCTGCTCTGGTGCACCAGGATCTCCCTTTTTAGCATTTTAGCATGACATCCTTGTTATGTGTTACCTCAACGTTTTTGATGGTGCCATGTATGTACATGATGCCTTATAAGCAGTAAGGTTCAAAACTGCTGAACTTGGGCACCCGTGCTTTAATCTACATGCAAGAATAATCTAGCTAATGAAAAGGTGGCTGGGGGAAAGCATACCCTGTCTGTAAGCTCGATGCGAGAGGTAGCATGGGCTGTGGTTGGCACTAGGAAGACCTAAAACTGCCACTGACCCATTGCATGATTGTGAGGAAGCCATTTCACCTTTCTATTGTGTTTTCCTTCTCAGCCTTCATCTTTCCAACCCGCCAGCCCTTCACAGCAAGATCTGTCTCTTACGATATGTGTCTCACAGTGGGAGCTCAGCTGGGGCTTCCAAATTAGAGCTGATTGGGAATTTTTCAATGGAACAAATTTTCCTTAGGAAGTACAGCTCAGTTTCAGTGCAGTTCTGCACTGCGGTTGTGGGAATGCTCACCCAACCCGTGAGGATGCAAATTCGGATAATGACTCTGAAGAATACATTGCTGTAGAAAGTAGATCATCTCTAACAGAAGCTGTGGAATATACCTTGCCCTAGGAGAGCTATCAGGCTGCGGGTGAATTGGCACAGTCATCCGCACTTAGAGAGACAGCAGGTCAGCCATTTGAACCTGAGTATGCGAGGGGAGATCACATGCTGTACATCTCTTTCATTGTTATGTTTGTTTGTTTTATGAAAACAAACCTTCTAAAAGCACTTGGGTTTCATAAAGGAAAGAATTGGAGCATCAGTGAAATCCGGAGGAATTTCATGGCCGGGTTTACAAGGTCTCACTCGGCTCTGCTCTGAACCCTGCAGACTGTTAACAGTGAGATCAGACCTATTTTATCTTGTGAAATACTCACAGCCTAAAGGAGACGGACAACTTCAGAATAAATCATGAGCAAATATTCAAGAGCTAAAGATTAAAAGAAAGAGAAGTTACTTTCAAAAATAATTCCAAAGAGGAATAGAAAGGCCTTCTGGTGATTACTGAAAACAAGCTAGCGCCAGCATGAGGAAGGAGATGGCAGCAGGCATCTCCTATTAGGCATCTCCCACAGCATCTGAATAACCAGATCAGTATATCAAATGGAATAGGAACAAACTTCAGTGAAGACAGGAGGAAATTAAAGCATGGAATTAGGGGGAAAGTTGCATAGGGCTTTAGTAAATTTTGGTGCGTCATGATGAGAGGAAGAAAATAACCAGGAATTTCCAAAAGTGATACCATTACAGCTTTCAGAACATTTCCTTAGTATCTTCTCAGTATGAAATCTGGTGGAACACTCTGAAGAGACACTTTAGAGCCTGTTTTTACAAAAGAAGGTTTGTTGTTATGAAGCAGATCTCAACTACATGCCAGCATACATTGCTAATTGTATAGAACACTGCAGTAGTGCTGAAGGGGAAGGGAAGATATGTTTTCTCCCCTTCCTAGCCCCACTTCAGCTTCTTTCATGGACTGCCGGTCTAAAATAGCCTGCATTTCTCACCCAGAGATCAGTTGATGGTGCTCATGGTCTCTCATGGTCAATTCACATGGTCGCTTTGCAGCTGAAAATGATTGCACTGCCTATGTGGCATCTCCAAAGAACATGCAAAATATCATTTGCTGAAATGGCAACTCTGTAAATGCAGGGAGAATTCTGTACTAAAGTTATGGCTATCAGGAATACCATATCACTTAGGCTGAAAGATTTGTACTGGGTCACACACTATTCTGTCTCCAGCCTCTGTCTACCAAACACCAATGCTGTGTGCACAGCTTCGAACCTAGTGTGACGGTTCAGGCTCTGGTGTAACTGAAAACAGGACACAGTCTGCTGCCTGGCATTGGCATTACCACTGTGCTTCAGGAAAATGAAGACTTCATTCTCTGGGAGCTAATTTTGCTTAAACTCACTCAAGGAGTTTCCATTATCTAATTGTTCATTTTATCTTCGTCCAGAACACATCATTTTTCCAACTTACAGAACAATACTACAGGAGAATATGTGGAGAAACGAGCCAAAACCCTGGAAGAAATCACAACAAACCTATTGCATTGATAGCAGAGATTACTAACAAAACCTCTAGATGAGGCAGTAACTTTTCCAGTGCGGGATGATGACCTGTATTACTTTCTCAGAAACAAAAGAAATGTCTCATTTTACATTATATGGCTAATAAAGAACAATGAGCTATGGAGTCTTTTGTGGACAAAAGGTTTGCCTGTGAACTTTCTGCTACATAAATTGAGATTAGGAAGAGAAAAAATCGAGACAAACAAGCACTGACCTGTGAGCGAGAGTTAAGCAAACACAGAGATGAATTCAAGAGATGCAGTTCTGTGATGGGGAAATACCCAGGGTAAGAAATGTTTACAGAGGAAAGTCCTGTAGGTTTTCAGGCAGGGGAATAGCGGTGGTTACCTCCCGCTGAAATATCATAGCCGCAATGAAGTGGCAAAGACGACAACTGACATGTCAGAGACAGATAAATCTATCCTTATAGGGCTGACAACTCGGTGTGATTGCCCTCCAAAGATAACTTTATAACTTGCTGAAGTGTGATTTAAGGATGCCCTCGAGCAGCACTAACCTGTGTACCTTTCTTGTGGGGAACTTTTTATAAGCTATAGCTTTAGTTAATAGCTTATGCAATTTTTCATTTGACCTACGGGTGTCCCATGTGGGTGGGATTTTCAAAAACTCAGGCCCAGATCCACACAGGGATTTACAGAGGGATGATTGCAGCTGTAATGTGCGTAGGGAGGGGAGCAGAGCAGAGACCCAGCCACAATTTAGCCTGTCATCTAGCAGTGATGCAGGAGAGGCGCTGCAACACCCTTAAGTGATCACCAGGAAATCCACCCAGGCTTATGTGTGAAATTGGTCTGGACTGTGTTGGTGCCTTAACTCTGTTCCCACCAAAATGGAGTAAAATTTGGCATCAGCCAAGTGCTCTTGAAAAGGCCAGATGAAATCTTTCTTTTCATACTGTAATTTTGATGCTTTCTGGAGTATTTTTGAGAAAGAAGAACTTGAATTTCATTACTAGATAGACCACATCAGCAGGACAAATGTGTGCTGTTTTTATTTCAGTGTTTTGTTTTTTTTCAAGTGAATTATAGCATATTCATGCAAGAATAAAAAGGATGATAAAAAGAATACTAATACGTCATCCAGTTTGGTCCTAGTGATGTTAGATGTGCTAATGTGAAGCAGTTGATAATCCCTTCATGCAATCTGGGACGTAGATCTTTGAGCACCTCTTCTGTTTTGACGCTGGCAAAGAGCAGGGGTGGTATCTTCATATATGCCAAACACCAAGATAAATTATGTCCTCCATGGGAAACAGGCCACAAGCAGCAGTGTATCTTATAAATAAGCCTTTAGGGAAACTGCTTTATTTCTATTTTTTTCCCCCATCTTTTCACAAAGCCAAACCATCCCCTGTGGCATTTGGGCACTCAGAAAACAGTTGTATTTGAAAGGCCATAAACAGTCCAACTAAATAAATAGATGTGAAAAGCTGAAGTCCTTGGAATGCCACGCTACAAAATAGATGCCAAACTGGCAACTTCTGCACAAAGGCTTGATGCTGATTTGCCTCCTCAGACCCAGAGAGCTTTCAGCTAGTGTCTCTGAAGAAAAGCAAAGTGCAGGTTGTGCTGGCCTAGTGCCCGTGGAGCAGACATCTACCCTTCTGAAGGCTGGTGCAGTGCCAGGACATTACAAGCTAAACTCTCAGAGCCATGTTCTGACCCCAGTCAGCAGCGAATTTATACCCCTCTTAGTGGGGAGAAAGCGTCTTGAATGCAGTAGAGGACCCCAAGGTCCTCTAGAGCTCCTCAAATGCTGAAGTGTAAGTGGTAGCAGAGCATACTCCTCTGACATACTCATATGACAGGTAGTAAACCCAGTAAACTTAGCTCAAGGTAAACTACTGAAGACTGCAGAGTAAACAGGAGAAGCCTTTGTTTGTCCTTTAGGGACAGTAAGCGTAAATGGGGAAGCCTACAAAGTTGTATTTCCAAGCACAAAGTCTCTGCTGACTTCCAGGGAATTATATGAATTCATTTCAAAAGCAATATAAGCCTATTTTGCTCTCCCTTAGAGGTAAGACAAAGTATGGTAATACTATCGCTGTTGCAGTAGTACGGTCTAAGGATAAGTGAAGAACTACAGGAAGAGGCAGTATTTTCTCTTAGACCAACTCTTTTAACCATGGACAAAAAAAGCAAAAAGCTTGTAGACACAAGCCCTCTTTAGTATACAAAAGCCTTCCTTGTGCTATTGGTATCAGCTATTCTAGTAGAAGAGGTTTCTTTCCCCTGTAGCTTTGCCTTGGAAATAAAGTGAATTCTGAACTCTGCTCCAATGCAAAATACTGAGTGATCTATGCCTGCACAGTAAATAAGCATTGAAAATGTTAGTTGGAAAAGCTCTTGAACACAAAACACACTTTTTCCTAAGACTGACATGATCTTAAACTTAGTCGGAAAGGAGTTTTTCCCCTGTATTTTGTAGGCATAGTGAATTAAAGTCATATCCTCACAGAAAGTCATTAAAAAGTATCTGAACACTTAAAACCTAAGGGTGAAATGTGGGCCCTGTGGAGCTGGTATGGTTACAAGAGTGCACAAGCCTTGTAATGGCATAAGGTGGAAGTTAGTATAGAGAATGGGAGAAGAGGAAAGCAAATTCTACCCTAAAGCACTTGCACCCTGGCTCTTGATAAGAAGTCAAGTATTTCGTGCTGCATGGCACTTTAAGATTTACAACCCCTTGTCCTCAATGATAAAGAAAATACCACTTGCGTGCAAGTAGCAGAAAAACCCCATTAAAATAGTTTCAGCTACTTCCTACTTCATGGGAAGAACTAAGTGGTGCTGCTGTCCCTCAGCATCAACAGATTTACACTCTGTCAGATGAAATGCACCACTGGCCATTTGCAGTGAAACACATGTTCTTGTTGGTTCTAGCATTTCTAGCAATGGTTCTAACATTCCTTCTGTGCCCTCTAGCTCTTAGGAGAGTGAAGATCTGAGGACTGTAGAAAGGGGAAGTAGGTTTCTTTTTAAAGCTATCTAATTCCAAGGAACTAGGGAACAAAGGCAGGGAAAACTAAGGTAAACTGACTCCAAAGTACCGTCTATAGTCAAATTTGGGACAAATGCTCTCACAAACTGTTTTCTGAGTCCAGGGCAGATACACTGTATTCCCATGGCAGCCTTAAAGCCTAAGTTGGTCATTCTTACCCCATTTTGGTACCTGATATAAAAGAGAATAGTGACACTATTTCCTCTCACCCATCAATTTTCAGTTAGCGTTCATTTTAATCACAGGTGCCATCAGAGCCTCTTTCTTAATGTGCATTATTACTTTGGCCAGCATGGAGGATTCCTCTTGGCACTACCAGATGTAGGAGTAGTATAAGTATATTCTTTAAAACAACATAGACTTCAGCATACGCACATATTCATATGTAACAGTAAGGCACGTTCATCATTAACATAAACAGGAGAAATCAGGTTAACACAGCACAAGCACAGAAAGCAAGCGTAGAATGAGCCTTGATCAAATGGTTTCTACTTCATTTATTTTTGTCCTGCTCTGACTGGTGTAGCTTATAATTAGTCTCTGCCTGCAGTGGTATGGTTCCAAAGAATGGTGGATTAAGGAGAAACTCTAGAATTTCTCCATAACATGACAAGTTATAACCTGAAAAGCTACACTTAGTCCATTAAAGATTTTTCACAGTGACATTTCAGTGCAGCTAGGGAAACACGCCACTTTGCCATTTATCGTTTTCAGGGCATGAACAGTGAAAAGGAGGTTGCTATGAAGAACAAAATAAAATAGATTACACACAGAGAAGTGAGGTGAGGAATACTGATAAATATACACCACTGAATGTCAGCAAATGTCACTTGAGAAGCCGTTTGCAGCTACCAGAACGGCCTTGCAAATCAGCAAAAGTAACAAAACCAGGAAAAACAAGTTGGGTGTACTCACTTCCGCATGAATAAGCAATAAACCTCTCTGAAGTTACACCAGAAAGTTGTTAAACTTGATAGATGAATCGTTCCAAATTGCTCTGTCGCATACTGTATGTGGCTACAAAGGCCTATGGATGGCTTAAAGTGAAAAAGAGGAGCATTGCTGAGAAAGCAACAATTTAAGCATTTTTGTTTAAACACTTGTGTTCTGCTTTGTATTAAATGGACAGTTTGAACAAAGGAGTGATTCATCACATTGCTTTTCCTTACATGAAGCTGCTCCTTTTTTAGGCTAAACTTCATTGTTGGAACTGTTGCACTTCTCCTTTAAATATATTTGCCTCTCTAACAGTAGGGCTTAGAGTTGAATCAATTTGGCAAAAACATTGCAAATGAAAGCTCTTCTGCTGAAAAACTTCTAATGGTAGCTATCTATCTAGCACGCCATCTAAGTGTAAGTGAAAGACCTGCAAGATGTCTCCTACCTTTCCTGCAGCATCTGATTTGATCTATAGATCAGCTCCATTTTGGTTTATAGACACCCTGACCTGGAAAAAAAGCTCTCCTTGTGAAAGTTACAAGGCTTGAGAGACAACATCAAGATTCCTCCAGGCTTGTTTTAATCTGGGCTGTCTGTTTGCAGCCTCTTGAACCACTACTCTCCATTGATAATAAACAGAAGTGAAGATGTGAAGATCTTTGACTCAGGAAGTATCTCCAAGGAAAAGTAGAAGTTCTTAAATTTTCAGAAACTCTGATTGCTTTTGTATTTAATTTTCCATGAGATTCTTCCTCCAAATTCCTAATTTACCTCAGCAAAATCAGGGACAGCCTGCATCATTTTGATTTCATGAGACTGTTATCCCCAGACACCACACTCATGCAAATTTCAGATCAGTTTTGTTTTCATTAGCGAAAAGCAGCAGCATGGATCACGTAAATGGGATCATGCAGGAACTTCTTTTCTGTTCAAAATATTTTGTACATGCTAAGATACATCAGTTGTAGAACCATTTCACTCAAACTTCTCACCATATGTTCATGTAAAAGCTACAAACAACCGGCCTTAAAATGGCACCCTAAAGCCTGAGAGTTTAAATCATTGAAGAGAATCTTGTACTTACAGATCCTGTAGATGGTGTGAGGGCGACCCTTCCTTTCTTGGGCAGGATGTTTACACAGTGAATTTTCTTTGTACGAGTCTTCACTCTATTCTTGCAAAATCAGAATCAAAAGTGATCCTTATTAGTCAACCTGAACCCTTTATTAAATTAAATGTAAAGCCTGGTTTAGAAATGAACAATGAAAATCAGAAAACGAAGACTAAACAGATGGGTTGAACTTTCCTGAACCACTTCCCGCCCCCCTCCCCCCCATTCTTTGAAAACTGAAGTAATCTTTGAGGTAAAACAGGCATTTGACAGCATCTGTCATCCAGAAGCTCTGTAGACGTTGTGTTGCTTCTTTGGTCTTGTTTTGAATTTCTCTGTCAATTTGAATAGACACAACAGAGTCCCAAGGAGCGATGCTCACAAGCTGAGAAGGCAAGGACCGTGTCGGATGCAACAAAGGGGAAAAGGTCTACCAGCTTGTTACCTCATCACAAATATCAGTGTCCCAAAAAGCTGCTTCTTTAATGCAAAAGTGTGCAGTTTGGTGAAAAACACAAGAAAGCTTATTTACCTCTTATATGCGAAATGTAAAGTATGTTACATAATAATACACTGAAGGATTTATAGACACTCTGAGATGTATTACATGCGCACACACTCATCTTCAAAAGAGACAAAACTACAGTTTCTTAAAGGGTATTTGAAAAGTAGAAATGCTTGGCCAAGAGGTTTTAAAGGAATTCTTGACCAAGTAGGCAGAAGAATAAATACGTTGGTTTTGCAACAAGCACTGAAAAAGAAGCTCCTGGTTAGCAGCCTGCCTAACCTAATGAATGGTTTAGCCCTTCCTTCCTCCATCCCAAGCATGAAAGCTGCTATCCACACCCCAGTCTTGATCTGAACGCAATAGGGAAGTGCCTTCCGATGCTGGACTAGGCCCAGCAGCAGCCAGGCTTGACCCTATAGGCCTGCACCAGCCCAAAGCCAGCCTTCACTTCCCCAGGACAGAAAGCCCCCCAAATGCAGCTGTTAAGGTATGTGCAAAATATCTGAAGCTCTTAATAAGACAGATCCTGTCCTTTGGAAAAAGTAGACATTTTGCCTCAATGAGGCACTACAGGGTTTGGTTTGGTACAGCCAGGAATAAGGAAGAATCATAGTTTCTGCTATCAGGGAGCTTGATACGTTTGTCTTTCTAAGTAAAAAGAGCATATAGTTGTAAGCGGGGCAGGGAGGGTCATTTATTGTCCTTTTTTTATTTTAATGGCTAAACATTGTAATGCTAGCTAAATAGAAATTCTTGTCTGTTAATAGGTTCCTTTAGTTTGTAACAAATAGGAATGCTAATGACTAAAATTTGGTATTTGGTATGCATTAGCTTTTGTGAGTCCTTTCTTTACAGGCTTCATTGACATTCAATATGGCAAGCTTCCTTTGAAACATATTTATAAAATAACTACAGTATAATTAAACCAACAAAGCCATCTTTTAAGTAAGCTTAATAGCTCAGGTTTTCACTCTGTAAATTTCTTATTTTAAGGAGGAAAAATAGTTATGCTTCAATTCTACTGTATATTTCATTTGGCGTCTAATATTTGCTTTCCATTTACAATCTGTGCATATCTAATTCTTGACAACTGTGATTATTAATAAGTGTGCATGAAAATCATGCTTCGTAGAATCTTCCACAAGAATATTTTTGTTAATGAGAACCGAAACATATCTTGACAAAGACAATATATGTAATATGTATATATGTGTATATACACGTATTTTAATAGCTAATGGTGGTGTAGTTACTACACAAAAATAGATTAATAGATATGGCAGGTAATAATCGAAGTGGATGCTGTTTAATAAATGTAACTAAAAATATTTTAATGATATAAAAGCAATAGGTAAATAAAAGCAATTACATTTAATTTTGCTTTCAGCCTGTGAGCGTTCTCTGTGCGCTTTAATAGAGGGGAGAGCTTGTGCAGAAGGCTAATGGTAGAGTCAGCGTTAGCATTATTCATTAGGGTTTCTAAGTAGTACTTATTCCGAGGTATTTCTCTGGAAGACTGAAATGTTGCTGGTAAGAGTACTTGGATCCTGATAACCCTAATTCATAATAATATCCCCCTCATTCAGAAAATTAAAGTTTACGGTCCTCAGCAGTTTGAAAATCTTTATACTATTTAGAGCCATGGTCGTGTTTACTAAGGACAAGCTAAAAAGTGATAGCTCGCATTATACTAAGTAAAGTGGAACCTCATAACTGTTTCTTAAACTCTGTCCTCTACAGGCATAATAATATTGAGACCCCATTTACGGTGTGGTGAATAAAAACAGTTGACATCATTGTTATAATCTTTATTTAAAACTGTTACCAAGGTTACAAATTACCATCACCGTGTGCAACAGGTCCCTCTGAAGCAGTATCATTACAGATGAACTGTAATGTGTAGGATTATAATAAAAGGCATGAGGGATTATGCACAAGCAAACATGCTAGAAATAATACAAATACAGCTACATTATGCCGTGCATCGCGTTTCAAAACCTCTGTATTCAATGCCGGAACGCACAATGTGGCTTTTTGTTTAATTCGGGCATTTAGAGAGATGTTAACCATATCCTGAAGTGGCTTTACAAGTGTCAGGGAGCAGAGGGGGTAGGGTTTATCTCGACCTGTAAAACCGCAGCTGCTGGAAATGTTCTCACACCGTCTCCACTCTTAGCGGGGCACCTGGTTCACAGGAAAATACGTCTCCATTGTGTGAAGCAGGACTGCCGCGACAAGCACGGAGTCAGCGGCTGCACGACCCAGAGAGCCAAGGCCCGCAGCCCGGGCATGGGGGCTGAGGCCAAGGCCTCCCCAGCCTCCAAATCAGGGTCTCGCTCGCAATGGCAGGGCTGCCAAAGAGAAAGGGGAACGGCAGGTGACCTTTCGCTGGCCAAGGCGGCTGGCCACCCCCGGACAGCACCTCCGTCCCCCTCTAAGTCACTCTACCCCGCCCTCAACTTAATGACATAAATCCGGGATCTTAAAGTCTTTGCGACTGATCGTACTCGCTCATTTATAAATAATGATCCCCATATAGATGCATAACAACAACATACCAGAAGTGTTTGGGGAGAAATCCGATTAAAGTCTATAGCTTTTCCACCCCCCCCGCCCTCTCCTTCCCGGAGCAAAAGTCTTGCCACAGGTCAGCTGCCGCGGCTGGCCCAGGCTGCGGAGTTAAAGGGAAGAAAAGGCTCCAGGCGAGCCGCTTTCCTCGGGCGGCAGGTGGGAGCTGTCAGCGAACGACTCGCCCTGCCGGGGCGCTGCCCGACGCCCCGATGCCCGCCCGGCCCGGAAGGCTCGGCGGGGCCGCCAGTGGGGGCGGAGGGCATTGGCGGGGGAGGCAGCCGCTGCCCTGGTTGGAGCTTGAACTCCATCGTCGGGACCGATTTCCCCCCGGCGCCAGAATCCCCGGGCAAGGAGAGTGGGGCCCGCCCCGCTCCGCCTGGACCGGCCCGGGCCGGGGGTGGCCGTGACGCAGAAATGTGCTTTCCTTTCCTCTTTGGGGCGATTTAGGGAAACTAGAAAAACAAACATGGGGCCGTTTCATGAAACCGGTGGAGAAAGCTCCGAAGGGAAAGAGAACGGGACACATCCTTTTAGAGGAAGGACAAGGGTTCTCTGAGGAGGGAAAACAAAAGATGACAGGGGTGGCCGTAACCCCACCATGAACCAGGGACCTCCTGGCCACGCTCGGAGACCTAACCTCCCCGGACTTCCCATTACCTCTCCATGACACTTCACTAACACTCACACAATGGCCAACTGAGCAGTTTAAGTAAAGATATTTTAACCTGAACTAAACATTGTCTCCAGACAATAGGATGCAAAGCAACATCTGGTACCACACATAAACAATGCTGTGCAACAGCATATGCTGGACGTCTGGAAGTTTATGTCAACGCTAAGCAGTCGAGGAGGCTGTCGCTGCTTCGCATGAAATCTTCATAAATGGCTGTTTACGGCACTTCCGAGGCGAGCATCTAGGACCCTTCCTCCCAGGGCATCCTCTTCAGCTTGAGATTGCCCGGCAAGACACCTTCGGACCCCACCCGTGCCCCCTCCCTCCCGCCTTTGGAGCAAACCACCAGCGAGAAATGCCATGGGGAGAGCCCGTGAGCCGGCCTAGGGATACAACCCTTCCCGCTGCAGCTCCCGCGGGCGCGGCGCAGCCGCCTGCGCCGGTGGAAGCGGCCGGAACTGAACGGCAAACTTCATGGAAGCGCTTCTTTAGCGGAGGCTCTAGGCTAATGAAACAACGGGAGGTGACTATTGCAAACAGCTGTTCCTCATACATATTTCATTATACAATCAGATAATGCGTCTTACCACCTTCTCAATTATTCACAGATAAACATTTTCAAGACGTTTTGACATCTGTCTTAGGGCCTGCTATTAATTTAGTAATCACCGCGGTTAAAAATGTATGGGGACTGCACCTCACAAAAAATCTGATTTCACTTACGAGGACAACTTCCGTAACAGCTCCCCCTAAGCAGCACATCAGGTCAAAGAAAGCCCCCGCGATGTGGGGGGAACACAACGTCCTCGTCCTGCAGCCCCTGGGGGGCATGGGGTGGCACCTTCCCTCCCAGGCGAGCCAGAAAACCTCCCAGAAAAGTCGCGTCCGTCCCTTCGGTCCGGCTTTTGGCACAAGCGTTCCCTTTCCCCTTCGCAGGCAAAGGGCGCCCACCGTTGCCTCAGGCCGCCCCGGAGGAGGACAGCTGCCTGGCCGGTGCTGCTGGCCGCCTGCTCCCCCTGCACCCAGCCCCGGCACCCACTTTCCACTCCTCCACAGGGTCCCCGCCGCCGCCCAGGGTGTCGGTACCCGCCCGGCCGGGTCCCCCGGGGAGCCGGTGGCCGCCCCGGTGGCTTCGCTCCCCGAGAGAACAAAACCCGAGGGTCCCCGGCCGGGCAGCGAGAAGCCCTTGTCCCTCCTGAGCATCAGGAAACTTCCGACAGAAAGTTTGTTTCGCTGCTGCTTTGGCTGCTTGTAAAGCCGCAAAGCTTGAGGGAGTCGCAGGGTCTTAAAACTGCGTCTTTTGTGTCTCGTCCTTGGCAATAATCCCTTCTCTTAAAATAAGGAGCACACCACCACCACCACCACCCCCCAGAAACACACCTACCAGATGTTACACATGAACGTTAAAGAGCGAGTTAAACAAGCGAAGGGGAGAATCAAATCTCGACAACTCTTTCAGACACTTTATTGATTAAACCGTTCAGCACCTCTCTCCTCCCTCCCCTTCCCCAGACTACCTCTTCTAACCACAAAATCCACAAGCAAGCCCCCTTTGCGACCGCCTGTAACTCCGGGTAAGCGGCTGTAAACGCGTGCATGTTTACAACCCGTCCTGCCACAGAAGACCTTGTTTCTAAAGCTCGTTTCTAGGTCTGCGGTCTCGCCAGTGGCACGGGGTTTCTAACTTGCCAGAAGGGCAGGACCCACGCGTGAGCCTGCAAAACGATGGAGAAGGGGTACTTTCGGCCTGGCCCCTATCCTCTCCCCATCGCGTGAGGGCTTTGCCGACCCCACACCAACCTTCACACACAACCCCCCTGGGGTCGCACCCTGAGCCCGGGGGGGAAGGCATCATGTACCAAAGCGCTGACCGGATCCTCTCAGCAAGTGCTCTGGTGCTGGTGTGTTTGCCCTACAGCCTCAACTGGAATCCCGGTCCTGAATGTCATTTTAGTGGCACCAGTCGTCCCGTTCCCCCCTTTCCCCCCGTCCCAAACCCCCCCCCCCGCCAAGAACAGTGCCGGCACCCGCGAGGGCTGGGAAGTGTAAAAGGCTTTCTGCCTCGCAGGTGGCAGAGGGAGGATTTGGGGTCAGAGTAAGAGGGGATGCTCTGTGAAATTGAAGCAAGAATTCTTAGTGCTCCCTCAAAATATTACCCATAGTTGAAGACCTGGCCTTCACTTGAACAGCAAGAGGGTTAGTGGTGAGCTCCGGGTCTCTGGTTCTGATCTACCTGGAAGGCACCATTTATAAAGCCAGAAACAGAGGAAACCGGTCTGTGAAGGTGTGGAGGGGAGGCCAGACCCTTCCACCTTAGCAGCATTCAACGTGGTCGAAAGTAAAGTGTCAGAAGCTCTAGAACAAACCCAGCGCTGGAAGCTTTCTGCTAGCCTCTCTTGAATGGGTCCTGCACTCCCTCAGAGCTTCTCTGTGCCTACTTGGCCCTTGACTTCAGTTCTCTGAGGTCCTTGTGTAGTTCCACCACCGTTCTCTCTCCAGTGTCCCCGCAGGACCGTCCTGCTCCCCGTGTATTCCCACCCACACCCCCCCCCCCCACCTCCAAGACGTCCTTCACCCTATTGATCAGTGCTATAGCCAAACAAGGCAAAAAGACGAGAATCGTATTCGACAGATGCTGCTCACTCGTGAATAACAGGTTCAGCACATACAGTATCCCTCGCCATTATCCTGTAAGTTAATATTGAGTAGCAATAGCTGTCTAAATATCAAAACCTATTTACAGGGGATGCAGAGCCATGACCTCTCCATCTGACCTTCAGGAACTGCAGGCTGGAAAACAGGGCAAATGGGGAGAGGGGAAAAAAAAAGAGAGAGGAAAAGCCCAGGATTACAATGGAGATTTGTGCGTGGCGGAGCCGGGCTGGGCTGCCTTTGTTCCGAAATCCTAAGGGGGACTTGAACCTTTACGACGGTCACGGCCCTGCGGCCCCGGGGAGGAGAGGCTGCGTCCCTGCCACGATGCCTCGTCCGCTTGGGCCCTTCTGCAAAAGTTTTTGGCGCTTTTTCTTTCTTTTCTCTACAAAAGAAAAAAGATGGGGAAAGAAAAAACAGTGCCGTTGACTAAGCAGCAGGTCCCAGTGCGAGCTGGAGAAGCGGACAGCACAGCAGAGTGCAGCCCCCCAGCTTGGGAAGTCATTTGGCACAGGGGAGATGGAGGGGTGTTTCCTTATTTTGCTGCTCACAGCTTTCCCAGCACGAACGAGAGGTACACGGGCGAAAGGGGGCTTGGGGAGCTGGAGGAGCCTTCTCTTCCCTGACAGCAGCAGGATGGGGGAAGTTGGGCGGTCCCGGGCGCTGCCCGGGGTTCTGGAGACCCCGGCAAGGCGAGGGGGAGGCCCTGGACCACGGGTTCCAGGGGATCGCCCCCAGCACATCCCCTTCCCCTCCGGGAGGGGTGGAAAAGGATGCTCTGCGGGGTCCCAGAGCTGGGATCAATGTTACAAAGCGCATCCCCTCGGGGGGGGAGTGGAAACGAGAGGTGCGGGGAAGAATCCCAAAGTACTTTTTGTTTTAATGGAGCCGTCGAGAGCTCCATTTACAAGTGCGTAAAACCAGACCAACTGCGAAACCTCCCTCCCCCCGCCGCAGCCCCCGGCATTAATATGGCGCCTGCGAACCAGAAGAGCACTTTCCTCGATGTTTAGCAGTTGAAATGTGCTCTCTGAAGGTCACACCAGGCGACGCGCCTGCTGGCTGCCACACAGGGCCGGGCCACGGGCAGGGCCGCGCCGGGGGCAGCTCCCGCAGCTCCCGGCACAGCCCCGGAGCTCCCCCCCCGGCCGCCATCCCGCCGGCGACAACAGAGCGGCCAGGAGCACGGGGCGGGCTCCCACAGCCAGATGTGTTGGCTCGGCTTCACACCCCTCCACACTCCCCCTCTTTATCTTTCCCTGTGTATAAGGGAATTGTACCCAACTTCCCTTTCCATCTTTATATATATATTTATATGCATATATATAAGCCCAGCAAACCCCAGCAACGGGTGCTCCAAGGAAGTAATTCCTTGTGTCTGGAAATTAAAGGGCTCCAGTCTATGTGACCCTGTTAAGAGACGGGAGCACTGCTCGCAGCTACTTTAAAGCACCAGTCTTAGTTGGGTTGGAGGTCGGAGCTCTTGTTCTTCCGAAAGAGAAGTGCAGTTCGGGAGGCAAACTCTGTCCCCGGGGCCGTGCGCTTGTCTCCCTTTCCGCCGGCTAAGTGCACCTATCAAGGGAAGAGAGAGACCAGGGCTTCTAACCGCGCTACTTAAAGGTTCGCTGCTTTCTCCCACCGGGGGCGAAGCAAGGAACAAGCTTCTCTGGCTGCCCGAATAAAATGAGAAAATAAAATTAAAAAATAATAATGATTAAAAAAAAAAATAATTAGTATTTGCGCCCCACTTGAGGAAAGTGCCTGGAAAAAAAAAAAAATCCCCCAAACTCGACCCAACACACTTGATAATAATCTCCTTTTAAATCTTGGGTCTTGCTACTACATCAGGCTCTGTGATATTGCATTCCAAAGAAAATAGACCGGGTATTAGAAGAGAAATCTCCTCTTCCTAATGAATATTTACCCTGAGGTCATTACATCCGTAATGGTCCTCGCTTAACTTACCTTGCTCCCCTCTTTCACTGCTAGAGATTGGGATTTCAATCACAATGCCCTCGATTTTAAAGTGCCGTGTACCATTTAATGGCCGGGTTGGCAAGGTTAGAATATTCCTGACTCCATGCAACATATAAGATGGATACATGTAAGACTTTTAACTTTTTGTTGCAATGACACGCTGTATTTTTATGAGATCCCTATTATGCAGACAGAACCATTGTGCTGTAGCTGCCTCACAGTTGCCGGATCGTTTCTATCAGATGAAAGATTTTGAATAGTTTTCTTTCAACAATGCATCCTTTTGGTCTTGATACAAAGAACGTAGGCATGGTATACACTTAAACAGCTCTGTCACAGAGCAAGATTAAATAGAGTATATATCGAATCCTGTCTGCAGTATAATACACAGAGGGAACAGAACGGAGCTCCTTCCGCCGCTGAGGGAGCCCATTAAGGTCTGATGTCCTGGGAGCATCTCCAGGATTTCCCTTATCTGTGATATTCGCTAAGCTGTTAAAAATCTTTACAGGCGGACTTTAAAATCGGCTGTTTCTCACGAAAAGACCGAGTTTGATAAGGGAGTCTTTTAACAAAATCTACTGCTGCCGCTCCGGTGAAGGGGCAGATGATGCCTTCTCCATCCAGTGACCCACCACCCCGGCGCGGTGTGCCGGGGTAGCCTGGCCACCTCCCCCGCCTGTTCCCAGTCAGGCTGCTTTCCCCTTTTACCAAGAGGGGCCCCGTTTACCACATCTCCCTGTGTCCAGCCCCCCCAGCCCGGGCGGGGGGTGCAGGGCAGGCTCTGTACCCGAAGCACACACACCCCCCCCACACACACACACACCCCGCGCTTACTGAAGCGACTTGACCAAAGTGCACGTGCTGAGCCCAACTTTCCGCTCCCCCTCTGCCCAGCTTTGTGCTCTCCCTGATTGAGTCCCCATATTAAGCTCGAGATCTTTTCTAAGCAACTGCTAAGAAGTCAAGAGCATCCTTGCTTGCTTTCTCTCCGTGGCCTTTCATGCCCTCAATTTGTTATTCTACTGACACTTTTCTTAAAGTTAGCGCCCAGCATTGAAACATTAGCAACAAAAGCCCCAGCAAATCTCTCCCTCCTCACCGCTAAATCCTCTAATGGGTCAGTGCGTGTCGAATTTTTATTTGATTTCCAATAATCTCCAGCACTTCAATATTAAACCTACCTCAACCCAGCGCCTCACCTATGGGATATTCTGCAGCTTCGCTTTGGAAAGTGGAGACGCTCAGATTTCCTTCCACGTGCACCCACTAATTTATAAATGAGTATATACAGCTGTCTTCGTGTATATCTATGCCTCTATATCTGCAGTAACGCTTTAATTTTGTGTCAAAATAACATATCCTGTCACTCCACGCCAAAAGTATATTTATCGAATGAAATAGCACCTCAAGCTGCATCTTCTTTATCAAACCTTCATTCCTGGTTTACCCGATTGTTAAATATCTTTTCATTTCTTTTCCTATTTTAAAATATGTATTAGAGTAATTGTTACTTGGAGGTCTTTTGTGTATCTATAGCTCCTTTGATTCGTATCTTTTCCTTTCTTTTAATCTTGTTACGCGAAATTATATACACATTTCTCAGGCAACCCAAGGAGCATAACTTTATAAAACACAAACCTCCTAATCCCAGAGTTCCGTAGCAAACCAGGATTGGTTTGTGGTTTTTTTAAGTACACGTTCCTAACCCATGTTTTTTGAATTAAGATCCCTAAGTCTTCTTCGCTTTATGACGCTGATTTTGTGAAATGATTCTTCTTTCTGATTTAAATAAGTTTTAGTGTGACCCAAGAATGAACATTATCCTCTAACCTGAGGTCAAGTGAAGGGTGATTTACATGACAAAGAATAATGCCCATTTTGTCCAATATGAAACAACTTCACCTTCGGCATCATTAAGAAGAATTTAGCACTTTCAGGGCTTTGGGGGTTGGGGGGGGGTTGGTAAATAGTTGGCTATGTATAGCGCAATTTCCCTTTTATAAATCACAATACAAAGGCCAACTTCTTGTGCTCTTGAATTTCGGCATTATTTTTATAGCCTTAAGTAGAGCGAATTTGCACCTGCTGGTATTTAAACTTTAACATATTAGCTGGGGAGGACTTATCAGCGCAGCGCACTGCCTCGAAACAAATTAGCAATCTTCATTAAAGTAAGGGAAGGAGGGGGTGAGTGGGGGAGATGTGGCCGTTTAAGACGCTGTCCCGGATCTCCCCGATCTATGCGGGTTCCGAGTGGATTATTTGTGGTCCGTACAGCAGCAGAATTACCGCCTTGATCACCCTCCCCCTCAACACACACACGCTCGCTTCCAAATTTCTGCTTCTCTCCAGGCACTTTAACCCTCTCGACACCTTCATCCCCCCCGCCTGAAGCAGTGCCCTGCGGGAGGGTACGAGGTGACAGGGGCTCTTCGGTTACGCTCCGGGGCTCAGCCCCGGCGGCCCCCTCTCCCGCCGCACCTCCCCAAAAAACAGGTTGTGCTCTTGCTGGCTCCTTCTCCCTCTTTTATGGCCATTTTTGGCTGAGCTCGCTCTCTCCCCTCCTGTCTGCCTCACTCACACGCACGCTACAAGAGCCCGTGAGGAAGTGATCTTAATCTAAATATCAGACTTACCGGCCGGAGGATCCTGCCTTGAAAAACTTCTGCTCTGACAGGTCTCAGAGTTAAAGGATCGACCGCCATCCCCATGAGCAGTTTGGGGATGGGGAGAGGGGCTGCAGGCGGAGGGCCGCGGGAGGGGAGTGCAGCTCCCGGCTCTGCCCCGAGGGGAGCCGGGCCCCGAGGCGCCCTTCCCCTCCTGCACCTCCGGCGCTCCCGGGATTGAGGGCACCGGGCACCGGCCCTAGGGCTGCTCCCGCGGACACGGGCGTGCGCACCTAGACGTCCCTCTGGGGGGGGGGAATCCGCGGTGGGAGAGGGGCCCGGGGCAGTGCCTGGCTGCCCGCTCCTTTAGGGTGGGGGTGAGAAGGGGGGTATCGTGTGCTTGTTCACAGCTACACCAGGAAAGTGGGAGCATTTCGTGTTTACAACCGGCTCCGGCTTGTAATGGTGAGATGCAGTTCAAGCAGCCCTCCTGTGTGTCGCGGGCTCTTAACGGGAGCTTTGCTCAGTCATTGAGAGCAATAGAAAGTATATGGAAATCAATATATAGACAGTGTGGAGGGCAGATAATGGATTCGAGTCAGTGAGTGTTATAATCTGCATTATGGGCTTCCCATTGTTTAGACAGAGCACAAATTTCCAAAGGGTGAAGTGCTGGGTTTTGGGTGTTTTTTTTTGTCTCCCCCCCCCCCTTCTTTTTGGAGGGCTTTGTGTGTATAGGGGGAGGGGGAGTGTTAAAACCTCCTGCCACAATTATCAGAGTACACCACCCCCCCTTTCCCGCCCGCCCCATCTGATTTTAAAGGTAGTGCTTTCACGGCGAAGCTAATGACTTTCATTTAATTGAACATGCCCTGATGTAGCGGATTGTTCTCGCAGCCCTGCGCCTTTGTTGCTTTTGGGGGGGAAATAAAGCTAATCAAACCTTTTGTCACGGCCAAATTCTCCCTCAGGGTCTCCCAAACATTTGTTTGAATAATTCACCTCAAGAATTGAAAATACTAATTGATTTTAAAATGCGAGCCCGGAGGGACGGGAAGGTGGGGGGCTACGGGGGGGCTGGGAATTAGAGGCGAAGAGCAAACGTCTACCTGCCAGAGGCGAAGCCTCCGCCGTCGCTGCCCGAGCCAGAGCCGGGGCCGGCCCCCCCCCCCCCAGCCTGGGCCGCCCGCCCGCTCCGTCCCTTCCCTCGGCCTCTTGTCCACCTCCCCGCCGCCAAACTTCGCCCGGTCACCTCGGTGTCGGCCGCTCCGCTGAAGTGCCGGCGGTGGCAGGGGTGGGCTCCGCCGGGCGGGGAGGGGATCCCGGTCCGGGCGCCTCGGCCCCATTCAGGAAAGAATTTTGATGCGATTCATTAGAAGTAACGAGTTGACATAAGGTAAATCTACATCGAGGGGGCCTTTCTTTGAGTGCATGGGGAAGCTTCATTAACCATCGCTAACAAGGCGTGCAAATGCTCTGATTGGGCAGCTTTCTTGTAACGCCAGGGCCTTAGCAGGATGCCCACCTAATGAGGGTCACTACAAGAGACTGATAAAATATTCAAATTTTCCGTCGCACCAGGAACTTTGTGCTAAAGGAGAAAGTTGAGGCAACTGTGTGCTTGTTTACCTTGGGAAGGCACACTCGGGGGAGAAGGCATCTAGCTCTGACATCTCCATCTCCCAGAGCAGCCCCGACCTGGATGCTCGCTGCTTTTTAGATGTCTATTTGTTAAATTAGTCGACGGTTTCCCCCCCCCCCCCCCCTTCTCTGCCTTCCCTCGTTTTTCCCCGGTCTCATTATGTTTCTCCCGTGTTTAATGCGCTGATAAATAACTTGTCTGCGAGGTTCCACGCTTTTCTTTTCCTTTTCTATTTTTTCCTTGCAGAAGAATTATTAAAATCAGCCTGATGGCTTTAATGATATGTCAATCATTTCAAAGTTGCTGCTTGTTGCTAATATGTCAGCCTCTGTACACATCACCGCTACTTTCCTCTCTGCCACGTTTAAAGTCTGTCCCCTCCTCTCCCTCCCCCCCCCCCCCCCCCCCCCCCCGCAATTTGTTTCTTCAAGTTTTCATTGCTAGGTTACGAAATAGGTTACGAATTCTAATTAGAGCTAAGTATTTCACTTAATATTTAATTTAGACGCCCAGCACATATATCATACCTAGATCAGTCAATCAAGTGTCCCTTGTTGATAATGCTACATCATTAAGAGTTGTGTTTAATTCAGGAGCAAGCGACTGCACGGCTGCTGCTGGTGCTGCTCTGCAGCTGCAGAGCAGGTAACTTTGTGCTGGCGGGAGCTGCCAGCAGATCCAGAGGGATGCGGGGAAGCAGCAGAGCCCGGCGGGAAAGTTTGCTGCTTACCAAGCCGGCACCTCGCCGCGGAGGCGAGCTGCAACGCCTTTCCCCCTCCTCTTTCTCTCTCTCTCTCTCAGAAATGAAAGGGTATCTCACGTTTTCCTCCTCCTGCCTCTGTGTTTAAGCAAAATAAAATGGGGCGGGGGTAACCGCTAAAGTTTAGCTGGGAAGCCGGAGCACTGTTTAGGACCAGGAATGAAATATCTCCCCCTCGGCTTCTTAAACCAATCCGTTAAGAAAAAAATCAGTTTCCCACTTGTTTCCTGAGCACACATCGCATCCTCAGGGCTGTATTACAGAAGCCGGATGGGCCACGTCTTACCCATCACATGCGCCTTCATTTATGTTGGGAAATCGTGACTAAAGAGAGAAGGGGAAGAAGAAAGAGAGAGGAATGGGGAAGGAAGGAGGAGGATCGATGTCTTCGTAAAGACAGCATCAGTGCAAAATTGTCAGCGCTTGCCACTGAAGAGTGACAAAATATCAATTAAATCGCAGTAACAATAATAATAATAATAATAACAATAATAAAAAGCCGAACAAGAGCACCGCGATGGGCTCTCCTTTACCTGCCCCGGGCTCTCCCTCTCTCCCCCCGCACCTTCCCCCTCGCCGCGGCCGCGGTGCCGCATTTTCCGCTTGCCGGTACCGCACCCGCTACGCGCCAGCCACATCCGAACCCCTGCCTCCCCCATCCATAAAAATAACCAGCGCTTGCAAGCGTCGACTGAGTCTCTCCCGAGTCAGGATTAAGGGGCACTAACTGGGCGGCAGAAAATCGCAGCCTCCTGGGAGCGACCATCAAAACAAGCAGTGAAATAAAAGAGCTTCCCTCTCCGCTTCCCGTCCTCTCCCCGGAAAAGTCCTCCAGGTTGGCAGCCCGACACACACAAACGCACACGCACACACACACAACTTCGCAGGCTCCCTCCGGAAGAGCGCACAGGCTTGTCCTGGTTAATTTAGGGGGAGGTTTTGGGGGAGGAGGGGAGCTGCTCCCCTGCCCTGCAGAGCCACATGTCATTCTAGCAGCTGAAACAATGAATCGTGTGGGATCAAGTAAGATTGACTGGAAACGGACGGCAGGTTCCCCAGCCCGGAGAAGACGGCCATGGGCAGCGAGGGGGGGACCCCGCCTCTCACAGCCCCGCACCCGTGCCCCGGCCCCAGCGCGGGTGCGGAAGGGTCGAAGAGGGAGGTGGAGGCCGGTGCAGCGCACCCCGAGGGCTCCCCCGCGGGACCTCCGCCTGCCGTGACAAACTTACAGGATCCGGAAAGGATTTTCCCAGTCGCTAGGGCAGCCTCTGCCCGGGCCCGGGCGCCGCCGGGGCTCCCGCTCCCCGCCGCCGCCGCTCCCGGCTCCGCTCCCCGCTGCGCGCACCTCTCCGCGCAGCGGCGCGCTGCTGGCGGCTGCGCCCGCCCGGCTGCTAAGGCTGGGAGCCCGGCGGGTCCGGGCTCGGCATTAGCCGATCCCATTGACAGTTTGCAGCCAGCAGCTGCAGTCATTAAAAGCCATTTACACCCTGGCCTCCCCGCACAAAGCGGAGCGCCAGCAATTATCTGCCTGCACATTGCAGGACACGGCAGTGTGTCCCTAACAGGCTTAGGGGAGCGCCGAAGCCGGACCCGCTCCCCGAGGTCTGGCGAACGACCCCTGTGGCTCGGTGACCTGCGGGAACTGGCGCAGGCGTTTTCGAACGGTGGCTCCGTCCCTGCGAGAGCTTCTGGCAGCAGAGCTGGGGTGCTGGGTGTCCGCGGAGGGGAGAGCGGGCTCCAGCCTGGAATGAGCTGATAGGAACCTCAGGGCTGTGGGGCTGTTTGGCTCAAACACACAGACACACGCACACAAGAGCTGGCGTGCTTTGAAATGCCCTACAGAGGGGTATTTTGGAATAAATATTTTAATCAGTTGTTATGTGTTTCATATGTTTGTGTGGAAAGAAAGAAAGAGGGAAAGAGGGAAAGAGGGAAAGAGGGAAAGAGGGAAAGAGGGAAAGAGGGAAAGAGGGAAAGAGGGAAAGAAAGAAAGAAAGAAAGAAAGAAAGAAAGAAAGAAAGAAAGAAAGAAAGAAAGAAAGAAAGAAAGAAAGAAAGAAAGAAAGAAAGAAAGAAAGAAAGAAAGAAAGAAAGAAAGAAAGAAAGAAAGAAAGAAAGAAAGAAAGAAAGAAAGAAAGAAAGAAAGAAAGAAAGAAAGAAAGAAAGAAAGAAAGAAAGAAAGAAAAAGAAAAAAGAGAAGAAGCAAAAGAATATTGAATCTTTAAAAGGTTCATCTTAAATCCTAACAGAGGGGTGCAACCTACAGGCAAACGACCAGTATATGATCTTTTTGGAGATTAAATAAAGGGGGAGGGGGGGGGAGAGAGAGATATTTTATTCTGGAAATACATTTTAAGATAGTTTAATTTGCAGCTTGAAGAAAAATGGAATCAAATATTAAGAAACTCCCGCAGGAATTCCCCCCACCCTCCTCTCTGTAATCCTTTGCATAAAAGGAAAGGATTACAAAGAAAAAGATTTTGTGTGTGTGTATTAAAATCTTTGGCTAAACATATTGTTGTCCAATTAATACCTTCAAGTCGATTTGTAGAGGGGCTGAGAAGTCTCTTTCCCTCCTTAGCTGTACAGCTGGAAATATGAGCCAGGGAGGGAGGGAGAGAAAAGGGAAGTTTTCCCCACGTCTGTTCACAGAAGTGTTTAAGCAGATCACTAAAAATTAAAAGGGCGAGTTATTTCCATTCGGGCCGTGAAGCCGCGTAGCACACCGATGACAGTTTAGTGGAAATCAGATGAATGTGTAATACAGCGGGCTTCTTCCAGTCCAGCAGCTCTTCCAACTGGACCTATTCATCTGCCACTTGGAATTATTTCACGAGGAGTGCGCTGTGAAAGGATCACAACCGGTTTGGAGCCCAGCTAAAGAACTTCTACCACCCATAGCAGTATTATTATTATCCTTCGGATAGGGCAAGTCACGCTATGTTTTCACATTTTAATTGTAATATCTCTCTTCCCCCCCCTCCTTCCCTCCATTGATGTCTGAAAGTAGTTTGGGCTCCAAGCCTCACCCCTCGATCTCCATCGGAATGCAGAAAAGATCTTTAAAAAAGTTTTGAATTCCTCAATGATTTTTCTTCTAGAAAGGCGGCTTAGGATAATTATTTCAGCTTTATTGAGGGCAGATTAGTTGAAGTCTGGATGCTGCGTTTCAATACTCGTTGTACATGCCTTTACAATGTCGGTATTGTTTGCTACTGTGTGTGAACCTATTCAAAATATACACTTTTTAACACCAAGCAAAGTCCTGTCTAAATATACACAGTAAGTCTGGAAAGATGTCCATGACCCGTACAAATCTCTGTAAATCACACTTCCATAGCTACAGAAACTAAACAAAAGAGTTACCAGCTCAAGATGCTGATTAAATCTTCTTAAAAGCAACATACCTAATAATAAATATAGTTGCATGGTAGCAAGGTCTGGCTACTTAGCTCGGTCTTACTAAGGGATGGGCTCAAACCACTACGGGGATTTTCCTTGCTCCCAGTAATTTAAAAAATAATGATAAAAAATAAAATAAAAGGAAATGAATAAAATTAATTGGGGTTCAAACCCTCTTTTGCTCGCCTCCCTTTCCTCTTCCCCGCACAGAAGCCCTCGATTTTGAGGCAGAAATCGCGGGGAAGAGGAGAGGTGCGGTGGCGAGTTTGGGGCGAGGACCAGTCTCGCCAGGTCTCTGGGCTCTAGGGAAAGGAAAGGGCGAGAGGAGGTGAGGCGGGCGGGAGGGGGAAGCCAGACTGGAAGAAAAACAAAGTGGAGAGAGGAAAGGGAGAGGAGAGGGAAAAGGAAGGCGAGAAGGAGCGGGAGGGCGGGGGAAGCAAGGAGCGGGACGGGGGAGGCAGCGAGCGGGGCGCCGGAGCTGGTCCGGGCTGGGCGCCCTGCGCCTGTCTCGGCGAAGCAGCCGCGGAACTCCGCGGGCAGCGGATCTCTGCTTGCGCGGAGAGGGACAGGGAGCGGGAGTTAGGAGGAGAGTAGAGGGACTCTTCGTGGAAGCAGGGCTGAAGGCAGGCTATACTGTATGTGCCTGCTTCTGGGAGGGTCACCGGCGTGAGGATGGGTCTAATGATCTCATCTTTCTTTTCTTCCCCGGCACTATTAGTGCTCAGATAGGCAGAATGAAGTGAAACTACGTGCAAATCATGTGTAAATTGTCTCAGTTAGGAGCCCTTTATCCGAACGTGTATCCCAGCCTGGCCCATTTACTTTTCCCCCATATCTCCTTTAGCTTTAACGAGCCTCGTTAAGATCACAATAATATTCCACCCTCTAATTGCTCATCCCATTCAACAAATATGTGCACACTGCTTTTCGCATTATTTGATCCCTTATTTAGGAGGGGTGTGGAGAGGGGGGGGGGGGAGACAGGGAGAAGGGGAAGTGCTGAGATTAGGAGTTGCAAAGATTAAGGAAAAAAAAAAAAAAAGAAAAAAAGAAAAAAGAAAAAAAACAAACCAGGCTTTTCCACCAACCGCCCCGCTTCCCTCCCCCCCCGTGCGTTTGGGCGAAGTGGTAAAAACCTCCCTTACGTACTCCGTAATGATTGGCAGTGCTGACAGTGATTGGCAGGGGCTGCCATGGCAACGCCACAACGACACTCGGAAGACCAATAGAAAAGCGAAACAAAATGTTTCAGCGCTGCACTCACTGTGGATTTAGGGGAGATATTATGAGGCTGTTGTCATTAGGGCGATTGCTGTTGAATCACTGAATCCTGACTCGGCGGCGGCGCGGGGCCGGGTGCGTGTGAGTGCGCGTGTGTGTGCGTGTGTGTGCGCGCGTGAGCGAGCGCGGGTGCGTGCGAGTGAGTGTGAGCGCGTGTGTGTGCGTGTGTGTGTGTGTGTGTGTGTGTGTGTGCGAGCCCCCGTGCCTCTATGTGGCTGTGTGTGCGTGTGCGGGTGTGGATGCGTGCGCGGTGCGTGTGCCCTTTCCTCCCTTCTTCCTCCCTTTCTTTCTTTTCTCCTTGATTCGTCTCCCCCTCTCCCCGGTCATCCCATGGTGTTCAGGTCCCCGCTAGAGCTTTATCCCACCCATTTCTTCTTGCCAAACTTCGCCGCCGACCCGCACCACCGCTCCCTCCTTCTCGCCAGCGGCGGCAGCGGCAGCGGCTCGGGCTGCAGCCCCGGTGCCGGCGGCGGTGGAGGCGGCAGCTCCCGGGCACCCCACGAAGAGTTGTCAATGTTTCAGCTGCCCACACTCAACTTCTCCCCGGAGCAAGTGGCCAGCGTCTGCGAGACGCTGGAGGAGACTGGAGACATAGAAAGGCTGGGGAGGTTCCTCTGGTCGCTGCCGGTGGCGCCGGGGGCATGCGAGGCCATCAACAAGCACGAGTCCATCCTCCGCGCCCGGGCGGTGGTGGCCTTCCACACGGGCAACTTCCGAGATCTCTACCACATCCTGGAGAACCACAAATTCACCAAGGAGTCCCACGGCAAGTTGCAGGCCATGTGGCTCGAAGCGCACTACCAGGAGGCCGAGAAGCTAAGGGGTCGCCCGCTGGGGCCGGTTGATAAATACAGGGTGAGGAAGAAGTTTCCGCTGCCCAGGACCATTTGGGATGGCGAGCAGAAGACGCACTGCTTCAAGGAGAGGACTCGCAGCCTCCTGAGGGAGTGGTACCTGCAGGACCCTTACCCCAACCCCAGCAAGAAAAGGGAACTGGCTCAGGCCACGGGGCTCACCCCCACGCAAGTAGGCAACTGGTTCAAAAACCGAAGGCAAAGAGACAGAGCGGCGGCGGCTAAAAACAGGTCAGTGGGCTGCGGAGCCCCGCTCCGGGCTGGGGGCGAGGCGGGCGGCGGGGCACCGCGGACGGCCGCGGACGGCAGCGCGCTTCTGCCTCTCCTTCCTGCTCCTCCTCCTCTTCATCCCTGCCACCGGGAGAAAACAGTCCCCGCGCCGGGCGGGCAGGTCTCCTCCCGGGAGCCGCAAGGATGCAAAGGAGGCAGGCACGGCACAAAGTTGCCTGGCGCGCCCCGAACCCTGCCCGGGCTCCCCACAGTCTTCTGGGGTGCGGGCAGGGCTGGGGCTCACCCGCGGGCGTGGGCAGCTCTGTGTGTGTGTGCGGGGAGCAGCTGCGGGGCAGCGCCCGGCTTCCCATCTCCGCTTCCCTCCGTCCCTCCCTTCCCGCAGTGGCTGCCGACCCCGGTGCTGCTCTCGGCTGGCCGGGACCGGCGCCCGGCCTTGCTGTGGCACGGTTCCTGCGCCGAAGGGCCGCGGCGGGCGGTGCAGGTCAGAGCGGGTCCTTGCAGAGAGGGCGGCTCCGCTCCAATTGTCCCCGCTCCTCCGCCTGCGCGGCGGGACCAGCACACGCAGAGCCCAGAGCCCTTTGGCTTAGTGGGAAAAGGGAAAAAAAGCCCTGGGGAGATCGGAAAACCTCCCTTTTTCCCCATCCCCATTTCTCTGTTTAAACCACATGGCGACCTGGCCCTCTGGTCCTGTGTTTTCTGTGCATTTACATTGCTTTTACGTGCGTGTCTCTCGGCGCCTTTTATTTCTTATTTTTTATTTTTTAATTTTTACTTTGCCATGATAAAAAAGACTTATTTCTTCCTTTCATTTTATTTTTTATCTGTAAAAGTTATTTTGCAAATGAAAATGGACTCTTAATCCCGCTTGACACGGTTCTATTTTAATTTAAGTTTGGCTAACACTGTAAGCGCGTAAACAAAACTTCTTGTTCTTGTAAATGCTGTTTCTTAAATTCCTCCTAATTATAGCACTGGTGCTATTGATTCAAGGTTCTGTAGGAGAAATGCAACCTGAAAGTGCCTCGCCATTTAATTTCCATTAAATGGAAAACAGATCAGCTTAGGACTGTAAATAAACAGAAGTTGCCTACGGATGCTTTTGTTGACTCAACGCTGTTGACAGCAGATGAATGCATAGGGAATTGTAAATGGAGGAAAAATGAAAGAGGCTGAAATTAGACAGCTTAAAATAACGAGAAATGTAGAATAAAATGGCTAGTTTTTTTCTGATCTTTGCGGGCACTTAAACAGAAAATACCCCGGTGAGAAGCAGTTGGGGAAAGAGTGTGTTTTGATTCACCCTGGCTGTGCTAGGCGCTGGAGGCTGTGGCTGGGTGCTCAGTTCATGACTTTTAGCTCTTACCCTCGAATTGGACTTTCTTTGGGTTTCGAGCGGAATAAACGTGCTCAGGGGAATATCCCCAACACGTTAGGAAACCTAAAAATTATTTATTGCCTCTTAAAAATTTAAGTGTTCAATAACAATGTACTCTGAAGTGCTGAGTGTGAAAGGACCAGCACTTGAAAGCTAATTCGGGATTCTAGATGGGAAAAAAAAAAGGACTTAAATTTCGACCGGAGCAATGCGCTGTGTTCCACCATCGCCCTTTCTTATTGTATTTCATTCCCAGCACTGAGTCCTCGGGACAGGACCGTCCTCAGTCCTGCCGCCGACCCCAGGGTATTTATCAGTGGCCTGGAGAATATGTAGTCAGATATTCGCAAGAGCACAGGATGAGGTTCCGGTACCTGCTTCCCTATTACCGACCGGCTCTCTCAGCTCTCTTCCTGCGGTGGCCCGGTGTTTGAGGAGCTCCCGGTTTGCTCCGAGGCCCGCGGAATGAACGCCTCTCTCGGAAAGGGAAGGCGCTGCTCGCGTTTTTCAAACCAGGGGCCGGGAACCGCTTCTCCCTGCTCTTCCCGGCCCTGTTCAACCCGCGAACCCTCTCGCTGTGTAGGCACTGGGTGCCCCCCCCACCTCCTTTTGGGATGTGGCCCCGGTCCCGGCCCAGCAGCGCGGAGGATCCGCGGGGCCCGCAGCGGGGGAAACGCGGCCCCGCACGGCTTGGCCCGACCTCTGCTTTCGGGCTCTGCGAGCCGCTGCGGAAAGGCGACCGGGCCGGCGGTTCCGCTCCGGACAAGCCCGGGGCTGTCCCCGGGCGGGAGGGCTCGGGGCCCGGCGGGCGCCGTGCTCCCGGCAGCTGCGGCAGCGACGGCCGGTGTTTCAGCGGGGCTGTGCTGTTGTTTTGTCTCCCGGCGCGCTGCAGGCTCCAGCACCAGGCGATAGGACAGAGCGGCATGCGGTCGCTGGCAGAGCCCGGCTGCCCGACCCACAGCTCGGCCGAGTCTCCGTCCACGGCTGCCAGCCCGACCACCAGCGTCTCCAGCCTGACAGAAAGAGCCGAGACGGGCACCTCCATCCTCTCGGTAACCTCCAGCGACTCGGAATGTGATGTATGATATCGAAAAACAAACAAACAAACAAAAATATTCCAAATCCAAACAGCCAAGCACCCTCTCCCCGACCCGAGCAAAACAAACCGAGACAACCCAGGATGAGGACACACACCCGCACGCACGCACACACACAGCCAGGAGGAAAGCAAAGGCCAAACCCGACCCAAACATAATAGCAAACAAACAGACAGGGCTGAGAGAATCCACCACCACCACCGGCAGCCAACACCACCACCAAGAGATGGAGCTAAAACTTCAACAGTCACAAACGCTGGTGCTGCAGCGGGAGGGGGGGGGGGAGGGGGGGGGTTAGGGGGGGTTGGGAAAGAATAATTATTATATATAGAAAAAGGAAAAAGAAAAGAAAAAAAAAAGCAAAGCAAAAGTGACAATTGTATTCTTTTTAGGACAAGCACGATTTCTCCTTTGCGCTTTTCCATGGACGCATTTCACCCACTTGCATGATGATGATGATTAAATTTGTATCTGGGAAAAAATATTCTCTATAGTCAAGGAAAAACAAACAGAAAACAGAAAAAAAAACCAAACGCAAACTCCCATCGAATTTGTACAAAAATAAAAAATGAAAAAAAAAAAAGATTAAAAAGGAACTCCTTGAAGAGGGAAATAACAAATGTTTATCGCCTTTTTGTTGGTCCTATTTCTCTCTCTTTCTCTCCCCCTCTCCTTTTCTCTCTGTTTGTTATTTTCTTTCTTTTTTTTTTCCAAGTCCAAGTGATGGTCCAGCCAAGATGCAATTCTCTGTTATTTCTTTTTTTTGTTCAGCAGACAATCATTTTATTCGTAAGCACCTTTTTTTCTACACTTCTGTCACTGCCTGTGTGGGTACTGGTTATAAATGTGGAAAAAGAATAGTTATGACTGTAACAGATTTTTATTTTTATTTCAAAATTTTATATGAATTATGTATATCTTAATGATGCGGTCATTTTCCCAGTTTGTAATATATGTGTAGAAATGCTTGTATATGATATTTGCGCTCCTCTTTCTTTCCTCCTTCCCCCCCCCCCCCCCCCCCCCCCCCCCCGCTCTGTCTATCTCCCTCCCACCCTTTCTCCCTCTCTCCTTTTTATTTTCCTTGACTCGGTGTTCCTTGCACAAACTTAGCTGTCAAGAGCTGACGTGCTAGGTTTTCAAAAGGGACCTCAGCGATAGAAAAAAAAAAAAAAAAAGAAAAGAAAAAAAAAAAAAAAAAGGAAAGAAAAGGAAAAAAAAAAAAGCTTAGGGTGCAACTGTAGTTATCTTATGCAAAAGCTATTTTGAGTATTTCATAGCAGCTTTGGGGGGTCTCTTCTTAAACTCCACGTAGGACGCTTCAACTATTGTTTCCTTAACTGCGTGTTTATCTATATGTACAAACTTTCTAAATCAAATACAGTATTCCATTTTCTTATCTACCCAGAGATGTTGGTCTTTTTGTCCGCCACGGAAAATACACCCTCTCCCCTCCGCTGTGGGCCACGGTATGGAGGATTCTTGGGGGGACCCTGCGAGGAGGCTGCGGGCGGGCGGCAGCGAGGACCCCGGGCTGCGCGGTGCGGGGCGCGGCGTGTTCCTCCCGTCCCTCCGCCACCGCGGGCTCCAGCTCCGTGTGTGTGTGTGTGTGTCCCCTCGCACCCCCGGTCCTTTTTTTGCGCCCTCTGAGCTGAAAGGCTTCCCTTGCTCGCCTGTCTGCAGGGCCGGGGGGCTGCGGAGAGCGGTTAAGACATTTCGGGATTTGTTTTGTAGCTTTAAAGGAAAACAAAAACATAAACTCCTCGCCCTAAGCGGGTTGCAGCTCCTCCCCTCGAATCCGGAGTATATTGTAACGTGCTGAAAGAAGCCTTTATTGCATGACTAACAGTATTTCAGCATCTCTTTCTTTTATTCTTTTTTTTTTTCTATTTTTTTCTTTCCTTTTTTCTTTTTTCATTAAAGTTTTGCTTTGCCCTGGGCAGGTTATTCAGCCATGAATTAACGAGAGGTAAAATCTAAACTTGTTTTCACTTGAAAATACAATTTTGAAACTTACTAGGGATTTAGGGAGAAACGTGCTTAGAATTTCTTGACCATTTCCAAAGTAATTTGGATTTCCGATCTATCTTTGTGTCGCCCGTGTCTTCTCTCCCTCTTCCATCCTCCCCCTTTTTTGGGGGGGGGGGGCGAAGTCCGAGCTAGGTTTACGGGAAGCCTTAGGAAGGGCCTGGGCTTCCCTCTGCCGCAAGAGGCTACCTGGGTATCTGGGAGAACCCCCGAGGGTGTGAGATCTCAGAGCAAGCCACTAATGGGTGATGTGAAGGAATATGCTGATGTGCGTTCATCTACTTTTGGTGCCCCTGAGGAAAAGCCGCGCGTGTGCTCGCAGAGAGCGCGTAGGGGACGCGTGTGTCCCCCCCCGCCCTGAGACTCCCCTGGCTGTGGAAGAAACGAGTTTCCGCGCTAGGCTGCGGAGACCCGCGCAGGGGTAGTGGTGGGATTTCTCCTCCGTTTGCCCGCGGGTGTGGACACGGGTGGCCCGAGGCAGCGCCCGCCCCGTCGGGGTTCGCCTCCCCCTTCGCTCCACGAGTGGCTCCACGGCGAGGCCTCCCCATGGGCAGCTCCACCTCCCCGTCGCCAACACAGTTTAGGGTTGAAACCAGAAAAAGCCTGGCTGTACGAAACCGGAATGGATGGGAAGAGCCTGAGGAGAGGAACACTCACGCAACACGAGGGCTCCCGTGTTCCGCAGGGGTGGGAGAAGGGGGTAGTGTGGTGGACGTAGCTCTTTTCCCCTCTCCCTTCCTGTGGCTTTAAGAGGGGAGAAATATTACCCGAGAGAGGATGAAAGGCACCCCATGGCCCCACGCACGGGTCTCAAGCCTGGACTCGGGCTACTGTCTCTCCCCCGGCAGCGAGGCGGTGGAGAGGCCTTCACCGGGAAAAATCCCTGCCCTGCCCCTCACCCCGGCTTTGGGTAGGAAGGAGATCTGCTATGTCGATACAAGGCTTTTAAGCGCAATATTCCTGCTCCTCGCTGGTAGAAGTGTCGTTTCCATCCTGCTTTATTTTTAACGGAATTTAATACTCAAAAGGATTCAGAGGCGTGAAAGTTTGGGATTTTTTTTTTTTTTTTTTTTTTTGTTCTCTCCTTTTCTTCCTTCATTTTCGAGTCTCGAAGCTGCAGCTAGAAGGCGTCAAGCCGGCAGCAATAATCTACCTCAGCTGAGCCTTACACTGATAGGTTTGGATTTTTCTTCCCTCTGATTAAGCCTCCAGAAGATCGCCCCGTCGTGCCGTGGCAGGCAGGGGAGGCCAGAGATCACCTTCAGCCTCATCCCACCCGTGCCTGGCCTCAGGCTTCAGCCTCTCAGGCAGGGCCCTTGCTCCCAGGCCATTTGTCACCCTCCTCATCCCCGAAAAGTCACCCCTTGGCAGGGGGGGGGTCACCTCCCCCTCGGAGCCCGGAGGCCTTTGTGGGGCGGCCAGGAGAAGGGTTTGGGGGTTGTGTATTCCCCATTCAAGGAGGCACCGGTGCCTGTGCTGTTTCGGGGTGAGGAGGGTGCAGCTAATGATATGCCGTTTCAAAGCCGGGCTCGGTAATGGATAAATGATGTTGTTTTAGGATTTGCATTAAAAACCTGAATGGCTGATTGAGGTGTAAATCTATGAAAAGCTGCGTTTAAGCCTTCTCACCCACTAAGTCCGCCTGCCCCGGGAAGATAGGGCCTATCGAGCCCCGCCAAACCGGAGGGCTGCCTCCTCCCCGCCCCCGGCCGAGCATTATCGACAGCCCCTCGCCAGCATTAGTTTATTATCCACGCCGAGCTCGGCCGTTGATTAAGATGAAATTACTCGGAAGCTGAAGTGCGTTTGATCAATATTTAAGCGCAAGCCGGCGGACAGGAGGCAGATGGCCGGAGCCCAGCAGCACACGGTTCTCGCCGCCCTGCTCCCCGGCTTCCACACCGCCCCCCCCCGTCGGAAGTAGGGCCAAGACCAGGCTGTTCCGGGAGCAATTTGGAGAGGATGGTCACCCCCACCCCAACCACCCCGTCTGCCCATCCCCTTGCCAAGGGGTTCTACCACTGCTTTCACCCCCAAAGAGCTTCGGTTCGCGGCTCCCCCGGGGTGCGTGCACCCCTGCGTGGGGGGGGCTGGAGACCTCCGAAGTTATCTTCCTGCTTCCCTCCCTCCTCCTCAGCCTTCTTCCCACTGGTGCAGCTGCCCGAGGGCCGGCCGAGCCCTTAGCATGGCTGGGGGGCCTTTGTGTGCCTGAAGGGCTGCGGCTGCTGCCGCCCTCCTCGGCCAGGCGTGGGGGCTGCGACCATCTCCTGCTTCCGCTGCCCCAGCAGTGACAAGCGCCTTGCCGAGGGACTCGAATCTCCTTGACCGTTGCCCTTAATTTTTAGCATACCCAGATGAGGTTACTGCCCCAGCTCGAAGTGAAAAGAAACGTGGACGTTGGTGCCCTGGTATTGCTCTGATTTCTTCGGTTAGCTGAGCACAACTTTCTATTCGTGTTTATTCATGCAGCTTCTTATTGAGCTCCACATCGCACTGGCCTGGATTCCTCGTGTAGGGAGAGGATAGACAAACATTGCCTTTTTCTAGAGCGCGCACACACACGGGTGTGCAGGCTGACACACGCGAGTCCAAAATGTCGAGGGCACTCTGCATCGCCGCCCTGCAGAGAGCCCGGGCACACAGAAGTTTGTAAATGCTGTATAAAAAAGGGTGAAACGAAGCAAATCACCCAGTTGCAAACTGATGGAGAAAGGCAGAGAGGCGGAGGGAGGGGAAAGAAGGAGCTGGGAAGAGAAAGCACTAGGGAGAGTACCGGCGATTGCGCTAAATATTCTCTTCTGGCAGTGTAATGACAAAAGGCAGGGGCTGTCGGGGTATAGCTAAGATTAAATGATACTAAAGGGATTTGTGTTGCTGTGTCTGGGGGAGGGACGGCTGTGAGGTTTTGTTTTCGGCGCTGTGCTTTTTTATTTTGGAAGCAAGGTGGCTTCGGACCAGGAGGCTTCAAACGGGCACCTCGGCAACTGCGAGAGAGGAGAGATGCAGAAAAGTGACGAATAAAGAAAGGCTAGATGGAAATATCCGCAAGTGTCTGGTTAGAATCGCCTCGCTGTAAGAGAGGTGAAGTGGCAGGTTCGGCTCTCCCTGCGGCAGGCCGGTCCTCTGCCGAACAGGTAGAAAAAAGAAGAAAGAAAACTATACTGGAAGTCAAGATTTACACTATCTAAAGCCAGACTGCGACTGGCTTGAATTCCAGTCCTAGCTATTAGAGGGAGATTTAGCTCTACTGCAAATATTTGCCTTTTTTTTTGTCCCCATAGAAACATCAGTACGGGAAGTTCATTTAATAATAAGGTCAATTAAAGAGTATTTTTCAATGAGTGGAGGAAAAATTCGGTTTCCTACCGGACTAAGCTCTCCAGCAATACCTGGCAACAATAAAGTGGTGTGGCAGTTCACCAGAGCACACAGATTTCTACATGGGCCTGTGTGTCTTTGCGTGAATGCGTGTCCATGCGGGCAAGTGCATACGTCCCACCAGCTTGTGCTCTCTCTGGTGGGATGCAGCTGATGTATCTAATGTCCACACACACATTCGCATAGATATGTGGACACACATACACGTAGATATATGCATGTTTTCAGATTAAAGTAGCTCTTGTAATATCTTGTAGAACACTAAATATTCCCTTTTAATATTTAAATAGGTCAGTAATACAGTTCAATAACACTGGAGGTGTCTGTATATTCTCTCTCTACAGTCTGTGATAAAACATTCTTTAAGACTATTGGGATTTTACACTGTAATTCTATTAAATAGTAATTGAAGGGTCGCGAGAGGCTATGATACAGGATCAGCAGTGTGTAAGCCATCCGTTTGAACTTTAATTTGGAATCATAGGCAGATGGGATCATGGCCTCTTTGTGGTGCTTGCAGATTTAAAACTAGCCGGCACATGGAGGAAAAAACCCAAATACGAACGCAACTCCATCCAACCCTGCAATGCAGATTCATTCATTAAACATGAAAGGTTAGTGCTAGAGAGGATAAACGTTTAGACGTTTAGGTAAATACAGAAATATACTTCCCTCCCCTAGCTTCCCTCCTACTGTAACCCCCAACTGTCTCAGTTACTGATTTTCTATTGTTATTACAAATAACTTTCTTTTACATCCCCAGTGGGAAGAAGTGTACCTGAATGACTTATTTATACCTGCATATCAGTCTGTCTGTGCAACTTTTATTCCACTTGCAACCGGGGGGGGGAACCCACCTTTATCTATCTATCTATCTATCTATCTATCTATCTATCTATCTATCTATCTACCTACCTACCTACCTACCTATCTATTTACTCTTTCCCTTGGGCCTCCTTGGGCCCTTTTTGAGACTGTCTTGGAAGGGTTGCAGGAGAGGAGCCTCGCTGTAGAGCTGGTGACACAGCAGAGAAAGAGCCGTCTGGTTTCAGTCTGAAAGGGGAAAAATTGCAAATAAAAGGCAGAAAGGGTGTGGTATGACTTGCTCTGCCTGAGCTGGGAGGTGAGCGGTGAAAGCCCCTTTCTGCAGGAGGAACCATGGGTGCTGCTGCTGCCCGTCGTGGGGAGCTGCTCAGTGCGGCCGAGGTGGGTGCGTGCCCGTGGGTGCGTGTCCTTAGGTTTGTGCTGGTGAACTCTCAGACCTGAGGACGCTGTAGTTCCACCTTACCTGAAAACAAAAGACTTTCCTACTGCGAGAGTCAAATCCAACCCCCCTCCTCGCTTCCCCGGCTGTATCGTATTAAAAAGGAGCTTTCATTGTTTATTTCTAAATATTTGTGAAGCAGACAGTGTATGGGTTAACCTAATTAACACATCCATACTGTATATTCGTGGACCAAACGGTACGGCGAATTTCTAATGCGATGGTTGAATGTGATAGTCATTTCTGTGTTACAGGAGATTACAGCAACACTGGAGCATTTCCAGATTGTAGATGGTTTTAGATGTTGAATTTCCAGATGAGTATTTACCATCATAACTAATTTAAGACCATTATTAAATAGAAATTCTCAGCAGGGCTCTTTAATGATGGAACACGTTACTAATTACAGAGTTTACGCTCTGTTTTGGCTAAGCAGTCTAGAGGGATGGGATTGTGCTCTGCATGCAAAGCCAATATTACTAACGAGGAGGCATCATACCCCTAACATTTCAATCATATTATTAAAGAAAGCCACTTCTTGCCTTAGCTGCGCGAGGAGATAGCATTTTGTTTACCGGGCTCCCGAGCTCTGGAAATAGCTGGAATAGGGAGCGGGATCCCTCCTCTGCCTCCCCTTGCTCCCAGGGGGCCGGCCTTCACCGTCGGCAGGGCTCTGCAAGCGGGGTTTTGCAGGCGGGCCGTGTCTGCCGCCCCCCGCCCGCAGTGGTCCTGGGCCTGCTCCCTGCTCCGCTGCCCTCCGCAGGCAGCCTCTGCCCGGCACTCAGCGGGCTTTAACGGGGGAGGGCAACTGGGGACCCTGCCCTGCTCCCTCCGAAACCCAAGGGCACAGACGGGCACACACCGCGCAGCTACACAGGGTTGGTGTGTGCGGAGAGCTACGTACAGACACCAGTGTGGGTGAAGGGCTCTGGTTGTCCCCCCGCTCCCTCCTTACTCCCTCCCACCCAGCTCCCTCCCCGCGTCCAGGGAAGCGGCCGGTGCGCTTCCCCCGGCGGACCCCGACGCTCCCGTCGAAGCCCAGGGAAGCAGATCTGCCCCACGAGGTTTGTGATCGGCTGGGAAGAAGACTGCTCCCTGTGGGAGTGGAGGAAGGGGGATCCCGGATGGGCCCTGAGCCCCGGCCCGTCTGAACCCCCGCTCCCACCTCTGTCCCTCGGGTCACCCCGCACGCGTAGGGTTGGCCCTCACCCGCCCTCGCCGTTCCTTTGTGAATACAATAGCCCTGGGGACAGAAGAAGGCAACGAAGATCCGTGGTGTATTTACTCATCTCGGATGCGGGCCACCTAAAATTACCCTCAGTTTTCCTGACAACGGCAATTTCCTTCTTGCCCATCCCCTTCCCTGCCCATCCCCTCCCTTCTTCCCTCTCCTCCCTCCCCCGGGTTACCCAGCGCGCCCTTGAGTTCAGCCCCAATACCAGCACCGCGCTTTCGTTGCCCTTGGAAGGGCGACAGAGAGTTCTCAGCCTATTTTCACTCTTGCTGTCCATTAATGTATCCGATCTGGACGATTAATAAGTAGCGAAGGCAGGTTTGAAATAAACCTGCTATTACGTTCAGTGGAGGTTTTGCCAGGGTAAAGACTGTCTGGATCGGCTCGCTCTGCCTTAGAAAGGTGCAACATCTGTTCTCTCTACAGATAGACAAACACATCCACATATATATATAAATATGCAGAAACACATTTTCTCCTTATACACCCACAGATATTTGCAAGAGCAGTTACATATTTCCCCCCAGCCGGCACCCCCAACCTGGCCTTATAGCACATGGAAATCGAGGAGGCACAAGAGAACAGGCCCATGGCCGGAGGCTCCAAAGGTTTCCCTCTTTTCTTCTCTTTTAAAGGATCCTTTCGTGCCATCTGAACAACAATCTGAATGTAAAAATCTTCGGCTGAATTTGAGGGAAATTAAATTGTCTCCCCCCACTGTGTGCTTGTGAGCGAGTCAGGCTGTGTTAACTGTTCTAAATGGATTCTCTCGGTTTGTCTACTTATGTGTTTTGCTGCAGCATGTCTTGTTCAATAACGCCGGATGTGGCACTCGGTGTAAAGCCGGCCGCTCTCCGGAGGCCTCGCTGCTCTCGGTGTCAAGGATCTCCCCCCCCCCCCGGCGGCCGGCCGACCTCCGCGCTCCCGGCTGCAGGCGGGCTGAGGGTGGAGACCACCTCCTACCATGGGGCTTTGTCCCGGGACTGGGGCTGCCCCATTCTCCGGGGAGGGCTAAACAGAAGGCAATCCCCGGGGCTGAGAGTGCATCCCCTCGGACGCGTCGGCTGGGCACCCCTTAGCCCTCCACTCAGCTCTTGCCCATGCACAGCCAGCCGTCCAAGGAAGGATGCCCTCCTAGGGCTGCCGGTGGCTATCGGTAGGGGCCAGCAGCCCCTCTCTGTTCCCACGAGGCGGGCCCTGCCGTAGCGAGCGGAGCCGAGTCGTGTCGAGCTGAGCCAGGCCGGACCTTGCCGAGCGTTATCCGCGGGTGCGGTAGCGCGGAGCGATGCCCCCTCCCCGTCGAGCCTTTCCTGCCCCTCGGCGTCCCGGGCGCCGTGTCCCCGCTGCGCCGCGCTCCCGCCGCCACCGACGGCGCCTCAGCCCGTTTGGAAACTGACTCATTCTGTAAATAATCTTTGACGTCCCCACAAAGCCGCCCTTCGAGAGGAGTTTATTAGCACGGAGCCATTAAAACAGATGTCATGTTAGCTTCCCCGTGACATTTGGGTGACACATCTCTCCCGATGAATTGCTAATTGTCTTCCCGCCCGCAGTAAACATCCCGATCCATTGTCTGCGCTCAAGAGAGTTTCTGCCGCAAAATACGGTCCTGCGCGGAGGAGAGACCTCGCCGTCCTCCACCCCGGCCCCCCCGGCCGGGCAGCTCCCCCTCTCCCGCCCCTCAGCTCCAGCCTGCCCGCTGCTGCCCCCGGCCCCTTCCCGCACTCGGCGGTGCAACAGGCCCGGCCCCACAGCCCTCTGCTCTGTATCCCCGGCCCGCGCTCCTGGATGGGCTCACCCCTCTCCCGCCCTGAAGCACCCCTGGCCCGGCCCCGGCCCCTTCCCTCTGGGCTTCCGCAGCGCAGCCGCGTCCGGGGGGCCGGGAGGCAGCGAGGGGAGCACGCCCCTCCCGCTGTCTCTCTCCTCCTGGCATAACACCCTTCCCCAGCTCCTCCAAAACGTTTATTTTCCCTGGAACAAAAGGGGTGCGGGACGGGGTGGGGGAAGTGTGTGTGTGTGTGCCCATTCCCAGCAAAGACCCGGCATGGCGGTGACATATGTCATATTGGGCTGTGAGAAGCCGGGGTGTGCAGCACGGAGCTTTCTCTTCCTTTTCCCCCGGTGGAGGCACTCGGAGGGAACTGTGTGAGGGCTTTGAGGGGATAAGACAGAGCAGCCCTAAAGAAGAGCTTTGCAGCTGAGTGGCTGACTGAATCCGCCTTACCTATGTACGTAGGGATTCATGTTCATAGCCGCCGCCTGTGCGTTGATACATAATCTCTCCTCGCCCTTGTTAATTCTCAATAGATGCAGAGATAACTAATCCTCCCAGCTAGATAGGCACGGGCAGATTACGGGAGTGCAATCTCTCCACCGATCTGCCGGGGTGTCCGCATGCACCGGTGGACGGAAAGCGGTTCTTCGGGGTTTCTTCCGCAGGAGCACACCGGGGTGAGCAGACTCCTCGTATACCAGGGGTCGTAGAAATACTCGGTGAGAATAAACATGTATGTATCACTCGCGTATTGAGGCTACCTACATATAGTACATACAGTTTTTATGTACTGCACCCACTTTCTCTCCGTCTCCTTCCCTACAACGTGCCCGAGTTTTATACAAACACGTACAAGCTTTTCTTAGGAAAATTACGGGGAGAGAGGGAGGTGAAAGATTAGGCAGATCCGGAGCTTTAAGAAAACCCTAATAACCCAAACCACCACTTGAGATTACTTAGCTGCTGGATAAAGAGACCTATTTGGCATCAATGGAGACATTATTTTGATGACCCCCGAGAGTAGCCGTCCTTAGTGCCAGCCAACATTTGCAGCCAGTTACCTGGGCTCAGCTTTATTCTGATTTCTAGCACAAATGTTTTAAGGATACCAACCGCAAAACAAAACGGTCTTAGTCTGCCTGCTAAACCTCGCCCCGAGGGCGCCTATCCCTGTTCGCCCCCAGCCCGGGGACACTCAATTCGCCACCTCGGCTTCACCGGGGGGCATTGGGCCGGTGTGGCCGCGTCCGGCCCCGCCGGCTGCTCGAGCACAGTGGGCTGAAGCCGGTTGAGTTTCTAAACGTCCCTTAATACCTGTCCGTCCCCACGGCTGGGGTGACATTGCAACCGCTCGGGGAGGTGCCTGGCCCGGCCCCGCGGGAGCGGCCCCGGTTCCCTCCCATCCCCGTCCTCCGTCCTCCCGGTTCCCCTGGGAGTGACCCCCGCGGGCGCGCAGGAGCCTGCCAGCCGCAGCTTTGTCCATACGGGAATCCTGCCCCCGGTGCGGGGAGGCGAAGGCGGGGGGGAGCTGTTCAGATGCCACCTCACTACTCCTCGGTGAATATTAAACATCATTGTCTTCCAAATGAGGAGAAACCTCTACAGCCAGAAGGATAACAAACTACTTCTTGAAACCCCAAGTCTCTTATAGCGGGTCTTTAGACACGAAGCTCTGAGATCTACAATCGGATTCCTCCCACCTGCGACTTCCCCGTGTCCTGATGTCCCGAAACTGCCCGTACTGTTTGTGATCTTTGTTCTGCTGTTAGCCATACAGTACACGTCTGCTCCCACACCAGTGAATAACTTCTGCAAGGAACCTTCCCCGACAAAGCGTACCTTCATTGCGGTCCTGCCCTTCCGATGATCAAGTCGTCTCCTTGACTGTAAACTGTAATTTTCGGGGGGGACAGGGGACTTTGGCACTGCATCTGAGTTACAAGAGTAAGGTGGCCCGTGTTCCCTTGCCAAGATCTTTCCCTTCCATTAGTGACTGTCTTGTGTCAGTGAAGTCTCTAGGGTTTGTTTTTATCAGCAGGTTAGGAGCAAATGTTGAATCTTACACCTCTCTGCTGCGGCTGTGAATGAGACAGTCGCTTGCTCGAGAATCACTGTATATCAGAGGGGAAACAGCTCCCTGCGTCCAAATAGGGATCATGTATTAGGAAACAGCTTCCCAAGCCATATTGTTCAAACTGATGCTTATTTGTCTCTTTACAAAATCAAGATACTCTTCTGTGTCCTGCAACACCCTAGTGTTACATCCCGAGAAGGGTAGGAAAAGTCCGAAGAAGTGAAGGTGGCAGGCTGGAAAATGCAGGCAGGAAACAAGCCACATCACCCTTCCAAAATAAAACCCTTCTCACCAAAATAAGGCATCAAATAAACCCCAGATCTATACGTGATCAATACTGATCTGGACCCAATCTGTTCCTCCCCGGCTGCGTGTGGATCCTGGGGCTGCAAGTGCGTGTGATTACAGAGAGTAGGAGGGTCATTTTCTAACAAGGGTGCTCACTGTATCTGAGCTCCAAATTATCCAGAGAGGACAGATGGCCCTTCTGATCTTATAATGAGAGCAGGGAATGATTATCAGTCTGAACCAAAAAATGATGCTCTGTGACATATTTTCACAGTTCTGAAATCTGTGCTTGCACTTATGCCTCGCTTCATATCCTTCTCCGTTTAATTTAGGCATCGTTTGGGATTTCGGAGTGCTGTGTGAAATCCGTTCCTTTATCTCTATCTATGTGTCTCTCTGCCTCTCTCCCCATGTATCTATGTAGGACGTGCACAGACACAAAACAAAGGAAAGCAAAAGGTCACTTCACAGGAACTCTTAAGCCAAATCACGCTTGGCAAAATATTTATATATAAATATATTTGCCAATAATTAAGAACCCCAGCTGCCTCCCGGATGCCTAGATTTTATGTTTGCTTCTTGGCAGTGTTGTGGAGCTGTTGCATTCCATCTTTGCAATTACTGCGATACGTGGTGAGACAGTCCAGACCCGAGCTCCCTTTGAGAATAAATTCCTACTTGTGTACATATTTGGGTCTTGTATTCACCCTTTAACTATTTATACATATGTATTCCCCCCCCCCCGAAGCGTCTACATCAGAAAGCAGAATCCTCCGTGGGCGAGAAATGCAGTCATGATGGCCAAGCCAATATAAAGGGTGAGATTCCTTTCATTTGCAGACTGCTGCGACTTTTCAGCCTGAAAACAGCGTTAGTTCACCTCTATCACTCGCAGAAAGTGTTACAGAGCAGGACTGCCAGGGACGTTTCCAAACTATCTCTGGTGACTGGCAGGAGTCGGGTCTCCATCCCCCTGTTCAAGTCCCTCAGAGATGAACTTGCCATCGCAGGGAAGTTCGGTCAGTACAAACAAATTAAATCGGGGAACTGCTCAGTGGTTACACAGTCATTTCACTCTCTTATTTGCACTGTAATATTGCATTACCCTCTAATTGTCACATATACTTTTCTCTCTCCAAATATGAAAGACAAATACGGAATCCATTGGAAGCTGTGCCATTCTCCCAGGCGGACGCCGGCCTGGGCTAAGAAAGGTTTTTCAGCGTGTTCTTGCTGCCATCTACTGGTCCCAAAGCTCTGAGACATCCCTTTATCCCCAAAACTTATTTTCACAGTCGAGAAGAAAAAGGTCTGCGGCAAACAGTGTGAAAGGCAGCTGGCAGAAAACGCCGCGATAATGTGACCAGTGACACCAAGAGGTGGCCACACCATTCCTTTTAAGCATAGGGAATAACTTCTCTTTCCTTCACTGGAGATATATTCACTATAAAGCTGAGCACCTGAATCTATCTTTGCAGACTCAGCTCTAGATGTAAGGTGATTTTATACAAGAAAGGCAATTATTTCATATTTTTGGTGCTAAGAGATTTTAATAGTACATTCTTTAAAGAAAAAACAGAAAAAAAAATTGGATATTCTATATCATTGTCATTGTCTAACTTAAAGACAGCTGTTGCCAAAGTTTCCCCGCTCCCTTGTCCCTCTTCAGTACCCATCTGAATTCCACCGCCAAACCATGGCAGGAGGTGTGCCATACTAGAGAAGTAACAGCAACGTGGCTTCATCTGCATTTTGTCAACACTTTCTCTCGAAAGTACTTTGTTTTCATAGCAGAAGCATTTCCCCTGAGGTATCATCTCATGTTATTGTCTGTTTATTTCCAAGTGACTGCTTATTTGAAATAATGACACCATCTAGTAATTTCATCCCATGAAACACATACAATATACATAAACAGCTTCTTAAAGGAATGTGTGGTTAGGAGAAATGGATAGAGTAATGCGTGTAACTTCCATCTGCAGATTGCCTGGGCCAGACCCACTGAGGGCTTAACTATCACTTAACTGCTGAGACACACAGCGTGTAGCAACTGTCCGTGAGGACATCAAGAAGCTTTGGGCCTTGGGCCCAGCAGATACCTCAGGTCAAGCAATCCTTTCTAGAGCCCGCCTGCAGGGCCTCAATCTGGGGGCACTGATTTATCTTAAAGATACTGCCACCATCATGGTCTATGGGGATCTTGGGTATCCTCCAAACCAGGTAGGTTATACCCACAGTTAACCATAGAAAACCTTTCTTCTTCCATGTGACAGAAATCCAAGGGAAGGATTTCCAACTAAGAGCATTGACTGGATGGGCCACATCTCTCTAGAACAGTGACTTAGGTAAGTCTTAATTCCTTTAATGCCTTAGGTTTTATCTTTCAGAGATAGGCTTCTGAGGTAGCCTGAGTCACCTTATCATCTCTATTCATAATTCTGCCTGACTAGTTTAGTCATCCCCTGGTTCCATGTGACAGTTTCTGGGACACCTGCCCTTTGATACCAGGGATCTCCACATAACTGAGTTTAAGAACTTGAAGTTTAAAACTGCTCTGCAGAAGGTCATCAAAAATGCAAGCAATGCAGTGCTGAGAGTTTAAGTTGCAAGTGATTTACTCTGAAAAGCTAAAAAAAAGCATGATCTTCATGCAAGGAAACAGACTCAGAGAAGAAACACTGTGCCTACCATCATACAGTTGCTAACCAAGGAATAAAGCCCCAGTCTGTGGATTCTTATCTGGCTTTGGCTTCTTCACTACGTGACAGAGCATAGAGGTCTTTTTGAGGATATGCACAGAATTATAACATGCATTTTGCAATTGTAGGTTTTTGAAGTGAGACCCCAGACATTTACAGTATGTCATAAAACACTCATGCCCTAGTGACCTCCTCCTGCCCTTCCCTATACACCTGCCTATTTTGGCACATCTTTAGTGAGATCTGATCAGAGGAGTGATCTGGTGTGATATACCTGAGATACTGGTCATCGGAACAGGGCCTTCGCAAGCTGGCAGAGAGGCATATCCGTCTCTCCAAGACCTTTGGCTGTCACTCCATCTTCAAGCGCTGCTTATTTCTGATTAAGCAATGTGGTGCTAGTTGTTCCTGTAGGAAGCAGATGTGACAGCTTCTGGCTCCTAAGTGACTATCTAGTCAATCTTGGAAGTTACCTGATACCTGCTTTACTTTTGCTGCTGTTAGTCTGAGTTTGAATGTTCATAGAGATTCTATCTCAACATATATGCATGTCACTGTATTAACCAGAATATTATACTTATAAGTATTTAACAGCACTGCTGAAAAACAGTGGGACATATTTGTTGTACATTCTGCCTTGCTACTGTGACATCCACATGAGAGCTGTGGTCCATGATCACTGGTTTTTTAACCTGATAGCCACTTTCACTTGCACTTACAAAATGCACTAACACACTGCAAATACAGTGATATAACACAGCACTTACTAGCTGCGTGCATTCAACCTCTGGGCTGCTCCAAAATACCTGTGCTTCCTAGGTTGAACAGATGGCCATGGAAGATGTTACACGATATCTCTGGTTAAATGCCTCTCTGCACATGAGAAAATTATTTTTGGGCGGTATAGCATATGATCATATGGGTCCTCTGTGACTGAGATGCAAACATGCAGAGAACACAGCTGAGGCACGTTCTCAGCTTGAGTTGCAGTGGATGACAGAGGTTTGTGTTATTTTGCACTTTCTGAATGATTCAGAAATCATGGCAATGGGATTTGTGCTGAGACTGTCAGCTAGCTCCCATTAAATACGAGATTATTTTTATTCAAGGGAAAAATCCAGAGTCTTGTGTAAGTGAAGACATCACGAAGGATTCTGAAAAGCCCAATGGGAAAAAGTGTTATTGTTGTTTTAAATGATGTTCAGCATATGACACCGTGAGAGGTAATGAATAGCCTGAATGTCTTGCTGCATCACTACTTCATAGTAATAACCTTTTTTCCAAGATGGTTTGCAGTACTTCTTGTACTAACATGTAAGTGGTACTCTGAAGCCAGTCAATGGCTACTGTTCAACGTAATCAGCAGATTTCAAAAATGAGGGATTTTATCCTATGGAAATGTTAACATTTCAAGCTTTTCTTTCAGGACAACAAAAAGGCAAAATTTTGAAGTATTAGGTGCTCAGGAATACCCACATGAGCCACCAAAATGTTCCATTTCATAAGGCTGGGACACTCTGCTGGTGCGGATTTCTTTTGACTGAATAATTTAGATCTTTCTACTCTATTAATCTAAATTATAAAACCAAAGGGAAACACTTCAGCAACTGAGAAGTGAAATATTCCAGTGTTCTTTGCAATTCATAGAATTTTCAGCAACTGGTATTGAAAACGACAAATTGGAACGTTTTTAACCAGCTCTAATTATCGGATAACAAAGTGGCTAGACGGATAGAAGACTGACTGCTCCGCAAAATCATCATTTACACTGAAACCGATCACTCTTATTATTATGATTTATGTGCTAAAATATGGGTATGAATTGTGAAACAAGGGAACTTGCATTTAATTTTAATAGTATTCAGAGTAGAACTATTGAGATATTGAGACCTTAAGAACACTTTAAACATTCTCTAAGCTGAGATTCCTACAGTCAGATAAAGCACAATGGAATAAATAGGATTTATTTTTCTTATTTTGTTTTGAAAAAAGGAAAACATTACCTTGTTTACAGTCTCACAGTGGTCTTTAATACTGCTGTGAAGTTAGATGGAGATGAGAAGCTTTGTCATGCACCTTCATGCATAAATTGCAAACCCTGCTCCTGGTACTGAGCATACATTTGGGAATGGCTCATGCTTCTCATGTCAATCTGGTCTATTTGGTGTTTGTCTAAGAGCCTTGTTCCAGAGATGACGTGGTAAAACAGTACATCCTAAAGAATCACCTGCTTTGGAGTCAAGTTCCTCAATCCCTTACAGAGCTGTGTACCCCAATGCATGGCTGCTCAAATGCTTGAAAACTTTTCTTTTCCCTCCAAATTATATTCAGAGTTTTAAACACTTTTCAATCTGTTCACCTGAACTATATCTGTTGAACTACCTTCCTCTTTGATTTTATCATGCTTGTGCCAAAGGGAAGCATAAAATGAAATTTGCTTTCACTGGGGACCAAAGCATCTCTGTGCTAAATTTGTTGCTGCAGAGTGGATAGATGAATTCTGAATGAATGAATACCAGTCTTACCCCTGTGATATATGCTTTCAGAAAGTACTCCATGGCCCACCTTCCCTTCAAATATATTGATGTGACATCTTTTCTGCCTTCTGCTGGCTTCTGGTTGGACTAATTCGGTCTTAGCAATAGTAAGTGATGTAGAAAATACTGGGCATTTTAGAATTGAAGCTTGACATGATACAAGTTAAACCTTGTTGAGCAATATGGATAATCATGTATTTTATGGCTTTCTTGATGCAGCGTAAAGCTCCATAAATGTGTAGAACAGGGAGTCTGTAGTCCACTTATGCTTATCCTGTGTAGCATTGTTTTTCTTTATTGAAGTTTTCTATTTGATGTCTGACAACAGAATTGTAGATTTAAAATAGGAAATATTTTCTTTTTCTTTATTTTTATGTTTTTCTGCAGTTTCTTGTAACACACTGAGGTGATCAGAAGATGAATTCTATTTTAACACCCACAAACTGGAAGATATCAACAAAGATTAGCTGCAGAGAAATAAAGAAATAATCTATGACAGTGTTGAGAATGATTCCCAGAATTTTAAATACTTGTTAAAGGCTTTGCTGTATTTCACTTCAATAAACATCATGCTCCAGTTACTACTTGAAACCATAGGGGCATTATCCTGTGCAGCACTTATCAATATTTTAACATGTGAAAGTCAAATGATGTTGAAACATTGAACTATATTTCCATCTGTGCAAGATAAAATGGTACAAATGTATCCCATGTAATGGAATACTACATCCCCAGCTACTTTCTTACAAAGTGATACCTGATTCCTCTCTATTTTCTGCAGTTGTTTCCATTGCTCTGATGGTGCCCAAAGGAAGACTGTCTTTTAAAATTACAGTTTATATAGCATTCAATGAGTTTTAACCCAACCTGCTTTAAATCCAGAGAAAACAAATGCTTGAAACATGCTATTAAGGTATTTTTAAGCTGTCCTTGTCTTGGTGCTAAATCTCTCTGTGCATGTGCATTTTGTGTGGAAATGGGATTGGTACCAAAGCAAAGACCCTGAGGGTGGCTAGAGCAGAAATGCGCTGCTCCTGTAAGAGGCTCTAGGAGCTTGTGCCCAGTGGAAGAATGGATAGCATTGTCCATGTATGGCTTTGTGGGCAATAACAGAACAGGATTGCATGTCCCATCATGTGTCAGGAAGCAGCAAAAGAAAAGAGGCAGGTTGCTGCCAAACATCAAACATTTCAGTGGGGTTTCTCTGAAACCTCTGGGGAGACAGTCCCAGATATGTAATATAACCTCCACACACCATGGCCCCAGAGCCCTCTGTGTCAGGCACATCTGAATGGCTTATCACTTATTAGACCAATTACCTAAACCCTGGAAAATCCCATAGGACTGTGAGCCAGGAGAAGGATCACTGCACTCAAATGGGTGCCATACATGTCATCAGACCATGAGATCCATGTCAAATGTTAACCATACTACTCAGTGTGTCACCTGAGAACCTGTACCTCAACAAGATGTTCTTTTACTGGCAACCCATCACAGATTAATAAGATTAATAGCCTTTCTATGAAGTCATTCCTTGTTGCTTATGTTATTGCTAACACTGGGGACCTTCCATCTGTCACTGCATTCCTTTTCTTGGCCTACATCATGTCAGGTTGTTTTGTTGCACCATCTCCTTGTTTCTTCTGGTTTTCTTACCTGAGGCCTTGGCTTTTATCCTCATGTCAATCAACCGTTTACTTCCTTATTTCTTGGAGCAACCTGAAGATTTATCTCTCCATGGTCATTCATCTACATTCCTTTTATGATCTCCTTTCTAAAGGAGCTTTTGCTATTACTTCAGAAAAGGGTTTGAAGACTACCAAAGCTATTAATTGTGGGGCTGCTTCAAGCACTTCTCTCCAGTCTTTTAGGGGCTGCTTACTTAGTTATCATGTTTCTCTGTCTAGCCATAGCACTACAAGGCTATGCGAAAATGACTCTTGGTTCTCCTGCCCATTTTTTTCTGCACTAAAAAGTGGTTATATTGCAGCATTGCAGGGCTGGACTCTCTCCTCACCTGATCTGATGTCTAGGTGTTTAGATAGATGAATGAGTCAAACAGAGAGCCAAGGTAAACAGAAAATAGGCAGCATAGTTACTTGACCATGTCTCTTTACATGGTTATTGCTCCTTCCAGTTTCGCCAGTGAAAGACGCAGTTACACAGGCTACATGAGGCATGATGATTCTATCTCTTTGCACGTTCATACAGTATCATATAGCAATCAGATCTGCGCTTTGCAGTGTCCTGCTGATCTGCAGTGGCCAGGACTCTAGAGTGTCATTTATTCATGTGCCCAGTGAGAAAGCTTCTCTTGTTTCCTGGGTTTCCCAGCCTCTCACACTGGCCTTCAATTGGTTCCACTATATACAGTCAATCATTGGACATGTTTTTTTCCTAGGGCTTTGCTGACTCTGCTTTATATTTTTTATTCTCCTTGTGAGGAAATCTATACACAGCTTATTACTGCTGTTCAGCAATGTTTCTGGGAATGGATTTTAGAGGGCTTCCCATCCACCTAGAACTGACTTGATACATTAGCCTGTAAGTGGCTGTATGTGCATCCCGTTGAAGGGGCGCAATCATTTGGTCAATATGTTTCTTCTGCAGTGCATGCATCTCGAGTACCTTCAGAGCTGGTAAGGTTATACAGCAGATGCATCACTAAAGCAGTCAAGATGGTGGGAAATGACAGCAGTGAGTAGACATGAGACAACGTCTCTAGGAACTCTGTAAGGCTCATGTGGTTACTGGGTTTCACCATGGAAAATTGTTCTATTTTCAGAGATTAAGCAGGCAACAGTGGAATGGAAACTCTGGGCCTTTGTGAAAGAGTTTGATTTTTCAAACTCTTGCACAGATCCCACCAGTACATAAACTCCCAAAGTCCAGATTAACTGTTTACTCTTCCGAGAGCATCAATCAAGACCAAGCGTGGAGATCATAGGGCCTTCTGAAAAGGAAGCCTGGCTTGGATTTGTGACATGATTAGACAGCAGTAAAATCAGTCTGTGATCAACTTTTAATTGTTAACTAAGATAGGAGCAGAGCTGTCATGCCTGGATATTCTCTCCTGGGTGCTTTCAGCAAAGCTGGACACAGAGGTAAATAATGCCAAGTGACTTGTGTGACACTGAGGTCAAATGCTCCATGTTTGAGGTCCAGGTGACCCTGGCTTCTCTTTGTTGTGTACCCCACAACTGATGTTGCCTGCAAATGTACATGGAAGTCCCTAAGCAAGATGCCGTTAGAATATGTTTTCATGAATTTGCTCTCTCTTAGAGACAGGTTGCTGGGCTGGATGGATCTTTCATTCACTATGGCTACTCTTAGCATTTACTATAGAAGGCTCTGTATTTATGAATAAAATGGCAGCTGTCTGATGGCTAGTGTTCCATTCTAAGTAGAAAACCATATTTGAAACCCTTCCCTTTGAACCTGGCAGCTGGACCAGGCTCTTCTGTTTGTGTTTGGAGTCATGAGCAGCCAAACACATATTCAATCTACAGCACAGACTCTGCTCTAAAAGATTTGGGTTTGTGCCAACAAGGAACAAAACCACATTTTGAAACTTTTAGTGCTGCTGCAAAGGGAGGGATGCCTTGAAGTGCAGGGTGCATGTTGCTTCCTGATGCCTTCTCTAGCAACCTCTCCTGCAAATGTGTTTTTCCCAAGTTCAGATGGAGGAAAGATCCAAGGCCTTACCTTCTTCATCTCCCTCTCCACTTACAGAAGCTGCTTTTGAAGAGGTAGGTGGCTGCTTTGGTCAACCATGCTGGAGGTATTAGGATGGGCTTTGGGAACCAAAATAAAGCAGAATGTTATGGAGCCTCTATACAATTGCATGTCACTTATTTTGGCAAGATCATCCTGCACCTGGAAAGGCAGGCAATAAAACTGCAACCTGTTTTCTACCTAACATATGGTATCTAACCCCACTGGAGGCTTGTGCTTGGCAAGCAAAAACACTGCAAATTTGATTTAGGCACATATTCAATAGTAGTCATATGGTTTCCACACGCTCTGCTTTGGAGACAGGCCAGTACGCATAAATAAGGGGATATATAATACCAGTAGTATGGAACTCTCTTCCTCTTTTCAGCTTTCACTAAAAATTAGGTGTCTTTGTTCAGGAACACAAACCATTCCTTCTGGCAAAATAACCCCCAAAAGCCTGGCTTTCCATCCATCTTCCCTGCATGTATAAAGCAACTTATGAGGTCTAAAGGATCACAAAAAGGACAGGAAAATACATTCATACGCTGTCGCCTTTATTCATGTTTTGTTCACTTCATTATTCACTTCATTATTTATTTCAATAGATGTTATCTGAAGTTCAGAGTTATGTAGGAATCCTAAAGCAAAGGCAGCTGTAAGGAAGGACCTGGTGTCTTTTAAAATAAGCTGCATTGGACATCAGTGTTTGACTTTTCCCTGCCTCAGTTTACCTACCCCAAAAGAGGAAAGCTGTACCCGCTAGCTGACTTGGCTGGTGCCTTGTGGGGTTAAACTGGTGATTGGAAAAATACTTTGAAGTTCCTATCTGAAAGACAGTGTGCATTTGTGAGGTGTTTGAACACCAAGAGATAACACACAAGTTGAACTTATCCACTGCGCTATGTAAAAGCAGCGCATTAACCTTTTGGATCAAATCACAGTTTCAGCTTGGGATGGCTTAGAGATCTCTCTAAATGCATTAATACATGCAAACATAGCCAGACTGATGAATCTATTTACTCAAGAGACAAGCTGCCACGGTGTCACTGTCAGCGGGAGCCAGAAAGTGAGGAGACTGCATCAGGGCGTGGGTCAAGACAGTAATAACAGCTAGTGTTAAACAATTCAACAGCTCAGCAGATGATTACCTGAGATGGGAATAGGAGCATTCAGGCGATGTCATATTTCATGCTATTTCATGTGTGTCTTACTACCCCGAGCTCCAAGCAATATGTACTTTTCTTCTACACTTGAGTTTGGAAGTTTCATCCATTTAATTATTGCACTTGAATCCTGGAGTCTCCACTGTACTGACAAGAGTTGTTAATAAGCTGGCCAAGACCTGACCATGAGCATTTTGAAGAATAATCGTGAGGTATTTGGACCCAAGACAGATCCTGTGAGTTCATACACCCAAAATCTTGACTATGTGTGGGATCTGCTGTTCTGGACACACTCACAGGTAATTCACCTGCAGTGAAGAAACGTCAGAAGAGCCCAACTGCGTGCAGCCATCTGGCTACTGAGTGCTCAGGTGGAACAACTGTGCTGGGGTCTGTGGGTTGCAGAAACAGTGCAACATCGGTGTAAGCTCTCACTGACTGGACGCTGACGCCAACCCATTTGCTGGCACTGGAGCCCATCTCAACCACAACATGTTACTGAGGTTGGATAGGGATGTCAATGTTCAGGAAATTTTGTTCAGATAACAGGTTGGCGTGAGGCCTCAAGGTGCTGAGGATTTCTTTGTGTTCTTGTGCGATTTCCTATGTAGCCCTGACACTACCTAATCTGAGCATTTGTTACAGCACCTCCTCAAGGCAATATCCACGTTGCCACATTGCGGAGGTGGAAGGAAGCACAAGGGCCATAAAGCTAGACTTTGGGAATATGAAGTAAAGTTGTTAAATCATTTTTGGGAACTGATGTTAAGCTCAATTTACAGGGCAGGCTGGTCACCTGTTGGTGCTGGCATCATCCAGTGAGATGCGGCCACCCTTTTTATCACAGGTTGGCACCTATGAAAAGAGGAAAGATTAAAAGAAATCCTAAAGAGCCCCCAGAATTCATATTCTTTCATGTTTCAAGATGGAAGGAGGGAAGAGATGAAGAAGCTCAGCTCCTTGCATTCAGAAGAGCCTCCCTGACTGAGAGCACTCAAGCTTGAGACTATTTCCAGTGTGGCAGTGAGGCTACCGTCAACAGACAGGGCAGCTCGGAACATGTCCCTGCAGGGTGCCAGGGCACATGGGTGCTCCCATGCTGCTGTGTCCTGTTATATTAATAGACCTGTAAAAGGAACAAGTTGTACAGGTGCCATGTAATCCCCAGGGCTCAGGAGATCAGGGAAGAATTATCTGACTTTCTGATGGAAACTAGCTCCAGGGACTGATGGTGTCTTCCTTGGCTCACACAATAAGGGGATTCTCCCCAGAAGGCAAATCCATGCCTCTTTTCATACACATTACATGGATTCCGGCTGCTTTACCTAGCCTGTGGTTTCTGGGAGGTGAGGGTGAAACTTTCCATAGCACTGAAGACTTTCACCCCTAGACACATTCCTTTCTCAGGTTACTTGCTGTCTAGAAGGTGACAGTATAGGTTCTGTTGGTGAATGAGCATTGATAAATATGCTGTACAAAATCATACATCTAGAACAAGGCATTTCAACATCTCTCTCCCCTGGAGAGTCAAGCAGCAGTCAGAGTTGTGCGTGTGAGTGTGAAAAACAAAGGCGCATAGCAGCAGTGTGAGATAGGAAAGGGCCCTTCCACAGTTACACTTGCCTACAAGAAAGACACTGACATTTGGCACTTCTCCGACACCCTTCAGCTGAGTATATTGTAGGACAGAGTCTCTCAGAAAGGGTCTGAGAGACCTCAGGTGAAAGCTGTACAGACAACACTTCTTAAGTATTGAGGTGTTGGTGTGTGTGTACCTGCATTGCAGGCTTGGGGGCTTTCTCCCAATGCATTTAACTAAGAACTTTCCAAATTTACAATATCCCCACTATTTTTTGTTCACTGAGCAGAGAAGATCAGCACACACGCGTCCTCACTCACAGTTTTACTCACAGTAAAACTGCAGTAGGTGTGAGTGTTGTTGAAGTACAAATTTCCATGGCTCTTGCTCTTGAGAAGATCCTTCTGTATATCAAGGTGTCTCTATCTCAGCTTGAATATGGGTACAAGTTTTCCACTGGGAGAGAGCAGGTAGCAGCACAGAACTGGACCCAGGAAACTCCAGCTCTCCTTTGCTGACATGTCCCATTGTAGTACTATCTACATGGTGCTCAATATAGATTTAAATGGGCTTTTGTAGAACTTTTATAGTCTTTCTAGACAACTCATTTTTACTACCTTTGTAGCTAGATGTTGAGAAACTACATTTCGGTTGCCATATCTCTTAGTTTTTCTGCTCATTTTTTGCCATTCTTCCTCATATTAAACATGTTCTTTGTGCCACTTTCCAGAAGAGCATTCTTCATAAAAGAATAGCTTTGGTGCTTCCTCCAGGATGCTTCCTTGTGGGCAACACTATTCTTATGATTATATTCTTAGTTTCCTGCTCCCTATGCTACTACATTCTCTTAGATTATCCTGTGGCAATGTTGCTTGACACTTCTAAAACTCTGTTTCAGGTGTTACTGCTTTTTGATGAATTAAGTTCCAAGCACATTCATAATCATACCCCAACTGTACATCTGAGCTCGGGGATTATTTTCCGCATACCCAACAATTCACATTTTAAGTGCCTTGCTGAAGAACTGAGCTCTCACTTTACCTTTTGGCACCAGCACTGCATGTGAGTGGCTGTGGGGTGAAATCTATACTGATACAGAGGGGTTGCACAAAGGCAGTATCAGAAGTCTGAGTCCTCTGAGCTTTCACAAGACCACAGCTTAATCTAGGTGAGTTAAAGGTGCTAGAGTAATGAGGGTCTCAGCCCTGGCATGAATTTATCTGTGGTGATAAGGGAAACCCTATCATTTGGGCTGGTTTGGTACATTAGGCACTTTCTAAAGCTAAATGAAACTCTTATCCCCATACAGCTCCACTCTGACTATGAATCTGCTCTGACCAGCTGCTTCTACTTACTAACATACAGTTTGTCCCATTTATGCAGCCGTGTGCATAGGAGATTATTTGTCTTCCATATTATATTATCTATTATATATTCTCAGGAACTTGCTGGTGGCATCCACAGAAGCATATTGAATGATGAACATTTTACTTTTTAACCGAATTCTCACAGAACTTAAGAGGCAGGTACCAAAGGGACACAGCTGGACATAAACAACCCTGACAATCAGACCGTTTCCTTATGGAGCACAGTGTGAAATAGGACCTTTAATGTGCATGAATTTTGGAGGACAGAGTTACCCGCTCTGCCTTTCCCCACCCATGGAGCTGTAGTCATGCCCAAGCATTCTTTAGCATGCAAGGGGTTTAGGGCATATTGTCTCTATCTGGTTCTTGTTAACATCATTGTTCCTCCTCCCTCCTCTGCCCATGGAGAACAGACTATGGCTGAGCACTGTCCAGCCAGGGTGAAAGAACAGTCATTTGGGAATGTTCAGGGTTCTTAATGAAGAGGGGCTTAATATAGGGTTAAGAGACTATTAACAGGGTACCCAGTAAGGGTCATACCCAGCTCCCATTATATTTTAAGGATAAATGTCTGTTGAGTTCCATTTAGCCTGCTGTCATAACACAACCAAAACCAATGAGGTCTAAGTATATCTTAACACAAATAATTCCTACTCCTTAAAAGGACAGAGGACACAGAGGAGTGAGGAGGGATAGAGTTCCCTCAGTTTTCTGGAGCTTAAAGATACAGATTCCCTTTAGCATGTGAAATTAAAGGCAGCTAGATACATCAGCAGTTTTGGAAATCTCTCCATGGCCTGATTCTCAAGACCACACAGATACCTAATTCTGTCCAAAGTCAATGGGGGTTGGTTGAGCATTGGTCTGAATGACGATCAAAACCTTAGGGGCATTTTCAAAAGGGACTAAGGTACTTGCCTGGCTGACTTCCACGGAGCAGAATATAACATTTATTGTCTACAGCCATGAAATGCAGGGGATGATTCATTTGACACAGGCTGAATATGTTTATTATTAAGGATGTTTTGAACAGAGCATGTGCTTATTTACTGTTAGGTCTGGTGAAGTTTTAGTATACAAAGTTATAATTGCTTATGATGGGTTCAAACTTAAACAGGGGAAGTTCAGGTTAGATGTAAGGAAGAAGTTCTTTACTGTGAGGGTGCTGAGGCACTGGAACAGGTTGCCAAAGAAGGGGTAAATGCTCCATCATTGGCAGTATTCAAGGCCAGGTAGGACTGAATGTTGGGTAGTGTGAGGTGTCCCTGCCCATGGCAGCGGGGTTGGAACTGAATGATCTTAAGGTCCTTTCCAACCCTAACTATTCTGGTTCTATGTTTCTTCGACTAGTTATTGATGTGCCTAATTCAGTGAGGATGAATTCTCCCTCTAAAGTTACTGAGCACGTTTGTATCTGTGCTTGAAAATGCTCATGGAAATGGGAGGGACCTACCACAAGTTTTTCCAGGCGTTACCATTCCAGCTTCAAAAAGCTGGTAGCAGTGTCAGTCATGAGGTTATCCAGGATCTGTTTGTGGCTTTTTTGTTTGAAAGCACGAGGACCCTGAAGGGCTACAGTCAGCAATGAACTCAGAAAACCTATTTCTGACATGAATACTAGCACAGAGAGATGAAAACTAGTTCAGCACCAGCCTTAAATAAAAGAACATGACTAAACAGGAATACATTCTTATTAGCAACCAGTTGTCTGTCTTACAGAAAGCAGAACATAATAATATATGTAACTATAAAGACAGACTCCAAAATATTTAAGTTCAAGAGCAGAGGTGTTGACAGTTAAATTGAACTTCTGGCAGGCATTTCCAGCTTGTGAGGGAGCAAACAGCAACTCTCCAGCTTTCAAAACATTTACCAAAGATAATAACTACAAAGCTACATAGTTCCAGAATTACCTTCGTTTGTCAGGACAGTTAACAGCAGTGAGGAGCAGAGCCAAGAGAAAAGCCAAATGCTAGCAGGAAAATACTGACAAATCACTTGATGTAAAGTTGAGCCTTGTAGTATGACAGGAGAGCACAGGACCTGCCATCTAGTCCCAGCAGGCCCACACTGAATCTGTTACGGTCGTCTGACCTGGGGAGGAAACAGGCTGTGCTGGGATTGTACCAAGGAGTCTGATACAACCCTGGGACATGATTTCCAGTCTGGCAGTGTCGCTTTCCCTCTTCATCCCTTTCCAAGTCTGAGTGGATATGGGATAGGACTGCATCATTGTTCCAGCCAGCAGACTCAGAACATAGGCTTCATGGTGCCAGGGAAAAAGGGAAAGAAGAAGGAGGTAACTAGGAGTAAACAACAGGGATAAACATCCCTGTGGGAAGGGAAGTGTTTGAGGTATTATCTTCTGCTGGATGAGAGCAGGAAGTGTACTGCTCAGTGGTTTTGTTCCACTTCTTGCCTTTGGTGCTAAGGTGGAACAGCCTCCAGCCTCCAGAAGGAGGTGGAAGAGCTCCAACCTCCTTTTCTTGCTGCCTTCCCTCCTCTCCTCTCTGGCCATCCCTCTGGCCTTATTTCTTCTATTCAGCAGCAAAAGTGGCTGTTGACAACCAGCTATCCAGAGTCAGTGCACCTCTTAACTGGTCTTTTATGTTGTTATCATTACATCCACTGGAGCCTGCTGAATTTAACGCAGGCTCAACAAGCCATCTTGCTCTGGGGGCATGTTTGCAAAAGCAGAACTTATAACAAAAGCTCTGGGCTATGCAAATTTAGGGGTTTGGTCCTTCTGTAAATGCTTTGCAAAGAGCTATCACTTATCATCTCTATTAATTCCTGTGCAAAATAAACATCATAGTTAAAGAGCGAACTGATTTGGATTAAATAACCCCTAGCAATCTAAAAGGGTTCCAGATAAATTTAGGTTGCCTTTTGGGTTTTGGTTTTCAAGTTTTTGCTTTTTAACTCAGTTAACCCAGAGCAGTTTTGGTGCTCTTCTGCTTTCTGTCTTGGAACAGATCCAGAAATAGCAAAAATACATTACAGAAGAGGCTGTTCATGGAGGAGGTCTGGAAGTACAGAAGAAGGAAAGAGAGAAATTTTATGAGTGAATCTGCTCATGTTCATTGTCCTGATTATGCAGATTAAGAATGTTTCAATAAGCCTGTATTATTTGCAGTGTAGAAAGAAGACAGCAAGGATGCAGACCCCCTTGGGTTCTGTCTACCCACATATATACACAGGCTACTCTTGGGAGTAACTCACAGCTATAGCAGCTGCCATCAACTACATTAGCTCCTCAGCTGAGGAGACTACCATAACATTGACCTTTATAGTAGCAAAGGATGTTATGTATTTGTTGCTTAGCATGCAGCTCAGAAAAGAGAAATAAAAATCTTCTAGTCTTGCAGTCAAGCCACTGACTATCTCCAGTGTATCTGAGCAGAGGCAGCATGAGGACAAAACTCCCAACAGATACTCTAGACCAATGTTTCCCATGTGGATGAGTTGCAAACAGGGATTTCTGAGCATAGGTAAAGTGTAGAGGCTTGTGTTATATACCACAGCCTGGCCATGATTTGGCAATTTCAGCAGAAAGATGTTGAAGTGTTCCCATAGTACTTCCCTTCTCACACCTCTGTGAAAGTTTAAATGAATATTAAAACATTCAATATCTATATTGTTGCTCCTTTCTAATAGTTCTGGAAATGAATGCTACAGTTAGATGATACCATTGTTGTGTTGGAGTGAGGTAGAAACTCTTCAGATAATTCCCTGTCCTTAGAAAAAGAAGTTTCAGGTTGCAGAGAATACCTGGCTTCAGAGCAAGCAGAAACAAAGTTGAAAACATCATTCACTGAGCACATGTTAAGAAACATAAGGCAATTGCAATTCTGTGGGTGCAATGCAGTACGTGCCGGTTCTGCCACATTTCCTGTGAAATGCCATCATAAGTACACGTAGAACAGACAGACCAACACATCAGATATGGTCAGATCAACTCTCCCAGGACAGTTCCTAAATCTGAGACATTTTCTAAGATCTTGCCATTTGGGAGTCCTGTGTTTCTGAAGGGTTTCATAGATCTCATTTGAACTACAGGCGGCCAGAATGAAGATCAGTTAAACCTGTAATGTCTTTATGAAAGAAGAAGAGCAAATCCCTTTTCTCTCCCAGTCATGGATTTCTGGATGGGTACTGAAGCCCTTGCTGGTTCTGGGACTGTTCAAAGATGATGCTCATAATGCTGACAATTTTCTGGAAAAGCAGTCATTCATTTGTGATGGGGACTTGAGGAGAATCTGTCTTGTCAGACAGATCTATAGTTTCAAACTCATTATATTGTTTGTGCGGAAGAGTAGGTAACAATCATCAACATCCTTGACCCGTGTCAGCACTAACCAGATGAGTTTGGACCAAAGTCCAAAGAGATTGACTGAAAGCCTAGAGCACTTTTTGGAGTTCACTACATTTAGTTTTACTTTGTGTAGACCTTCTGCAAGTGGAGGGGAGCACATCTGCACAAAAATATGGGGATGCAGGCTCTGCACACCAAATAATCTATGTTTGGCGCAGCATAGAAAGGTGCATTTTAGACAGTGTACTCAGTCACATCTTCTACATATTCATATTGCTTCTATCTGTTCTCACAGTGACTGCTCCCCCTCCTTAACTAACCTCACCAAGCTCTTGCCTGTGGGGCTAATCCCGCTGTCTTCACTCACACAGCCAGTAGTAACACGGCGCTGCATGATCAGCCATCTCCCAGCCTCACTCACAGAGACCCTGTGGCTTTCTCTCCCACACTAGGAAATAACTGGGTTTAGGGCAGGCAAGTGACCATCCAGGCAACTTCCACACAGGAGCCAAGTCCCCCTCTGTACATCTGCTCGGAGGAACAATGTCAGATGTGCTCCACAGGGCACAATTGAGTGGCATCTGAGCTTCCTTTCACGAGTTTGTTTGTGTGACTGATGCGCCTGGTACCAAGGCAGCTTTGGAGCCGCCCTTAGCACACAGCGGGGATCCACCCTCTGGGCTTGGTGATCCTTCTTTTCTAATTATTTCTAGAGAATTACACAGATGAAGTGTACAGACATGATTAGACTTACCATGGATTTAAGGGGTACTTATGTGTTGCATGGTGCAGAGTAAACTTCAGCTGTGGGAAACTGCATACTGCTCAAAACATGTGCAGCAGGAATGGATCCTTTCATTGCAGGGATTTAAAAATGCCCCCTATCATTATAAATTAGTGGTATAAACCCTTTGTATATGGGATTAGAGGATTGTCTATATGGAAGGCTCAGAACTAGGGTTGCCAAGGTCATATGGTGACTATAATACATGACCTATGAATTCTGTTTGTTGTCCCACATCACTGTAATAATGCATTAAAAGTGTTTTGACTCTTCCTCTCCCTCCCTTTCTCCCTTAATTCTCACATCATTGTGGTGTCTCCATACATGAAGGCTGGAATAGTTCTTAACTTCATATCATGATGACATCAGGATTGGGACTCCACAGGCTCACACTGAAATAATTGATGTCATTTGCATTTCACATTCTAACAGCTTCATAACAAGATCTCTGTAGACTTGCACTGAAATTGTTTTCCCTACTGAAGTCTTACAACACAGCAGCAATATAATGACATTTTAATGGGATCCCTATAGACTTGCCATGAAATTGTCAAGAGAAAATAGTGCTGATGTTAATTGAATTGGGAGCTAACATTGTTAAAATCAAATGTGAAAAGTAATTGCTCTGTGTGAAGAATTGCACGAATTTAGGTGCTGATCCTGAGAAGACATATGCATGTGAATAATTTTGTAGCAGTCCCCTTGAAATCTACTTCTCTGGGGAAGAAAGGTAGGACCTAGAAGAAATCAATCCATTTTCTCTTCTGCCTTCATATACAGAATGGCTAACCCAAAGACTGTGCCTCAACTTTGACAATTCCTATGCATGCCTGTGCAGATGCTAAGCAGAAATTACCTGAAAAGCTTAGCACTTGACATCATGCATCCTCTAGCTGTAAGTAAATACAGTAATGGTCACTTAGCTGGTAAAGCCCTTGGGTAAAACCGTATTCATAATGAAGTTGCTGGGAATTGTGTCACTGTCTGTAGCAGGGATAGCTTTTCATTCCCAGTGTCACCTACCGTTGGATCCTGAGTTCAAACACACCTGCTTTGGAGGCTAAACCTACAGAGAAGAAGGCTGCTCTTTTAAATCCTTGTGTTTTCTGAATAAGAATGTGTTTGAGTGAAGATTTTGTCTTTTATTTCTGGTGTGATGAAAGAGAAAAAACGGCTTTAAAAATGAACCTTGGGATTCTCGTGTCACCATGTGAGTGTCAGACTTTGCAGTTCAGTTATTCCAAATTTCAAGAGACTGCTGGGGTGGGCAATGCCACCTGAGTGTGGAAAACAGGGTGAATGTTCTGACCTTACTTCTATGGCACTGTATGTAAGAAGTACACTAACACCTCCTGACAGTTTTTTAGCTGGTCATAAACCAGTAAGGGTAGGACCAAAAATAGTCTCACCTGATCAGAAGGACCTAAAACTGTTAGGTTCAACATGCGGAGTTCCTTCCAGAAATGAAGTGGTTTTGCTGGGGATATCTCTGAGAGCACTTCCTCATACACAGAGCTGCATATCAGGAGGAGGTAAGAAGATCGATACAGAAAACAAACCATTAGCAATAATAAATTACTCCCTTTCTCTCAAGAGAAGCCTAGAGCCATTGATCTGTCACGGAATCCATGCAGACCTACTCTTCAGATCAACAAAAGGCTGAACAATAGAGTGCTGATAGGTGGCCTGATAACTCAGGAGATTAGTACAGGGCTGCTGGGTGAGCTGTGGGCCAAGGATTCAACCTGCCCTTCATGGAAAACACATCAGAACTTTCACCATCAACTTCAGCAGAGCTAAGGGACATTTTTATGTCAGGTAAAAACAAAACTAGGAACTGACTTGTTAGGGAAAGAACACAGGGAGAACAAACCAGAAAACAGAGTTATGTCTGGGTTTGAACTCACAAGTCATCTGCATCTTAGATATTGCATGCATTTCCGGGATTTCTTCACACCAAAAAGGGATGTAGTTTATCCAATGACAAAAAAAGAAAGAGATGGTAAAAAGGCTGAGGAGAAGCAGGAAATGACTTCTGTTTAAGGAGAAATTGGAAAGACCCTTAGTTTTCATTAAGGACTGTAAAAGGATGTAGGGTATAAAGGAGGTGGAAGGTGTATGTATAATCATTATTTCTAACATCACAACGGCGTGGAGACACCCAACGAAAATAATTGCCAAACATAAAACCAAGTGAAGGAAGCCCTTTTTTTCACACAATGCAACTAAACCGTGGAACTCGTTGATGTAGGACATGGTAGATGTTAAAACACAAAGGAGGTGTGAAAAGTATTGTATACCTTCATGGAGGAGAGGTCCACTGGCAGGTTTTAAATACGATGATTTGGGTGCAGCACTGAGCTCACCATTTCCCTTATGCAAAGGTGGGTAGGCGTACAAAGGGGAAGAGCAACATGCGCCTGCTCTGACTCCTACATTCTAAATGCACTTGGCTGTGGTGGGACTGAGTGCAGCTGATCTTAACTTTGATGGAGTGTTGCGTGAAATAAGTCAGCAGTCTCTCAGCACAGGACAAGATTTCTCCTTGTCAAACCACTGCTCCAGACAGCACCTCTGCTCCTGTCAATTCCACCTGAACAGTGAGGACTTCAGAAAGCTTGACTGACATGAGGCTTCCACATATGGACTTTTTAGATGGTTTGGGAGCACCCAGATGGGGTGAAGAGATGCTCCCTATGACATTTGCTCTCTGAATGAAGACAGAGTTTCAAGCAGAAGGTTTATTACTCTTTCCCAGTCACTGTATTTCTCATAGATTAGATGTTGAAGTGCACAGTGCCAGGACTTACCTAATGGATTCTGGATTGTCATTTTTGTTTTTAGAAACCATATAATGCTATTTAAAAAAACAACTTTTGGCCTTTTGGCTTTGCTTTACAGCTAGGAACAAAACCAGACAGTGAAGCCAGCCGTGGGTCCCCTCAGACCACTCCTGAAATGCCTGAAGATGAGCACATCTGACTAGCTCAGCTGTGCTGGAACTCCTGGCCAGAGATCTATTTATTATAGGGTGTGATTGTCAAGTTGCTTGTATCAATGGCTCCACTGCTGCAAGTGCAGAAGTTCTGGGTGGTCCTCGAGGCCATTGTGAGTACTCTGCACCTGGGGCTGCAGAAAGTATTAAGAAGTAAAGAGTACACATGGCTGGCTTGATGGACTGTGACCAGTTGGTCTGAAGTTGTGGGAACCACCAAGCGAGCTGTAATCCTTAAGGGGCCAAAGTCCATTCTCATGTATTCAGAGCGAGACCCACAATGATTACAGCTGAAAACAGATCAGGCACCAGAGCTGGACAAGGGACAAAATGTGAAGTTGTTTCATTTCATTCTGACCTCTTTTTATGGCAATAACTGCTAAAAGGAAAACAAATGTTAGTAGAGATCTGCTTTGCTCTGTCTTTACATGTGGAGCACACAAGGGGCCTTTTCAGGCAGAAAAATGCATAAATCATTCCCCTAGTTTTACTTATGGGAATGCAGCATTTTCATATTAGAGAAATATAGCCAGTAACGAGATGCACAGACATCTGACAAAGAAGAGTGGGGATTTCAGAAAAAGAAAGGAGAGACGATTTAGATATTAGCCGAAACGAAGCAAGAACCTCATGAGGAAATGTGAATACAGGAATCATGCACAGAAAGCATTTCATGTATACATACAGGGCCAGATTATCAGCAGCTATAAGTAGATGTAGCTTTACTCACTCTCTTTCAGAAAGAACACCAAAGGAAGTCAGTTCTGTGATCGTCCTGGGATCATTGAATTACTGGCAGTTTCTTTGTCTCGCTTCCTCCTTTTTCATGTTAATTCATGAAAATATACTCAACAGAAAAGTAATTTTGAATGTTTTTTTCAGGGTCAGTTTCAGTTGGGTCAGTGAACCATCAGACATGCTGGGCGATGCAGAAACACTAACGCTGACAGAGGAAGGTAGGTGGAACACCTGGAGAGGTGAAGAGAGAAGGTGGAAGCAGCCGACAGCTAAGTCAATAATATAAGGACCTTCCACTGTTCACCAGCTGGAGATACAGTGCCATTAATACAGCTGTTTGAGCAAGAAAACAGCCACCGTAAAGGATCAAACCAAATGATCCTAAGGTACAATCGAAATAGCCTGCCCATATCACATCAATTCTGTATCATCCCAGTTAAGAGAACTAAATGTTTGCTTCTGATCAGGCATCAGCTATGTCAGACATTGTAAGACTGCAGTGAATGACAGCAGAGCAAATCTTCATGTGCATAATTTCTGTTTCAAATACTTTGAAAGCAGATTTGGGATACTTGATCTAAACATGAAACATTTTAATGGAAGTAAGCTGTGCTTATTTTAAGTAGGATTAGATATTTTTTTCAGAATCTGTTAGTAAAATACTGATATGTTAGAAAGACAATGTTTGTAATAAGTTTTCAATAACAGTTTTGTTAAAAAAATATAAAATGTGATTATATAGTAAGAAAGTATATATAACGTGAATCTGTAGGGAAAAAACAGCTTGAAAACCAGCTCACATTTCTCTAAACAGTTGTTAGAAATGTTAACTTGCTAGAAATGGTTCCAGTTTCACTAATCGAGGAAGCTAAAAATGCTCACTTCTAGTAGATTGCACCACTACGACTGTTTCACAGCACTTTCATGTCCACAGTCTGCAACCTTGGAGCATTTGTTGTATTATATATATATATGTTGTATTATATATAAACTATTTAGGAAGGAATTATAGGTTGGTTTCATATTTGTAGCTCATCTGAACAGTTCAGTCCAGGTTGATGATAAGGTTGCTTAAAAACTACTGTGTAACAGAGCCCCAACCATGCCATTTTAACAGAGGATTTACAAATCAGCATGTTAGGAAGCAATCATGTCTTTTGCTTCCAAGACATTGTTTTCCCCTAGCCAGGCTCATGGAGCACATACATAGGGTATAAAAATAAGAGAGAAGCATTCTCAAAAAAAGGATGGCAGATTTATCAGATGTGATAAACTGCTTATAAGAGTCAGATTTTGATATGGACATTTTCATCACAGCAACTGCTTGTGAAAGCTCTTTAGGGACATTTGTTCATGTCCTTGCTCCAAAGGGCTAAGCATCTAAGTCTTGCCTGTTATACCAGTTTATGACAAGTCTGAGTTGCAACGTGCTATGTGCTCATACCCTACACAGTTAAAACTCACGAAATAACTACATCAGACTGTCAAGGTTTTCCTCTGCCAAAGACCTGAAGTGATACTTCGATGACTTCCCTTCGGCAGGCTGTAACCCTTATTTCCTCAAGTGGATGAATCGACTCACTGTGTCTGTTCTGTAAACGTTTTAACTGGTCCTTCAGTGCTGCAGCTCTCCCAGATGCAGTCAAACATCGCAGATCAAAAATTCCATATTCTGTGGAAGAATACAAAGGGAGCACTCCAGATTTCCCCATAAGGCTCTAATAGAGAGGCAGGGGAGCAGAGCAGTGCAGAGACACCTCTTGATAATTTATTTTGTTGTGTTGTGGAAAAGGCCAATGTAGAAAAACGTAGATGACAGCCTTGCCCATGCCACTGAACCTCTTATGAGCTGTGTAGCTAACAGGGGCTATGCATGCTCTATGAGTCAGCTGTGCGGCCCTACAGATATCTTGAAGACCATATTGCTTCCAAGACCTAACTTTATGTCTGTATAGTTGCTTTATGAACACAGGGGCCTTTAAATTCTTTCTGCTCTCTAGATAGGTACCAGAGGGGTGTTTTGTGGGAATGCTAACCTTCTCTGTCTGTCTGGTATCTACCACTGAACATTTCCAAAAGGCCTTGGAAGTTACCAAACCCCTTTGAGTGTGCAGGGCCAGCCCATGCTGCATATTAGGCCATGCTTAACTGTTCCTTAAGGGTGAACAAGCTAATACTTTCAAGAGAAAGGATTTAGGTTTCACATGAGTTCCTCATAAACCCAATTTGGTCCTGAGAATAAACTGATGGGCTGCTTATCTGATTGGAAGTCCTATCTGAACACCACTTGGAAGATGGTGTAAATGTACTCTGTGTGGTTGTTAGGAGAAGAAAGGGAGGAAGAAGACTGGCTTTAATTTTGTCAATGACTGCAAAGAATTGACTAGAAAATCTTGTAGACTGAGTGAGCCCTAAGATAAAACAAACATATTCTACAAGCATAGAAGAGGAGAGCAAAACATTGCTGTATAAAGGATGATTTGCAATCAGATTCAATAACTATTCCAACCAGGATGTGACACCCCACCTCATAATGGCAGTCCTGAAGATATAAAATAAGTTTACCATCAACTAATACACCAAAGCTTTCATGCAAACTTATATTTGATTCAAATTACTCATGCTGGGATAGTTTAAACATGCATCCTTCATTATATGGGCTTGATCAAAACTGGCAGGTGAAACACAAAGAGCAGTGTCATTCAAACTCTATGGGTAGAGAGGAATGTATGAAACATAAACGAGAAGTAGCAGTATGTCAGGGATTCTTGCCATCATTTGTTTAGCAATGGTTGATGTGTAGTTCAGATGGACACTTCATCCATGAAGTGATCTTATAATCAGATTCACACAGGAAATGCATCATTTTCCGGCATCATGTGTCTGCTTTCCCTCAGGATAAAGCACATTGGGAAGGCATGGTTTAAATAATGACGGATGTCACTTGCTAAAGCTAAATCTCGCTATCTGCAGCCTTCTCCATTCTCAGGAAAGGAAAATCACTGCAGGTGCCACAGGCAGATACCTCAGTGAGGCAAATGCTATGATTTTAATGCAGTCTGCAGGCATGTTGACTCACCATATCCATAGCTCAATTTGGCTAAAAGCTGTAGCTCAGTTTTTTCCTTGCAGTTACCTGGTGAGATGGAAGAAAGCTGTCATCTGGACAACTGGACACATTCACGTGTGTTTCCAAATTATCTTTGAGCATGGAAGTAGGGACCTACCTACCTTTTGGGTTTGGAGCCAAGTACCTATTGCCACAGTTGTAGTAGGGGTAAATCACTGTTCTCCTATGGATGCTGAGGGGCTTTGACTGTAGGGACATTTGCTCAGCTATTTTGTGCAGTAAAAAATAGCACCCATGCAGTTTCCTGAACCGGGGACTAAGTGTTGCAGACTTTAATACATAGAAAATCTCTGTGCACAAATTATGTATTTGTATGTTTATATAAATAAACATATATATGTATGCATACACACATTTTCCTGCTAGGAAAACAACTGACTGCTTTAATAAACTGCTTTCATTCTGAGATCATAATCACTCTTGCATGCATATGTGCACACACACAAAGCGATGGAGACGACTGGCTCTCTAAATAGAAACGTACACATTCTGGCTCTTTTTGGCTTTGCTTTTCCCTCCACGCCTCCCAGGCAAATGGCAGCAATGCTCTGACTCCTTCCAAGCGAGCCTCCTGAGGCTTGTTTGCCCGAGTTCAGGCCTCTCACAGGGAGCACACTGAGCTGAACTACCTAAATATCTGCCCTGCATCCTTTCTGGCGTCGGTGCTGGGTACGTGGACAAGATTATGTTACCTTCTTGAGGTAAGCTTAAGAGTTATGTCATGTATTTAAGGGATATCAATAGTGCATGTGAAGTGTGTGCACTCCTGGAAGCAAAAGGATTGCACTGTGACATGAAAAGTGATAGGAAGCACCAGCCTCAGGTTTCCACAGCCCCAGTGAGCAGTTTAACAAGGCTTCAAGATGCATGTCACCTCTCCTGCCATGCCCGTAGGACACGTTGCGTGTCTTTATTCCTTGTGCATACTACACTGCCTCATCTGTAATGATAAATATATGTTTAGTCTCACTTCAAAGCCTCCCCTTGACAGGGGTGTTCCCTTCTCAGGGATTTTGAATCTCTGACATTCCTTCTTCAGAAACTCCAGAGCAGGGTGTGATAGCCTCCTGCTGACAGTTACCTTTGTTCAAAGGGACTGCCGGAGAAAACCTATTGCAATGCAGAGGGAAAACTGACTTTCGTGTCACCCATTGGACATGCATTGGCTTCGATTACAAGAGGCCATTTTCTATGCTTGGCTGTTTTTTTTTTAACCTGAAGGTATTTAATGATGGGTACAGGGAGAGGATTTGTAAGACATGAAAAGGTTAGCAGTAGTTCAGGCTTTCCACCAGGTAAGTCTGATGAACAAAAAACCCTCCTCCTCGTTGTGCTTATTCACTGCACATAAATCAAACAGTCCAGACATGGAAGCTGGAACTTGGCTAATGCAGTTACTCCTTTTGTGACATTTTCCCACAAACTGGCCTTTCTTTGGTTTTTATTTTTTTTTAGAAATATCCATCTGTCATTTTATTATATTATTATATTACAGTACCATCTAGAGGTCCCAAATGGGATCAGGGTTCTGCATAGTAGGTGTAGAAAGCAGTTGTCTTCTGGGATATAAAGTGCAAACCTGAGTTGATAACAGAAAAGAAGAATTATTGTCCCTATTTTATAAATTTCATAACTGTCCATATTTCATAAATTCTCCATACAGTAAGATGCATAGAGCCACCCAAGGAATACAGACCTGCCAGGCCTGTCATTTTGGATAGCGCTATACTGCTTTTAAAGACAGCTCACTGCCCTGTCTGGATTCCACCAGGAATCTACTGGATTTCTGTCTGTCTGGCACCCATCAGGAGCTCCCAGACAAAAAGGCTGTTGTGCAGATCAGCACATCTCGGACACATACAGTAACTTCCTTTGGACTGGCCAAGAGGTATGGAAATAAGAGACAGAGCTGGAACGTGAGCAAGGACTGCTGAGTGTTAATCGTAAGGCTCTCCTGCCGCCTTACTGTTCATTGGTCATAGTCACCCAAAAATGAGAAAAGCATTGTCTGGCAAACTTTCCTCTTCTTTGCAAGGGGCTAGTATTTCTGAGAGACTTTTCATCATGTAGGATTTATGAAGATAGTTCTGAAGAGCGTGAGTTTCCAGACCTTTAGCCTTTAACCTAAAGAAAGTGTTTTCATAGACTTCCTACGAAGATCCCACAGTGTAATTTCACTGAAGAGCGCAGTACTACGAACCTGAATTCATGGCAAACCTGGACCATGATTTAGAAATACTATAGGGGGACCAATTCCATAAGCAATTTGAAAGATCTTTACGCAAACAGGTTGAGCATTATCCTCCAAGAAGATGGCAACGCAGTAGTTGATCCCAGGGGAGATAAATTAATGCAATAAATTTGTACAAATGACCAGATCCGAATCACCTAATTTGTGTACAGAGGCACTTAACCAGAAGCCACTCCAGCTCAAGGAAGATGACCCAGTTCATCTGAGTCAGAAAGACCAAATGTACAGTTAATGAAGGGAGATAGGTGTTTATGAATGGCAGTCCAGAAAGCTGGTGTGTTGAGGGGAACTGTGAAGACCCAGGCTAGATGCATGGGGGCAGAATATCTAAAAACTGATCAGATGCTTTCATCTACATGGGAACTAAAATGCTTTGCTGAGATTATGGGTGAAGAGGCATGTCAGCACAAAAAAAAAACAGGTAGATAAAACGTTAGATCTTAACATTAGGGCATGTGCATAGAGAACAAAACACCCCCAGGACATTACTAAGTTGAAGAGCTGTAACTCTACATCCCAGAATCCAACTCTAGTCCATCAGACATTCATACCAATGCCATGGTCCTCCCTCCTGCTGAAGCTGCCTTGCTGTACAGCTGGGACTGTAAACTTGCTGGGAATAGTTGCTGGGAATGTAAAGGCCAGGAAGGATGGCAAGAGCAAAGTTAGTCCCACACTGAAGGTACCATGCTCAGGTGGGAGGGCAGAGCCCTAGCCTGCCCTTCACTCCGGCCTGTCCCTTTCTTTCTTGCCCTTTATCTGCTTTGTTAGCACATACAGAGCCTGACAGTGTGCTTTGATGCACAGCATGAAGGTGCCCTACATCAAAGTAAGCAGGGTCTAGTAGTGCTGAAATGGAGGCAACCTGAGCTTTCTTCTGGGCTTTAGATACATCCCTGAGGTAGGTTGTCAGATGCTAGTTCAAAGAATCTAGACATACGGTTTTTTTCAGTAGCCAGAATAACAGAAGTATTTATACTGCAGTAGGGTTTAGCTGTCCTGTGCCTTAGGTTTCCTGAACTCCCTCTCAGCTCCATGTGGCTGTCTGCAGTGCTTTCACCTGATTTAGATCTTGGATTTTAGAGCTTGTATTATCTTGGATTTAGACTGACATTGAGTTCCAAAGCTCACCCCATTTCCTAGTCAAATGCTTCACTAATTAACACATGATGTAGTACAGGCATCAGCTCTAAACAGACTCATCCTCCCAGCTGTAATGAAGATAGAAAACTATTGGCCACATGGTGGAAGGAAGAACATTGAGTACTGAAAGGGAGACAGCAATATTTACTTCGGTCTATACCTCTATTCTTTATTTTGGTCTTATGACAAGAGAGGTCCAAGTGTTTGCAGTCTAGCATCTTGTGTTTACATCAGTTGAGGCTGCAGCATTTCTGAGGTTTCCCATTGTGACACTTGGTCTTACCTGCTGTTATCTGAATCTAGCGAGAACTGTGAATGTTAGCTCTTCTGCTGCCAGCTGCTTACATACCTAAGCCCAATGAACTGTGCCTTGACCGATGGACTGTATTTTCTGATGTTCTTTTCATAAGCATGGAGGGAATTTTGTAACCTGAGATCTGCTATAACAGTTATACTTAATCTCATTTCTGTATAACTACTAATACGGTGTCAAAGACCCCTTCACATTTTTGATCAGCCCTTATTCACCTGTTGAGGATGCCAAGTCAATCTTTGAACCCCAAAGATTTCAGATTTCCAGGAGGAAATCTGTTCCTCCTGTTACTGCACGTCAAGGTACTTAGGGCCATCTACTAACACTGACTATATTGGCATATATTTAAGGAAGGTTGCATAGGTACATGACCACTCTTTCCTCTGGACTCAGGTGAGCTCTGAATGCATGGAGTCAGGAAGGCAAAGGATGCCAATATGAGAGATGAGAAAGGACAACAGATTTCTGTGCTGGACTGGTCTCATAAGGTCTATGTAAAGCTTAGGTGAGCATTGTTGTTACAAGGTTGGATTTTTTTAAGAGAGGGCAGGGGAGCTGTTGAAGTGAAACCTCATAGGATTCATAGGGCAGTTTAAGGTTTAGGGAAGGAAATATAAACCAAGAAAATTAGATGTTATGATTACTGTTTTATAGTAAATGAGACTAATCTTGAAGAAAGTAATCCCTTTACGTTCCTATGGCCCAACACCACAGAGTCTGTATTTTGAAGTACCTGTCTTAAATGAAAGAAGGATGGTGTTAGACGCTTGTCACCTTTGTGAATCTGGACCTAAGGTTCTAAGACCTCTGGATGGGTGGGCTACGGGGCACTTAGTTCTATTCAAATGGCCTGTAAGAGCAACCTCTGGCAGCTGGCTTCATGCCATTGTACCTGTCCCAGTGGAGGCTAAATACTGTGTTGTGTGACTGACCTACATATCACTGCAGAAGAGAAATGTTCCCTGCTACAGTTTCTGCCAAGTGCTATAGAGCTCTGACTGGAGAGATGAATGATGGCAAATGCACTCCTAATAAAGCCAATGCCATTAAGTTAGAAAATGAGGCTGCTGTCATGTATGAGTGGTGGCAGAAGCATTTCTAGCTTAACAAGGTCTGACAAGACCTCCTCAACATGCTCAAATGAAATCAACGTCAACACCTAATCAGTTGAGCAGGTAATGGGTTATTAAAACAAATTTAGACCCTAGCTGCATTAGCTCATTTGGAAAGAAGGAACCTGTGAGAGCCCTACAGGTAATGTAAAATATTCTAACAGTTGTCACATTTGCCAGGTTCAAAAAGAAGCTGATTAAACCTGGAGAGCTGAGATGGGTATGGCAGCATGGCGGCAGAATGTAGGGCACATCATGATTCCATGGACAAAGGAATCTGTAAGCTTTATCATTCGCTGCCTGGGTTTGCATAACAGGTCGGCTCTATGAAATATACATGAGCAGCATCTGTTTCTGCTTTTAAGACCACAGTGTGCAATGTGAACCGTCACCCACTGGATAGAAACTGGCTGATAGGATGAGAATCCAGCCCTTCAATAAGCAACACAGAAAGTATTTGCTGCTGAAGCTAGTGAAAGAGGCTGAAAGGAGTATGGACAAATGGCCTGAACTTAAGTTTTCTTAGACTCTCATGGCTAAACTAGAGAAGTCAGAACTATAGCTAACAATCTCAGATAGGGACTGGTTAGCGCTATAAATCTTCTACAAATGCATAGCAACTGAAATGGATTTGAATAAATCTCTTGCCTTGAGGGCTAGTCACTGCCTAACACATGGAAAGGAGGCAGATGCTGACACAGGAGGAAACAGCTGAGAGTCACTACCAAGCTGGACTGGAGATGGATGCTGACTCTTCTCATATGAGAAAATCAGCAGTGTTCTACGCTGAATTGCATTTGCATTTGGTTCCTGATCCTGTCCTGTCCCTCCACCCCCATTCCAAGGCTGCTCCTGTGTCCTCCCACTCTGGCCCCAAGCACTGCAGTGCTGGCAACAGGTCCTTTCCCCCAGCACTCTCCCCCCCCGCCCATTACAACAGGCAGATGCCTCACCACCAAACCAGAAAACCTGTGAGGGCAGGTTCGCTTTCACACCAGTTTAAATGAGGAGTTGATTCAGTCAATAACAACCAAACTGGAGGAGGTGAAATGAATACCTGGGCTCTTTCATCTTTTATTTTGCTTCTCACCGCTGCTATGAAGAATCATTGGAGAGATGCCTGGCATGTGCAACGTGCAATACTGAGGCTTTTGTGGGCCACCTCCCCTGCAGTTATTAATCTGCTGTGTCTAAGTAATAAGGGGCTTTGAACATAATACCTTCATTACATCTTAATGGACCTTCAAGTGTAATAAAGGATCACTCTATCGTAAAAGATGGTGTTTATTAACAGACCAGGATAGTGGGAATCACGAAGTTTTTCTGCTTTGAAATACCACCAATAATTAGTTCCCAGCCACTCATCGCTGACAGTGAGAAACTCTCATTTTAGGCTTGGAAACAACCGAGGGACACTTCTTGTCCCGCAGTCTCTAGAGCGGTTCCAAACGTCCAGCGATGTCGCCGCGCTGTCGCCGGCGGCACCGGTGAGCGAACCCCCAGCGCGCCAGCAGGTGGCGCTGCGGCCTCAGCCTGCGCCCGTGCCCGCCCGCAGGTGCCCGCTCTGGGCCGGGGGAGCGGGACAGCGGCTCCGGCTGCTCCCGCTGCTCCCGCTGCTCCATCCCGCACCTCCCCGGGGCCGGAGAGGGCCCCTCGCCCGCCCGCGGGCCCGGACCGTGCTGCCTTCATCACCGGCAGAAGCTACTGCGGGACCGGCCAGAGAGGCAGGTGGCCGGAAGGGAGGGTGCCTGGGCATCTAGTCTAGGTCATGCTTTGCCTTAGAAAGGTTGGAGCACTGATCCTCGGGGTCCCTTCCAAGCTGGGATTCCGTGATTCTACTGTTCTACGATACTCCTGCCCCCCACGTGTGTTATTTTGTCTCATGTACTGTCGAAAGCGGCTGTTGAAGGCACTGAAGGGGAAGCAGAACATCATGGCGTGGATGGGTTATCCTGGAGGGGATGATGCTAAGGCTCCTGCACAGTCAACATGCTCCAGCCGGCAGGAAGAAGATGCTGGGACTGATTTCACTCTTCCCATAGCTACGGACAACTGGAAACAGCTGAGCAGCTCCAGACACAAGCGACCCCATCTTAAAGCAGGCTGGGTGTACATTACCTGGAGCAGACAAAGACCCTGCTGTACCTGGGCTGGGGAATCACTCTACAACTACAAGTTTCAAGCCTAAAATGGATTCAGATTCTGATGGCCCTTGCTAGCATGCTTGGAGAAGTGGAGAACGCAACCAAAATCTCGTGTTAGATGACAGCGGTCCCCTCACAGTGTGGTGTGGAAGCCAGGCCAACTGAGCAAAGCTGAAAGAAGAGTCACTTTAGAGGGGATACTGGCCAGTCTGGCCTGTAACCATGTCAAGTGAACTGCTATTTTTTATGAACCTGAAGAAATGGAATTGTGTTTGGGTAGATGATAGTGTGAAGGGATTAACTGGTGCTAGAGGAGAAGAGACTAGTTCTTGGTACAAGGGAACCATTTTGTTGTAGTATGCTGATCAGAGTTGATGTCTCCCCTGTAATACACCAACTGAACACAATAAGATCTGGTTTATTTTGCTCCTGATGCCCAGATTTCATAGTCCTGGATCTCCATCCAAATCCTCCACAGGTACCTTGCTTACCATCAGCACTCATCCCTTCTTTCTGACCTGTGATTTCTGGTTACTTCAGATGGAGCAGGTCTTTGAAGTGAGGATAGAGGTACTCAACGTACCTCAAGACCTCAGACATTATTTTCAAGCTGTCCAAACTGCCATGCTGACCATTGCTGACCATGCTGGCCACCTTGTGCCTGTACTTCTAAAGCTAGTGCTTGCAGGCATGAGAGGAGCAGGTGAGTCCTTCTCTGCCCACTGTCTTCGCTCTCTTTATGTCATGTGGCTAAATGCAGGACACTACTTATGTGACTAATCTGGAGCCTTCTGTGCTATTCTGGGGGTTTCTGAGCTCCCCTCTTTCTCATGAAGGTTGTCGCTTCCTTCCTGTGGGATGACGAGTGGAGGGCTTCTCCCAGCCTACACTAAACTGGATGTTACAGAGTCACTTCATTTTGAAATCAGTACATTAAGAGAAACCTCTGATGTTGGGAGGAATGGGGTGAAATCGTCACCACAACCAAATTGAAATGTTTAATAAGGATTTCATCAAGAATTTCTTTCCTTTCTTCCCTGGGAAGTTGACCTTTTCTTGATAAGGTGACTCTGTAGTTTTACATAAAATAATACTGTTCTTGTTAATACCTCTTAGTTTTGACCACAGCAGGACTTTTCCAACTCAAGGTGGCCTTGCTGACCATATGTGACCTGCCACGAACATGTAACCAGCCCAAACCTTGTCCTCGAATCTCCAAAGGTCTTCTCCTTAAGAGGACATCTAGTCATGCGAAGGGAGAATGCTGAAGTCCTCTAGGAAAAACAATGGCCAGGAGTGGCTCCTGGGAGTGCACTGAATGAATTATCCCATGCAAGAAGGTTCCCTCAGTGCCATCATACTTCCTGGCCGCTCCTAACACCTGGGGCTAAAAATTGGTTCATATTTTATAGCACGTGTGCAATAATCATCACTTCAGGGAAGCACTGGACCTATTTTACATGTGCAAACTGATTGCAACAGGGCTGTCAAGAAAGGATCCTGACATGGAAAATTAACCGTTCCTTTTCCTATGTGATCACAAAACTGGATGATGAAAGAGGCGCAGTAACTCTGTGTGCATGTTATGAGGTTGTTTCATAGTGACATCTTACCTGGAAATCAATTTTAAATCCCTGAGAGAATGCATGAATTTGGAAAGGTGCCTGAGTGGTTCTGAAAAAAACCCATCAAGTTTAATGGTAGTATATCAAATCAAGAAAGGAGTATTTAGTGAGAGCAGTATTTGGCATCATCTTTGACATCTTCATTAACAATCAGAGTGAATACAGTACATATCACTGGCACTTTCAAATGACACTGGGTTAGGAGATGCTGCTGAACTGAGGACTAAACAGAGGAATCCAGAGGGTTGAAAAAGTGGGTAGAAATGAAAAATATGAGATTTGTTTTGGGGAAAAAAAAATAAAACATAAGGGCATCCATGAAAAATAACTTCTGGGTACTAAAATTGTGACAAACCGGTGACTGCCAGGCTGCAGATGCTCCTTCGTTACATTGCTCTGCCAGTCCAAGGTGTGGTAACTAATGTATTTGTTTATATCAGAGAGTTACAATAGTTCTTGTGTGTTCTCAGTCTGCTGCCATGTTACGTTAAATTCAGACCGGTATTATCTGAATAGTAAGGACAAAGTGGAGAAACTTCAGGGAAGATTGACACAAACAACCTGAGATTTAACAGAAAGGAGATACATAAAACACTGCATAAAATACAAGATGTATTTAAGGGGATTTAGTCAGAATGTGTGCTTTTTCCCTGGTAAAGACAGAGAAGTGTGAAATGCCATCCTATATGCATAGATCAGACACCTAGACAGTTCTTAAGGCAGTGCCAATAAAACAATCCAAGCACTCACAATCCATCATAATGGATGCCTCCTGTCTGATTTTGGAGGTGGGCTGTTCTGTCACTGATGACACTGAAATGTAGACTATAAGCTCACAACAGGGGACTTTTACTCTGTGAATTCCATACAATAAACCAAAAGTGGCAGAAGAATATTCCCTTAAAACCCGTATTTATTTCCAAGAGGAATAAGTCTACCGGTGGATGAAAGGAAATGAGCACTTTTTAGAGATCACATATGTCACCTGCAAGATTTTGTCATCACAGAACCAGTGATTGACTTGCTGACAGCATTTTGCCAGGGAATCACTGCCATGACCACCATTTCCTTGGTGACATGACTGGAGAACAGGATTTGATTAAATGCTTACTGTACACTATGCCATGTCCTAGTAGATCACAAAACCTGCAACTGTTACTGTGATAGATAGGTAGTGAAAGGCAAAATACAGGCTTATGGCTTTGCAATGTGAGAAAGCAAAACCGCTTAATCCATAGCAGCATTCTTCAGAGGTCACTGGCAACACCAGCCTTGATGGAGAAGGTTACACTTTATGGATTAGAGGCTAGTATTTGTCCAGGACATGATCATATGTGTTGGTCGCAGTTCTACCTGTCTTTCTGAGGTGGTCAGGAAACTTATAAAGCTTTTTTGCTTGAGAGTTTTGGTGTACAAATGAGCCTTAAAAGGAGTTCTGCTTAATACTGGGTTATCAATAGTTTGGACTTCTGGGCTTCTTAGCCTTGTCCTAGATTGGTCATCTATAAAATGCTCATGGCTTTTGCTTACAGGTGCTTGTAGACATACCAGTATCCTGAAGCACACAGGTCACACTGGATGCTTCCCCTGCTTATGTTCAGTCTGTAATGGACAGTCAAATTAGCACGCTCATCTGTTTTGAGTAACAGGGTTCAGGATCCCACTAATACATTGTCTGTCTCTCTTTTAAAGCATTCTCATATAGGTTCCCAGATCTGGTTAAAAAAAAAGCACTGCATTGTGAAATGGTGGTGAAATCCACCATTTCACTGCCTATTTCAATTGGATAAAACTTACTTGTTTGTAAATGGCAGAAAAAATTGGTTAGATACATATAAATGCCAGTGATCTGCTTGTATGCAAAGCAGCAGTTCAATTTTTGGCTTAATGTAACCAGAGATGAGATGCAGTTGCCACAAAGCTAAAAGGCAAAATTAATTGCTATCATGCCGTAAATAAACACTGGGCTATTTTACAGCTCTATCTGGCTTCTGTCTTCACTCTTTCCCTGCAGCCTTCACAAGCCACTACTGCTGAACCAGCTGGCAACGCAGTGCTGGTGGTTCACACCTGAGCAGGAAGAACCAGGACCAGCAAACACAGGTTTGCAAGTCCCTGTTTAGGAAATACACACAAATGTTACACAATCTCTTCTGACTTATCCAGGAGCCAGCATTATCCATTCCTTGGAGAGCAGGGATTTGCAAGAAACGAGGAAACATAAATCACTCAAATGTGCCTTCTTGAGATGAACACAAGCAGATTTCACAGATGAAGTGTCAGTAAGGAGTGGTGGCAATGGGTCAATGGGCTGGCATGGGGTGGATAAACAACAGCCATCCCTTTGCACTTCTGTGTTGTCCCATCTCAGCTTCTCACTGGGAGCTGCACACAGAGGTGTTGAGGCTCTGCCGGCACACTCATTCTGCTCCGCTGATTGCTGGGTCACTAACTGTGCTGAAGCACCGACTTGCTGACACCACTTCATTTCTGCATGACATAACAGAACAGGCCTTGGAGATTCCTTTATAATGCCACAGATAGACATAAACAGATGCTCCAAACAGATGTAATCAAACACAGATGTGATCTGAAGATTCCCAGGCGGGGTCTGGGGTCCAGCCAAACTGCACATAGCGCAGACTGACAGCAAGCTGGAAATGCAGCACGGGGCTCACCTTTCCTCCCTGCTGATGCTGGCTTAGCAGACTGAGCTAGGTATGGCAGATAAACATGCACCAGCTGCTGGTGTGGGTGGCCGGGCTGCAGGATGGGCTTTGTCACCCCCCATGTAGCGCCTGCCCCTGCCCTGTGCTGGCTGCAGGGCTGCAGGATCTGTTGTCCTTGGAGGATCTTTCTTGTAGCAGATGATTCAGTCAGAGCCAGATGTTTTCTTTACCAGAATCTGCCCAAACAGCCTGTTCTTCCACAAAGACAGTGTCCACAGAGAAGGTGGCCCTTTCCTTCCTGTGGGTGGTGAGCGAAAAGAAAGAGGTGAGTTTTCTGCAACTTAGCAGAGAGGGCAGTAAAGCCATTCCTACTCATAGAAAAACACTTATCTTGGGGCATGATCACTGAAGGGGGGTTGAGGAGATTGTGGAGTGTGGAAAGTGGGAGATTTAGTGCCAGAAATTAATGGTGGGGAGAGTGGGTCCTTCTTTCCATGTCACCCCTTTGTCTGGTGCCACCATTGGGTTTCCACTCTTGCTCCATGTCTCCTTTTCCAGAATCTCCTGGTTCTGTGTCTCAGAAAAGAAGACACCTTTCCTGGACGATTACAGGGAAGACAGGTCAGAAGGTGAAAAAGCAGGGACAAAAAGCAGGATAGGTTTACAAAAGGAGTAGTGCCACCTAGAGCAAGTCCCAAACTGGAGGAGTATTTGGTGAAGGAAGAGTTGGACACGATTCAAGGAAATTTTTACTGAATAATTTCCTCATTTAAGATCCTAGAATATGGGGGTGGAAAAAAAAATCCTCGAGATGTAGTTATCTAAGGAAATTCAATGTGTATTTCTATGTGAGAGAGGTAATAGCTCCTTAAATTGACTCATGATATGGGCTCGATCCAAAGTCCATGGAAAATCTCTGACTGACTTCACGGCTCCTTGGGGTGTAGGTGGGAACTTTGCCATTGTCTTCAAAAAGAACAGGGCCAGGCTTTTGCTCTTGGCCAGAAAACAAATGCAAGGGAAAGACGCAAATCCTTTTGAAATGCTTCAGAAATAATTTATTATTTTCATTTCTATAGCTATACCATTGTTAATAATATTAAACACCCATGAATCTGTTTTAAAGCATATTGTACCCAAGTAGAAATTCTACACATATCTGCTTACAAGTTTGTTGCAAAAAAAGGTCACTTAATAGAAAAAGCAATCATATAAAGATTATATGGATTGAAAGTAACACGTTAAAGAGCACCTCTGAGTCCTTTAGAAATCAGATCTACTGTTTCCTGGATTGTGCAGATGAACTCTTTGCTTTTCAGAATAGCCATTTTATGTATGTCCTGACAGACGTGAGCTGGATGACAGTTGCAGTGATTTCAACAGGGCAAGTTGGAATTTTTTCGAGAGCTTGTACTAATAAATTGGAAGACAATATGAAAAATAACATTAGGAACCAGAAAATACCCATTTGTCAAAGTCCATATCGCCTGCAGAAAAAGAAATTAGAATTTTATCATTCTTTTTACGTAAAAAACGTGGTGAGGCATGGAAATTGTTGAAAAGTTTTGGAGAGGTCTTTTGAAATGAAGGAGTCGTTTTAAATTGATATTTGAATTTATACAGTGTATATATACAGTAATAGCTTTAGAAAGAGGCTGAGATTGGAAAACATACCATGATATGAACCAAGAAAAAAAACACAACAGATTGAGATTCACAAGATTTTCTGAGATTTTTCGACGTCCCGTTTCTTTAACTTCATTTAGATTTCTCGTCTCTATAAATAGGTAACACCAAACTAAACTGATTTTGACCCGTGCTGCCCTTGTCACCAAAGCTGTCCTAGGAAAGCGCTGACTTTCACGGACTCCAGATTCATCTAGGGGTGATCTGAGCATGTGGTTTGCGTTCCAGAATGCCTTGCAAATATAAACAACTCTTACGACTCGAGTACCTTCAATGACAAAAGCGTTCTACCGCCGCACTGACGGCATTCGCCCCTGCATTACACGCCTTATAAGGGCGATGCTGCTCGCCCCGACCAGCCACAGCTACCTCCTCAGCTTTGCTTCCAGTAAAATAAGCTCGGTCAAAGGTGTGCTTTTCTTTCCCACCCCCTCGAGGTGTACCCGCCTCGGAGCCCGCTGCAGAGACGCTCTCCGCCCGTTCCTCACCGTAGGTAACACGAAACGCCGGGAAACGTGCGAGCAAAGCCGACTCTTCCCCTAAAACTGTTCCTCCTCCGAGCTGCGAAGAGGATGATTTGGGAAAAAAAAAAACACCAAAGAACCAAACAAAACACCCTCCAACTCTCCTAGCTCCACGCCACCGCGGGACAGAGAAAGGCAGCAGGCAGCTCCTCCGCGGCCCAGCTCGCAGGGGAGAGCGACAGGCTGGTTGGTCCTCGGAGACAGATAGCCTTTTAGTGCTTAGCAGCGGGGCCCCGCACGGCCGCGCCCCCGAGAGGGACTAGTGGGGAGCGGGGTGACCCAGCCCCCGGGGCCGCTGCAATGAAAGCACCTGCCCCGTCGAGGAAGCGCTCATTAGATGCTGTAATGACCTTCCCCTTGGCCGGGGGACGGTGAAGCAAGTGCGTTTGTACACCCAGACCTAATTCTTCCTTTTTGCCCAAACTGCTAGACCCCTGTCTGAGTTACGGCAATAGGAGGGTTAAAAAGCCCCCTGAGCCCCGCCAGCAGAAGGGGCCGCCGCCGGGCCAGCTACCCCCAAGGGCCCCACAGGCAGCGGCCAAGCTGGCCGGCGGACTGCCCCCAGCTCCCACCGTGTCTCCCCACTGCCCGGCACAGCTTCTCTCTCCATCACTCCCCCAAAGGACAGAGAGGAGCAAAGGTTTGCTCCCCTGCTTTCACATTTCGGGGGAAATGCCACTTTTCCCGGTGTAACAGTTCCTCCCCCTGCCACTCCGCCGTCCCTGCTGGAAAAAGGCCAACGAGGCACTTAGGGCAGCCCAAGGCAGGCGGCTGGCTTTCGGCAAGGCCTCCGCCGTGGCTGTGGGTTGCCGGTGCCCGCTCGGGGGGACCCCCGTCGGTCCCCCAGCCGGTGCGCCCCGCCGGAGGCGAGCCTCTGGCTTGGGCAGGTCGGCGCTAGCCCGGCCGCGGAGCGCCGGAGGGAGAGCTTATGTCTGTGCTGCCTGCTCTGAGGAGGAGCCGTTTCAGAAGGTGCCCAGGGCATAAGGGATAGACGGGGGAGCCTGCCCCAGAGGGGAGTAAGGGGAGGCCCGCAGGCTGCCGCGACCTGCCCCCGCCTACATCAAAATTACACGCGGGGCTTTGTCGGCTCTCTTGGCCCCTCTGAGGCGGCATCTTTCGGGAACTGCAAAGAAAATATTGTCTTGCAGTCATTGTAATCCACGGTTTTCATTTACTATTATTCAATCAGGATTTATCTCTGTTTTTTTTAGGAGGCTACTTTTCCAGGACTGTTACTCGATACTGATCCATTAAATCATTCCAGCTGAGAGATTAAATGTATGATTTGCAACCAGCTGGATTTCTTAAATGGTGTCTTCGCCTCCCTTCAGAGTATGAGCAGACCCGACGAGGAAACACTTTGCTTTGGCATGGAAACCTGCACATTTGCCCGAAGATTACCACACGGAGTTCACTCAATGCCAACAGTATTCTCTTCCTTTCTCTTCACCGGATTAGATTTCCCCCAGCCATAAAGTGCCTCCAAAAGCGAGATACCATCGAAATGCCAACGCCTGCCAACCGAGCGGGTAGGCGGCAGGCTTAAACCTTCTCTAACACCGCAACTCCTCTCCGCCTTTTTCGGGGCTCCAGCGAGACCGGGAAGGGAGAGCCGGAGGCCGAGTTCCGCCCTCAGTGCCCTCTCGGGGGGCGTTCTGTGGTCTCGAAGGAAGGTGAGGGGAGGAGAGGCAGTCTGGAGACCCTGCGTCCTCCGGACACCGCTCCCCTCCGTGCACCTCGATGTCTGCCCCTGCGGGACGATGCGGAGGCAAGAGGGAGCCTGCGCAGTCCTTTCCCGGAGGGGAAAGGTTTAGGGAGCCAGGCTTTCCGTGGGGTGCCAGCCGCCCTTGTGGGGTCCCCGTGGGGATGGGCAGTGCAATGGCCGGTCCTTCCCTTGCCAGGGTCTGGGGTTTGTTTCACGGCTGCAGTGCCCGGGTGAGTATGGACAAGGTGGCTTTATTTGCCGTCGCCCGGCACTGGGAGAAGCAATAAATATGCCCGATTTAGAGTAATTATGGAGAATGACTAGCTGCCCTCCACCTCCGGAGATCCCCCGCAGGGACGGTATCTCGGAGATAGGCAGAAATAATCATCAGATCTCAAAGTAATAACGTTTAGGTGGGAAACTCCGTCATTTCACTATGCCGGCTCGCCCGAGAAAAGAAATAATGTCCCTCCTAAAGTGAAAGGGATCTGAGGCTTTTCCTCCACCGGAGCCGCGGCACCGTCGGGGGTCTGCCGCACCTACGGAGGAGAATGAGGTGATATTTACTGGTTACACTCGGGGAGATGGAGAGCGGTACCCGCAGTAGGAGAGCCCGGTGTCGGCATCGCCTCTCGCCTCTAACCGCTTTGGTTTCTGCTAGAATCGCTGGTGAGGTGGGATCGTACTCCTCCGGCCTTTTTAACTGGGGAAGGCAGCGAGGTGAGCTGCGCAGGGACGGAGCGTACCCCCATGCCACTCTGTCCACGGCCACCCGTGGGGCCCCGTCGTCCTGCTCTGCGGGCCGGTCAGGGCTGCCAAAGCCTCATTGCCCAGCCTCTGGTCCCGTTTGATTCAGGGAGGTTTCCTGACTTTCCAGTTGATGTTTTTGTTGTGTGCGCGCTCGACACGCTCTTAAGAGAGATGTCCCGAGCTGTTTCTCTAGTTTTAAATGCCCCCTCCCTTCGCAGTGGCCTCACTCGCTGTGCGGTGCGTAGTGCTGCGGGTCTGGATCCTCGCCCCGAGCAGCTGCTGGGCTCATGTGTAACCGAATATCTCATGGCATGGAGAGAAACTCACTGGTCCCTGGCCCCGCAGAAGCCTGGGAATCCCGTCCTCCCGCTCCAGCAGCCCCCTGCCCTCCGCGCCTGCCGCCCGCCTAACCCGCTCCTCCGTCTCAGCAAGGACAGCAGAGAGGGTTGGACGGAGCGAGCTGCGAAGAGCGGAGCGCCCGCCTGCCCTGGGTGCCCTGTCGGTGGGGAACAGCCGGTTCCCCGCGACGGGGCGGCCTCGGCAGCCCCTGTGGCAGAAGCCAGCGACCGCTTCGTTTCACAGCGCCGAGGTATAAAGAGGGCTCCCTGATCGGTGATCAGATCGGGCCTCCCTCGGGGATGCCGCTAACTTAGACTTTGGTACTGCTTTTCCCCACGGCGCAGCTCTCTGGCGACAACAGGAGAATGATCTTTATCCTATTTCGATTAAACGCACTCCGCCGATCCAAGTGTGTTCGAAGTTACCTGCCCTCCCCCGGCAGCACCCTGAGGCGTGAAGGGGGAGATCCCTCACCGATGGGTAACTGGCCACGCACCATCGCCGTCTCCTTGTCCCCGCGGAGGCCGCAACCCCCGGGGCACCTGCCGGCGGGGCTTCCGGAACACCGGCAGAAAGCCGGGCCCCGCAGCGGGGACAGCAGGTGCGGGCGGCGGGCGAGGACCTGCCCCCCCGCTCACTGCATAGGGGATCGAGTGTCCGCCAGAGCCTGCCCGCGCTGCCGGCAGCGGGGTCAGTGTGCGGGCCCCCGGGCAGGGTGGCCGAGCGAGGGGAGAGGAGGAGCGCTGTTGCCTTTGCTGTTGAAGTGCTCTCGGGTCGAGGCTCTGCTCGCTCCCCAACCCTCAGCGCAACCAACTGCAACCACACCCGAGCTTCGGAACGGTGGTGTTGGGGTGTCTCTGCGCTGACCCAAGCTCCTGCACGACCGGGAATCACTCTTCCAGTGTGATCCTGGGGACTTTGCAGCAAACTGTTGCCTTTATAAAGTCCCGCTTTTTAACTTTTCACCCCTCCGGTTTTAACTTCCTCACTGCTGCCGGCCCGTCTCGCCTGTGTTGACACCCAGACGAGCTCCTGACAGTCACTTTTCAGACTCAGATGTCCGTAGTTTTAACTACTGGCTTGTTTTTTGTTTCTTTTTCACGCTGCAGCCTATTTTTGGAGAGCAAGGCAGCGAAAATGAATATTCCTGATGAAGGTAGCTTTCATCGGTTCTTCACAAAATCTATTCCCCCTTCCTCCCTCCCTCCCACCCTCTAGATACACAAGCACCATACCGAGGTTTGCATTTTTCATGGTGGGACAGGCAAGTCTATAAAAGGCATGTTTGTTTTTCCTGGCTGTTTCAAATATGTATTTCCTGGAGGACTTCGCATCTAATGGGGTCATCAGAAGCACATGTGCGATTTTCGTCTTTCCAAGTGATTTCTTCTTTCCCCACCCCCCTTTCGGTCAAGCAGCACTGATTGCTGATGTAACATGTTACCTGCCTGCTCACCTTAGCTCCCGCTAAACCTGTTTCCCTCTGCATCCCAGACCCTTGGTGAGGTCACAATCTCTTTCCGTGTGTCTGATGGGGGTTTTCCCCCTAATGACTATTTCCTTTTTCTTTTTATCCCTTCTTTTATGTCTGTAAGACGCGGGTCTGGCTGAAGGCAGGAGTAGCTCATCGCTCTGCCGCCCAGCAGCAAGCACGGCCGCCTCTCGGTGCCCCGAGGCGAGGAGAGGGACCTGCTCTGAGGAGCACCGGGACGCTGGAGAAAGGCGAATGTGATATTTAGAGTTGGAGACTCAGCGTTCTTACCCGAAGTGCGAGGAGCAAGGGAGGGGGGAACAAACCCACCCTAACCCAACAACCAACCCCAGCTCCCGTTCATATAAGTGGGAAGGAGATGGACCTCCTTCCCGATGCCAGGAGGGGAAGCTTCGAGCCCCACTCCCAGCAGCAGAATGGGAAGAAGCTGATCAGGCAGGCCAGCTCCTAAGTATGTATTTTTCCAAACCCCAGAGCTACTTTCCTTCAGACAAACCCCTCACCTTTTCCTTGTGTGCTGAAGCACTGAAAGTTCCTTTCAGTATGTTTTTCTTGGCTGTGTGAGCCGCAGCGTTTTGATTCACTAAGCAGAGGAAGTTAAAGAGCTCTGCAGTAAGGGCCAGTGGCCAGTGTTTTCATCGCCATTCCCTTACATTATTTGTCATGCTCAAGTGAGGGTTTGTTCAAAACAAGAGCCTGCTCATACCGGGCTGCATTTGTTTCTCCTAAAGAAGGTAATATATTTTGTTTCCGGGTCTGGTAACAGGAGCCTGAGCGCCTTACGCAAACATCGCTGGGCAGGCAGGGGCACTTCCAAGGCTCTTCATTCCGGGGCTGGAGCAGCCCCCCTCAAACACACATCGAGGCTTCAGTTAGGCCCAGACTACTGAGCAAGAAGGTGGAAAGAGGGAATGCAGCTTTCTCTGGGGTAGCTCACAAGACATATGTCGGGTAGGCGGCTTCTCTCACCTAGATAGTTTTGAATATCTGCAAAATAGCTTGTATCATCCAAAGTAAAACGCAGCCATGCAGTCTTGTAGATGGGATACCACTGTTTCCTAAAGGGTCCTTCTTACCCCAAAGGGCTTGCAGAGGGAAGGCATTTAACCAGCAAGCTCAAGCATATACCCCCCTTCTTATGTGAAAGGCTCTGATGCCAAAAACCTCGCTGCCTGTCCCCAGTAAAGCAACAGATGTCCCTTCGGGGTTAGTGCCGTATCTTCAGCAGCCTGTCGGGATGCTCCCCCCTCTCGTTCGTCACTGTTGTCCATGGCAGGAGGACGAGCTGTGCCCTGGCAGGACAGCCAACAGTGATTTCTGTCTCGTGTGCAATTTCTCGCATAACGCTTTTCAGCAGGGCGCCAGGACAGGTAACATACAATAAAGCACAGGGCTCCCCAGCTGTAGTACATGTGAATATTCAGTCCCCTGCTATACGAAGGAATTACTCCAGTTACGGTTCTGAGGTCCATAAATACTGCATTCATTATGTAATTTTGGGAGGTTTTATTTTGAGGTCAAATGTAAATATAGATTTCTATGTATATATGTATATGTGTGTGTGGGTATACGAGAGTGAGCCTACGCTACAGGGGCTCAGCTGTGGGCTTTGTCCGCCACATCCCGGCCTCAGCTCGGGGATAGCCAGGGGGACTTCCAGGGATAAAGCCTGCCGGATCCCCACCGTCTTTTTATTTATGTCCCGTAAACAACCATCCATGAGACAAGATATGCCCTATGTAACGTAATGCTAGTGAATCATAACTAATCTGTTTAAAACCAAGGATTAGTCACGTCAGTTTCGGCATATTCCTGTATCGGGAACTTTTTCTGTGCGTGGAAAATCGGGGGGATTTGGGCTAATTTACCAAACATCATTACTAAGGCAAGTACGGTCTGATAAAATGAGTCGTAACATGTACGGGTTTTCAGGTTGCATTACACACGTCCCATCATCTGGGCTTTAAGCTGTGTGTGTGCTCCCTTAATGCTAAATCAACCTGCAGATTTAGGTTTTTTCTTACTTAATTGACTTCAGCGACTCGCCTTCCCTTCCTCTCTCCGTGTATGAGTGATCCTCGCTGCAATTTACGGGAGTTATCACTGCCCCTCGTTTTCAAAAGGCCTTTCTCACTCTGTCAGCCCTTCATTTACTTTCCCCGATCGAATTCTGCCTCTTCTGTGCAATATGACCTTTTATGAACCACGTAAACCCCATCCTGTTTTCTTACTGCCTCTTTAAATGTTCCCCATCTTGGCTTTACTCTTTAATATTTTTTTTTCTCTCTCCAGCGGGCAAAGCCTTAAGGCTTTACTTCGGTTTCGAGGCCATGTTTTATTAACCCAGTCATTCTGTTTTCCTTCCCAAACTTACTTCTGTCTCTAAAAGTACAAAAGTATTAACTAGCCAATTAATTCATTCTTTGCTATATTGCACCACTGCATGTTATTTTACAGGGGGCTGGGATTGTCTGTATCCCTAGGAAGCAGCGGTTCCTCTATTTGTGAAATGTTTATTTTCAAAGGATTAAAATTCATAGCTGAAATTATTAGATGCCCCTCAACGGAAATAACAGGATCTGCCATTTAGACCCTAATGCACGCAGGACCACACTGCTACGCTCCCACAGCACAGGCGGCAGCCACATCATCTCCGCTGGCGAAAAATCTCCCCAAAGAACAGAAACAGGAGGAACATGAGCCTAAATATACCACATTGTCTCCTCTGAAACACTGGATTTGTAACCATGAGTAAGAGAGAGCTCTCTTTCCGAGGCCGATCCTTCCCGTTACCAACATCCGTACCTTCCCTTCCATAGACTTTAACGGGGCCTCAGAGAAAAGTGCTTTTACCAGACACCCACAAACGCGCCGAGGCGCTAATCCAGCCCCAGATTATATCAAATTAGGACATTGCCCGCACAAAACTCCCTCTGATTGAAATTTCAGCCAGCGTCTGAAACCTGGACACGATCTTTGCTGATCTACACATATTTCTATCCCGCTTGAAGCCATATCGTTTTCTCGGTTTATTTTTCACAAGATTTTCATTTTAGGGAATTAAAAAAAAAAAAAAAAAAAGAGGGAAGAGAGAGAGTATAAACCCTCTTGCAAGCTCTGTACAGCCTTTTAAACAGATGATTTATCACATTCGGCTTGGGGTAAAGAATTGGTGGGGAGGGTGTAAGCCGCAGTGGAATCACCCTGAGCTCTTTTCATTAAGCAAACGTGCAAGTAACTTGCCTATCACTTTTGCCACCAGAAAAGGAAAAAAAAAGGAAGAAAAAGGATAGGAATAGAGAAACCCCATTCCCGGCATCCCTCCCACAGGTGCTGGGAGGGCAGTTACAGCCCAGTCATGCAGGACCTGGACCCGGCTCTGGTGGCCGTCACTGTGCAAAGACAGGCAGCTGGCCGGCTTTCTGCCGGGGCCGGAAAACCCGCAGCCTGCCCCACCGTGTCCTTGGGGGAACGGGTGGGCGACCTCTCCCCTCGCCCCAGGGTCCGCAGCACCCGTCCTTCCCCGTCCCTTTGCCTCCCCTCTCCAGTGCACACCACTCTCCGGCCCGGGCAGTCCGACGTGCCCGGCCCTTGCTCGGCGGGACACTCCAAACCGAGCAGGGATGCAAGGCACAGTCTGACTCCCCGGGAAGGGGGGGCCCCAAAATCGCTCGTGTGTCCACCGCCTCTCCCGGCCGAGCACTGTCAGCCCCGGCTACCTGGCATCCAAAACCACCCAGCGGGTGAGTGAAGCAACCGGACGCCGGGTTAGATTTCTAAATTTTATTATAAAATAAAAGCAGAAATATTTTCCAAAGAATGTATTCACATAATATAAACAATAAACAAAACTAAGGTGAGTGACTTGCGGTTGATACTGTCGTTTAGGTCTAAACTTGAGCAGCAATTCCTCTTCTTTTGTAAAGCCTGCTCCTGCCGTCGTTGCACACCGAGGGGAGAATCATCCCCTGCCTTCCTCTGGGGCCGGAGCCGGGCCATCACTTCCTTTCCCACCCAGCAAATGGCGAAAGCACCACAGGGACGAGGCCAAAGAAGCCGTCTCTCTGCATAGCATCAGCTACAAGAAGGTTACAGAGTCTGCCTAGAGCGCGTGTTGCTGCTATAACTTGACTACAACTTTTGTATTCTTACTTGAAATTGTACATCGTACACCTGCCACGGATACATAGCTACAATAGGATAATGGGAGCGATGTGTAACTTCCAAACAGGCATGGCAACAGCGGCCTTGGGCTTCCCTTTCCTCCCCACCCCCCGAAAAAGTACAAATAAAAGTTACCAATGTGCCTCTTCCCACACAGACCAGCCCTATCGAGTGACACCACCGAGAGAGATTCGTGAAGTTAAGGCTGGAAAGAGCTGCTGTACCGAACCGCCTTACAGCCTGCCGTGAAAAATCACAGCTCCTGTCCTACACTCCTGAGACCATCTTTTAAGCAACCCTTAAGGCTTTTCACAACATCACTGCCCACAGCCGGGTCTCATACCTTCCTTCCAAACCCGCAGCCAGTCTGCTGCCAAAGGGCACAACACATCCACTAAGGAGTTTGTCATCGCTTTCAAAGTCTCTGATAAAAGGGGGAAAAAAAAAAAAAAAGGAAAAAAAGGAAAGGAAAAAGGCGGGCTGGTGCGAAGGAGGGAGCGTGTACACGGTTTTAAGAGCCCAGATCGACCAGGTTAGATGACATTGGATTGAGGATGGAGTCCTGCAAGCTGTGGTGGTGCATAGGGTCGGCGCTGGGCACGGGGATGGCGCTGGGGCCCTGCGGGTGGCCGAGGCTGTGCAGGGGCTGCAGCCCGGGGTTGGAGCTGAGCAGCAGCGCGGGGCTGGAGGAGGTGTGATCCGGGGTCCCTGACGGCGTCTTCTCGTCCTCCGAACTCCCCAAAACTGTCTTATTGCCGTTCATTGACGCCGAGAGCGGGTTGTGGCTGTTGGAGTTGGAATTCTCGTTGTTTTCCCTATAGGAAACACAAAAGAGGGAGGGAAATCACCGTGTGGCCGCCGCTCCCGGGAGCGGGAGCAGGGCAGAGGGGAGTTGGGCTCCCGGGGGCGGCGAGCGGCGGGGAATGCAGGAACGGGAGGTTTACAAACTCTGCAAACCTCCAAGGCCTCCATCTGGCGCAGAGGTCTAAGGTCTGCCGAGCTTGTAAACAGTGTCTCCCACTAGCCCAGCGGAAAGTGTCACTTTGCCAAAACGTCATTTTCTGCGTCCAAAGCGTTTGCACAGCGTGAGGAGGGAAAGGGGAGGAAGAGAAGACATAAAAAAATGAAATAGACTTTTTAAAAGTGCTCTTGGAGCTGAAGAGAAGGTCCTGGGAAGGCTGAAGCACGGCGGGTTGCAGCAGGATCCCTCTGCTCAGCAGCCCGCCCTCCCCGGCACGCACCGGGAGGGAAAGGCTTTTGCTTAAGTAACCGGACCATTTCTCCTTCCCTCGCCTCGAGCTTAAAGCTCAAAACATAGCCCAATATGGAAGATAAGGCAAGGAAGGAGACGTAACTCGCTTGTTTACCCGGCCCTCTCGGGGAAGGCTCCGCTCGCCCGCCGCCATCCCTCTGCCCATCGCAGGCGGCCGCTCCCCGGAGCCGCAGAGAAAGAAACCGGCACCACCGGTGCCACTGTCGACAGGGGCCGGCTCGGGAAGGTAGGGCGGTATTCACATATTCACCACCGGTAAATACCGAGAAATCGCTGGAGGCTGGCCAAGCCACTTCTAGACACATATATGTATACATATATAATATATGTATTATTTTTAAACTGAAAGGAGCAAGAGGGGTTGCTGGCGGCCGTCTTGCCAAGGTTAAGGCGGTTTTTAGACATAGCGCTGGTAGAAATCCTTGAAACACAGCCCTGTCTGAAATACGGCATTGCAAGTCCTCTTTTCAACAAAGTTTCTGGGGAACCTACGAACGACGCTATCTGGTAGAAGGGCCCTATCCTGAAGAGTTTGGTCGAGAGAAGCGAAGCCATTGTGCTGACGGTTTTTCCTCAAGGGCTGCAGGATGTGGCTGGAGATACTTGGTGCCGAAAGAATAAAAACAGACAAGAAAGCTCTGTTTGAACAAGTTTGCTTGAATGAATGGCAATCCCATGAAAGGTCTGTTTTCCAACGCCTGGAGTGTAATATTGAGTGTATTTTTCAATGTCAAAAATCTTATCTGTCTCTGGAGACCTGTAAAATTTGATTCCCCCCCCCCCCCCCAAAAAAAAAGATGGAATAAGTGTAACCTTCATTTCCTTTGGATATCTGAAGGTGAGTCCCTGCTATCAGCAATAAAAAGAGCCTTTTACATCTCGTAAAAACAGTCGTAAGGACTGGAAGGAAAATTAAAGCTCTAGCACCGTTTGGGGAAATGTATGGATCAAATCCGTGCGGAGCCCGAGCCTGGCGGGCTGCACAGCTGCGCAGCCCTTCCCGAACCACATGAGGCAGAAACAAAAAGAGAAGTGCCCTTGGAGGCACGGATCTCCGGGAGATTCCTAATCCATCAATTAACCGCGCAGGTCATACGATAAGTTCCGTATGGACCGGGCAATTCGAAGACCTAAGCGAGGAGCCGCTGTGAAGCTAGAGGACGCTTTTTCCTTCTTCGAACCGTTTTCCTAAGGCACAGGGACTGCTGAAGGAAAAGTCATCCCGAACGCCAAAGACGCAGGCATTAAACCCTGCCCGGCAATTAATAGTGCTTTCACTCCATTTAACGAAAAAAACCCAACCCAGTTTCAGAATCACCTTCGGTCTAAGAATATACTTCTATTAACATGAATTCGGGGCACCTTGCCGGGTAGCGAATAGGAACCACAATTTAACGAGCGCCGTAAGAGGTTGCTCCGGCCAGTCCCTGTCCAGGTCTCCCTCCTCACGCTGGGACCCACCATTAGAGGCGATTTTTGCTGACAGCGTTCAGATCAGCTCGTTCCCGGTTGCTCTCCCCGGTTTTCCCTCTTTTCACCGGGGAAACCCTCAAGGACACGTTCCGAGCTGTGCGGGGCACGGCACCCTCAGCCCGGGGCCCCGCCGCCGGACCGCGGACACGCACCGGCAACCCGAACTCCGACGCCTGGAAGCGGCGGGAGGAGGAGGCCGCGTTGCTTAACCGGGGGTCGCCGCCGGCCCTGAGAAGGACCCCCGGCGGAAGCGGCTGCCCCAGGGTCGCCGGGGAGTGGGATCTTGGAGGGGAAGGGATCCCGAGAGCGTCTCCTGGAGCTGCTTTTGACGGACAGCCGCCGTCGCCGAGCTCCCACCTTGCCGCGGAGAGCCCAGGCCCATCCGGGAACGGGGCAGAGCGGCAGGAGTGGGGCGAGCGGCAGGGCCGGGGAGCCGGGGAAGCTGGAGAAGCCGTGGGATGCGGGGAAGCCCTACCTTTCCTTGGCCTCGGCGGCGCGGTCCCGCTGCCGGCGGTTCTTGAACCAGTTGCTGACCTGGGTGGTGGTGAGGCCGGTGGCCTCGGCCAGCTCCCGCTTCTCACGGGGGGACGGGTAGGGGTTGTGGGCGTACCACTCTCGGAGGACGCTGCGGCTCTTCTCCTTGAAGCAGTAGCTGGTCTCCTCGCCGTCCCAGATGGAGCGGGGCAGCGGGAACTTGCGGCGCACCCGGTACTTGCCCACAGCCCCTAGGGGTCGCCCCCGCAGCTTCTCCGCCTCGATGTAGTGCGCCTTCAGCCAGAGCTGCTGCAGCTTGGGGTGGTTGTGCGCCGAGAACTGGTGGCTCTCCAGGATCTTGTAGAGCTCGCGGAAGTTGCCCCGATGGAAGGCCACCACCGCCTTGGCCTTCAGGACGCTCTCGTTCTTGTGGAGGTGCTCGCAGGCAGGGAGGGACCAGAGGAACCGCCCCAGCCGCTCGATGTTGCCGCCTTGCTGGAGCACCTCGCAGACGCAGGCCACTTGTTCTTGGGTGAAGCCAAAAGTCGGGAGCATCGACATGGTGAGCCCTGCCCCGCCGTGCACCCTATGGCCGCATAGAGGGAAGCGGCGCTGGGCGGCGGGCAGCGCCCGGCATACGGGGCCGGCCCCGGGGCGGCGGCGCCCGGCGGGGCCCGGTCGGGCGTCACGGCCGAGCGCGGGGGGCCGCGGCCATCGGCGGCTCCGGGTCCGGAGCGGTCGCGGGAGCCGGGGTAAAAAAAAAAAAAGGCGAAGAGCGAAGAAAAAACGAAAGAAAAGTGTCGGGATCCCGAGCGCGGGCGCCTTTTCCACCCCGCCGCCTCCTTTTTGTAAGTCCAAGTTGCGAGAGTAACTTCGTGCCTCTTTTGTCTCCTATCTGCAGCGCTCGCAGCGGCCGCGGCTCTCCCACCCCCACCCCCCTCGGCCGCCGGTTTGGGATCTCCCTGCTTCCCCCCCACCCCCCTCCGCAGCAAGATCCCACATAATATAGTGGTAAAGCCCTGCTCCCTCGCTCCTCTCCCTCTCGGAGTTTTTTCCCCCCTTTCTTTCTCTCTCTCTCTCCTTTTTTTTTTTTTTAATAATATTATTCTAAGCTGGCATGAAAAGTGATTATCCGCGCTGTGATTGGTCCGGTTATCTGACCCGGGGACTGCCAGGAGAAGACAATAGTTTTAGTCAAATTATTTGCCATGGTGACGCTGTCAATCAGGGGTAACCCGATCTGTTTTGAGGTGGCTCCCCGGCTGGGTTGACAGATTGCTCAGATCCACTCAGAGGCGGCCCTGCGAGCTCAGATATTAGCTAGCGAGGGAGAAATTTCCGCCGTGATTGACGCTGCAGGCGCCCATCGGGGGACAGGGGGAGCGCCAGAGCGAGAAGCTCGGGCCCCTGCCTCACGCCGCAGGGCGCTGAGGGACGGAGCCACCGCCCCGGCCGGGCCCCGCAGCCCCGTCTGGATCCCGCTGCCCCATTCCTGCCCCGCCGTTCCGGACCGCGTTGCGGTGGGGCGAAAAACTCGCCTCCGGCCTTTGCAGAATGTTTCTTTCTAAACGCGTTAACTTATACCCCCTCCCCAGCGCCCAGTAACAACTGTTGGAGAGTTTTATAGGGAAGGGGCCTCATGTACAATAGAGACCCTGTTCTTGACCTGGGATCCCATTACACGCTGATCGTACCTGCCCGGGAGCTGGGAGGGGGCAGGATGACACAGGACGGGGACGGGTTGCTTCTCGTTAGCCACCGGCCGTGCCCCGTCACGCTCCGGTGAGCCGGGCGCTGGCATTGGTGCTCACTGGACGCTGGGCATCTATTTCCACTTGGTTTCCAGGCGTGTGTCGGGGTGTTTCGTCCATGAGAGGAACACGTGTAAAAGTCAGAGACGCTTCTCGTGATTAAGCGGACCCTCATCACCCGAGCGTGCCCATTGCACGGCGTTTTGTGATGCTGCCTGTGCGGGGCAGGGACCCGTATCCTTTCCCGACCCTTTCGGTCTGCACAAAGTGAAAGGAGGAGGGGAGAGGCTGTGCAAGCCGGAAGGTCGGGAAGGATGAGCGGGAGAGCTCAGCGGACGCAGGGCTGTGCGGTGCCCCACAGGAGCAGATCGAAAGGCGGCGGGCGCCGGAGCTCGTCCGGGTGGCGGCACTAGGGAGGAGCCTCCCGGCCCCGACCTCAGGGCAGTTGCCACTGCCTTTAATGTTCCCCGTTTGCGGATAAATAGTAATAACTAATCCCATAGGCTCTTTCTACGCTGTTTGCAGCCCTGACAGGAGCCGTCTCTGCAATTGTGGGTTCCTACTACGGTACCTCTCTAGCCGCCCCGGCGCATCAGGGATTTAGGGAGGCCACAAGAGACCGGGCTGTGGCCTCCCGCCCGGCAGCTTGACCCTCTGAGGACGGTGGACCGGGCCGGGCGGGGGTAGGGGCCGTCCCCGGAGGGAGGCAAGGCCGGGGCGGCGGCGAGCTGCCCGGCGGCTCCCGGCAAGGAACCGCGCTAGGGCTACAGCCAGGCGAAATGCGGCAGGGGAGGGAGGCAAGAGGAGGAGGAAGGTGGGGGCAGCAGATCAGCCCTCGTCCAGCTCCCAGCGTGTCCGGACCCCCGTGCGTATCCATGTCTGTGTCTTCTCGAGAGCATTCCGCTGTGGAAGCTGCGTATCTTCCTACCTGTCCGGCCTTTTCGCGAGTGCTGCCATCGAGGAGCGGTGGCAAGCTTCTGATCCCCCGGGGCCGCAAAATAGAAGCTTTCTTTGCAGGACAAGGGAGAGAGAGCTCAAATTCGTTTAAAACAAATTCGGGAATGTTGGTCATGGGTCCGTAACCCACCCTCCTACCCCTCCGTTGCCCGTTTCTCCTTCCTTCCCTTTGCAAAATGAGCCTCGGCCGTTTAGTGCCTTGATGCCGGCCGATTTCTGCAGGATTCAAACTGTGCTTGTTTATAAACGAAAGCATCCCGATCTCAGAGCTTCCCGGCCGACCTAAGCGGCTGGATAATTCGCAACCCCAGCTGTAGCGAACGGTCGGGGGACGGGAGAACCGATCCCCCGCAAACGTTACTCAGAAACGGCGAGAGAAGCACAAAACCCCTCTCCCACCTCTGTGTGCCGTTAGCGAAGATTATAGCGCAGTTAAACTCCCTCCTGCACCAGGGACCGCGGCAGCGAGGAGCAGCTCTAGAGGGGCTGAGCTGCACCCCCTTCCCCTCCCCACTACCGCACTCAGCCGCCCTACGTTTATTAGGGGTATACCTGACTCCGCTTCCTCTCCTTCCATCTCACAATCACAGCGGCTGAATCTGAACGGGAGCAGCTGTTCGCCCTAGCCGGAAAGGAGATGTCAAAACCTGTTGCATGGACTTAGATCTGAGAAAGTGTCTTCTTAGGACCCTAAAATGTGAGTACGGAATCGATGCGCCAGCCCCTCCGTAGGCGCTTTCACTTTAGCTGTTTTAGCCTTCAGACTGCAGCTTGCAGGGAACGCTGCTCGCTTCCCGGGGCGCCAGGCAGAGGCAGGGCTAGCCCTTTCCCGAGCACCCTGTATCAGCTCGCTTTCCAGAGCAGTGGAAAATCAGCGACATCTGGATCCAAATTCTGTACAACTGCTTTTAACTTTCGGGAAATGAAATATTCCTGTACATGCTAGAAGAGAGAGCGATACAAAGCCAAGAGAGAGCGGTACTGGCTGCAAAGCCACGGCACACGGGACGAGTCAAGCTGTACCGACTGGCGAGGGAATCGAGCTATCGGGCGAGGAGCTTCTTTTCCTTTTTGGAGAAAGAACTCGTTCGCTCCCATATTTCAGCACAGGAGGGGCGAATCGCCTGCTACCGTTTGCCCTCATTCCCTCAGGGACATTTTGCCTACTGGAAGGTTTTATCTGGGATGACCGAGACTTGTGCCCGACCCCGCTGCCTCCCGGCAGACAAGTCCAGGGGCTTATCCCGGTCCCGATGTGACCTTGCCAAGGGCCCACTTGGGAAACATCTCGCCCCTCCGAGCAGTCCTTGCCGCGCACGAAGCAGCGTGCGAGACCGTCAGTGCCAACACAAGCGTTGCGAAATACAAGTGAAATAAAGAGCCTTTTTTTTTTTACCGTGATGTTCTTTTTTATTAACCGGGGTGCAGACTGCAGGGGGGGAGAAGGTCGTGTCTCTTCTGTGGAGCCTTTCACTGCACGGAACTGATTCGTGTCCATGAGTGGGTGCCAAAAGAGCTCTCCGGTTATCTGAAAATCTCTTTCTCGGCTGTGCGTCCACGGTCTCCTTGTAGCCAGCAGTCTGTGCGGGAGTCTGCAGGCCCGCTCCGTTCCCACTGAAGGCACCATTAAAGACAAGGGCTAAGTTACCCAGACTCCTGCCCTGCATCTTTCCTTACGATCGCGGCCGCTGCGGCAGCCTTGACCCTTCTACAGGGGCGCAGATACCGATGGCAGGGCCCGGGCCAAACCCCATCCAGAGAGGCGGGATGCGGGGAAACCGCTGCCCATGACCCTGCACCCACCAACACGGGGCTCCAGACAAGAGTGTCCCTGACAGCGGGGCTCGGCTCCCCGCTTGGGGAAGGCAGGGAGACAGAGGGTCTCTTTCCACTCGGCGCTTCGACTGGCAGGAGTAGCGAACAGATAAACCCCGCTATCTTCACAAGCCAGAAAGCAGCACATCTTTCCTGCACATGTCCACTATGGTGGCAAGGGAGAGCAGGCAAATGGCAAGCGACATCACGTTCGCCTTTATTTCCTTTTATTTATTTATTAACTTTTCCTTCTGGAGGGGGTGCAGTACTTTTTCCCCTTAAAATCAGTGTGCTTTGACGTGGCCAAAAGCCTGCCGCGACTAACCTGCTACTCCCGATAGGCATTTTCCTTGAATCACAGCTACCTTTGCCAGGATCACGGGCCTACCTGCCCTCTGCTTCCAGACCCCGGGGGGGAGTCTCAGCTGCTTTCCTAGGGCACCCTGGGCGCACACGTTTCTCCCTGGCGAGACCCGATCGCTTCAGGCAGTCAAAGCTCACCCGGGGCTTCAGGGAGGCAGTTTGCAACCCGGAACGGCCGTTGTTCCTCCCGCCCTCCCGTTATTTATTCACGCTTTTATTCATTTTTTCGCATTCTGTTTTAAACCCGGGTCCATCCCGTCACGGATGGCACAGAGATCCTGCTCCGGCTGAAACAGAAAACACGTCGGAGTATCCCTTCGCGTAACTAAATGAAGACAAACAACAATAGCTTGTTGTTCCCTGATTTGGGGCGAAAGGAATAATTCAAAGCTTTTGCTGCGCGCAGTGCGCTGTTCCTCAAGGGGACCGGCCAAGGATTTCAGATATGTAGCGGGTAACTCGATTATGCTAACAAACTCTGCTTGAAAGCAAGCGTTGTGGGGCTGCGGGGCGGGAGAGCGGGGCGCTGGGGGCCGGGGGGGGGGGAGCGGAGCCTCCACCCCAGGGAGCGGCCCAGCGCCCGCAGCCCCGCCGCTCCCCTCCACCGGCAGCCGGTACCTGACGGCCGGACCAGAGGTGCTCGGATAACGTTTACGAATGAGATGTATTAATTGAGATTGGGGCCCGATGCGACGTGGCTGAGCTGGCCTCGGTGAACCTTCCCCCCCCCCGGTGAAACGGGACCCCGGGGCGGTCCTGTGTCCCCAGCTCAAGGCGCCGTAACCTCCCGCGCTCCCCACGAAACCCGATAGCCCCCCAACCGGCTGAGGCGGCCGGTCCTGATTACTTTTATGTTATCCCTTCTCAATCTCGGGCTCAGGGTTGGGAGTTTTCACTCACTTCTACCACCAGCACCCTCCCGGCCGTTACCCCCAACATCGATATGTATTCGGGGTGTTCCCCCTCCACGGCCCACAGCCAGGCTCGGATCCCGCACAGCCGAACGGCGGGGGGGGGGGGGGGCAAGGGGGGCCAGGCTGGTGCCCACCCCCTAACCCCCTCCGCTCCCTGCCGCCGGGACCTCCGCAGATGCTCCGCGGCACAAGGGGACCTTCTCAGCAGACAGCGTGCAGCTTACAGACAAGACAACAACAACAACAAAAGGCACATATGGTTAAAATAAGGGGAGAGAGAGCTTTCTGCCTTAGGGGATTGGCAATAACTAGCCAAAAATGCAGGGTATTGAATCTAAACTTCTGGTGGGCTTCTGCGGGATTGACAACTTAAATCACACTACAAGCATCAATTTGACAATATTTGTAAACTTCTTGTTTCCAGGGATCTTCTTGATCAGAGATAGATCAGGTTGGTATGAGCTCGAGCCACGAAGGTCTTTTTTTCCTCCTCCTTTCCCCTCTTCCGAGTTGATGAATAGCGATCAGGTTTCTTTTAATGGCTGCCCCCTATTCTCACAGCCTCCCACAACTAACCCAAGAGCCTGCTTCCTCGACCTCAGTTAATTCCGCTGATTATTCCAAGATGATGAGGAAAGCACGAAGATTGTTCACTGCTCCTACCGAGTCAAGGCATTTTTGTTGCCATCTCCATCCCTCCCTGCTCACGGGGATTTGACAGGGGAGTATTTTTAGGAACTGGCTGCTCTCCCCTCCCTCCTGCCTTCCCTTCCCCAGGCTGCTGAGAGGTTCGGGGTGCCCACCCTCGTCTTGCCGCTCCCTGGGTGCGTAGTCTCGCTGCCTAGGGGCACCCCACGCGTGGGGCCGGCGCAGGTGAGCCTCCCGCTCCCGTGGGGCTTGTGGGGCGCTGAACTAAGGGGAAGAGAACCTACGGCCGCCTCCTGCAGCGCAGGGGGAATTTCGGCTCCCCTCTAGGAAGGAAAGGGGCTCCCCCGGCCGCCGGGTGGGCTGGGGCCGGCCCCACAGCGCCGGAGGCGGAGATCCACTCTGAGAAATCTCACTAGAGGGCTCTAATACTCAGCTCCGACAGCTGCTGAGAGAGGACGAGGCTTCGTCCCTAATACCCTTTAGTCTTCCAGATAGATTCAGCGTGGTAAAGTCTCCCTCAAGGACTGTCAAAGGTAATTCACGTAGCTCATCACTATGACAAGACGTCCTTTGTGTTCTTGATAGCAGCAACCTCCCCCCTGCCCTAACTGCAAGTAAGCAGAGCTAAAGTCTGGTACAGAAGGGTACAAGAGGGTTTTAGGGATCTTCCACCCTCTTCTGTATCCATCCCATGGCAGAGGGAAGGAAGCGCAGAGGCTAAAACAACACATTTCCCATTTTATAGTGGGCCCCAGACATAGGAATCCTTGTCAAAAATCAGGGAGCAAGAGCAAGCACTATTTAAGGATATGTAGATTTATTTTTTCTTCCCCTTTGCTACAGAAAGAGCTTGCGTAAGTTCTTCCATGGTCTATAGAGTGTAGCATGCCCATAAACACATCCATCGTTTAAATTCTACAAGACTGAGGCAAGCTGAAATGTAATGTAGCATTAGCAATACACACAGAGACATTAGTGTCAAACAACAGTGGCTGGTTAAACTGGAATCTGCTCTGGCTCGGGATTTTTGTGGTTTTTTCTTTTTAAATGATTGCTATACTTTGCTGTTGGGAATAAATAAATAATAATAATAAAAAAGTTAACCCTGAACCCAAGACAGTATCAATTAAACCCCAAACAATTATTAGTTGTAAGGGAAGCTTCATAACATTTCAGAATGACTTCCATTTGTTTTAATTCTCAACAATTTCTGTTATGAATAAGGAGATTGCTGTATTTGCAGAAATTAGGAAGTGTAATTTAGTTTGCTTATCTTGTCTTGCAGTTCTCTCAGAAACTTTGTGCACAGATCAAAAGTACAGGAAAAGCTTTGCAGAAAGCTATATAGTTTAGATAATTTAACATCGCTTTCAAGCTGATCGATTTTGCTGCTTCTGAACTTGTGACAATGTTCTGTCACAATCCACAATCATCTGTGGATTCTTCCAACCTCCCTTTTCCTGGGTTAATTCTTCCTTTGACCGTTGATATCTTCTCCTCTTTATTTTGTAGGTTCTTAAACCAGCTCAAATACACCGTGAATCTTCTATTTCCCAGAATAAAACCAAACCAAACCTCATGTAATTTAAGCAGACCTGGCGTCCCATTTCAATTGTTATTTCTTTTTAATTTTTGTCATCAGTTTTATCCTCCTTATAAACAAGGACTTTAAGAGTAGACCAAGATGGATTTTGTCGCTTAGCCGGTCCACTGAACACTGAATTGCTTTCAGACAGTTAAGCCACTTCAGCAGGCTGATTAAGAAACAATTTGCCACTGGGGTACCATACCCACATCCTATTTCTGCATCTACCTTTCAGTTTTTCTATATCTACTACCTGCCACAGCCAGAAAGCAATCAGTAAATGACTTATCAAGGTGTGTGTGTACATACACAGACATGCTTGCATATATTTATGTGTATTTATAGATGTCTAACTGTTTTCATTGACGTTTGTTTCATTTTAATTCATGAAAAAACAGATTCTCTTTTCTTTAAAGCTAAACCCTTTCTTAAATGGTAGGATAGCCACACTGGAGTAATATAATCTGAGAAGCATTTCCTTAATCATGAAGTCTTCTTCATTTCAGTCACGTAAGGGAGGTGGTGGGAGAAAGGAATAGAGCATGGGATAAATGGGACAAATCCAAGGAAGAATTTTACAGAATAAAAGGATTCCCCCCCCCCCCCCCCCCCCCCCAGTTAACATTCCACGACAAATACAGTTGTGGATGAGGGTGAGATGCTCATGTTTATTTGCAAGTGGAAGGAGGCTGGCAGCGGCATTTGGCATGCACTGAAGAAGTCTGGGAACTGGGCCTTACAGTCATCATAAAGAAGTGAGCTTCAGCTTCCAAGAAGAGAAGAAAGTAAAGAGGTATAATTGGCTGAGTTGCATGAGTTATGATGTGGAAGCTGTAGTGTAATGAGAATGTTGAATGCACGTAAGGGAAGGAAAAGCACTGAGTGCCAAATTGGATGCCAGACTTGTGGCTGGCAGGGGTGAGTGAGTGCTATGAATTCAGCAAAGAGAGGGCTGTGCCTGAACATGGTTATTTTAATCCATCAAAATATTCTTTGAGATATTTGAATACAGGGGAAGGACATGGGGCCCTTAGTTTAGAGGATCAGGGCAGAAAGAATGAAGAAAGACTGCAAAACAAAAGAATCAAACACTGTCCCAGGAACATCCCAGAGGAGGTTGCAGGTACGATAAATGATCCTGGGAATGCTGGAGGTTAGTCCAGGATGACTGCAGTGATCTCTAGTATTAAATAAGATGAAGTTTTCAGATGGTGAGAGACTCCTGAAGGGGTGGGAAAGTATGAATTTTGTCAATAAGACATCTCTTTTCTCTGCAGCTGCACAATATATGAGGATGCTAAGTCATGGGGGAAGTTTTCAGCTAGGCCACAGACAGAGAGTGAAGAGCCAGGAGCAATTTTTATTTTCACCCACTCATTTTCAAAGCCAATAGCTGCATTTTTTTTCCTCCAGCTGAAGAAGGTTTGGAAAATTCCCATTGGATAAATAAGCCGTGGCCAACTCCAAGTAGAAGTGTGCAGTATAAATCTAAAGCACACCAACTACGTTCAGGTGATCGGAGGACTCATAGTTTGCTTGCCATTAGTGAGTAATTTGGCTGAGTGTTTCAATCTCACATGCCAAAAACCTTTATGTTGATGAGTGATGCACCTCTGAGAATTTTGAGAACATCTATGGATCCTGTACTCATTCTGCCAAAGATGCTTTGTATTTCCCATAATTAATTGTGCAATATATTTATCCTTGTAACATGTGTCCAGAGAGTAAGAAAGAGTTTTTCTTCCCTCCCACCCTAGCTATGTACTGGCGGAAATGCCCCAGCACACAGAAGTAACTGGAAAGAATCCCAACAGGACTGTGAGCTCTGGATCAGCATTCTGAAAGAAGTTGAAAGTGTAGGGGAAAAGAGGATTTGGCAAGAAATAAGAAGTAGAAGGAGGCTTATGAAAGTAAAGGTTTTAAATCTTTCAATGGTGTTGATGAACTTTCCTCAAGCACCTTCCAGTTTGGCATCTGGCACACAGAGTGGCAGACTGTCTAGGGTGGCACAGATCTTTGCAGTATTATGGGACTATTACTTTTACAAGGAGGAACTGCTCCTGAACAATGCAAACCCATTTTGTCTTCAATGTTAGGCAGGCATTTTAGGAAGACAAGTCACTTTATTATTAATTATGACTAATATTCATTCTATTCCCTGGGGACAGGAAGATGAACATTTGTCTATCTGATTACGTCTCGTAGAGTACTCTTAAAGAACCAAAGAAGTGCAGGATCTTGTTCCTGGTGTATATTTCCTTTGGGCTAGTCTTTCAAGTCTCCAAAGGTGTTGAGATATGGTCGATAATTCAACATTAAAGCAGATGTACATAATTCTTCTTCTGAGAAGTCTTATTTGATGTCTGGAGACCTATAATGTGATCCTCGCTTAATCATTTTGAGCATAAAGGAAACTTTTTTGAGGCATTATAGAAGCAGCAAAGTTTAAATGATCATTATATGTAGAGTGTAATGAAGCAGGCACATTTTGTGCCATATGTTGAATAAACAACTATTTACCTTGTAGTATGTAGTGGTGAAGGCTGATAATCTGTTGCTGGATAATACGGCGTCACATCAAGACTTGAACTATTTCCTTATACAGTCCTCAAGAAATGGGATTTCCCCACTCCATCTGAAAACTCATAGTCAAATATGCAACTAATCAAATCTTGCACAGATGCTAACACCCAGATGTGTGTGGAAGTAATCTATAGCTAGCAGAACTCTTGGATAGAGAGGTCTTGTAAAAATACAGATTAGGCACACATAAGTTAAATATGTCTAACTAGCATGCCAAGAATTTATAGTTTTATGAAATCTGTATTAAGTACAAAACAGTCAGTATTTCCTTCTAAAACCTTTTCATTAGTGCACAAAAAGGAGAATGTAGATTTCTGTAATAATCAGCAGAACCTTCCTATTTCATGCACAATGAACCAAAAGAACCACATGACCTTACTTCCAAGGGCCAGCCCTTGCCCTCTGAGCTCCCATTAGAAGTTACCACTTGAGTATTCCTGTCTTTTAATGATGAACTCTACAACAAACCCATGTAATGTAACCGTAATAATGAATAGTAAGTTTGCACTTCGAGTGGAACTTTTAGAGTGAGATTGTCCAATATTTGCCATGCTAAAAATCAAACAGGACTGGATTTTACCATTTAGATTGACAACATAGATGCATAATGGAGACAAGAAAGAGTGCAAATGCAGATGTGAGTGTTCTTTTTTTAAATGTGAAAAGAATTTTATCTGAGCATACCTATATCTAGCCTTCTTTCCTTAAAAAAATTCCATTTAAGTGAACAACTTAGCCAGGTTTGGTGAAAAATTGTTAAAAAGGTGAGTACTAATTAGATTTTCTGTAATACCTGCACTGCTGTCTCAGATGATTTTACACAATTGATGTAAAACCAACTGGAGTGAGGAAGGCCAGTGAAGAAGAAGGAAAGTCATCAGGAAATAATACATGTTGCAATATCCATTTTCACCGAAGTGGGTATATAACATAGGAGTTTTTTGTACTTCTCTTAATCCTACCAACTGCCATGTGTTACATTAGTTGAGTGTCTACTTAGAAGAGATAGTAAGTGAGTAGCTCCTTATTAGTTAAAATCTACAGCAGCACATACAGGGGAGAGAGGAGTGATCTATTTTCAAATGCAAAGTAGTAAGTATTCATGTTCACCTACAACAGGAAGGTAAGTCTCTTTTTTCCCATATTAATAATATACACCACCAAACCCCATGAGAGTCAGTGGGAACTGGTTTTCTCTGTTTCTCTCTCTGTGTTTGAGTTCCTTGCAGACACAGGCCCAACTTAGATACTAACTTAATAGTAAGAAGATTCACCTTTTGGTTACGCCAAAATATAGATTAGTCTGAATTGGGATGCTAGGGTCAAAACTCAAACAAAGCTACAGGAGATCAAATCCAATTCTAAATTCTGGAGTTCAAGAGCAGATTAGTTTAATTCTAGCGTAGTGGTCATTCAGCATGCTGTTGGTGCTCCCCTTATCTGTCTCCAGTTCAAAGATCCAACATGATTACCTGAACTGGTGTCTTATTTGAGAAAGTCTGAACAGCCTTGCCCATGAAATCCCCCTCTTTCCTTGCCTCGCACCAACACTGTGTATTTTTCATGGACAGATGGTCATTGACCGATCACACTACTTTCTGGGTATCTTCTGACGGCTGTTCAACCTCAGAAACAAAAAGGAACAAGGGAAAGCCGCCAAGTCTGTTTGCTTTATGTGACTCCCCACTTCAGTCACACAAGAAAAGGCCTTGCCTCTTTAACCTGGGCAGTTGATGCCTGGATTTTCTCTTCGTACGTATCCTCTAAAACTGAACCGTGGACTTATGAGGAAGCAAGCTTAATATGCCATGTGCTTCCTATTTGTTGAAGGTATCAATGCTGAAGCTCTGTTGGCATGCTAAAATGTGAACAATTTTACAGTGCAGCAGGTTATGGAAGCTGCTCTTGATAAATTCCAGTTACGGTGTTTTACACTGCACGTGCTCCTTTCTGTGAATGACAGATTGCCCTATTAGGTCTCTAAAGAAGCCCCTGACAAGGGTGATTCAGCACATGAAGAAAGTGGAACATGTGTCTAATTCAGTGTTTCTGCATTCCCTTGCACATTTACACGGGACTGCAATCTTGTTCTCTCTGATATACCAGAGCAAGAAAAAACTCTATTCTGTGTAAGTTACACTCTCCTTGATAGCATCAAAGCCTCTGCTTATATAAACCTATAAACAAATGTATGGACATATTTACCTCTCCTCCACTCTCAACTGATTCTAAAGGTATATGAAAGAGTGCACCAGAAATTTTTCCTCTTAGCTGGGCAGTAGGAAGAAGGACCATGGCAGATAGATGAGAAGTAAATGATGTAGCTTGTTGGACAGTGGAGATTAGAGATTAAACAACCTGCTTCAGTAAATGCTAGAAGTTTTAGTGTTGAAAATAGAATAACCAGATAAAAATATCAACACATACTCTGTACTCTGAAGTTGCTTTTTGCAATAAAAACCTTGCTGAGTAGAACTTTTCCAGGCATAGAAATCACCATTGATGTTACGCACTCAGTGGAGTTAATGGGAACGAAGTTCAAAGATTTAAATACATAATTGTTTGTGATTGACTAAATACCTAAAACATGTATCATTAACTGTTAACTGCTCTCTAAAACCAGAACATACATCCAGTTGAAAATACTAGAAACACTGTGCCTGATTTAGAAACATTAAGAATAACCCAAACATTTCTCAAATGCACAGTTTAAACTTTGCGCAGATCTCTGTTTTGTGGTTTATTCTTCAGCATTCAAGGTGGATGTATGAGATTCCATTTCAAGTTTTAACTTAATGGCTTCTCTTAAGAAACAGGAGAAAAGGAAAGTTATATGAATTAAACATTACATATGATTTGGCAAAGCACTTTCAGGAATTCCATAAGGAAAAGTAAGAAAACCAAAACAAAACCCCACACAGTGGCACAGAGTTAGTAGCAACAATGAATAGTGCACTTACCGTCTAAAAGTACACACTTTTCCGTCAGTCTTGGCTGGTGAAATGTAGAAGCTTAATGTGGATTACACTTTTTAAATCTTTCAACATCAAAAAATAGGAGAGATGTAGTGTGTTTTTATTTCAGAGTACTTTGCATGCAATCTTAAGATAAATGGGAGAGACTGATTGTGTTTGTACCTGTGCCAGACGTTGTCGTTAGATATTGCTGTTTTGTTTCATCAGCCAGATGAACTTACCCAGGGACATCGATCAGATACCTACATTTAAAAGAACACACTGTCAAATTAGTGGATAGAAAGAGTACATTATGAGAGAGAAATTATCTGGTGAAAGATTTAAAGACTGACTCACTTGAGTTTTGTTTCATTAAATGTGGGGTAGTCCCCTTTCATTTTCCATTTAGCACAAATATTCATGGACTCCACTACAATATCAGCCTTATCACAAACTAACTGGCTCAGGATGCACATGAACCTCCCTGGAAAAGACACAGCTCCCCTCTTTACAGGTTCTAGATTGACCTAAAATATGGGGCCTGGACTAGGCAACCCTACTGGCCTTTGTGGAAGAAAGGCTCATGTGTATTTCAATTAGGTCTCATGGTTACAAAGTTCCATGACACACTGCAGGAGCCTTCCCCCTTGGTCAGGCTGGTGGCTGCTTCTCCAAAGGGAAGGGCTTGGGATGAGGAGGAAGTGCACCCATCCCTCCAAAGGACATAGAATATATTCTAAAGGGGAAAACATAAAATGCCCTAGAAAAACTATGCAGGTGTTGTCTTTCTCCTTCTCTCTCTTAGATACTCTTGAAAGATAATCTTTGTTCTTGCACTTACTTAGGTGAAGGGAGCAGCTCGTGATGGTAAGGGAGGGGCAAGGATCAGTCTGGAGAGAGAGTTAGGGCAGATCAAGATGAGCATAAAAAAAGAAGAAAAATAGATTATAAAAAGCTTCAGAAGTTACAACTGACCGCATTTCATCTTTATTTTGGTAACACTGAGCAATGTTGTTATTCAGGTGGGCTAAAAGACCTTGCTCTTCAAAAGAGTTTGTCAAAGACCCATTTTATAAAACATGTAAGCAAAACACCCTCTAAACACCTTGTGTTTTGTGTCTCCATCTTAGTGGTAATTTCTTGCTGTCTTATTTATTATACACTTAGCATTTCTAGACAGAAAATACTTCTGCTTTGTAATTGATACCTATATGATATCCGTCTACTTCTCCCTATGTATTTATTTATAGATACGCACAGAACCAAGTTAACCCTGGAGCCAGCTTCCAACCCGCAGAGGAAGAGCAGGCCATAGAAGAAATACACAACTCAGGCACCTCTGTGAATTTTCACGTCAGTGGCAAATGCTGAAAGGCGCTTGCCATTGCGAGGAAGCCCCAAAGCAGGGTGCTTTGGGAGAGCCGTCTGGCTGTAACTGAGGTCTTTCCCTGTATGTGCTTGCCTGCTTGCTGCCACCTAGGTAGCAAAACATCCCTGCTTTGGTGCAGTACCATGGTCAAAGGGCACAACAGGGCTTCAGGTGCATGCTGAGACCATGCTTACTTTCAAACCCCATACCTTAGTTCTCTTGAAGCTAATGAATCAAGCAGGCATGGGAAGGGTTTACAGCAGGCTTTCACCCAGTAGAAACCCAGTGTTACTAGTCTTATTTAACCTTATTAGCCCTCATGGTGATTTGTATATTGGAGCACAAGTGTGTGTTTCTTGCTATGAGGGGTCCTGGCAAATAGGCCACTCACTATGCTGAGTAGGAGCACCCCAAATCTTTGTAGTACCCAGACAGTTACTGTTCAAAGCCAGACTTCATGTCTCAAACTTACACTTCGTAGAGAAAGCACTCCGTATAAATTGTCAGCTTTGAAACCAAACACTTCCACACCTTGCCTACACTGTAAATCAAGCTTCTCTGCTATTTTCCAGTCAGCTCCATTACACAAGTAGTTTTATTTAGTTTTATAGCAGAGATATATTTTAGCTAAAATGTTCTAGTGGGGGATAAACATGACTATTCTATTCACAAAGTGAAAGGCTAGGAGGCAGTAAGAGACGGGCATAGGGAGTGCAGGTGCAGTACCAAATCCTTACCTGGCTGTCTCAGTACCGGGGCTTAGGGCCTGGGTTCCCTCATGCTCAGATCTGCAGCAGCACCACAACATATCAAAACCTCCCATGGATACTTTCACTCCTCATATCCAAAAAGACATTTCCATTAACACGTGAAAAAATTTTGCCCTAGGTCTTTTGAAAGTGAAAAGAGCCAGCCCCCAAAACTACTGTACCATCCTTGGTGACCAGAAATGTTAATTCATCATTAAAATTATTAAACAGTAAATGTTTGAGATTTATTATCACAGACTTGAAGTATTTCCTTTGATTGTTTGAAAATCTCTATTTTAATTTGAATAATCTATTTTTTTTTTCCTTTTACAGTTTTGAATGCTGCATCTTGCCATATGTGAAACATTTCTTAGAGGTGTCAAAGTGACTTGTCATGGGTTTGGAATGAGAACTAAATTAAATGTCCATACTGCAGCATACTTATATAAATAATGAGGTATTCCAGTATAAACCATTCATTTGGCAGTCATGTCTACATCAGCAAGTACTAAGTGCTATAGAATTCCTGCCTAACTTTGACACATGCAGAGAAAATCAGGAAGGAAAATGTGTGTGTTTAGAGTTTTATAGAGAAAGACAGCCCCTTGTAGTCCATTGCCATGAAAGTATTTCTAGCGTTTCTGGAAATGGTGCAAGAGGTTTAACAAAATCCTCTGGATTCACAGCAGAATGCTGGAGCATTCAGCTGCCTCCCACTGAACTCCAAAATGTGTTTCCATAACTTAGAAACAGAGAGGGTGGAAATGGATAACAAAGTCATTAACGAGTGCCAAGAATGATTTATTATGGGTGATATAGTGTTGCTGCTTTTAAGAAAAAAAAATACATTAAATAAAAATTCTTCATAAAATAAAAAAATCTTTCCTATTGAACATTGCACAGAATTTGCTTTATTAGTGTATTATATCACTGTGTTGCCAGGTCTGGCATTTCTCATCCAAATAATGTTCCAAAGTGCTAGCGAGGCTTGTGGGCTGCAGTGCAAACCATGTTAGGAATACTGCTTGTACAGAAACACAACAGTAGCAAAGCTCCTTTTGCTGGGGTTCTGGAAATAGTTAGCACTGGAGGATTCTTTTATCTTACATCAGCCTCACAAATTTGCATCCCACCAGGGTAACAGTAATCAAAGGTTAATAATACATGTTTAGTTCCAACCTGTCTTTCCAACTGACTAGCTGCTTTTAGCCAGTTCTTAGGTTCTAAGTCTTTCCCAAAGTTCCATGCACACATACTTCCAGGCCACGAGTGGTAAATAAACCTTGTCTTCTAGGTGAATTCTATCTCCAGACAAGAGGCATCTGGTACCTGTTAAAAAGACATCCCTATACGCTGGCAGCAGGCCTGCACCTACTTGAAGCTCATGATGCCCCAGACCCCTGGGTTGACAGAGCTGTGAGGTCTGGCCCAGAGTGACCACAACCCTTTCTCACCTGTAAAGACACTCATCAGGTTTAAGTGTAGGACATGCTGGCTGGGACATGAGAGGCAGCTTTTGCTGGCACCAGGCATGGAGTAGCTGTCTGTCTTATCTGTCTTTCTATTTATACATGATTCATCTTCAAAAACTGTAACCAATGCCTTGATAGAACTCTGAAATCTCTCTGGATTAAGAAATACATAAATAACCCATTCCAGTATTTGTCTATGTCTCAGTGCCTTAAAAGATCAAAATAATTTGGCATTCAATGGAACCAAAGTTCATAAATGTAGCTAATAGCTTGTTTTTCAAGACATCACTTCATGCAAACATGGTAGTGTCTCTAAGTAATTTACAGGTGCGTTGCTTTTAGCTTCAAAACCATGGTTAGTTACATGGAATCACAAGATTTCAGCAATAATTTGACCTAGTGCAAATCTTCATTTAATCATGCAAAATGAGACACTTTTATGTTCTTATTGCAACCGATAGCTGAAGTTTGCAGGCAGGAAGCACAAGGTTTCTATTGCACTCTTCACAACTGTGTCTTCAGCTTGTCATGCAGAGACAAAAAGCCTACCTGTGGTGGAATCTAGGGAGCAGCACAGCCCCGGCAAGGGTAATGGTGTGCCATGCCAGCCACCCATGGTCTGGGTTGCACCTATAGCATATAGGAGTGCATGGTGGCACCAGACACCCCAAATTACTCAGAAATGCAATAAAAAGGGATATCACTAGTTGTTAAGTTGGACTCGAGGTATATTGGGAATATACTAGCTTCTTACATTTTCTTTGGCATCTTTAATGCACCCTTGCAGTAACACAGCAGGCTCTATTCTCTCTCCATCTGCTAGGGATAATTTACTGACAGTTCATTGCTCACTTGGCCATGGGCTGTATAGATTTCATTCATTAAGCATCTATTTCTGTAACGATTATAGACCTGTATGAAGCCACAAAGTTGCTGTGAACTTTTGGCTTAAAATCCTCCCTGCCAGGCGATCTTGCCAAGTACTCCCTGGTCTGACCACTGTTCCTATGGCTTAAGAATATGTATCAATAACTCAAGGGTACAAATGTGTCAAGGGGTTGCAGTCATCCTCAAAACAAACATTGCAAAAACCAAAAAGACATAAGCTAAGCCATAGAAAAACATGGTTAAGGCACTCTAATTTACCTTGTTCAATAGCGATACATTTATGACGAGTGCATAGCAGAGTTGGAAGCATTTTTAGCTTCTATTTTTCTTTTCTTCTCCCCTTAACAGTGTCATTACTCAGGGTGGAATTAAAACACAACTAAGGCCATATTGCACAATCGTGTTTTAAGCAGATTTGTCGCAGAGCATGATACCTCCCACAGCCTCATGGAAAAAACCCTCTGAGCTTCTGCTGCCCATTCCACACTAGACTGCATGAACACACCATGTGGGACAGCTGTGGAAAGGGATTTCAGAGGGTACCAAAGCATTTAGGACCTGTGCTCTACCATCACTTCCTCTCAACACTGGCCAGGAGGTTCTTGTTTCACCGACTGTTGGGATAAGAGATGAATAGGGGAAAGCTGACTGTGTATTTGCTACTGCTTCCAGCACTACAGGGAGGTAAAAGTCAAGTAAAACTCATTATTTTATTACAGTCTCACAATCTTTGTAATGTGCTGCACTCTGAAGAATTTTGCAAGTTCCAAAAGAGCAATATTTTGATATGTTAATTTGGAAAAAATGCATTGTAAGAGAATCCATGGACATCTAATATTTTCTAGTATTAGCATTTCTATTTTCATACTGCCCTGCTTTCCCCCAACATTTTATTTCTACATTAATTTTAATTAGGCTCTCACTGGATTTCAATTACAGTTAAAGTACAGAAGTGGGGAAGGTTTCTTGCCAAGATTGACCAAGAAGTCACAGAGACAGCCATTTCCACATCCTCCCACCTTTCATGCCTAAAGGGCTATATTTTCAATCCAACACACACAAACACAGACTCAAACACTCATGGAATCGTAGTGTGCTGACAAGTTCTTATATTAATGAGATAGCTATTTATCAAAGAGCAACATGGACACCCAGATTTCCCCTTGGCTCTTAATACATCGCATCATGCCATTTAAAAAGTAGTGTCAGATTCTCAGCACCAGAAGAAGGACACAAAGGGGCACTAAATCAGCATCATTGTCCCCTGGCAACAGCTGGAAGAGGTAGCAGTGCCCTCTAAGCTGATGAACACAGCCTTGCAAGTCAAAGTGATGTCCTGGCACCTTGGTAACCCCATCTGGCTGGGGAAGCTCCAAAGTGGCTCTTCTAGCACTGTGGTCAGATTGGTTTCCAGCTGGTCACAGTGTTAGGGAAGAGTGGAGGTGGTATTATATTATATTACCTGTGCTCCATGGATCTGGTTTTGGACTAAACAGGGTCATGTTAGTCAACATGGGTGGGCCCTTCGTGCATTTAGCGTTCTTACCATAGCTAGACAAACCAGGGACCATGTCCAAATGGAAAATGCACGAGACATTTGCAAGAGATACTGTTTCTATCAGAGATGTGGAATATAAGTGGATCTTTAAAACTATGGATTTTTCTAAGTAGTAACAATAGATTTTTATGGATTAAGTGGTGAAAGGAGGTGTTGTTTGCTGCAGCCCAATCCCAGGCCATGTTTGACTGTCATCCTAAAGGGACAAGGCACACACGGTTTCTGCCTGAAGCTATGGGGAACTGGCACAATGCCACTTTCACAAGACTGAACAGGACAGGGCAGTCTGGGCTAGCACTTTAAATTCATTTTCAGTGCAACCCTGATGGGCATGTGCGTGCGAAGGGGTTACAGGGAGGGGACTTCTGGCTGTGTACCTGCCTCTTACCCACCCCTGTGGGACAGCCCCCTTTCCATCTCCTCAGCTTCCAACAGCAGCTTCCTGCAATGGAAATCCTACCCAGAGAGCTTTTTACCGGCTATAAGTGAACATCCTGGCATTTCCCTCCCCACCTCCCTGTCTGTAACTCCTGGACAAGGAAGAAAGAGGGGAGATGAAAAGCCCCAGAACTGCGTCCACTTCTTTCTCTTTTCCCACAACCTAGATGAGGGAGAAAGGGAACTAGTCACAGCCCTGCTCCTCAGCAGCATCCCTCCCCAGCTAAGCCTGCGGTAGAGGGTCAGAGCAAGGAGAAATGTGGCTGGGGGTGCAGAGATGACTTGGGCAGTGGGACAAAACTTTCTGCTATATGGGGATGATAGCTCCTTTGGGTGAAGTGGTTTCATTTTCGATAATATAGAAGTACTGTATGTCCTTGTCTCAGATGCTGAGAACTTTCCAAGTTCTTTCAGGATCATCCCCTACCTCTTATACCTTAGAGAATAAGTTTACCATATAGAAATGCAAACTTATACAATTCCCCACTACTCAAAAGTCCTTGAACGGGATCCAGATGATGTGGGATCATGAGAAAGAGAGACCAAGCCACGGTTACAGCCATGGTGTGCTCCAAGTTCACTTCTACTCACACAAATATTTACTTCCAAGAGACACAGAGATATACATTCTGCAAGACATCGCATTACTTTCCAGTATTTGTAATCACCTGATCAGTGTTTGGTTGATCTGATAGCTGCCTGAAGTATAGGTTACAATGAGTTATCACACTTTTCTGGCAGCACTGAGTGGAAGGAAAAAGCTGTAAGAGAAATGATCTATAGTCCTCAATTGCATGAACTTGGAATGGCAGATAAGAAGCAGATCCATTATTTCCATCTGCAGAAGGGAACCATCTTATATCTCTATGATCTTTACTGCAGATAAAGGTCAAGTAAACCTCTTGCCTTACAAAAAGCCCTCTGTCCCCTTGGTTCTGAGCATCTCTCCCCTGGCAGTGTAACATGCATAATAGTGGAAAAGCATACTTTTATTAATGTCTCCCGAAGAGAGTATGCATTTAATCTCATGCTTCATTTTAATCTTGTGCTTGAACTTCGATCACTTTTTAATTTTGGATGTTAATAAAAAATGCTTTGTGGGAGCAAGCCAGTAATTCATAAGCATATTTATAGCTATTATTTCCCAGTTCACTCAACGTCTAACCAATTCTTACTGGCAGAGAGACACAGGGTTTTCTGTCATTGTTAGGTTTCCACAACAGCAAAGGTCTCTCTTCAGTCTCTTTCCAACAAGATTGGATTGATCAACTATGCTACTGTTTATTTTGCTGTACCTGCCAAGATTATGGCAACGCAGAAATAGGAAAAATTAGCCTAGTGTGAATACATGGACAACAGAGAATGCCAGAACAAATATCATCCCTGAACATGCAACAATTCCCACTTAATTTCATTTCAGGGCACTAGTGTTTAAGATGCATCTCCCAGACAAACAAGGACAAATGTCACTTTCTAATTCAAGTTGGCCATTTCATGGCAAACCATGTTGAGAACGAAATATGTTGAGAACATTCACCAGGAAAGAGTTTTGCATGAAAAGTAAATTACAGCTTTTCCTTTGTTTTTCCTCAGCAGGGCCAGATTGACCCAACAGGAACCCTGATGGGAAATGGAAAAGGGTACATTCAGAGAGGTAAGTAAGGAAAGCTGGAGAAGCTGGAGATACAGTATACTTTTTTGGGACCTTAGGATCTTCTTGTAGGATTGGGATCCCCAAACAAATGTTCAAACTCATACTTGTGTGAAGAATGTAAGAGTTAGGGAAGACAACCACAAGACAAGGCAAAGAAATGTCTTTTTTCTTCTTGTTTTCAACTTGATGTTGCATATAGAGAAATACTGAGGAATGCTGATGAGGGAGGGAAAGAAGGTGATCTTCCATGCTGGAAAACCAACCAGCCTTCTTCTCACTTTTCCCTTTCTCCTTTCCCTCACTGTAATTTTACATACTCATCAGCAGTACTTTTGTTACGTACTTGGACACTTTGGTCATGAACTTATCTTCATATATGGATGCCCTTCAGTTTCAGTGAAGCTTTTGTATGGATGACACAAGGAACTGAGGCAAGCAGTGGCAGAAACCAGAAATTTCTGCAGCCATTTCCTTTCAGATTGAATAACAATCATTTAAATAACAGTTACACCTTATTTTCTGCTGACTGTGGTATCAGTAGTGTCCTCAGAAAGTGGGACTGAGATCACAGTTGTGCTTTAGGATGTATACTGCATAGGGAACATGATTACCTATTTGCTATGTATCCCAACCTCTCTCTCTCACACACACACACACAAAAGAACACAGTTATTACTGATAAAATCATAGGTAAGAGTTCAAATCAAACCCTAAGAGCAACCACTGGACATTGAATGGTTTGGAGCAGAGCATGGAGCAGTATTTCATACTCAGTTCTTATAGCCACAGTGGATCAAACCAAAAGCCTGTTTCACATTTTCTTTGAATTATGAGAGCTCAAGCTCCAGATCGTAACTTTGCTGTTCAGTGGATATATATTCATTGGCATTAGTGTTTCTGAATGGATTACCTCAGTCATTGTGGAATACAGATCCTGCAGTTTACTTCAAGATAAGCATGAGCAGTGTCAGAGCAAACATCTTGGATGTTTTCCAACAGAAAAAGCCCACTCACGGAAATTAAGTGTTCTGTAGGAAAGCTGTGAATTTGATGAGTCTATTGAAAGAGATCCAGCAGGCATCTGACCAAAACCTGACTATTTTTCAATCAGTTCACCTATCTTCCTTTTTTCTCCCAGGATCTACCAGCCTCCATGGGCTCACACAGCTCCACAGAAGGACTGGGAAGAGGCAAAGGCAGTTCTGGGTTTCTGGACAGCATGTTTTGGATGATAGCTCCATAAACTTTTACACTGACAATACTTGACTGTCCCTCAGGTGAAGTTCTGTAGAATTTTTGGATGCATTTTCAACATCAAACAAGAAAATTTCCTCTCAGAATGTCTCTGTTCTCCCATGACATGAAATTCATTCTTGACGGGTAATTCGGTGCCGTTGTGCCAATCCACCACAGCTCTGCCTCAGTGGTCCCTCAGTGATGCAGAAGCTCAGTTTTGAGGTCACTGATGTCTGTCACTGTACCACCAGGATCAGACTCCCTGGGGAAGGCGAGCTCAGTGCGTGCTCCAGCTTCTAACAGCCTACTGGTGGGAATGGGGCTGCTGTGGTCCTTGGCCTGGGACCGGTTTCCCTCCTGGTTTATCCTAAGAACAAAGAGGCTTCAAGGGCAGTGTCATGTTGGGTTTTTTTCCTGTGTACCAGAGAGAACTACTCATCAGAGGTTACCAACTGTGTCACAGACCTTCAAACAGCCATTAGCTGGAAATAAACACTGGTAGTTGCTGTGACATGCTAGATACGACCTCATTACCTAGAAATGGAAGGCTTTCTATATAAGACATTTACTCAGGCAAAATTATGCCACAGGAAGGGATAGGCTTACTTTTCCTCCTCTCTATTTATTAAAACCATTGCTAACTTGTTCTTTCATAACTTGATCCATGAAGTTTGTGACAAATTGCTTGCTTAATTGAAATATGTCAGGTTTCTAAATCCTGAAGTTAATTAGCCCTCCTCTTCCTTCTAGTGGAAGCTGACCTTTAATTGTACAATATTAATCCACATATTGTATGAATTATGCGAAATACCCATTTTGCATGTTGAGAGAGACGTGGATGTGTTCTTGTAGTGGAGTACAGTTACATAATTATTTTAATTTAGCTATCAGTTTAATTAAATACTTGCCGAAACCAAGCTTTTTCAGGAAATTCACAATTACAATCAATTTGAATGTACAGCTACATTAATATGGTGACAAGCCCAATAATAAAAACTAACTGAGTAATTATGGGCAGGTGCTGAACAGATGTGTAAACAGAAGGGCTCTGCATGGAACATTGTTATATATCATTTTGAAAAGCAAAAGAAACCTGTTAGCCATAGCCATTCATATATGCAGTTATAATCAGTCACAAAAAAGTTAGTTCTTTGAATTTAGATAAATCATTTAAAAATGCGTATGGCACTTATGCTTTCATTTTCTGTTTCTGGAAAGAAAGTCTAGTTGATTGAAGACTGCTGCTCTACTGTACTCAAAGAGTCTGCCGCACTATTGAAATATATTCTTCTTTCAACACATTTATGATAAGTGGGTTTTGAGTTTGGAATGGTTTAACAGTCAAAACAAATCACATTCCATGTTACAAGTTGAACTTTATTTAAAGAAGGGGGGAAGCTAAGACTAGTTTAAAGTTATTTGCTCAAGTTATCAGATTGCCAAGATCCCAATTTAACCTCCAAAGCATTGGAAAACAATGAAATTGCATTACTGCTGTGAATTGCTTTTAGATAGAGTTAGTGGTTTGCTATTTTTCTTTATTTTTTCTTTTTTTCACACACCAGTGTATTGAAATATACTTTTTCAAGTATTCTATTTTTGTGTAAGATGCCTTCCTGTGTAGTGCATTAGAAACCATTATATTTGTGATGCAAGCAATTGAGTTAAACTGAAATAGCTTCTATAACAATCATATGGAAATCCCAAGGAGAAATTAGCATCTAAGGAAAGATGCACATGAGTCAGCCCCCTTGACGGAACAAGGGACAGCATCTGAAGTAGCCACATATATACGGGGGGCATGTCTAAACTAGATTCTTTCAGGAACTTAGATGCTTTATTCCAGACTGCAGGGATCTGCTTTCCTCTCCTCAAGATTCACAGCTCTAAACTGGATCTCAGTGGCTAGTCCAGGCCTGTCTCAGGTAACACTGGAAGAGAAGTAAAATGCTTTTTCTCATTCTCACGAATAGTCACACCAGCTGTTAGCACTATGGAAAGCTCTGGGAGGCAGATGGAGCTGTGCACCATTCTCCTCCTATCCCACCATGTGCAGGGCCACTGTCTCACCTGGAAAGGGAGCAACAATTGCTACGTCTAGAGGGAGATTAATAATGAAGCAGTACTAGTGCTGCTGCAGTAAAAAAATGTCTGAACAGATTCCCCTCATCTAGTTCATTTGTTAAAGGTCAGACCGTAAAGCACACACTTGTATTCCAAATGTGCTATGAACTATTTCAGGTGGGGAAGGAGAACTGGTAATCACAGCCTTGCAGCCTGCAGACCTCTGCAGCTGAATAGTCCCCTGGGTCACACAAGTGCCAGTCACTTCTATACTGTGTGCTGGTATAGGACTCCTCCATACTACCAAAGGCAATAGTCAGCCTGCAGCCAGTATTAGAGCAGAAAGATGACACCAGTAGGTATAAAAAGCTTTTACCTTTGACTCAACTCCAAATTCCCAGATACTCTAAGCATTTCCTGTAGAAAATGAAAAATGAAGCAGTAATTGCTTCCTAGGAAGAATGAACAAACCCAAATCAATGGAGAGGACAAAATAGTCTCAGTTGTACAGTGAAAATCCTCAGGAATCTTACTGCCACGGCATGCCATCCTTGCTAAAGGAGCATAAATAAAAGGATGGGTAGGCTCTTTACGCTCAACATGCCTCAGCTACTGGATGGGGGAGGTTTATTTTGATGAAAGGCTTTGTTTTTCCATGTAGAAAGATTGGAACACAAAGATTTTGTCTTTGTCAGGGATAACCTAATGGTTAGTCAGACTAAACAGGAGATGTAGGAAAGTGATGAATGCAGGATTTGGCCCTTTGTAAGGTCTGGATTTTCTTTCTTTATTACATGGAGCACAGTAAGCAGCATATAAAATAAACCTCAAGCATTCTGGTATGGAGAGATTTTGCTTGTCCTTTAAGAAAAAGTGGACTGGATTTCCTGCGTCCCCATAGCCACCTCCTAGCTCTGCTTTCATTCCCTTTCCAACTCCTCCCATAATCTCCCAGTTGATCTGTGTTCAGTGTCTGAAAGGCAAAAAGGGAGATTTCAGGAGAATTTAGGGACAGTCCACACCACAGGTGCAGAGAAACACAAGCCAGCTCTCCCTCAGTGGCAGTGCAAAGATGCTCCTGGTAACCCACATGAGTTAGCATCAGAACCAAAAGCAAGACTGCTGCTTCAGTGCCATGCTGAGCTGACCTGGCAATAGTACCAGTGCCTGACTCCACAACACACTTGGTGAATGTTAGGACAGGAATCTTTGCAACACAGTCCCTGCCACTCCGACAAGCATACATCTAGCAGTAGGTGTTTAAGTTGCTTTGAGTACTTGTGCCCTTGGTCCCCTCAGCAGAGAACCCGGTGCCTTCAGCTGTGTTCTAGTTATGTGGGAATCGTTCGAGCTCACTACTGTTGCCACAGCTGCTAAAGCAAAACATTTAGTTAAAGATGAGGGTAAGCACACTTTATAGATGTAAGCATATGTCTGTCAAGCTGCTGCCCAACAGCTTCCATAGTTATGTGGCACCTTATGTTATCCAAAGCACTTGGAATTTTCCAGATAACAAAAGCTAACTAAGACAGATACTATAGCTTTATGCTGCACTTGCTTCCTGATGGAGTTGCCAATCCAGTGCTTTGAATTCTGTGCCAACAGCTCTGACACAAGTGAAAGAGCAAGCTGTGCTTTTAACAGATGCAAATGCTTTGGTTGCAGTGATCGCTGCCTTTTCAAAACCATTATCACATATGTGGGATTTCAGATGCATGCTTTTTCTGAAGCGACAACATTCAGGCAAGCAGAGTAGCTTTTCATGGCTCTGGCAAGCTTTTAAGGGGCAAAAGCAACTGGCATTATCCAGCAACTATTTTACTGTCCTGCTAGTGCTTGTATTGAACGGATGCATCACATGTGGCTTGTGGCCACAAGCCTTACTGCAGAGTGCTGGGGAATTTGAAGTCCTTTCACTGATAACTGTGGAATGAAGACAAACACAACAACATTATACATTAATTTAGTGATTAGATAGTCTAGATTTGGGAATAGTCCATCTCTAGTCTTACCTTTCTCACTCTCTTTTTGCATGTCTCAGCCTAGGGAACTGCTCCTGAAATTGTGTGAAATTTCTTGTTGTGCTTGAACAAGGTTGTCACAATACCTCAAGAATTCGATACCGTCTGTTTGCTTCTTTTAATGGCAATTTTTACAGCAGGAGGTGCATGGAAAATTCATTGTCTGTGGAGGTGATGAATATAATCCAGAGATACTGTCATGCATCTTCCACCAGAAGATCACATCAGCTTTTCTTTTGTCATTAAACATGTTCAGTGTTAATTCTAAACCTTTGTTTTGCACAGAAAGGATCTGGCAAGTCTTGGCACTGTATGCTATTCGTCAAAGAAAGAAAGAGTCCACACTTCATAAAGCCTTGACTCTACAGGTGTGTGTTGGGTTTTAAATGGTACATAGTGTGTCGTACAGCACAACTCAAGGTTGCTCTGAGGAGCAAATGAGGCTCTGCTTTGAGTCTCCTACTGAACAGGAGCAGGTGCTAGGATAATTCCTTACTTAAACATATTTAGCATGCATAAAGAAAAGCATGACCTAATTGGGAAAAGTTATCTCAAAAATTGAAGGGCTTTTTTTTTTTTGACTGGGAAAAATAATTTTCCTGTCATTTTTTAAAGTTTTATTAAAAAAGAAAATAAAAAAAAAAAAAGAAAAAAGAAAATGAAAACTTATTTTAAGGTAAAAAATGCCAAGTTGTTTTACCTTCAATTAACTATCCCTCAACCTTCCTCCTTAACACAAACTGCCATCTTTTTTGCAGTAAAACCAATGTAGTGGAGCCAGCACAGATTGCCCAGAATATACTTTTTTTGGCAGGAAAGAAAAAAGGGGGTTCAGGAAAATTTTACTCTACTGATGAAGAAAAGCCACGTCATACAGTGCAAAGACTGGCTGAATCTTCGGGTAGAGACACTTCAATCTCTTCTCTGCAGAGTAACTCACTGATGTTCTCATCAGCTCCTGCTCCCCTTCTCTTTCTCTTTTCTTCCCTCCTCCTTTTCCTCTTTCCGTTAATGAATTTCTTCATATTCAAGCCATCACTTCTGAATGTGTGGCTTGCAGATTTTAGTGCATAAAGAGATGAAAATATTCCCCATAATCAAATTCTATCTGATCAGGGCACTGTTGGTTTCTTAGTGACTGTTCTGGCCCAGGTCACAAGCAAACCAGAGAAACTGTTCTCTTTCCTTTTCTGTTAAAAACATTTGCAAACATTAGTCTGTATGTACAAGGTGAAAAGAAACTCTAACGGAGCTGGAGGTTTTTGTCCCAAGGAAAAAACAATCCTTTCTGGGCATAAATTCTCTGAGCCTTGTGCTTTTATGCTGTCCATTTAATAGAAGCACCACTGCCTTTACAAGGTTGTCTCATTCAAACAAATCACCAGGTAATTTAGCAGCTTTTCTGTCATTTTCATACTTCTGTCGTTTTCTTTCTGCATAAAACACTGACTAATCTGCTATGATAATCTATAGCAGTATCATATGGGCATCTGCTATAGGGCACATTGTGGACCAGAGCTTCATCCCTCCCTAGCTGCACTTTCTGTCACTCCTGTATCAGGCAGGACATCTCACAGGAGGTGACAGCATGCTGAGTGTAGATGGCAAGCAGCAGTTTGGTTCAGGAGCCAGTGTGTGCATGCTCTGCCAGCAGAGTTTACCTGTAGGTGCGCACTAGCCAGGACATCCTCACATTTTAAGCCACACAGAGCCCAAAGCAAGCTTGTAATCATGGCACTCACATTTAACTTAAAAAGAATCTATTCTATTACATAGTATCTAACAACTCCCCCCCCCGCCTTTATCTTACAGTCGCTATTTCTTTTCAAATGCAAGGAGATGCATGAAAAGTCTAATTAGTTTTATTTACACTAGGTTTCCACATATACATCCATCTGCTGTCATTTCAGAGACACTCCTCACTTGCTCATGTCCATGTATGACACCAGCTATTCACACAGGCTACTTTAGACTTTATTATAAGGTAAGATTCAGAGTTCCTAAGACACCTGGATACCTTAGTTACTCAAACCATCCCTCCTAGGATATTGCCCTTCCCAAACTCCATAATATCTTGCTTCTAAACTTTCTTCTAGGGTATTTTGCTGTAAACCAAGACAACCTATTAAACCAACTTGTGAACCTCTAAATGTTCAATATATACTGCATCATGGAGATATCTGGCTAACAATAAACATTAGGCAGGGCTTTCAAGCTCCAGAGGATACATGAAGTCCCTTATTAGATTAATTCTATCATTAGACCAACATCTGGCTCTCAGCTTCTCTCATGATAGTACTGTGGTTGGGGTGTTACCTCAACTTGCATTTTCATAAGCTAGACTGTTCAGTGATTTATATCAGTCTGCTTTTAATCACATTGTGCCAAAATTAACCAACTGTAATTGCCACCAAGGGCAGGCCATCTTCTGGAAAGGACAGAAATGAGATTAGCTATCAGGGCAGGATGCAGCTGCGTGGCTGTGAAGTGGAAAAGTGATCTGTGCACAGGTTCAGCCTCTACCCAGTTATGAAAGTGAAAGACCATAACACTAAAGGGGATAAAGGGGGACTGAAGGATCCGTGGCTTCATCCTTTTCCCCCTCCTCCCCTCAATTTTAATTCTGTGTATTTTTCAACTGCAGAGAAATTGAAACATCTTTATTTTTATTTCATTTCTCAAGCGCTCTGTTTACAAGATCAACAAAAAAATGTAACTTCAAATCTCAGACAAAGTACTTCCCCTCTCTTCCTCTCATAATTTCAGTTTGTCAGCAAAAATACCCCCATAAACCCATCATGTTCACATATGTGTGCTCAGCATCCAAACCACACTGTGCTCTGCAACATGGTGAGAGCATAGCTGAAAGGAGCAGAGGAATGGGATCTGAAAGGTGGGAGAAATCCCTTTTTCTGCTTTATATCCAACACTGATTGAAGTCAGAGAGTGAGTTTCTAGCAGCTTCTGTATGCTTTGGAACAGGCTGTAATGATGGAGCTAGCAGAAGATGATACTCAATTACAACACCAGCTTCCTAATAGTTGCCAGTATTTTTTTAACTAGGAAATATTAGCAAATGTGATAACACAGTGAAAAGTGGTGACAATAGGAATACTGTTCATATCTTGTTCATTCAAGTTATGACACAAAGTAGAAAATACTATTAAAACCATGTGGTGATCTTTTAAGTATCTGGCTTTGTTTAAAACTACCCTGGTTTTGCAAGATCAAAAGTAAAACAAAGTCTTTACAAATCATTTTGTTAATCAGACAATGGTGATACAAAGATCACTATAAGCATAAAGGGAAGAGGGAGCCTGGCTTTCATTCTGCTGCTGCAGAAATGGAGGGAAAGGGGATTGAGATGGGGAAAAGGGCAGAAGAGCCTTCCTCCAAATGTCAGTGCTCTGTCTGCATAAACCGGTCATAGGAGTGGACTCTTGGAGGTCTTCCCTGGAGGGAAAGAATGAGGTTATCACACTGTTAGTTGGCTTCAGAGCTAAAAAGAAAACTGCCACATGAGCCCAGCCTTGAAATACAACCAACTTATCCAGTAATCAGTAACAGCTTTTCCGTTCAGTGGAAGATGCAAGAAACCCGCAGCACGTTCTCAGTAATAGTTTTGATGCATGCCTTGCTATAAAGCTGTTCAAAGGGAAACTTAGTTCCCAAAACTGTTACAGCTATACTCTATATCCTACAGAGCTAGATCCTATAATCCCATTGATGTATCTTCCTTTTTCTTACGGTCAAAGGTTTGCCAGATAAAGACTGATTTATTGTTTATACTTCTATAATTACCTCATGGAATTTAAGCCCTCAGATCTAGCAAACACCTCCTCTTGTAACATCACACCTATTCTTTCCTCTTTCTCTTTTTCTCTCTGCTCACATCTTTGCTTCTTGTTTCTCCATCCTTTGATGTTCAAGCCACTGTCATAATTAACATATGCCAACTGGTCCCCATCCCCGTCCCTGCTTCACTCTTCCACCCCCATGAGCAGGAAGGCAGGAAAGCATCACCCCCTTACTGTGCTTCCCCCACTTGTGCCTTTTCTCCTTGGCAGGTAGAAGAGGAGCAAGTGGCAACCAACCTGGGGTTCTGCTTGTACCTGTCCATGGATGAGTGGGAATAAGCAGCAAAGATCAGATGGAATAAAGAGCCCCAGAAAAACCTGGTGTATCCTGACAGAGTGTCTGCTAATATCATATCAGATGCCATAAGCCACCAGGAGAAAAAAGTGTGTCCACAATATTCCCTGAAGCATTAATGTCTCTTCAGGATACAACAATAGCAAAAGATACTGCTGAAGTTGGTGCTAATAATATGCCTGCTCTCTCGGAAGTATCCTTCATGTTCATTATCTGAGACAGCTTTAGTTGTTTTTTTACTAAGACCAACAAAAGAAACTTTGAAGGAGCTTCCTCTTTTAGGTGGGAGGATAGACTCAGTGCAGTGACATTTGGCAGATAAACATGTAAGCTGAAGCTCTGCCCAAGCAGAACTGAAAACTAATCTCCAGAACAAAGAGCAAATTTCATTTAGGCCTCAACCAGCTATGAGCAATCTGCAGATAGTATGACCTAATACTTGCCAAAAAATGCGATTGCTAATTTTGTAGGCATGATGCTGGACCTGGTTTAGAAAAGTATTCTATAAACTAAGGCATCGTACCCGTACATGGGTAAAAGGTCCATGACCGAAGCTCTCACCACAGTCATGCACTATTGTTAAAGGGCACAGAAGGTGAATTTTCAAGGATGCTCAGCACTGGATTACCTCTGGTCCCTTAGTGCAATTCCTGTTGACTGGAACAGAAGTAGGGCAATGCCAATCAATTTTTAGAGGACTTCACACGTACTCACAGAGTAGTTCTGGCTTTACCCAATGAAAACTGCCTATGTGACAAAGCCTGTAACACAAAAGCTGAGATATTCTGGAAAGCACAATAATTCCATGCAAGAATAGGATGTCATATATAAATTAAGAGCATTAAGAGGTGCATTTTTAAGCCTAAAGCAATTGAGATGTCCTTGTAACTAGACTGCTTAGGTAGAGCTTGGCTTGGGAGATACCCATCCTCAGGGCTTAGCCACATGGCTGAGTTGTTTCAGACTAACAAGTCACTGAATCATAACAAGTTCCAGACTAACAAGTCACTGAATCATAATATATGAGCCTCTACTTCAAGCCACAGCAAATAAGAGGTGCTTTGGCTTAGTTTATTCAGTAAAGTTGGCATACACAGAGCCAATTATTGAAGCTTTTTCTGAGGTGTTTTTTGGCTTAATCTAGTTCATAGTGAAAGATAGTGCACATACAATTACTGAAGTTTTTCTTTCCCAGAAAGCCTGTTAAGCAGGGTATATTTGACATTGTAGTGGTGTAAGCCGAGCCCAGGACAGGCATATATTTGACAAACTTCTTATAAGATCCCATCAAAATACCTTTTGAAATAGATCTTAATTCCAAGTGCATGGGCAGGAGTCCTTATGCCACGTTTTACCACATGGCGATCAGAACTTTGCTCAGCCAGTATTGTATTTTGACACAATTTCATGCATGTATCTACGTGGGAAAGACATCACAATTCAGTCCATTTCTTTCAATAAGAATATCTTTCATAGGTTACTAACCTGTATTGGGAAGCCCTTATTTCCCGACACTTTGCTGATATTTTTCAGTCAGGGTGTTTAAAATATTTAAACAAAGTCCTTGTCTTTATTTTAGACTCAGTTATCAATTGAGAAGGAAAGCTCTGCTAACTATGAGACACTGGGAATCTACCACAGAGTTTATCTGAGAGGCTCAAGAAGTGGTATAAGTCAGTACAGAACAGCTGGATGTAAATCAACTACAAGTCGTCCGAGTTCTGGCACAGCTCTTCAGTTAGGCTAATTTTTGCAGCTGAGAATTGCTCCCAGATCAAAAACCTAGGATTTGGAGCAAGCACAGCAAAAATATTACTGGCACAGAGATAACATCTAAATCAATGATGGGTGCCCAGCGTACATGACCACCTTATAGTTAAAATATGAAAAGAAGGGCTTTTATTAGTTTTACAGTCGTGACTAATATTTTCAAGTAATGCCAAATGCGTTACAGATGTTGATAGGATCAACTGCTGACTACAGCTTACTCCAACACAGAAATGAACCAAACACTTTACAGAAAGCCAGATCAGAACTTTGCAGCCAGCTTCCCTGTAAACCTAATCACAAACAGCGAAACACTGCAAATAATACTGAGCCACTTCAAAATCCTACATCAGTTCAAGGTTTCGGGGAGTTTGCTCACTTTGCTGATGGTGGCTTATGAAAGGCTGAAGCAGTGTTCTGCATCTTGACGCAACGCAACTCAGCGAAAGTCCTGTCCTGGAGCTGCACACAGAAAATAATCTTGTTAAAGTGTTGGCAGGGGATTGATGGGATGTAATAAGTGTTATGTGTTGCATTATGAATTTTGCACGTCAAAAAATCTACTCTGTGGAAAAGAAGACACATCACATTCCAGCGTCTGATGAAGATGGTGTCTTAAATGGAAGGAAGCAAAGGCTGGACACCAGTTTAAAATTCACCACTTGAGTTAAATCGAGAGACCAACAGGCACTCCTTCAAGAAAGCACAATTTGCTAACTGAGAGGAGGAAATGCGACCATTATGATGGAAGGCAGACTGTCACTCAGTCAGTCTCTATAAATAAGGCATAAGAAGGAGACAATTTCCAATGTTCTGGGCAGTCTCACTCTGACTGTCCTTTCTAGGATGCATCTCACCTCTTTCACCTGGGACAAGATTCCAGAGGCCAGTAGAGCTTACTGTAAGGACATTATTTTAAATACAAAGTCCAAACTTTTCATCATTCCTTCTTCAAAACTGACCTCTGGAAGTTCTTTGTAGCATTATATAACACGTGCATAAATTTTTAAGTAGTCTGTTGAGGTAATACATTTCTGATTATCTGAGTAACTCATGAAGTGTGTAAGAGAAACATGATAAAATCGAATACTAATCCATCTTCCACACTGCACTCTTCTAGTGCCATTTAGATGTCACCTTTTATACCTCTGTAGGTCCATTCTGATTTCCAGCTTATATAGATGACTGGAAATATTTTGCTTCAGGATGGAAAAATTGTAATGCACAGCAGAGGTTCTTGCTTAAAATGCCACACACACACCTCTGATCCAGATTTTGGGATGTAGAAGGTTTTTTCAGAATCACTGTTTTAAACTCAGAGATATATTGTACAGTGTAATTTCTATGCATCTTGACTTTGCTACCAATAACATTTATGGCAATTTTCATACGAGCCAGACCTAATATCAGACGCATTTGTGTTTTCCATTACACAAGGGAAATATCAGGTGATAATTGGAAAAGCCTAGATAAATGTGTTACTAGTAAGTCAAACTGTGACAATTACCAATTTTCTGGGAGAGTTCAGAAGTGATCAGGAGCATAGCAGGATTCAAAAAGGATTAGAAATGTATAAGGACCATAACACAATCCTGGCAGATCAGATGAAAAAATAGATAGAGGAGCAGTCATGTATAAACTCATGAAGGGTTTTGTCCGGCAGTCCCTCTTAGGCTCAGTGGCTCAGTGGTGCTTCAAGAATCATTGGGTGTCTCAGGCCATGCAGGACACTATACGGGGCTGAGACTTTGCTCTGGGGAGAACCCCTTGTCTGGAATGATTTTTCTATAGCCATCCATTATGCATGTTTCCTGGGCTTAAGACATGTCACCCCTAAAAACAAGGTGGTGGAGGCAGCACCACACCGGGTCATGAGCAAAACTTAACTGTGATAAAGGCAACAGCCTGCAACAAGAAGCAACAAATCACCTATTTGCCCCTGCATGGGGAGGAAGAGATTGGCTGTTAGCTTGCCTCCCTGACTCTGCACTGCTGGGGAAAGGACAAGATTTCAAGGACAAGGGAAGCTAGATAGGGCTGGGGAGCCAGCCTCTTCAGGCTTGCTCTCTGCAATGAGATCTTACATTACAAAAACCATTAAGTTCAGAACCGAGTTTCCCTCTGGGACTGGTGAAATTCTGCTTTGCCAACAGGGGTGAGAAGCTGTAAACTGGCTCCGCTGGGACAAGACAAAATCACAGATTTGGCCCTAAATCTGTGTGCTGTATGTACCTAAGCAACCTGAAGGTGTCATGTGTACTTGTTAACTTAAAGGAGGACTTTCTTTTCTCAGAGAAACTGCAGGATTCAGTTATGTGATGTACAATATGTCATCTACAATAAAAAAATACTACAGTCATCTTCAACAGAGGTGCAGTCCCCTTTTCCCAGTTGTCTTATAGCTCTGGGATAAGAAATCCAAGAGTTCTTGCAGAAAAGGAATGCTTTGTTGTTGCTTTTTACAGGAATTCTGAGTGTTTCAGTGAAATTCTGCTTCTGGATGAAAGCAGTTTAAAGTCTGAAATGTAAAGTCCTAAATTGCAACATCTCAGAGTTTATTCTTTTTTTTTTCCTGTCCTAAACTCCTATTTATGACAGTAGAAAGCAGAGGGATGAAAGGGCATTTTATCCCATATCCACATAATTAATATTTATGTACATTAGATGAAATAAGGGGAGCTAATGCTGTGGGAGAGAATATGGAATTACATCGCAATTTGGAACTCTGTAGCACTGTATCTTATTATGCTCTAAACAGTTTGTGGGGTTTGTTCATCCTGCTGAAGATGACAGGCTTTATTTATGTTAGGAAAAGTACAGTACATCCTGGTAGCATCTGCTGGGTCATCTTGTTCACTTTGTGCTACTCCATTAACGTGGCCTCATCCTGTTTGGGAGACACAGGAGACAGGAAGAGGCATTTAAGACTCTGTGCTCTTATTCTCATTTTTGAAGGTTGCTGGCTGTGATGGAAGCACCTGTCTTCTGAAAACAGGAATGAGAATGACCTTTCATGTACATACCCTTGAGTGCACACCCACACGGTTAATTTATTGACTGCACATCCTATTGCCATCTCCTCAGCTGAGTATTACAGGCAAACTCAAATCATTCTGCTGGATAACTGAATCGCTATGCTGCCAGTGATCTAACGGGTGTGTGGATGTACATATACACACACATATGAGTCTATATACCTGTGTGTCAGGGAGAAAAGAACCTTGAATGTAGGGGTGCCATATGAGATGAGCTGCAAGGAGGTTGCTCTGTGGACTCTCAGAATAGGGGGATATTTATCAACAACTTTCATTTTTGTGGAAAGAAAGCAAGAAAACAATAAGAATGGTTTCCACAACATGGAAATCAACTCTCTTATTTGGTCTGGGCACTTCTTGGCGGACCTCTCATTTCAGTGACATTTTGGTGGCTGCCGATACTGAAAAGATAGTGAGATAGATGAGGTTCTGGTAGAAGAAGTGACAGAGATGCATTAACTTCATTTTTTTTTTCCTTCTGGAAATATTTACTTCTAAAAAAGATGCAAAAAGTCTTGTTGGGATTATCTTGCAGTCATTTCCATAGTATTACGCACCACACATACCTTCCAAACAAACAACAGGATCCAATATTGCAGCTTTGAAGTTGTCCTTAATATTTTATTCCTTAGTTAAAATTTTAAGCACATTTTTTTCCCCACTGTTCAACCTCACTGTAGCTCCACACAACTATAAAAATCTCTTAACAAGTATACAAAAGAAATAGTCCTGAAAGCCTTAGGAAGATTCGCTTACTATACTTGATTTACTGTATTGTCACAAACAATATCATCATCAGTAGTCCATATGAAGTCGTTTTGTCTTTGTCTCTCTCTCCCTTAGGCTCCTTGTTCTTATATCCAGGAGTATTCATCTGTGTCCCTCTTCTCTCTCACTTTTGTTCTGTCCTCTTTCCCTACCTACATTTATCTCCCTCTGGCAAAAGGCCACATAAAGGAGCATGATGGATACTGTTGCTGTGGTCATTGCCATTACTCAAGGCTGACTGCCATTAACTGCATTTGCAACCTTCTGGTATATTCACTCTTCCTTTCACAGACCCTTTTGGCCTCTTTTGCTTCAAAGCCTATGTCGTAATAACTGCAGTATTCATTCCACAGTCCTGCGTGGTCAGGAAGTTTTACAAACTGATAAGTGACTGCAGCTCTTCACTAAATACAACTGCCTCTAATATGCATGGCAATAAACTTTAAAGGGACCAGAAGAGAGCCTGCTGCATGCAGCAAGTCCTTGCAGCAAGCAGAGAGAGTATGGCAGAGTTTTAGGTAAGTGGGATATAATTAGCCATGTTGGAATTTGACCAGGATATCAGGGTTAACACCCCTGCTCCTGTGAAAAGTGCCTTGGGAGTTCCTCAGCAGCAGGCAGCCAGGACCTCTTGTTTTCATCACATTCCAGGCACTACATGACAGCTACCCAAATACGCTTTGCCTTAATGAAACAGAAATGCACATATGATACCTACAGTTTGGAGCCGAGGTATGGACCTAATCCCAGAATGGATGAATGTAGATCTGCAAAATATTCAGAATGACACAGGACTTCTGTATTTTGGTTCTGGACCTTAGCTATTGGGAAATAGCAATGACAAAATCAGACACTGGAAAATCTGCGGAGCTCACAGGTTTCCTGAAGAGCTTGATCTGCTTACAGTTGGCTGACAAGGCTAGAGGTGGGCATTTCTTGTGTATCGCTCTTATGCATCATCTTCACAACTCTGGTTGGTTGTCATGAGCTTTAGTCATGGGCATTGTACAGGGTTCCAGACTACATGTGGAAGTAGCAGGAGTGCTGGCACTTACAACATCCAAGAAGACTCATCCAGCCTCTATCCCTGATGTCTTTCAGCTACTGGTGTTTTCATCTCACATGAGTTGCTCTAGCTCTTCCACTACCAGCCGATCACCTTCCTGAGGTCTTATCTAGCCCCAGGTTTTTATTATATTCCAGTGACTCATGCATACCATAGATCAGTGCAGCTCTGCCCTACCCAGGAAGACTGCAGGGCCAAACAGCTGTTAGTGGTGGGAGGAATGAAGCTTCTTTAATTCCTCCAGTAAATCTCTGCTTGCTGCCAGCAACTACCAGAGGGTTATGGAGAAGTGGCAAGAATTTTTCAGTGATTAGTGTATGGACAAAGAGATTTGGTTTATACCCATGTTTTCTGTAACCCCAAATTATTGAACTGGGTGAACTGTATTCACCTAAGTTCAAATTAGTACTTTTGTCACCAGAAATTTCCAAACATTTCAGTTATTCCTCCACTGACAAGAGACTGTGAGCACTGGTAGGGTTTAGACCTTGCTATTTTATACATGTTTCCATATGCTGAGCATGGAAGAGAAAGGCGTATTTTCTCTCCTGAATGTATTTCTACCTGTGTAATGTGAATGTATTGCATGTAATCATATTCTGAGCCAACATGATTAGACAAATTGCTACACAATAAAAAGTGACATTAAAACTTGCTTCCCATCTTTATTAGCTCACTTTTTCTCAGCCAAATATGTTCAGCTTAGGAGAAAAATGATGCTTTTCATTCTGACCTCAGGCTTCCCAAATCTAACAGAGCTATGGGTCAATAGCTGAATGAGAAAAGGATTGAGAGAATGATTCAGATCCTTTTTGACACCTCAGCATCTTTAAATTATTGCTTACATCAAGCATTGGCTATGCCTGACGGTGAAAGCCTGGGGACAAGCACACAGTTCGGAAGATGATCCTTGTGCAGGAATTCAGATAACCTTCTGGTTACCTCTGCTCTGCTCCATGTGCAAAGAAAAAGGAACATAAACTGTTTTTACCACTACTGTTAAAGCAGGAAAGTAAGACAAAAGTCAGCCAATGTAATGAGTCAGGAATGTTTTAGGTTAGCTTTACATAGCAGAGAGAATGTGAAACTTTATTTTGGTGTTTTGGGCCAAAAAGTCTTCTGGAGACTAACTGTAGGCAACACATGACCTTATAGCAGCCTTCCAGTATCTGAAAGGGGCCTATAGGGATGCTGGGGAGGGACTCTTTATTAGGGACTGTAGTGATAGGACAAGAGGTAACGGGTGCAAACTTAAACAGGGGAAGTTTAGATTGGATATAAGGAAGAAGTTCTTTACTGTAAGGGTGGTGAGGCACTGGAATGGGTTGCTGTTGTGAACGCTGTGAAGTTGTGAATGCTCCATTCCTGGCAGTGTTCAGGACCAGGTTGGACAGAGCCTTGGGTGGCAGGGTTTAGTGTGAGGTGTCCCTGCCCATGGCAGTGGGGTTGGAACTAGATGATTTTAAAGTCTTTTCCAACCCTAACTATTTTATGATTCTATGTAGGGCGATTGATTTTGCTACACGGTTATTAAAAACCAACACTGCCACATCTGCTTGACTAGAAAGGGCTATGCATAAACTGTCTTCTCTCTGATGGCTTTGGGCAGCAGTAGAAGTCAGGGACCCCACACGGGCTCCTGTGTCACTGCAAAGCTGGCATATCCCTCTCCATCTGGCAGGAGTCCAGGAGCAAAGCTGCAGCTTCCCAGGTCTGCCCAGGCCCTATGGGAGGATGTGTGGTCAGCAGAAAGAGGAAATTCTCTCCTTCTCAGCTCCATGGCACTTTTCATAAACTGTTTATAGAGATGAGCAGGTAGGTTTTGGCCTTAAAATCACCATTGACCACAGAGATGAAGAGCAGAAAAAAGATGTCTGTAAAGCTGCACATCCAAGACATGACTCATAACAACCCGCAACAGCAGCTGAGTTCCCTTTAGATACAATCTCTGATGTGTCTGAGCTAGCCCCCCATTTCTGGGCACAGAGGTCTATGTTTGGCTGCTGCAACAGTGCAACTGCAGCCTTGAGCCCCCCAGGACCGGGGGCCCTTCATGAAAGCCACAGGAATGGGACCTGCTCTGTATTCTAACTTTGGGGCACTGTGAGCTGTAACAGTGATGATGCTTGCACTGGAGTTCGAGAAAAAGAGGTTAAGGAGGAGTAATAGTAAATCAAAAAGGCAGCTGAAACGAGAAGATGAAACACAGCAGTGCCTGCTGAGGTGGAGGAGGTTGTGGCCAGTCCCACACAGCTGGCTCAACACTGCATTATGTCAAGGATGGGCTGTTTGCTCAGTGGCTTTGAGGAAAGGGCACAAGTTCAAGGACTGTTGCTGAAGGCAAATGTCCAGGCTGTTTGAAGACACCTGGTAGGTCCAGGGCAGTGGAGCACTGACTTGTAGGTATGGTAGCTGCCACTCACCTGGGGGTCTGATGGAGCTCAGCAAATGTGGCCACCACCACTGATGCTGGTGAGGTGTCACAGCTGCCACTCATAGCACTAGCAAATTCGATGGTTGCACAGATAGCTAGGGCATGGCAAAGCTCTCCAGCCTGGCTTGAAATGGGTGGGTGGCAACCTTCAAAGCAGACCATATAAATGTCACAGTTTAGGGACCTTGTTTTCTTTTCAGTTTGCATGGCAACCAGCACATTACTGGCTCTCAATAGATATTAGCTAACACAAACTGTTCTGTGTCTCCCACCAAAGCTCTTTGTATACGCTCTAATTCTTGCCTTCTCCATCTTCTTAAGGCCATTTGACAGAAAGCTGTAAATAGGAGAGCCTGGGCTGAGCACTGGGCAGGAGAACAGGAGCTCCACAGTGCTGGTCCATACGCTTTTTCATGGGCCAAAGCAACTTGCTCAGTGTGACTCCACATCAACTTCCACTTCTTTAAAGTGCGTATAATACTTTCCCCTTCCCATAATCAGTCTATTTGCACTGTGCTAGGGAAATCTAAAAATGCTTCTTGAGCATAATGACATTTCTTGCCTGGAAATCCCTGGAATGATGTATTTAAAAATGACAGCACATCAGCAAGAGAGTATTGACTTGGTCTGTGCACTCCTAGATGTGCTGTAACAGGAGGCGTCGCTATTGATGATACTGTCACAGCCCAGGTAACTGGCAAGGCAAGGGCAAATGGGTTGTTGAGTAAAGTGGAGAACCTCAGCCCACAGGACTTCTCATCTCTCCATGAGGAATGTTGTGATGTGGAATTTCGCTCTCCGATTTTTCTATGCAAAACTTTTGTTGAAGATTCAAACAACTCATTTGAAAGAGGTCACAGACAACCTGTGCAAGTGAACTGTATTTTAACAAAACGTAATTACATCTACTCAGATGGTATTCTGAATCTCGGAAAGCTAGTTCTGCTTTAAGGTTTAGTGCTTGGGATTAAAGACAGTACTGTATAACTTAAAAGATTTAAGAATTATGCTATAGGAAGTCATGCTATAATAAGCTTTAGATCAACAGTTCATATAGCATCATGGGATTCTCAGCCTCCCAAGAGAAAGAGTCCTAATATACTGTAACCTACAACTTTCCCCTTGAAATATCTTAGTTCTATGGAGCAATAAACCAGTCTGGACTAAGTTACTGAAGGTCTTTGAAGTACTGGAAGACCCATAAATAAGGTGAGTACTTTGGAAGGGGGGGCTCATTTTGTGGTGTACATATACAACTATTTCATAGTCAAGTTGATTTGTAGCTGCCTGTAAGTCAGTTTCCTGGGAGTAATAAATCTTCATTCAAGCAAAACCAAAATGTCACCAGTATTTATTTCACACATTTTTTACCCCATCAGGAAAGAAAAAAGTCAGCATTCATGTAAACTGTTCTATGCCCAACCTGCAGCTCTGGACTAAAATTAGTGTTCATAGTATGAAGTTTTTATAAATCTAAATTGTAAACATTGGGTAACAGATGTACCATAGCATGGCCAAAAAAGAGTGGTAACTGTCACTGGAGAAATAAAACTGAGTTATTGTTTCCAGTTTCAGAAGAACAGCAACAAGTCTAAAAAACTATATGTGATCTTTGTCCTTTTTTCCCCTCAGACACCTGCACTCATCTAATGTTTCACTGAGCCCTGAAAAATAAATGCATAGCTTCAGTCTCCTAATCCATGTGGCTCCAGAGACCACTGTTACATGAGAACTTAAACTGATGATGCTGAGCGTCCTAGGGGCAGCTTAATCTTTTTTAATTCAAATCAACTGAGTCCCATGTGGCGCTAGGATGATACTCTATATGCTGCAATCAGACTGACCTAGACTCCTTGTGTTCTAAATGATTAATGAAACTGCCTCCTAGTTTGTTTCTATGGTGATCTGAAACTTGACACGATGTAGGAATCTGCCATTCACGCTGAATGAATTGAGGAGGAGATAGCCCAGGAACAAAACTCCATCAGTTGTACAGAGAAGGCTGTATTTTAAGTCATTAGTCTCCTTGTACTTGGGTTGCTGACTCTTGAAAATAAGAATGAGATAATATATCCTAGTTAATATAGCTTTAATTGCATAGTTTACTAGTCAATTGTTTCAATATTAGCAAAATGAGTTACTCTGAATACAGCTTTCTATGTTTTCTTTTGATGAGCAAAATCTGTGGGATAATGCCAGAGTAGTTACAGAGGGTTTGCAGCTCCCTATAAAGAAGCCAATTCAACTGTGAAAGCTCTGCAATGCCTTTAAATATTATAAATAAGGCTCTAAGAAAAAAAAACCCAACCAAAACTAACCTAAAACAAAACAACAAACAAAAAAACACCTGAAGAAAAAATTCTATGTTCAGGTTTTATTGAGTCTGTCAAGAAGACTTAAGGATTCATGTATCTTTACGTTTTAATACTGCTATTTGAAATAAGGAGTGATTTTATTCACTGCAGTATTTTTGGGGCTTCCAGAGCCAATTTTAGAGCCTTTTATTTACAAAGGAAGCACATTACCAAACTTTTAAATATTTTAGATAGCTCCCGAACCACTGATGAGTACCTGCAGTCATGCGTAGGTCTATCTGTAGTGCTAAGGTAAAAAACACTTGAGAGAGCATCAGTAAATTAGCTTAGCTACCTCACCAGCCATAACACCATGAAGTCCAGCTCAAGCCAGCTGCTTGAACTCCTGCTCAGTGTCTAGACCCACTGCTACAGCCCATGCTGTGTGCCAAGAGACTATTGCTAAGTTGTAGGCGCTGCTGGCTTTAGCTAGTTGTTAAAGCTGACTTGATTGTGCTGCTCCTGTAGCTGGTGTACCTTTAGAGCAAATCCCATCTTTGCTCCTTCCCAGGCAAGCTCATTTGAGCCCTTGTGGAGTCAAAACTCAATAACCATCTAACGATGTGTAAAAGCTAGTACACACCAGGGTTTTCTGAAGATGGCAGTGAAGACCTACAAGCTCTAAGATAATTTGCTGCTTTTCTTTCTGCCTGTGTCAAGTAACATTGCCTTTATTGCCTCTCTTCCAAACTCCTGATCACTAAGCACACCACTGTTTTTTGTCCTTTCCTCCAAAGCCTGTTTCTCTGCCATCACAGGGAGAGATGCTGCTGCTCTTTTCCTTTCCATGTCTGTTTAAAGGGAACACTGTTGTGCTGTGTATTTGCCTCTGGTGAGGCTATTCCTGCACTGATCTCACTGCATCTCTCAACAGCTTTTCAGGAGGGCACAGCACACCCGAATCGTCTCATCACTTCATCTGGAATCAATCACTGCAGGTCCACTGATGTCAAGAAAACTATGCTCATTTGCATCAGCACGTGACCTGGTCCTATCTCTCTGTGATCTTTAGATCAACAGTGCTCCCACTGGGATTCGCAATCTCAGAGGAGTCTAAACCCACTTTCTAATGTATTTAACCAGTGTCTGCCTTTTTTTCTTTCTCCTATCATAAGACACATCAGGATTACTGACCCAAATTCATAACAACTCGAATTCTTCTGATATGGGTTTGGGCCATGTTTCTTAGTATTGTATCCTGCATTCAGAGAGTTTAGGAATCCAGACATAGCAGATGGTACAATTGATATTATACTTCCTAGTAAATCCGTTAACTTTGCAGAGGTAAAATACTTCATGTTCAGAAAGGAACCTGAAATACTTAGTATATTCAAATGTGACTCAATAGACATTGCCCCTCCTATTTCTTCAAGTCTCTGTGCAAATCCTTGTTTATGTTATTGCCAAATGAAGATATAATGGCACAATGGTTTGCATTTTTCCCAAGCCTTACTTCCTGGCATCACACCATGCTGTAAGCACTTCAACTTTCAATTTGAGGAGAAAAGGCAGAGAGAAACAGAAATCCTTTAGAATTTCCTGAACAGCAAAATAAAATACACTGCACTCAGACTCCTTTTTCTTTAATGCAATCCCTTATTTGAGGGAAGAATTTGAGCTGGTTTTGAATATCTTAGATTAACTATACCAACTCTATCAGTACGTATCTCACTGAGGTTCTCAGAGGCATTATTGGCAAAATAAGCAATTTTCCTTGGGAAATAAAAGGGTTTACTTTCTTTTGCGTAAGAACCATGGAGAAGCTCAAACAGAGTATAAATTCTCGCTGGCTATACAGCTCTTCTTGGAAGAGGTGTATGAGGCCATGTCATGAGTGGTGTTCCTCGGGGATTGGTACTGGGACCGGTGCATTTGAACAGCTTTGCTGGTGGCAGGGGGCAGTGGGATTGAGTGCGCCCTCGGCAAGTTTGCCAGTGACACCAATCTGTGTGGTGTGGTTGATGCTCTGGAGGGAAGGGATGGGATCCAGAGGGACCTGGATAGGCTTGAGAGGCGGGCCAATGCCAACCTTATGAAGTTCGACAAGGCCAAGTGCAAGGTCCAGCAACTGGGTTGGGACAACCCCCAGCACAAATACAGGCTGGGGGAGACTGGATTGAGAACAGCTCTGAGGAGAAGGTCTTGAGGGTGTCAGTTGATAAAAAGCTCAACTTGAGCCATCAAAGTGTGCTTGCAGCCCAGAAACCAGCTGTATCCTGGGCTGCATCGAAAGAAGCGTGGCCAGCAGGGCAAGGGGGGGATTCTCCCCCTCTGCTCTCATGAGACCCCCACCTGCAGTCCTGCATCCAGCTCTTGGGGGCCACAACACAAGAGGGATGTGAAGCTGTTGGAGCGAGTCCAGAGGAGAGGAGAGCCAGGCTGCGAGAGCTGGGCTTGTTCAGCCTGGAGAAGAGAAGGCTCCTTAAGGGGAGACCTTAGAGCTGCCTTCCAGTACCTAGAGGGGCCAACACGAAACCTGGAGAGAGGCTTTAGACAATGGTCTGTAGGGACAGGACAAAGGGGAATGGCTTTAAACTGACAGAGAGGAGATTGAGATGAGACATTAGGAAGAAATTCTTCCCTGTGAGGGTGGTGAGGAGCTGGCACAGGGTGCCCAGAGAAGCTGTGGCTGCCCCATCCCTGGCAGTGTTCAAAGCCAGGTTGGATGGGGCTTGGAGCAACCTGGTCTAGTGGAAGGTGTCCCTGCCCATGGCAACGGGGTTGCAACTAGATGATCTTTAAGGTTTCTTCCAACCCAAACCCTTTGATGATCCTATTTTCCTGTGAGGTCTGTCTGGGAGAAGGCTCCCTTTCTGGGTTTCCACATTCCAGGCTTGTAGGCTCAGTTTACTTTGTTAGAGCTGCTTCACTTTTATAGAAATAACGCAGTATATATCAGACCAGTAGGAGAAGAACAATAACTGCCTTCTTTTTACCTGGGATGCAGGAGACCCAAGTTCAAGCCATTACTTCAAACCATTCACAAGTGATTTGGTGGCCAAATTCCAACAATCCACATGAGCAGGACAGCCCTTTTTCAGGTGAGGGTATGGTGACCATAGTGATCACAGCTCCTGTCTTTTTTATGGATAGAACCACCCTGGAAGGAGGTGAGAAGCTGGGCAACATGGAGAACAATTATTTCATCTCATCTCTTTTTTGGAGGTGAGCCTGCATGACAGACCTTAGTGTGCCTCTACTGCCATCACTTCCAGAGAAACAGCAGCCTTCCGGGGAGAACGAGCAAAGCACAGTCCTAATTTCTGTGGTTTTATGTCATTCTCAAGCAATGAAATCAAACCTGAGCCTTCAGGGTGAAAATGGAAAACATTTATATGGGTGAATGGCAAAATAACCTCGCCAAAGCTACTGCCAGGGCAACCAGGTGGATTTAATGCCAACTGTCAAAAGCCACCCAGACACAAGCTTTTCGTTCTCTGAACTTAAGCCCCAGGCTCATTTTGGAAGAAAACTCTGCATTGATCAATATATCTGTGGGACTATTCTTCTTACATGTGGCACATTCTTGGGAAGCAGAAGCTTTGCAGCCTCTCATGCAGGAGGATGCTCTCTCTTCTGGCAAACATTTCACAACCCAGTGAGTGCCATAAACTCCCTGCTACCATTTAAAGACTTTTCTAGGAGACTTATACCAGACTTCTGTGCCTGTGGTTGAAGAAAATTATGTTCTGTGACCCACTTAGGAACAGAAAAATACCTTTTTCCAGTTCAGAAAGACAGCGCCAGTGCCAGAAACAGAGCTATAGCCATGATGCCAATGACTCCTGAGTCTTCATGAGAGAGAGCTCTTGAGGCGTCTCTCAAATATCCAATACTACCACAGTCCCTTCATACATACTTTTTTGCATTGGCACAGCTCATGGCCCTGCTTAGGACTCTGGGACAGTGCTGGAAAAACAATAGAAAGTGAATTTTTTTTAATGATTATTGTTACAATGGCTCCAGTAATATTTGTCTTGGGACAAGGAGAGTTTCATCATTGTAGTGCTTCTTCCTACGTCTTCCAGGGATGAATCTTCATTTTTGGAAGAGAGATGTGTGAAGTGATGAGACACCAGTTTGAAATCACTCACAACTTAAAATTCTGCAAGTTTTCCAAGAAATCAGTGATCATATATGAGCGCAGAAGCTGGCAGTCTGGTTAGGAAGAGGCATTGCATACCTCCTTTTTGAACAGTGCCTGGCACCCCAATTGCAGCTCTTGCCAGCTCCCATTGGCAGCTGAGGGATAGCCTGTGCTAGTACATGGATTTACAGAGCAGCATGTGGATTTACAGTGACTAATCATTTGAATATGAACCAACAATGCAACACTGTGGCAAAACAAGGCAAATGCTCTGCATTGAATCACATTAATAAGAATGTCACGCGTAAAAGAAATGAGGCAATTATTCTGCTCTACTTCACTTGATAAGCCTCAGTTGGAGCGCTGCATGCTGTTGCGAGCAGCACATTAAGGAAAGAAATACATACTAATTGGAGAACTCGGAAGAGAACAACAGAAACAAGAAATGATTTGGAAAATAACCCTTACGTGTACGATTGCTCATAAACACATGAAGTGTTATTAAAAAGGAGCAATTATTATCTTAATTCCATACTCATACAGTGATTGAGTACAGAAGAAATTGAAGCGGGCAATGTCAGGGACAACATAGATGACAGGCTGAAGTGCAATGCAGACACAATACTTTCAGAGCAAAAGGCCACAGAACCTCTTGGCATCACCATCTGTGGTGACAGTCCAGACCAGCCTGGACAGTAAAGCTGGCTAGAGGACTATTGATTTCGTTCCCAAATGTTTCCCCCACATTTAGCTTCATGTCAAATCAGTAAATGTCAGTGTGATCCGCAAAAGAAAATACTAAGAAAACAGCACGTTAACTAAAAGCTTTCAGTTTGACAAAACATATTTAAAATGTAATAATTTTCTATTTCATGCTATAATTAAAATGTAAAGTTATTTGGAAAGGAAAAAAATCAAAGCAGTTTACTCTAAGGGTAACAAAATGGAATATATCAACAATACCCTCAAATGTGAAAAGGAAATTAAAAAAGAAATCAAAAGCATGATATTAATAACCAACTTCCAGTAGAACTTTTAAAAAATTAAATGTATGATTTGCTTAATGTTATTATTTTATTTTGTTTTATTTTATTTTATTTTATTTTATTTTTAAGCCAACTTCATGAGTCACATGTTCAGCAGGGAACACTTGGGAAAGGTACTCCCCACTTTGAGATTTTGAAGTTATAGTACAGCAAGGGAAACAATGGAACGTTTCTTAGGGCTGGCCTTGAAATCAGAAGGTGCTTTTGGACAAGGTACTGTTTACCTCTTTTAGTTTTTAACACTTTCTAGTGCATGTAAAAAACCAGAGAAAGCACACAGCTTTAAAATGAGTGTAGTATTATTGATCTAACAACAGCAATTTAACACATGACAGTGTTAGTTTTCAGTAGTAAAACTCTCCAGTTTAAAATCTCATTATGTTTTTGTTTTTACATTTGTGTAAAAAAAAATTGTTTTTAGAAATATCCTCTCAAAGCTACTAGAACAAGCAATGAGAGGGACAATATAGCTGTATAATGTATATACTGGGTGTTGCTTTTTGGCCCTCACCTTTACGCTGCCTCTTCTTGTTTTCAGATTGCTGCATTAGCAAATTGCCCATCAGTTCTCCAGTGTGGCACTCAGCCTTTGCAGCCCTGGGGATATCAGTAACACAAAGATTGCCCCTCGCAAGCTGCAATGACCTGCGCCCTACAGCTCTATCTATCACATGAAAACGCACCGCTCCACGATTGTCACTTTTCACAGCTCCATCTCAGTATCTCTTTTCAGGTTCCCTGATGACTGACAATGTCAGTTACAACATTTCACACAATTTTTCTTGCCTGTATGTCAAATTACGTACCCGAGAACTGTGAAAAGAGAATCAGCAGGTTCCCAGTGCTGCTCCTCTGTGAGGAAGGAGAGCTGGCCACCACCTAGGAAAGCAGGACAAGGCAAAAGTCTGTGAATATTTGTTCACATTTTTAAACACATCTGTTATGATTCTCTTCAAACAATTTACTCTCAGACAAGAAGACTCACAGACGCTACTTTTGTAAGCAAATTTTAAAAAGTATTACCAGAGATTAATTCCTGAATTCTTAATTTCAAGCATTTTACCAGAAAGATGATCCAAAGAATAGGGTTTATCCAGGCAAATTTACATTTTGATTATTGCTTACTGAAAATCTATGGGCTAAAAATTGTCAATTTCACAGGAGTACCTAAAATATATGGCAGACTTGTAAACAACTCCCAAAAGAAAAGGAAGGAGAAATCTATTTACAGACAACTATTTACTTACTTCTGCTCAACAAGAGTAAAGCTGGGTACATGCTACAGCCTCAGGTCTATGGCTTTTTATTCTAAGTGTCACTGACTTAGGAGAAAAAAAACAACAATTCATTAACCAAAATACAACCAACACGTTTTCTGTGAGTTTATTTAACACCTTGCACAGGTATGTCTCCTGACGTGAGAAAGAGGTCAGATGAAGGCATTGAGCATAGTGGAGGTATGTTGAATCCCTTGTTGTGTCCTACACCTCTCTGTTTTCCTCTTTCCCTTTGCTTTCAAACTAGAAAGTGATCAAGAAAGCTAGTAATCAATGGGAGCTGGTCTGAATAAGCAAAAGTGGAGTCTATGAGATGATGTCCTCTGTGCCAATACATCAGCACAGCTCACAGCAATGGAGCTATGTAGATGCAAGCATGTTGAGACATACAGCCCGCACCTATGTTTTCTCTCATACTTCCCCTTTACACCCCCCCCCCCCAACTAAGCCACCAAATAAGAGGAAAATTAACACAAATAAATCCAATTTATAGTTAAGCAGAGAGATGAGCAAGGAGTCATTACAAAAAGTTTCCTTTGTGCTTGTAAACCAGCAAATGAATGCTCACTTATGAGGGCATTTGTATGAGTCTGCTTCAAATGGCTACACAAAACCAGCAATGGCAAGAAGGCATTTTGAGTATTCTTTTTGCTCCCGTTAATGTACCTGAACAATGGGGAAACAAGGACAGGAGGCAGCTTCTTGCTGATGGCAAGCACTTGTTCCGGGAGAGTTTGCACATCTGAAGGAAGAAAACATTTATCCACAAAGGACTACAGTGGAAGTGAGAATGTCTGTGACCTGTTGAAATGCCATCCCTGCTGTATCAAGCAAGTGAGGCCATTGACAAACCCTGGCAAAATTTTTCCCCATCCTTTAAATAATATCACAATAATTATTTCCTATTAAGGTACATTTGATTTAGTAAAAATATTAAAATTGTATTTCTTGCTAGTGTCCTTTTCTTTGCCCATTTCCTTAGCAGTCCCTGTCTGGTCATCATAGCTAGGCACCAAAACAATGTTTTCATGGCTAAAATATGCTCTAATTTACATCAAACTTCAGGCAGTTTTTAATTATGAAGAATTGGAAAGTAACTTGTAGCTTCCCCAAACTACTCTTTGCATATATTACCAGGACTTAGGCATCAGATGAAAATAGGTCTTGCTGTCCTTGGCAGTGATCTGCAGGCTGCAGTTTTACATGGATAAACTGTTCTTGTACAGTTTCTCCAGCCCATGAACATGAACAGTCTCTCCTTTAATATTAGGCACAAAAGTCCTCTCTCATTCTACCTGATCGTCAGCAGAGGTACTGTAGTTGTGGATTTACCATATTGTGTTCTTTGTACCAGTTTATGCCCATGTTCCTAGAAAGTGGTCAAGAGAGTTTTGATTTGAATTAGCTATTTTTTACGTGCTAACCAGCACACTCAGTAAGGGTTTCAAATGCCATAGACAACACTTGAGTATCTCATGAAGCAAAGAGGTGTTTCAAAATCCAGAAGCTAATTCTGGTTACAGTCCACCTGACACACTGAGGTGGTAGATTTTCATGATGGGTCCCAAGATCTGGACTTTCAAACCCAGTTTAGCCAGGGTTTGTATCTGAAAGTCAGGCCAAGAAGGAAAGGTGTATGCCACTCCTATTTTCTGGCACATCCTGGTCACGGGTGTATTTTCCTTTTCCCCTTTGAAAACAATGAGACAATTGTCAGTTTTAATTTTGTATCTATTCACCTTTATACATAGGGGTCCAGCTTTGAAAAGCCATTCTGTATAATCACTAGCATTTCATCTTTTAAATGTAAGTTTTTACTTGCAGACTACCTTGCTTCTGTGCTATGTCGGATCAAACTACTTGGCAGGGCAGCAAATTTGATTTGCATTAGGAAGGGATATTGTGCATATAGGATTTCACAGTTCATTTTATATCCTAATCATCACAAGCCCTTATTTGAGGTCTGACCTAGGGGGATTTGCTGCTTGCAAAATCAGTATATCCAATAACAAAATATTTCAAAAAGTTCATTTTATTTCATCTCTCCAAGAAGTTAATGAAAAGTGCAATTCTAGTGAACAACCCTTGGTCACAAAACACTCTGAGCCCTCTTTAGTTTCATTAAGAGTGAATTAATGTAATGTTAGATGCTGACATTTAAGGGTCACTGCACACCTATACATTGCAACAGAATGGATACCCATTAAAAATATTATAAGACTAATCCCGAATCAGAAGCTGAGGATGCTCAGCTCCCCTTAGGGGCTACAGATTTCTACATGGATCTCTAATGACCGAGCTCTGCTTCTCCAGTGCTTGTGCTGCCCATGCTGTTGCGACTGCTCTTTGTCCCTGACTTACCAGGAGCTTCACAGGGAGCAATACACTGCCTTCAGGGAGACACCTGAATCCAAATAAATTTCCACTAAAGAAGAGAAGATTATTGTCAGAAAAGAACCTGTTACTCAAATGAGGTGAGGGAATGTCCTGTCTTTCCCTTGTTGAGGTTGTTCGGAAGGGAGGTGGTTTGCAGACTCTGTGAGACAGAACTGTTGGCATTTTTCCTCATGGTCACAAAAAGCCAGGAAAAAAGAAAAAAAAAAACCCAAGTGAAGAGTTACTTGGATGAGATTAGTCTGTCATGGTAACTGTGTTTATTTTACTGACCTAAATCTTGACTGTCCCAGCTCTTCTCTCTGCAGCTGTGGGTCATTATTGGCATCTCTTTCTTCATTAATACTATTCCAAAGTAAAAGAGCTTTCATGCTGCTAATTTTTGCGACTGAGTGTGTCTAAGCCAGCGATGCTGTGCCACTGGCAGACCACAGTTTGGTCTCCTGGTGCAACCCACACAACTCTTGGCTTAGCAAATGCTTTGACTGCTGCACCCCCACGCTGGGCTCGAGGTGCTTAAGCTGATGCAAGAGAATGGCAATTATATGGCCCCAGGCCTGTTCTTCTGCCCACATTAGTGGGTGTCTCCACTGTGGCTGCTGAGCTCATGCAGTCCTCAGAATCCTTGAATATCACTGAGGGATGTATAAAAATTGCTGGAAAGTATGCTTTATTTTCATGAAGAAACTACAACGGCTTTGATCATCTGTCTGTGTTGGCGCTTTGCTCATGTCTTGCTCACCCAGTGCAGACTCAGCATTTTGGGGTGCCTTCTGACTGCTGTCACTGGCTTCCTGAGTAACATCCCCCCCTTTACTCTATAGACCTCCCCATCTGGACCCATGCAACTGAACCTCTGACTCTGATGATTAGTTTCCTCTTAAGCCACGCACAAAAGCACCAAGGATGACCTGAGAGTTGAATGCTGACCTACGAGTCAGCATAGACCTGCAGTAAAGGCACAGGCAACTCTCTTCACTCTTCATTTTTCCTGTCTTTGCTGATTTCCTTCTAAACTGTGAAGACCATCACTGGGAAATGAGTGCAGGCATCAAACCTGAGTATAAAATCCTAACTCAGAAGGAAACCATTAAGATTTAACTAATATCCATACTTTGGCACATGCCTATGGAAAATTATTAACATTTTAATTATAATAAGCCCAAAGTGTGCTTTAAAATGACAAAATAATACAGTTTAATTGTTATGACTCATTCAGTTGTTAAATCACAATCCAGTTGTGATTAATTTTAACCATGCACATGTCTTGATATAGTCATTTAATAGGACAGGTTAGTATTAATACCAAATAAATACAATTAAAATTGCAAACTACTGAAGTTTGGCTTTGTTTTCTTATCATAATTAGTTCCAAAGAACATGGTGTTGTAGAAAAAGATTCTCTTCTTATTATATATGTGATTTCTTGACAGTTTCCAGATAGTTCTCTATACCTTTGGCCCAGTTTAAGTCTCTACACTCTAGTCTTTTTTGGTGTACAAGTATAGGCTGATCAAGAGAAATGAGTGCATGAATCCAAAATGAACCTATTTAGCAGTTTCCAAATGATGCCTATGCTGGAAGTCACAGTCCTTTAGGACCTCTTGGTGCTATAGATAAGCTCTAGCTTTTAAGAAATATTTTCAAGAAGTACTTCAAGGCAGAATTAACCATTTCAGCCCAAGTTACTACTCCCAGGAGCAGGAAGTTACTACTACTAATCCAGTCTCCAACCGTGAGCTCACATTTCTAATCTTCTGGTTATATATATATGATTATATATGTATTCATATATATACACACATATCTATATTAAGGGGTGTAGTAAAGGATGTCAGACTCCTGGTCTTCATCAGCACCATTTCCTTTCCACTTTCCATCCAACCACCTCTTTTCACAAGGATCTGAGTCGAAGTAAAGCCCTGTCGGGGCAGTGTGCCACCCCTTACAGTCAGTCATTGCTGCCTCTCAGATTGCACCAGCAGAATAAACTGAGGAGAACAGATACTGCATGTCAATTTGGACAGAAAGCCAAGAAGCTCCGTGACCAGCTTGGAACAGCCTCCCTACACCAAGCCAGAACCAGGCCTGTGTCCTGCTGTACCACACTGACCTATTTCATCTCTGAAAGTTGTTAGAGGTTTGAAATTATTGTTGACAAAGTGAAAAATAATAGCCCAGCGACTATCTTTAAATCTAGAGGACGGTACCAGAGGACTGTGCAAAATAGAAGCCATCAAGACACATAAATCAGCTTTGATATTTCCTTACCACAGCTTGTGTCCAGCTAATTTTCCCAGGCTTCAGCCAGCACTTGTAATGAGTTAGTGACAACTGGCAGAGGAAGCACACATCGGCTGCAGTCCTACCAAGGACATTAAGTATGAGGTCATTTTGCAGAAATCCCTGTGAATTTGGGTCAGCTACTCACACACTGGGAGTGCAGCACATACCTCCTTGCTCTGCTGCCTGAGAGAAGGTGAATGGTAGTTTTCTGCCACTGTGATCATGCAGCGATGGTAGCACCTACCCCTTCCTAAGAACTGCCCTTCCTCCTTCTTCCTAATCCCTCTCCCTCAATGATTCTACAAAGAACACTTCCACAGGACTCTGCAGAGTAGCAGTGGCAGGGTATATATATTGAAAGATGAACGGCTGGTATGGCGAGGCGTTGGATCAACCAGGCTGACTTTTTACAGCCCCTGGGCACCAAACTTCCAGACTCATTTTTCCAAGCCCGTCTGCAAATGGGACACAGGGGAGTCTCCACAGAGCTGGTATCCTCACAGTTCAAACATATATCCCAACAGAGAAAACATTCATCCTTTTTGTTGCAGAGGCCCGATTGGATATGCCATGTTCTTTCAACTGCTTGATTGCTATTTGGCAGTAGTTTCTGAGCAATTTGCAAATTTAATAGTTGTGTGCATCAAATAAAATGCCTGCAGTAAAGCAGACTCCAGGAATATGCATATTGTCTGCTTAGGCCTAAAATTAATAACTGCTGTTAGCACAAACAAGTAAAAGAAGTAATATGTCATCACTGTGCTTTTGTTTAGACTAATTTCTGTGATGTCTGCTCTACATCAGGCAATACAAATATTCTTTCCCCCACCAGTATTAGTCATAAATTTGGGATGAGAATGGCATTAGACTAAAAACAACCTGCTTTTGATTTTGATTAAAATGCTCTTCAGGGAAAAGTCAACCTGTTTAAGGCAGTAAAAGGACACAGCTCTTTACCTTGAGCACTTCACAGGCTGTCCTCTGAAGTCCTGGAGATGTGAGAGTAGTCTGGATTAATTCATAGGTAGGATTTGGTGGGCTGCAGAAACTACTCAGTTATAGTGAAACGTACTGTGTGTTACACATCCATCCATCCACCCACCCATCCATCCATCCACCCACCCACCCATCTACCCACCCATCCACCCACCCATCCAAGCTGAAAGTCCCAATGTAGGACTAGAGAGTTAGACAATACTAACCAGACAACTTAAAGCCAAAGCACTTGGGCTTTCCTCTGCTTTCAGAGACTCATAAAACTCAATGTTGTTAATTCAGTCGTTGTTGATATTAGTAAATTCAAGTGAGAGGGGAGCTGACAACCCATACCATAGGGAAGGGATATTTGCCACTGCAGCAGCCTTGTGAACTAGTGGGAAATGCACAAATAAGACCATTATATATCATACAGGACTCTCCCTATGGCTGCACACCATTTCCTCAGAAAGCCTTTCAGAAACACTTCAGGCATCCTTATAGAATAAATATGCAGCTAGGTCTGTGGCAGAGGACTAAAGCTTTATTACCATAAATGACTGCTTCCTGCAGCAACCAGCAGCCTAATCCATGTGGGGAGAAGCAATTTTTTATTTAGGCCTAAATAATGCATTCTGCTTCAGAAGGAAGGATCATTTTTTCAGAATGACCATAAAGCCCTCGAAATCAGCATTCCTACAGGAGTGAATGGCCAAAATTGTAATTTCGTAAGGGGGAAGTACATAAAAATGAGAAATCTTGTTAAAATGGAATTTAAAAGGAGCAAGCAAAAGAATAAAAATTTGCAGATCCCATGTTTCTACACACTATTAAAGTCTCAGAGTAATTGTACATTGTGTATCCAAAAAGCCCTCGGAAACCAAACAGTAAAGGACCACACAAAAAAGGCAGCATTACTGTATAATATAGTAAGGACAGCTAATTGGGGTGAAAAGAAATCTTTCAAACAGTGGAGCTCATGTGGAGCAATGAGGAAAATAGAAAAGGACATAAACTTTACCAAGTCAAACAGTAACTCATAATAAAGCTGGCCAAAAAGATTGCAAGGAATAGCACACTAAAGGCATAAAAAAATAGTAATAAAATACATTTTTTTTTTCAAACATGTTAGTGTTATATGCAGAAATTCTGCCAGAGACTTCATAGGGTTGATAGATGATCATGGTGTAATAGCAGTGCTTATGAAAGACAAATACAAAGTAATATGCATGGGGTGAAGAGCCCTGATTGCACACACTCGGTTATGAGCTTTAGACTAGTTATTACCACTCAAAAAGAGATCTGGTAGTTTTTGTGGGTAGTTCAATGAAAACGTCGGTTCAGTGCTTAGCAGCTCTAGAGAAATAAGTAGAATGTTAGAAATCATTGAGAAAGGAATAGGAAACAAAGTAGAAAACGCTGTATAAAAACTGGTAAAAAAGCCTAAAACTTGAATCTTGAATACTATGTGTTGCTGGAGTAGGGTGGAGCTGTCTGAGTGTTATACTCAAGGTTCTTCTTCCCATCCTGGACAAACAAGACCTTGGAAACCAGAAATATTCCATATATATATATATATGTGTGTGTTTAAAAAAGCACACCTTTAACCAGTGGAACTTGTTGCCACAGGATGTTAGCTGAAAAACTAAAAGTGGGAGGGCATCTCAGTGACATAAGATAGTTTTTGCTTGTTTAAAAACAGTTGTTGCAGTTTGTGCAATAAGTCTATTACTGGATGCTGGAGAGGGACTCTTCATCAGGGACTGTAGTGATAACACAAGGGGTAATGGGTTAAAACTTAAACAGAGGAGGTGGAGGTTAGATATAAGGAAGAAGTTCTTTACTGTAAGGGTGGTGAGGCACTGGAATGGGTTGCCCAAAGAAGTGGTGAATGCTCCATCACTGGCAGTGTTCAAGGCCAGGTTGGACAGAGCCTTGGGCAACATGGTCTAAGGGCAACCCTGTCCATGGTAATGGGGTGGAACTAGACAATCTTAAGGTCCTTCCCAACCCAAACCATTCTATGATTCTATTAAATGATGTCGTTGCTAGGAAAAGACAATCTCTTGCAACTTTTATCCTAGCTTGATATGATCATGTACTTAGGTATCTTGCTATCTAGGGAAATGCACTGCCTGTTGTCACTCCTAGCAGACTGCCCTTGATGTGTTCTGTAAGGTATCTATAGGTGGGATACTGCATTTTCTTCTGGATAAGGCTGCTGCAATTTGTTTAAAATATTAAATATCAGTGACTGAGAGAGGACCTTGCTCTATAGTCTGCTAAGTCACTCATTGAGACCTGGATCAGAGATTCTGCTTTAGTTAAGATACTCTTCCCACATTGAAAAATACGCTATCTAGTAAGTGGCAGGTACCATTTCTCTGTCTCTATATGTAGATGAATTAATGTTTGTAGTGGCAATGTGAAAGTCGGTGGAAAGAGACCTTGAATCTGAGATTGCCTTCTTGCCTGATGTCTGAGAACTTCTCTGCAAGTCATGGCTTCAAAACACCTGAGAAAGGATTTTTATTCTCAATCTGCTATTTCATGGGTGAAAAGATCATGTAGTGCAGTAGGAATGTATTCAGATGCCTATCTGAAAGCATTCTTTAGTTGTGAGTAGCAGCCTATTGTAAATACTGATGAGGCTTAAGGGTGAGACTGCGGTCAGACTGCTTAGTGCCATCACAACTCTGATCATTCTGGGATAGCTTTTCAGTGTCAGGGGAAGTTTCATTTTGGAAATATGGAGATTCATGGGTGTTAAGACTTACGTACCAATAGCAGCAAGAAGGTCCACAAGTTGTTTCGTGGATTTATTCCTTACCTAATTGCTGCCACCAGTTTCAGTGAAGATACTGACTATGGGACTATCACCTTCGTGCAAATGAAACTGGTAGGACCCAGCATTTAGGGCACTCACTGTAAATCTGACCGTTTTCTCCTGAGCTCATGCAACTTGAATAGCTTAGTCCATGTTTGGATCTTCATCTTTTGTCAGGTTTTTGACCGTATTGAAAAGAAGCTGCAGAAGAATTAACTTTCTGGTGGGGGACAGATCTTTTGTAAACCAGTCTAAGACTGGAAGGAATACTTCTTACACCAGAAAATCCCACATAACTCTTCACTTCCAAGTGCAAAAGAAACTCCCCCAACCTTAGTTCTCTACGAAACACATAATAAAACATCAAAAAAGTGCTTTTTTTTTTTTTTCTTAAGGCAAATCTGTGCACTTCTTCCCAGAGGGAGAAAGAGGGCAAGTACCACACATGATACATCGCTTTAATGTGCTACCGGATAGCAACCTGATCCTACTAATGAGGGGTGTGGCACAAGAGCCAGAACAAACCAGAAAATAGGATACCAGCTTTTATATTAACTTTCCTTTTACCTCTGAAGAAACACCAAAAGCAAGTCAGAAAGTTCAGATGAAGAAGTCCTTTTTTTTGGCCCATGCCTTTGAGTTCCTTTTGAAAGCGAGTTTAATTTGCTTCCAAGAAACTGACCTTTGGGACAATTTTTTGTTGCAAGTTGTAGTTTCTCTTCCTCATTTTTCTTGTCCATGGATCAGCCAACAACATTACCACCTCTGAAACACTGAATTCTTTGGCACAAGGAGGTGGTTATTGCTATTATAATAAGTCAGAATCTCAGCTGTTGCGAATTGTTGTAGCTCCATCAGAGTGCTGCCAATTCACACTAGCAGAGAATACGGGTCTGTTGCTCTAATTGCCAGAATTCATACTTCAGTAGAAATACAAGTTCCCATTAAAGTCCTTCAGTTGGTTTCTGCTGGACAAGCAGAAGCCCTGTTACTCTGTTCCAATATCTAATTGCCATCTGGAACCAGTAGGAACCGCACGAGAATGTTAAACTGCAGTATTGAGAAGGCTACCTCTGCTTGGGTTTGATTCACTGCTGCTACCCTATGTCTGTATAACTTCAAAGAGTTTAGTGGGGTCCTCTGTGCTGAATTCAGTGCCCTGTTCTTGCCTAATCACTTTCTTTACAACCACAATTCTTTCTCCTTCTAAGCACTTTCTTCCTGTGTTTTGAGGGAAGAATGGGCTATAAAGGGAAAAAGGAACATTCTGTCTCCTCTGTGAGACTAACATTTCCATCCTCCATTTACAAACCAAATATAAAAACTGACTGCATCTCATTTCCTGCACACATCTCGCTGGTTTCTGTTATGCCATAGTCATCCTTACTGCATGGTTTTTTTCATTCTTCCTGTGAGCTACCCCTTTCCTGAATTCACCTTTGAATTCTTCCCCTTTAGCTTCTAACAGATCCCACATGTTGTTTTGTGATAAAAAAAAAGGAGGTGTCCTTGTCCATGGCAGGGAGGGCTGGAACTAGGTAATCTCTAAGGTCCCTTCCAACCCAAACCGTTCTATGATTCTATGTTAGCGAACTTTAGGGTCAGAAAGGAGCACTAGGAGGACTTAGCTTTAACTATGGAATAGAACAGGACAGAATATTCGCCTCAGTTATCATTCTGTCAGCTCAATAATAAGTTATGTCAATATGCATGTCTGAGGAAGATACCTAAAGATTTCAATGCATAATTTACTTTGGGTAAAATATTCATTTCTTTTTCTTTTTTTCATAAACAAGAATAACATATCTCTTTCAAAAAGGAAAACATTTAACTTACCCAGTGGCATAGCGTGAGTGACATGGGGCCTGATGCAAACACCTTCTCTAAATCTGCTCACTGGTGCTTACACCATGAACTGCCATTTCCTACGTGGGAGCCACAGTATCTTCAATGCCTGCACAAAAGCTTAGCACAAGTATGGTTATCCTATCAGGCAACAGACAAGATCCTAAATCCTCTTGCATCTGTGAGACAGAACTTCTCAGGACTGGTGCAAAAGATAAAAGCAACAAATGGGTATTAGTGTGAAATGTCTGTAGTATTGGTCACCAGGTAACAACCGGTGCTAAGTGGTTTTAAAAGTTGCAGATGAAGATAAGAAAGATTCTGGAAGCAATAAAAACAAAACACGGTTCCAGTAAAGATGTCCTCACAGACAGCAGAGAGCAGGCAATGATTTAAGGACTCTGGGCATGAGATGTCAGCACCCTCTACATAATCTGAGAAAGAAGGAATATTCCACTGACTGCAAAGGGAAATTAATTATTGAATGAACTAAAGCAGTTTTCTAAGAAAGGAATAGCATATACAGGGCTATTGCTGCAATAGCTTGAGTATCATAACCCCAATGCCATTATGAATCCTAACAGCTCTAGTATCTCTATATTATTCAACTAAGTAGTGTATTTCATAAGATATTATTTATCCAAAGCTTGCTTCCTGCTTGGTTATGTCAGTAACTGGCTCTCAAATACATTGTTTATCCTCTTTCATCATTCAGGTAGAAGATAAGACCTTTGATTTTTTGCAGAATGAAGATGAAACTGGAGACCGACTGCATTTTGCTGCAGTGGACATTAGATTATTATTTCCTTAAAATTATACAGGCTGCATCCTGTAAGTACTGCTCTGTGCTCTTGCATGCTTAGTAGCTTTACCTTCCGAAGTTAGTGTGACACCAAGGAGTAACAGTAAAACAGAAGCAGTGTTGTGAAGCCGATTACCTAAGGGAGGTTTCCCATCCCTGGTTTCCATGCTTGCTGTGTAGTGGCAGCTAGTTAATGCTGTTCATGCCACATGTGAGACTTGCATCACTTGAACAAGCGCAGCTCAGGAGTACAGCTGAGAGGTCTGACCTATAACCTCACAAGTTTGCACCAAATTCATGACATGGTTATAATGTTTTCCATAGATCTCATGTAAATCCTAGTACAACACAGAATCAGTTTTGACTTGTATGTAAGGACCTGATCCTGCACATCTAAAGCTAACAGAACAAGTTTGCACAGCTTATTTAAGCCATTGTGTGTCACAGCCAGAAACTGCTGTAAGGTCACAGATGTGGATTTCCACAGCACAAGAGATGTTAAAACCAAAGCAGAACCAGTGCAGAGAGTACTCCACCAAGTCTTTTCTCATCCTGCCATGATGGGAGCAGGGGGATTTAAGAAGAGAGAATTGAAAATGAAACCTCTTTAACTCCAAAGGTCAGCACCATTACCCCAACTGGCTACTGCAGAGAAACTAAATCAACAGGTCTAATGCCACCCTCAAAACAATTGTAAGTGAAATAAATAGATTTTCCGATGCACCAGTGCCTTTCTGTCAAATAATATCTTGCTGAGTTGCTTAAAAAAGGAGTCAGTAATTCCAGCCAAGCCTCCTACTCAGCAAAGTGAATCAACAAGTTGTAAGTCTGTTAAATCTGATCTAACTTCAGTTGCACATCTTTTTTCTTCCACTGTTGTTTTATATGTGTATTTTAGGAACATATTTTACTTCATTGTATGCTGTTTACTTCCAAGCTACTAACATGAATACAGTATAATCCTGTCTGTCCTAGGACTATGAGAATAACATAGAACATACCCAGAAAAATACAAAAGAAATATGCTTTCTACATGGGTGTTTTATTCCAGCTTTATTTGCACATATTCAATATAATTATAGTTTAAGTGGGCTATTTTCCATACCCACATAGGCAGTATTTTCCACATAAAGGTTCACATTGGCTTTAGACCCACCCACAAGCTATTTACTTGCATGGTATATATATAACGATCAAGCCCATAGCTACTTCAGCCAAACCTAAATATTTTCACTTGTGCTTCTTTTGCAAGCCATTTTCTCCTGAATAAGTTGTTTCAAGTTTAGACAATTACTTTGATGAAGCTTATGGTGTACTATGTTTGCTCTTTCACCAGATACTGATTGCAACCTCAAATTCAAATGCAGATTTTGAGCACCCAAAATGTTAGGAAGGTTTAGAGGAAAGCTTTATTTTGGCTCTTCCAAACTATGGTGAAGGTAAATAAACCATCCCAAATGGGGTATTTGCAGAGGATGGATTTTGCTTTAAATTAAAATTTTGGAATCTCCCGAGAGTTCAGCAGAACTGAGTCATGCAAATTTTCATTTGTTTTAATTAGCTCATCTATTGGATATCTGCTTGATTCTAATTGCTAGACAGAGATTGAAACTGATCTGCAAATATGAGAACAGGCAAAATACTAAGCAGCAGCACAAGCCGTAAATTTCCCATTTACTTGTAGACCTCTACCACTCAACATTTTGTCATGCTATTCCTAATGGAACTATTGTAAATATGCTCTTCTCCCTGGATTTTCTGATGGAAAATATGATGATGCTGTAAACTGCAAAGCAGCATGGAGTGAGTGAGGACACTCCTGCAACAGGCAGATTCCAAAAGAAGCAGTGTCTGCATATATGCCCTGCTACAGAAGGGAAATGTCCCCCCAGGCTTGGGGGCAGCCCCCTGATGTTATCATCTTCAAAGTGGACCATCAGTGTAAAATGAGCATTTTCTCAGAGGAACACCTCCTAAGCAGAGGAAGTTTTTCTAGGTAGGGATATTCCCAAACAACATGAAAATCTTCAAAGGGGAAACACCACGTGATACGGACTCTTGAGAGAAAGGAGGCAATGTAGACATACATGCACGCAATGTGAAATCTTCCAGGGAAAACATGCTGTCCTCGGTAATATCTGAAGGGTTTTGTTTTGAAGAAGCCACCCCCTGCTGTGGCAGTAAGTATGCATGTATGATTACTAAGATGTCTAATTAAATTACCCTTATCTGAATGCCATCTGAACTTAACAAAGCAGATAATAAGTTCCAGAAACAGACACCATGTGGGGGGCAAATTATTTTACTTCCAAAAATCAGAGCTTGAAATTAGAGACGTGTAAATAATAAAGAACATGATTTCCCTCCACCCCCACTGTCTGCACCTGAACTGCCATTTCCATCAGGCAAATCATGGAGCTAAAGCAAAGCTGAATGTCTAGCAGATCTACCCTCCCAATTTCTGTGCAGAGAGTGTAAGCTGCCTTTTAACTCCGCTCAAAGAAGTGCATTTGCTCCAGATTTATATATGGACAAGTGGGAGTGATGTTGTCTTATATTCTTGTACCAATTAAACATTACAAAGAATCAGAGTATGATCGATTCCTGTTTTTTTTCCCCAGAGATTTATCTAGGCTGCAGATTAACTGCATCGTGTGTGGAGAGGCTCCGGAGATGATTCTGCATGGAGCTAACTTGTCTGTGTGAAAGCTATCCAGCGGGGCACAGCCCAGCACAGAAGCCCCAGCAATATAGCTTTTCACGTAGACCGAAATGGAACTGTTAAAGGCAACTTTGTGCAGAAGCCATCAGGTCTTCCACACAACTTTTCTGGAGCTCGGAAGCCTGGAGGATGCTGCTTTCTACATTTCCTTCAGCCTGGAGACCCAAGGAGCACAGTGCAGAAAACACATTAACTTTACCACCAACACAAGCCCTGTATGGCCAACAGGAGTAATAAGCCTAGTTAAGTCTTACAGCTCATCTGTTAGATTTAGGGCTCAACACTTTCCCAAAGTGTTCCATGTGTTTAATTATTAGCATGCTCTATAGCACAGGATTGGTCCAGGCTTCTTTGGGCCAGTGCCCAGGTAATGTCCAGGCTTGCTACAGGCTAGTGCTTTGGTAAGAGGTGTTTTCTGGAGATGAGGCCCCTCTGGGGAAACACAGCTTGTGTGGCAGGGAGGAGGAGAGTTCAGTTGCATGGCTTCAAGCCATCTGTGTCACGTATCTCAGTGCAGGGCTCTGCAGAGGTTTAGGGTGACTCTGGGTCACTTAGCAATGAGTGACTCAGCTCCATGGAGCCTGCTCTAAGCTGCTGTTCCACCTGTGCTGCCAGAGACTGGACTTGAGCGGCTTGCCAAAGTGATTGGTGCTTTGAGACTCAGCTGGCATTGCTAATAGCTCTGTCAGCTATATAGTCTGTGTGCTCCCAGTGAGTCAAGGTTTTACATTCCCTGGGGAATTTTTCTTCCGCAACACAAGCTGAATATTAGTACTTCTTCATCTTGGACTAATAGTGTACATGTGGATTCAGCAAAACAATACAAAGCAACATATTTTTGGGGTATTATACCTGTGATAGGTATAATCAATGCTTGACACATTAAGCTACAGGAGGTGTGACATCTAAACATGCCCATGGTACTTACAGAAATTATCTACTGCTGATTCAACATGAAATTCACTGATCCAGAGAGCTTTCTGTTGGTTTGGCTGACAGCAGAATGTGAAAATGGGACCAGATGTCAGCCCATCTATTAGCCTGAAATATTGGCACCTGAGTTGAGTTTCGGAGGACCTCTCCTGGGGCAAGTACAGCTCATGAAAGCATCAAGATGTAAGGTTTGGTTAAGCCAGTGCATCTAAGCAGTCCCCTACCCCTGACAATGGACTCTGACAAAACACTCTTATGCTGAAACAGCTTGTTCTGTAGCAGCTAAGCACTACTGAATTCATATCAGTATGTGCATCAATAGCTGAACTATTCTGTGGAGAACTCTTGCAAAGTCCATATAAAAAGCTTCTGCCTTTGCTTGACCTGCTTGGTCAAAGCTTGGTCAGGAAGCTTCAGACACATTATGGACAGCAACATCCTTTGAGGAGCTAATAGATCTAATGTTATGTGCTATATGTGTGTTATATATATATATTATATTTGCATCTACATCATAAGACATACATTATGTTACGTCTGTATAATGTAGTTTATCTATTATGGTATAAATAACCAAAAAAAAGAAGGAGCAATTAATTCCATTTATGAACAAGCACTTGACTGTCTTTTTTGCTGCTGATTAGTATGCTTCAATGGTAAACATAAGTGAACAATACCGTAATACAAAACTGATACCATTAGAATTTGAGCAGTTGACCATACTAAACTGAGAGCATAAAACAGTGTACCTCAGGAAATCAATTTTCTATGAAACTTAATTTTGTCTGCGAAGGCTAGTATACAAACCACATAAAATCCACTCTTGCCTTGTAATTCTGGTGATGCTGTGGAAGGTTATAAAGAATAGACTTGGCCGCAAGAAATATCTATGGTGAAGGTGAAACTCTTAAGAAGCAAAGTTTTGCTTCCTTGTGCTGCAGGCACAACCGCAGTGCAAAGTCTTGGTCAAGAATGGTTTATCATTCCTTACAGATTCCCTTTGTGATGTTGCCAAAGTCAGCTTCAAAGATTTCATAGAAATTATGGTTGGAAGGGACTTCCAAATCACTCAGTCCAAATTCCTGGTACGCCACTAGCCAGGAAGCACTAACTAAATTCTGTATAACCACCTAAATATCTTGGATGCAGCAAGTATTTCGGGAGTCCAGAAGACTTGAAATAGCCAATATTAGAAGAACTGAGGAATTTTAGGTAAGTTATCATTAATGAAAGAGTGGAATGGTCCACTGTAGTTCAATAAGGAATGAAAGACAAAAATAAGACTGGCATTCTTTACTATGGAGATAAATTATTTATTTTATTTATTTTAAATATTTTATTATTTATTATTATTTAGTGTTATTTATTTTTAAAATTACTATTATGGATTATTAATTATTGAGATTATTTATCATGGAGATTTGACCCCATCAAATGAAGCTATTACTTTTCCCTTTCTTCATAAAATTACTTCTACTTACAAAAGACAACTGCATTGTTATAGTATACTTTGACTTCTCCAAGGCATATGACTTAGTGTCACATAACATTAGGATTAAAAAGCACAGGCTATATAAATAAAAACCAGGTTTGCAGATATGTCTGAAGTGTGGTTGTGATAAGGAAATATCACACAATGTTCCCAGTGAAATTCCAGTGGGGAAAGATTTTGGTTCAGCATTATTTGATATTTATGTGAAAGGTCTGAACAGAATTGTAGAGTCCTTGCTGGCAAAATCTACACAGGATTTAGACATCTGTGAGGCCAAAAATTACTGTTGCAGAGTGACTTGGATAATTTGCTTAAATGGTCACGATCTGACAGGGTGTGCTTTCATACATCTAAATGCCAGGTATTAAATGGGAGACTAAGGAATACAGTCTCTTCTTAGAGGATGAGAGAATTTACCCTGCAAAGCAATAGCTCAAAGGAGGATTATGGGGTCATTGTGGATAATTGCCTCAAGAGGCAGCCTCAGGGGAAGCTGTTGCAGAAAGCTAATGCAATCCTTGGGCATATAGAAAAGAATAATATCAGGGAGAAACAGGAAAGCCTTCTGCAGCTTGTGGAAGGGATCCTGGTGAGGAGTTGATATCTAACTCCACTGCAGATGAGAGAGGCTTCAAATCCTGGTGCTCCTGCTGACTCTGGTCTGCAAGCTTGTGTTGGTAGAATGGAGGATGCTTTAGCCCGCTTCAGTGCATCTTCCCAAAAAGTTGAACCCAGGTTTTTAGTTACATTAAATTGCAATTATTTCCCCAAACAGGAACTTGTGACTGATCTCTTTATGAATTCTCAGTGTAGGAAGTAGTTATGCGATATTTATTTTATTTCTTCAATAGGAGTAAAACCTGCTATACCTGCTAGGAACTGAAAGTAGCATCATAACAAAAAGGCATCTGTTGGCGAAGAAGTATTATAAATCATTAGGGACATGTGCTAGCCAGGCCTCTTCTCTCTCAAGGCTTCATTGGAACAACATATAGAAAGAAACAGCCAGGATTTTCAAAGCAACAGAAAACAAAATCTGTACATAATTTGATTTTTTTTTCTATAGCAGCATCTTTACTTACATGTGATCGGATTATTAATCAAAAACCTGGCAATATGTAGCTATAAAACTGGCTTTTCATCACTTTGTCATGCGCATAAAGAGATGTGCGTTTTACACGCTGGAAAAATGCCCTCAGCACAGCAAATAACATTTATACAAACTCTGGAAAGGCAGAATTCCATATCTAGTGCTAATGATGTTTCGCATCTAACAGAAAGCCTAACAAGGAACTTTAACATGTACTATTAATACTATGCATTTTAGGTAGATATTGAGCACCCAGCTCCAGTGTGATGAATGTACACATAAACCTCAAAATTAGTCTTAAAAGCATATAAACCACTTCAGTTGTTAAGATTTTCTAAAACCCACGTGTGTGGGTAATATCACTAAAAGCAGGTATGTTGGATAAAAATGAGTGATGTCCCTTTTCCAGTATAAACCCAGAAGTTCATCTTCCAGCGTTGTTTATAAATAAAAGAGAGTCAATTTGCTTAGGATCTGCAGGACATTTGGGTACTCCATTTAGATAATGACAACATTTTTAACACAGCTATCACTCATTAGGTCAAGAGGTTGTGATTAATCAAGAACTGTTTTGGTTTCGTGTGATAGACATCTAGTCTTTTTCGTTTACAGTTGAATGAAGATGGCCTCAACAGTTTACAGAATAAGCTGCAATGATACATTAGACTGAAATTGAGATGGAAGAGGGACGTGTGATCTATTTTAACCATTCCATTTGCATTACAATGTACTGTGTGTGAGTTAGTCGAGGCATTGCTAAAGTAAATTAAAATCTGCTGGGAATGTGTGAATGCATTACACAACAGGAATGCACTGGCAAGTTACAGCTAGGAGTCTGCTGAATGTTACCAGGCGTTATTGTTGGTGTTTGGACTCAAAGAGGAGAGGTTTTTTGTTTCAATAACATCTGACTGGCTAGTCAATGGCTGATTGCGAGATGAAAAAGCTTCAGGCAGAATGGGATACGAAAAAAGGTCCCATGAGAAAGGCTGTTCCCATGGTATTTTAGGATCAACATCCAGACTGAGGCAGTATAGGTCTGGTCATATAAACTGCAGAATGAGCATTCACACTTTTGGGTGATTGACAAAAACGAAGCCTCCAAACACTTGGTTGTGGCATAAAATGTCTCAAGGTACTGTAACATCTTAAGGTCATGGTCTAAGATTATCTATCAACACTTTCCTGTAACCAAGCTCTGATCCAGTTTTCAGGGGTATTGCAGAGTTCTAAAGAGAAATGTCTCAAACAACCAAAAGGAGTACGTCCCATGGAAACAGCCCTCGGTCAGTAGGAAATGAAAATATGTAATCAGCTACTCACATTATCTGTGAATATGAGTTTTGCACCCAGAGCCATCAATCACATTTGCAGTCTGCACGCAGCACTTCTTCAAGCCTTTGTAACACCTTCCTCAAAATCACACTGCCACAGCCTGCACTGTGTGGAGGTTTTTTATTGTTCACCTTTGTATAATCAAGTAAATTATCCCATATTAAGTGCAAATGCAGTGTAAAGGTAATAAAAAAAATATAGTACTACATAGTTTTGTGCTTCTTAATTCATAATATGCTTATGTTGCTGTATTCATTAGGAAAAAAGTGGGTGAAATCTCTGGAATGATTTTTCTCTTTTTAATGCATGAACTTCGGAGGATGCAGCCTGATGAAGTACTGTCATCTCCTTGTTCCTATTCTCCTGATCACATTTATACATACACACACACACACATGCATGCTCCTGCGCTTTCTTTCAGATGATGCTGACAGGTTGAAGGCAAAGGAGCACCAGGTGAACAAACAGAAACCCCTCAAAAGTTTTCCTAAACCCAAATCCCATTATTTTCACTCTTCCTCTTTCTCTCCAGATCATTTAATAATTCTGTGCTAAGCTGTACATGTGCTTCCTTTAATACTACAAACTAACAATATGAATGATTGCAAAATACACACACTGGAATCTGTGTGACCTCCGATATTGTTATTGATTGGAGACGTCTGAAAAAATACCCTAATGATACACTGTTGCAATTAGCATTACAAATTCCCCTGGTTTTAATTAGAGAACACGCACTAGAAAGTCCAGGAGCTGGATATGAACCGCTTTATGGTCCTAAAACGATTTAACAACCTTTTCCACACTTGCCAACGACTAACGTTGGTTAAGAAAACCCATGAGGCTCTGGTGATCCATCTGTACCCACAACCCGCTCTAGACCAAAACACATTCCCCAGGAGGAGAATTCCTCTCTGCGACGTTCTCCTGCTCACTCTCGCTTGCTCTCTCCCAGGGGACACACTTGTCCTGCTTTTGGCATGACTCAACCTCTTGTTGAGTTGACCTTTGCCCCTTTAAATGAAAGGGTTTCATGCCCTGGAAGCTGACTCTTTTAGCAACTTCCACTCAACTAGAACCTTATTCTCCTACAGTAACACTGAAGAGACACAGCAAAATATGTGCATGAATTACTGGAATAATAATATACTTGGGGAAAAGGAAATGCTGGGCAAGCCTGAAGCTCCTAAGCAGGGTACATCAAAGGGCGCATTACACATAGCTAGAGGATTAATGTCCATTTATCTAATGGTCTAATTAATGTTTTTATAAGTTAGCGTGCTATTAGAGAGATTTTAGTGAGAGCAACACTTTCAGATAAACCCACAAATTCAATTCATTGGGAAGCTGCTTCTCCTGATCCTATTAATAAAAAGCATATCCTACGCAATCTCTGAAAAGTCAAGGCTTTCAGAATACACCAGGAAGGCAGGAGATTATTTTCCTCCTGATTTTCAAAAGAAACCTCCAGAGACAATGAAAAACCAGACTATCAAGAGCTGCAATGATGTTTCCTGAATGAATGTACAGGGGAAAAAAACAAGTGAAATGTTTTAAACAACTAAAATGAAGGGTTTTTACAGGAAAGAGGAACTTCACTATGAAAAGTGAATCAAAGGAAAACAAGCTGCTAAGAAGACAAAACAACCTAGGTAGCATAATTGCCCCTGACTTAATTTTTTATAATGTTTGATAAAATCTGGCAATTGATCCTGCAACAATACCCCAAATAATCTCATCAGCTGCTGGCTAATACTGTCACTGATATTTCGGGAAAGGAGTCAGTTCCATGCTCAAGTTAAAACGATGTGGCTGCCAAACACTGAGCAACAAATACAGGTTCAAAAGCAAAACCAGAAAATGTGAACAAAAATTGTCCTTACATTCCCAAGTCGTCTGTGGAGAAAGGCTCTGTCCTCGTACAGTTTCCTCTGGCAAGTGGGTATCTGATGCTGTAGTCCACATTAAACAGCAGTCACCCCACCAGGGCTCTAACAGACCATGGCAGACTCCCCTTTTGTAGGAAGGAAGGCTACAAATTCCTCTTTGTTGTAAAATGTCTCAGTATGGAAAGGGTTTGGAGGTTCCAGTAAAGCATTTGGAGGCAGATCTTTAAAAATATGCAAGCATCTTATCCCCCAGTGAGCTAATGAGATTCCACCTTCAAACCCTGACCCTTGGCCCCACCACACTGCTTTTGGCTGGCTTTTGCTCCTGATCTTGTCTGACCATGTGTTTCTCACAAAGTCCTTTACTACAGAGCTTATTTCCTAGCAATATACTATAAATAAGAATACAGGCTACTCTTTGTAAAGGGCTTGAATTTGAGGCTGGGTCCTATGGTGGAGAAAAGTCATTGTATCTGTACCTGAAACTACACTCCTTTCTAAAGCTGCCCAGGGGCCCAAAGCAAGACTGGAGATGGGGGGACTGTTCTCACCCCTTGCAATGAGGTAGCTGCAGGGAGCTGGATGTGGAGATGATGGGGTGGCCACACTCCCACAGTGGTCTACATGGTTGTACTTCAAGGATAACAGGGTGTTTATTGCAGGAGTGACTTAACAGCACTTGGATATCAAAATAAAAACATGTATCTTACAAGAATATATCAAAACCCCTGATATGGCAGTTTGGGCCTTGAAAAGTATTGACAACAGCTCAAAGCACATGAGATTTTTATTTTAAAGAGCCTCATTGTTCCTTTTCTTGACATACAGTTTGTGTCCAGGATGAAATCAGAAAGAAGAAAAAGTACTCTAGTTTACAAACACAGAGTTGAAGTAAACCAACTCCAGCATCTCCAAAACTTTCTAAATGAGGCTTAGGAAACCACTTGCAAATATTAGGGGAATAACTTTGATATCACCAATATGGTGGGTATTTTATTCCCATTTTATGGAGGGTGAAAACAAATTAGAAAGATGGTGTCTTTAATTAATATTGTCCTCCTATCTGGCATTAGAGAGAAGCTACCTTTTTGCCCCACTCATTTGGTGCATGATGATACATCACATTCAGTCCTTTACGTGGCCTCCGCAGTGACAGCCTGCTCCTCATGATCTGGCTTGTGACTGCTCTGTAAAGCATGACCTTTCCCCCTGTGCAGCATCTCACTCATGCCAAAGAGGCACAGGCAGAGAAGTTCACACAGGGTAATTTGCAGGAGACGGCATTGGAAATGCAATGGGAATTAGCAGGAGATTCAGCAGTTAGGACAGAAGCTAAAATTAAGATTCAGAAGATCAGTATGCACTCATTGAATTTTTACCTTATGAAGCACCTTCCTCCTATGGATCTTCTGCAGGGGAAACAAGCTACCCGCATCAGCCTCTGGAAATCCTATGGGGCTCTGCTTAGGCACAGGGTTGCAGCGTCGGGTTCCCCTGGCTGCTGCAGGTGGGTCACTGTACCTCCTCCTAACGTCCAGCTCTGTGAAAAGCAATTCAGTAGACCTGGAGGGAGAAAAGGTTTCAGTTCTCATCCAGCAATATGCGTCCCTGGATAACAGGACAGTGTTTGCCCAGAGACCCCCAAAACCCAGAGCATAAGCCACTAATTCAATACAGCCTTAACCCACGGAGCCTCTTCGAGAGGCAGACACCCTCGTGCCAACCCAAACTGCCCATGACACAGTGGGGGCAATTGCAGGCCTGCGTGTACAGGTGACCGAGCCAAAAGGACCACTTGATCTGCAGATCTAGGTCTTAAGTGAAAGAAAAAGCATAAGAACTACCAGTAACACCATTTCTCACACCAGCGCTCAGTTACGTCTTTGCATCATTTCTGGGGAGCACTGAGCTTGTGTTTGTACAGCCCTTGAGAAGCACGAGGTGTCTGGGATCCTCTTGTGCCTTTCTGCTTCTCTGCTGTCCTTCAGCTCATCAAACTCAGCGCAAAATGTTATTTGGAGGGTTTTTGGACACTGCTTTCCAGAACAGGCGTTGCACAACCAACTTAGGACTCGTTGCCTGCACAGCAGAAACATAAACCGGGCTAAGGTTTCTTCAGTTCAACAGTAATGGGGTGGGATTTCATTTAATTTAGTTAAATACTGTTGCTTGACAGACTGAAATGTGATCTCTATGGTGGAGATTAAAACTGGTGGACCTAGAGCAAACTATTTTGGGGTTTTAATTATTCTTCTGGTGAATTATCCTAATTAAATTTGTCAGACAATCATAGGATATACCACTTGTGTAGAAACGGATAATAGGTGGCCATTCATCTCCCGTCTACTAGCTATTATATTCTCCAGATAAAAATCATCTGCCACTGGAAAAAAAAAACAGCACTCAAAATATGGAATTTGATGCACAATCACATAATTAACTTTTCCTTAAGCTCAGAGAAAGATGGAGTAAGTGGAGAAATAGCTGTAATTTATAGAGCTCTTGCCAGATTATGTCGTTGGTCACACCCAGGGTTGTATGTGAATACAGCTTGCTGGAGGGAGGACCTGGCACAACACATTATTTGGGAAGGGGAGGGGAGGGAAGGGAAGGCAAAGATGTTTTCAACTTCTTTTCCAGCTTGCTCAAATAGATAATTGGCCATCTACTGGACAAAACATTACTTCACCATCTTAAAAACCTGGCTGCACATAAAAAATCCTTTCATGCTGCAGCTTGGCTTCAAACTGTTAACTTTTGGCCTAATAACAGCAATAAAATGAAAGTCAATCCACAATAATTCCTCTCACCAGACCTCAGTGACCTAAAATATGTAGACTCCTTTGGAATTCTATTAACCTCAGTGGTTTCTGATGGATATTATTTATGCAAACATCATCCATGCATCTATATGCAATTTTTTTGATAGACAGTATTAGAATTTTATATTGCACGTGTCTAAACTTACACTTCAGACCACTTTGGTCGTGCTGAAAAATAGGATTTTTGACCTTATAAACTATCATTTGCCATTTCATACATGGGCTTCAGTTAGTAACTCGCATTCCCATTTGAATTCCAGATTTCTTTTCTGCATAATAGCCAAATGTCTGCTACTGCTAGAGATAAAGACACCAGAAAGCAAGAAGCAAAACCAGATCAAAAAAGCAAAGGAGCTTTATTCTATTTTAGGTTCTTTGACGGAATGATTTTGAAAAACAGACATTTTAAAACCCCACGTGTGTTTAAGAACTGGGTTTTTTTCACCATACAGGATGCTAAGAACCATGGCCTGATTCTCATGCCAGTGCCCTGCTGCCCCACCGAGCTTTTGAGCCAACTTTGCTGCTCCCAGGGAACACGTGCTCTCCCGCTTCCCATCTGGGACAGCCTGTCCACAGGAAGGAGATGTGACAAGGAATTAGATTGCTACTGCTGGAGCAACTTAGGAAGAGCAGTAGCAGTCAGAGGGCTTCTCTAAGTTACTCTAGGAGAGCAAAATGATGACTGGAGACACACAGGTAGTCCGAAGGTGGTAGTTCTCCATGCACGCCTTCCTGCTGCACCTGCGTCCCATGCAGCCACTCACTCACCTCCCCACAGTGGGATGGGGAAGAGAATTGGAAGGATAAGAGTGAGAAAACCCATGGGTTGAGATAAAGACCTTTCAATAAGTAATGCAAAAGCCATGCGCACAAGCAGAGCAAAGCCACTTCGACATCAGCAGGCAGGAGTCCAGACATCTCCAGGAAAGCAGGGCTCCATCACTCGCAATGGTGACTTGGGAAGACAAAACCCCATCACTCTGAGCATCTCCCCTTTCTTCTTCTTCCCCGAGCTTTCTATGCTGAGCATGATGTTATATGGTGTGGAATATCCCTTGGGTCAGTTGGGGTCAGCTGTTCTGGTTGTGTCCCCTCCCAGCTCCTTTTGAACCTCCACCTTCTTTGCTACTATGAAGAACCCTACCCCTGCCAAAACCAGCACATACTGCCTTTCACTAGGGTCACTCAACCAGACCAGAGAGTATGGCTCCAAATTTTTGTCAACAGCTGCAAACTGATGAGCCGTTTTAGATGCAGTGGTCCAGAGAGGTACAGGTTTGCATGCTCACTCAAGAATTTAAACCTATTTTTTCCCCCATTTATTCATAGAACAATTACTGGGGGAGTGTAGAAGGGAGCAGTCTTGAATTTTAGTTTCTGCTCCTCATGATCATGATGTTTAATTAGATCATCAATGTGAAATGCATTTCAGTCATGGCATGGGGACCAGGGATGCCTCCGTGGTGCCTGGGACTCAGCCTCAAACACCCTGCTTCTACAGTACCTTGCTGTGCCTGGCTCCTGCTGCCTCTGTGGACCAATGCTGGTGCAGAAGGGGTGTGTGGGATGGCCCATAGCCTCAGACCAGCCTGATGGTCCTGAGTGGTAGGACAGCTCATCTCCCTCCGGCTGAGCAGCATATGGCCTACATCCTCCTGGTGATTGCTCATATGAGGAAGGCAGCACCTCCTCCCATCAGCCAGCAAACACCACTGAGCTGTGAGCATCTTTGCTTTGCTGGGGCCAGTTTCTGCCAGTCCCTGCCAAGCCTTCCCATAGAATGGGTGTCCATGGGCTCCCAAGTCCCATATCTGCTGAGTTTCTGTGTCTGAGGCAGTGAGATGCCTTGCAGCTCACACTGAGGTGGTTCTGAACATGGGGACAAGGTAAACTGCAGTCACTCTCAATTGCTTCAGATCCAGTGCAAAGGTAGGTACTCAGCCCTTAAGCCTTAGGAACATGCTGAGCGGGTGTTTATATTGCATTTCTGCCCATAGACACACTGTGTCAGCCCATTCTCTCTTTATTCCTTAGCTCTTCCTGGTTTTCAATTCCTCCAGTGACCAGAGATCCAGCTCCTGGCGCGGTCAGAGCCACTTTGGGGTGGAGGATCACCTTCAGTTCCCAATTATGCCTCTCTCTGTACAGCACAACTGCACTGGCTGGTCATGCTGTTAGATCATATTGCAAATTCATGTCTAATTTGACCCTGAGGTCTCCTTCAGCACTGCTGCTTTCTAGGATTCTCCCTCCCTTTGAATGTCTGTGTTTCAAATTACGTTTCCCTGGGTGTACTGGGTTACATTTTCCCATGAATGTCACTGGTATTTTCCAGTTCTATATGTTTAATCACTCTACTTCCACATTTATTGCCTCTGTTTTCATTGATGCTTCCAGCTCCTTCAGATGTATGGGAATAAGGACACTGAAAATAGGGCTGTAGTACTATCTACAACTTCTTTCTTTGTTATTAAAATTGTCCAGCACCCTTTCCCTCTGTGCTTTATTGAAAACACTCAAAAAACGTAGGAAATATCCTCTATGTGACAGAAACTGCCCTTTTGTCCATTTCCCAGCCTCCATTAGTATCTCTTTAGCATCTCACAGTTTTAGAGTCAGTTTTTAACCAACCAATCAGGCCCATTTGAAAGTACACGAAGAAAGAGACCTCTGAAGACAACCTGTCGACACTTCAATGAATTTTACACTCTGAAAAATGCCTTATTTTCATAGACTACTGATTTTGGGGGTCTTTTATGAAGGAAATCTTGTGTGATGAGTCATCCGGTTTCCACACATTTCCAATTCAGAGGTGATGTCCCCTGAGGCCTGGAGCATGATGCAGCAATCAGTTGCCGAGACAACAATCAGCTTGTGTCTGACCAGAACTGGATGCAACTTTCAGTGAAGGAGAACTCTAGACTGCCATTGGCTTTGATGACATTTGCCTTGACTGCATCTAATTTGTCATTAGTCTTTCTCCACAGTTTTCATTGCAATTTTGATTTAACGTAATATTTATATGTCACTAACAGTCCATAGTCTAAGTCAAGGAAACTGTATTTACTCTGACAAGACAATCATGACATATTTGTAAAGCCTTTGTTTTTTTCCTGACTAATCAGAAGAGGATCTCAGGCTACTTCTCCAGCTTTTAAAGGATCAAAATGTTGTGCTACTGAAACTCATGGGCATGGTAGAGTGATTTCACAGTCACTCCTAATGAAGACATTCAGATCAGATGTAATATTGTATTCTTAAACCAGAACTATTAAGGCAGCTTGACAGGGCAAAACAATAGGGTGGGGGAAAGTGAGGTATATCTAGCACACCATAATAGGTATGAGAAAATGCTATCAGTGTTAAAGAAGCAGTACTATCTGGAGAGATAAGACCTTAACTACATTTTCTGCTGTGTATCCTGCATGCCAGCAGATCACATCATCCTTTCCATCATCTCCAATATTTAGTTTGGTTTTGAATTTGCTGTTTGTGAAAAGTCCCCAGAACAAATGTGTACACTCAGGACAAGTTTCCTCCGAGGTTTCCAGGCCTTTTAAGAGAACTAAAGTTACACACAAAACAGGCACAGATAGCGAATTGATTTCACTGCTTCAAGGTGCTGTCAAATTTTATCACATATGTTCACAGTCCCTTTCATTTGATGTAGTGAAGTGCTCCTTGTTATATTTTACATTCAAATGTTTCCATTGAAAATTCAGCATGACAGAAAGTAAAAAAAAAGGGATTATTTTTGAGAAAAAGCAAACAAAACCATTGATTTCTCAATACCATCTTTTGTGAAATAAACCCCCATAAAAAATTAATGTTTTTAAAAAGCCATCCTTTCGCTAAGTGAGTCCCCAAAATTGCCCTGTGGCCCCTTGCCGTGGCACATCTCAGTCCCATATTAAGGACTACTCCCTTCTAAACCCTGTGGCTGGTGGTAGGATGCTGCTGTGCTCATGCTGCCCTACCCAAGTTTTGCCAGCACCCACAAGAAATAAACCATTTCAGTGTTCAGGTTTTCCTTGTGTTGAACATAACCAGGAAGATCAGCAGTAGAATCAGAGCATTGGTGGCATTATTTATCAATGTATGATAATGTGCAGTCAGCTCCAAACTTTGCCATGACAAAACACAAGGGCATCGGAGGCCACTGGTTTTGATTTTCTGAGCTTCCCAAATGTTCATTTCTTAAAGCTAACCTTAAAAAACAAAACCCAAAAGAGAACATACCCCATGATGCCTTTCCCAGAGGCCAGATTTTACTCTCGTTTGCTCTAAACCCAGGAACAACTATAATGTGGCACCAGTCCGACTGGGCTTAAAATCAAATCTCTAACCTTGCACTTTAAGGTAGCTCCCAACGCTGAAACAACGCAGTGGTAACATCAGGTTAAATTCTGTCTCTCTCAGTTTCGCCAGTGTATTTTCCATCACCTTCAGTGGGGCCACGATTCCACTCTGAATATTTTGCTTTCTTTGAGGGAAGAATTTGCATTCACGCATTCAGAGGAAAGTACACTGACTCGCTGGAAGTACTGTCTGTGCTGAGTGTGGAAACACAAACAAGAAACAGTCGGCTGCATTAATCCTCTCTGTTGTTTTCTGAAGTAAAATTGCAGGTAGATTTTTTTCCCCCTGCCTTTATTTCTCATCTTTGCAACAATACAAACATGCTTTAAACGTAATCTGTGTGCGGAACAGGGTTAAAACATAAAATATCACAAACCCAAATCCCTACACCAAGGGACCAGGGACTCGGGAAGAGAAACTGCTAAATGCTTCTTGTCGGTCTAGAAACCATGCCACTGCTAAACCTGCTCAGTTCAGAGATTTATTTTGCTAGAAAGGATTTTAATCTTCACATTTCAGGTCCTCAGAGGAGGAAAACCTTCCAAGTTCAGAGTCTGCAGCAGTGGTGAATCAACTATTGTAATATGCTGCCTCTTAAAATACTTCAGGGTAGTCAGGCATTAGGAAGGCTCCTATTTTGTGTGAACTGATCAAATACAGATGTTGCCAAAGAGTTGACCTTATTGACCGTGACTTAACCAGAGATTGAATGGCAGACAGACGGTCAGTAGTAGGGTGAAACCATGTTTTGGCGGTAGGGTGTAAATGCATATACAGTTTACAGGATGTGAATGACACCGAGCAAACATCTGTTCTGTTGATAAATACTTGTTTTACTTCCAAAAATTTTTATCCCAGGGAAACACAATTAAAAATGCATACTGCCCAATATTGTTAGGTGTTTTGTGTGCATGTTGTGGTCCTGGAAAACTTGAAATAGAAACATATTAAAAAATGGTACTAACTTTTCTCTCTTCCTGCGATATCAGATTTCATATAAAACTCATCAGCTGAGCTGAGTATTAGTCTTGATCAATGGCAGGAAACCAGGGGATCAAATGTTAATAAATCAGAAACAGATACCTCCACTTGAGCAGAGATATATCACCAACCTGAAAAATAGGGCAAATTATTTGACAACTTTTATATGCATATGCCTAGAGAAAATGAAAGCTTTTCATAAGATTCCTTGAAAGCTGAAACAAAGAGCAAGCCCCGAGAAAAAAATAGCTTAATGAGGTAGAACAAACACAGAACGTGAAATCAGAGTCCTAGAACCACCTTCATTTTCTTTGGGATTGACATAATAAAAGATGATAAAATGAAAAGGGTTTAGCTAACACCAGTGCATTTATACAGCAAATTAGTTCTGTCCTACTGCTATTTGGTGCTCGGGTGAAGGTAATGAAGTAACCAACTAAGCCTTTTTTTACCTCCTTTTTCTCAGGAGCTAAATAGTAACATCACAATTCTAACAAAACCTTTACAGTAAGTCTGAAGTGCTCAGGGACATGCAGTGCTCCTGGTAGTGTGAAAACTCATAAAGGCACAGCGACCAGCTTTAAGGTGTGATACCTAACGACACTAGTTCAAAGTGCCTTACATTCATTCAGATAAGCATCCTTGGAGTGTGGTCTTCTCTTTAAATTGAAACTATCTGCTCCCGTGCATAGCCTACTGAATTTAATTAGAAAATCCTGGTAGACCGGCAGGACAAAATTTCCCTTCCTTCCTATTTTCTCATTCCACAATCTATCACCTAGAGTAATTAGGACCAGCGAGGGATCATCTTCACTGGATTAACCTTAACGAAATTGTATGCATCCAACATGTGCTCTTTTGATTAACTTGAGCCTGGACTGCTGCCTATGGTACACCCACCTTGTAATTCTACACAATTAATTTCAGATGAACTGAAAAAAGGATACGTTGAATTCTCCAATTAAAAAACTGATATTAGTTAATGTATTTTAGCTTAACTTTTCATTCTCTTCCTGTGTGGGGATAGGAAAAACAGAAAACAAGAGAGAGGTGGAAGTGAGGAAGCTTTGCCAATAAGCTTGTAACGACTTTTCAGGGCCTGATCCTGCAGCAGTCTAAGCAGATAATTTTCCCCCCTGACAAGAAGAGGAATTTTGGCCAAAGTATCAGTCCCTACATTTAAAGCATAAAATGCAATAAGCAGGAACGGGATTTTTTTCTCTTTCAAAATGATAAATAAGCATTATTTAAAACCTCCTCACCTTAACTCAGTTTTCCATATGGTTTCACTCATGCGTGGGTTTTCCTTGTTATTAAAAAAAAATATTATAATGTCACTGGCTATGGGCCCAATCCTCCAGGCCTTAGTCCCACAGGCATATTTTTCTCTTCTCTACTGTCATGGGGAGCTGCCTAACAGCCCTGTCTTGCATGCGTTTGCCCAGATAAGTAACTTTGCTTTTGAATCTAGCCCTGGTGAATTCAACAGCATTTATCAGAGGAGTTGAATGACTCATGTAGAAAACTATTTGCAGGAATAGGTCCTAAAAATGTTGCTGGAAACACAAAGAAATATCCAAAGAAAGACAGAAGGAAAATACTGTTCCCTAGTTCGTTTTGACTGGAATTAACTCAGTTGTTAATAATAAAGCAGGGCACTTACTCTACGCTGTGCAAGTGGCAGTGAATACTGAGCTTCTTGCTTTTAAAGCATAGCTGTGCTGAAGTTTCTCTCCAAGATTGCTAAACGTGTGTTTTCACTATAGTTGATAGGATTAAAGTGAAACCTGCACTGAAGTATTTTGCTCAAATGGAGATTGCCTGTTCGGCATCTTTCAGGATTAAGTGAGAGCAAAATCAAGTTCACAGGAAACAAGATATATTCAGCCAAATGTTTTCAAAATTAATTCTGCTGCTGTAATATCATTCACTTTGTTTCCTCCACAGAAATCAGTATTCTAACAAATGCTCTCAGAAGCAAATATTAGAGACATAATGCTGTTGATAACATCTCTAAGGTAGCTATCAACACATTGTGCACACTTTATATTAACTGCCTGCACTTGATTTTTCTACTAATAACAACAAACAGCTGTAGACAATAAGATGGCTTTGTAAGACTTTTTCCCCCCTAATTACTATTTGATTACTTCAGCAAATCATCAAATGGTATTTTGTTATACACATATGCTTATTACGAATTAATATTTGTCTACTACGAAGAGATGGTGAATTATTTGGGGCCGATTTGATTTCTAGTCTTTCAAAAGCCACAAAGAAACATATTAGGTAAGAGCATTAGATAAAATTTTCAAGCCATCTAAAGAGTTAATGAGGCTTTGCCTCTCTGCAAAAGGTACTTTGACACCTTAATCAGTTTGGTAATCTCCCGAGTCCTGTGGATACCTTTGATGATTTTCCTTCCCATTTGTACTTCTTTAAGAAAAAATAGATGAAAGAGTTTGCATAGTAAAGTCCCTTATGACAAGGGAAGAAACAATGATAGATAGCCCTTAAGTAAAATTGTCAGCATTTGGGGTCATTTTAAAACCATAGAATACGAACACAGGCAATTCCTGCCAAATTTCCTTTGATTATATTCATTTCAAGCAAAAAGCATAAAAAGCTTACATTTTAAATGGCCTGTTTACCAATGTCGGGAAAGATACAAAGAATACTTGTGATACAGAAAAAAACAACGAAGAGTACAGAAAATAAAGGCTTCTTAATACCGACTTACCTCATAGCCAGGGAGTATGCAAGATCTTGTGGCCGAATACATTGTTTTTATTAGTGTCAAGTACTTGATTTAAAGTCGGACCTCGTCACCTTGCAGAGAGATATTTTTCCTGGGGTATATGCACGTATCTATTTATCTATTGAGTGTGAGTATATATATACACACACCTAGCAGTAGGCCTGGTTAATGTCGGCTTGACTGAGAGAGGATGTTACTAATTACGATTTCTCTAAACACTACTTTAGCATAGTTTAGTGTATCAGCTGGCTTCTGCTGCCAGAGGACCTGTGCTGCCTACTGGAAGTGACTGCACAGCCAAAAGCCACAATAAAGGCCATTTCCATTCAGTGAAGCTCAGTGGCTTTTTGTTGTTGATTCAAGAGAAAGGGAGTTTGGGGTGCCCACAGGTGATGGGGAGCATCTTTGGGCAATGCCGGGTGAGGAAGCCCAGGGCTAGCGCAGAACACAGGCAGCAGCTACCGGGCTGGTGTATCCCAGATGGGAAAGCCCGGGGAAGCAGAGCTGTAGTCACACTGCCAATGCCCACTGAGCAGGAGCTGTTGGCATGGATGAGAAATTAATCTTTGGCTGATGCTGAAATAGCCTCAGTGGCACTTCTGCAGGAGCTGGAACTGTTCCCTACCTGTGCAGGGAGGCTTTCGGAATGGACTTTCTCCGGTTCCTCGTTCCTTCCTCATGAATGTGTTTTTAAAGGATCATGCTGAAACAACAAACAGAACCTGAGAGCTGTTAATACAGCAACCGATGCTGCAAACTCTTATACACAGTTATTTTTCTCTTTCACAGGCAACACTTGTGCTGTTTTACAAATAGACTAACAAAGGTTCTCGTGCATTAACACTAAGACAAGAAACAGCTTGCATGCATTAGTGCTAGAATGAGTCCATATTAAGAATAGCTTCTGGTCTTACATTTTAGGAGCCCAGTAAATCAAGAGCATTAAGGAAAAAAATGATATTGCTATTTCGTGCAGTATCTGCAACCAGAAATTTTCATGTGCAAGAACATCTGAGAAAATAATAAGTAAAATGTATCTTCCCCTCACACCATTTATTATTTCATGCTTAGGTCACTTTTAAATCTCTTTTTAGATCTGAGGGGTTCCTTGAAATAGCAGTTTTGGTTTTGGTTTTGTCCCTTTCTTTTTTCTGCGGTCTCTACAGTAGCTTTCCCATAAAAAGAAAAAGCTTGCCTGGTGATAGACTTCACAGCACAACCCCTTTACGTGTTCTCTAGATGCACTGATTTTCTAAAACAGTTCTCAAACACTTCCTTACATACTGGAGAGCTCTCTATAGTGTATCACCAGGTGGAATGTTAGACATCTTTAATTTTACCTTGAAGCATTCTTACATCAAAGCACTAATCTCTATTGTTCAGCGTTACTAAACAGTTTATTAAGCAAAAAGAAATGTAAAGAATGTATAAAAAGGCACGGTATTATTCTGGTGACAGCTTCCTGGTGGTCCATCGTATATGAAACAAGCTATTAGGAATACATTTCAAACTGGCACCATAACACATATTTCAAAGTTATTAATTGTATAACTAGTTACTGACTGTATTTGGGCTGTTTTGAAAAAGCACATATGTAATAAATCACCTCATGAAAAATATTCATAGAACATCCTCAGCTACCACAACTAGGAGACAGCCTCCAGTTTTTATCGATAGTATCTACAGCAATTAGCTCTGATATTGACCAAAATTAGAACTTGATCCTTCAAGCATTTACACACATGAGTATTCCCACAGGGGCCAATCAATACCCTCTGTAGTCATGGAAATATTCACACGCATATGGTCAATCACAAGTACATGTTTTTCAGGAAAGGGGTGTATCTTTCTAACAGTGGGTCGTTTATAGGGTTCAGTCCTGCTTACCCTGAATTTTGGCAAAAAAACCCATGTCAGTAGGAGTAGGAGTGGGGACAAATACAAAACAAATTCTGAAAGCAGCAAACGTATTTTTCCTTTTAGTGCAGTGACTGCTCTTAATATTAAACCCCGTGCCTGACATGAATAACCACCCAGCAGGGTGATACAGAATACAAGATAACTCAGGCATTAAGTGATTTTTCTGCAGCCTACACAGTGCTTTCGATATTGACACACACTCCGCATACTTCCAGTTGTTTTCTTGAAAGTAATGCCCTTCTTAAATGTAGTCACTTGGTTCAGTACAGAGTATTCTGGCACTGGGAAGAGCTAGTGAAATGCAGTGCCTTTTACATCTGAACTGTTTCTAAGCTGTAATGTAATTGGTATTATTTATTGAATGACTTCCACCTAAGGTAGAAGGAAGATAAAGCTGCTGCTTTCAATTATGCAATCAAGAACGTAGAAAAGCAAACCTGTAGATACGGGATGGAAATAATTATATCTGATACAGCATGTCAAACAACAATAGTGTTTGTGTTAATCACATTTTAGACGACTATCATAGTTGATTTTAATGCAAAATGGAAAACAATGAATAAAGTCTGCTGACCTATCCCTAACCATGCTGTTTAATCAACTCAGTTCTAAACCACTGTTGTCTTACACAGTAATCCAATATGCTAGTTCCAACAGATTCTCTTGCCATTACTATTTGAGAAATCAATATTGAAGCTAAATCAGACTCCTACCAAGAACTCTGCAGTAATGACAACCTGATATCCACTCAGCTATCAAACATTGTGGCTTGCTTTAAATTCATCTGTTGCTTTCACAGTTACACAGATCAAAGCTACAGCTTGTGGGACAAGGGCTTTTGGGAGACTCCCACCTAGCATGTTTCAGCCCTCAGGGCCAGTTAGAGGCTGAGACCTGTTATTGAGGACTGAGCACTCTGAAAAAACCTTGGTCATACAGAACCTCTGAGGTCCTGTTGTCCATAATAAATGGAGAGAGCTGAGTCCTCCCTGGCATCCCTAAGAAATAATGGCAGTCTTATTTCCAAACCACCCCATTAGTTGACATGCCTTCTCACCCCACTTCACCTAGGAGACTTTTCTCTCTGTCTCTGCCCTCCTCTAGAGGAGATCCCTAACCCTGTCTACCTACCCCAGAAGGGATCCTTATCCTACCTACTTACCCAAAAGAGAACCCCTGCCCCTGCTTGCCCTACATGGGTCAGCCAGGGGCAGGCAGCATGTGTACAATTCCATGAATAGGCAGTGTGATAGAGGCTCCAAATCCCTTGCAAATGTCACCAATAATCTCCAAATCAGGGCAGCGCAGAGGGCAGCCTGACTACAAAGCCAGCAAAGAACAAACTGGTGTTTAAATATCAGTAGAAAACATGCTGTATGGCTGCTCATGGAAATTGGCAGCTAGTGAATTAATCAATGTGAATTTGCTAGGCAAGAGGTAGAAATCAGATGATCTTTATAAATTATTAGAATGGGGTTTGTCTCTCACATTGATTCTCCTTGAATGACTTGTGAGACAGTGTAAGTCTATTTGTCTATTATATTAACTAGATCCTCCAATCTTATAACAGATACTGCCTCTGAGAGAAAACTGTGTGTATAAAATAAAACCATGCATTTTGCTCCTGTACAGATAACCACCAATGTGCTTAGACACTGGTAAGGTCTTTAACAACATTAATAACATTCATGCATTCATCATGTTTATAATAAGTTTATAAGATTTTAATCATTCAAGATACCAGAATATCACGCACTTTCAGTTAGCTATTGTAGCAAACCTACAACTGCAGTATCTCAACATAATGACTTTATTTGGCATTCTTGTTTTCCAGAAGGGTTTTTTTACTTTTTTCATGACCATTTCCTATAAACAGATATAAGTAACACACACTTCAGGAATGTATTCATTTTTATCCTGGCATTCACATCTGTCCTTGTTTAATGCTCTGCTGGTGGTCTGGCTCAATGGTATGCCCAATGCAACGCTCATCTTAAACAATATTTACATTGATTAGGGACCCCAGTGCACTGGAGGCACTTATTAGAAAATGAACACAATATCCTGAGACAACAGCGAATACCTAACTGTTTTCTTTCTGAGCAGAAAGAAACGTATAGTGCAAGTGTATAAACAATTGGCTGTCAAAATGGGAAGGTGATGGAGAAGAACGCTGTGTGAGTGTATAACATAAAACTCCGTGTGCAAAACATGCAGTGGATAATCATGCAAGGAATGGGAGCAGTGGTATGTTTTTATTCAAATTATACAATTCCGAATACTTTCTTTTATGCATATCACAGTAAAACCCTGTCCTACCACTAAAATCTTATACGTTCATTAAATAAAATGTCAAATTGAAGTAGGAAAGCATATTTATACGAACAAAACTACATCACAAAATATGCTTGCGCCAAACCCAAAATCGAACCATTACCCTGTGATGGTGAGGAGAAGCCATTAACCTCACCCATTTAAAAAAGAAAAGGAAAGGAAAAAAGAAGCACTGATTACAAATTCAAATCACTCATACGAACAGAATTATGTCTGTCTTACTGTGCTGTTGCTTTCCTTAATGTTGGCAGTCTACATTAACACTGAGTAAATTATATCTGACATAAATAGCCAAAGAGGAGAGCGTATGGTGTGACGGTCATCTTCCCCATGTGTCTAGCCAAAAAAAGCAATTAGACAGTGGTTAATAACTTCTTAAGCTGCTGCACCCTGACTGCTTGCAACCCCATTGTCTTCTGTGCCTTAGCAACATGTGTTTCTCAATATGGTTACTTACCTTAAGTCAATTAACATGAGGCCAAGTCCTAGTTAAGGAAGGTGGTCTGAAATGTTTGCTCAAATTATAAATCAAACCCCACGCTTGATTACTCCATGATTTTTAACTTGTCCTACATAAACATGAGGGCTACAGATTACCCTGACTCCAGTAGTTTGTTAATATGAGTGCAGAAAATATCCTTCCCTAGTGAAGACGCTCCAGTGATGGTCCACTGCCCTAGAAAGGGAATGCAAAAACACACTACAAAGCACATCTGTGAAGATGTAAGTGCCCCCTTTTTCTCTGACAGCTTATTATTCAAGATACATTACACTTGTTCTTTTTCTACAGTGGTTAGGGGGTGGACTTAATTCTATAACACAGTTTTGAGGATGAGAAGCCTGAAGCATGCTGTCCCTGTGGGATAGCTGAGTCCAAATACTGTGCTGCATATTGTTCTGGATGTGAAGGGGTCCATAGAAGTCTAAAGGTCTTTTCTGATTGTGAGGGTTTGAGCTACTGAATTTGGGAATACCCCATCTTAGTGGTGCCATGGAAAGTCATGGCAAAGCCTTGAAAAGCCAGAGGATATCTGGGCAAGTTACTTGAAAAAGTTTAGGCATGGCACCCCAGACCTTCAATCGTGATGGTATTCATCAGGGGTCACTAGAGAACAAGCAGCACAGGGGCAGTGAGAGGCAACAGCAGAGATAAAGAGGATGCTTAAACAACTTCTTTTTCTTTGTCTCCAGAAATCTAGTGTTTTCATATCTATAAACACAAGAGTTTAAAATATCCACGTCTTAGTTCTCAGTAGTAAGTCCACATTAACCAGGAAGGAAAGGTATTTACTCACTTTTGTGTGAGCCCTATGTTGATGCTCAGGAGCATTTGGAATACAAGCAGAGGAAAAAGCTGTGAGGTGTCAGGGAGAACGGATGGGAAATAAAATGGTGTTGTGAAGCTTGTAATTCGTCACTGGTTTTTCTTTCCTCTAGCATCAACCTCTTCCATCTCCAGCTGCATCCTCCAAGCAGAGAGAGAGATGGAAGAGAGCACTTGCTGATGTTCCATGTCACTGAGGGGTTTTATGGCCATCCTGAAGAGGAGATCCCTGAGAGAAGCCTCCTCTCTGGGATTTCACAGGCACAGATTGTGCGTGATGTGAGACGCATGGCTGATGCCACGAAGTCTGAGCTCCTCACTCCAACCCCAGCTCAAGGACAGTATGGGTCCTCAGTGTGCCATGCCAGAGACCTCAGAGAGCTCCAGTAATGTTAAAATGGACCCAGAGTAAGGAGAAGCCAACCCCTTAGTGCAGTTTGGGAATCATTTGTGAGAGATGCTGGTGCTAAAAGCATGAACAAAGACAGTGTTTGATTAACTTTCCCTGGCTTGGAATAGCAGTTTGGGTCTGTCTAGAGAAAAGTTGCTGGCGGAGATGCCATTCCACAAGGTTTTGCTCCTTTTAAGAGAGAGGGTGTCTTTACAGCTTTCTCCTTGGTTCAGAATGGGTTTGAGGTGCCCACAATAGGTGCTGTGGTTACTCTCAGCTGAGAACCATGACAGTAGAAAACACAATGTCCTTTCTTATGACAGCTTACAAATTTGGGGCTTTTATATATACCATCTGTGTGCATATGTGCATATACCTGTTCAAGATACAGCTTAGCAAAACTTTTGTGCTGATTTATTACCTGAGGGGTAACATGCAATCCTCTGCTATTTATCAAAGTATTGTTGGTCATGATGGAAAAGAAGATACTTCAATTTTGGGAAAGGAAGGAACAATCCTGAAAAAATACAGTAAGTAAAAAGCTCCCCTTTTAAATTAAATGGTGTTCTAGCATTTTTCAAAACAGCCCCCCCTAAATCTCTGAATCCTGTACTTAGCACCTGAACGTTCCCAAAACTCGGGGATGGGAAAGAGCAGTCATTAACCGCTGTGAACTGAAAGAAAGTTTACATGTACAAAATGTCACTTTACTGTGCATATGAGTAAGAAAACATCTGTCCGAAAAAGTGATTGATTCTGACATATGTGAACGAGGTATAAACAAATAAAAAGTGATCTCTCTAAATCTTGTTTTGCAGGGTGTGTAAAATAATGCAAGCTATACATTTAAGATGAAACCTAATTTAAATATAGTTATGTTCAATCTGTCTGTGAAATATGAGATCTACTGCCACATTTTTTTGTGTCTCAGAAGTTCCCCAGGACTGTTTTATGAACTCTTTCTAGTTTATTTTTTAATATTAAAAGATGGAAAAAGGCCTCTTTCTGTTTTGCTGGTGAATCATGGGTCCCTTGCTACTCTGAGAGGAAAGTTGTTTTAGTAATTCTGGAAATAAACCTACTGCTGAGTCAGCATCCCAGCTGAAAATGACAAGTTTCATATTAAGAAACACATTAGAAATAGTAAGTAATGGTATATATCTTAGCCTCCCCCGTTAAAATTAGCTGGTGTGCCAGGAGCTGATTTAGCAAGTGCCTATATATATATATACTGGACATGAGAAATACGCCTTGAATATTGTCAGTATGAAAAATCAGGTTCATTTAATAGGAAAGAGAATAAAAGAAATCAGGATAAAAAGGAAGCAGAACTAAATATTTCCTCACAACGGCACTCCACCCCAAAATGCTTAAATGTAACCCTAAAACTGACCAATGTGAAAAGATTCTTGTGTTCAGTTTTCTCTGTTAGGAGATTTTCAAATAAGCAATTTTAGTAGCGTTCCTCCATCAGTGTACACTTACAGATAAAAATGTGGGATTTTGTTACTCTGTTTATCTGGAATTCTAGCTTTTAGGGAGAAAATAATTGGAAACAAAACATTTCCCAGCAATCAATCTTTTCTTACTGATTTGTTAAACATGTCCATATGTAGTTATTGCTTGTATTTGGAAGAGTGGTAGCAGTTCTAAAGGAGAAATATGCTATAATTGCAAATTCAGGTAGTCATCTGGCAGTAGCAGGGGGAAGCCTTTGTAATTTCTTTTTGTTAAAGGAAGCTCAGTAATTTACTGCTACTTATACCTTAATATCAAGCAGTGCTTTTTATGGCCTATCTTTTAGTCTGTTAGAGAAATACAGCTGATTTTGCAAACAGTACCCAATACCTTGCTGCAGAGGAGAGCTTCTGTGTCCTTCCCCTCTCCACCTCTGGGACTGATTCTGCCCTGCTGATTGTCCACAGCTCACCTCCGCAGCCACCGCTGCAGTGGCATCAGCCCTTTAGGGGCTCTGAAACCTGAAAGGATTTTTTGCCAGTGGCTTGCCTTCAGGAAAGCCAAAGTCCAAGGAGATAAACAGGAGTCTTCAGATTGATTAAAATTTAATTTGAACCTGAGTCAGCTCAGAAAGAAAAAGGCAGCCTCTGATAGGCAGAATTACCTAAAATATTGCAGTTCTCCGATTATGATTTAAGTTTCCAGCTCCGTACTTGCATGAAATCCTTCCTGACCGTACAGAAGCTGTTCACTGAAGTCTTGCACTGTCTTTATTTGTCTCTTTTCTGTCTTTAAAAAGCTCATCTAAAACTGGACCCAAAGCTTACTGAAGCCTTCTATATATACATAAATATTTCCCACTAGTAGTAACACACTACCAAATACTGTAATGACTCTACATTAAAAGTGCACGCCATGACATTTTAAGCTCAAAATTTTCACAGCGGAGGAGAAACCATTAGTGCTAATATAATGTGCTTTTAAAATAATTATACACAGGAGTATCAAGAATTAGGGTTTAAAACCCCTTACCATTAATATTCCCTCGGACTTATTGCTAGCAAGTGACACTACGAAAGATAATGACAAAACTTACTGTAAAACTTCTGAGTTCTTTTTCCTTCCTTCCCCTTTCCCGCTGTAGCATGAATATGTGGTGAAAAGTCAGAATTGTGCAGAAGAAAAATATTCCAAGACACTGCAAAAGCGCCTTCCCCACAGCCCAAGGGAACACTGACTATTTCAATAATCAGTGCGAACTTCTTGGTTATGATTTCTGTTTCCTTTCTCTGTCTCTCCCTCCCTCTCAATGTTTTTCCACCATCGTATGAGTATTACTGTTTTCTCATTAGAGGAAGTAGAAGAGCTGCGTGACAGCATTTATTTTAAGAAAACAAAATACGTGTCTTAAAATGAGAGGCAGTTTAAAATGAAAATACCGGGTGGGAATCGTAGTCTTCAGAGAGGGTAGAAAGATGACAAGTACTATAAGAGAGTAAATTGTAAACACTGAGCTTTTGCTCAGCGTGAAAAGCAGCACCTATAGAGAACAAATTCTATGCATTTTACCTTCAGCCCAGCTTCAGTAGGGATCAGCGCTCAGACGCAAATAACCGTGGTTATCGTCAGTATAATGGAATCCTGCAATTTACAGATAGGAACAGGAAAAATGGACTTTCCCTAGAACTTTCATACTTTTCAGTCAACCTTTACTAGTCAGACATATGGACTATGTTAGCACTTCAGGTTACTGGCCCAAAGTCAACCTTGAAAATTAATTTCCCAGAAATATAGAAATTGCCATTTTTCACACCTTGGGTAGGGAAGGCCAGAACAGGTAAAGCTAAAACTATTCAAATGCTAGCTTTGAATTAGTTGATTTCCTCTGAAATAGCAGCTCTATCAGGATGACAGAAATTTCTGTATACAGAGGCATGTGACCCATCACAAACCTGGTTATAATTATGGATTTCAAAACAGTATCTAATAAGCTGAGGCCCAGACAGCAGCTCACAGTAGTGGAACACATCCAGTATTCATTAAAGATGTACAATCTAGAAGTCCAGGGTTTAAAGACAGTTTTCAGACACAATTTTCCCACTTGTCTCAGGAATAAGGTAGAATAGCAAAAACAGAGGTAATAAAACGTGGTCAACCTCAATGACTTGGCGTGCATTCTTGGCAATAATAAAATAGAGAGACCACAGCTTAGCTCTGAGAGTGAACTTGCAACACCCTGAATTTTGCATCCTTTTCTTTCTGTGGCTGTTTTTGTTGGATCAAAGAAGTAATCCATTTGCCCATACTTTCAAAGATGACACACCAAAACCTCATCTACCATAAAAGCACACTTAAATACACCACTGTCTCTGGGAAATAGCACATTTCTCTTTGTGAATTATTTTGATTCACCAATTATCACAAAAACTGGAAAGAGATACTGATATCCAGTAAAAATGGAAGAAGAATTACAGCGTGGAAGGATAAACTCATGATTCTTTACTTGGCTTTTCTGTTACTGGGTTTGGGCCCACATGAGAAGACCTCTGGCTAGGTTGCCTGCTAGGTCTGAACCTGTAAACCCTGGATTTAAAATCAGGATCCTCAGCTCTTGGAGGTAAAAGGTGAAGCCTGTTAGCGAAGAGACAGAGCAGACTCATGAAATTCCATATGTGCTATTGCCACAAGGGGGGAACACATCCTAGTGCCAGGGTGGGAAGTATCCAGATTAACCGTCCAGCCTACAGCTGCCAAAATGAGAACCGAAAGTGCGATGCATAAGTACATACATAATCATCCAGATGAGCTTTTACCTTTGGATTGCATATTTGTAATAATTCACTCAAATGGCAGTTTAATTTACAGTAATAAAGCCATATGCCTTTGCTATTATACAGTCTTTCTGCAAAAAAATCTGTCTTGACTTGGTAAACATTGCCTCCAAATGCTGCTTATTCATAGAAAAACCGGCTTGTATTAACAGACAGGCATTTTCTGGCAAAAGTGTTTCTTGCAAATGTAACTCTCATCAAAAAATACCCCATTCGGTGCCTTTGTTAAAAAAGAAAGAGTGGCTGTTTAGGAGCCTGGTGTCCCTCTATTACAAATCTACGTTGCAAATAACACTAAGGAGATTGTGACTTTAAAAGAACGAGTTTCATTGTTTAGCTTCGGCACAGTGTGAGAAGGATGCAGAGGGTGAAATCTCTGGATCATATACCAAAATAAACATTTCAAATCTAATACACACACGCAGAGAAATGTTAAAGTGTGACATTACCTAACCCAATATAAAATTTGGTACAACTGAATCTGTTAGAAAGAAAAAAAACCACCATGGGATTATGATATATATTCTATAAAATCAGTTATAAATATTTCTCTGCTCCAAGCCATTTCTGTCTTCTAAAGGTGCACAGACGATCTGCATCATTCTGAAACATGCTCAGAATCAGGACTGTATGTCAATATGTAAACAGTCCCGTGACATGATGGCGTTACTCTTGTACTTCAACACCAAAGGCTTTATCCAGTCAAGCACAGTGCAGGATTGAGCGCAGAGGCTATGCTGATGTGTAGGTGCTGAGAGAATCACTCAGCACCTCGAGGGATTGGATTGCAACTGGGTGCGACCAGCACAGCAGGGTGCAAGGCAGTAAATATTAGATTTGCCACCAAAAGAAGAAAAAAGCGAGCTAGATATGACTCACTTTCACCAAAGTTTAGACATACGTCAAGGAACTAAAGCCGGTTGGGTCCTCCGTAAGCTAGTTTCAGTAACCAAAAACACCGCTACCATGGCAATAACTTGAGATTTTCTCTCAAAAGCAGATCAGCATTTTAAGCAGTTTTCTGGAGCAAAGCATGAAATCCTTTAAAGTAAATAGCTTCCTATTTCCCCCCTGTTGTACAACAGCATCCATCTTCTTGTGCCTGGGAATGCTGGAGTCCCAGGGACCCGGGGACAACTGGGGCTGCTCACCTCCCACTGCGTGCCCGGCCAGCTCTGCCCTCGCACTGCAAAGGTGCACGGGGATTTGCCAATTTGCTCGCTCTGACCCTATGAATATCTCAATTACTGATTCTCACCGAGCAGCTAGAGACAAATGCATCCACAGCTGAAAATATACTTCTTTTTCTTCTCTTTTCCTTCTCTTTTCCCTAGGGGTGGGAGGAGGGTTAAGGAAAGAAGAGAGACAGAGACGAGAGGCAGCTCAGTGTTTGCACTTGTAATCGGACAGGGATTCATTGTTGAAATAACTCCCAATTTTAAAGTGCGTAGCTTGGTTTTTAACAGCTAGCGAGGTTTTCCTCAAACTGAAAGACAAAGTCATGGATTTTCATCCAGCAAAAGTTGTTTTTGCTGTCCCTTACCCATGATCTCCTAAGGTGATTCTTGTCAGGGATAGCTGCAGCCTGTCCTTTCTATTCCTCCACCTCCTCTGGCATCTGTTCCTCTCCCCCACCGCTGATATACAAGACTGAACTAGTGCATGAGAAGGCAGGGTGTTTGCTTTCAAACAGGAAGGAAAAAGGACAGAGTCCATCTGGGGTATAAATTTAACCACAGGTTCCTTGTATGACTAAGTGTGACTATGTACCATCCTCGTTTTCCCTTGAAAATGTGACACGGACAGAGGCTGGTGAATACATTCATGCTTGAAATGAATTTAAGCAACGCTGTGCTAAAGGGCAAAGGGTGCTTCATTTTGGAGAGAGGTCAGAGTCTACTGCTATCCTGAGGTGTCACAAGGAACAACTAAAAATAACTGCCAGAAGTGGATTCCTCATTTGCCACGTACCAATTAAGAGGGACCCAGCATGGCTTAGGTCATGTATAGATGGCGGTGAACATAAACTCAACCTGGCTCTCTCATCCCCCTCTTCTGAACTAGCTGAGGAGATAGGCAGACCCTCCCCAGCTGTTCCTGTACACATGCCTCGGTTCACTCTTCCTGTTACAGATTGATGCTTCCAGCGAGTGCTGGTACGGGGATGGATGGCATCCAGAATGACTCATAACAAAGAGCATATGGCAGGACTAGACGTAGTGATCTAACATCTGCTGTGCTGCTTATTATTAAAATTTCTCACTTCTATTGGAGCTGGTAACCAAAACCAATAAATATTGTCTTCACAGATCCTACCTGAGGAAACCCCATATCCTCTTGGCTTTGTTACCATTAATTCTACCCAGTGAAAAGATGAGAATTATTTGATTCTTCAGGCATTTAAAACTATTAAAAATTCTCTTACTCAGAGCTTTTTGAACAAGCTATAAGGAACAATAACTTGTCTTTAAACTTCTCGTGTCCTAAAGGTTTAAGTGACTCCTATTCCACACCCCAGCAGCTGAAGTTTTGTGCTTGTCACACTAAAGCGACAGGCATGAGTTAAAAATAAAGAGGATGAAAAAACATACACTTAACAAAGGACCTGTACCTGAAAGAAGCAAGAAGCATCACCCCTGTTTAAGTTTTAAGGGTGGTGGTTTTTTTGTATCTCAGATAATTTTTCTTCAGAAAGAAGTGGGACTGCAAGCGCAGACGTGTAAAACTGGGAATTCAGCTGATGAAGCAGAATGTCCACTTTGCAAAAGATTCACTGAGTGAGGATGTGAAAGACAGTGGGCGGCCCCTCGCAAGCAGAGATTAAACCATGTATCAAAACTAACACTTTGACCATCAAAAGGTATCCAAAGAACAGCATTGTGACTGGATGATCTAAGCTACTCCCTTTCAGCCGAGAGATGGAAAGAGTTGCCAACAAAAATGTTAGGATTTGACAAGACTTGGCAAATCGCTGGGATATAAAATCATGTTTTGTGAGTTATAAGGCCTTCCAGGAGATGTGACAAATCCTGAAAAAGGGTGGAAAAGCATGCACAGCCCACAGAAACTTACTCCCTTTTCAGGGACCTGCCAAAAGCAAGGAAATGTGAAAAAAAAGTGCACTAGAGACTTGCCAGTGCCAGACTTACCATTTCATGTAATAAGCACACTTCATAAAATGCTGAAAAAAATACATGATTGTAATATAGGGTACACATATTATAGTGACTAGTTAAAAAGCAAAAGCATTACTTTTTTGTCCCAAGGACAGAGAAGTTATTGATATTAGGATAACATGTCTTAACTCAAAGAGTCACACCTAAAAATAGTAGTAGTAGTAATAATAGTAATAAAGACAACAATAATAATCATCATAATAATTATCCTATTAATGGTTATCTCCATTATGTATCATTTTTCATCTTTGCTAAAGATGAAAATTAACACTGATTATTGTTAATATTCCGAATGTGACAGGTAATGGTAGAAGCCATTGACTGCCATTGTTCTGACTCCCAAAGTGAATGAAAATTAGAGGTGTGCAGGGCAGAGCTGGAGAAGAAGCAATAGAATTACTCTCAGGTGTGTCAGGATTTTGGAGGTTGTCCTTCGTCTGATTAATTGTGGTTCATAACAGGCAGGGATGGGAAAACATGAGCATGACCCAGGGGAGAAAGCAGCCACTCATGGAGCTTGCATGTGACCTTGAGCTTTAAAACACAACCAAACCTATAGGAGCCCTCACCAGCTCCTAACACAGGTCATACACCCATGGCTTTAACAGGATTTTATCCTTGGAGATGGCAGTGTCAGTGATGAAGTGGGCCAGCAACCAGAGCTCTCCACACACTTCTGAAGAGCCTCCCAGGCAGAAAGGAAGGATGATGTTTATGTTGGATGGACCTGGGAGCAGTGAGACAGCACTAAGAAAGGGCCGAACATGAGCGAAACTTTTTGTGGCTGAGATAACTTATTAGGCTATGGAAAAGCCTCACAATAGAAATCCTGCACAACATAAATTCACTTTGGAAATTTAAATCTGGAAGCACGTAGCCCATGTCAAGATGTTATAGTGGATGTGGTACTGGGTTAGTACCATTTCTAGCAGCCTCTGCTATGCTGAAAGAATTTATTTGGGGCTAAACTGCAGAGGAATGTGTCTTAAATGATAAACAAATGTAATGAAACACTTTAAAACTGATCACGTATAATATTTATTAGCAGAGATTCTGCATTTTAAAAGATCGTAGGTAAAATGGAACTAATTGCTCAAAACCTTTTCCTTCCTTTGCTTTCTTTAAATGTGTCTCCTCTAATTTCCTGAGATAAAATGTGACATTTAGAATATAAGGTTTCTCATAATTAAGCATTCTAACATACAAAGTGATGGAATTTATTTCAAAATATTGCCCTCTGCAACAGCCTCATGGGACACACATCTTTATTTCCAGACAGTAACAGAATGTAGCACTTACACAGTCATGATTGGATTAGTGGATTTTATTATGTGAATGCCTATATTAATTTTCCATTTTGATTTTCATCGTCCCTCTGTTCTCTGATGACTGAAACCTTCAATAATATTATCTGGAGCACAGTGACATCTGAAGGGGCCCCCAAGCACAAATTCAAATTGGTCACTTCAAGCACATAATCTTTCACATGGTTAAGCCTTGAAACGCAGCCAAAATGTCCAGGACACCACCTTCATCCAGTGCCACCCATCCTAAGCCAGTTATATCATTTGCTATCACCTCATAGCCCAGGTGCACAGATTAACATCTCCCTTCCTCCTCATGCTGCCTTCCCAAAGCTCTTCTTCACATTTCAAGATGACACATGAGAATGACATGGACCAAAATACCCACCTACAATCATCCTCAGAGCTTTTCAGCCTCTTCTCACTTCACCACTGCAGAACTGGACCCAAATAATGACAAAACAGTCTATAAAACAAGTTTTCAAAAGCCTTAAAAAATATATCAGATTCTCTTTGGTTTGCCAAGACTGTATTTCCTATCCCAAATGCACTCCCTCTCCAGCTTGCATTCTAAAAGCTAAATATACACCATCATTCAGCTCTCAGCTCAGTATGCCCAATTGAATGGAGTTGCCCTCACATGTCCTCCTTAATTTTTCTTCCAACTGGAATATATATTTTAATATAAATATGTGTGTGTATAATAAATATACACTTACAGACATGCAAAGACAGAGAGAAAAAATGTTGAAAAGTACCTAATTGTTTGCATAAGCGTAGATTTAGTGGTACGAATTTAGTATTGTCATTAGAGAATATTTCTCTTGTTTTATTAGAAACACAAACTGGCTTGCTGTAGTTTTGCAGAACTCCAAAGAGTTGCTCAAAATGTAAATCTTTTCTTCTAGAAAACAAACAGGAAAAATGTAGGCACTCTGCTAACATCTTCATTTATACCTAACTGCATTGCATTTTCTGAACAAGGCATAATTTTGCTTGAAGAATGTGTTCTTGCATGCCCAAATATGCATCAACGTTTGCTTGTACAGTCACATGTACACAGTTGACAAGAATATTTAACCCATATATGAGCTCCAGAGCAGCTGTCTTCTGGTATTAATTTGTTTTTCTGTCAATAATCAATAAGACACAAACTGTGACTCATGCCGTCACAGTTCAGAAGTTTCACCCCTTCAACAGATATGGCAAGTCTCTGAGAGAGTCATGCTTCATGTTTGCTGCCAGTCATTTCATCATCAGTGAATTTCCATATCCTTCTTTCAACGTGCTCAACTCACAGAACAAATTACAGAATATACCGAGGTAATGAAAATGTGGTATATAATCAGTTCTACTATATGAAGACTTAGCAATTTGAGAACTAGCACTTAGACTTATTTTGGTTACTTCTGTTTCTTGCAATTCTGTCTCAAGGGTTTTAAATAATGTCTGCACGGACTGCTGAAGAATCTGACTTCTCTCTCTCTCCAAAATCATATCCTGTCTTAGAGTTGGCAGGAAACCTTCTAGAGGAAAAAAATGAAGTATGCATTTTTAATCTTAGCCCAGTGCAATTCAGTACACTGTTCTCATACTATTCTCATACTATTCTGTCTTCAAATTGCAGTTTTCTTATTATTTACAAAGTGAAAATACAATTATCTTGTGAAGTTCTTCTCAAAATCATAGTTGAGATGAACATGTGCCGTTATCCTTTCAAAGCATAGTCTCTTTCTATTGTTGAGATAGGCTCAAACTATAAAGCGTATTGTAAATTCCCAAGTTATCTGTATTCCCAACACACGATGTAGTTACCAAGCAATAGTGCAAGTCAATAAGACAAGCTGATAATTTTGATTGAGACCTGAACTCCAATATTGCATGTTTCGATGAGCTTCGCTTATCAAAAGCACATCTAATGTTTTAATATTAGAATTGGCCTTTTCCCAAAAGAAGGAAGACATTTTTATTGTTAAGCTGTAAAACTGCTAGGTATAAAGCAGCAGAAGAAATATCCTGTTATTGTGTGGAAGTGGCTATACCAGTAACTACATGAAGTACAGGCTAGGAATTGTCAGCCATAGATTTTAGACAAATAATAGAGTGCTGATAGGCATTGAACTGCTGCTGGGAGAACTTCAAAGCAGGTTTATCATTTGATATTAGGAATAAGGGGTGGTTTGAGTAAGACTTCTAGATGATCCACCACAGCACTGGATTGAATCATCCCTTTCGCTTCTTATTCCACCTATGGTGATGAAGAGGAGAGGAAGAAACAAGAGAACAGGAGCGAAAAGACATCAATTTCTAGTGTCATGTAAACTTTGAATTCCAAATCACAGAAACTACTTAAAACAATCCTTGGTTTTCTTCCCTCTAGCCAGCTCAAGTATGAAATTTGGTGAACCCAACAAGCCATCTGCACAAGTTATCTTTAACCTTTCCAGTGATGAACGTAACATTTCAGGGTCTTGTTCTCAACTGTATCACTCAGCTTTCCTAAATAAATAGGATGTGGCATGTTATGGCATAGCTAGCTAAACCTAAGTGATATTAGGCTAGTCCTCACAGGTAGCACTCATTTTCTGTCAGCTCCAAATAGTGTTAGAGAAGATCATAATGCTCAAACTGCAAACAGAAATAGTTCTTAGAGAAAAAACTATATTATGAAGGGCTCTGTCTGCAAAAACCCCACCTCAGCATGGCATTTTCCAAAGTTCTAGTTCAACTGATCCAAAGTAAAGCTACTCTGCTGCACCATCTAGTGACAATGAGAACGGCACTTCAGACAGCTGATCTAACTAAAGTACTACCCCTTTCCACCAGCCTTCTCTCTCATTAGTTACAGAGTGAAATCCCAGTTCCTTTGAAGCCACAGGAGGTTTCCTGTTATCTTCAATGGGCTGGGGATGTCATTAGTGCTCCTAAAACACTTCCAGTTACACTGGAGGAAGAAAAAAATTCTAATTCCAGTGATACTTTCTGACCATCCATGACCTTCTGGCAGAAACGAGGCTGAAGCACAAAGTCCTGATGGAAAGGCAAACGTTCCTAAAATTCTGGTTGCTCAGATCCTAGGTTTTGCTTTGGAAGACTCCAAGGATCATTAACTATAGTTCATTTTACTCTGGTTATTATATTAGATGTGATATAAGTTTTAAACTGGGAAACCTGTTTCTTTTATTGAACTTTACTGTCAAACAGACACATGCAAAATACTCTTGCTTGGATGGAGGTCTGCGTATTTGTAGCTTTGAGACTGCAGCTTTCTCAGGACGCGTAACGCCCCTAGTTAGAGATACTAGCTTTTTTAGTACTTAATAGTTGGCTTAGTTCAATGGAAATTCCTTGAATTTCTATGTTTATTGTCTCTGAAAGTTATTCCACAGACAGCTGGATTCTCTAACTTTCTCTGGACATCATATCAGGACAGCTTTGACGATGACAGGGCCATTGGGTAGACAGCCAGCTCTGGACAGTTTATATGGCCGAAGTAATAACATTTAATTGATAGATTTCACTGCAATTTTTTCTCAGTATATTGATTACAATAACACTGTCATAAATACGTATTTTTTTAAAAGAATTTGTTCTACAAATTTCTCCAAGCGTGTAAAACACATTATTTGTTAAACAAGGGTTTCATGGTTTGCCTAGCACGAGAAGTGACATACACTGGGGATTGGCTAGATGGCACTGGTGCATACTTATGTGTTACCACACAGATGCGACTGTTTAGAATATGATACTTGCTGGTTGACTTTCCTGGGATGTAATTGTTCAGCTGGAGCTTGATGGTGCTGTTGCTCTGTACTAATTATAGCACTGTATTGGTAAGGAAGGACATTCATAAGTTCTCCTTTAGTCCTTCACCCTGAGTTCCCTTGTTTGTGAGCTGATGTTTGCTACAGAGGAAAGAAATCGACTAACCAGATATTACAAGCCCACTGCTTTGGTGTTGATGGTTTCCATGGCTTTTATGCTGATGGTTTCTATGGCTTTTATGCACCTCTAAATAACCAACACACTCCACAAGTTCTGGCTCTGTGTCATTTTTCCACACCTAAAGTAAACCTGAGTGTAGACAGAATAGCACTTCAGGCTCTGTGGTGCTGTATGCATATTAGAAGGCAATAATGAGTGTCCAAAAGTTCTGTTTTTTTTTTTTTTTTCCTTTTTAAGGACTAGCAGTGAATTTTATCACAGTGCTACCTAAAAGTTCAATGTTCTCTCTACAATCCAAACCTCTCCCATAGTAGAAAGGAACAGATTTCCCCAGTTCAGAGACAGTAAATCTATTAGCTAAAGCTTTACTGTGCCCTGTAAGAGCCTGTAATGACGTCTTAAGGGACTGATTAGAATAGTTGTCATTAATTTCATGTATCTGTCATGGCCAGGGAAAAGATGAGAATGTGTATAACATCTGTATGTGATGGTACTACCTGTGCTGGCTGTCTCTCACTTCCCCTCTTTGTGACTTCTGTGACCCAGAGAAAGGGATTGCCTTTGTATGCATTAGTATGGCATTTGCTAAACTTTGTCCTGACTAGGGCCTCTGGGAACTAGAGGAATATACATGAGTGTATAATAACAGTAAGTCATCATTCAAATTCAACATGTGCAGCAAATAGTTATAGCATAGCCTACATGAATGATTACTGCTGAATACAGATCTAACTGCATGGAAAACGATATTCAGGAGGAATCCTTCTGCAGGCCTGCAAAATAATTCACTTTCTACTCCCCAAAATAGCATTTGCACTGTTCCCATACACCAGAACTAAACTGAATTTTAAGGAGGTTGGAATTACAGTTCTGTGGGATATACCCCAAAACGAATGGAGTGGTTTTGCATTAAGAATATGCCTGAGTGGGAGATGGAGGCGGAAATAAGTTCAGCTGCCAGCTTCCTGCTGCCGAAGGGAAGCACAGCTGCTTGGACTATTGAGCCACAATATTCGGGTAACAGTGTTTTGGAAACGAGACGCTTATTGACCTTGTAGCTATGGCATATTTAGGTCCCAGTGGCTACCCTGGAGCCCTCTCTCACTCCCTGACTTTGAGCCAGCTGCTGAGCAGTGCTCTGAGGACTCTTAGGAAGTGGTGTGCCCACTATGGCACATGCCATGACAGAGCAGGAAATTTCTCAAAGAAAGTAACTTGACAAGAAGAAAATCTGATCTCAAAATGAGCAGAGAAAACTCCAGTAAAATGACAGCAATTACTTGCATATTTTAATATCAGCGTTGGTCTAATATTCTCTGGGGTGCAACCTTATACAGCGCACCCACACAGCTATTCTCCTCCTTATCCCCCAGTTCTCTATTTGGAACGCTGTAAAATCCTTTCCAACAATTTTGCCAAAGACAAGCTTACTTCATGAAGCTTTTTTAAGGGTCTCATTAGCTATATTGTTTTTGTCTTCACATTCCTCTCTGACTTTATCCAGCTGTAATCATTTTCAAGGCTGTTTACAATCTTCTCCCATACCTCCTTCATTCAATATTTTAGAGGTCAGTTCTTGCCTCCAGCCCGCGATGCCAATTTCAGTCTTCCGTTCTTTAGATTTTGAATAAGCATCTGCTTTTTCCCAAGCTGTCCCTACAACTTGGAGGAGTCTGTCCATAAGTTTCTACAGAAGTTACCCCTTTTTGTCAATGAGAAAATCCATACAGCTAACAAAATATATGACATAGATTTCTGCTCAGCCCAATAATGAGTTATGAAAATCATAAAGAAGAAAATTAATTGATACTGTATGTAATTATACGTAACAGAGCTGAAATCTAAACAACAAAGGCATTATCTGGGATACTGATGCTATGATTCTGCCAGTCCATATACTGCATTTTTACAAAATAATGGCATGTTGGTAGGCTGAAAAAACTAGCCGGTATCTACTTTTTATATATATATATAAAAGTGTAAATCTAGTTTACTTCTGTTAACTTATACAGAGAAAGCCCAGTGACTTGTACATCATTGCATCTCACAGGTCTCTCCTAGTGTGACAAAAAACTATGGCTTAATCCTTTAATTGACTCCTTCATTGGATTGACATCAGTGCACCAAACTGACTCACCAGTTATGTGAATGGAGGAAAGTAAAAAAGACCGTAGTCTCTCTCTGCAGCATGGAGAACAATTTCCTTCACCTGGAAGGGATCAAGAGTTACTGAAGAATGAATCTCTAAAAGGAATAGTTCTCTTCGAACAGTTATTATACAAATACAAAAGTGGAGGACACACTGCTTGTACATGTGTGGATTTCCAAGAGCCTAATTATGAAAATATACCATTATTACATGGAGAGAAAAAGCATGCGGGACATGACTGTTCATAACCACAGATTCTTCAGATCCTGTGTAAATATCTCTGGAGCATTAAACTTCTTGCAATCAATGGCAGCACATTTTTCATGTTATGGACTTCTATTTTGTGACAGAAGATGATGTAACAATCTGGAAAGTCAGTCCAAAATTCATCAATAATTGTGGTATATTATACACCCATGAGAGAGACACCAACCCAGTATAAGGATTACTTCAGACGTCTGCTGTGGTACAAGGGTATATAGAAGTATATGATATGAAACTAAATTTTGCCAAGGGCTATACTGGGTGGACAGAATTCTCTTTTGGGGGAGCTGTGATCTTAAAGGGAGGCATAAACCCAATCCAGAGCACGCTGCAGCACTCACTCAGGCATGTAGATTGGCAGATGTGATCGCTTTATATTCTTTACTGGACTTACCTCAAGAAGTGCCAAATTTGTTCTAAACTATGCAACAGTTGTGGAACCCCTGCAGGCATTATTACATGATAACTTTAGTTTTCTTGGACAACTGTTTCCAAGGCTGGTTTTCAACTAGTTCAAGAGCTGGACTGTTAGAAATTAGCACTTCTTTTGCACAATCCCCTTTGTAACTGTAGATGTTTCACACTGTGGCTTGGATGCAATGCTCAGATGCGTGAAACAAAGTCTGAAAAAACCAACACATTAATATTAAGAACAATAAAATCAAAGTTTTGCCATTAAAAAGAAAACCTCTGCTTCTGTCTAAGCCACTGCAGTTGTATTATATTTCAGAATTCATCGTCTCTTAATGGCAATATCATTGTCAACAAATCTCAATGTGTAGCGCCTTAAAATGCTGCCGTAGGCTTCCTGTGCTTTCGTCCTAATTGGTAATGCATAGAGAGATTATATTGAAACAATTGGTTGTATGAAATGTCTGAACTGTGTATACAAAGAAGTTCAAAGTGCCTGTTGAGATGTGTTCTGGGTTGCCAAGAATATACTCCTTCCTAATGGTGTTTGGGTGTGTTGTGTTTGGTTTTATATCCCAACCAGCACATATGTTCTGTGTCATTTGGGGTTAAAGTAAACCTAATGCTTGAAAGTTGCTGTAGTTCTACCACCAAGACGGGTATGCCCAACTCCTCTTCTTCAGCCATAGGAAAGGAGAGACCAAGTCCTCCTTTGTGATAGGCACAGGAACCGTTCTGTCTGGAAACAGTCTGCCCTGAAGAGAATCCTTAACTCCCTTCATGTTGCTCTGCTCACACAGAGGTACCTCTCCCACTTTCCCTGCTCTCCCCAGTCAGCCCTGCAGACCTCCTTGTCCTTCACACCTCACGTATTTTGCCTGTGCAGTTTGCTGTTGGATAAATATATCATCTGCTGCATTACTGCATACTGATTTCTTCTGCCAGCTCCTGAGGAGAATGTCCATCCCCGTTGGTCTCAGCAAACACTTCAGAGAGGTGTTTCTCCAGGGCTCTTGCTCAGCCCCTAATAGCCTTAGTGCTTGCAGCAGGCATTGCTGTAAATGACTGAGGGCATTCTCTTGCTGTTGGATAAGTACCAACATCCTTGCTGGAGTCTGCAGTCCAATTGCTAAGCTGCTGCCACAACCCTCTAAATGCCCCCTCCTACGGTTTGTTCCACCCTAGAATGTTGCTACATTTAATCAGCGCTTCCTCTTTCTTGTACCTGTGTATCAATCCATCCTTCAGTAGCTAGCATTCATTTTGAATTCCCTTAGAATTCATCAGGTAGCCGAGTTGCAGTAGTAAAAGTTGATGTCTTAGTTTACCTCAATGCCTATCTTGCGTAGCTCTGGATTTAAGGTGCACAGTCTAGTGAACTGTCCTTTCCACCTCTGCTACAAACTTCAGAAGGAAAGAGATATCTGACTGTGATTCTGCTTAGTGCCTTGTGCGGAGAACCTGGCTGCAATAACCTGTTTGCCATGCCACTTCCCAATCCTGCAGTACAGATGCCAAGTTGGAGACCCAGGAATGAAAAAAGAGCCGGCTAATCTGAGCCTATTTAAACATAATCACCCTTTACACAGAAAAGATGCAGCAAGTTCCCATACTGTACGTTCTCCTGGCTTTAGGGCTCGGCTAATGGATTCTGACACAAACTGCAACTCTCTTCTGTTTATTTAGCATGGGTGAAGCAGCCTCATGAGAATAATTATTACAAGCTATAACATCACCGATATTGGTTGATCCTTGTCATTTCATCACACAGCTCTCACCGCATGGTGTTTTGTTGGCGATGTCTCGTCTCGCAGTGAGCCATCCCCTGAGGTACAATTTCCTGCTGGATGGGAGAAGTCTGCACTGGGACAATATTTCATTCTCCATTATTCTGTTCAAAAGAGGAACATTTTAGTTTGTTTTAGCTCTCTTACTCCAAGTACTGCACACAGCGAAAGAGCTGAAATACCAAGCAGTGATTTGTCCCCAGTGAAGTAGTACATGGCGAAGAAAAGAGTGGGATCCTCTAACTCTGTGATCCCAGATACCAACTGACTTAAAGTACTTGCTGTTAAAGGCTGTCTGGGGGTTAATTTGTTCTGGGTTATTTCTAGGACATTTTCCTCAGGGAGAGAAAATAACTGTGCCCATGTCATATTGTGACAAGATAAAAGGAAAAAGAAACCCCAAAAGAATAAAAATGCCGGGTAGTTTGGGCTTCTGGGCATTTTTACCCTCTTTATAGCTTGAATCCTATTTGCCTATTTAAGGTGTTACAGCTTCATCTTGCTTTTTCCTCAGCCTTTTTACGTGACAAAAGAGCCCTGCGATTCTGGCTGCGAAGAGCAGCTGCTGGGAAGTCAACCCTCTAGTGGCCAGGTCCTGTATGGAGCTCCCAGCCAGCTACGCAGGAGCAAATCTCTGCAGGGTTTGTTTCTTTTTTTGTTTGTCTGGCAGTAAGTAATGAAACAAAGAAAAGTCACATTCGTGTTTAAACGCAGTGCTACCTAAATGAAGATAATGGGGGAAATACAGTATTGTTTAGTTTCCCCGTCATGAAAGTATTGTAAACATTAGAGCTGGATTGATGCACTTCTTGATGACTTGAAGTGGTTTTCATAAATGAAGTCCAAATATGTAATAGCTGCTCTCAATTTTCTATGAGAAGATTTATTCAAAAATAAATTTAGCTAAGGGGAAAAAAAAAAAAAAGAAAAAAAGAAAGAGACAGATTTGAAAGCTGAGTTATTGCCAAGAACTCAAACATTGAAGCAGCCAGTCCCTTTTGAGACAGCTGCAACATTTCATGGTGTAAAGTCAGCGAATTTCCACACAGGCCCTGCTGCCAGAGACCACAAAATGGTTTCAAACAACGGCTCACTTCATGATATTTTTGTTGTTAAAAAAAAAAAATAAAAAAAGAAGTGTCCTTGTGCTGCTGAGTGGGCAGTGTGCGCTACGCTAGCAGATTAATGAAAATGTTTCACTGGCACAAGATTTTGATTGCCCCAGCGCAAAATTGCTTGCAGATTGGAAAACAGCATGTTTCATTTCAAACTCATTCTCTTCCCATACATTAGCACTTGTCAATGTAGCCATTAAGCACAGTCAGTGCAGAAATTTAATTACAAAACCATTTATTTTATTGAAAGAAAAATAAACCCAAGCTACCTCAAATGCATTAGGTGGGTTCAAAACATGTTCGGCTGATAACACCCAAGGGTAGAGAGGCTGCTGTAAGAATAATGTTCCTTTCATGTGTGGTGGGGACTCAATATTAGAAACAGCTGCCTATAAGTCATTCTTTATTTAAGTTCTATTATGAATTAAAGAACAACTGATTTAATGAAGGAACTTTTTATATCTGAAGTTACTCAGCTGTGGTATTCATTCGATCTTCCTTTAAGAAACAGATTATATTTTAAATGCTAAGTAGGTGAACAGAATGATACTTTTTATTGAATACTTTCCCCCCCCCCCCTCATGTCAGCCTTTTGTTCTCCTAATGCTTGAAGAATGTAAGGTCTGTGGTATTAAAGGAAGTAACAAAAATGTGCTAAACACATCAAAAAGTAGAAAATCTGTATCTTATTTATGCCACAGAGTTCTACGCTCTGCATGTCTTATAGGCATTTGGAAAGGCCCAGAATAAGGATCTCTAACAAAATGATAGATGTGGGTCAAACAGCACTCTGATGTCATGGTACATATTGCCTCTGTCTCACTACTAATGAGCTGCCAATAACAGGTCTGTTTTACTGTTCTGCTTGAAGAAGAAAAAAAGGAGTTATAACCTCAGTGGTTTGGACTGATTTGTCAATTCAAAACCCTTTTTTTTGTCTTGTCTGCGATATATACCCAAAATTTCTTGCAGACATACACTCATGTAGTCCACCCAACTGAAGAGCCCGGAGATGTGCATGTTCAGCAGCACCCTGGAATGGATGGTAGTCAGAGAGACCACTGCTGCTACAGGGAAAACCATACTGCAGAGAGAAAGCTTACTGGCGGACACAACATTTGCTACAAGGAGGGTTGCTCTGTCTAATGCAGTGCTTCCTCCTCACTGCTGTCCTGTGCCACAATGTGTGTGTGTTTGTGTGTGAGTGTGTGCAGGGGTAGGAAGAGGTGGTGGGGTCCTCCCTACGTCCCAGACAGCCAGTGCCTTACATGTGAGTTTGATCATCCCCTGCCTTAAGCTAGTATGGAAACAGAAGCTATTAATGAATATGAAGGTATTTCATGCAGCCACAATACTTCACGTAACGCCTTCCTGTGCTAGCCAAGATTATTATGTCATGTTCAGTAGCATTGCCTTTTGCTAACAGAATTAACAATTAAGTGCACACCTTTGTTATAGATCATTTCCCTAACAAGACCTGTTTTCACTTTTCCCAAGTTTATCATAAAGAGGAATACTACCTTAGTTTCTTCTGATGATTTTTAGTCTTTATTTAGCTTTACCTGTGCATCCCTTCTCTCTGCCAACAGAACTGCCAGCCAGTGGGACACATTCCTCAGCAATGTAAGGGGCACATGAACCTCTTCACCTGCCCTCCACACTGGCACCATGGATCATCCAGGAGAAGATGGCACGGCAAGAACACCATCAGCCCTGCCTGGACAGGGGCCAGTCGCCCTCTACCAGGGAGATCTACAACCCACCCTGCCCCATGGCATGGCAGAGGGAAGGCACTGGAGTCACTGATGCTCCAAGCGGAGGTAACGTCTCACCTCTACATCTGAGTCTATCTTGCACTTAGGAATCCTCTGTAATGAAGCAGACACTGCACCCATTCACACACACAACTGGGCACAAAGTACAGAGCAGATAAGAGTGCAGCACACTCCAAGAGGGACATTTCACATCTGAATTAGGCTATTATTTATCCGTGGATTTTACATTTGTTAATCAGATAAGTTTTCTCTCTCCGGTTCTCTAAGAGAACTGGCACACAAAATAGTCTCAAAACCTAGGAAATAGACTTGCATTTCTCTTATGATAAATATCAGGGTGAAAGAAAAAGACCCCATAAAAATGTAGGAACCATCCAGCCCCTGAATTTAGTTTCCAAGTGGAACTCTAGTTACAAGGGAGCCAATAGGGGAAACAAATTCTGTTAAAAGATATATGAGGGATGAGGCTCGAGGGATAGTTAGTGCCAGGTTACCCCAGGGATCTTCCTTGGAGGTGAGGAAACATGCTGTGTGTTGGAGCCCTTCTAGAGCATACCGCCTCACTCATAAAACCACCTACCAGCACAATCCTCCTCCTTCCCTCAGGTCTTCCTTGCTCCAAGGGGAAGCTGGTGGTCTCAGCTCCCTCATTTGGTAGCTCCCCAATACATCCCACAGTTGTCTTGAGTTTTGGGGTTTACTTTGATACCAAAAGCTCCCAAGAGCTCTTTAAATACTACCTTGAAAGGCTGCTGAAAAGGAGACTGAAGCACAGGATGCTGCAAAAGAAACCTGCAAAATACAGACAAAGAAACAAAACAAATGCCTCTCCTGAGGAGACCCATCACCTGCAGAGGTTTCATCTTGGCACACTATTTGAGGTTTTCAAACAAAATGGCCTGCTGGAAATGTGAGATAAAAGACAGCTATAGAATAGCTGGACTGTGTTTCATTAACACAAAATAATTTCTCTGGAATGGGCAATTTAGTCCATTCACCAACTTCATAGTACATCTCCCTTTAAATTTTTTCTGAACCATTCCAAATAAACCCCTGTCTACATGTTTTCTCTTAATGCAATAAAGAATAAGACAAAACCCCAAGATAATCATAACAATTGTTAGAGTAGAAAAAGAGAGGAATTACCATGGTAGGAAAAATAGGTTCTTTGCCAGTATTCAGGTAAAAAGCTACCAGGAAGAGGAAGCGTTGGGATGCTGATCCATTGCAGACACCATGTGCAGTTGGGGTTCACACAAACCCCAGGTGTAGTTAAGACCAGTTGCTTAGCTTACATATGAAACGTGAGCCCTGCCACAGCAGATCATGTTAGGGCACAGGCCTCAGCCGGAAGAGATGGATGCCCCACCAACAGGGGATGTGGAAGACCCACCAAATGGTGGTGAAGTAACTGCCTGTGTGTGGTTAAAATGATCACTCAGACCTCTCTTAGGATCAAGGCTGGGGATGTCAGCTCCATAATGTTCACCTTACTAGAGTCTGACAACAGAAGTTCCGTACCTGTGCCCCACAAATCGTTAACGTTGGAGAAGAATCCCCAGATAAAACAAGGAAGAGCTGCCTACTGTGTGGGCATAAACTTCAACATACCGCCTTTCTGCAGTGTGTGCAATGCTGCATCTGTAAAACACTTCATCCAGCTGAAAAAAAAAGCCCAAACAGTTCAAGACAGTGTGAGTGTAAACATATTCCCATAACACATGAAGTAGGGACAAGTGGACAAGTGAGTTTCACAGCTCACTGGGTGTCATTCCCAAAAGCATCTGTCACCGCCACTGGCAATGGATTTTGAAAGCAACTGTATTTTGCATCTCAGAGTTTAACAGGATCTCACAACTGCCAACCAGCTACCTAAGCCTAAAGACCTAGGAAATGTGCACCTTCCCTCTCCAAACCTTGTCCTTAGATATATTATCATTGACAGGAGTGACAGTGTTGCTAGGTTGGTGTGAGACAGCAAATTCGCACAGAGATCTGCCTCGTCAGATCAGCACTCTCTGCCTGAACCTTTCCACAATTCCCTTAAGAGCAATTTTTTTTATTATTTTTATGTATTTTTGGTTTTTTTTAATACTAAACACATTGCACTCGAGGTTTGCAAACCTTTACCCATTTTGGTAATTCCAAATTAGCAAGTACAGGGTTAGAAAATATACTGTGTCTTGCAAGAAAAACGGTAACCACTTGCCACCTCCACGCTGAGATGTAGGTACAGGAGAGGTGTTTATAGCAGCTAAAAGTCCAGAGTTGGAGGGGGGTTGTGATGGTGGGGCTAAAGAAAGTAATCTCTTCGTGCCACTGGGAATTTGGCTGCAATAGAATCAGTATTTACTCCTACTTGCATATTACTATTAGATGTGAGAAACTATTGCACTGGGGGCCATATTAATGCATAGCAAGCCAGAATCCATATCCTGAAGAATGCAAAGATTAAAAGAAAAAGGATGGGGAAAGAATGAACACCCAGAGAGGTCAAATTAACTGGCCTGAGTTCAGTGGCAGAGTCAGAAACAAACCCCACATTTCTCTTCCCCAGCATTCATTCATCTGAAATAGGCTGCTCTCCTGTATGGGCCCATTTGGGAGCTGTAACTGAACTGTGGAGAGGAGCTGTCCCTTAGCCAGAGATAAGGAAAAAAATTAGAATTTAACCATGGACAAAAATTACTGGTTTTGAGTTGTTTTAGTCTATTATCAAAAATTAAACAAATGGCAACTTTTATATTAATTCAAAAAGCATCTGAGTTTATCCTTGCCTACCTACCTGCAAAATCATAAAGATCAGTCACTGGGTTTTGTAAGAAACTACTAACCTAAAGTTGCACATTTTTATCCCAAAGACCCATTCTGCCCTATCAGCAGCATTATATCAGCTCAAACAAGAGAACTTGGGCAAATGCGCGCTAGAGGCTTCTGCTGGTGAAAGCATATTATCAAGGGGCGTAAAATGGTGTGATATCCTACCATCTTGGCCTTTCCTGAGGCTTTCTCAGAGGGAAACAGCAGTAAAAGGCGGTCCTGCACTTATAGTCTCCCTCAGAAACGTAGGGAGAATTGTTATTCCAATCACCTGCCCTGGCTGACAGCCCATAAAGCTGCTGGACAAGTCCAGGACAGATGCAATAACTTCTCAGCATAGGTTTGTTTGACACAGATGGGACAATCCAGGCAGGACACCCCATGGTTCTGACAACCCAGGAAAATCTTACAGTGTCTAAATACATGAACCTGTTTCTGCAGTGCTCAACTCTGGGATGTTTTGTCTCCAAACGCGCAGAGACCCACTTTGATGCCCCTGTGAAGGAGGAGAAAGAGGGAATTGAAGAGTCTGAGGAAGTGGCATGGTATGTTGGGTTGATTCTTACTCAGCAGCCCACATTTCCTTGCTGCAAACACCGCTGGTAGGTGACAGAGTTAATGGTTGGGCTGTGGCAGCCAAAGGGCTGTGAAACTGCACAGATACTTGCACACATCTCTGTCTGAAAGATGTATTTTTGTTGCTGATGTTTCTTCTTTTACTGACCTCACCTGGAGTATTGTGTGCAGTTCTGGTGTCCTCAACATAAAAAGGAATGGAACTGTTGGAACAAGTCCAGAGGAGGCCACAAGGATGATCAGGGACTGGAGCACCTCCTGTATGAAGATAGGCTGAGAAAGTTGGGGCTGTTCTGCCTGGAGAAGTGAAGGCTGCGTGGAGACCTCATAGCAGCCTTCCAGTATCTGAAGGGGGCCTATAGGGATGCTGGGGAGGGACTCTTCATTAGGGACTGTAGTGATAGGACAAGGGGTAATGGGTTAAAACTTAAACAGGGGAAGTTTAGATTGGATATAAGGAGGAAATTCTTTCCTGTTAGGGTGGTGAGGCACTGGAAGGGGTTGCCCAGGGAGGTTTGTGAATGCTCCATCCCTGGCAGTGTTCAAGGCCAGGTTGGACGAAGCCTTGGGTGCCATGGTTTAGTGTGAGGTGTCCCTGCCCATGGCAGGGGGGTTGGAACCAGATGATCTTAAGGTCCTTTCCAACCCTAACTATTCTATGATTCTATGATTCTATGATCTTGATTTTGGGGCCAGCTGAGAATACAAAGTACTATTAGAGCATATCTTCCCAAACACTGTTGTACTAACATCAGTTTCTACCCTATGAACATGAAAAATATAAAACCTGAATCATCTTCCCAACGTATGAGTCAGAAGCACACTCTTTCTAAGTATAGAAGGGAGAATATAGATTGCACTGTTCATCACTCTTCTTTCCAGGCTGCAAGGCATTATTGTCCATTTAAAGTACCTAAAAAATTAAAACGTGTATTGGAAATCTCAAAGAATTTTTCTTCCTAGCAGCTGTATAGCAAGTTAACACTTCAGTTTTTACAAGAGGTTGTCTGCACTTATTAGTGGTCTTTGGCTAAGTTGAGACTGAAAGACTAGGTTAAAAAAGAGCAACCTCTGCTGAAATCAAAACGATGTTTGTAGTAATTGCCTAATGATGTTTTTTTCTACTCCTGTGCTAAGAACTATAGCTTGGATTATACAAATGCTTTACAGGGGGGTAGTAAATGGTCATTCTCTCTACGGAGTTACAAGATCAATCTTGGTAATTTGTTAGTTACAGTGTATGTAATGTGATATTATTGCTCATGTTACACAAGAGGATTACATGGCTTACTAAATAAAGCAGTGGTCTTTACGTTAGGGACCATACTTCCTTCCAGACTGATGCCTAGAAAAGTGAAATTAGATTGGTGATCTCAGCCTTAAGACCATCTCTGGTGAATATAGACTGAGATCCCCAAATGACCAAACACAGCAGAGTCAATCACTCATCTCTATGTGCTCACCCCTAACACCTGGATCCCAGATTCTTACACGCTTTTTATTCATCAGCTATTGAAACACACGCACTGATGTGCAATTTTTCAGTGCAAGATTTACCAAGTCCTAGGTTTGTGCCTATGCTCCTGTTAGTTTATTAGGGGTCTGTGAAGTACTATTCAGGTTATGTAAGGGTACATTGAGCTACTCTTTTTAATAGGCTTCACATTTTGCTGTTTCAAAATCCATCCATATTTCACCGTTGAATTTCAGGGTGAGGATATATTACTATTACTGTGTTGGATGGTTGATATAAATTGGAGGGAATAGAAAGAAAAAAGAGCTATTAAAATGTGCAGTTTTGTTTGAGTCCAAGTTTGCTCTTTACAACGTTTTTCCTCTTGGAAGTCCTTGCTTTGATATTCCACTGCTCAGGCTAAAATCCTTTTTTCTTAATTTACTTTTATTTTACTTCTCACAGATTAAATCCTTTTCCTCTGTCCATGAAGGGTGCATCTTTTTATTATTTGCAGACCGTTCTCTGTCCATAGATATCTTACCTCTCCTTTCCAAGGCTAATTTTAACACTTCTGAGCTCTGGCTAGCATTTCAATACATTTCAAGTGAAGTGGGTCCTACAATTGAACACAATACCCCAGATGTAGCTGATTAAAAGAGAACCACCTAGGATCAAACCATTAATGTTTATCTTCCTTTGATTATTTTCCCCATTCTGAAGTGTTTGAATTAATTTTGTATTGACTAAAACAGCTGCACTGACAGCTTTAAGCCTGCCAGTCTCTCTTTATCCGCAGAAAGGTAAAGCTCAGCTTTGCTGTGCCAGTCTAGATCAGCCCTGACTACGCAAGACCATATCTGTAGCTGACTGAAAGAGTTGTATTTGAGTAAAGTCAGCCTAGTCATAGACCTCTCAACACATCTACCAATCCTTTGCATTGCAAACTCAGTGGGGAAATGAATACTGCTCAGAATTTTCAGAAATACTTAGGGACTCAAAGACATAGGGCACATCTAGAACAAGGGCTGACCTGAACGTCAACCCAAAATCACATATCCAGGACCCTTTTCTACAGCGAGCCTCTTAGAGTAACTCCCAGCATTAAGCATGCATAAGCCCAAGAAGCCTGGCATCTGTACTCCCGTATCCTCTCTTTTCCCTTTAGTATAGTACATTGAAACACTGGAAGTGTTTTGTGGTACCAGTCCCGCAAAATCCCTTTTCCTGGTTTCAGGAAGAAATCACATCCTGAGACTTTTCTGTGAGCCAGACTTGGAAGGGCAGACGAGCTGTCTATCTGCTAGTGCCAAAACCTCCCCCGTTTAGCTGCCTAAGACTGCTTGAGGATGCCCATTGGTGAAAGCTCTAAGAATAAAGGGGCCCTAAAGCCAAACAGTGGAAATTTGGGATGAGATTTGTTAACATTCATTTGAAAAACATCTCCAGTCCATTCTTTGCAGCCTTTTTAAGTTCATACACACTTCTGAGGAAGTCAGCTCTGTGACACAACTGATATAATGAATGAATGAATGAATGATAAATACTAAAGAGCCCTCAGTACATCTTCAGGCTCTACTGAGAGAGGCAACAAGACTACCATTTACCTGACTAATTGTGCTTTTCAGATGAGACAGCTGAACTATCAGGAAGGGAGATGTGACTGCCTAATCTTCTTAAGACGACAAGAATGGCTGTAACAAATCACTGACTTCTGGTTACTGTTGACTAAGACTACTTGAACAAATAACTTATAGATCCAAGTATCTGCATCCCATTGGCAAGTTCCAAAAGCCACTTGGTCACTTCACCACGAATGCTGCAGCTGTCATGCAACGCAGCTCTAATGAGTAGTTTCAGCAGCCTTGGTTTGGCTTTGCACTTTGCTAAGACACAGGCATGTTAATAGGCAAGGGATGGGTAATTTGGGGGATGTTTTCTGCATTTTTGTTGCTGCTAAAATAGAATGAAAACTTGCTGTAGTTTAGATCAGGGGAAGGAATACCAGCCCCTCAGGCAGAGAAGGCATGTGGCTGGGTCACTGCTCGGAGCTGTGCTGGTTCATGGTGGCTGCTATCACCAAAGCATCTCCCTGCATAGGGCAGCACACGAGGGGCACAGGCCTGAATCTGAAAGAAAGCTGAGGAGCAGTTGGACATCTGAGACTAAAAGAGGCAGAGGAGGTGAACCCCTCTTAGACACCATTGAGGCTATTGGTGATCCCCAAATAAAACAAATGTCAGGGAAAGACAGGGTAGGATAGAAACCCAGCTCCAAAAGAGGTCAACTAAGGTCAAACAGGATCAGTTTCCCACTGCTTATTATAGATAGAGATCCCAGATGTGTAATTCAGCTGGCAAGCAGAGGAGGAGCGAGGCCATCCTCCTACAATAATTTACTTAAAAGGATTATTGCTTTATGCAGAAGAGATATGGGAGTGAGAGTGACAGAGATCGGGAATTCTGCTCTTTGAGATGCTCATAAGGGAACAACGAGCTTGTGTGACTACTGGACTCAGAACTTATAAATGCATTTGTCAGTGCAGTTGCCTCCATTCCCAGATTTTTAACTCTAGTTCAGTCTTTCCCCTCTGTTCACAGGTACAAATGCCTCTGGCTTTCTGGAAGTGACTAGAGCAGAACTGACTTGCTAGTTTTTACCCTAAGAAACTGTTGGTAGCCTACAGGTAGAAATCAAAAGCTTGTCAGTTGGGATTTGGGTAAAGTAAGACTCGTAGGCGGTACAAGTGCTCAGATCTGCAAATTAGCCTGGTTTTTGTACTTCTCTTGCTTTACCAAAAAATCTAGAGTGAAACTTGCCATTCTGGGTTATTTCCCCATCAATCACACAGACAAATGGAGCTTTGGGCTCACACCTTCGGGTTTTGTTTCCAAAATGTCTGCAGAGAACGAAGAGGCAGCTCCTGATCATTTGGAAATCATTAATTACAGTGTTCAGAAAGTCAGTTCAAATTAACTGACAAAGGAAAAAATATGCAAGTTTTTTTTTCCTATGAAAAGTTGGTGATTAAGATTTTCGGAGGGGAAACATATGTTAGAGCCCAGCCAGTATTATTTACATATTATTATGTCATTATCTCAATTATGACTTGTTCAGGGACGTTTACTTACTGTGAAATTATCTACAACTGTGGGTTTTGATAATTGCTTAGTGAAAAATTCTGTGTTATAAAGCCAGATTCAGTTTTCTGACAAACTATATCTCATAATCAAACTCAATTTATAGTATGTAAATTGATAGAATTTCTCTGTTGTTTCCACACAGGATATAAAGAAACCGATATCTCCAAGAGGGCAGAACTGCTTCTAACAGTGACAAGACATTTCCAAAAGGTATTTCTTTTCCAGCACCATAGAAAAGCAGGTTGCCAAGATGAGGCAGGCGGCATGCATGGGAAGATCTTTCCCTCCAACACATTTTCTCCCAAGGGCATCACACGGCAATGTCCAACACACTGTAAAAATACACTTCCTTAGTACATGTGGAGCTTCACCTGACAAGTTCTGGTACAATAGTTTCCCCTTTTGCAGATGGGCTTTATGGAAAAGCTCTTGGCCAAACAGCACATTGAATATCACCTGACTGGAGAGCCTACCCATAGAGGCAACTCTCATGCCTATCGAGTAGCAGAGGACTTCAATTCCAAACCAAGTATTTTCCCTTTCAAGCAAGGTATTTTAATGTCTTTATGAACATAAATAAATACTATAGAACGCAAACACTTTGTGAAAGAAATCTCACATGGTCAGAATTAGAGCTGTGTGAATGATTGGATTTTTGGTAGGCAAATGAAAATTTTAGTAGGGATAAAAATAATCACTAATTTTCAGTTTTGCTGAAGTTTATCTACTTATTTGTTTGTTGCACTTATTTTTGGAAGATAAAACTACAAAACAGCAAAATTTCCTGTTCATTGTAAACTTTGGTTATTGGCACACTCTATCCGTGACACAGCTTCCACAGCCTGTGCTGCTTTCCATAATGGCAGCATAGCTCAGAAGAGACGACCACAAAACAAGGGTAATTTAAAATACTACTGTTGAAAACGTCTTTCAGTTGAACTCTGAAATTCCTGAGACGTGACCTCTATGGCTAATTTCAAGCCTACTGATTGGGAAGGAACTTCTTAAATCATGGCATTCATAAGAAATAAAAATCTACATGGAATGAGTCCAAGCAAATGTTTTTTATATACAGGCTCAAATCTAGATTTTGAAATCATGCAAGACTGTTGAGTGCAATCAGTTATTACTTCCTCAGAAACTCCATTTTCAAGCAAAAGCCTATTTTATAGACCTTCCAACATTCAGTGACCTTTCACTCAAATTATGCATTCAGGTTATATGAACACAAGCACGGAATTTAGAGTTTCATTTAACTATATGGAATAACACAGGTACAACGAACAAATGCAAACCCCAAAGCTAAAGGTCAGACCCTGCTAAACGTATCACTGCTCATACTTCCAGGAGCCCCCTTTGGAAGGTATGGGACCTCTGAAGTTTTTGCTATCTGGTCCTCACAACGGGGCGCAGGGGGATTTGTTTGTGTTTTAGAAGTTAATCAGCCTTTTGTGGCAGTAACTCTAAAGTGAAGTGTTACCTGGTGTGCCAGGAATGTCCTGTTTTCTTTTGAGGGGAGCCTGCCAAGGTACTGCGTTACCATCATAGGCCTTTCATAACCGCTCACTATTATCAGCTTCTCGGTTTCATCTCCTGGATCAGCAGCAGTTTCTTAAAAGTGTTTATTTTCTTTGCTAACCTAGCAAAGGGCTGTCACAGCACATTGGATTATAGCAGCAAACCGGCCAACTGGAGCAGCAGGACTGCTCACCTGTCCCCAGCCTCCCATATCCTCATGGAGGTGTAGCTGGAGGTGCACTGTAGGCTGTCTCACCTACAGAAGGGGAAGGAAGATAGGCTACAACTTGCCATGGCATGTACAGGTTTTATCTCTCCTCTTTGGCAATCCACTGCTGCCAGGGATGGTGCCCATCCTTCAGGGATTGATAAAATACTGCCCAAGGGCAAACAATTTGCTGTTGCACTGCACCAGGCTGCAGCAGACAGGAGGTAGCTTAGCAACATTTTTCCCAAAGAAGGATGACTTCATTGCCTTGTAACAAAAACTGAAATATTCTTCCTCCACTTCATGCTACAAAAAGGACTGAAGCAGACCAAACAAACCCTGCAAACTCTGTGTAAGGCTGGGAAAACCTTTCCAGTCACAGCCGCAGAAGAGGACAGCTGACAAACCATTTGCAAGTGCCAGTGGAGACAGTTGTAGCTGGTTTGTCAGAGCTGGATGTGAAGTCTGGGTTGCATCTACTGAGACTTGCCTGGGCAATCTCTGCAGTGGACTGGGCGGCCTGGGGCATCCCCTGCAGCTGAGACTGTTTGCGCTGGGATTCTCTGCCCCAAGAGCCTTGCTGGTGTGCTGCCTCCTCTGCTTCAGTATCTGTGCTGTGTGCTGCTGCCACAAGGGCTTCTCCCACCATGTCCATGTTGCCCATGCCTGGGACACAGGCTGAATTAACTGAAAGCATAGCTCCATTCCCACTGGGCATCTCCCCTACCAGAACCAGGCAAAACAAATGGTGATTTTGCACTTGTAGCTGATTGTTCCACTAGATAAATTTCTGAGTGAAATGCCCCTTAGGTAGGGGCATTGCAAATCATTGCATGGATCAGTCTAAAACTGAGAAAAACCTTGGGGTTGAGTGGCCTCTCCACCTCCCCTCCACCTAAGCAGGGACTTCAGTGCTACACCTGAAGGGCATCCCCCAAGGTCCCCATCCTTATCCCTCCCAACACACACAGAACAAACCACCCTGACACTGCCTGTGGCACAGAAGACCTCAGCAGGCAAAGAGAAACTTTTTACATGTCCAAGAGCTCCTGCATGCAGCACTTTAAAGCAGGTCAGAAACGCTTTGTCTCACCGTTTCAGACTGATGCTGTCACCACTGCGTGCTCTCCGTGTAGAATCAATTAGTAATAGGCAAAGTCTCTAGTGGCTCTGCAGAGGCGGATTTTCTTCCTCTTCTGAAACACCGTCAAGGTTTTCTCATCAAAGGATTACTCCTATGACAAGAAAGCAATGTAATTTAATATAAGCTGAGAGGGAAATGGAAAACTCCCCCACCTGAGGCTAAAGCTGGGACTGCTGTATCTGGAAACACAGTCATATAATCTCCTAAATGATTTCTCACCTCTGCCTCAAAAAAAAAACCCAACTCCAAAACAGCTCTTTCAAAACACCCTTCCATAGCGTACATGTGTAAGGGAGAAAATTAGCTTAGGTCAGTCCCATACTCTCTAGCACAGTTAATTCCCTATTTCAGATACAGTTTTGTTATTTGTCCTGTATAGAAAGATGAAAAGCATTACAGATAGAAGTTTTTCAGACCTTGCTTAGACTCCTTTTAGACCCTGTTTCCAGTTACAAATTAGAAGCCAATAGATCTGTGCAGTTTACAGCAGTGAATTTCTGACCCACTGAGTTCTAGAACAGGAAGCAGCTTTATAAGATAAATGGCCACAAATTCCCTATTACTTGGCATATTTTTTTAAGACGATGCATTCTTCTGACAGCACAACACACTTATTACGGGCGCCCACATTTCTGTCACAAATATTTTAGTGAAGTAGCCTTTTTAAAATATGATATCATTTGTGGATGGCCATGGACTTGTTGGTGAGTGTCTATTCCTTACATTAGGCTGCCTGATGGCTGTATCCCTTTTTCTTCCCTCCCTCTAGCTCTGTTGCGGTCACATATTTTATTTACCAAACTAGCTTGCGAGAGCTGGAGGAAAGGTACTGTCTGTGCTTTGCTCATACAGAACGGATTCCAGAGACGTTTTAGTACTATTCAGAAAGAGATCTTGGCAGGCCTTCCCCGCCACGGTAATTCACATAGGCTTAAGGCTTCCACTCGGACAGAAAGAGAAAAGCAAATATCAGTGAAGGAACAATTTTCCTAACTGTTTACACTTTCCGAGTGAACTTATGCATGAAACTTGTGGCTCTCGATATTCTAACCTCCTTTCATAGAATAAAACATTTCCTAGACATGGTGGTTGTTTCCACTTGGGTGCTGCTTTCTCACACTGCCCATGGTTTCACAGTCAAAGTGCTTTTGCTTTCTTTGCTAACCCTGCACAGAAGGCAAAGGGGCTCAAGCCTTCAGCAATCTGGATTCACATGAGTGTTGGGGTGACAGAACAGCTAGAAGAGAAAGCAAATAGAAAATAATTGGCATTAAAAATCATCATCACCATCATAGCCCTGCCAGGAGAATTAAGGAGAGACAAGGCAGAGCTAGCAACAGGAGAGCAGGTAACAGGGTGTTTTGTCTACATCAGGAGGATGCAGAAGAGCACTCCTATCCCACATGGCACCACCATAGACTTGGACCTTGACCTCCCTAGACTCAATTTCAGCTAGAAAAGTGCTGAATCAAGTTTTAAATACCTTGCTGTTCTTAGGTACTTTGTGTAAGCCATTTTTTTTGTGAGGAGAAAAGATTGCCAATAATTTGGTTTTCAGAGAGAGACTTCAAATTCACCAAAGACTGAGGGTGTTCAGGTCTGGATTTCAGATTCATCCAAAACTTGTATGAACCCTGAATTGAGCCTAACTGAGCCTTTAAAGAGTTGTGTTAATTTTTTCCTCTATTAGAAGTGGCTCCAGGTGAGAGCACCAAAATGTCACCAAGGAAATTCTTGCGGCATTATTTCCACCTTAGCTATAAGAAAAAAATACCAAAAAAAACCTAATCATAAAGGCTGAGAAAAAAAAAAAAAACTTTTTTCTTTTTAATTATTTTTTTTCTTTCCCTCTTTCTCTTTTCCACAACAAAATAACACTGGCGAGTGGAGAGTGCTTTCCCAGTGTGTTCCCAGAGGAACAATAGAGTTGCCTACGGTAAGGGCAAACTTTCTTGGACAGGAGACACAATTTCCTTTGCAGCCTCTGCAGAACTACAAAAAAGCTCTGCTGGATGCAGGAACCACCAGCCTTATTGGCTTTCCACTCCAGGAGTAAGATGTATTCCTACAATCAGAAGTTTATGTAAAAAATAATAAAAGAGCACAAAAATCACGTAATGCAGCAGATATAAAACAGCCCTGGGGAGATGGATAGAAACTTGAAAACAGCAGACCTGATTTAGTGTCTCTGCAAGTTGTTCAAGCGATCAGTCCTAAAAAAACCTTTGGCTGAAGAGGACATTAAGGCCTGGCCTTAGGGATGACCCTACCTCAGGAACAGCACAGAAAGGAGGAGATAGAGGTGAGAAAAAAAGAAACAAAAGGGGTTACAAGACTGGCTCCATTTGAGGGCATTATGTTATTCCCATCAGACTGTTTCCTCTTTGGTTTTCATACTTGAGAGGTTGGATAAGCCTTGGACAAGCCTCTGACCTTTTAAATGCTTAGCTGAAGCTGGAATGCCAAACCTTTTGAAGCTGGTCCATCACAAACACTAACATACAAACAGCTTCCGCATAAATATAAAAGGCACAAGGCACAATTTATAACAATGTCAGTGTGCCAAAGAATACTACGGAACCTGCCTAAAGATGGTTTTTCACATGTACCACACACTGAAAAGTAGCTAGACTAGCTCAAGGCTGCATTTAGAAGCGTTTTACTACATCTATCATTGCTTTATTGCTTCAGAAGCAGTGTGCAAAATTCAGCTGTTTCACTTCGCATCAGATTGCATTGGCACTTCCTTCAAACTTCAGTTCCTGAGTTAGTAGCCTAACAAATCAGCAGGATTCTCCTGAGGTCCAGCTATTAATATTTATGATTTGTATTCAGAAGCTCAGCTATGCTGTCTTTGTGGCAGACACATTACATTAAATAATTTGCTTCAGATAATGTATATTGTTGCATTCTGGTTGAGCTAAGAGAGCTGCAGGAATTCGAGATTACTTACTAGATTCACATGTAATATTCATAAGGCTTCTCCTTTCATGATATCAGTGTACTTGTAAATTCCAACTCAGATATTCTTCAAACTACTCAAAACTCATGTGCCATGGAAGCACCAGTGACTACAAGTTTATAGGCACACGAATACGAGGTTATAGGCACACTTTCACTTAAAAGCAGTAAAATAACTATTGTTATTCAGCAGGAAGATGCAAACCACACCTTCTACATGCTTTTATTATAGCAGTCTCACTAGAAAAAGCCAACATAATGCAGTTTACCCTTGCTTTCTCGTGCATATGTCTTCAAGTTCCAGCACTTCGCATGGACTTTGTGCCATCAAGGATTAGCCACACTGTTGATGCTCATTCATCAGTCCAGTTACTCTACATTTCTCGACATTCTGCAACAGCTATCAGCCAGCCACTTGGATGAGTAGTCCCAGAAATTACAGTGATTTGGGCAGCAAATATAATGCAGTTACTGGGAGGAAGTTTAGGGGGATGTACTGGCAAGATTAGGGGAAGAGCACTTCCTATGATTTTCTGACCACCACATTAAAGGTTATTATACAATATTGTTAAAACTGACTTGTAGTCTATTTGCAATTGTTTTGTACATATAGCTATGAACACTGAGCTCGAAAACCTGGGCACTCACAGGGACAGTGTGTCTTTTCCCTAGAAAAGTACGGTTGACTGAACAAGATCCATGAAATGCAGAGATATGCTTTGCAGAACAACTCTAACTATCCCATCTGTGCTCTGCAGTACTCAAAAAATACTCTTATGTTCTGAAATCTTTTGACAGTATATCTGAGCAACCGTCATTTGTAGCAAACGATAACATAGACAATACCAACCTGTAAAAGCTTCAGTCATGTAACATTCAATGCATTCAGGTTACCTTCTGTTTGCTTGAAGGCAAGGAACTATAGCTGATTTCACCTTGAAACACGTTACTAGTGATTTTAGCTAGTTAAATATAAGATGATATCTAAGCATGTCTTTTTCTTAATCTTCAAAAACAGGGCTTACATGCTGGGTTAACGCATGACACAGCGCAAGTTTGGCATCTATATCTCTTACCTTATAACAAACAAATGTGGCTTCTCATGGGAAACCAATAAAGCCTGAATGACTCGCATTTCTTTCAAGGGAATTTTGATATATTCATTTGTCTGACCTGCTATCCAGAATGCTACCTGTACTTTTCTCCAACTTGGCCCCTGCCTCAAGAGGGAAAAGGGTAACTTGGGTGTTGCTTATTATCTACTCCTCCCCAGACAGGGTTTTTTACCTTTGGGCTCTTTCACAAAGTCATCCTGGATGCCAAAAACCAGAGGAAAGTCGCAAGTACACTGCGGTAGCAAGAGTACATCATAAGTGGAGAGGGACCCGAAGGAATATCATTGTTAGGGCAACCATTAAGCAAGGCTCCTCTCAAGCACGTATGTATTGAAAATGCATATGAGGCTCCAGACTTCAGTAAATGGTTGAACAAGTTTACTGACATGACTCATTCTATTGCTATGTCTAAAACAAATCAATTTCAGCTATTCAGCTTTGATGAACGTTAAGGTCACAGCAACCATAAAAACCAAAAAGGCACCTGAAAACATTAACAACATGGGAAAAATATGGAGTTTAGCTGAAAATAAACAGAAGAAATTTCAAAACAAAGAACAAGTTTATTTCTTCTTTCCCAGAAAGATTACCTTCTCTCATAAAAGGAGCTTGTTATTAAAGTTCCTTTGCTTCCTCAGGAATGATATTGTGGCTCTGTAACACTGTTAGACTGGTCAAAGCTTATGTGGGCCACAGAAACCGAGGCAATGACAGTGTTTATGAGAGCTGGAAGCAGGAAGAGGGTGAGAAAGATGAGGAGAGACAATATTAGTCATCTACAAAAGGAAGAGCTAGGCAAGAGGGCAAAATTGCTGAAGGGTAGATAGAGCTAGTAGTGCAGAAACACAGCCAATTTCTTTTTAGTAAAAGGGAAAAGAAAATTGTACATGCTCAAAGAAAAGTCCTTGAAAGTACCTGACAGCCAGCTCTGACTGAAGGGGAAAGAAGGATTAATTTGAGCAATTTAGGTCTAGCAAAATCTTATTCGTTAACCCCTTTTGTTTGGTAATTCAGATCAAAGTGCTTTTGCTGATAAGGAATTTAGGGCCAAGTCACACAGGATCCTGTAGGACTAGGATTTCATCTAGGGCTCTGCTGCTGAGTGATTTAGTTGACTGAAGCCATGGTAGTTGAAACTGCTTGAGTATATCTATGCCTACACTTTATATTTTCTCCTATTCTTAGTTTTAAGTCATTGCTGGAGTTCCACACAGGAGGTCACAATTTGGACATCAAATACGGTATTTTCCATCCACCGGCTAGAACCTAACAAACATTGCCTTAAATAAATTTGTGCCCATGCCAAATTCAAAATTAACTTCCCAAGCCAAGCTAGGGATGATGGGATGGGGCCAAGAGGCCCACAACTCTGCTGTTGAACTAATGTAGCGGCCTCAAGCTGCCAGTCCAACAAGGGAGACTTTTTTATTTAACATATACATTACACAACGTGTGCAATATTTTCCACATTCAATGAGAAGACTTTATTTATAAGCTGCCTGTGTTGAAATGGTCTCTTATTACAAGGAAGCAGCAAGCCAGGTTGAGCCTGGAAATGAATTCTCATTTTCTCCTTCGCTGCAACATTCAGTGACATGTTGCTTATTACCTCCAAAAATATTTTGCAGATGGTTTTGGCCATTTACCGAACATACAGGCCCTAAAATAATGGCATATACCCTCAGATCTCTTCATCTTGTTCAGCCTTCATTACTTACTGGAAGAGTCAGTGAGATACTGAGTTTAGGGAATTGTATCCCCCTCCAAGAAGAGTACCTATGGTGAAGACGTGCAGTTTTGTTTTCAGCCAGGGAAGTCTCTTTTGTCAACATCAGCAGTTTCAAAGGGTTTGGAATTTTGCAGACAAGTTTCATATACAATTATCAATCTTGTCTATTAATGCAAAATTGAGTTAGGTGTTTCAGAGTTTGAAAGAATGGGCCAAATCTTCACATCCACAGTGACTGCAATATGAATTGATACTTAGAATCATAGAATCGTAGAATAGTTAGGGTTGGAAAGGACCTTACATGAAAGGAAAAAAAGTCCACAGTTTTGTCTTCTTTCATGGGCTCAGGATGCTTTCTCTGAAAATTCCTACTTCCAGATTCACTCGCAATGTCAGTCAAATTTCTTATCACATCGGATGCTCTTCAATACTCGAAAGAAGTCTTTGCATGTATGAAGTTGTTGTTATGGTGTGTAATAATAAGTTATTATGCAGGCTTTGGGGATATCCTGCAAGTATATTCATAATGAAAACGACCATTTCATTTCTATGCCCTTAATCTCATTCTAAGTGCTTTAGCTACACCTCAGACATCCAAAAGATGGTCTTGGGTCACAAACCCCAGAGAAATTTTCTGAATTGTAAATCCTGGTCCCACAGAGGCACCAGCTTTAGCTTTGAGTTAAATGTGTATGTCTGACTGAGAAACATATTTCCCAATCTCATTATTTTTCTCAGCATTTCCTATTGTTTGGCTTAAATTACTTCCTGCTTGGAGAGTACTTGCAGTACTGGTGGCTGTGAAACCCATTTTGGATATCTGCCTTTATTCATGCACTCTATAAGGACTTCATGGTGTGATTACATAAACCAGTGATTGTTCAGTGGAGATAACAGTGGTATCTCTAAACAAGATAGTTGTGCTGAAAGGAACTGACTGCTTCAGGCTGATAGCCCTCACTCAAGCTCTGGTGCAGCCCTTTCCACTCCAGGGGAGACCAGATTCCACCCTGCTAGTTGCAACAGATGTTTATTTAACAGAGGATGTGCATTAACCTAGGCAGCCAGTACATAATTATTCAAATGCCCTATAAATTAGCACTTTGGTTAACTGTGCGCTCTCTCTCTCTCTTTCATATCAGGGAAGAGGGACTAATTAGGATAGAGGATTAATTAGTAATTAAAGACACTTTGAAATAGGCCTACAGAGGAAAGACAGTGTCTACACAAAAAAATACATCACATTTTAGGCACTTAGAGTTAGAAAGGTGTCAGGGGAGTTTTAAAACGAAAGGCTGTGGAAAGAGCACAAAGATTGGAATGACTCATCCTCTCCTGGGGAAGTCATAAAAACTCTCTATCTTTAGAAAAAACCCCACAAGTTGGGTCAGAAATCAATAGGATTCTGGTAGGAAACAATGACATTTCAATAGTAAAGTTTCATTTACATAAATGAATAAATAATAAAGTCCCATTTACATATTGCACTCCAAAATAGACAGGAAGACCACAGGTAATTACTTCTTTCCATACAAATGCCGGAAATCTAACAGTGTGCAAAGACTGACCTAGAATGTCTGGATTTAAACACTGACAGCAATATTTTTAGGGTCTCTTGGTATATCGTGAAAAACAGTATGACAGCAATATCAACCTGTCAGTGGTGACATGCTGAGTGAGACCAGAGTCACTGGAGGGACAGAAAACACGACGAGGTGAGGCGATCTGATGGTCTCAGATATATGGACTATTGCCATTTCCTGCAGAAACTACGTTCTTGACACAACTGGTCAAAGAACTTCCAAAGAAACAAACTGTTGAGTGATTAATTCCTGAACCCAGCCAAGGTGCTGCTTGAAAAGTTACTTTTGAAAACTCTGAACACAATGTACTCACAATCCACCTCCTTGGAGGACTTGAAAAGGCAAAACCAAAACCCTCACCCGGGAACAATGAGTTGGTAGGTTAGACAAAAAAGAAGCAAAAAAGAATCAACGAAAGTTACAAGTGATACAGAGTTGTTTACAGACAACATTGTAAAAAACATATGGCTGGTTGGAGATTTTGAAGGAAGTGAGATAAAAAATGGTAGAGCCAGAGGTAAAGAGGAATATTAGAAATAAGGAAGCATGCTTCGAAGTGTGGAGAACATGTACAATGGAGAAAACCAGAAAAGAGTTAAATCAAAGCGTGTCAAAAGTAAAACCAGAGTGAGAAAAGACAAAAGTAACTTTGAGAAAGAACATTCTAACAGCATAAAAGCTAAGAATAAAAATCTTTTTCAGAACCATCACATTAGAAAGCCTGCCAGAGAGCCTCTGGGGCTAAGAGATCATCACAGCCTAATAGGAGCACTTGCAGAAGCTACAGTTACAGCAAAAGAGCTACTTCTCTCCGATTTATTACTGAGAAATTATAGAGGATCCTTTCTTTTCAGGGGAATGAGGTGGAAGAACTGTCTCAGCTGAAAAGCCAGGAGAAAAGGTCTTGGAATGAATCACTGAAATGGAAACAAATTGGCCAGAGAATGTGACATTTACTCAGGAGTCCTAAAGAAATTCACATATGAAATCCTCAAACTACTAGCTTATTCTCAACCAACTTACTGCCTGAATCTCTATCAGTACCATAGTGAGGGAAGACGGCAAACATGACACTGCTTTTCAGAGCAGGCAGATGGGTAGCTTGGGAAAACACAGATCAGCAAGTCTGACTTCTTTATTGGCAACTTGGTGGGAAATACTTCTGGGTGCTGGCAACCAGTTGCATTAGCTGGGAAGTCAATCGAGGTCCCTTTGGCAGAGGGAAGAAACACAGCACAGATCTTTTCAGATTCTTTGACAGAATAAATGAGCTGGACCTATGGTATCTGACTGACCTATAACAGTGATTTGGAAAAGGAAGCAAATAGTAAAATTATAGAGTTTGGTGATGGTACCAAAGTATTCAGGTAGCAAAAACTGCCTGATAAAATTACACCTAACATTCAATATTAATAAGTCTAAATAAATCCATGCAGAGGGAAAAACATTTAAATTTATGGGCTGCTAAGTACTCACCCCAACACAGGAAAGAGATTCTGGAACTTGTGTGGATAGGTCTATCAGGCAGTGCTGCTGAGGAAAGGCAAATGAAGAAAATGGAACTTTAGGTGTTAATAGGAAAGTAACAAAGAAAGCAGCAACACGCCATTATGCTGTGGTTCAGTGGCTCAGCTGATCTGTATTGTGCACACCTTTAGTTCCTACATCTCAAAAATCATGTGGCAGAGCAGGAAACAAAGAGGAAAGCAAGAAGGATGATCAGCAGTATGGAGTGATTTCTAGATGAGAGGAAATGGACTAGGATTCTTCAGCTCAGAAAAGAAATGACTGATGGAAGATACACTAGAGTCTTCAAATCATGACTGGAATAGAAAGGGTAATATGGGCCAATTATTTGTTATTTCTCCTGACCCAAGACCTAGGGGATGCCAAAGCAAACTCAGGCAGCAGCCATAAAGCGAGTAAAAGGAAGGATTTTTCTCCATAGGATTTATAGTAAATTAATTGCCATCCAATGTTGTGGAAGGAAAAAGCCCCAACTATAAATATGCAAAAAAGAAATTTGACAAATTAAGAAGGGAAAATAACAGTTCACCAAGGGTTATTAAACCTATGGGTACAGACTTCAGAAAGGAAGTCTGGGACTAAACTAAAGGCTGCTGGGGTGTAGACATTTGTAATAGAAATGCTGAGATTGGAAGAACAGAAAATGAAGAGGTGTATCTGGGTGCTGACACACCAGAAAGAAGAGCAGAGAAAGGCACATAAGAACTGCAGGCCCTTGGCATCCAGATTAGCAGATGCTCAAGTTCCCAGCACATGTACGTGCAGCTTTCCAGGACACTCAGAATGAGAAATCAAGGAAGAATTGAGAACAAGGGACAAACTCCATCCAGACTTGACAAAAGCTCACTTGGCTGAGAGATAACGGCAGGGGAATAAAGGACTGGACCTTTAAGACACCAAGTAAGGCAGAGCTTGGATAAATGCTCAGAAAGCTGAGATAGACAGATCACAATCATGGTCAGCTCCTGAAAGTACAACAGGAAATCCAGAGCAAAGTTGCTAGCTTAAGGGTTGCACAAGAGGTCATAAGAACTCAATACCCAGTTTTCTTTGTCCTCTTTAACCTCAGGAACTCTGACAAGACACAGGTCTTGATGCCTGCATGCTGGCAAGAGTGTTTGGACACATAGGAAGTGGTGCATCTGAGTGTGTGAGTATGAGATTGGGATGAATGCAGTCAGCTTTATTTTAAAACAAACTTGCACAATCACAGCACTGTTGAGGTGGGAAGGCACTTTGGGAAATCATCTAGTCCAACCCCCTCCTCAAACACGGTCAGATAAACCAGGTTGCCCAGGTTTATTGCCAGCTGGGTTTTGAATGTCTCCAAGGATGAAGACTCCAGAACTTCTCTGTGACATATTCCAGTGTTCGATCACCATAGAATCATAGAATCTTTATGTTGGAAAAGACCTTTAAGATCCTCTTACCCCAGCACTGCTGAGTCTACCACTAAACCATGTCACTAAGGGCCTTGTCTAGAGGGTTTTCGCAGTAAAAGAGTGGTTTCTTGTGTTTAAATTGATTTTCCTCTGTTTCAACTTGCGCCCATTGCTTCCTATCCCCTCCTGGCACTACTGAGAAGAGTCTGGCTCCAACTTCTTTATCCCATGCACACACATGGATAAGACCCTTTGAGCCTTATAAAGGCTGAACAGTCCCAGCTCCCTTAGCCTTTCCTCATGTGCCAAGTGCCCCAATCATCTTTGTGGCACTAATTGCCACTCCTCCAACAAAGTTTCAGGTTAAGCTTTGCTGTACCCATTCCTAAAACTGTGCTACAGTATATATCAGAGGTGAATTATCTCTGGATTTACCTCACTCAGAACATAAAGCTTTGGTCAGATCCGGTACAGTTGCTTTTAGGTGCCTTCATTGTCCTGTCTGTTTAGGTCCTTTCCCTGCTGTCTCTCCCAGTCAAATGGGCATCTCAGGTAAATGGACTCTATTTATCAGAGCTGCACACTTCTCTAAATATATAGGGGAAAAAAAAATTTATTTATATTTATATATATTATCTAAAATATATTTTTATATATATATAATATAAATATAGGGATATATAGTTGAATACAATATGAACACAACCACAGAGAAAAGGTTTACAGACCTTTTCCCAAAATGGTTCTGAAACATCAGTGCTGCCTCCCAAGACACAAGGCTACATTCCAACAGTGGAAGCCAGGGCAGCTCATCTAACGAAAGCAGAAAAATGTAGTTATGCTGTATTTATTGAAGCCCACACTAGAGTAGCAAATAAAAGACCCAGCAAAGCAACGGGGAACTGTAACTGAACTTCAGGTTCCAGTGACGCAGCAGGGTAATTGGTACCCTGCTTTTTATACATACCTCTCTTTATACATACTTCATTTGGATACCAAAGGTTTCTCAAAATGGTTTGCATTTTTACGAGGAGCCATTAAGCTAAGAATACTGAATGAATTATTTGCAACATCACGAAATGAACTTCCTTACCTGTGGACAGCAGGGGGTTTTAAATTCACACTGCACTTTAAGCATGAGTTATTTACACTGGGAAAATCTTTTCAAGCTTCAGACAAAAAAAGTGAGATTCATTATATATTGTGCAAAAGCTACCAACTCATATACATGACATCAAGTCATATATTACAGACATGAAGCCTTTCACATTTTACTGAATGTCATAAGGTTTGCAGTTCCCACATTGTGTTTTAGTATTTCTGCCAAAATTGCCAACAAAGAACGTGTCTTTAACTTCTCTGACCCTATTGTGTCAAAAACATCTCTCATGCACCCCATACTGTATCTTTTAGACCTACTCAGTGTTCATTTCTGAAATTTCAGAAATGCTCAATAGGAAAACCTCAGAGCATACAATACAGCTTCCTTACGCACATCTGGAACCATACATCAAAAATCATGCCTATGAACAAATGTTATGCATTTTTTTTCTTACAAAATTAATGAAAGGTCCACTAATATTGCCACCAAAATAAGCTGGATCTTGTAAATGGCTAAAAAAGAACTAACTGAACTGATAAAAAATGAATTAATTTTACTATTTATCTCTTTGGCAGGCCTTAAAATCAATCAATAATGAAAGGCTGAGCTCAGTAATTGTAGTAGGAAAATAGTAACTTCATACTGATTAATGTATCATCCACTGCATAAAATTATCTTCTATTTAGATCCTGATTTATAGCTTCCCTTACACATTTTTCTCCTCGTTTATTAGGCATGATTACAAATATCTGATTAGTACAAAATAAGCATGATATAAATATATCTGATTATTGCAAAATAAGCATAAGTTCACTACTTCTTAACCTGCATCTCAGCTCAACAAGGTGAAATATCCAACATGTGCCTCCCTCACCAGCTGATTAGTGCCATGTATTCCTATTTTCTTTTATTAACCTTGTGAGTGCTTGAGGAAGCAGACCATTGATTATGATCCAGAGAAAAGACTTGATTTCCTTTCCATAGAGTCTTCCACTGTGATGGATCCTCCCAAGGTATATTCTTCTCAATAAAAGTATGTATCAACACAAACACTCCTTTGAGAGCACACATGCTTTCTTTTAACTTGCAGGATAGCTGTGAAAAGGCATAGGAATGAGGGATGTTAGCTGAAGTTTATACAGTGATTCGAAGGTGAATGCACCAATTGTTATGGTCACCACATACATAAGCAGTGAATTTGTATACCTCAGGACTTTTTCAAATACAATTTAATTATGATGCATACAGCATTATTTTTATGAATTAAAAAAAAAAAACCCATGAATTTGTGCCTTTGTTGAGTCCCCAGTGTCTTCTCTCCCATCAGCAAGCATTTGGGGAGTGGGTTATTTTTGCTTTGTTTTCCTGGAACTTGGACTTCAACCACCTACTTCATTTACCTATAGTTCTTGTTTTCACATTCAGGCAGGTTCCTTAGTTGTTGATCTACTTGCAAACTATTTTTCTGAAGACCTTAGGCTGACCTGTCTTGAATTTTATTGCCCTGGGCTATAGCCAGCCATAATAATCTATGAAGAACTGAGTCCCTTCACACAAGCCGTTAACGCTGCCTTAAAGACTACACAACCAGCATCAAAGCCTTGGTCAGGTTATGAGAAAAAGCTTGTAAACCTCACCACTTTGCATATCAGAAAAAGAAACAATGATATATTCAACAAATACCTAGACATAAACTAAGGATTAGCCAGATTGGACAAGGCATGGAGGAGCTAATGAAAAGAACCCTCATCTTGTGCAAGTCTAAGATAGTGTCTGAATAAACTCCACAGGCAATGAGGTGAGCTGAAATGTGCTGAAAGAACTAAAGGTATCCAGGCCTCTTTTTGGAGACATCATCAGTACTATGGCAGAATCTGGATGTGTTGGCATAACCCAATATCCCCAAAGTGTTGTTGGCAGTGATGCATAGGTGCTGCCAAAGTTAACTGAGCCACAGGGAAAACCTACAGGAAAAGAACACTCCCCCCTGCCCCATTTAAATATAAATCAATAAGAGTAATAAAAAAAGGATGCTGAAGAGGCATTGCTTGCAAAAGTAAACATGTTAGAAACAGTTCTCTTTTGTTCTTAAGAGCAACCTTTCACTAACGAAGGATGCACAGAAGAATTAGGGATTTGCCATAGAACTTGGCACTTCTGTTTACATCTCTCTTAGGCAGACATTGAAATACAAGCATGTTAACACTTAGAAAACTTTAACCAGTAACAGGAAGCAAATGACAAGGACACTGCTTTAAACCAGCTAAAGACTGGCAATCCTGAGGGTGACACTCAGGAAAGCTGCAAATTACTTGCCAGGGTGTGCAAAGGCTGTCAATCAGATGGAACCTATACAATCTGTGTGCACAAAACTCCCTTGTCCAGAACATCAGCCCACCAGGTCAGACTCACCACTTTGCCTCTGCGGTACAGTACCCTGTAATGGAAATAAGCTCTGGTTGGAGGCAGAGATGATGTGACATGGGGTCACATCCCATCAGCAGTACCCACTGTATTCTACCCTGTTGTAAAAAGAATATGTACACAAATACAGATTTTCTGCACACATCAACATGTTATAGCTCAGGAGAAAACCATTGTCTGTGTCTGGTTCTGTGCACAGTTGGTTGATATCAAGCAGTGAGGCCATTCAATCACTGACAGTGAACCAAATTCACTCAATGTTTCAAATGCATGATATTTATACAACCTGTGTTTTAATTCCTGTTTACATAATAGCAGCAGCACTTAAGCCCATTAACAGAAAGAACTCAAACAAAGCACAAGGACAGATTTCCTACAAAGTTTTCTATTTCCTTTCTGGGGTCACAGGTGCACAGTGATACCTAGAGAGTCCATTTCCATGATAAATATCTGGGCACCCAGGTTATGTAGTCTTGCCTGGACCCTAGACACTCCCAGGAACATCCTTTTGGTAGCTGTTCATCAAAACAATTGAAGACAACATTTTGATAACCCACAGAAGACATCACATAAATGAGCTTAAATTCAATTTACACAATTCCTTAACTTTCCAGTAATGAGTGAACCTCCTGTGCTGGATGGCCTTAACTGGTCTACAGATTAGCTTAGTCTGGTTACCAATGTCCGCTGAACCAACAATTCCTTAGTACTTAACCTATCTGTAATTCTTCCATTATTTCCATGAGTTTGGTCCAAGACCTATCATGAGCATGCAATTACAGTAATGCAACACTCAAGATTTTATAAGTCAGAATATAAAATCATTATTATCAATAAGCCTACAACATAGATTGCAGGAAGCAGACAATTCTGGATGTCCATAATGTATACTATTGCATAACCTTGCAGATTTAATACGGAAGTCAAGACTGGTTTGCCTTCTGTTAGCAAGTTCTCTGGCCGTGTGCTGAGGTCTGGTATTACAACAGGTTAAGTAAAAAGGAAAGGAGAACAGTTCTGTCCCGGATACAAAAATGACATAACTACACAAAGATGATAATATTCATCTCACTGACAACTGAAATGGAAAGCTATGCTTTGTTTGGTGCAACCTGAACATGTACTGTATCATTCCTGGATACATGCAGCTAGATATGCTCTGGTGGACAGAGGGAAAGAGATAACACTCCTACCTGTCAAGACAAGCAAGATGGTTTTGTCTGTTATGCTGAATAAAGGCACCATGGCATGGGAGGGAGATTGAGCCTCTCCATAGAGGGAACTGTGCACAGCATGTTTTGGCTGTCTACCTGGGGTCTGTCCAAGGCAGCACAGATGCAGGGTTCCTGGCATCCAAAGGGAGATAAGATCTACACACTATCTATATTCCTCTTCCTATTTCTATCTTATTATTATTAAAGCAATTACATTACTTTATTTGTAGCAATGCCTTTCTTACCGAGATCCAGAAAGAAAGGTATACCCCCTCTGAGGAGCAGAACACCCTCCAAGGTTATAGGTATGGCCAGGGAAACTGTTGACGCAACTGCAACTGTGTTGTCAGAAATCACCATGCAGCTGCCAGAACTGGAATAAGCTTATTTCCATAGTCCACTCTTTTGATTAAAACATTATAGAGCTCAGTTATATTCCTTCTCAGAGCAGGTATGATCTAGATATCAGCCTTCCTGTTAATCATATAAAAACGTCTGAACAAGATTTCTCACTAGCTTTTAAAAAACTGATTACCAATATGTCAGCAGATTATGTATTGTGGATGCATGTTTACCTATGATAACTACAGACTTGGAAAGCGCAGGCCAAGCTTTATTCCCAGGTCTGTCACTAGCAGCCACAGCAGATAAGACCAAAAGTCCATCCCGGTACCCCTTCATACTCTTAAATATGTTAGTAGAGATGTTCAACAGGAAAGCTTAAGAAGCGGGCAAGCAGACACTGAAGCTTTGTCTGGTGTCTCACCAAATTCTGGTGGGATTTAGCAATTTCCCCACTGACTGTTGTGTCTTTTTGCTGCAATATGACCTAGTTTCTTAAAGAGCATTTGCCAAGACACACCTTGGAAAATGCTTTTTCTGAAATATGAATCCAAACTGCTTAAACTCTTTCCCTCAGACACCTAGATGGAGAGATAAGATAAAAATGTCTCCCTTTGTGAAGCACCTTTGAGATATTCCAGACTAAGTTTCCATATAGATGTACAGTATTAGATTATTAGTATAATTTTTGATAGGGCTTCTGTCTTCCATATTGTTCTGAAGTCAGTAAGCACAGTACTTCTCGTGTTCCACCGTGTGGTTTGCTTTGTCGGCTGAAACCTGATATCTGCTTCCCTATTAATATCATCGCAGTGTCTGAATGTATTTTAAGAGCTTATGATACTTGGCAATGAGTGGGTTTGATTTTGTTATTGTTGGGTCAGAATGCAGCGCATTTAATTTAACACAAGATGGGTTTTATCTGATCAAGAAACCATGCAATAGTAGGAAGGGATGTATTTCCTTTAAAAAACAGGCACCCCTTGACATATTTTCAATGGCAAAGGTTTTCATCTGTTTGAATGACAGCCACATACTCCCATTACACTGGCTGGAAAGCAATAATGGGAACAGAGAAGCTGGACAGTGATGCCAAAGCAGATATTTTTTGGCAGCTGGATGTAATGCATTTGAACTTGTGAATGAAAGATTGTGACATGGCTTTAGCTCAACCCAAAAGCCCTTTCTCTGGCAAAAATGTCCTTAAAACATATTTGCAGAAAAGCATCAAGAAAAGAATCAAAAGTGACTGATGCATTTTTACTGGAACTGGTGCAAGTAGGAATTTAAGCCTTTCCTCATCAGCAATACCAATTAATGGAGCAGGTCCATTGGGAGTCAGTTGCTGTGCGCAGTAGCCTTCAGAACCTCAGCACCAAAAAACATTCACCATCACCTGAACACCAGCACATCTTCCCCCATCCATTGCATGGCACTGAGCTCAGGCCAGAGCAATTAGGGCTGACTGGGACTACTGGCCACTTTGCTTCCATGCTTCTGAAATGGGGGCCTCACCTCTCCCCTTCATCTGATTAAATGTGACATTTCCATTCAGTAAAAGAGAGAACATACACAGGAACTTCACCAAAAAGTTGGAACCTCGTAATAATTTTATTAGTAGTGACAGCAGCATCTGTGGTTTCTGGAACGTACACCCCAACATAGTCACATATTCCTGTGAGAAGTTACCATCCCGACATTAAAGCTCATCCGTTTAATGCTTACCTTTACAATTGCACCATGCCTGACACGTTTATCGGGGCACAGCTTCTTTATTTGACACAAAAACTGTATGTCTGCATTTCTTGTTTTCTTCATTTCTTTCTCCCCTCTCCTTTGGGTAGTGGCATCTGTTGACTCTTCTTAGCTTTAACAGCAATGTTATATATACTGAGATCCTATCTGGACAAGAAATGAACAGAAATATTATACACAGCTCAATAAGAAAACAGATTATTACATGAGCCCCCGAAGGCCTACTTTGTCTGTGCAACAGTTTGTTTTACTTTTCATAAAATTTATTTTGGCTGTAGCCAGATTGATGATGATTATATTTGAAATCCCTCCCACAAATCTGTCACATAAACACATCATTAATTTCAGCTTTTAAAACTTATTTGGATAATTAACATGTTTTCTTACTCATTAGCAGGTACTGCTCATCAGCAAACAATAAACCACACCTTGCGTTTGCAGCTTTTTAGTTGCTGGGGTTTGCCACTGCTTTAAATGCATTCATAGTAGTTAGAAAGCTACACAGCTTTGGGGGAAAAAAAACCCCAAACAAGCAACAAAACCCATCCCAAGTAATATCAAACCTCTTATTAATCTAGACAGATCAGCCTATGCAAGCTGAGGGACAAGGTTTCCAGGTTCTCCTTTTGCCAAACAAACATACGAACCAACCCAACACAAAACCAAAAAAACATCCCCTACTTAATCATACTTTTAAAGTCTGATACAAAGCAAATCCTGATTCATCGGCATTTCTGTTGATAATACCAGTAGATTAAATATCTTCCAGCAAAATAAATAAATAAATAAATAAAACAGGGGCCGAAAGAAAAAGGAATCATGAACTGCTGCAGCAAAGGGGGCAGGAAGTGCCCACTGCAGGCTCTGTCGTCCGCACAGCTTTTATTTCATGGAGACACACAGACAGCCTATTCCCTGGTGACAGCTCTCTGCGCTTTCCAATCCTGCACAGGATTTCCTTCTGTCTGAAAGTGTAAGAGTCGCTCCAGTAAACACTCTGCATATGCGTTCCAGCTGCTGCACTCATTCTGCCAACGCAGCCCAGCGACAAGAAAAGCATTATTTCCTCCTAAAACCTTCTAATCACTAGACCATGCCATTTTCATCTGGCTCTTTCAGGCATCAGGAGCTTGCGTTGCTTTCGGTAACTTTATCGTTATTAAGAAATTAGCTTTTGTATCGCAGCATGTTAATCTTCATCTCAGCATTCTACAGGATGAACTTCAATGCTAAGAGCCCAGTTTCCAGGAACGCTTGCACTGATTATATAGGCTCCAGAATGTATATTTTAAAAAATATACTGGTATGTATGCAAATTCATGTTAATACACACCCATATATACACTACGCATATATGCTCATATTATATACAATACATACACACGTGCTTAAAAGAAATGACCATCTGTACCGTTTGCTGCAGCCTCTATTTATTTTGGCAGGGTCTTGCCTTTACAGGAAGAGGGTTTTTTTTCATTGTGAAGCCTTGCACAGCTTTGCCATTCCTTTCCAGAACAACTGCATGGAACTGGATGGAGAGAAACTTTCTCAACCTGCAGTAAAGAAAATAAGACTTAAGAACAAGCTTAAGGCGTATCCTATTACTAGCATAACAATGACTTTTTTCAAAACTAGACTATCCTGTCCCTAGGGAAATTTCTGCAGATTTCTTTTAACCCTTTCTTTGGAGCGAATTTTGTTGACTTTTGTCTTTTTTTTTAAGTCTAAATCTTTAAATATTGTTCAAAGAATTCATTTTGGGTTTCTCCTTTGAAGGCAACCAGTGACAACAGCCCTGCTATGCTGCATTTCCATAAATTTCCTTGAAAGGCAAAACATAGGTCCAATTCTCATCAATTTTCATTTTCAGTTTTACATTTTTTTATCCCTCTTTTTTCCTGAAACAAAATCCCCACAACATCCCCCATGCACCCACAACAGGAAGATTTTAATTGTTCAGCCCATGTGTACTCAAATGGCCTGACAGGAGAAACCTTGATTGTCCAAATGGAAATTGGAGCATGGTAATTACACGGTCAAAGCAGGCTTCAAATAAAGGGCAAAGCTTTTTGTACACAGCAGAAAATAGGCAAACATCACCTAAGTTCACACAAAAGCCAATTCAGCAAAATACTCTTTTCCACAGCGCAGGGCAATTATATCGAGTCATAGCAAATATTTTAATCCCTCATATTTACATTTGGATGATTATTTTAATGCATTAATACACATAAAGGGGGGCAAGGAAAAGCAAACCTTTACAGAACTGCAAATACAACGAACGTGTTACCAACATTTCTGTTGGCACTGGATTTCTCCACTTAGTGGCATAATAGCATAAAACTTCACATTTCAAAAATACACACAATTACATTTCTTTGAAAAACTGTCTTTCCATAACCCATTTCGTATGAAAACAACCACGTTTTATGCCCTTCCTTTAGAACCAGTCAAAATATTTTACTAAGTCAATGAAGTAGCTTGGCAGTTTGGCATCTATCTCTGTATCACCATTGGAGACTATAGCTCAATTCCCAGCTCTACAAGCTCAAACAGATGTGGAAACCACACATCTTCACATGCTGGATGAAGGAACTCTCTCCTTCGGAAGAGCTGCTTCCCTTGGGAGCAAAGTGCCAGGCAAAGGTACTGAAGTGAGCTAGAATTGTGGGTCACAGATTAACTGATTTTAGGATAGGACTGCACTGCTATAGACAGGCACCGTATCATTGTCTACCATCTGCATTTTTATCCAGCCGTACTGCAGAGATGAGCTGATTCACTTTAAAGTCCATGTGATCTATGCCTAAAGTATATAAAACAAATATTTAAGGATGAAAAACACCAAAAATATCAAAGAAGTCCTTGCAATATTTTACTTCTTATTAAATGTCATTCCTTCAGGGTGCTTTTAATGATGAAAACATGACACAAATAGACCTTTTAGTGTGTCTGTCAGTGATGTTATAACCACATCAATATTCACGCCTGGTGCCTTCACCAGTTTGTCTGTTCATCTTAATATTGTTCCTAAATACCTTTTTGATAAGTCTTTCCAGACAGTGCGTATCAAAGGGATTATTGCACTTAATGGGTGATTAAAGCCACTCGCCCTTCAGCCTCATGCCTGCAATGCCACCTTAGGCATACAATAATAACCCTGAAATGACTAGCTGTCATGTCTCATTGCTTAATTATATTGTCACGAAGGAGCCCTCCTCAGAAACCTCTTTAGAAATTCCAAAAGAAACAGACATTGGCAGCAGTTTTCTTCAAAGCTTTTTAAAAATTATTATTATTATTTTATTGCTTAAAAACTTAAAGCAAACACCAACAGTCTTAAACAAGCAAATCCATAAAGCCGCAAGTCCAAAAAAGCCTCAGACTGCAGGCTGATTTGAAATGTCTCCCAAAAGATGGCAATCCTGTGCTGGCTGGAGTCCACGATAGCAAAGAGCAGCTCAGTCGTTATTACAGCCTGTAATACCTGTTGTTTAGCAGTGATTTCCAAGGGCACTACTTGCAGTTCAAGTGAAACATGCAAATACCTCAAGTCACTGGCTCCTAGCGCCCAAGGGGGCATAGCAGGGGGCTCTCAGGGACAGCCCAGAAGCTTTTTGGTGTCCAGAGCTTTGAGTTATTTAATGGCCATCTTGTTTCTCCTCGTTTGGTTCACAACTTTTATAACAGTGCACCAGCAGCCCCAGACATCCCTTGGAAAAGCAGCTGTCCTGCATGTTTTCCTTCACTTGAAAACATGATGAGAAAGACTTAGCAATAATTAAACTCTCTCTTTCACCCTCAGTTTTGTCTATGCACAAATCAGTGATAACTCCTTTCCATTCTCTTTTTCCACAGGAATAGGTGACACTGAAGCTATTTCAGTGACACTACTCACAGACGTTACTATGGGGAGATACAGTGAATTAGGTTTGTCTAGCTTAACACAAGGTTTCAACAGTGCTTGCAACCCTACTTCTTTGCCTTCCAAGGGGCACGATGAAAGGCAGGATGTGCGGAGCGGTCCCCTCCTATGCATGGAGCCAGGCCTGAGAATTATTTCCTCTTTAAAGGAGGAAAATATGTGCTTTTTCACACATTTGCGTACATACACATGCAGAGTTGCAGCTCACTTTAAATAAATTACCAAACCCACCTCCAGTTAAAAAAAAACCCTACAGGCAACAGTATGAGGGAGGAAATCACTCTGTAATGTATTAATCATGAAATTATAAGAGTTTGACAGCTGCTTATGATAAAACATTGAGGAGTTTAACAGAGCTGTGATTTGATAGCTTCTTATTATGACAAGCTAGTCCTGTCTGTTCATGTTTCAGTGATTAACTCCCATCACTCTCTGTCTAGCTTTAAGCAGTCAGGGCAGTTTTAGCCATGGAAACATTCTCTGCCCTTCTGCCACTTAGTCTGAGCTGCTATGATGTGCCTGAGTTTGTCATGACAGTAGCAGCAAGACATAAATCCATGAATACAGCTTAGGCTAAATAAGCCTTAGGAACACTGCAAAAGAACACAGTTTTACTCCTCTGATCAATTTTTACTTGCACATTGGTAGCACTGTGTGTGCCCTTGACCTTGATTCATGTGCATTGCGAGCTGGAGATCCCACGTATCCCACATTGTCGCAGCATAATGTGAAGTACTACCTGCACCTCCATGTCTGATCTCAAACTAACTACATTTACAGCTATTTGAGCTGCTAATGCAACGTACAGGACAGATTAACAAGCAAACAATATCATGCTAAAAAGACCCATCAGAGTTTCAAATCTGATTTTGCAGTCCAGCCTTTTTGAAGCGTAAAGCTGACTTCCAGAATGAGTGACATTTTCACCTGCAAAAAAATGATCCTGTTCTTTGTAATTTCCTTATGTGGAGTCAACCCAGTCCATTACAATTCAATTCACTGACTCTAACAGTAAAGAAAACAACCATTAGCTAGCAACCTATAAAGATTTCCTTTCTTCACATGATTCAGAGCCTTTAATCTTTTAGCAAGCACAAGTGGCTGCTGAAGTGCATTTGTTCAGGGCTCAGTTTAAAATGTGAATTAATGGAGTTGTAATACTGCAGTAAATGAAGATCTTTAACATTACCCCTAAACGTTACAGCTAGTCGATAGCAGCTTAGATCCATTGGAAACACAGCTACAGAGATTTACCTGAGCTGGGTGTTCAGTTAGGTGTCCTTATTAGGAAAAGAATCAGAACACAATTTAGCTGTGATTGCAAGCCTGCTGCACAGCAGCTACTGTAACTGGAAAACCACATATAATAGCACAGAGCAGCAACAGTTAATGCAGTTATTTAAAGGGGTGGAAAGAAAAGAAAAGCATTACCTCAAGAGGGAATATAGTTCTTCTTTTAGAAAAATGACTTTTAAATAATGTCCTAAAAGGCTAAGAGGCCATTAGTCATTTTCAATAATGACAACGGGTAATTTATTGTCACGCACATGCCACACAGTTAACAAAGGGGTCAGCTCTAGGTGTGTTACCAGCAGGAGTTCTCAAAATAGATGTGCAGGGAACAGTCACACTAGTGTGAAAATTAGGTCAGATTTTCCATACTTTGTTTTGTATCAAATTATTCCCCAATAGGAATACAGAAACATACACAGGAAAATAGCCAAAGAACCAGGTTACATTCTTAAAAGCTGCTAATAATGTTGAGCATTCCATTGGTGATGCATCAACATAGCCATGTTATCAGAATTTGGGCTCAGCATCCTGCAAAAAAGCAGGCTGTTTAAGGTGTCTCAGGTAATTTCCACAAAGGCAAGACCCTATAAAAGTGATTGCTTCAGAAAAGGTACCTGCTACTTCATGTGCAAGTTGTAAATCTGTAAACGTAAGTGGTCAAATCCATGGAGTGATCAACCCCCAGCAGCTTCCAGCACCATTACAGACAGATTCTGCATCCGAGCGTTTGTACAACCAAAGTGTCTGCAGGTTTCGTGGCTGCTATGAAAGAAGTATCCCTTTACTATATTACTACACAGAAAACTTACAACGTGGTCATCTTTGGTTTTAAAGAGCTACTGTTAAACGAGGCTTTGCTTCCACCAGTATTGAATCACCTTTTAATTCAGGCTATTACATACGGTATCTGAGAAAACATCCATCTGAAGAAGAATGCCTTGAGTTTTCATTGTTACCAGGAATACCATCAGTGGAACAAATCTAGATGATACTTGGTGGAAGCTGGTTGCCAGGGTTCCCCCAAGCTTTTCCTCACCCTGCAAATGCCACCTGGGATGTGTAAGAAGCTGAGACTTGCTGCCTTCATAACTTCACTGGCTTGGTGACATGTTATGAATAGGAGAAATATTAGGAATGATTTTAAGCATTCCTTCTCTGACGCTCCAAATCCCTTGTTTACTTTATTGCCTGAGAGCTGTCAGATTGCTCCCTGAGTTGACAAGTCTTGAAGTTGAGTGAAGCTGTCAAACAATGATTTGCAGTAGGCAGCCATCTCGGAAGGGTTTCAGTACACAGGAATTCAAAGAGAAACAGCGATAACCTTTCAAACTCCCCGAGCTTTCTGCTGCTTGACATGCACAGAGTTTGAAGCAATGCCATTTAACACAAAGACATCAGGCTTGAAGTAATTACTCAGCTGCATGGGAAGAGGTAGGGAAATACTTCGCTTCTTTTAAACAAGTTTCCAGGTGGTGCTGATCTTGAACCTCCGAATGCTTTATCAGGAATTGTCAGCCTGGAGAAATACAGCCATAAGCAAAGCTTCTATTGCAAAACCAGTATGGCTTTAGAAATCAGTCCAAATTATTAAATTCAAATCCAAGTATGAACTAATCCGAAAGTTTGGGTTTGTTTCGGTCTGGAATTTTGATGGAGTTTAAGGCCTCTCACTTTCAGTGTATAAACCTGGGGAACAGCTACATGGTTTTGATGATTGTTATTTACCAGGAGAGAACGTTTACAACTTGATTTGGAAGTCTTATGTAATTTGTCACCCATGAAGGGTCCTTCGAGTTCCTCTCTGGAGATAGCACAGACTATTTCAATACTGAACTCTGTTCTTTAAACAACAACTTTAAGAGGAGCCTGAAGTTCAACTGGTATTTCAGAAAACGGCATACCCTTTTCAATAATAAATCCATCATTAAACTTCTTGGCCTCGCGGCCTGCATCTCTTAACACCTTGCACCATTTGTACGTGTTCTGAAAGGCTACAGAAAGACCCTGTTGGGGCTATGCTAGCAACTCCAGATTTAAGGAAGAACAGAAACCTTTTTTTTTTTTGGTAAGATGATCAACTTCATATATGTGCTGAATGAATATGAAAAGGAACAGAAATATATTTAGCACTGAAGTGCATAACTTTTGCCTAGAGCCTAAGAAAGCAAAATATCCTTGCTTAAAGATATTTAGGTTTACATAAAATTCTATGTGAATGATTTCATAAATAAGCATGGCATGAGTAGGTAGGACTTGCGCATACTTTGGAAAGACAGAATTGTCTGTTAGGTTTTTGTAGGTTGCTGCATCTTTGCTTTCTAACTTAATATTTAATAAAACATATGCATCTCTATAGAAATTTCACAGAAATATCTTGGTAGGTAATTCCTCTTTTATTAAAGTAATTAAATCATCAGACAAGCTTTTTCCTGACTTCCTCCCTCAGGCCCTAAGAAAGAGAGAAGAATTCCCTGTTTCATTATTCTCATTAAAATCAGTCCAATAAAAGGAAATGAAGCTTTCAAAGTGATCACACAGAGGCTACAGACTTGGGATTGGTGGGTCTGTTCACTCTCCGGTACCGATAACCTCTGTGGCCTTTAGCAAGACACTGAGCCAGCTTCCAGTTCAGTTTCCCTGTAGGGTAAAATGGGATTTACATAGCGTTAGACACGTCAGCTATGTAAGTCTTACTCTTTTGTTTTCTATAGCACTTATATGAACCCAACTCACTTTAAAAAGGTTTCTGGCATCTCTTTGCACTGTATGAATCCCAGTACTAAACCCTAACACTTTACAGGAGGAAATCAGTCCTCTGGTTAAACTTGGTCTGAATGGCATGCACTGTGTGAGAGCTGAGCACTGTCCTTAGGTGGAGGAAAAGATGCAGGAGAAAGTGACAAATGCAAGGTATCAGTCAGGTCAGCTAGCAAGCAAATGCAAACTGCTCCAGGATTACACTGACACAAGAATGCAGAGCGTACACTACTCTCCTGACACCATAAAAAGCAAAAGGCAGCCAAACAAAGCGAAGCACCTGCAGCGTGAATTTCTGGGCTTTGGCATGAGAATTAGATCATGATGCTTATAGGACAATAATTAGGAAGGGAGTTTCTAGGCTCATAATTAAAGAGTTAAGGGCTTACCAAGCCCTGAGTTGCAGATGTATTACGTGCCATAAAAGGTGTCAAGAAAAGTTCAGGATAGTTGTGAATAAACCCTGCCAAAATTCATGCCCGAACACATCTAATAACAAAATATGTGTACATGACAAGCATGTCTGATAGCTCAGTTTTCTAGACACTACATGGCGTTTTGAAGAAACATTAGATGCTGATAGATCTGCTTTTTACATTTAATGGTGCAGACTAAAAGGAAAAACGTGACAAACAGTGTTTAACCAAAATAATGCAATAATATAGATTCTTCTTCATAAGCCTTGGCAGCAGCACCCCCTTTTCTTTTTTTCCTCTCTTTTTTTTTTTCATAAGAGCAGATAAACATCTATTTTGATCCTGTTGCAAGGAGTCCTGTTAGCTTACTGAAAAGCAATAACATTCATTTCAGTTCTGGATCCTTTCCTGCCCTCTCCTCCAACTTCAGATTTGCTAGTTGTTGAAACAAGGGATGTACATCCAGTCCACCAGCTATAGCTGGGTTTGCCAGCAACATCATTTTCAGCATGCTTCATCCCAAATGGTTAGCAGTGATGACGAGCAGAGGGGGCCCACTCCTGCCGAGGCTTTGTACCCACTCAGGGATCCCCTGAGACGTACCTGGGTGTGAGCACTGGGAGCATCCAATTTTGCAGTGGCTGGAGGGAGCATGGGGGTCTAACAAAGCGGGGCAGGCACACACCACGCTGGCAGATAGGGAGATGCCTTCTGCTTTGCACCGTCCCAAGGGCGTCTTGCAATAGAAGCTTCACCTTCTTGCTGCAGGATTTACACGTTGCAAGTCCCAGTTCTGTGAGGCTTTAGGCACATGTTGAACAGCTTCCTGTCTGCAGGAAGAGAGAAAGACTGCTTGAAATACGTGCAGAATGTACTTCTTCACAGGATCAGGGCCCAGTATGAAAAAGTCTGTACAATTTAGTCTTGTACTCTATGCAAGCTTGGAGTTTAATACTGCAGAGCACATGCCACATGCAGAATACAACTTCGCATTCCCAACTGCAGGAACTGAAGTCAGTAAAGAAATGTGTGTGACTTAGGAATGGTGAATGCGGCCTTGGGAAGAGGTTAACATGGAGAGCACCCGAAGGAGGCTAACAGGATGGAGTGGCAAGCATGCTTTCTCAAGAAAAGCAATTAAAAATGACACGACGTTAGAATAAGTCAGTCCAGAAAGCATAGCAGAACGTTCACCTGCGAGTAATCTGGGCAGACTGGTCACTGCTTGGGGAACAAAAAGCTGCCTCACAAACGCCCAGTGTTTAACTTGAAGTCCATTTGTTAATTCTGTAAACATCGCTGCTTCCGTTCGGCACTGACACGCTATTGACAGCGGGGCTCGAATCCCGCCAGGAAGGAAGTATCAGGTTTCGGGCAGCTTCGGGACGCTTCTCAAGTCTATCTTCACCTGAAGGGCTTTGGCAGTAGTTACTGACAGAAGGAAACACCGTGCAATTCGGGCTCCATGTGAATGAAAACTGCCTAACGCTTCAGGTAAGCGTTTGGGAAGGTGATGCAGTTGGTGCCCGCAGCTCAGGTGAGGTCGCATTCCCTTTTACCAGCCTCCTGATTTCATTTGCATTGCACCAGCCGGACCGTAGCCCCAACAGATTTCTGCTTCCCAGTCAGCATTGGCCCTGGCATGGATTCAGGCAGACAGGCTGGGAGACCTCCACATGGGACCAGGGCTGGCATCTTCAGCCCAGCCATCCTGCGGGTTGCCTTGTCCTGCTGCCAGCCATTCCCATCGGTTTCTCCGTATGATTTCACTCGTTGCCTCTCCCATTTGACATAATTAATCACTGGTTAATCCAGAAGTGTCCTTAATGCAGATGCTCCTCTGGCTGGGAGGCAGCACTGTAGGTTATGCTTTTAAGCTAGGGGAAGGCCCAGTACCACGATGTTTAAACATCTTTCCCACTGAAGGGTTAGACTCAGATTGCTCAGGTCCTGAGAAAAGAAATTTCACACATATGATATGGGAAACCAGACGCCTATATCATGTTAATAACACAGACAGGAGGGCACCTTGGGCAACTAGTACTGAATATATACTAAATAAAGAAGAAACTAGCTTCTAGGCTGGGCACTGGGAATCCTTGTCAGGTAATTTCAGATTGCACATAGAAAGAATTGCACATTAAATACAGGCCCTTGCTAGCTTTGGGCTACTAGGACCGTATGCTAACTATGAAGGTTAGAAGAAATATTTAGCTTCAAAAAAGCCTACACAATAATTTAACAAATGATCTGAAACCCATCAACTCATCAGCATTTAGCAGGTCCTGGTGAGCATCGCAAACCATGAGGTAGCTCCTGGAGATATCCCATCATTGTGAATGAGGCCGTCCTTAACTGAGGTGTCCCAGGCACTGCAGCTTACTGTGGGTGTAAAGGAGCACCCAGGGAGCATGGGCAGGTCTGGGATATGGCCGAAGCGGTACTGCAGCCAGCTGGACTCCTGCAGTCCCAGCTGATGGTCTCCAACCATTCCTGACCAAGTCAAGGCACTGCTGTGCTCACTGCTCAAGACACACCTTGTGTCACAGCCACCCATGGCATTTGTCACCTCCACACACACTCTTTGAGGACCATCATTAGAAGCTTCTTTATGGGTTCAGCTCAAGAACAGGAGACCAGTCACTGTTAAGCGGTGCATGAAAACACATCTATGCTCTGAAAACCTTTCAAGCCATCCAGTGATTTGCAGTCCTTTTCTAAGTGTAACCTCAAAGGATCACATTTTCATTTCAACCCCCATTTTTAGGACACTCACCTTTTTTCCCTTTTCTTTTTCTATTTTCTTTAAACACTCCTGCTTTCTTTATTTATACCTCAGGTATATGTGGTATGAAGGGCTAATCTTAAACATTTACAGCCTGAGGTTGGTTTGCGGTATTTATTCCAACTTATTATATATTATAGTATGGTTTTGATTATATATGACAATCAATTTGCCGGAATTTATAGCTCTCTGACTAATATGCTTTCATGATGTACTTGCTCTTAATTTGTGGATTTTATGGAGAGTTTATTGAGGCTGGATTTCCCACTTCTCTTTCCACTTGCACTTTCTTTTTAAATCTCTATACCTGTAAATGCATGACAGAGAAAGAGACAGAGAATATGAAAGTTTAATGGGCATAAAAAGTGCTAGATCAGTTCTCTCACAGTTTAATATCCCCAGAGCAGCTGCACAGCAGCCTTTCCCAGGCTGTTGCCATTCAGAGGTCATCTGGTGGAGAACCCCTCTACCTTTGAGTTTGGACCCCCAGGGCAGACAAAAGCTTCTGAGCACATGCAGGACCCTGGCATCAGCAGGGGAAAAGATGCCAAGAACGAGGATGGCTACAGACCAGCATAGACAGGGAGGACACAGCCAGATTTATCCCTCCCTGGCAGAGTACCCTCAGCAGTGGCATCCATCCTCTTCTCCACATGCTTTCACACTACTGCCCAGCTTCCCATCTGTTTGCAAATGTCCCCCCTGCCTTTGGCATATATGTTGAGATCCATGAGAAGTCTACAGGAACAAAAGAAAGAACCTGGTCTTGCAGCCTAGGCCTACGTTTTTAAGCTCTTCCTCTACTGAACACTTCCTAATTTAAACCCCTTGGTTACGGGTTTTAGGTAGCTCCCAGGCAGTGTTTGTTTGATTTTTCAGACCACAGAAAAAATGTTTTATGTTCTCAGCAAAAAGGATTTGACACAGTGCTGGAAGGTAAGAAGGCAGGGATAAACAGGGCTCAGGTCAGCATCTTAGTTCAGATAACAAACACACAAAGCATGGTAAATAGGCCACAAGTAGAGGCAGATTGCTGCAAGGAGGAGGTAAGAAACCTACTGTGAATGGGGCAGGGACCTCAACCAGTACCCCCCCAGGCAATGATTATAGCTGCCAATGACTGAAAAGCATGTAACAGCCGTGGCATTGGAGTCTGCCTGGAGTACCTTCCTGCGCAGACACCTTCACAGGGGCTGTCTGGTATGAGGCTAAGCTGGGCACATCAAAGAAACATCAAGGCAGGTACTGCTGTGAGCTGTAGGGAGAGGGTGACATAAGAGGACACCTGATACAAGAGGGGGTGAGACCAACTGGAGCTTAGGCTCTGATGCACTGCCCAAAGGTCAAGGAGGTGGAGAGAAGCCAGAACAGACCCAGACAAGACCCACTCCTACTCACCAGTGCATGGGGTGTTGCATCAGGCTAGGCACGGAGAACAGACCTTGACTTTCATCTTTATTCTGATCTTCCTCTCAAGAGTGTTGCTTCACACAGCCACAGACAGCTGGGGAGCTGTACCCAAACTGTGGCAAAAACAGAAAAAGGGAGGAGGAATGCTCAGGAAAGGGAAATGCAGGCCCTTAGGAGCCCAGGTTTTGCGAAAATTTAATGGGGCTGAAGCTTCTTTGTCACTTAAATGCTTATAAGAACTCTACAACAAATACCTTCTGATCTTAGAAAGCACCCAGTATCTAAAGCGACCTAAAATTTAGCAAAGAAACCAAGCCTTGCTATAGAACTCTCTAAGAGAAGGAGTATCATAAGGTATCAAAATGCCTTAACAGAAAAAGATACAAGATGCAGCCTTTTTTAAAACTGTCCATGGATTTTAAAACGAAGTTCTACTCAAGCCATATATACTTCTACAAGCCACATATATTTCCACAGTTCTTTGCATTGAAATCATCACTGTTAAACAGGAGCCAGGCTTTGCCTACGTCTTGCCACTGCCTACCTTCTTCACCCATACTCCCCCTTTTCAGGGAGATTCTGGTTTGAGATACTGGTCTTCCTATTAAAAGAATAGGAGCCGCCTGAGAAATTCAGATTTGTTATCAGTCTCATTCGGAATGCATCACCTACAACCTTGTGAAAGGGAGGAGGGGGCAGCATCCCAGCGGGGGAATTTCCAGGGGTGTCCACTAATTGCTAAATGCCTTTTGGGCATGCGATGCAATGGAGAAGGGGGAAAGTATGCAGTCATTGCCTGATCTCACAGACCTTGCTTCTTCTTCTCTGATACCCTCACTGAAAAGATTATACGAAATTACTAGACTCCACAAAGACTGTAAAATGCTTTACTTCACTCAGAAGAGGGATTAAGTGTATTTTACCTCACGACACTACAGATCTCATGACACCACAAGCTGGGTGAATATTCTGGGACATCTGCACTTCTGAGCTCCTGCCTCAAGCTATTCCTCGTTATTTACTGCTAACTAATGAGCAGTCAGGTGGCTGATTCTTTTAACAGAGGGCACGTTTAGACTGCTGTATACCCTCGAGCACCATTTACCATCTCACACTTTGGTCTGGGCTTTTCATTTAAGCAAATATCTCCCTTCCTTGAAACACTGCTGGATATAACAGATAGAGAGGCAGCCATGTACCAAAATAGACATATTTCTAAACATTTCCAGCTGCCTTTAGGGCCCATATAGTATATGAGGTGAGATACTGTGAGGTTTCACCACACAGTAAAGAGCAGCCAAAGGGCATTTTCTATACTTTTTTTTCCTACTGTCTTCCATTTGATGAAAGACTTGTGGTTAAACCTTTATCTTCTATAAACATTTAAAAGTAGGTTGCCTTTTATTTTCATGTCTCACTTTTGTTTCATTAAAAGACAGGTTTTACTGCAGTAATTCGAGTGATTGATACTTTGGATCACCTTCAGAAAATAGATGTTAACGATCTGTATCTATGCCTGTATCCCAGCACAGATGTGCACCCAGATGTATTTGCATGCAGGATGCCCACAAAGCAGTGTTTCTTTCTTTGCTTTTATGTAAGGCAGCTCCTACACATGTGGTATGGAAACCTCCAGGAGCAGTAACTTTGTGAGACTGCTCTCACTCTCCTCTCCTCCTCCCACACCCCAGCAGGTACCTCCATGCCAAGCATCATTATTGCTCTTTTTAAACACTGGACCATTGCTGATTCTATGGCACACATACTGATACGATGCATAATCGAGAGGGTCCTCAAATTAAAAGGGTCCTCTGCCTCCTTTAAGGGACTTGGCTGCCAGAGCTGGTATTCCTAAATTCTCTCTGAAAATTCCTTACCATTGAGGAAAAGAGGGACAACACAGACCCTGCAGGTAGGTAGGCATTCTTTGCCTTATTAAATGGTTATTGCAACTAAGTGTGCGTCAAGGCCACACTGCACAACAGCTCAAACACTGGCTGGTGATTTGCATTAACCATGCCACATCAAACCATGGCTGAACAAGAACCACTGGAAAACTTCAAATGTAAAGGGCTGATGTGAGATGTTTACTATTGTGCTATTATATTGTACTATTACGTTGCTGTGCATTGTACTCCAAATACATAGATTGAACAGGAAGGTAATACTAACATTGAAGTAATGCCCAAAGTGTTTAAATAAATCAACAATGAATAAAGCTGCACATCGATGTGAACATTAATTCTTCAATGGAGTGAAAGATAACTATTGGATAGGCAAACCATTAATAAACCTAAAGCTCACATGGGAAAGCTGGAATTACTGAAAGAAGCTCAGAAAGCTACAACAGATTTTAAACCTCCCTTGTCCTTAAGTTTCTCTTTTTTCCTTAGCAACAAGACCCCAAATTCTAGAGATGCCAGAAAACTATGAACTTATTTTAAATGAGCTGTGGAAATCTCCCGCTGTCCTGTGTCTCTCTGCCTGAAGCTATGACCTTCCTGTCCTAGTGTCATGTGTCTGATTGTATAGCGAGTTAATTCATAGTGCACGTCTTACCTTTTACATATAAGAGATTAAAAATACATCATATTCCATTTCAGTTGTTGTTTAATTTGAGTCCAAACATACAGTGTTGACAGTTGTTTTGTTTGGTATCTTTTTAAATCTGAGTGGTTTTGCACATTCACAAAACAGTGAGAAGCTGTCCTGGAGAAAACAGTTATTGGTGCAGACAAGAGAGATTATGTCATTTGCTTGTTAAAAGACACCTACCAAAAGCATGAAGCATAGGGAAATGTAGCTATAACAAAACTGTCTGATGTTTGCTTTAAATAAGAGCAAGCCTTCTAGGAAAGTATCAAAGAAAAAGCCAGGAAAAAGCCCCTCAATGTCTCAGTCTTGGAAGAGCTGTGAACTGAATGGGTGCTTCTGTTTAATAAACGCAAATAGTTTTCTGCATATAAAAAACTTCCACATAAAAGCAATTTCCCAAACCAGGTAACTAAGTCTGCCACAGCTTTAACTTAAAAGGAGATTCTGTTTTTAACATGTATCCTTAAAACTGTGAAAAAAAAAATCAGTTCTTTCTTCTCAGTAAACCTCACCTTCCTTTCAGGTATCCCTTTCAGTGAATAATAATGCCACAAAGATAACCCAAATGATGGGCGAATCATCATCAGAAGAACACAGGAAGGAAAAAGATGACAGAATTAAACCCCAAAACCCAGCAGACAGGTGCTTCTGTGAAAGAGGCCTGGGATTTAACATACCAGTCCTGAAAGCGGCGGTGTGCCTTGCGCTAGGAATTCAGTTTGTGATTAATTGATGGCACTTCAGCCTCCTGAGCTTTATTTTGAAGGTCTTTAAAAAGGCTCTTGAGGGAAATACAGATTTATCTACTGAAAAACAAAAGGAGCTGCAGATCCTCCTCTTTGCTGCTGTTTAACTTCATCAGTTCACAATCTGTAGTAGTTACTGGATGTTTCAATTCATCAGCAGACCCAGCCAGGAGGGGCTATATAGCCCATTCAGTGGAGAGAAAAGTTGGCTGTGGGATGTGTAGAATCAGCAAGGACCAGCCTTTTCCTGGGCCTTGAAATCTCACTGTAATTTATAAAATGACCTGGCAGAAATAATATTCTCCAGAAGAACACTGTCAATAATGAAGGAGAAAACTTGCTAGCTCTGGAAGAAAAACACCCATGAAGAACAATGTGGATTTTGCTAAGCTGTATGAAATGAAGCTAAATAAGCCTGGCTGTTTGGGTTTCTTTATTGTGGCAGTTTCTTTTTACCCGAGATAAGAGAGTTTGCAAATAATAAAACAAAAGTTGAAAAAAGAAAAGGAAAAAAGCTACCTAGTGATTCATACCATTCAGCAACAACAGAAACAACAGCCCTGCTAGTCAGATTTATGAGCCTTGAGAGATCTTAGCTGAAGCTGGTGGAGAAATACCTGCATTAACACACCCACACACATCTAATCCCTAACTCCTTTCCTCCCACGCTTAAGGAATGAGTTTGAATATCCATGTTTTACTGTGAGCACAAAGTTTCCCCAGGTTTCTCCCCCCCCCCCTTCTTTTTGTGTCTGTCTCAGTGCTGATAACTGATACTGCCCTCAGATAGCACAGCTGAATACAAAAATATAAGTATTAGCAGCTTTCAGACTCGCTTTTCCATCCAAAACTCGATGAGAAGGGGGAAGTGAGCGCCTGAGCTGTTCCCAATCTGCCTGGAGGAGCTTTTACACCAGAGCCCAGCCCTCTGGAGAACAGCTTACAGCAGCTTTAATCACAACAAGGCCTGGACAGCCACTACACGATTTTAACACACCTCTCATGCAGGTGCTGAGGTACGGGAATGCTTGAGAGCAGATGAGAGCAAAATGTGGGGAAAGGGCAAAATGGCTGTGAACAGGGATGCAACCTTGACAGTGACCAAGCCAGGAGAGGGAAAGCGCAGCACTCAGGACTCACTAAGCTCTTCACATAATGCAAACCTGAAACATCTTTTAGGACATCCTAAACTGTTTCTTTCCTCTTTGGCATTCAGATCTAAGGTTTCTGACTATCAGTTCTTCAGGAAAATTAGCAAAAAGGTAATCTGCAAAGAATAAGATGAGGTAGGTGAGCTTCTGCACTGAACTGGACTCATAACCTGATGGGTAGTTTTCTTATAAAATAGGAAGAACACTGCTAATCTCATTTGCTTTCTCTTGGTGTCAAATATTTTCCTGAACATCTCCTACTGAGCGCAGAATAGGCTTCCCATTGAAATACGTGATCACAAATGGAAGCAATACACTTCTGCTTACGTCTAGATTTGATCTTATGCTGCTGTACTGTTCCTAGCACAAAAGCCTCAGACCCAGAGGCTATCAGATAAGCAACTGTGCTGACTCTTTGCACTCACGTAGAAGATCCAAAAGCTAAAGGAGTTGGCTTGTCTGGTCATTACTCTAAACCTTTGCATCAGTGATTCCCAGTGAGTTCATTTCTATATGGACCCAGTGCTGTTGAATGCCTGATTTCTGGTGCCAAGTCATTAATAAAAACTAAAAAGCAGCTAGTTTTGGAAAAAAAGGGCTTCTACTTGGGCTGGTGCTAGATCTTCTTTAATGGACAGCCCTTCTCTTACAGCTCCCCTGTCGCTATCAATCTCCTTTAGAAACATCTCCTCAAAAAGACCTTTAACTAAAATACAGCAGTCCTCATCTCTCTTGGTTGATGATCTTTGCTGGTTCCATAGTATCACTAAGAAATAATCCTTTCATTTCCTTATGTAAGGAAGGGAGATATTCTGCATTTTTTGCTCATGGAGAAGGGAGGATGTCACCCATGAGCTGGAAAAACTGCTGGCAGTGGCAAGGCCAAGTGAAGGCTCCCAGTTGCCAGCGGGAAAAGCCTTAACATTAGTTCTGTCATAAGATATTAAACTAATTCTTTGTTTCTGACCACCACTACCCTGCTGAAAGGCTGCACCAGCTCAATTATTAGGCATGATGAAACTCAGCACAGTACTGAATGCGTTGCAGCGAAGAAAAGCCTTGCCATACCTTGCTGCCTTCCTGGAACAAAACATTAACTTGTTGAGGGAAAAGGCAGATGTGAGATAACCCAAGTCACGAAGAAGGTTTCCAAAACTATGCCACCCCTCTCCTTTAGCAATGACCCCAAGCTACATCTTACACTATTACACATTTCAGAGCACCTCTACTGCAAGCTGCAGCACGAAAACCCAGATGTTTAAACCACGTGGGAGGTATCAGTCCTTACCATTACCTCCTTGTCATCACAGGTGGATGGGATGACCAAGACGTTTTTCCTGTGGCTTGGAATAGTGGTGTCGTGAATAGCGGCGGACAGTAGCACACTTTGCTCACACAGCAGAAGATGCAGGATGATACAGACCCAACCTGTGCCTGTGCCAAGACAAACCTCCTTTGTAAAGGCTCAACTGGGCATCATCTTCTCTTGCCAGAGCCCAAAGAGTCACTTGACATGGCAAAGTCACACTTGCAGGTGGTGGATGTAAGGAAACTTAAGGGACATTGCTTTACAGGCGAGACCCTGACGTCAGCACAACATGAATGTCCAGTCACTGCGCCGGGTCTATAGCTTGCTGGATCCTAAGGGTACTAAGACTGCAAGCTAAATGCAAACTGTTTTCTGACTTTCTAATCAAGACGGCCTGAAGTCAGGCACAGTTTACTAAAATTACTAGCACCAATTTCCCAATTAATTACTGATTACTGCACATCAAATTTTACACAGTAACGCGTGGGGGTCCCTCAAAGCGATACTTACATTTTAAGACAGACTTAAACATGTGGGCTAGGAAAACTTTGCCTCCTTGTGAGTCACATTTTCAAAGACTTACGCACCAGTTTGCTCCCCAGAAAAAGAAAAAAAATCACATACAGAACTGGAGTCATTAGTTACATTCTTTGCAACTGCCTGATTTCCACTTCTCTGTACCTGCAGAGACAAGCACACGAGTTTTCATGTTGCTGAATGAAACCACTTGACATAAGCCTTTCTGGCAAAACTCCATCCCCATACAAATAAAAAGCTCAGTCTCATTATAAAGGGGGGGAAAAAAAAAGCAAGCTGATTTTTGAGTGGTTAGTAGCATACGCTCCATTAAAAAGCAGGAGTTCAGATTACATTTGTAAGACATTGCATGTGCAGGGTAACGAGGGACACCAGTCCTAGCCAAGACTACAACATGTTTTCAAGGCCTAACGATACCTTTGAAAACTTCAAGGGTTCTTCTTGCCAATCCCTCTTCTGGGGAAGCAGCAGCAGAGGTCAACAGGGCTCTGACACGTTCACATATATTTCCTCAAGGGAAATAGCACTTTCAGTCCCGCCTATCTGCTCTGTTCTGCGACAGCTTATCTTCAGAAAGAGGCTGTTTAACCAGCGTTTGTCAAGCTGTGACCTCCTGCAACAGGGTCCCACAGTGTGGGCATGATAAAAATAATACATCTGTACATCTAGACAAATGAGTTCCTCCTTTTCCTTCGGTGATGTCATCTTGGCTTGTGCGCTCCCTTCAGAGATGCTAACAACTGGCAGCTCCGCTCAGGGAGATCACTGATCTAATTTATTGTATTTTCTCCCTTTAGGGAATGCTATCACAACACTCTAAGATCATTGCCTTGTACATCTCACTCCCCTCCCCTGATGAAATGGCTCTGAAATGTCACCACCTGATCTGCGAGGGAAGCTTCGCCCTCGCAAGCCCTTCCATTAACTATTCCTGTTGACAGCTCATAGCTTCTTCAGCGAGCTGTCTCTCCTCACCCAAGGGGGTGCTTCTGCAGGACCTTCAAGGCTGGCTTTTAACAGTCTCGTAAACACAATGTACTGGCTCTCAGTGTACTGGTTGACAAGCTCCTGTTTTATTAATATTTTACCCTTAACGCTAGCTTTTCCATGCTGCTGCTCAGCTTTAACTCAGAGACGCTATTTCCATGCCACCTCTTGATTTGTCTAGGGTTTAGCAGCAAGAGATGTGTTTGGAAAGCTAAATAACCCCGCCTCTGAGGCCTCAGATTATGCTATTACTTCCCCTTACTTTAGAGGCATTTGAAATGCTTTCACAAGAGGGAGAGGAACTTTACAGGTTTATGCTTGTTCTCAGAGCATATTTGTTCAGCAACAGCTCCTTGTAAATGGCTGATGTGGGGCTGTATTTAAACATCTTGGAACAGTTCGATGGGAAACGTGTTACAGGCAAAGGCAAACAGTGATCGGGAGGAGCGACCCTCTGGGGGCTGCCAGCCTGTCCTAGCAGAACGTCAGTGTTGGCTGGAAAGCCATAATCCATAATAAAACACAGGAAGCCCCTTTTTGTTATTGTTACTACAAACTCTGGCAATTTTCTGTGGCATGCGATACTCCCCACCGTTGTGTTCACTGCCCCCTCTCTTTGGGATGACTTCTCCCTTCCAACTGCAAGGAGTGACGTCGTAGAGAACTAAATACTGTATTTCTCTTCCTTCCCAGTTGCAGTGTGGCTTTTGACACCCTATGTGCACGGTCTCCCATAGCAGTACCTCTTACTCGCACCCCAGTTATCCATCAGCAGAGCTGCTGGGCATCGGCTGCTTTGATAGACGAGAGAGCTGGTGCTTTTACAGCTCTTCCCCCACTGATGTACAGCTTTCCTATGTCTCACACTAGGACTAGAAAACTGGTAGCTTATTTGCCAGTGGCAAAAGAATACGTTCCAAGATAATCTATTTTCCACCTCCAGGCAGAGTACTCCCTTTAAAAATCAATTCACAAAACCATCTTCTCTTGGTCTATGAGATACTTACCAAAATTTACCCCTGCCTGGGCTTTAACATGGCCAATTTTGTGTTTTCCCATCCTTATCTCCAATTCTGTCATGACAACTATAAGCTAGACTGCTTAGACATAATATAGCAGCTCTGTATTCCAAGACAAAAAGCTCCGTTCCAAGACAAAAGTAATTATCTTCTTCAGAAATACCCATTCATTTGCCATTGTCTAATCTTTTCTCTTACTCTTACAAACGTAGAGATAGACTCTGCATCATGGGAGAAATATCTCTGGCCCTTTAGTTAAAAAAAAAAAAAAAAGTAATTACAATTTCCTTAAAATTATACCTAAAAATAGAGCTGAACGCACATGTGCCACAGAGAAATGGAGGCACTTGTTCATTAATCTCTTCTTTGTTAAAATTTGTGATGATTTATAAAAAAACCTGCCATTGAAAACAATGAATTTATACGAAATTGATGAATTAAAAGTATTCACTGTTGCAGTGTTATTTCGTGACAGCTGCAAGAAAAGGGATAGAAATATTTGTGTGTGTATATATATGCATGTATTTATGTACATACGTATGCATATATGTATGTATATATGTATATTATGTATATATGCATGTATGTATATGTAAAAGATAAGCACAATGCAATGAAGACTACATATAAAAAAACCTTGGCAAATGTAAAAGGCAGGTGTTTCCCATGGCTCTCTGTTAAAGAGCATACTGCAGTTAACGATGCTGCGAAAGACTGCCTGTAGACCAGAAACATATGCATCAACAGAAGATTACAGCCATGAAAGACCTGCAGGTATATGGGTAAAAAACCAAGGCTAAACATCAGTGCACTCAATAGACTCAATCTTACTTCTAAAGGCATCTTTAAACAAAGAGGTTGTTGTCTAGAATGATACACATACCGGTAACATGGGAGCTGCAAACATTGCTACTTCCTCTCTGGAATAAAATCAAAGGCAAAGGGCCAGATTCCTAAAAAGTAACGTTCAGTCTCCCACTTTTCCTCTTCAGTTACATCCGAAAGAAAGTAAACCATGGGATCACATTCTGGTCTTCCAGCAGTATGAAAGACCCCATTGAAGTCAACGTGTAAAAATCAGCAGTTCCCTTCCATGCAATTTTCTACATAACATTTGTGCCATTTCCCACTGGAATTAATGGAAGCCCTGAAAATCTCCTGAATTTGAGGCTTGCACTGTGGAGCAGATGCACAGCTGCAGAGGCAGCAGGATGAGCGGGAACTTTTGTCATACTCTGTGCTCCCCTAGCAAAGACCCCTGCCTTATGCTCACTCTGCAGCATTAGCTACGGCACCTTCTGACCTGGGATAAGAGTTTGCCACTTACTGATTCTTAATAAACATAAATAAATAGCTAAAAGAAAACGTGAACACATCCGCCTTGGTCAAGTGGCCTGATCAACTGTGGTATGTAGCATGCCTGGCCCACAGCAGAGAACCAGGCAGGAAACATATCAGGGAAACAAGCCCGGGGAAGCAGTCCAGCCTTACAGCCTAGCTTGTCCCATCATGCTAGGCTTAACTCTGCCCTCCAAAGCCAGTCATTGCCCCTACCTAGGCTTTTCAATAGTCAAAGACAACATACTGCATCTCAGAAGTGATGTAGAATATGTCTGGCTTTCCAAATCTGGAAGCCAGCAATAGTGTATTTCTACCAGTAACTGCTGCTCTTCCTGAAAAATTTTCTTTGAACTATTAAAAAAAATAATAAAAATCTGTCTTCCTCTACCAACATTACAAGTACCTCCCTCAGGAAAATATTTTCAGCCCAAGAAAACAGCAAATGCAAGGTATTTCCAGGTGGGTGGATCTTATCTAGGGTTCCAGCAATTTAATCTAAGGCTAGAAACTCCAGCCATATCATAACCTGCATAGTTTCCTTCTGTTTACCTGCGTAGGCTCTAATCACCTGTGCAACATCTGTTGGTACTCTAGCATCACTGGCAGGATACCAAAACAACTGTATATAACAAACAGTTGCAGTTTCCATCTCTCTCCTGGTCTGCCTGCTTCAGTTTACAAAGCCAGAATAAACCCTTCCTGCCTGCCAGGGTGGGAGTGAGATCAGAAAATGTCCCTTCTTCAAGGGTGTGACAGAAACCAGAATTGCATGATTATGGTGTTTCTTGAAAAATATGTCTTTGGGTAATTTTCAGTTCCTGTATGAAAAAGTAGGATTAGAAGATAAAAAATAAACCACATTAGAGCAGCAGAGTTAAATACCGAGCCCTTTTGGACACTAACTCAGAAGCATTCAGAGAAACCACTGGCTACACCCTTCAGATTTCTAAAATGCATCTTTTGAAGCACTGTTTTTAAGCACAGATTTGTTTCCAGGTTCAGGGGCAAGCTTGCACCAGCAGAACACAACCACCTTTACAATGTGTTTTCCGTATGTGGGAATGACAGCCCTGCTCCTATGGGGTATGCAATAAAAGAAGAGCCAGTGGAAGAGGAGAGCAGTGGGGAGAAGCAGTCAAGATCTGGAGGTAAAGTGACTTCCTCAGGATTGCACATCAAGTCAGAGCCAGAAGGGAATCACTTCACCATAGTGGGGTTCTTTACCTCTGGGTTTTCCAGCGGTCATGGCCAAACCAACATCAGTGCTGTTGAGACTCTCAGAGCCTCCTGTTTTATCTTTCTCAACCCCCTGGCTTCTCACTGTTCTGTACAACAGGCATTTCACATGAGGTGAAGGAGGCCGCAGTGCAGTGAAGGTGCTCCCTCCCCTTGGGTGGAATCACAGCTGCCATCAGGCCTCACCATCCTCTCCTCCTCCCTGGAGGTGAGGATCAAAGAGAGACTTCCTATGGCTGCATCTTCAGTGCGAGACCCTGCCACGATGGCAGAGATGCCTGCGCTCACAGGAAATCTGCAGTTGCCATACCCACTGCAGCTAACTATCTCACAGGTCCTGGGGAAAAGGGAAAACAAAGTTATAGGATTACACATACTCCGAGAGAAGATGGGAATCTGCAGTACAGACTTATTTACTTTGCTGGTTGAGTAAAGTTAAATGAAGAGGAGAGACAAAGAAGGTTGTCATATACATGCATTTTCAATTTATAACTTACTCTCTCCCATTTTTTTCTTTTCCTTCTTAAATCTTGCAAGGTAAAAAAAGGCAAAGCAGCTTCCCCACGGGAGAGGCAAGAAGTACAGTATACATGGCTGAGGAAAATAACATGCTTTCCTGCTGCTGAAAAATACCTCACACACTTGGATTACTTCAGTTTTCCCCCCAAATTTACACAGATGCTGCTGACCATTTCCCTTTTATACTGATTAGCTTTTCCCAGGAAGCATTTTTTTCCCAAAACATTCCTTTCCTTCCTGAAGGAACCTGGTTCACGTTAGAGGATGTTTCTGTCAGAATGAAGTAGGACAGTTATTATAAAGATGAAAATCCCGTGCAGAAAATGATTCTCCAAGACTTGTGAAGAAAGTAGTTTGGAAAAAAACCCCAAAACCTATTAACTGTTCCCCCTCTCCCCCCCGCCTCTTTTTGCCTTTGTTTGATTTGGGTTTGTGTATTTTTAAATTGTTTTCATTTTATGAAGAACAGGGGTTTTTTTTACAGTTTTATATCAATATAATTGCATCTGCTCATCTCACATAGAAAATATTCCCACCGAATGCTGCAAAAATATTTTGATACAACAGTAAATAGGAGAAGAAATAACTCCCCATCAGTGACAAGAATTCTGTCATACGCTATAGGCGTGCTGGTTTCTGCTCTGGACTGAGATTACCAACATATGTGTTTGGTAGGTCTGGACTGAGGAGCATGGTGGTCGTGGTTTAAGCGCAGCCATAACTCAGAACCACGCAGCCGCTCTCCCATGTAACTCCCATGGGTTGAGATAAGAACAGTCCAGTAACTGAGGTATAACACAAATCACTGCTGCTACCACCAATAATAATAATGATAAAGGAAATAACAAGGGAAGAGAACACAACCGCTCACCACCCGCCAACCGATACCCAGCCTGACCGAGCAGTGAATTAGCCCTTTTGGGTAACTGCCCCCAGTTTATATAGTGGGCATGATGTGCTGTGGTATGGAATACCACTTTGGTTAGTTTGGGTCAGGTGTCCTGTCTCTGCTTCCTCCCAGCTTCCCCTCCTCCCTGGCAGAGCATGAGACTCACAAAGTCCTTGGTCAGAGTAAACATTACTGAGCAGCAACTAAAAACATCGGTGTTATCAGCACTGCTTGCAGGCTGAAAGTCAAAATCAGAGCACTGCACCAGCTACTAAGAAGGAGAAAAAATGACTGCTGCTGCTGAACCCGGGACAATTCTGACCCGTTGACAGAACTTGCCGCGACTGTTTCTGTACCTGTCTTTCATAATGTCATTACCAAAACTGCTAGAGCAATTTTTGAATTGAATTGAATAAAGATATTCAAAGAAAATCACATGAACAAAACATAAACATGTCTTAAAAGAAGTTGCAAACTCAGCCAAAGACTTAATGTAGTGAGCAATATGAGGAACAGTACTCAATAAAGAAAACAGAGTAAATAATCTGAAAACTGAAATCTCTATACCTTGTGATGATGTAAGATCAAAGACGTCTTCTGGGACCTCTCTGGACTTAAGCTCAGGCACCTGCTTTACACAGATGGATTTAAAGTGTAATATGAATCTTGGGAACAGATTTTTGTCACCTGAAACTGTAATCAATAAAGGTGCATTGCATATTAATTATGCATACATAAATAACAAATTAACATGTGCAAATATTTACAAGAGCTACTGCTGCAGAACACAGGGTTTCAGTCTGCATGTCAATGCTAAACTTCCCTTGACTTCAGAGCAGGACAGTTGTGCTTTCTGGTCCCTGTACTGCCTCTTTGCTGCACAGAAAATTTATAGCCCTCAGTTTCCTGTACTGACACCTTCCCTGTTAATCACATTCACTGGTGATACGATATAGCTGTAAAATTCATGCTGAAGTGACACTGGCTTGGTTTTGTATTTCTTTCACTCAATGCAAAAATCGTATTTCCTTATATGCTCTGAAGGACCTCAAGTGTATTTATGCACACACATCCATGCACGCAAGCACGCAACTGTACATGGGAGCCATCTGTCACAATCAGTTTCTTGCATTTAAAAACATTATTAACTCAGAGACAGGAAGGAGCCATGGGAGCAAAGGGGAAAAAATGCTAAGATAATGACTTTACTTGAAATAACCTGACAATCTCTCCTTCTTTGGCATTTTCTAATCTTTTAGAAAGGCAGAACATGACAAGGCAAATTGCATGACCAGTGTCACCGGTTTAGAGTTTCTTCAAGCAGCTGAATTTATGCTGCTGTAGGGTAGATTAACTTTATTTTTTATGCTTAGCTTAAAACTATGGAAAAGCCTTTATAAGCATACTTCCTCCTAACATACAGTATCTATCCAATCTATCCTGAAGCATGAACACTGACCCATGTTCTTCCTTTCAGAAACGGCAATGGTCCAAGGAGTTTTCCACTCCTACAGTTTTGGGGTTTGGTTTGTTCTTGTGTTTAGGAGCTAATTTCTCCTAATTTATAACCAAACTAGTACAGAGTCTCAGAGAGAAGATGCTCGTGAACAAGATCCAATGTCATGAACCGTTTGCTTACCTGCTGAACTTCTTATGAATATGGGTGGGGAAGGGTAATATCATCAGTGCAAGACACAACATTATAATCCAATACCCAGGTTTACACTGGTATGTATAGACCCATTATAGAGCTCTAGCAGAGTTAAAGGGACCATTCAAAGACAAGGCGAGCCGGGAAATGAGAGTGAAGAAAGAAAAGGAGAAAAAAGCTTGTTTATGCAGCATGTGAGCAAGTCACAGCAGGACTGCACAAACACACCAGTTGACACAGTCAGCAGGGAAGGAAATAGCTGGCATATAGGCCTAGGTGAGCCAAGATCATTCCTTAATCTATGACCGCAGAAAATGGAAAGTATGATCGCAATCCCTGGTTGAAAAGAGGGGAAAAGAGAGGGCAAAAATCCTGGACTCTGGAATTTCACCCTGTTTGGTGAACCTTTATATTTTCATTTAAATCATAGAATCAAGCAGGTTGGAAAAGACCTCTAAGATCAGCAAGTCCAAAACACAATACACTCATGATTTTATTAAGATGAAAAAAGCCTTGATGTATACACACTGAAATAAGAAGAAAGTTTGCTGCTGGTGTCTGCTTGGCTGCTCTTAATCAAAGACATTGAGTGGATTTCTCAATGCTGTTCCAGTAAACACTGCAGTGAAAACAACACTAAATTAGACCTTAAGCAGACAGCAATCTGATTAGCAGATACAGATCTTTATGCAATATTTTACTTCCTTTTCACTTAAAAAAAAAAATCACAATATTTTCTTCTACCAGCCTGGAATTTTCTTCATTAATTGTGTTAAAAGTCATACAACAATTACTAAAATCCAAGCGGTAATAGAGTTATTTTCTTTTAAGTTTTACAAAGAGAAGCACACTTTTAGTTTACAGACATGCAAAGGACGTTTTAAAGCATTCTTATGGTTAAAGAATATCTCAGTGTGCTTTTCACACAACAGGATTTTGTCATTTAAATAGCCAGTTACCGCACAGCACCAAGTTTCTGAACCCAGACTGAGCTTGCGAGCAGCTCAGCCCACAGAGGGCTGAGGATGCTCTGCACGTGTCTAGAAAACACTTTGCACCTTTTAGGGTTGAGCTTTTATATTCAAAACAATTTTAAAACAACAAAAGGAAGGAAGTTAGGGAAGCATCCTTCACAGACAGAATCGAGCTCTGGGCTTCATCCCAGCATCTTATTGCAGGAATGACTTTAGCTACCTTAGTAAACTTGGGAAGCTTTCATTATAGCAGAGTCGTATTTGATGCAAGACACTTATCTTCTGATCAGTGTGACTTATACTTGATGTTAAAGAGCCATTCTCTTCTCTAGCAATGCTGAAAGGTGAAGTAGTGTGTGAATGTTTTGTAGAATATACTTCATTGAATTACACTGAAGAAAAAGATGCTTATTTCAAGAAATGAATGTCTCATTCTATCCGGCCTTATACTGTAAAATGAAGAATATTTATTAACGTTAATATCAGAGCAACCAAAGTTGTTTAAATATTTGCATTGCAAATACTTTAATAACTACATTATTAAAAATAACATTTTTTTGTGGTTTAATGTTTCCAAGCTTAACATTTTCTACTTCCCTCAAGTTCTCACACTGTTTAACCTCACAACAGCGTCAGTTCAGACTTCTTTGAGACTGACGTGAATGATGTGGACAGTGGGTTAGAAATGTAACAAAACAGTTTTACAAAAATGTCATTTTAAACAGAAATACTCTGTGAAAGAATAAAAAAAATTAATTCACATAAATGGCAGGATTCACACATACGCTAGCAAAAACATTCTGAAAATATTCTTACAAATCAGCACATTCCTATCCATAGCCAGATATTTCAAGTAATTGTTATAATTTTTACTCTCTTTCATACCCATTTTGGAAGCCGTGTGCAACTCAGCTAAATTAATTTCTCTGCGTTGAGCACTTTGCTTCTGGAACTGGAGCCAAACTGTGTTCTCAGTGACATGGTTACGTTGCCCATGCAAGCCTGTGGGAATTTTATCAGGGAAACTGGTAAATTCTCTGGCTTTACTAGGCAAGTTGAGGGCAGAATTTGGCCCTGCATAGGCTTAGTCTATAAGAGAGATTAGCTAGGTGCGTCGCTGCTTTCTGCTACCAATAGCCTCCTTCCCTCTGTACAACTTTGACTCTTTTTGCTCTCAGACCACAAGGTTCCCACAGAGCTTCCACTAGTGGAAAACCTTTCACGCAGATTAATGAGGACAAACTTAACCCCATTATCCTCAAAGGGGGCAGAACAGTGTCTTAATGCTGCAATTCTACCCCTTCGGGTCCCCTGGCTCATCTCTGAATGTGTTTAATTTCCTTCCCTTCCACCTCTCTTGGAATCACTGTTGCCCCTTCCCTCAGAAGTAATGACTTCTCCCATCCAAGATCCACAACTTTCTGCTGCCTCACTCTTTGGTTTCCAAGGTTTCCTATTGCTTTTCATTTCTGTTGTGGTTTAAGCCCAGCTGCCACGCAGCCCCCTCGCTCATTCCCCCCCTTCCTCCCCCCTGCTCCTAGAAGGATGGGAAGGAGAACTGAAAGAACTTAACTACCACGGTTTGAGATAAGAACAGTCCAGTAACCAAGGTGTAACACAAACCACTGCTGCTACCACCAATAATAATAATAATGATGATAAGGGAAATAACAAGGGAAGAGAACACAACCGCTCACCACCTGCCGACCGATACCCAGCCCGACCAAGCAGTGAATTAGCCCTTTTGGGTAACTGCCCCCAGTTTATATAGTGGGCATGACGTGCTGTGGTATGGAATACCTCTTTGGTCAGTTTGGGTCAGGTGTCCTGTCTCTGCTTCCTCCCAGCTTCCCCTCCTCCCTGGCAGAGCATGAGACTCACAAAGTCCTTGGTCAGAGTAAACATTACTGAGCAGCAACTAAAAACATCGGTGTTATCAGCACTGCTTGCAGGCTGAAAGTCAAAATCAGAGCACTGCACCAGCTACTAAGAAGGAGAAAAAATGACTGCTACTGCTGAACCCAGGATAATTTCATATTTTCATTATTTTTATTTTCCAAGAGGTCCCACAAAGTTTTCTCTATCTGGTCTCTTTCACATTCTTTCTATCCTCCTGGAAGTCCAAATCTCATCCCACTACCACTAATTGTTACTGCATTTTTGATAGGCCTCCATCTCTCCTTTTTGGCTGCGGTGTCAAATCTGTTCACATCACTAGGTAAAATCTAAATTATGATTTGCCCAAATTTTCATCAGGTCCTAACTTAGACTGGGTCTTTCCCCTGTATCACAGCTTCCACTTGAACCAGTGCAACCAAAACCACAGGTACGCAACACTGGCAGAGTTTAGTGGTTTTGGGGCATAATGAACTTCAGAACTGCAGATATCCCTTCCCCCCTCCACCATTTAATCAATTTTATTTTACTTCCTTATTCAGGCTGATTGATTGTCGTCTGAAAGGTGTCTTTAGTTGAAGGCCCCATTAGCTATGGGAAGCTTAAATTCAAGGTCATTTTTCATAATTACACAAGTCTCCTGGAACAAACTCCTTATACCATTATTATTACAAGAAATTCCAAAGTCCAGCAAGGAAATCAAAGGCAAAAAAAGCCAAACAGATCATCACTTCTTAAAACTGACTGCTTCTAAGAGAACATTTTTACAAGTAATATAAAAAGCAATGAAAAGGTTCTCACCAGACTTTCTGAAACATCTCTGGGGAAAATCCATTAGAAATACATTTGCAATCAGTCCAGTATCAAATTTCTACTGTAAATATGGCAATAAAGAAGGTCAGATTACCCAAGGTTGTGTAAGAGTGAGATGAGCAGTTAAAAAGGAATTTATGTTGAGAGTATTTTGTATGCGATTTACGTCTTACTCTCTGTTAAAACACATCACACCACTTCTTACACGTTACATGATGTTATATGCACAATAATGGGCTACTGAAATAATGAGCCATTGGTGGTTTCCTTATCTCCATGCAAACGCTTTGGAAATGTGCTTGAATCTGGTGCACTGATTAGCTGAGAGCTGAATCCCTGCCAATAAGAGAAATGCTGTAAATTGTTGGATGAGTATAAATTACACCCACACCACTTGTGTAGCTGGGAAAAATATGTAACTTGAGATTATGAAGTGTCCCGCTGTGACATGAGTGGAAAGGCACTGAGTCCAGAGAGGACCATAACTGGTTTAAAGCCAAAAAATGCCCAAGTAACATCTATGGGTAGCAGAATGATTAAGGAACTGACAAAGCAAAGGTGGTTATCTAACCTCCAGTGGTCCCAGGTTTCATAATAAGTAGTATCCAGGAGCAATCCCAGCTTCACCTACACACAGCTGTGCTGCACAGCTGCAGCAGTGCTGATTAATTTATTTGGGGAACTATGCAGTGAATGGCATCTACAGACTGACTTTGGTTTAAACCTCCTCCCCGACACTCTGGAAAGTTATTCTGATCAGCTCATCATGGCCCCACACTCTGCCACTGAGGTAGCCCGCCTGTACCACAGAACATCTCCAACACTGAAGTGCAAACCATACTACAAGCTCATGTAGTGCATATGGCTCTGGAAACACTGCCTGTCAGCATATACACGAGCCAGAAGAGGCAGCATCTTGCACTGAGGTGTGCTGCAGTATAGCCCCAGCAATGAAGAAGAGCTATTGCTCAAGGCAGTAGCAAGTAATGGCCAGTGCATGAGCAGACATGCTCTCCGTCCTTTATAAGCCACATGTGGGAGAGGATCAGCAGCTGGATGAAAAAAGATAATGCTGGAGACATGAAAAAATAAAAAGCCTAAAGAGAGATGGCACTGGGAAAACAGAAATGGAATACAGAGCAGAAAAAGCAAACAGTTTGCAGCTCTAAAGAAGACACTGGTCAGAAGCTCAGAGCAAATGGCAACCAACCCCAGAGGATAGCCACCAAAGACAACACAAGGCCCCTGGAGAGGCCACAGAATGAAAGAGGCACTGAAACTCCCACCCATTGCCTTCCACACAAGGCCACCATGGTCAAAAGACTTCTGATTCTGTGCATGGAGACTGACCCTTATAATGTCATTGAGTCAGGACTGCAGAGAAGCATAGAAATGGATTTCTTTGATGTTTTGTTTACCTCTTCCCCCTCACAGCATTTTGAAAGTGCTTCATAGTTATTAAAGATTTCTTCTCACAATGCCTCTCTGGAGGCAATGTAGTAGTGTTATTTCCATCCTGCAGGAAGGAAGGAAGGAAGGAACAGAAGGTCAATGTTACTTGCGCATGTGTCATAGGATGCCTGAGCAGAGTGTGGAAGTGAGCTCACGTTTCCTATGTCTCCCCTCCATATCCTGCTTTGTCATTTCTGCTTCTCTCTACCATCTCTTGTGAATGGGCAATGATGGGAAAGGTGCCACTCCTGTGCTCAGAAACAAAACAGCCATAAGGGTAAACCTCAAGAGCCACAGCTGAGTCCAGTCTTGCTTCCATTTAAATCAATGTCTAAAGGAGCTTGAGACTGCTTTAGGTATATAGCTTACTAAATGTCCCAAGAGCCATGATTCATTTTGGAGAGGGAACAACTTCAGCCAAAAAGACACCAAACCAAAGGTAACTAATTAAAAATATAGAGATAATAAACAATATGAAAGAAGAATAGATGATAATAGCTCAAAGCTCTGAAATGAAAATTTAGATAAGAGAAAGACTTTTTGGGAGAAACACAGGACCAATAGATTTCAAGGGCAAAGAAAAAGGAGAGTTTTTTTGTGTTCAGAAACAAAAAGTCTCAGCATGTTCTTGTTCTTTATGAAAAGGAAAAGTTAAGTGTGCTGACAGTGGTAAAAAAGCAGAAGGCTTTGTTAGTTGCTTGTTTGTTTAATGCTTCAAAAGAAGAATGCTATAAACATAGGGATGATAAAATACTGCTCAGGTAAGCGGTTTACCAAGCATGGGTTTAACAGGTAGGGGAGGAATATGGCCCTGTGGTAGCAAATACTGGAGTTAACCATCAGCTCAAAACAACTTTCTAAAGTCTGCTGCCCTGAAAAAACTGCACCTTTTAAAAGTGGGCCAGATTTTGCAGCACTAGAAAAGTTCCAGGTCGGAAAAGACTAATATCATGCTGAGATTCAACAAGGACAGCAGACCTATATAAAATAGAGAAAGTCAGTACAAGTCTGGTTTCATTTTTCATTAGCATCATGAATGTGATTGACAAAAAATCAAATTCTAGCAAAAACCAAATTTCTATAAACTCTTGCAAAACATTTTCACCAGTACCACAAACATTCCAGTTAGCATCATGCATGATCAGTGGGCTACATGGTAAATAAGCATGCACAAGACATAACAGACAGACTTCAGAAAGGTGTTGATGAGGACCTGCCATTGACTGGTTCAATAGGAATTTCTGCTGACATGAATGGTATTCAAATTTTCATCAGTAGAGCAGAGGTAAAAGTAAATTCTCTGTGGTCATAATGTGTGGGCAACAGAAAACGCATACTGCAAAGAAATGATGATGAAAACATGATGGTTTAGCCAAATTATCTGAATCATTTGACTGACCAAAAGGGTGACAGACACTCAAATGCAATGCATAAAAATTAGGAAAAGAAGGTCAGGAATTCACTCAAAGATTTAAAGGAATTTTCTTACTCCCAGATACAAAAGGCATTTCTTGGCTTTTACAACTGCAAAACTGATTTTATTTAAAAAATTATTTTTCTGCTTCTTTCTTTCCTTTCCAATTTAGCCAGTATAAGTGTATAAAATTGTTTTTCTACTTCTAGTGTTTTTCCAACAGAAATACCAGTGCAGAAAGAGTCTCTGAGCGTTAAAAATCCTTTATGCAAAAGTAAATTTCATGTGGATGCTCTTTAATAATCTTTGTTTTCATTTTCCTTTTTTTTAGTTTCGTTGCAGTGGGATTTCCCCCCAGCACTAAGACCTCAATAAGTGCTGCTCCATGCGTCAGCCTGACCCATGCCATTGCATTGCGTGTGTGATCTGGGACCTATCTTATAACCTCCTGTAGACCTAGCCTTATGGTTTTGAGGGGAAATACAATTTTATGGCTGACTCCTCACATTCCTGTGAGGAATTCATTTCCAGTTGTCATTCTTCTTTCCATTCCCCTGTTCACCCACACAAATGCCCTTCCCCACAAAAAGATCACGCGCAGCATCGGAAAAATAATGAAACCTGGGAAATTCATGATTCTCATAATCCTGTAGTGAAAGCGTTTCCATTTCCAACAATGTTTTAATTTTGCTGAGAATGGAAAAAAGAATCACAACTGCGTTGCTTCTTCAGAAATAGATCCTGCTGGGACCCAGCAAGTCTGCCAGCCCCACTGGCTTTACCCATCGTCCATATCATTCTGTATCGATACAACCTCTTTGATTCTCATACTTATGCCCATATATTTAGATGCTAAAGTTTCCTTCAAACTCATTATACAGGCAAAATGTATGGGATGAGAGAAGCATTTTAATTAGCAGTGTCACACATTTTCTGCAAGAAAACCTTCCACTGAACCAGAAATTTCCCATATGCTGATTTGCACCTGTTGGCACTTCCGTGCCAACAAAAATACCTGAATGGAGTATGAAGAAAAAACGTAGAGCTCATGGTGATACCAGAGCCTTCAGCTGCATGTAAGAGCAACTCCCAGCTGCCAAGCACCCAGGAGTAGGTAATAGCAGCCTCTTTCAAACCCAAGGCAAGCTATTGCAGGATGAAAAGACAAAGCCTGACCACCACTGTTTCAGCATCAGTGAGCACCCTCAGTAAGGAAATATTAGACAGATCAGACAAGCATCTCCAGTTCTAACTACAACATTTAAGAGGTGCTACCTCTAAGCAAGCACTGCCCTGGAGGCATTCACACTTCAGGTACATGTTTACCATAGATATTGCCCTTCTTATCTTAAATATCCAGGTCATATGATCACCAGGTAGACCTTAGTGTTCTCTTTTTTATAAAGAAAAGGAAACCTTCACATATCTCAAGTACCTTAGTGCCCAGCACAGTCCAGAGGATGTGTGGGAAAATCTCATTCCCTACCACTTCACTGGTGGCACAATCTGCATGAAACAAAAGCCTGGATAAACTTTCAATAACTAATATGTTCTGCTGCCTCTCTTTTTATAAATTGCAGGTTTCCAAGTTGTTATTTACCCCTTGATTTCAGTTCCTGAACAAGACTGGCGTGCAGGACTAGCTTTCCTCTTAACCAAAAGTCCATTGCTTTCTTCTGGCACTGCACAAGCGTGATCTTGACTCATGCACCTGTATCCAACTGAAAATGTAAAATGTTCATTTACTGTCATTATTCATTACCCTGCAACACTGCCTATTGATTTTATGAAGAGCTCCTTTGGTATTGCAAGCATTTTGTCACCAAACACTCACCATACGGTGCTTATTCTGATACCCATTGCACTCTACCGCCTTTGGAATCCATGGCTTTTTACTTCAGGCATCCTTTCATAATCCTGAGATTTTCTATTACACCCTCAGTTATCTTGTGCCTTACCAAGGATACACACTACATCTATGGGGAAAAAAACCCAGGCATTATGGCTGGATGGACCCTTCATGAGGGAGTTTAAATCACTCAGTTTAAATGTAGCCTTAGCTTCCCAAATGTAGCTCTTAACCTTAGATCAGTTACACTGATTTTCCACTTTTGTTTTCATAATCTCCATTTAAAATACATCATTCACATGCTGGGAGTATGGATACTGGGGACTTCCCAGATATACATTATACAGAGTAATAGTTATGCTTCTCTACTCAAGTTAAACCTATGGAAAACATGAGAGGGATGTCAGCCATAAGGCCATTTTCTACTTGTTTCTCCTTAAAAGGGCACCTGCTGCCTAAAGCTCTAGTGAAGTCCTGTTTAAGCTGCCTTCAGCTACCCTCCACATCTCTGGGGAGTTTCAATGCCTGACAGGTTTTAAGAGCTCCATTCTTTTACTCAGGTATTTTGTTAGTTCATTTTACATCTGGAGTCAGTGCAGGTACCCTGCTGTGCCTTGCAGCACAGCTGAACCCTTTGGCCTGGATGTGAGGTCTCACAAATCACCATCCTTCAGCTTCCTCCCTTGCACAGCATCTCACGGAGCTCCAAGAAGCTCACACCAGGAACAGCAGAGCCCATCTTCTTCACTAAGTGGGTTTAGGTCTTGCTTCCCCACTAGCCTCCATGCAAACCAGATTGGACTAAAAGCACTGAGCATATCTGGTTCCACAGTAATTGGAAGTTAAACTACATAAAGCTTCAGAACGGGGGTCAACAGAAAAGGAAACAAGACCAAATCAGTGTATCTTTAAAAATCCCACCTGAAAAGGTTAGCAGTGTTACCTCCCCACCCTGCCCTTGCTATGCTGCTGTGCCGACTCTGCTGATCCAGGATCCCTAGGGTTAATGTTGTGATCTGGGAGGCCAATGAGATAGCGCTTTACTTAAAACTTGATTTAATATCTAAAGCTTTATTTTAAATGCACCTTGTAAATGAATTCCAATTTGACTTCTGATTGGAACTAATGATCAGGAGTCGGATTTACACGAACCAGATACAGGACAGTTCATAAATCTGGGGTCAATTGGTTTTTAATTATTTGCTCACTGGGCCATATGCATAAACTACAAAACGCCATGGACTATTAACTCACATCTTTGACCCTTATGGATCCAAAGCCAAGGTGTTGCACCCTCTCTGATTCATTTTTCCCATCTTCTCTGAATCCATTCAAACTTTATCCAGTAAGTGTCAGTCAGTGATAGTCATATTGAATAAATGCAGTATTAGTAAACCCTCTAATTCCAGAGTGTTTAGCTTTGGAGCACAAGAAGTTAAACACTTTCTTGCAACACATTGTAAACATGTCAATGTGTTTAACATTTTAAATGTGTTCTGTTCCCTTGCGCATGTGTTTAGAAAAGAAACAGGTTATGATATTTAACTAGTGAATGGATATATATGCTCATTTCTACCAACACTTTTTAAACACTTGTGGGCGCTTAAAATTATGATGTGTTTAAGATTTGAACATGTTTGCTTTTCTACACTCCTAATCCAATGAATCTTTGATGCATTTATTTAGAACAGCAAGTTTTTATCAGGCTAGCATTTTACATTTCTGTAAATAGCAATGATTGCTTCTATTTCTTCATTCTGCTCAAAACTAGAATCTAATCAGGTGAGACTTTAACACAGGGTAAAGAGACTGAAATGATTGTGCTAAGCTGAAGCTGAACTCGTTCGTGAGGTGCAGAAGTAGCTACAATGGTTAAAATGTGTGTTCTTTCTCAGAACTAGGCTCTGCACTACATGGGAAACACAGCAACTTTGCAACTGGAATGAAAAAAAGCCAAAGGAGGACATCTGCAAACATTTTCAAAGAGGGCTTTTTATTATATGCTCTATAGTTGGATAAAAGCATAAATTATCAGGAAATCATTGAATCATGGAGTGGTTTGGGTTGGAAGGGACCTTAAAGATCATTCAGTTCCAATCCCCTGCCATGGGCAGGAACACCTTCAACTGGAGAGACCAGGTTGCTCAACTAAACTGGCTGTACTACTCACCTACACATGTATGGGGATACTCAGCAAGAAAATGGCAAAGCCCCATTAGTCTTAAACTGCTGTTTCACCTGAACTCTGCTCACGGGTCTAGCTGTGCTTGGGCTATTTCTAAGCCTCCAAACCACTGAGCAGCTGCTAACAGCTGCCATTAGAAACAAAACAAATGCCAGCAATAAAATTTTATCTATCATTCCTCCAAATTAGCTTAACCTGAGGCCAAGCACAGGCAATGCTCAGCGCTTACACCCATGACATGCTGTTTCAGGACTTGTGAATGATAAAAAGGCGTTCTTTTTTAGTGTGATAATTCAAATTTCCCTGTAAAATCCAATTGCAGTGGTTGTCAACCTTTTCCATACCATGATCCTGTTACAACAAAAAAACAGCTTTATGTTCCCACTTTTGCCTACTTCCCCCCATCTTCCACCCTCAAACCTGTCCAAAGGGAAAAGGTTACTCAAGATTCCCTGGAATATATAAGCCAGAAAACCAGCATTTAAATTCCTTCCAGGGTGAGGAATAGACACATCACGATATATCATGTGGAAAGGCAAAATTAACTAACTTCTTGAGGGTATTTAATGTGTCTGCCTTAAATCTTCTTCATATCCATGTTTACTGGTTCTTGAACAACTCAGAAAGGCAGGGGCTATTTCTAACTCTATCTGAGAGCCAGCAATCCAAACCTCATTCACAAGCCTTGGTATTCCACCTGTGCCAGTAAACGCCCTCAGAAACCCCTGTATCATTGTGCTGGGGGCTGTACAAGGCCCTGTAAAAACCTTGTATCCACCAAGGGATCAAACCACGCCAACTCTTCCAGTTCCCACCACAGGCTAAGGGAAGCAAAGCTCTCTTTCCTCCTGACTTTTCTGTACCACACCATCTCCACAGAGCCACCCTGCAGAAAGGGAATGGTCAGGTAACCTACCAATGCAAAAGAAAACAATGTACTCACATAGACGCTATATCAGCCTGTGAGATGCACATCCCCACTTCTGAAAACACCAGCAGGAGTTTCTCCTGGCCCTTCCTGAGTGTCCACCCAGCCTTGGCACAGACAGACCTGCTGGAGCTCTTCAGCTGGTGTTCAGCCCTGCAGAGGGGGAATCGTGAATCACTGCAGGATCCTTGCTCTTGGGCAGGAGCCTAGAGCTTTCGTATTTCAAAGCACTGTGATTTATCTGCAGGGCTCCTCACAAATTGATTTTAATGACAAGGAAACGAGGGTGATGGGGTTTGGCTACACCGTTACCGCGGACCAGAACTCAAAGGCACTTTCTGAGGATTTTCAGCCTTCACTTCCCTAACAGCAATGTAAAAGCTCAACGCTGGAGCCATTTACAGTTTGAATGCCAGCTGCATTTTTATTGGCCGTCTGTGACTTCAAAGGGCTTTTCCTCCTCTAATGCCCAGACAGGTAGGCTGCCCTGAAATCTCCCTGCCATGCTGACTTACGGATTTTGAACTGATTTCATCCGCAGGCTTATGCCTGAAAATGAACATTAAATATATTGGGGCTGAAATGAATTTCAGCATCTCGCAGTTCAGCCACAGTGTTGACACTTAATCAGGCTGGGGACGGTTCATCTGAAAACATATAGTAAAGATGTTCTTTGTAGCCATGTAAACCTTCATTGCTTATACTTTAATCCCAAGACTTTAAGACAAAACCTTCAGAAAAGCAGATATGCTGCTGTTGTGCCAAGTTTTTATTTGTAAGAATAGGGAACAATAAGGAAATTCAGTTGGATGCTTAATGTATTTTTCAGTTTCCACAACCTGGCCTTTACTATACGATTTTATAAGGGTATCTAAAGCCCTCATCCCAGCTCAGGTCCCCATCTGACTAGCTGCTGCTTTCACATAATAAAGGACAGGCCTTACTACAGAGAGCTTGCAGTCTGAGGGGCGGAATTACATATCAGTGTAATGTTTCAAGTACCATCTGCCTATATGGGTACATAGTACTGTAAAGAAAGCTTTGGTGCTAACAACATGTAACAACAGTATGAATACAGAGGGATTATTTAATTGAGACCCATGGGGCACTTTTCCATCTGATTCCTGAGTGCTGCTCCTTGAGACATCGCTAAATGGTGTTCCATTGCACGGCATGAGCAGTCTAGAAGGCTCCAAAACGCTGCCGATACTCAGATGTGAATGAATTAATAAAGTCTGATTTTGGGGTACTATTGACTGTAAGAAGTTTCACCGAAGTTTTACAATAAAATGTTGGCAGTGCAGGCAAAGATACTGTAAAGACAAAATATTTCTAAATGACAATTTAAAAATGCAGTGAATTCATCTTATATGTAATCAACATGGGCTCATTATAGAGAATATATATAGAGAATCAACATAGGCTCATTATAGGCTCAGTAGAATATTAGATTTTAATCTTAACTAAAATACTGCAATTCAGTGCATTTGCCTGAAATAACTGGGTCATTCTGTATATCTGACACCAGAACCAAGCCAGGGCAAATGTAAGCATTGTTAGGCTTCAATATATCTGCTTTTGATACACACAGACAACTCTGAAGATGAACTCTTCAAATGAAACTGAAGGCATACCTGCTGCGCTTCATTTTCAGGAGTACAGCAGGCATCTCAGGGATTCCTCCTCAACTCTTCAAGACATTCAAGAGCTGCGTGTTCAAGATGACGGACAGATCTCGTCTTCAACAATACTCCTAGAAACTAATACTTCTTCCTGACCACATGAAGAATCTTGCCAAGGAATGCCTGTTCAAAAAGGGGGAAGCTCAGGATTCCCTGGTGCTGGGAAGGGAGGAATTTTTTTTCTCAGCAAGGCACGTGCTAAAGTAATAACACTAAGGCTAAATTTTCAAGTGGGAATGGGAAGAGGAAAAGCGGGGCTCTATCACATTTGGGGCAAATCTCTTTTTACTGTCTGCCTGTCATCACATGAGTTTTATGTTGGAAACAGAAACAAACACCCTGTCAAAGTACTTCAGGCATCTGTTACTTAGAGAGATCTCTCTGACAGGTGAAACAACAGACGGAACCCAAGAAGGAGGGAAACAGCAATGCGTATTTATTAATGACATAGAAATACCAAAACCCTTAAGCAGATCAATAAGAACATACTTTCAAGGTAATTCCACACTGAAAACACATCCACCGACTTTTAGGTAAAGCCACGTTGAGAAACAATAAAGCAGCAAAGGCAGGTTTGAGGGCAGCCTTTGGTACCTGCCTGGGCTATAGAGCAGGAAAGCCTTTGAAGTTGCAGACGGCCAATAAAAATGCAGCTGCCATGGAAGGCTTATCCATCTCAGTGTAGTTTTTATATTACTAATGTTTAAACTGAAGTAGACCGACCTGAGAATACGCAGTTAGCTTTAACACAGATACAATTAGCAATGGCTCTGGAAGACCCCTCTACACCTACAGTCTAGACAGAATGTTTATCCTGCAACTGATGCTTTCAAGGGACCTGCAACTGGCCATTCTTGCCACCTCCTTTCTTAGTGTTTTTCAAACTGTCCAGTTTGTGTTTGCTGTGTATATACTTATGTGTTGACTATGATCGGCATTAAACTTGCAAAATATACTTTACAGCACTCTGATTAAAATAACGTGCCAAATTTTCTCCCTTTCTTTCCTCTAAAACCACTTTTTATATAATATATGATGTATTTGAAGTATATTTCTATTTTGGATCAGATTTTACCACGTAATCTATCAGGTTTACAATCCTCTAAAAGTCACTACAGTCTCTATCCTTATTTTAATAGATTTCTTCAGACATATACACTTCGAAAGGAAAGAGATACTTCCTCAGCATCCCATTGGTAAAGTGGCCTTCCTATGAAAATGGGAATAACCCAGTAAAATAACAGCATCTGCTATTGTGACTTTCATCTTTAACATGTACAGATTTCAGGGTTTCCAACTGATCTGACAGAACACTTCCTGTTTGGAAATAAACGCGTCAAATGATTTCTTGATTTAAAGTGATGGATCACAGTAGCGCTCTGTACTGCAGGGGTGCTATTCTCATAAAACACATGCAACCTTTATTACTAAAATGAAGGCGAATTACTCAAATATCACTTAGGACAATTTCCTCAGCAGTCACCACATATCTCCAATGCTGCAAATCCCCAAAGGAATAGGAGGAGGGGTGGGAGCTGGAGGTAGCTTGAATCCTCTGCTTATTTTGGTGGCAGGAAAAAAAGATGGAAAAACACTATGTCACGTTTGGGTTTTGTAGTTTAAGTTAAAAGAATAAACAATAAATAAAAAAGAAGCCCATATTGGAAGTAAAAAGAACACACCCCAGTAAAAAAGTTCAACACAAAGTTGCTGCAGTGGTAAATGAGGGTAATGATAGGTCTTTTGTACAATGTGACCTGAATTGTCTAATGAAAAGGGGGCAAAATCATGTTATTTTGATAATAGTCATCACAACTATATAACTTGGGATAAAGAACCAGATGTTTTATATATGATCAAGAAAAGGAGAGTGGTGAGTAGAAAAAGGTCTAAAATGGGAACAAAGCACAGGGTAACAATATATGTAACTAATCAAGGTAATAAGTCTTGGATTATTAGGCAGAAGGGCATTCTGGAGGAATACTGAAGGCTTCCTTTCCACCGTTTATAGCGAAAGCTGTACTGCGGTATGCTTACCATTATGGTGTCTTCATTACTTAAAAAGATTGCAAAGAATAGGAAGTGGCTAAAAAAAACCCAAACAAACCAAACCAACATTCCAAGAATGTCTTAATACATAACATTTTAAAAGAAGATGAAAATGAGAAATGGCTCAGAAGAGAAGTACTAAAAATGCTGCGTGCACCCAAGAATCAAAGCCTGGTAGAGCTCTGTTGAACCATAGAATCATAAAATGGTTTGGGTCAGGAGGCACCTTAAAGCTCATTCAGTTCCAACCTCCCTGCCATGGGCAGGGACACCTTCACTAAACCAGGTTGCTCCAAGCCCCATTGAACCTGGCCTTGAACACTGCCGGGGATGGGGCAGCCTCAGCTTAACTGGGTAACCTGTTTCCAGAAGTGGAAGAATTTCTTCCTAATACCTAACCTAAATCTATACCATCTTTCCATTTAAAGCCATTGTCCCTTGTCACTACATGCCCTTGTAAAAAGTCCCTCTCCAGATTTCTTGTAGGTCCCCATGAGGTACTGGAAGGCTGCAATAAGGTCTTCCCAAAGCCACAATCACAATTATGTCTTTTCTAGTTCTTGTCCATTGAGTACAGCTTGTTGCCCACCTAACAGAAATGCTGAAATGGCCACTCTGCACCAGCTATACGGTAAGAGGGAGGTATTTAATTTGAGGGAAGTTCATTTTCACTTGGGTAAAAAATAGTTAACCCAAAGGTGATATGGTTTCAGACTCCTTCTCCTATAATTGCATTCTACACTGGCTAGATGGGTCGTTGCTGAATAGGCGAGCGATTTACAAAAGGAAAAGAAGCAGAGGCAACCCTTCTACCTCCCTTTCTCTTGAAGGAGACTAGAAAGAGCTTACAGAAGGAAAGCATAAATTTAGTCTAAAATGTCTCTAGTAGCCTGGCTTTGAAAGGTATCAATTACAACCGAAAAGAGGAGGGACTTTTTATTGCTGCTTTGGAAGAATATCAGTTCTCAAGAAATGGATGTGCATGAGGTTATTACCTTGATACAGAAGGCAAGTATAAATGACTATTCCAAAAATCATTGCATGGAAGCCTACCAGACCATTAAGTCATCTAGCATTTTGTGGCATTTAGGAATTTATTTAGTGGAAGACAAGACTAGACAAAGGAGATGTCAAGTTAATTTTAACAGACAAAACATCAAGGAAAATATCATGTTCTAGAAGCTGGAGTGGGAATGAACTGCATTTTAATTTCCTACTCGTATTTCTTCAGTGCTTCAGCCCACTGAAATCAGAGGCCTATGGGACTAGACACTGAAAAACACTTCTTCCTGAGAAGCTTCTAATTGAATGCAGGAGATGGCAGGGCACCCAAAGAGATCTGCCCATAGCACAGCGGCAAAACCAGGCTTAGAAGCCAGACCATGCCCTGTTTCCAGTTCTCTATGCTCTGCAAGCAGCCACGCTGTCAATCGCGGTAGTAACTGGCTCTTTAAAAATAATCAGACTTCATACCAGGGAGAAATCTGTGAGAAATGCTTTTTTTTTTGGGGCAAGGTAAGGAAAAAGGACACAGCCTGCCAACAAGTCTGTCTCTTTTAGCAAGTGGACACATTACCCTGCTGTGAATAGGAGGCTAATGTACAAATGACAGGACACCTACCAACTACAGCTCTTCTTTCCATGAAACATGAGACTCAGTTTAATTTCCTCTCTCATAATGAGCTTTAAAAGCCTTAAACTTGCATTTGTACCAGAAGTAGAGTTGCACTTTTAATTTAGCAAACCCAAATGATCCTCTCTTTGATACCCCCAATGCCATAGGAGTATGAATTATTGATATTGCTTGACTTTAATATTTTATGCCGCTGTGAAAATGGATAGCGGAGCCAAATCACAGCCTTCAACTAAATTATGAAGGTCATCTAAAAGAATGCCAAGCAACCAAAGTCTGGTTCCCCAGATCAAAAGAAGGTCTGCAAATATTCTGTTGAGTTATACTTTCCTCTATTATTTATTAGTCAGACACAACTGAGCAAGGTTTGAAATAAAACACTGGAATCTGAAATGCATTCCAGGAAAAAGGCTTGCTGTCATCAGCACATGCTGTTGGCTGCAGCATTTTGTAAGAAACTGTAATTTTCTGTGACAAGCATTTACTTATGTCACAGATTTCAAGCCAGCTTCTTGCAAAATACTCCAAAGCAACCTCCAAGTGGCACTGCTAATTGCAAGCTTACTAGGTAAACCCACAAAATGTAGCTGAAGATGGTGACCAAATGGTCATTAACTGCTGAAATGACAGATTTCTCAGAGATCTTTACAATTAGGGATCACATTCAATAGCTTACAACGCCATCTATGATATCTGAGAAAAAATGGCATCTGTAGCACAGCTGGAGCAGCTGTGTTGGAAAATCAATCATTGCCTGGCAACTGAACAACTGATTTTCCATCAATCAGTACACAAGGCATTCTGTTCGGTTTATAAAACACATAAATTTGTTGCAGTATCTGCAAATGCAATAAGTGGGTTAGAAATGTAAGAGCAACAGATAAAAGACAGGTTTAAAGCAGCTATCAGGCTTAATATGAAAAGAGCAGTATTTATGCATGCTGTAAATACAGTATTATGGTAATGAACAGATGAATTGCTCAGTGTGATTAGCTCTGACAATATACACCGCCCGGAGTAGTCCAGAAATGAAGACTTTTTCCCCTATAGCCAACATCTTGTGCTACATAACTCTCTAATTTTTCTTTTTGATAAAATGGCCATTCATGGAAACAGTCACTCCTGATTGTGCCAAGAACTCATAAATCCCTGTAAATTCCTGCAGCTTAGGCTTTTGTCTAGAATTTTATTGGCCTAACTGAGCCCATCAGCAATACTGCAAATCTTATCATTCTGTTGAGATTACACCACTTCTATAATAATTTCTTCAAGCTCATTTTTAAAGGACAATAAAGATTGTAACTGGCCTTCTAACTCTAACATAAAAGAAGCAGTGAGGGTGGGGGAGCTATACCAGAAATTGTACGAGTTACTACTACAGCTATGATATTTTAATACTCGTAAAACATAAGCCTATTGCCTAATGTCAAGCCTCAGCAAGGGGCAGAGATGCATCTGTGTGTAAAGTAATAGCCATAACTAGTCACATTACTCAACAGATCTGCGAGTCACCAGCCCAAGCTGGCAATCCTCGAGAAGCTGATATCCTCCCTTTAGGACACTGCTACCTCCATTTAGACATGGCCATCTGGAAGGCAACAGTCTCTTCATATAGCCTTCTCATATTGGGTTGGAAAGCCCCATTGCTCCTGACTCTGTTTTATCTAGGATCAACAGTTATGATCCCACTGCCCCCAGCCTTTTCTCTCTGTGCCCATCAGCCATTCCCAAACAGTACCGACAGGAAGATCCACCCAACACGCTTGAAAAAATGATAAGTTGCCTTAAGACAACTTAAGTTGTCTTAAGCATGCCTGATCAAAGAAGAATTGCAACAGTTTTAGAGATGAACATAGGGAGAACAACCAATGCATTGCACAAAGAACAAGGCAATCGGTTATCAATGTAGTCAGGTGATTGTAGCCAAAATGACAAGGCAGGCATCAGAAATTCATCACAGCAGAAAGTTACCAAATGCAAAACTGGGGCAAACCTTAATTATTCTAAATCAGTTCTTAATCAGGTTAAATTGATAAAGCTCTTCCCAAAGTGGTGCTCCTCCATGTATCAGGGAGATGCACAGTGAAGAGCACGGAGGCAGTTTCCTATAAAAGTGAGCCGTTTTCTAGTTTAAGCATTTTGATTTTGACAGATTTATTTCTAATCCTGGTAGGTCTACTAGTCATTATGCCCTATAGTGGGTACTAAAACATCGTAAGGGCAAGAGACTGCAATGATATACCAGGGGGAAAAAATAAATAAGGCTGGTAAAAGACAACTTACTCTTTCTGTGATGTCTAGCTGTGAAATCCTACCCCATGGTGCCATCACATGCAATCCTATAAAAACACAAAGAATGGAAGTTTCTGATTTAGCCAAACTGATCTGGGTAGCATATCAACAATAAAGGGAAGTCTCTCTAGCTTTTCTTTGACATTCACAGGTGCCATCTTCTAAAACTGCTGAAAATACATACAGCAATGAGACCGCAGTGCTGAATGGTCCTTTACGAACAGTACCTAGATGCTTGAAACAAAACCAAGTTCATTCACAACTAAGAATTCCAATAATTTCATACTACTTGGACCATCAAGAACATCTCCTCCCAACCCCCAAATATTTCCAGGAATGTTGAATTTGTTGCTTTTCCACATATTTGGCTTTCCCCACGGTTCATTAGTTTGAAAAGTGTGCAAATGGGACTCGGAATCTTCGAAGCTAAGAGCAAACCTTTGCAGGAAAAAAGAAACGTTAGGCTTAGAATGCCAAACAGGATTCAAACTTTCCACTAACTAAGGACTTCTCGTTAGCACCAGGTTTGCAGCCCAAAAGATAAAATTAAGTTGCAATATACTTGTGGGCACTTGTAAACTCTAGAAATCTTTGATATGAGTTCCTACTGTAACAGACAAGAAAATGCAGAGGCACATTTTAATTACCTGTCAGGAACTAAATAAAAGATTTGTTTTATTGAATGCTCCCTCTGTGTAATATAACTATGGAAACAAGTCTAAAATCCAATTGACTTTCTATTTACAGGCTCCTAAAGAGCTATTAAAACATAAAAGTGAACTACTTAAAACCTGTTTGAAGTTTTATTCTTCTTTAATGTATTTTTCACCTGTTTGATGATTGTTTATACTTTGTAGCATGATGAACTGTGACATTTTTTGCCATTTCATCATGTTGAAGATTTTGCTATATTTAAGTCAAAACACAACAATGTTTGCCACAAAAAAGCTGTTGTAAGAAATCTGACCATGGCAAAAATGTGTTTTAAGCCAAAAGTGACAAAGCTCTTCACATTCATTTTCAAGCTCTTACTTCAGCTGCATTTCAGATGCGGAGAAGAGGGCACTTGTTGCACTGAAGAGGTGATTGTCTAAACAAAGTAGTAGATTAGAAAAGTGGTAGGAAAGAGCTGCTCTTACTACTGTTTTGGATGTGGCAAATGGAAGCATAGAAAGACAAGTGATGTGCATGGTTCTTCAGGAAGCATAGGGCAAAGGCAGGAATGGAAATGTCTCCTGATATCCTAGTAGGCAGATAATTAGCCATTATTTATGTTCCTACTGGTGAATTGATGTCTGCCACCTGACCATCTAAACCAGAGCATGATTCATGAATATCAACATCATGAAATGCTATGTTGTGATACCCAAGGATCTGGATTGCACCCTTACAGAAAATCAAACGTAAAATCTTGGTCTCCATAGAGCAGGTATATTGGGTCTCACCTTGGGCACGCTTCCAAATCGATCTACAGCACAGTTCTGGTCTACCGCGATAAATGAAGGTCTTGGCTCTCTGGAGGACCAGAATATGATTTTTCAATTGTAAAATGCTTCACTTATTAATTTTGAGCAATTCTTTTTGCTCCGAAACAGATGAACTGGCAACACAAACTCACAAGCCAGTGAGACCGAGACTACCTACAGTATTGTAGATATTATTCCATCAGGATTACTACTACTAATGACAAGTCCCAATACCTAAGATAAACTCGTGGGTGAAGAGAAACACAGAAATGGCAAAAGCACATCTTGGGGGCAGAGGAAATTATTCTGAAGTATTATATTTTTGTGATGCTGTGATAACACCTCCTCATTAACATGAGTTATAATAAGCATGTCCGCCCATTCCTAGCTCCCTAACCTGGTTTTCCACAGAACTTAAATCGTGTTCAGAATTCCCACTGCACCGCCTCAAAGGGCTTCCTAAAAACCTCAGCTGTGAACTACTTCTCTCATACAATGGAACTCTCCATGAAAAGTGTTTGCCTCTTCAGGAGCTAGAAATATTCTTGGGGCTGGGTTGAACCCATGGAATAAACTCCCATGGGAAGGATGAACCCAATTTCTGACACCATCTTCTGGCTTCAAGTGCAAGACATTTCTTCTGCCTTGTGCTCTCCAATGGACATAAAAAGCAAGATGTACACATGCAAAAGCAAATCCAATCTGACAAATGTACCAAAACATAAAATCCTATACGCTTTTCATTCCTTCTGTCAGAAGATGACTGCAGGGACATACTGGATTTCAATCATCAGACTGAACAGCTGGAGAGCACTCAAACAGCTGGAGTGTACCCTTCAGTGCATCCAGGGGTACACTTTAAGAAACTATGTAGCCTACAACTGGCAATCTGCCTAGCACTTACGGAACGCCATCAATAAATAACAGTGATTGTTTAATCATTGTACAACATCATCTTTCTGGTAGCCTGAGGAATAGGGAACAATAAGGCTGATTATAGATTGGGTGGTCCAGAGGTATTCCTTTAATCACAGTAAAATGTAACCAAAACAGAACAACATAAACCAGTCTGCCTGGAAAACTCAAACCAGCAAATCGTTTTATACATAATTACCTGCTTCCATGGTTTGACTTCCATTTCTTCATTTAGTTGCACAGAGACTTGTTTCTGACTGTGTAACCTTACCTTTAACACTACTAGCCCCAGGTCTTACAGCTTGGAGTGAGATATACAAGAACATTCCTGCTTCAGTGGACCTCTCTCATTAAGTCCAAAAGCTCCTGATAGTCACATGCTGTTGGAATATCCTTGTCTCTTATTGATGGAAAGTACAGACATCATAAAACCGAATTTGAAGAGATTTTTGCCATTAATGTTCTGCATTCAATTTGCTTTCTGAGCTTTGCCTTAGGTGCTGAGAAAAATGAAGACTCTGGCAGTGGTAGTCACGAGACTTTGTTGGACAGCGGAGTGTATTCTCAGATGCTTTTGATGTTTCAACTTTGATGTGCTATACCGCAAATACGGCGTTATTCCAAACAAACAGCATGTGCCCTGCCCATTTGTATCTACACCCAAAGGCATGGATTGAGCACAGCCTTTTCCAACAAGTAGAGGGATTTTCAGCATTTTCTTGGATGCCGATTTAATTGTTTCTAAACTGTTACGCGCGTACAGACCAGGAGGGGTGGCGAGTTGGAAACCATCCACCATAATATTGGAAGCTCTGCAACGTTTGTCTAGAGCTACTCAGGATTGCGTTATCACGTTAACCCCAAGGAAATTACCTTAAGCAATTATCTAATTAGGCAGAGTTTTCTCTCTCTCTCCTTTTCCACTTCTATCCCATCTCTACCACCATCCTAGCTGTCATCTCATTGGTAACAGTCACCCAAGAGGCATATACAATGGGAAGTTCTCTGGCCAAGTCCCCCACTGCTTATACACAAATGACAGATTTGAAACACATTACGGAATTCCTTCATTGCTGCATTCCTAAGGCAGCCCAAAATACTCAGCCCTGTTATGTGAAATCTGCCTTCCACTAGGAAGATGGGAAAGCCATTCAGCTCGCAAAAACTGCTGAACAAATGGCTTGGAAATTTCACATGCATATGCTAATACATTCGCTCTGCTTAGGTGGAGGTGCTCCCTGTAGCACCAATGATTATCGCATTATCTAGCAGACACCACATTTTTAATTTAGCTTCGTTTTTTATAAGCTGTGCTAATAAAATCTGCACCTCATAGAAACCCCCTGCTCATTAGCTATTACCTGGCCTCAGGCAGCACAAGTCTGTTTACATTACAAAGAAAAGCTAAAATATGCTCATTGCCAGCTCCCCCCCCCTTCCCGAGGGACACTTGTCATGATTCTATCCTGCAATAACTATCTCTTCACTACTCTCCCCTGACTTCCCCTTGCCCCAGGACACTTTGCCTTCATTTCTCTCTTTCGGACTTAACAAACCACTACAACTACCTTAGATCAATTTCTCAAATCACAGTTTAATTATTTAGAAGGAAGTGAGCTTTTGCTCTCCATTAAAACAACAATCCCTACCCCCAAGGAACAACATTAAATCATTGTTTAATCCTTATTACTGCCTTAGGCCTCCCTTGGTACCGCAGTGTTGTTGAAACTTCATTTCAATATTTACCACTTAGATCACTTAAGGGCTGTCAGCTTTAATAAAATTTTATCAATTGGATACTTATATTATTCACAGTTTCATAAAAATAACAAGACCTGCTCTGGTATTTCACTCATATATGGGCTAATTCCTTTGACTGCTAAGGGATTTAATTTTATTAGCGTTTAAACATAATGCGAGTGATTTTAAAAACTGATTTATATTGCATGAAGTTAGCAAACAGTGTCATACTAAGTAACATGAATTTTAATACATGCACCACTAAGTTTACAACTGCAATATGCACAAACCAACATGGCAGATTTCACCGTGCAGCCTCCTAAAAAGCCTGATCTTTAAAGAGATTTTCTATATGGAGCCCTCTTAGCAGAGTACAGACTAGTGACAGCTCTCTGTGGTAGGTACATAATAAAGATATCCCAGATTCTTGGTTTGCAGAGGGTTTTGCTGTCAAAGAACATGTTAAGATTGCCCACAGTCAATAAAACAAAGCACAATTTGACAGGGCATGTATCAGCTCAATCAATAGGCTAGCATCAATACAGTATTACTTCATATTAGCTCTCAGATCAGAAGAGTGAAATATACCAAGTCTGAAAAAGGAATATCCAGAGAGTTTCAATGTATATCTGTACTCATTTAAGTAGGAATGGCCAATTTCTACATATACCTCCATATTCTTCCTGGATAAGGCAGATTCCTGGAATCATCCAGCTACAACTACAGCCCAAATACTTCCCAACTTTCTCTGACAAGTGTGTAGTTTATCCCTGCATTTCTAACAACCCCATGACCCATTCTAAAGCTAGAAGCTACCTTTCCTGTGGTCTCAGGACTGCAATACATTCATGCATAATGCCATACATCCTTAAGACAGATCCTTCTTTGGGCTGGTAAGACTGGCAGATTCAGTGCTACTTTTGAGACTATCAACTCTGCACAGACTTCTCAGGTACAATGTCTTTATCATATGGTAGAACTGCATTCTTTCTGTTAGAAGAATGGACAAGGTTTTCCCCAAATGGATGTGAATTTATACTTTTGAGGCACTGATACTGCACTTCACATTAAGAATAACTAATTCATTGCAAGTCTGAGAAATGTACATTAAAGGGATGACGATTACATCGAACCATTCAGTGGAAGAGAAGAAAAATCTACAGGCTTTTAAAAAGCACTTTTTTTTTCTTTCAAAGTAAGGTATTACAAAGCAGTTAATATTCCCAAGAGTATTTATGTCTGTCCATTCTGCCTTTACCTTAAAATGTCTCCCATTCTACACTCCATGCTTCTTTTTAGACTTGCCTCCCCTTACCATCTTCACAATCACCCTCTTAGCCTTATATTTAATAGATTCTCTCTATTCTAGAATCAGACTTCCTTTTGTTTTCCTTTGGTATTTAGTTTTCAACCTTCACCACATCTCTTTTGCAAACTTGAAAGGACTTGTTTCTTGCAGATAGTTTTGGCTCTTTCACCAGTTTTAAACCTCTCTGACTGCAGAGCCTTTTAATAGAACCTATAAATTAATACAGAACCTATTCAATTAATACAATTTCAATTCCATGTGAAATAAAGTTTTAAAAAAAAAAATGTAGAGGATTTAAAAGACCCTGCTTAATTTTAAATAATTAATCACACACTGAAGATGGTGAGTGTGAAAATGTCAATTATTTAGGTCTGAACGCTGTTGAATCACTTTTGGATATAAGATTCTTGACAGCTTTCTTATACATAGTCAGGAATAACTACTCAGAAATTGCATGAAACTGGACCAGACTGACTAGTTAAAAATGGCCTCCTCCTATGGAATAACAACAGCTACCACCCTTCAAATTGAGACTTTGCTACCTTGCTTTAACCTGAATTCGCTTTGGAACACAGACTAAGGTGCCAAAGTCAGCTAGCTGCTTGCAAATCCTGTACCACTGCTTAGTTCCAGTGAGCAAGGCTGGATTTTGCACGTAAAAACTGATGGGAAAAGTAAATTAAAAAAGAGAACAAGGAACTACTTGCATTACACTTCCTTCGAATTCACCATAGTTTTCAAAACAAACTATGCCAGTGGTCAACTCTGCTACATGCATACTCCCTACACTCAGTGTGCAGACTTCCAGTATCTTGCCAAACCCCCTTGATTTTAGTATTTACGGTGATAAGGAAACAATGCTTGGGAAACACCTCCAGATTAGCTTAGCAGGTAGGATGAGTTAGCACTTGTGGTTATTTACAAAATGAGAGCAAAGCTGCACCCTGTTCCTGTTGATGTTGGTGGAAATGCTGCCATCAGCTTCAACTGGAGCCAGGTCATGCCTATGAATTATTTGAATGTTAGTTACCACTTCTTTTTTACTGCAGTAGAAGGAAGAGGTTTGAGCTGCAGACTGGGACCCTCAACATGCTCAAATACATTCAACAACAAGTCAAAAAGCTTCCAGTTGACAAATAAGCCATACCAAGGCAACTGAGGGCCACAACCAAGGACCGTAATATGCAGTGGGCACAGTAACCCCACTGCCTAGGGCTTTATTATAATTAAAAGACATCAAGAAAAGCTTAATTTTAAGTGCAGCCCAATAATTAACATTAAAGTTGAAAGAGTAATAAAGCAGGGAGCATGACAATTAAACATGCCTGAGAATGTAAATATATGGATATGACGTGCAGAGTGAATGTTGCCAATTTGCAAGTCAATTTTCCTAGCAAAAGCTCTAGTGGGGCAGACAAAAAACAGAGCTTATAAAAGAACCTGGTTGCAACCTTAGCCACAGAGTCTTGACCACAGCTCCATAATAAAATTACTAGTATATTAAGCATGTGGATGGGGGGTGATACAGAAAAGAAGATGGGGCCCCCATGACTGGCTGGCAAGCCAACTGTAATTTTAACTAAAAGCAGATGCTTTTCAAGAGCGAATAGGTGCAACTTGCTCTTTTATGCAAGTCATGCTCAATTCACAACCATTTTCTTAGATGTACACCTTCAGCACAGGAGTTCATGTGGCCTAAATTGAATGTAATAATCCAGATGGGAGTACAGCGATTCTGCATCCTTTCAACTAGAGGGTCATGTTACACCGCTCTCCTATTTAAAAGCGTATAAAAACACAAGCTATTCAGTGTGCAGCTGAGAGTGCAAGAGCTTTAATCTTTACATTATCCATATGAACGTACCTTCTATTTTTGTTTATTGTGCCACACAAACCTAATTGTTGTTGCTTTAGAACCAGCAGTCATTAAAGGGCAACAAATCACTTCAGGCTTTGGTAATGCCAACTTTGGCTTTTTGGTCACCAGCTCTAACTTAACCCAGGCCAACCATAGCCGAAAGCCACCACCAGCTGGTGGCGTATGTAAAGCCAGTGGTCTGAATCCACCTGCACATATAAAGGAAGACAAAGGAATGCCAACAAATAGCATGATCCATTGACTGAACAGCAGTGTGAGCAGGAAATTCTGACTGTACTCATGTCTAAAGGAGGGTCCCTCTAGGCAGATGTGGATTGAAGATCTGTCTTCATTTACTGAAACATTATTTAGTTATAGGAAAGGATTTCAGGCTCTGAAACCTTTAAGCTCAGCTCCTTGCTAAAGGGCAAAGCTCCACCAGCATCACCAAACTGTGACCTTAGTTTATCAAGCTTCTTTATCACAAGCACTGTGATTTTCAAGGCACATTTTTACCATTTCATGTGAAATCGATTTGATTGAATTGGTTTTAAAAGATGCCTTGGGGAGGATGGGTAGAAATCTGGATAATCTTTTTTGTTTGCTAGCCTCCCGTTTTTCATGCTCTGTCCTCCTGAGCTAGATTGAAACATGCCAAATTGCATAAACTGTTACCTTACGGAGCTTCCTACTCACAGAATGCATCTTTGTTACATATGGAGGTGTTAATCCCTAGGTAATCAACAGCCGAATTAGTTCATAATGAAGATGAAAAGCTCCCTGGCTTACGTTGCTGCTCAATCTTAAAGGTTTTCTTGTTTTATTTTATTCAAAGAACTATGGGGTGTTAACAACTTCTGCAATAAATCAAATAAAAGTAATATGAAACAAGGCCTACCAGTAGCTCCTTCCTGGGTTTTGCTTGCGCTAAGAAAGGCAGCTTGACATCATTGCAGGCGTACGCTGGAGTATAAAAGAAGCACAGGAACTTTTACCCTTCTGTCTGCTGAGCCTCATCTTCTTGTGCAAATGTATCCAGCCATACATGTGTGTTACTTCACCTCTTTTCCATGACAAGTGGGTGCACAGCTCTGGAAAGAGAGTTAGAGAAATCATTCTAGTAATCATAAAATAATTTACTTAGGGTATTACTCTTGCCTCATACATCATCCATGCCTGTGAGTGAATCCAAACTTGCCGCTGATTACAGAAGCCCCAAATGGAAACTGTTCATTTTCTCTTTCTGTTCAAAGTAGAGGATGAGGTTGCATGTTTGTAACTAGATTTAAATCAGCTTCATGCACATTTACTAAAAAGACCAGAGTTTACCGGCAGTACTCTCACTTACAGAATTATTTATCCTTTTTAGTGGAAAATTACACCAATTCTGTACTTCTAATAAAACCCAATAAAGCTTCCATATCACTTGAACAGCATCCATTCAAGCTGGCACACAGATGGAAATCCAAGACAGAGGGAAACTGGCTGAACCACCAAAGTTACCCAGAAAAGGATTTGAGCCGAAGCCTCTCCAGTCGAAACTCTGCCCCACATATTCCTGAACTAGGAAATACTTTCTACAGTTAGCATTGCACCACCTCCTCTCCAGCCCACATGCAAACTGAGTTTACTCATTGACTTTCAAGTGGATTCTATTTTGTTTTTCTTTTTGATTTTCATTCCTCTGTACTTGAAAGCAAAACTGATCAGTAAGAAACAAAATATATCCTATGCTTCCTACTACATGTGGGAAACAATAGAAGCATGCAGTGCTGTCACTGCCCAACCCAACAGCCATCTGCAGTGCAAAGATGGAAAATAATGCCTTTAAAGTGATGCCTCTCTTCAGTTGCCCAGCTTTGATAATAAAAAGGGAATTCTACATTCAGGTTCAGATCTGCAGAAACAACTCAGGAACTTAATACAGAATTCCAAATGTTAAAAGAATGAGACACACTGTACACGACCAAGGACTCCAGGCAGCGACTCATGTTTACAGAGTTACACCATGAAGATGGCTCTATATTTCAATTCCACGTGAAAGAAATGCTCTATTTGGATCAGTCTTCGTTTAAAAGGCAGGTTACAATGCAATGCAATGCAATGCAATTTTGTATTATAAAGTGATCAAAATAAAACAAGGGAAAGATAAATCCAAATGCACAAACCAAAATCTATTTATGTTATTTGGAGACACTGCGGACTTGTCAGTTACTCTAGAAGAATTTTATGAAAATATAATTAAACTCCAAAATCAAATCACTTTTTTTTTTCTCTCATTATATATAGGCCGCTTTATAACAAGGCGCATTAGGAATACTCGCCTTGCTTGCGTGGGGAAAAAAAATCCTGTTTACTTTTATTATCAAGCATCATATTAAGAACCCAAGCCTGCAAGTGCCATATACCTTTTAAAGGAACTAATTGCAAGCCACTTTCAATATTTCTTCTGGTTTTAATTTAATACCCTCAGAGAGACATAATTGGTCTGGAAGGGAGAGTATTCACCGAAGTCATGAATTTGCTGTATAAATACAAACAAGGAGGAAAGCTAATACAGTGAGGGACTGTGGGATTAATTTTGAAATTGTCTGATTAGTGGATTGCTGCCCGTCAATAATTGCCTTAGATTTTCCCAAGGCCCCGGCTTTATTGGAGTCTGGGAAGTGCATCTGCCCACACATTCCGTCAATCAGGTCTTGCAGCTGGGAGGGTCTTCAGAGAGAGCACAATTGTGAGCCTGCTGGGGCAAGTTGTTAGACAAAGCAATATATACCAGGCGTGAGGAACAGTCAATCTCTGCTCCATTGATAACATTTTACTTACTAAAATTTTCCTATTCCACTTGGTATAAGCTCCTTCAAAGAATGGATTTTAGTGAAGTACTGCTTAGCTGAGTGTGAATGAAAAATAACAAAGATGTTTCTGCAGGGCACGGTAGGATCAGTGCACACACCTAAGTAACACAGTGCACTTGTGCCTCCTGCCTCCACCACAATCCCGTTTTATTTTGTGCTGGCGATGAGCTTTGCTCCCTTTGGATGCTATTAGAAGTATGCAGCATTAGAACCTTACAAGTGCTAAAGCCACTGGGAGGGTAAAAGACAAATTCTGAAGTCACCCAGAGAGTCTGGAGTGGATGTTGCTAAGGTGCAGCTTCATTCCATTAAATCTCTAACTAATTCCTGTAAATACTTCTAGGAAAATGAAAACCCCAAAACCTTGCCTGTTTTCTGCACCAGTAGAGAGCCATGAACCTGCATTCTCAACCAAATGAAATGCAAACACGCATTGCTTCCCATGTTGATCTGCTGATCCTACTTTTAAAACCACCCAAATGCACTTTTTAAAGTCTCTGGATAGCCTGTTTATTGCATGCCCATTCCTAGACATATTCATTGCCAACATCATCATTGCCAACAATTAGCCAGAAATATGCAAAATGGATTTCTCTATCACCATAGTTTACAAATGGAAATCAAATAGTGGAACAAAGATCTTATACACGTATTTTTGTTCTTCAATGAGTATAGTGGACATCCATTTTTCAGCTACAATTGTGCTTTTTGTTACAGTCATCAAGATCCAGAGGAGCTCCTGGAATGCTCTTATTGCTTATATGCAATGCAATGCTCAGAAAGTCTGCCTCCAAGCCTGCGGTCCCTGCTTTTATTAGGACCAGCAAACCTTCAGTTTGAAATGCTGAGTAACAGCATTAACGTTGTACTTAACACTGCTTTTACAGCCCACACCATTAGTTTTTGTGGATTTGACAAGGAAGCTGATACTACTATAATACAGCTTTGCCTGTACTGAAACATGCTACCTCCAGGTACATCCCACCTGACCAGTCACACTCCCATTTGGACACCGCTGAAATCCCAGTTCACTCAGAGTGGGTCTAAGGTTGATTGAGCTCTCCCTTATTTATTTCTTTTCTTATACAAAGAATTAGCTTCTGTTGGGCAACATTGCCAAACAGGTTTTAAAACCTTACTGAGCTTGGTAAGCTTATGAAAGGAATCCTGTGATGTGATGACTGTGATGGAGTAAGACTGAACCCAGTGGACTCAGTTCTGCCATCCTACCTTCCGCTCCTCACCTGTTTTTAGTCTTTCGATTAAAGAACAAGCCAGGAAAGGACATTATAACATGTCTGGAAAAAGACCTTCCTTCAGGCTGCCAAGTCAAGCTACCCAGAGGCTCGAAAACACGTGTCTATCCTTGGCCTCTTACAGTTACGCTATGGTTATGCACTACACCACTCTCTTGTTCTTCTCCTGTGGAAACCATGACCTGCTTAGTGCAGAGGATGGGAGCTGCAAAGGACACCACTAAACACTTGACAACTATCAGGTGCCTGATTTGTCAATTTAAGCACAACCTTTTATTACCTTTTCCCACATTTAAAGAGCATACAATATCAAGCAGCTCTCCTTGAACAGAGCCAGTCTGTAGAGAGCTATGCCTTCCCACATGGTGTGAACTGATAACCACCAAATCGGTTAATACCGTAACTGTCACCCTGATTATAAGGAAAGTGCTCTAGAATTTCTCACAGCTCCAGACACAAGTTACATTTAAAGGACATAGAACATATGTTGAAATAATGAAACCATGCTTAGTTTTAAAAATAGTAAAAATAGCGAAAAAACAAAAAAAGGTGGAAAAACAGTGAAAATAGTAAACACAAATTCTGTTCAACAAAGACCAGAGAAGGCTCGAAGAGGCCACTCCTCTCAAAGTGGAAATGGAACAGAACTGTTTTAGAGGGAGGCAGCCCTGGGTTTGGAGATGAGCTGAAGCTCCACTCCCATGAGGGATTTTTTATCCTTGTTTTGTTGGTCTCTAAGAAGGGACAGATTGTCACTGGTCCAGCAAAGTCTGCAACCAATGGAAGGTACACAGAGAGACACTGGTCCCCCAAGAAATGCACTACCTCAACTGGATCCTAGTGAGGAGCTTAACACTCTGAAGTGTGGGAAATGGAGTCCTTGCCAGCGGCAGGGGGGTTGGAACCAGATGATTTTTAAGGTCCCTTCCAACTGAAACCACTCTGTGATTGTATGACAGAGACTGCCAAGGATCCCTTACTACCAGGCTGGCATTTTCCTTTTATGTAATATTGAATTTTTTAATTCAGTTTATAAGCTTTACCACCTGGTTATAAACTCCCACGAACAGAGCTCACAGTAAACTAGGAGTCCATCAATAGCAGACATCGGATGATGCATCTTTCAGCTCTTAGGTTATCACCCATTATGCAGCCCAGAGAATACAAGGCTTCATAAAGCATATTGAAGATTAACATACCTGGGCTGCTTTGGAGCAATTCTGAAGTAGGCAGTCCATAAGAAACACCCTGAGAACATGCTCAAGTTTAAAACTGAGTAACTACTGCAGGCATGGAGCACACCAGGAGAGATGGTGTTTCAGGTAAGCAAAGACTGAATTTATTTACAGGCTAACAAACATGTGCTTATGTAAAAAGTTAACTGCCAGTGCAGATCTTAAATCACTGATGCTGTGTGCTCCTAGGAAATTAATCTACCCAGTACACAAATAACTGGATGTTCTGCTGTTTTCTGCTTCTGACTGGCTTTGCGTCTATCCCCGTGCACTGAAGATAGCACACTAGTTGCAAGGGATCAAAGAAAGCTATAACAAACTCCAGCCTTTCCAGGATTGCTCCCACTAAGTATAAATGAGTAGAAATCCTGGTGGCTGAAACTGCCCACGGTGTCGAAGCATGCTCACCCCCACTACATATGCTACACATGACAGCTGCACTCTCTCAGCCAGAACTGCTGATGAGCAAGGATTGATCTGCTCGTATTAAACTAGTTGGAAACGGCAAAACTGGGAAAGGAGAAGCAAATCAATTAATAGCACAACATAATTTGTGTTTCTCCCACTTGAAGCCAAATGGTTCCATACCACTATTTAGCAGCAATATGCGCTGATACAACATATGCAATTTCCTTTAGCTATAACAGATATTTATACATACTTTTTCTACCTTCATGTGAGGTACAGAGAATAAAAGATAACCAGGCTCAGATTCCAGTACTACTACATTACCATTACATTACTACCATTTGCATTTCATCATCTTAACTTCATTCCCACAGGACTATTTACGTCTCCAGGATGTTCTTCCCCAAATGCCTCAATTTCCTTCCATTTCCCCTTTCTTACTCCTTCCTCTCCTCATCACACAAAAAAAGCAGTCACGGTGCCAATATACAGCCCCTGGTATGTGGTAGTTTCCGTTCTCTGCCAAGCTATTCCACATATTTAATTCTGAGGTGAAAATACTTTCCTAAGATTTCACTTCCATTCAGTCTTTGTAAATGACCCCCAAGCATAATAATTCTTCTCATGGCATCATTTCCACATACCTCTTCATGAGTCACACGCAAAAAAATTCACTGCTTGACCACAAATAAAGGCATAGTCTTCACTAGAAACATGACTGATGATGAGATATGAGAATGCAAACCTCCATCTTAGCTGATTGCATGCAGAAAACACTTTTCATTTAGTAACATACAAGTGTAGCAGGATAAATGGATCTGTAAGATAAGGAGAAAATCACACTTCGAGTTACTTTTCTGAGCTGGTAGTCTCCTGATTACTTGTTGAAGACAAACAACCTCTCCACAAGTAAAAGCCTAAACTCAACTCGATTTAATAAAGCTAAAGAAATCATGTGGCTCCTCATTTTACTAAGCGCTCCCTTCTTTGTTGCTCCTTGTTGAGGAGAAGAGACAAAACAAAGAAAGGAAAGTGTCTAATACTACTAACTGGACTGCTGTGTTGAACGTGCCTTCATCTTTATCAACTCTAGAGTAAGCTGAATAAGGTAAAAGCTCTCAGCAGGGAATCAAGGAGTAAGCAGGCCGGTTTCAGAAGCTTGTAGCTCCTAGTGAGGGACAGAGAGCAGATGAGATTGGAGTGCTTTACCTTGAACTTCTGGTTGGATTTAACATTCTCAATGGGATGATAACCATCCTGCTCTGAGCACAGCTGCCAATCCGTTCTCACTTCCAAAGAGTGGAGAATCTCTTAGAATTCTTGATGTAGAACGTGCCCAGGGGAGACCTACCAGCTAGAGGTAACACATGAAAAACAGCAGATCCATTAACAGCAGCAAGTCCCATTGTAGAAGCTCACACAGAAACAACACTCCAGCACCGGTCCCTCCCAGAGTGAGGAATTTTGACTGCTGATCTGCAAGTTGCAGAAGCTGTAGTAAAGTCTGTGGTGCAACATGCAGACTTCTCACGAACACACGGTTGCAACATGCACTGAAGGGATTGGTTCAACTTAAAATAGGCAATCAAAGTTCTCTAAAAACTAGTCACTGAGGTTTGCTGTTAAAAACCATCTATATCAGTTACCTGTGAAGCTTTACAGAGCATGGATTCACATGGATTTCCCAAGATGAAACTCTTCTAACACTTATGGCTTCTACTTGCCTGTAAGGAGGGTAATAAACAGTTGGGAACAGAAAATTGAGGTGCTTTTAAACCTTTAGAAAGTCTCTAATGGGGAGAGGTGAAATTACTTCTTTGTATCGCCAGAGACATGCTCACAGCTCTTCATGAAAACTTGATCAAAAGGGAATAACACTGAGTAACAAGGACTGGTGTAACCAACTGGTTGCCTCTACTTTCCTACAGGACTGATAATCTTGAAGTTGGATGCCCTTAAACAAAGGTAAGTAGCTACATAAATTACCCTCAGGAAGGCTACAAAAGCAAAGGTGCTATTCAGGCTGAAGCAAGAACTCAGCATCCACTTGAGAGCAAGCGAGGCTCCTTATATAAAGCTCTGAAATTAGGCAAATATGATTCATGTTTGGTTTGTAGCTTCCAGGCATGGTTTCTAAGTGTATTTGTTGTTAAATAAATACAGACACCAAGCCCAAGACACACTACATTAAAGCTGTTAGAATATTTGTTCTCCTGAATTATGCATTACCTTTGTTCGGTATGCAACTTCTCTAACACAAGTACCCCACAAAGCCCCAGATTCCAGCATATCTATGTGCCATATGGTCAAGCCTCTCCAACCGTCTGCTCCTCATGGAAATTCTATTTGTTTTCCTATTGATTTTATTATGTTTAACAGCATACTAAATCATTCCTGAGGTTGACAAGCTTCTGGAAAATTGATATATGCTGTCTAAAACTGCCTGAGGCAGGAATAAAACCAAAACAAATGGCTTCTTTTAAACTCTTGATTTGCATTGCTACAGCCAGGCATACAAGTGCCATCTTGTTTGGTAGAAGAATTCTTCTCCTTTGTGCAACATGTGAAGCACAGGAAATCCTCCAAAACTCTCCTTATAGGTCTGCATATCGGAGGAAGCAGTTGCAAAATACCAGACTATTTGAGTGAGGGTGGGACTGAAAAAGCAGACTGTCAGCTAAGAGCAATGGGCTGGATTCTCTTGTGGAGAGGTGGAATGGTGAGTAGATGCATTGGAATCTACAGCTTAAGGCAAAAGTAAAATTTTTAATGGGACTTAAAGACTTGTATTTAGTTCTTCCCCTGAGAAACTGAAGCACTTAAGTGAGATCAGGGTTCTTGTTGTTTGTTTTAAAACACGGAGGCGTCACCATTAAGCTCTATTAAGCTTGAACTGCATCATGAAGAGCATCTCCAATGGGAAAAAGCACCCAGTCAGTAATTTTTAATTGGTTCAGAGAAAAAACAGTCTTGATGCTTTGGTGTCAGAAATCTGAAAGCCACAAGAGTTCAAGAGGAAACCTGATTAAAAAGAAAGAATTGTTAAATCATAGAATCACAGAATCATAGAATAGTTAGGGTTGGAATGGACATTAAGTTCCAACCCCCCTGCCATGGGCAGGGACACCTCACACTAAACCATCTCACCCAAGGCCTCATCCAACCTGGCCTTGAACACTGCCAGGGATGGAGCATTCACAACCTCCCTGGGCAACCCATTCCAGTGCCTCACCACCCTAACAGGAAAGAATTTTCTCCTTATATCCAATCTAAACTTCTCCTTTTTACGTTTTAACCCGTTACCCCTTGTCCTGTCACTACAGTCTCTAATGAACAGTCCCTCCCCAGCATCCCTATAGAAGGTCATAGGCACACATATTCGTCATTATTAGACTCTCACTAGGCTGTTATAATGGCTGTGTTCTGGCAAAGAAAAAGAACTTGCAAACAAAAAAAGAGTATTTTTGTGGGAAGTAGTTAAGGCACTGAATTAGCTGACAAATAATGGGATTACATTTGCAGAGCTGTAGACATTGAAGATATTAATAGTTACAGACTTCCCATATTGGCGTGATTAAAACCCAAAGAAATCAAAGAAATATAGATGACATTTTCCAATAGTCCCTGTGATGCCACAGAATAAGCTTCCAAGTTCCACTAAGGAGAAACCAAACTAGCTTATGAGGATGTAGGTTGATCTGTAGGTCAGCCTTCTGAATAAGCAAGAAGGCACTTGTGAATTAGCAGTGAGCAAAAGCAGTTTCAAGATGTCTTCCATTTAGAGAATTTTATGATCATCCAAGAAATATGCACAAAAAATGCAGAGGATGCTACTATCAGTCCTTGTGATATTAAATATATATATGAGAAGTTAATTTCACTAACAAAATAGTTCAAAAAGAGAAAATGCCCATTTTAGCCATTGAAATGAGCTTCAGGAGAAGAGTTTATCTCCTACTTAGAGAAGACCAAACAAATTCAGTTCATTTGCTAAGTGCTTAGTTACCGTAGAGATAATATATAACACTCAGCAGAACTTAAATAATTCTGCTGATGGAGACAGTAGAAAATACTGCAACGTTATCCGTGAACACATCACTTGCAGAACAAAATCTCAGCTCATTTACTTTGCATCTGTGTTTTCAAAGACAGTGACACAGTTAACATGGGATCACAGTTTCTCATTTCATACCAACAAGTCTACTTTCCAGCAGTGTTACAGGAAAATGTCAAAAGGCCTCAGAAACATGATTCCAAGTTGTGATGACCTTCATAATGTAGAGAATGGTCTTCTTTTTTTCTTTGAGAGACAAATGCAGCAAAGCTAGTGAGATTTATCTCCCTTTTTCCATCTGCTAAATGATTCCGTAATCTCCAAAATACACAGTCTACAGGTGGCTCTTAATTATTAAAATTGAAGCACAGAGCTGGGAGATTAAATGATGCCAAACCTTTTTCCTAACTAACACAGACTCCCTGTGCCAACACCTATTTGGACATTTGCAGTTTGAAACCTTGTCATCAAAGGTGTTTGACACTTGCTACACCTGTTGTCTCTGCTCATTTGCTAAAGGCTAGAGTTTCTGCCGACTTACAGGTGAGTGGGATTACTTCAAAGTAATAAACATCCAATACACCAAAAATTCCCCTGAAAGACCACATAATTCCTCTGTTGCTGGAGGCTCTTCTGCCTGTCCTTTCCAAACAGGCAACTGGTAAACCCTTTGAAACACCACCAAACAAGAAGTCTCTAAGTGGATGGAAACAAACCTCATGTGCTCGGCATTCCGAGCAGGAAACAGTGAGCATTCTTATTAAAACTAAAGTCTAGAAAAGCTTTGCAAGCATCTACAAAGAGCAAAAACTTTTGTATGGAGAATCGTGCCTTCACGAGCATGGCGTGTGAAGACAGGTGTTGAAAAACTGTTCTCCACTCAAAACAGGCGGAAAAATGACATGTGAATGATGGAAAAAAATAATGTCAAGTTAAAGGAATCCAGAAGAGATGAATTATTTTATTAGATCAGGAACAACATCAGGCCATGGGGCTGCAGTCCAGTCTTAAAGCTCAGAAAAGTGAATCCAATTCAGAAGGTCAGATAAATGCATCCTCTACTTGGAGTGTTACTGATGGAGCACAAGTTGCAAAGAAAGAGAACCAGGACTGTTAAACCACTTGTAGAACCAGCACGCTGAGAAAAGATGGCCAGAAACGTTTTTATTTTGCACAAGTATAGAACAACATAAATGTCTTTTGACACCTTTGAGCAAGGTTCCTTAAACCCCAAGGTACATCCAAGTGCGTTCATCAATAATAACTGACCAAACAATAATAAGGCAAGTAAACAGAACTCCTAATGATGCTCAAATAAATTAAACCTGAATATTTCTGAGCCACGAATAATATTAGCATCCACTCTTTTTTCAGTCTACTTTTGAAGCAATGTCATCACCAATTTAACAAGATCACTTTTTTCCCTACAACTAGGTAATAACCTCTTTTAGACTCTCAACCAGAAAACAGGCAAACTGAACAGCCATTTGTCGAAGGGGAGCAGTGAATGTGTCTGCTTGTGCAGCGCTGACTAAAGACAGAGAGCAAATCTTGCAAAGACAGAACAGATAAAAGATCTCTCTGACAGTCCACTGGAATTTCATTTGCTCTGCAGACAAAATAGCAAGGTTGCTTGGAGGTAGTCTAATAAAGTGTTCCGACAATTAACAGAAAGGAGTCAAGAAAGGTGGAAAAACTGTTAAAAAAAAGAAAAAAGAACAAAACCAGCAAGGCTGAAGGTTTCCAAATTTGTTCATTTCCAACGTTCTCATTAAATGCCTGAATCTCCAGAACCTTGCCGTCACTACTCAACCTTTAAAATTAAAGCTTAATCGTAAAAAAACCCTGTCATAAAACACGAATAAGATCCAACGTTATCCTCAACCGAGGAATATCGACATTAAGCACTCTAACTTCCACTCTTTCTCCAGGACCTAAGCCCAAGCTTTTTCTCTTCTTCACTTTAGAAAGTTTTGCTTCTGTTATGTTTCGCACTGGAATCAAACCTGCTTTTCCCACACCAATATCAACAAAAACTCCAAACGGTGTTGCATTTTCAACTTTTCCAGTCAGAACAGCACCAACGCTTAAGTCTTCAAAGCAGACGATGCTTCTCTTGAAGTCAGGTTTGTCAAAATCTGTTGTAAGAAACAAGACACAAAAGTAAGACACTGGAGAAAAAGCCTGCATTGTTTTCTAAGGGTTGTTTCCAGCTGACTGTTGCTAATCAAGAAGCATTAAGGTGAGGACTAATTTAGGTAGCTCTAAGGTCCCAAATACTGCTTCACTATCTGTTTTAAATAAAGACCCATCTGTAATAAACAACATGTTTCTTGTATTTTATGAATCACTTTAAAAGACTGATTAATGGAGAAATAAGTATAGTGAACTATGTGGTATGAAACTATCACAACGGGATCAGAAGCATGCATTACATTAGCTGGTGACTGAAAGGTTCTTTAAAAGTTCTTGGTGCTAGGGTGAAAAGACTTGAGGTGACTTTAACTTGAGCTACATAAATTACAAATAAAATTCTATTTCTATGCAAATTTGCATACAGGAATGTGAATACTCAGTCTCTTCACATACTAAGGAGAAAAGTCAGCAGTGCACTGTTCTTAGGCTTGCTGGTCACCTGCACCATGATATCATGCAATCAACTGCTTCCCATGACATCAAATGATAAACTGCTTTTTTTGCATTAATCTTAATCACACCTGCATGATTATGAGCAGGTAATAGCCCGATATATTGAAGTTCATATTCCGCACTTAAAGGCACAAACAGAAATTTTAACCTCTCTCCTCACTTGCTTGCCACTTCCTTCTCCTGCAGAAAAGCTTTCTGAGCCCTTTCAACAAGTTCCCTTTCCACCTTTCCCAAGATATAACAGAAGTGAGGTTTTCCACAGACAGCATCACTAAACTAGGACTGCACCCATTTTCCTACCTTTGAGAAATAAACCACAGCCTGAACCAAGTTTTGCCCATGACAGTAACTGTTGAAGGAACTCCCCCTGTCCTTATCTTGATATATGAACCCTTCTTTGTATTTTCTCTCCCCTGTCCAGTTGAGGAGGGCAGTGACAGATCGGCTTGGTTGGGCACCTGGGATCCAGCCAGGGTCAAGCCACCACAGGATCAAACCCTAGTCGAGTACACAAGCTGGCAAATGCAGCAAGAGGTCTTGAATTACATCAAATTTTCTATTGCAGGAATGTACCTCATTGCTCAAGTCCAAAATGGTTAATCCTTTCGTAACATTATACTTCGCAGCGGCACTTTGGTGAAAAAAGCAACTAAGCAGCCATCCAGGGCAACAAGCACAAGAAGGTTCAGAGAAATGATGGGAATCTTATTAAACGTTTGCAAACCTCTTTCTCCCCCCCCGTCTCCCCATCCCAGCGGGTTCATTACAGTTACCTGATGAGCTGTTCCACTTTAACGTTAGAAAGAATTTCTTACAAGAAATGCCTTGCAAGACCTTGGCTACAAAAAGATTTTTACAGTATGTGATAAAAAGTTTCTATTCTCTTTCCCCAAATAATTCTTTCCATTTTCTTTTGCAATAAAACCATTCAGGAAAATTAAACATAGAATTTTAAATTTAATAAAATTAAGTGGATACAAAAGGAAGCTACTCTCTGTCTGCAGTTCCCTAATGTGACATCTCTACTGTTGGGAATAATGAAGGAACTGAATCTTAAACCAAGATTATTTTGTGAATCAGGGCAGAGTACAAACTACTCCATGTTAAATGTGATGCATTTCCTCACTGACAGTCACTAACAGGGTTACAAAGACAATGAATTGGAGCTATATGAGGCTATTAGGCTGCCTACTCTAGTCACAGATTTGTCTACAGCAATACAGAATGTATTGGATCAGCAGAACATGAGTATTTCCACTGAAAATATTTTTGCTTTTCTATCTTAATATGTTAATAGTCCATCCTGCTGTAATTTAGATGTGAGACCACCAGGACGTAAATGCATACATAATGCAGACATAAAGTCCCCAAAAACATTTCCAAGATCACTAGTGGGAAATAAAGTACTTATGAACCCCCCAAAAGGGAGATAGAAGTTTTATTTTCTTAAGCATAAGGTTATTATCTATTACAAACCTGCATCTTTGCTGCCTACCTTTATCTCTTGCTGCCATAAGAGAATCCAGCTTTAAGTTTCACTAAACAACAGCATCTCCAGATGTTGTACTTCATTGCTTACCTCATCTTTCTTCCCCTCCACCTCAAACTGTTCAGCATTACTGCAATGTTTTAACATGAGCCATGTGCTCCAATTACACTTGTCTCCAGGAACTAGTGCAATAAAAGAGCAGAACTACACACTGCTCCTCCACATAGCTTTATTACTACTGTTTCAGCTTGGTCTCAGTATTCCCCTCTATGATGGAGAGCCAACACAGATTTAATCAGTATAGAGTCAACATATTGAAACTATTTCATTTGTTAACCGCCATACAACTCCCCTTCCTATGCCTGAAAATGCCGTGATTTAAGACAGGATTCACACTCCTTACCTACCGGGCTGGAAAGAAACATCTGACTATGATATAGCCTTTACCTTGCCTGAGAAGAGAAATGGAGTTACATGTCCATAAAAATCTGCTACTGACTTTAGAAGAAGAAAATGTGTTGGTTTAAAACAGATATGAACAATCAATCTTGAGATTACAACCTTTGAAACAAAGGTTTACCTGTTCGGATGTCAAAGCCTTCAGGCTGAGTCAGACCATCAACGATCAGCTGCAGCGTGTGCACCGTTGTATTTAGCCTTTTGGCTGTGCCTTCCAGTCCTTCCTTTTGAATTACTGCATTTACTTTTTGCTGCATATCTGATTTTCCTATGTCATTTGCATTTCCCCCAATCAACGACAAAAAGCTGGGAAGTTCAGAGAAAGATATAGAGAGAGATTTGTAACATCCTTTAGAGGGGCCTGAACCATTGCTATATTTAGGGGTTTAAATTACTTCTGCATTGATGTGTGAATAAAACTTCTGCTAAACTAAAATATGAACAGCAAACAGTTTGCCAAGTGGATATCCTATCAACTCATCACTGATCAGAGACGTACATGGAAACATAAGAGCCTACTAGTATACATGTATCTCTCGGAATAGATTACAACACTAGAAGCTAAGTTTCAGAATGAAAATCACTTCTCAGCCTGATGAGTTCATCTCATGCTAAACCCACATCAGATTATGACTGAAAGATGCCTTTTGCCATGAAAGTTCCCTAGAAGCAACTGAGAATTCTATAATACTGTCAATTTTGTCACTATCATTCAAATTAAAATCAATGGTAACTAAAACACCAACGAACATTTAAAATATGCAATTAATATGAAGACTCCACAACAAAACTTCAGGAAAACTTTACATAAAATACTTGTCTGTGAACTTTGTTACTAAGGACAATTAGTTTTTTAGAAACTAGGAATTATTGAGTCAAAGTAGTTACACAACACAAGCACACTTACCCTTCCCTATTGTCACATACATACACACACACACACATTGCAGGTTGAGACACGTTTGGACATCTAAAAAGGCTGAGAAGAAATACTTCAAAATAAGCATGTCTTCATCCATGATCTTTTTTAGAAGTAAAAAAAGTCAAAACACACTTACTGAGGTTTTCAGTTCAGCAACGTTGGCACAAATGCCAAGAAGCACTGAGAATAGATGACAAAAATTCACATGCAGACCCTTCTCACTCTCAGGAGTGACGCTCTAGATGATCTTTATTTATCACTGAATAAATGCCTGTATTTTACTGAAGGACTTAAAAAAGCAAAATAAGCCTTTAATGGATATAAAGCAATGAAAATGAGGATGTGGCTCATAGAAACTGAGCTACATTGTACTAAACAAAGCCATTTGTCCGTTTCCCAGTAGACACTTCTGTTATCCGTCCTGGTGCTCTGCATCTCACCATAGGTAAGTCTCTTCCACCCTGCTTTACCATGTCCCTTATTGCTGGAGGGAGGCACATGCTTTTTTGCATGTCCTCCACCACAGCAGACAAGTAGAATTATTGTCCCTGTCCTCCAGATGAGCAAGTGTTCCTTCCAAATTCCTAAAAGAGATCCCTCCTTCCTGTCCTTATCCTACTTCGCAACAGGTGTCAACTATGAGCCACAAAAGAAGTGCTGACCAGCAGGTTCATGCCCTGCACTTGTGAATGGCAGGAGATATTCCAGCTCTATAAGAAAGCAAAAACTCCTTCCAGCCCCTCTTTCACAGTGAGAAATACATGCTGTGCTTTTATCAAAACCTGAGGCTTTGGTAGGGGACACAGTGGAGTTGTTTTTGTTTTGTTGCTTCCCTTTTTTTTAACCCAGCTGACATTTTTTCAGGTGGTAAAAAGTTACATGCACTGAAAAAAAGAAACCTAATCTTGTATTGAGAAAATACAGATTGAAGGAACGTAATTAAAGCAACATCCAGCTTGCAGTAAATCACAACACTGATCTTTGACCACAAGGGCAAAGCTTCACTTCGAAATGTCCACTGATTTCACCAAAAGGAGGACATCTGTTGAAACCAGCTGTCAGGACTACTTTTGTGCAGATTTCAAGTGCAAGCATGGCGATTTAAGTGTATTGCTAGCTCAAGTGCATAGATTTAGTGGTGATACAGATAACAGTAATATAATTTTCATGTTAATTCTTAGTGTCCATAGATCTTTCATGCGGCAATGTATGCAGAAAAAAGTAAAAACTAATAAATATTCACTGGATGATGCTGTTCTCAGGATTTACTTGATTTTGCTTCCACTGACTGCTTTTGAACTTTTGACATCACTATCTGAAGTAGTTTAAGATGGTTTGGAAACAACATAAAGCTAAAAAAACATGCAAAATTGCTTTTAACATTAAATACGAATTTTTCTTTGCTATAAACTAACAACAACACTACTACTCAAATATTTTCTCTATTAAGAGCCTACATACAAAAAGTATCAGACCTTTTATGAAACCATATTCTGTTGGTCTCAAAGGAGCACCAAAAGCGGTTGCAATGACAATACTGAAAGTGGTGTAGGTCCAGGCGAAGCGCTCTTCACAGAACTCTTGGGGGCCACTTGCTGCTCAGTTGATGGATGGACAATGCCCCACTAGAGCGCTAGTGACAGGCAGCAGCTGCCCCGGCTTTGACTGACATGCCAGATGTAACATGACAAACCCAACCGGCCTCATGACTCAACCTTCTAAATAATGTATGCTTTACCTCCTGCCCCTAGAAACAAGTTTGCTGACACTCATGTACTTGGCTTTATTTCACTTCAAATGGAAATTCAGCTTGAGTACCTCCGAGGATCACTTTCTCACCATCAGGATTTTGCAGGAGTGCATTCACTTTGTAAATTGATAACAGGGTGGGTTTCAACCACATGGACTTGTCACCAACATATAAAACCCTTGTTACATACAAAACTGTCAAACGTGTGGATAATGCAACCAGAATGCACAGTGCTATGTGCAGGCTGCTGGCAAGAGAACCAGCCTGAAACAAGACACAACCCAGGTGCCTGAGCCCTCAATTACTATTCATGAAAGTTATTTTGCCCTCTCCTCTTCCTCTGTCTCCCCTATCCTCCGGAAATCCCAATGAAAGCATTTGCCTGATTCCTCATCTAGGCAAGGACAGTAGGTTTGGGACCTGGGTTATCAGATACAGTTGTTTAAACAGCTTAACATCGCTACTGCTCCAAATAAAATCTTGACTCCACCTGAAGGTCCTGTTTAAACACGTGCCCAAGCTGAAGTACACGAGAAGTCCCCCTGGCCTCATTTGAGTGATTAAAGTTCTAAAAACCAGGCATTTGGTTAAGAGTATTTCAGAATGGCGAGGCATTTCATAGGCAGAACAGAGCACTGTAACAAGAAACAGCGCGTACATAGATGCAAAAGAATTATCTTTAACAGAAACGACGTCTTTCTACTTGGGAAATTCTCACCTTTTTAGGTTAGGTTTTAGTAAAAACCTATGTATTAAAGTATTTTCAAATAATTTTTTAGTGATTATAGATGTAGTTTTTAAAGATACTGTTGAATCTAGTTATATATTTAATGTATCATTTTCACTCAAATGAACAAAGCGTGAGGGCACATACAATAAGAAAATCAATATAAAGCACAAATCTCTGACTGACAAGTGGCACGTTATATTGATCGTTTCTATTTTTAAATGCCATTGCTAAGAACAAAGTTAAATGCTTCCTTATTAAAAAAGCAGCCAACAACTTCCTTCGATAGCCATTTCAAGGTCAGAAAAAGAGGATACGGTCAGTAATAAGACCAGGATACGGCTATGGGGTAGGGGGAAAAGGGTTTCCCTTACTTTAGATGTTTTGTTATTCGTCATGTTAAACTATCTCACTACAATCTTTGAAAGATCTCACCCAATCTGTAAATGGCAGTTCCAGCTGCACAACATCAGAACATGAATAATGTGTGCAAAACTGAACTCTCTTCAAGTATTTTCCTTGTGTGTGAACTAAATAACGTGTTACAGTACATCAAGCGCTATGCTTATCTACTAGAAAGATAAAACTTAGAGAAAAATTAAAAGAAGTGAAAATGGGAAAGATAAGGTATTTTTTCCTGAAAGTGAGGTCACTTAATATATATTGTCCTGATTTCCTCGAATGTTGAGAGTCTGAACGAATGGCAAAATTTCTGTTCAAGGCACTCCAACTCAAATAAAAGCTGCTGGAGTCTTAGGAGAGTCAGAACAGAGCAAAATTTAGCTGGTTTAGAGACTTTGAGGTTTATGGTTTTGAGATTTAGGGGATACTCAGAAACCTCTGCAACTACCTTAGTTATAATAGCAACCCTTGCAGTGTTACAGGACCTGCAGAGAACGGTCATGGCTAAATCACTGATGTTTTTATTTAATACATAATTTCATCCATCTTACCCAGATAAAGAAAGAAAAGTAGCATAAATGTAACAAATAAGCACATCGTGTTCACTTAACGTACACATCTGCACAAAATCATAGCACAGCCCTTGCAATGCTTAAAAGATAATGCAAATTTCAGTGGAATGCAAAAAACAGTCAGGAAAGAGTAAAAATATTACCAAGGGAAGTTTTCAGTAAATTTTTAAGAAGTTACTTTAAACCCCCCCAAAAAGCTTCTTATAATGTGCAGGAGTTCTAAAGCTTTACAAGGGTTTTAGTCACAGTCATTTCTGTTTTATGTAATCATTTCCAGCAACACGACTTAAGAGCTGGGAGTACTGGATTCATTACATTAAAGCAACATGATATGCCATTACATCTTGTCACAGTGCACACATGAATTAATGGTAATGCAACATAATCACTCTGAAAACAAAACAACTTCGCATTAACATGCACTTTGTTAGGCAAAATGCACATTCATGACAGTAGCAAACTGAAATTATGCAGACATTTGTTTTAGTAATGTTTTGAAACACAAAAACATTATTTAATGCAGATGTTGACTCTTCTTGCTCTGACTGGTGATACGGATCCTCAATTTTTGACTACCCATGCAGATTATACATTGAACAATATTTGTGCATTACTCTCTGTAGATAGTTGCTATGCACAGAAAGTTAAAGTTTCAATTGCATTTAAAACAACTTACGTGGTAGAGATAAGCCTTATGTGTCTTAGAGAAGGAAATTTAACCAGAATTCTCCCTCAAATGCACAAATTATTAACATTATAATTACCTGACTGCATGCAGAAGACCAGAAAGCACTCAGATAGCTCATGACATTTTGAATGTGTAAATCTAAGAAACAATGAGTTTCTAAATGAGAAAAGAAATTAAGACACAGTGCAGCCCAGCCTCTTTGATACCCTACCCTTGGGCATGCTGTTGCTAGCTGTTTTCATGACTACTGATATATCATGTAACCGAAGCGTAACCTGAGATACAAAATAGGGAAACATGTTGAGTTACCCACAGAGAATTAGCACCCTAAGTATTACAGTTAAAGGAGATATTCCCATTAAAAAAAAATAATCTTTTAATGCAACCAGTAAGAATTTAAGTAAGTTTCAAAAATTTCAACAGATGAAGAAATACCACTTGATTTATAGGTCTAGTATTTACAGTGTAACTGGAGCAAAATTCTTTGTTATTTCCAAGTTCTTCTAATAATTCTTGTTAATGGTATGTTTTACATCACATAAAAGTTTTAACATGTCTTCACTGGATGGCAAAAGCCTCTTCTGCTCTCACATTTACTGACAAGATCCCTTTCAAAAAGACATCCTCTAAACATGCAGCTACTAAGTTAATAGTCAGACCTGTGAATGAACTGGCCTTCTGAAGGGATGAAGATGAACTACATTTATTAGGCATGGTGGCCCCGCTTTTGCAAGTGTTCTATTTAATTAGGGTAGCTGTTTTCCTATTGGAAATAGTCATAAAGGTTCATTAATTTACAGAGCTTAACTTTTTTAGGCCTTAGACTGTACCGAAAAGTATTATTTTCACATTTTACAGTATCTTGAATACACACAGGTGTGTACATGCAAATACAGCCACCTTAAACTGGAGGAAAGATGTTTCTGGTGACTTGGTAGTGAGTTTAGGGATTGACATCCTACCACAGTAAAAACTTCCATCCTCTGTAAAATATTCACATGTAGACTGCATTGTTAAATATAATACAAAAATTTGTTTTCATTGGTCAAACACCACATCAAATAACTGTTCCCTCCCTGATTTCTCTTCCCCTGAAGCATTGCCTCAGTTGCTCAGTTACAAGTAGGGGACATGGACAGAAGCAAACCAGCCTGGCAGTGAACTGGAAATGCCATCAAAGGCCAAATGTGATGTTGCATAAATGGCAGGAGAGGAAGACTGCTTTCTTTTGGTGGTTTCCCCCTAATCAACGGTTTTCCTTCTGCACTTTCTTACATGTCAGTACTTGTCTTCCAAGCTAGCAAGTGCAGCTTTTCAGCATAGCAACTGAGATATTATGGATCAGCTGCTACATCCAACACGGAAGAAGTAGCAGAAACACCAGAGAAATGATTGAACCATCTAGAACAGAGTATAAAATGTTATAAACATGAATGCTTTGCTGAAAGGGCAAACCCAAATGTTTTACTTTGGTGAGGGATAAGAACATGAATGAGTGCTTTGCTGCATCCTCTTGGGATTCTTACGTCCTTTTGGGATTATTAAGCAGCATTATCAATACACAGGGAAGGGTGAGACACGAACCTTCAGTGCAAGTCATTCTGTTCAGTATGTAAAACTCAAACTCTTCTCTTAAAGCATAACCAACTGCATCCAGCAGTGCTATCCATCCTCCAGGCAAGGTTCTAAACCTGTGTAATTAGCCAAGGAAGATCCTCACCTGCATTATGCTAAATCACGACTTCAGTTGGGAAAATATTTCTAAGTCGGACTGAAACACAACCTGTCTGCCAGATGCTGCAATCTGTGAGCAGCAAAACCACATTCTGAGTGCCAGCCTTCAGCCAAGAACACTTTTATGAGATTGAAATAAAAATGAGTAAATGTTAAGATTCAGTCGAACGAAACCAACTGCCCCCAGCAGACTGACACAACACAGAAAAAACATTGTGTTTTCTTCCCAGCATTTCAGTTTATAATCATAACCTGGTTGTAACTTCTTGAGACTTCCTAAATGTTTCCTTGGTTTTTCTACCCGTTACTTTACAATATGAACCAAGAAATTTGATATGCTCTACATGCTGTGTTAACTGTATGTAGAAGATTCTGCCCCTATAAACTGGTTGTCACATACAGTCTTTTCAGAATCTTAAAACACAGCTCTGCTTTGCAGGAAAATACGCTGTCTACAAAGTTTGTATTTACTTATTTAACCTATAGGAAATTCCAATTCATAATACTTAGAGGTGTCCCTAAGTTTCATTGCTGCACATGACAAAGCCAAGCTTTGACAGTGTGGAATCCATTAACAATAAATGTCGGTCATCTGCAAAGTGCGTTAAACCACCAGTAGGATGTTTCCCAATTCTTTTGCAGAAATTACACAGATTTTAAGTTAAGATGTCCGAATAGCATAAATCAATCATACCAGCACCAGTTGTGCCACTGTAGTAAAGATTACATCAGTGTTTCCATTATAAACCCCTCATTTTTCAGGGGTTTCTAATTCAGCCATAAAAATTGGCTCCAGCCTAAAGCTTGGCAACCCAAGTCACCACTTGGGAGCAATTCCTTTAACCATTTCATTTTTTTTTTGTGGGGGGGCATTTCAAGGTACGAACTAGTTCAGAAAATTGGTGGTTTCAAATTTTGGTGAACTTCTATCCCTCAAAAACGTTTTTAAAACTGATAATTTTGCATGTCATAAATCTGTAACGTGGACTGCTGCTCTTGGGTAATTTGGATTAAAGCAGTGGATTAAAATCACCACCTTATTTTGTTTGAAAAGAAATGTGATTTCCCATGAAGACTTTTAATCTAATAAAATGTCCACAAACTATTTTCTCCTGGCAAGATGTGGTAGACATTGCATGAGGAAGCCTTTACGACTCATTTACGCAGCATCTATTCCGTTCATATTCATTTCTGCGGGAAGAGGTAGGTAACACTGCATTTTGATGCCTTAAACAAAATCTACCCATCCTCGAGACAACAATTCTGCCTTTTGGTAGCACAGATCCACCTGTGAGCTTGACATTGCCGTTGTCAAAGTTCTGTGCAAGCACAGAAAAAGAAGAAATGAATACTTTGAAAGCAGCGAAGCACCAGAACCCTTTAAAAGTGTATTTTGTTAAAAACTTTATGTATTAAATGTTCACTTTAACTCACTTCTAACAGACTCAATTTTGCTCATGCACATTGATTGAAACTGTAAGAATTATCAAGTAGGTTTTAAACCTAGTTTTGTTCTAACACCCTAAAAAGTCCTTCAGATATTGGTTATTTCGGCAAGACACCTCAAATCAAGAATATTAACATGATTGGTAATGTTTAATTCAGAACCTTCAGGCTCTCAGAAGCTTTCTCATGAACACAGGCTCAGCAGAAGGCGATTACAAGCCCAGTCCCATGCACTGCCTATCAAAGCAAGCAGACGTCGTCAACAGCCCTGATAAGCTTTGGAGTGAATTCTCCATGCAGTCTGAATTCCTAGAAGAATTTTTTCTTAATTCATATTTAGGCAGCAAATTGGTTTGGAAAATCATTTCCATAAGTTCCAAGAAGCCCAACAGCTCACATGATTTTGTTGAAAAGTAATTTTAAATATATAATCGTTGCTAAATTATAGCATTAGTTGCTTGAGGGGAGGATGTCTGGTTTATATTTTAGCCCTTATGTCATGAGTGTCAACTTTTAATATTATGCTTCTTGGGTTTCATCAGTTTGATGCAGAGCTCTATTTTCTTTTCTGCAAACAGCTATTTGCAATGAAAAAAACATCAGAGGTATTTGCCCCCTTCCCCACACCATTCTGTGATAGCAAGCTAGTGCATATGAATACAATCTATACATAAAAGTTATCACCTTCATATTTAACAAGCTTTCAAGAAAACTATATTTTGATTGTAAGAAGAAGAAAATTACTGTTGAACATAGAGCACATTTACAGAAAGCACTTTATGACCCTTTTTCCCCCCACATCAAACTATGTGTACAGATACTCATAAACATAAAGAATCATAGAATCATAGAATAGTTAGGGTTGGAAAGGACCTTAAGATCATCAAGTTCCAACACCCCTGCCATGGGCAGGGACACCTCACACTAAACCATCTCACCCAAGGCCTCATCCAACCTGGTCTTGAACACTGCCAGGGACGGAGCATTCACAACCTCACTGGGCAACCCATTCCAGTGCCTCACCACCCTAACAGGAAAGAATTCCCTCCATATATCCAATCTAAACTTCCCCTCTTTAAGTTTTAACCCGTTACCCCTTGTCCTATCACTACAGTCCCTAATGAAGAGTTCATCCCCAGCATCCCTATAGGCCCCCTTCAGATACTGGAAGGCTGCTATGAGGTAAAGCGAGAAGTAAGACAACAGAGAAAATGCCCAAAGAAAACAGAAAAGACTGATTCAGTTACAGAGACAGATGCTATGCTTGGTACTTCTCTGGTGTTCCATTAGCAGGTATTGTTATTGTGTTTTTATATTTGTTTTAATATCAACTGATATTCTTTGGTGTACAGCACAACACCTACAATACGAACTTGGATCTATATACTTCAGTTGCAAATTCAGTCTAGGAGGTGAGAAACAGAGAATAGACAATGGCACAGCTGGAAACTTTAAAGTAGTTGCATTAGCCAAAGAGAAATGACACGATAGGTAGCAGCGGTCTGTAGCCACACCATACTTCTGCAATGGCTTTGCAGCTCTCAAAGTCTGAGTTTGACCATGAGCACATTTTAAGAATCACCAAGGTACCTTCCAAGCAGTGTTGGCAATGCAATAGGTCGCAGCCTCCTCTCTGAATCATGCATAAGCCCGTGACTCAAACCACTATTTTTCAGTTGAGATGTAAAACTTGTACTCATTAATTTTTATTTATTCTTATTAGTCTTAATTCTGGGTTCCCAGCCGAATTCCAAATCATGGTTACATGATCTGTGCTACCTACTAAAATATTCTCCCAAATGTCAACTCTATGTGAATCTCTGAGCTACCCTCTGCAGTAATAAATCCCACTCACCCCCCTTCAGATATAAAAGCAATCCGTGCTACTCTAGAAGCCAAGTCACAATTTGTTATTTCTGACAAACCCTTGCAATGGTGTTGCATGCAGATGATTTCCAGCAGTATCCCACCATTAACTGGCTACACTTCCCTGCTCCCTGAAACAGTCTTTTCACATCAGCCTTTAGGCAAAGCTAGTTAACACTGAACACTTTACTGATCTTTTTATTAGGATGCTAGGGCCGAAAAGCTAAATGACTATTAACCAAATCCTGACTACTCAACGTTTAAATTGCATAAAAATATTAGAAAGGAACATTAATTTTGAGTAACACTATTTATTTTTACACTGACTCGCTCCAAATAATCTGTAGGGGTGACCAAGCTTTCCTACTCTATAAGCCACCTAACCAAATGTAAGACATCATTAAGATCAGGGCCTTGCCCATTTTTTCCTACAGCTATTCATAGGGCAGATAACTAAGAAATGCTGATGCATGAGAAAAAAAAAGGGAAATAGTCACAGAAAAGGAGAAACCAGTTACCTACACACCACACAAACAGCATGCACTCTAACAAGCAATTGCACAGAGCATAGAGTGTAGGGAAGGTGTCCTAACAAATGCAAGGTTCTGTAAGAGTTTTTAGATAAGAAACTCAAGCTTCATGAATTCAGAAATTCAGCATATCTCTGAGGCTTAAAGATGGCTTTGTTTATAAAACAGGAAGCATGTTCTCAACAGAGATCATAAGAATCCTGAAGCATCTAGCTACTGCTGATATTAGCTCCAGCTCATTTTAAGAAAACATCCTTTTCACTGCAAGTCACCCCCAAAAATAAGTATGTGCTGGTTTATTGTAGGAGATAATACTTTCTCAAGAGGACAAGCAGAGTCGAATTTCAATCAGGGCTGATGATAGTAAAGATCATAGCTTCTACTACCATACAGCTGCAGTATGCCCTAACCAGAAGCACACATGGATTCCTAATTGCTGTTTTCTGGCCTACACAAAACCCATTCTCTTCTTTTAGCTAAAGGTCACTTAGCAAAACTACCATGGTGTGCATGTGCTTGGGATCTTAACATACACATCTTAATTAGATCTCACAATATCAGAATTTAACTTTAAAGGATGACACATCCTCACATATATCCATGCGCTTTTGTTCACACACACCCCCTCACACAAATTCTGGTGGCCAAAATTCATCAAGTATGAAGTTTGATTGGCACGTGCTGAACATAAGGAATAACGTAAAAGCAGTTCTTAATGATGCAGAGGTATTAAAACACTGCTGACTGAAAATTTGCACCATATTTAAATTAGATTAAAGAGCAAATAAAATTGTTTTCCTTATGGCCTTTCATATAATATATGGGGATAAGATAGAAGAAAAAAACCTCAATTTTGTAGGCATTTTTAGAACAAATGATTTGTCTCCATATTTTGTGAACTAAAAATTCAAACTGAAAGCCATCTCTGGCATAATGAGAGCTGGCAAACAAAGGAATTGAGAAAAGTGGCCTCAAAGAGGTACAAAGAAGGCAGGATCACAGGAAGAAAGTCTGGTGAAGGTTTGAAAATTCACTGATTTCCTCACTAGAAAATAATGTGAAAGCAACAAAACCCCATAGAATAAAGATTTGCATGCATGTAGAAGGCAAAACACACCAACTGAAACCCCTTGCTTGTACACAACTTTTGAAACATAACTTTTTCTTGAAGAAAGGCGAGAACGCATCAAATCAATGTGTTCCTGTCTTAAAAGGCAGAGCAGGCTGTTGTCAGAAATAGAAGTACTTTCATTTTACAAACTGACAGCATCAATGCTTGAAAGAGCTTCCAACTGCTTACCTCATTGCAATGTTGTAAGACTCTGGATGAATACAAGTTTGGTCCAAAGGATTGGGCTGTTGCGAGGCATATGGCACTGGTTTGCCCTTCTTTTTACCCTGCGCACCTGCTTTAGTCATAAAGGCAGGACTTCCAGGTTCTTTTTTATTACTACTGTCAGAAAGCAAAAAAGGACATGTCATTCTTAACGAACGAAATCCCAGCCAAGTGCCCACCTGTGAAATCAGACTTATATGTAATCTTCATTCTTTAAAATGAAAACAGTACAAACCCCCTAAACGGTCATTGTGGGTGAATCTTAACTATAGAATTGAAATGTAACATATACATGTATGCATAAATTAACTTACAATAGAAACAAACATTGGGAAGGGATTCTGTGCTTCATCAAAACTTCTTCATGATGACAAGATTATAAATAAAACAATGGGAACAACTGCATTTACCCACTTGATAAAGATCTTGTGAGGATATTTTCATACTTGACTGTCAGTTACTAGAATCATAGGGTGGTTTGGGTTGGAAGGGACCTTGAAGCTCATCCAATTCCAACCCCCTGCCACTAGACAAGGTTGCTTCAAGCCCCATCCAGCCTGGACTTGAACACTGACAGGAACAGGGCTAGAGGTCAAATCTGCTGCTATTTCACAATTTAGAAACAATTTTTGCAGACATATCTCAATGGAGCTTTCCTTTAAACTTCTTAAATACATGACTGGCTCCTAATCAGTTACCATTTGGATTGGCCTTTTTTGTGGGGTTTTTTAATTAGCTAGATAATGAAACGGCTCCAAATTCTCAGGGAGAGCCCTGGACAAATTGCCTATATTGGTAGGAGCGCTTCACAGAAGACAGGAGAGAAAGAGATCTCTCTTTTTGTGTGTAGCATGTTTACAACCGGCACGCTTCTTCCCTTAAAGTTTCCCTTCAGCAAAAGAATGCTCAGGATACAGTAAAGGCATCAAATGACTCCCACTGGCAAAGGCTCCTTTCTTGACTGCTTATTCTTGTTTCCTAAATCACAACTAGCTCCCGCTTTTGCAGGACAAAAGAGAACGCACTGATGGACCTTGAACTAGCACTTGCAGTTTGGGCTTTACCTACGCATTCACTGTCAGCAGAAGCACAGACATAGCGTTTTCCATATCAATTTTAAAAATAACCACCATTTCTTAACTTCCAAGTAGAAAGCACAAAACCTAATTCACACAGCACTCTGCAGCCATCCACATCAGAGGGGACCGGAATGAAACCTTCTCGAAGTCCATTTAAAACATGTTTGGTTTTGGCCACCTGGGCCCAAAAGAAATGTTGTGGTGGCAATGGTGTTAGAGCTTTATTTTGGCCTCAAACTCCACAGTTGTAACAGATTTCTCAGGTTATACAGTGTTCTCATGTTTTATGGGATCTGACTAACATCAGAAGCATGCTCCAACAAGGGGGAAAAAAACTGTTCTTAAACATTTCACCAGTGAACTTTTTTTGAGGGATAAAAGGCATCAGCCTTTCCTCCCCTGTGCTGCATTGCAGCGTTTGCTAGAACAGATCTGTACAACACAACACTTACCGATCATCTACAGCCTTGAAAGCAATTTCTTTGGTCTTCTGGTGCTTACAGCATGCACCATTTGGCCTGCAGCATGTTCCTCCCTGCCAGATGGGCAACCAGTCTGGATATCTTCCACCCGGGCAGTAAGCCAGTCCTAATGTGCCTACCTCCTGCCTGGAAGTTACGTGTGTGCTGTTTGGCCAGCAGCAACTGGGAATACAGTATTGCTTCTGAGCCTTGGGTTGGCGGAAAAATAGCATGTGCTGCCCAGGAAAATACTTTTTGAGAAGAGTCAATGGCAAAAGGGTGGGGATGGTGCTGCTGCTGTGCCCTTTCTCAGTTCTTTATGTTGGAAGGAAAAATGGAAAAGGCAGAAGAGACACTGCACCAGAAGGGGCACTTTCAGTTGTGGAAAGGAAGGATTTCAGGTCAGCACGAGCACAATGAATGGTTGCAAGAGGGAAAGGCTTTGTATAGAACCAGGGAACAGGATGATGCACTGTTGACACATGGGAAAGGGCCTCATATTTGAGACAGAAGGCAGTCGCATCACGCTCGCTAGGCACAGGAATACAACACAGAGTTTGATCCAGGCAGCTTTTCAACTTTCCAGGTAACAGAACTGAAGCTATCCAAAAATCCACCCTAGTTGTGTGTTCACCACATTAAAAAGGAATGTACAAATGTCTGAATTATGCTTGAAATACAAGCCTAAAGCTTTCATATCTCAGACCATGACCCTATTGCACACCAAAGTTCTTATACCAATTCAGTGGCAAAATCTGTAATTAAACTTACATACTTATTGAAACCCTGACTTAGAGGACTTGGCTAATAAGCCACGATTATTCAGAGGAAGAAGTTTGACTTCAAGAACTTTATTTGTTAAGAGGTTGTCTTTCAGAGTGCAAAGGCCTAAGATTCCACAAGTCTCAAACCTGAATACAAAACAGAAAAGGGAAAAAGTCTTCTCATACTATTTTGGACAATTTAGGCAAGATAGCTAATATCTCTATTACCTGCAGAAGGTCTTTATATATTCTTGATTGAATCTGATGAATCCAGCACACTGTTGGAACGATTTGGGACCCAGACCTTTAACTTCCTTGAGCTGTTCTCGGTTTATAAATGGTCCATTCTTCTCTCGCCATTCAATTATATTTTTAGCTCTGTTAGCATTCAGTCCTGCAATGTGTCTAAGAGCCAAGTTTATAGAATGCATTTATTACCATTGACCGGTCATTAATACAAGTGACGCATTAACACAAGGATACACATTACTATAGAATATCTGGTTTACAAAACTTGAAAACAGCAAAGAATTATTTGCAAATAGACTCTCAGGCCAAAAGCATCATCTGAAAAAGTATCTTTTCTCTTAGTCCTATGGAAGGAATCCACTCAAGTCAACAAAACTTGGTACAGCAATACGCTTCTGCACATACCTAACTGGTAAGCCACGGACGTGGCTTCTTTATGATCTGTTGGCTATTTCTGTAATGCCAGTTCAATTTCTTATGTCTTATGGCCTGCCCCCAGCTGCCTGCTCCAGGAAACAATGTGGGAGGAGGATTCAGGACACCTACATTGTTCCTGTGTGAACAGCCCTCTCCCAGCTGTTCCCTTACAATGGTACCACAAGACCACATAGAACGGCTGGTGTCTGCTATAGAGAAGAAGAGTAGCTGGAAGCAGCTTGCCTTCCTCACACAATTTAACAGATCCACAAAGCTTGTCCCTTTTCTCTCAGGTGCTCTTGAGATAAAAGAGCAGCCAGGAACAAGTCGCATGAGTTATTCTGAGGGCAACTAGATGTGGCAAAAATCTTATCTCTGAAGTGCAACTGCAGTTAGCCAAGTTCTGTCAGGAACCAGTGGGCTTGCTGCACATTTTCTGTATGTACTCGTGGCACTAGAAAAGGAAATGTCACCCATCTGGCTCTATATATCAGATGCCGCTGCTGTAAGTCAATGGCAGCAGAGATCTGTTTGTGGAATGGCACAGACCGATTCCAGAAAAACCACCAGCAAACCTAGCAAAAAAGGTAAAAATCAGAGGGAAAATAAATAAAGAAAATCTTTCCATTATTCTCATCCTCAACAAAATTTAAAAAATAAATAATCCAAAGTTGGTGAAATCTCGGAATTTAATTCTAGACACACACCTTTAACCACAGAGAAAATATTAATCATTAGGACTGGAATTTCATAATGTTTCCAAGTGCCCACCCACTGCACTTGCTCAGGTAGGCTTTTATTAAAGCAACGAAAGCTGGTCAGCCTCATTTACCAATTAGCTAACGCTTGCTTTCTTACTAAGAGCTGGTCTAAATCTGAACGTAGGTGAAACAGAACGTATATCAAGAGTCAAGCTGAGAGCTGGGTACACAGAAAAAGAATATGGAAGAGAAATGAGAAAACTAAAAAGAATGAGCCTCCTCCAAAATATGGAAAGAAGTTTTCAAGAATGATTACAAAGGGTTAAAAAATTAATGATAAAGCTAGCAAAAGTACATTTTTCTTAACCTTGATACCTAAAATAGGTGTTACCAAGAGTAGGGATATTCCTTTTCTTCCTCTCCTACTACAGAGGATGAGAGCTCTTCTTAGAGGCTATTTAGCTAAAGATTTCTGAATTCTGCACAGTTGAGAGAGAATAAGCTTCCAATTTCTAACCAAAAGAAATAAAATCCTGAACATTTTCCAAGCAAATATGGCATATTATTTAAAAAAAAAAAAAAAACAAACAGTAAAAAGGGATACATTTTTCGGCAGTTTTCCCTTAAATCTTTCCTTTTCTCCTTTCCTCGCCCAACTTTTACAACCTGTTCCACTTCGCAGTACCTATAAAAATACCTTCTAAGAGCCATTTGAAAAGTCCTTTCTCAGTGAAAAAATACAAATTAATTATATTAAGTTTTTCTAAAATTGTAGTGTTGGCTCAACATTTTTAAATCTCTGTTTTCCTCTGAAGGATAGTTTTACCCTGGAGAATCACACATACCCTTAAAAACTGGCTCTTAACAATCCAGTGAAATACTGTCTCAATGTGTCATTTTCGTGTAATTGGAAGTTTAACACAAGAGCCATTTGCTCCAGCTGAGCTTGAGTCAGATGGCAGACTAAACAGAGACTCTGTGATCCAGAGCCATGTAATTACTGGAATAGGAAAGTGTTTCACTCACCTTAATAGTATTTCTGAGCAGATGTTAATATCAACTCCTACAAAGCTGACACACTCTTCAACCACACTGTCCAGAGTTGCTTTGAGCAAAGTCTGTGATACATCATGCTGAGAAACAAAAACGGAGATATCGGGTTACTCAAATACCGAAGAGTACATAAATAAGAACTGCAAAAAATACTAACATTAATAAAATAGTTGCTGGAACTTATCAATTTCTTATGTGAGGGTACCAGTTAAACACAAACCGTAGAACCTATTTTCAAAAGGTCCTGAGTATCTCTTTGAGACATTTTTGTCACGATACAAATCCCTAGAATAAGAGACTTCACATTTCTGTGGGCTTTTTTGGTTAATAACTATTTCCCTGCATGGTGTTAACACAAAACTATGTTAAACACACCATGATTACTCAAAAAGAGTTATGCCTCTATTCATCCACTATGCCTTGTCTTTAACACAAGATTTATTTATCTATAATATGAGTTTAAAAACAAAACAGCATTTTAGAAAGAAGGTTTTTAAAGAAAAGCTCACAAATGTTGTACTTTTGCACCTGCACACAAACGTTTGCAAAACTGTCCTATTTAGGAGCATCACACTACAGTAGTTATTTACTCAAAGAACAAGCAAGGTATTGTATGAGGGTGGGCAATACATAAGGTACATATCAGCCCTGCAGCAACAAAACGTTTCAGATTGTGAACAGACTTTTCTGGGAAGATTGGCAGGTCCTTGACTGAAGCACCACTAATGGAAATTCTTCCATTTTCTCCCTTATTGTTCATAGTGTTTCCCCTTTTTTCCCCTCACTAAAAAAATCAGTCACACTTGTTAAAGTTCTGAAGCTCTAAGATTTCTTTCCCTCCACAAGGTAGGCATACTTCAATCTATAACTGCTAGCTCCCCATACAAGCCCAACAGTGCTTAGAAGTCTGACCTGGAGGGAGAAGCCTCTCTAAATGCAGGAACTAATTCAATCACTATGTTGGCTTAGCTTCAGGGCTCTTATACATCGCTCATGTAAATCTGGGTTGATCTGTTGTGGTTTTGTGATGCATCCATTTAGGACATCAAGCTGGATCCAAGCCAAGTCACCAAACACTTCATCCATTACTTTGTTCTACCTTCTAAGCCATTCAGATCTTTTAAAGATTTCACAGTTAAATTTAACATGCCAACAGCATCAATCCCCGTCTACTAATATTGAAAATTCATCAAGTAGTGCTTAACAACTGATAAAACAATCATAAAACTTATGGCAATGTATTTCATAGCCCACTCTCTTCAGATGATGGTAATGTGATGTATTTTCATGATGCTGTACTTGATACAAGTTACTTACAAACAGGAAGCACAAATTTTGCCAGTATTGTTCCTCCTGTATAAGGTTTGCACACAAAAAGCAACGTACATGCATGAGTACATGCATACGTACATTTGCACATAGTCGGCCTCACAGCCACCAAGTTTAACTTGTACACTTTGCAGATCAAATGCCAGTTTCTACATATTAATGTATTGCTTCTACAACAATGGCTTCTTTTCTGAATAAAGAGATATAACCAAAACAAAATATCCCACACCCTAAAAAGAAGTCTTATGTTTCTAGTTTTCTGACTTACTGAAGATGCAGCTTCCCGTAGTGAGGATGTTCTATGTATACCCTCTTTCTCCTGCCATCAACTGAGTTATGCACTAGAGCTAGAAGCTTCCAGCTCACACACACGCTCATGCAAGGATGAATTTATATAACACAGTACAAGAACCAGAATAAAACCATTCAGAAAGAACACACATTTTCTCTTCTTTGCCAAGTACAGATGGCAAATACTGGGCTAGATTTTCCTTGATGAACCACATATTCAAAATATATTAAAATACTAATACAACTTTTTTTTTCATTAAAAAAATGCAAAGCCCTCAATTTTCTTCTGCTTTTAGTAAAGGCTATGACTCCAGGGTACTTGGAAGTTCATTACCATATAATTTCACAAGTTATATTAACAAGTTCCATTAACTGTAGTAGTTACTGGTATGAAGATAGGCTGAGAAAGTTGGGGCTGTTCAGCCTGGAGAAGAGAAGGCTGCGTGGAGACCTCATAGCAGCCTTCCAGTATCTGAAGGGGGCCTATAGGGATGCTGGGGAGGGACTCTTCATTAGGGACTGTTGCGACAGGACAAGGGGTAACGGGTTAAAACTTAAACAGAGGAAGTTTAGATTGGATATAAGGAGGAAATTCTTTCCTGTTAGGGTGGTGAGGCACTGGAATGGGTTGCCCAGGGAGGTTGTGAATGCTCCATCATTCCTGGCAGAGTTCAAGCCCAGGCTGGACAGAGCCTTAGGTGACATGGTTTAGTGTAAGGAGACTCTGCCCATGGCAGAGGGGCTGGAACTAGATGACCTTAAGGCCTTTTCCAACCCTAACTATTCTATGATTCTATGATATCTTGGTCTAAAACAACTACTTAGAATATAGTCTATGGCAGAGAACTGGGTAGACTGCTGTTTCCCCAGGTTTCAGTCTCATTCCTTAAGATGATGAAGCAGTAAGATGCAGCTATTTGATTCAAAACAGAGACATTCATTGTTGTCTCCACAATGCCTTTACGGCATAGAGGGGGAGCAAAGAAGGTAACCCATAGATCTGGCCTCATCTTTCTAAGCAGTTGTTTGGAAGGCTCGACTCAGCAGATTTATTTCCAGTCTGCTGAAAGTGAAGCTAGGTAGCAACTCAGCCGGCTGTAGTCCCTCCCATGCCAAGGAAACGATATATCACAATCAAAAGGTAAGCATTCTGAAATACCTCTGCTACTGGAAGACAGTCCAGTGCTCACAGATCAACACTTTCAAATGTGAAGTTGACATTTATCTGAAGATTTAAGCTTGTGGGTGCAGTAGTTCCTGTAAAGTTTTGTGCAACGGGATACACACAATTTGGAAAAAACTATAATTTATTCTGGTTTTGGTTTTGGTGCCAGTAAGACAAGAAGTTCTCAGGCCTCAAGATCTCTCCCAAAGATGATTTGCATCTTTTGACTTTATTGCTACTTAACAGTCCACATTAAAAAAACCCAACAGAATAAAACATGCACAAGTTGTTGTATTCTACTCTGGCAACACACAGCAGTCATACCACTTGGAGTGGGCATCACAGCACATATATGAAGATACAGACAAAGTGAATGGGCAGAAGTGACAGACCAGGATAAGCAGAAAACAGCCTGGCTAGAACAATCACTCATCTACCAACTGGTACCTTACAGAAGTAAGACATGTTCAGCCAGTGAATGACATTAGAAAACTTCCCAAACAGCAAATCTGCCTCCCAAGATGCAGCTACTGACCACCACAGCTTCCTTTTGTCTTGATGAAGACATTCTGACATCCCTCTTTACACCGATTCAAAGCAGATAAGCGTTATGAACTTAATTTCTGAAAGTAGTTGATTAAAAACATCATTATCCCAATACCACTGTCAAGACTTACTACTGCTAACAGGTTACACTTCAGAAAGGTTTAAAGTGCAGTGCATTTGCCAGCAATTTCACTCATCATCTCAAATATCAGAGGTTAGATGGTATTTTATACTTCTATGTACTATTTATACGCACTAACGTGGTATCAGATTATTCAGGCACTACTAGAAGCACACATCCTCCATGCTGCTTACTCACTACAACAGGCCTGTAAAGACAGGAATGCCTCTTAACTGTTGTGTTAAGTACATGAGAAGAAAACCTGCAGAAATAAAGACCAAGGCAAATATGCAAGGCTATGAAGGCACCCCTATATGTGAGGGTGTCCCCGCTAAGACTGTTAAGGTTATAAGGATACTCAGAATGGCTACCGTTAAAATATTTACTGCTGGAAGAGTAGATCTGGAGCAGAAGACTTCATTTGGTATGATGATCTCTAACCAGTAGTAAGGATAGATACCCCAATTTAAGGAAACTAGGGCCAGCAGAAACAACGGGCTTGCCACAAACTGCAGGATATCCAATGCAAATCCGAGAACTTTCTTCTACCATCTCTCTGCAGAAGACAGCTGCCTTGCTTCACAGATAGCATTTGGAAGTAGACATCTGTTTGGTTTGGGTTTTTTTGTGGGGAGGACTCCAGAAATTAATCTGCCTTTGGAAATATCAGGCACTTTAACTGTATTTTAGTATTTGATTTGTAAGACATTATCAAGTGAGCCAGGGAGCAAGACACATTGAATTATTTAATTGAACTGCTGCAGTAAATAATTGTAGTTGACCAATAAACGAAAGTCAAACATTACATTTTTCTAATATTTATATAAATTATATACCAAATATCTTAAATGGAACTTACATTCATGAACTTGGAAGAAAATTAATGGCTACTATTTTGATTTCTGGTCACGATGACCCCTCAAATTAGTCTGTGGCAAATTTGTTGCAATTGCCAGAAAAAGAAGATTATATTGCGTATTTTAAAGCCACCATTCTGTAAACCCATGCTAAAAAAAAAACCAAAAAACCCAAACAAACCCAATATAACTCTTTAATGTACTTTTATTAAACACAGCACAATATTTAGCACTAAAGAACAGTGTTAGAGGACCCCTGTGTTATGCACATAATGGTTTTGTCCTATCACTATACCAAAATACTTCGGGTATCTTTTCTTTTTATATGGTATGAAGTGGAGAGCAGGACTGCTGTTCTGCTCAGTTTCAAGAACTACAAACACTCCACTGGAAATGATCAGCATCACTAAAAAACTTCTCTGTTCCTTGAGAGGGTGCTACTACAATTGTAATTCAAAGCAATTTTCCAGTTTCAAAAACCTGCTGATGCACACAAAACGAAGTCAGAATTTTTAAATCGCCTCTCAGCTCAGTTATTTCTAGCATTATACCAGTACAGACACTATAAAAATACATTTGTCATCAGCATGACAAATTTATCAAGTCAAAGAACCCCTGTTAACATGAAGCCTGGAGATTGCACTTAGTCAACCTACAAAAACATAGATGGTGGACCAGTTCACTAACTGACTTCACCTGACCAAACACACCAAACACCAGATTACTAGTACTAGACTAGAACAACCCTAACAGGCAACTTTTACATGCAAGTAAATGACAACTCTACACTCTTTACCTTCAGCAACCTAACACCCCCATCCTCCCCAGATACTGAAACAATGCACATAACTATAATGCATTTGGTAATATTTTCCTGGTCCCCTATAAAATCATAATTCCAGAAAATATGGTATGATTGCATGTTTCATAAAGAGAAATTCAACTAGTTTGAAAATCTACTTCAATACAGGATAATTCTTAAATAATTATTTGACATTCACAAACATCAGTAGACATGGACACAAACAGCCCGTGCATCGTTATTACTTTACAACACGCAAGAGCCAATGTAGTACAGACATGACCTAATGATGGTGGTCACAAAGCAGTGGGGAAGGGAAGAGCTCTCAAGTCTGGGCAGCAACCTACAGGTTCTTGACCCAAGCTCGGCTTTACAGTATTATAACAAGATCGACATTCATCCTAAATAAGACCAAGCTGCACATCAGACAATCTATTTAGGGTTTTGATCGCATTAGACCTCACTTGTCCTTTAAATGCAAAAGTAAAACCTTCAACGAAGTAAATGCAATATAATTTTTTCTGTCTTTAAGTAAGTCCTGAAACACTTCTATCACCTCATAAAACATTACTTTGTTGGTACCTACCATTAACTTCTAAATCCATGAATTTTAATATTGGCATGTGAGACTAGCCAACATGCCTCTTGAAAAAAAACACTTTAAAGAGTGGTATAACTGTGCAAGCTGAATGACATTTACTGAATGAGAAATTAGGTGGGACAACACATCCTAAGCAAAGTTCAAAACTATTATTTTACTCCGATCCAATCCATGGAAACGTGTTTTAAAATTTAAAAGAAAGAAAAACATTCTCTACCAGTGCTGTGGCCTACACGCAGTCAGCTGCATTTCAAATGCTTGTGAAACCACAGAAGCAAAATGCATTCAGGACAAGCCCTTAAGTACAGTAGGACGAATGTGGCACGTATAGACTAATGAGAAATGCCTTTTCATGTGCAAAATCGGGCAAAATAGGAAAATGCACCTTACATGTCAGGTGGAAAAGTTGGAAAGCTCAGGCAGGGGTTTTAATCTCTAGCATCCTCTGGAAAATCCCTTTCACTTAGATTCTAAGAAAACAAGCTTATCCATCTGATGTTTGATAAAAGGACCCAACTTCAAGAATTCCTTTTGAAGACTGTTTGTGGTTTCTCCAAATGTTATATTGTTATAGCATATACTGTTATCCTATGTACTTAACTCTGGCTCGTTCCTTGTTTTCAAAAATTTAAATTGTGTTTATTTTAACAGCATATTACTATTACTGGAATATCCCAAGAGGGAAAAATGGATTTATAGTTTCAAAGAAAACGATGAAACAAAAACAAAGTCTGTCGGCTCTGGCATTAAAAAAAGAAAACAAAAATGCACACTTCATCATGTAAATGCTTCAAGTTACTTGCAAGTTGCTGAAATTTGTCTTATATTTACTTGTGCTTGTGTCGTAACAGAAGCAGTAACACTGCTAAGCTTCTTATACAAATGCAAGCCCATTGCTAGTATATCTGATTTCTAAAGCTAACTTCTTTGACATCAGCAAGCCAGCATAATATCCAAAACCACCCTTCTCTTTCCAGAGCAGGTACCGGTTTTCTCCAAGGCGTTTTGTTCTGCAACTAAGAGGCAGCAATCTGAACTGTGATTATAATCGACTGCACAATTCTTGGAGATTTCAGTGGAATATTTTCTTTGCTGGTAAGTAACAATGGTGATGGTTCAAATTGCTGTAGGTGGAAAGCCTTGCATTTCAATTCTAGTCCAAACCTGCATTTTCGAGCTGTTAAAGCTCTACAGATATACGGATACCCTGCAAATAATACAGAAAGATAAAGCAAGGACAAACCATCAGGAGTGGAGTTTCATAGATCCCATGGCTGTAAGGCAGCAAATTCAGATGGAAAAAGATTACACTGGTAGAGGGAAAAGGAACAGTGATTTCTAGAGGGACAAAAGTCATGAAGCCCAGGTGAGTTTGGTCATCTGTAAGAATTCTGTTTAGTCTGAAGTCAGTGACCATCCATTGCCCTGTAGCAGATGGGCGAGGAACAGAAGCTCCTGGGTATAGAGTTCCCACCGGCCTCCCTCAGAGCAAAGGGAGCCCCCAGGAGATGTGATCTATATAAATACACATACTTCCTCCAGCTCCGCTGAAGACACACTGGGGTTCCTCTCACTCATCTCTAGAGAAATGTGCTTATTTGCAATATTAGCAAAAACTACAACAAAAATGAAAATTCACTGAAGGGTATTTTCTAGAAAGGAAAGATTTGTACAGCTGATACGCATTCTACTTTACCTTGGATGCCTAACATAAGCAACTTCCCATGTTCAATGGCTTCCGTAAATTTAGTGTATAAACACACTTAGAAATGGCTGCACGAGGTGACTCATCAGCAATGCACCAGGAATATATTTAATACAATGACAATCTATTCCCTCACTAGAAAAAAAACATATAAACCAAACAATGACCTTCAGTAGTTTTTTAATCCCTCACCAACAGAATTAGTCATCATATAATTAAGAGGGGGGAAAAAAATGATTTAATGTGACACCATCTCCTGAAACCCTTGCTGGAAAAAGCTTTTAAAGCGGAACAGTTCAAACTCAATATGCTTAAAGAACTCTTTCAAATTCTGCTGTTCAGTTCTCGCTCTTTTTGTTTGGCTCTTCCTTTGCTCTCATCAGGCACTGCTCTCCCCCTTGATCCCCCACCTCTTCCACTGCAGAGCTAAAGGCAAAAATAAGCTAGGAATGACACTGTCCTGCAGAAGACACAGCCATACTCAAATAAAGCAAGCTTATTTTCTCTGCCTACTTAAAAGCGTGCACTTCAGTTTGACTGACACATGGCAACTCAAAAAAAAGTCACCCAGGGTAGTGTTTATTGAATGACCCACGGAAGACTGAAAGCTGACAGAAAGCCAGGAAACGTGAAAAAACAGAGGTTTGTTCAGTACCAGCATTTATGGATTCAACAGGCAGACTACATAAGGATCCGTTGTGTCATTCAAATCTTTGACAACTAAAATAAATCTCAGCGCCACTCATTCTATGTAACAGCAAGTTATAACTGAAGCAAAAGAATAAATAATTGGTCAAATAATCTCAAGTTTTAGTAAGTTTGTGACCTTTTAGAATTCTGCTCTGTGCAGAGCTTAAAATTAGCATTAAAATGTATAGTTAGTACTTTTATTACATATCAGCACAAACAAAATGCACATTGGAAGCTGAAAAGTTGACAGGACTGAATAATAAACTAACTGCACAAACTTGTCAGCACTAAAAGAACTAAGCTCTCAATGACAATTACTACAAGTGAATGAGAACACCAACATTTGTTGTTCTCACAACCAAGCGACATTTCAGAATCATCATCACTACTGACAGTATATGATCATTACTTGCAAAGTGATTACAATAATACAAAACTTAAGAAATCAAAACGAACTAGTAGAATGGCATAAACAAGAATAGTGTATGTACTACCCCGCAGATGGAAATAGTAATTGAGTTCTCTTGCAATACACATCTTTTTAAACAAGATCTCAGCAGGAAGGAGGGGGAAAAGCACAAATCAAAGAGCACTTATTTCCCCAGCATCCCCGACAGACGCTGGGATTTGTGGCCTCATGACGTAACCTTCATTTTTACTCTAGGTTTGTAAATTCCTTCAAAAGGCTTCTTTAAAACATTACAAATATACAGTGCTAAATTATTTTTAAGCATATAAAATAATATAAATTTTCATAGTGCAGCAAATTAATAAAAATTGCTTGGAACATAAAGAGTTTTCTTAGGTATTCTCTAGTGAAAGATTTGTAAATAATCATTCCTTACTATTACTGACTCACAAAGTTTACAAGTTACTTACAAAGTTAAAGCTTTTAACTATTGTATATATGAATATGTTCATTGCAAATGGGTAATCTGATCACAGATTATGGCATCATTCATTTTCAAGACTAGCCTCTATTTCCACTGCAAAGTTTTGGTTTTGTTTTTATTTTTCTTTTTTACAAGGGATCTAAAGCTGAACCAAAACAAGTTAGAGGCAACCCCGGGAAGTCATTAAAAATTAAGAAGGCAATAAAGTATTTGAAAATTTAATATTTAATACTTGAGAAATTCCTAAAAAAACATGATTTAAAAATCAGATATCGTTATGAATTCTAATTATAAAAGCATCCAGTCCAAAAAGCAACTGTACTGCCTCAGATTTGGTTTTGCTGAAGTTTATAAGGTAGAGGGAGTAGAACTCTCTATTTGCATAAATATTTACAACTGCAAGCTGGTATACCATCAAGTAGGAAGAGAATTAAACTCTAAACTTGCAGCACTTCTGTCTGCATCCCAACATTTGCAGAAGTATATCCTTACTTTACATGAACAGCGATCCAGAATCAAGGTCTGCTCCATGGAAACCACTGCCTGATGTCCCACTATGTTAATTAAGGACAGAAGTTCAATTGAAGTTTCATCTGATAAAAAAACCTAACCCCAAACTCTCAGGGGTGACAGTTAAGAGAGAAGGTACCAAATGGATAAATCAGATTATTAGATAGGCTTATTCAATGTGTCTCTGCCATGGCAAATTATTACTTACACTACAACAACCCAGAATTTTTAAGTATTAAAAAAAAGAAGTCTTTATTATCAGATGTTCCTTTCTTTAGAGAACTTGTATGTTAAGGACACCAAAAGGCAGTTGTTCTAAATAACCTAGATCAAGGCATTAAGTTCCTGACTTTTCCTCACACAAGGCAGAAATTGCTCCGATTATGAATTAGACACCTTACATCAGCTATGGCCAACCTTCAACTTCTGGAACATACAAAGCTTTGCAAGAAAGCTCAAGTGCAAGTCCTGTAGGGAGGTCCACAGCACATGGTTGGCTAGGCCGATGCAAGGAGCAGAGGTAATCCAAGTAATGGCAAGATGAGCAAGACAGCTATGCCTGGCACATCATTATTACTAACTCTGGCCCAAGCAACTTCTACCCTTCCATGCAAAAGAAGGATACATGGACAGATAACGCCATTCCCAGCCTGCAAACACATCTCAGGGCAAGATATAACTGAGGAGGCAGGTCTCAGCCACACAAAGATTTGGTATATACCTGAGGTTTAAAGGCAACCCTACAAATACTTCTAAGTTTACTCAACTTGAGCAAAGACCTATAAAGCTGACAGTGACTTCAGTACTGAGTATATGCTCATATTAATTATTAAGAGAATCTAGCAGGAGATAGGAACTCTTTGGTAACTATGGTAGATAGTTCAGTAGCCTCAGAATACTAATCAGCTTTTCATATGACTATAAAAAAATAAGAAAAGCTCAAGGAAGACAAAATACGAAACTCCATTAGGGAAAAGTTTCAGAAAACCACTCTGCTTTTTTTACTCTTTAAAAACACAGGCAGTCAAGAATGTGAAGAGGAAAATGCAGCCTAAAAACTAATAGCACTGGTGATCGGGTGCTGCCTGGAATGCTCTTCCATCACAAAGCCAGAACAAATTCCTCTTAAAAATGTTAGTTTAGCTTACTTAAAACAAACAAAAAAAAACAACCCAAAACCCAGAGCCTTAGTAAGCCCAAATTCTAAGATTATTTTTGTTTGTTTTTTTTTGTTTTTAAGCAGTTGATGTACAGTTAAATGTACATTTGATGTGCAGGTTAAAAGATTTACACAAGCATGTTTTAATTGCAATATTCAGACCTCCATCTTCAGGTACACTTCAGTGCCAGGCAGAGGACTTGCTTTCTGACTTACCCAGGCAAGGATACAATGCTAGCAGATCAGGGCTAGATGCAATTCAAAAAGGGGGTTAGCAACATGCTGACACAGAAAGAGATCAGAGTTCAGAGATGATGAGGAAGCTTATCAAACCTCAGCTTGCGAGTTTTCTACCATAGCAAACCTCTAAAGTTTATATGCCACACTTGAAACATGGTTCTAACACAGGTTTAAAATCAACATTCAACAATACAGTTTTCTGTTTCAAAACAGAAAAAGAGAGGTTTTTAGCTGAATCATCCATTTAGTGTTTCAATATTCCTTACTAAACTTTTACAAATATCAGTAATTCCACATGCACAGGAGCAATTAATTTGAAGCTATCGGCTTAACAGGCTTCTGTCTTCATTTCAGTTTATTTTCCTTTCTCTTAGCTATTGGAACACAGAAAACCAGAAGTTTCTCAGTGTTTTTCAGTAGAAATACAATTAGGACTAGACATCATTAGAATATGCTACTAAAGTACCATGTTTATGACTTTGCCCATCACAAAAGGCATCAGATCCAGTTATAAGCAGTTCTGTGATTTGTGTCTCATGGTCATTGCAATTAAAATTTTGAATTGACTCTAATTCAGTCTTGTTTAGGGCAGGAGTTCATTTCATTTGAGGGCTTATAAGGAGAGTTGAAGGTTTTGAGGATGAAAAGTAAAATCCAAAGTAATTCAGGCAATTTTTTTTTCTTTTTTTTTTTCTTTTTTTAAAGTTACCAGTAATCAAACACAACCTTTTTTATTTAACAGGGTTAGATTCATTTTGGGGAAGTATTAAGCAACCTGAAAAGACATACCAAATAGCTCCCGCATACAAGAACACACACTGTTTTCCTCGTTACTCATCCTGCACCTAAGAGCAAACTAGTCACTGAACCTGTAGCTATCACTTTTGGATACTCTAGGTCCTACTCCTAAGAGCCTAAGAAATCCTCACATTAGAAAACTGTATTCTCAAGTCCTTTCATAAAACATTAGAAGTATCTTAACTTCTTCCAAAGCTTTCAGTGGCAGAAAGTGCATAGCTGATAGTGCAGAGATACAAAGCGGTGACTTTGTTTTTGTGTACTTACTCGGACTATTTTGACCTGTAGGTGACAGGAAGATATTTTCTTACAGTAACAGTTCTGGCTATGCTAGGATATTATGAAACTAGAATAGCAATAACCTCCTGCCATAGCCACACACACACACAAACACTACAGAACCTTTAAACTTCACACTACCGAGATACAGGTACCTGAAAACAGTCCCAGTTTTACAGATGACAAATCAAACCCACAAGAACTCGGTCATTTCTCTTAAACCAAAGTAATAGTAAAAGAAAAAGAAATAACCACAACGCTTCATTTCCTGTTTGCAACCTGAGCATCATTACCCAGAAGCAAAGAGTATGTTTTTGCTTCTGCAATATATTATGATGTTTGTGCACTGATGTTCTCTGACTGCATAGCCCAGGGTCAGCTTACAAATGCTTTCGTATAGGTTTTGAGTTGTCCCATGCACCAATGGGAAACAATGAAAACATAGCTCTAAATAACCTTCGCTTTAGAAGCCAATAACCACTTCTCATTAAGCAACTTAGTTATCACAACTGGAGTAAAAAAAAGGGCTGTAAACAAATCCATTACATATCCTGTACCAGAGGAAGTGTTCATATGCCCAGTTCAGTGATAAAAATTAAGGGGCCTTCCTTTATATTGAAGTTACATTCAAGCAGTAATCAAGATTTAGATGCAACCAGGCTATCCTGTTTTAAAGTCTGGATATGAAGCTGGAAAGCGACACTACTAACACAGATGTAGTTAAATCCTAGCAGTGGGAAAAACGTCTCCAAAAGCTGATCCCAAGTTCTCTTGCAGCTATTTAACTGATAGCAACATTGACTATACCACATTACATGCATAACCACATAGGATAAATGGCTCCAAAACTGTTTCAGTTAACTACATTCCTAAGATACAGGCTGTGTAAAACAGGTATGTAGAAAAACTAAAAACGGCCTGTATTTTACTGTGGGGCTTTTGTTGGATTTTTGTTTGTTTGGGGTTTTGTTGTGGGTCCCCCCCCCCTTCTTTTCTTTTTTTTTTTCTTTTAAAGTTATATGGGATTTAAGAGGAGCAGGTTTTTATTATTGCATGTATGCTTCTATAAGAGAACTGGAAATCAACATCCAAATGGTTCAAGTTATATGCATGCTGATGACCTCTAGGTATGAGGTATGGAAACCTGGCTCAAAGTATACTGAAATATGGATAACTAGGAAAATAAGAAGAGAGCACTGCACATAGACTGTACATTATGTGACATCACATCATAGAAGTGTCTCAAAGGAAGACAAAACGCTCCTCACCACATCAGGCACTTTGAAATTTATACTTGGAACAAACAAGAAGCTGCAAATGATAGTGTTCTTCATGACGGCTTATGCACGGATATCTTCTTTAACTACTTTCAGTCTTTTCCATCATTTGATTTTAATGCCTCAGAAAAGAAACGGATGCTTCCTGATCCAGACTTTTCAGGAGCGTTTTCTCTTCCCATCTGTATACACTGCACCTCATCCCATCGAAACATGCATTTGTCTCAAACTGAAATCCTGTCTGCAACTTTTACCAAAGAAAGAGTTCTCTTGGAGATCTGCAGCACTAATTTCCAATAGCTAAATAAAGCACCACAAATTCTGCCACCAGATTTCTATGCAAAAATTACATTATTACACAACGGCCTGAAATTTTAGCAACAAAATTCCTTTATTGCAAAGAGGAGTGTCCTAAGGAGTCCAGTTCTAGCTTTCTGTGCCTTTGGGTATCAGGAATGTAAATCCACACTGGTGTTTTCATACTACCACACTTGCCCAGAATTCGCTGTCATTTCTACCTGATTCAAAGGTTTCATAAAGCATTCATATCTTTAAATCATATATTAGTATATTTCCATTTGTCTTAGTTATGTACCTTGCATTTTATGAATGTAAGGAAAGAAAAAAAAAGGCAAAAAGCCACTCAGGAAAAAAAAAAAAAGCCATTCTGAAAAGTGTCTCCAATTGAGGATGCAGGCACTTAAAGAGATAGAAACCTTAGCACACTTCTTCCCAAAGTGCTGAAAATCCAAACCTTACAACACATTAAGATATGCCATTTACCTGGGACGCTGGCTTTTCAGAAAAGATTATGGGAGAGGCACAGTGGCTTACTAAATAGAGTTGGAAAATTATATGGTACCTAGTAACAGCAACAGTGGATCAGATCTCAGGATGTGATAAAACAGAGACAGTCTAATGATGTGTACACAGAGGGAAGGAATGCTATGAAAATAAAGACAAGGACATACCATTTTATACACACTTCAGGTCAAAATCTGTACTGTTACCCTTCTTACCACACTTATAAGTGTTTTCAGCAAAACACCCGGGTTCTTTAACAGTGATATTCAGAGTAAACAATGGCCCTCAGTTAAGTAAGGAAAAGGTATGGCAGAACCAGATCTACATGAGATGCCCCTAACACATTCATTCATACATCATTAACATACATATATAACATTCATCAACATGGCTCTACAACACTACAGACAGAAGCAGTTGCAGAGACAGAAGACAGCAAGCAACCCTGCCAACTTACATTTTGAGAAGACAAGACTGAGAGCATGTTCGGGAACGCTGCTTTAGAACAGCCTGAATTAAGATTGAAAGTACTCTTTTTATCGTATAATTAAGAAATAAATGGGACCTGTCTTTTTCCCTGAAAAGACAGAAATTTAGGAGAATATAATGGAACTAACATTCCTATAACTTCCTCCCTCCAGTTCATAAACATATAGTTGCATCCATCAGTCCAATTAAACTAAAATGAAGGACAACCAGATGGCAGGAATAAGGGGGGGGGAAAGAGGGAGGAAGACAACAACCCAAAGAGATGGGGAGGGTTTTAACACTTAGAATGTCCAGATTATCAGCCCACCTACTCTGGAGTTTCGAGATGTTTCAATTTACGCTAATCTTAAGGGAGAAAACAGCTAAAAGGATCTTCATTCACAGAAGCATTTCTGTATTAGTTGAGGAGGCCAAATTGAAAGCATTGTAACTTAAACCAGTGAATTAGAGGGGGAAAAAAGCGTTACAAGGCTGCTCACTTGCTCTGCCCAGAGAAATGTGGCAAAAAAGTCCAGGCTCACCAAAGAATTTTCAATTCTCTCTGTAATACTAACACACACAGTACTTACAGCACTGCAAATAAGCACAACGATTGCTCTTGTAAAACGAGTGAGTTTGAAGACCCCCTAATATATGCTTATCTGGTTGAAATGTATGTTTTTCTTAAAGTTTTATTTTGCAATTCAAGATTTCTGTGATGGTAAATCATTCTCTCTTAACAGATTCTTCTTTAAACAAAAGGGACACCATTTAAATTCCCATCGATATGACTGAAAATTTACCAGAGGGCTATTGAAGGAATACCAGAAAAAAGTTATCATTAAATATGTAACTAAAAAAACCCCACCAAACCAAAAACAATTACAAAAAAAAACAAACCCCAAGCTTTAAATGTTTAGCCCTATTGCTGGGAGAGCTGGAAGAAAAATTCGACCTCTTCTGCTCTGCATGGGAACAGTGTGAAGCAGTGGCATGTTGGTTAGTGCCTCCTGCTCTCTGTATCCTCCTACCCATTTTTAAATGAAGAACACTCATCTGCAATCAGTGACTCATGAAAATAATGTTTTCCTATAGAAAATGACACAGAAAACAGCATTTCAAAATGATAATCACGTTCCACTGCATCCGACAGGACAGCAGTTATTTACCTGTACCCCTTGGACTTCCAAGTGAAGTTCAAGGTCCCTCTGCATCCTGCAGTTTGGGTCAGACTTCACAACAGCTCAACTATCCTTTGAAAGACTCCCATGTTTGGTCTGTTTCAGAATGAAATCTGCTCGCCCTTAGGGCCTGATAGAGTTAAAGGGCAAAATCCTGACTCCATTTAAGGTCAGTGGGCAGTTTGCCATTTAATTCAATTGGTCTAGTATTTCACAGTGACCTTAAGGGTATACCAAAAAGCTTGTACCCTGTATCCTGCCTTTGCTTGGAGGAATAGCGGTGGTGTGTATTAGTTTTTAACAGTAACATCTGGGTGGCAACTAAGATGCTTTCGCTTTTGCTTTGAAAGCTCACATGAAGCTTGCAAGCATTCATACGAAATTATGGGACAGAACTGTCAACATCGGTTTATCGACACAAAATTTGTCTTCTGGTTGGTACTTGAAAATTTATTTTAAACCTTAGAAAACTACAGAGAAAACAGTCACTACATCTAGATAACGTTGAAGAGAAGGATCGAGCAAATCATGTTTTATCTCACAGTAAAAACACACATGGTTTTTAATATTAACCAAAATGTGGCTGTACCAGTGCCATATCACAGATGACTAAGGAGACATTTACAAAGTCAGCATAAGGAGGGCATATTTCACATTACTGTCTCACCACCCTAAACAGACTACAGTGGCATGGGGTTGAATGAGCACATTGATTTGTGTATCAGCAGGGGTAGGTGCAAATATACAGAGAAAGTTTTATAAAAGCAATTAGCCAGCTAAGAAAACAGCTGATGAGAATTTTCAACTATTGTATGCAGAAAACACAATTTTACTCTATAAGCAGCTCAACAATGTACAATCACTTGCAATAAATGACACTATTACCTCCTTCATAGAACAAAACTCAAATACTCCCTCATACAAATCACACAAATTTACTCTTAGAGGACTGTATAAGTTAACCTATGGAATACCCCAAATATTTCCCATGCTTTATTTCTCACACTTGAGTGAAATAACAGTAGGCACCAGTGATGGATGCAGGGATGCTTGGATCTCTAATTTCTTCAGTTCCCTCATGTAAATCGTAATCCATTTCAAAGTTACAAATGCTCCTCTTCCTTCTCAGCTAATGGAGATTGGTACTTTCATATCCTTATCTAAAAGTTCGGCATACACAGAGCATAACTGATTTTGCATACTGTCTCTTTTTCCTGCGTTCAACATTCTAGCATAAAATTAAAGACCAACTCGGTAAAGATGAGGGCAGGATAATTGTGCTTCTGCTTTCTCCATTCTTGACTAGAAATTAAACGGTAATCATTGCTCAGAAAATCTGTTAATACTTTAAGCTTGCCCTCACACCCAAAACTTCAGAAATAAATAGGAATAAAGGCTGCAGTCACTTTTATGACAGACACTGTAGTACTCGCAGAGTCATGAAAGCGCATTTTTTACTTATTTTCAGCATATAAAATGATGACAAAAAAATACAGCCCATCACCCAAATCATGGAAGCGCAACCCCGCAGAACCTGCTAGCCCAGAAGAGGGAGAAATAAGGAGAACGCCAGTGAACCCGATTACTGACAGAGAAGATCTCGGGATGAGTACCTATCAGGTCAGGTTCAAAAACACATCAGATGAACCAGTGTTAAAAAAACAGAGAAGAAAAATGAAAAAAGAAAAAGCCCGTGCTCCCTGTGCTGAGCAGCACTATTAAATTCAGATGCAGGGTTGTGTTTAGGTTGGACAGGCCCCAACAGTAGAACAAAGTCAGTCTGTCTTAGTACCATAACCAAATTCTACAAGTTAACAGCTTTTCATGAAAAGCTGCCATTTCAGAATGTCAATCAAACCTGAATATAAGTGGGAACTCCTGCAGAAATAACCAGCTGCAGGTTTGAAAAACATTTTTCACTGAAAGTGGAAACACAAAAGATGTTTGAATGAGATCTCTTTTCATTCCTGTAACTGTAGACGGTCATTTTCACAACATCAAGGACAAAAACACAAGACAAAATTGCAAATAACGTCTTGAAAGAACCATTTGCAGGGGTGATGAATGATTCAAGTTACAAATGACAGAATTATTGGCAAATGGAAACTCATTAATATGAAAAAGCTTCTCTTATAAGATTGCAGTTTGTCTCCACTTTTTCGTATTGCATCTGAATGATTAGGTTGTAGGTATTAATTTAAATCCATGTTTAATAATCACTTTCTCACCTTGAAGCATCAGCTTGCACCAAAAGCATCCGACTTGCAATAAAAGTAGTATGTCTTTATGGAGGTTTAGGTATTTATTAAACAAAAGAAATGGTCTCAGTTAATCAAAATGCAGATTCTAACAGGACAAAGTTAAAATTTATAATCTACCCACTGAAATAACTCCAGTTTTCCAATTCAGTTCTGTACATCTAAATGTATATCGCATTAACTCAATAAACCAAAGGGAAAGTATTATTTCTACAAGCATACACTATAATGGAAAAGCTGACCAATATCTCTTTGGCCACATTCTTCTTTCTATATATAGAATATAGCAGTAAAAACCTCTAAAAAAAATGCACACTGTCTGTGAAATGAGTTTGCTGTCCAAATGCCAGCTTCATCAATTTCTTGTTCAACCACTGGTGTAGCTGTGATTTATTTCACAAATCACTACATTCATTGCCATGAATGAAATTTAGCCAACAGGGAGGCTTGCTGAAGAGTTACCAGTAGTTAAAAGATCTCTCCCTACCCCAAAAAGTAACACCTGTACTTGAGCATCAACATTTAAAATGCAGTTCTTACTATAAGTAAGTATTAAGAAAAATAAAGATAATTGTGCAACAGATGAACACCTCAGCATGTCTAAAGTTTAGAGTATTAACATATTGCCTTATACGTATTTACCTCCTTCCCAGCGTGACTATCACTGACTACAATCATCATGTGAATGGGATAACATTAACTCTTTTGAGTAACACCACCTTTTTAAGTTACACTTTTCATCAAAGCAAAAACACATTTACAAGTTACATCAAATTAATGAATTAGGAGATGAAGCAGCAGTTATATTAAATATATTAAATTAATATATTAAGTTATATTAAATACAGTTGAACATATTTAAGACTTAAAAGTTTGAGCAGTTATCAAAGTTGGAAAATCACAAATATGATTCTTTGCTGAAAATTAAGATGCCACACAAAACTTGCACAACTCATCCCCATAGCCTCACTGTGCTATCAGTTACATCATGCAGTCTTGCACTGAAGCACTATTTCCTATAACATACATTAATTTCTGATATCTAGCCTCTTAATCTTCATAGTCTATCAAGCCGCATTTCTCTAGCTGCAGGCTGCAGCACACTAGCAAGGTTACCTGAGATTTTTTTCTTGCACTGAAACTTCACTTTAGTAGAATCAAAGCAGAAGTTTATCAATAATGCTCCCAACAAGAAGACAAAAATATAGTGAGATTTTTCATCACTACTTCTTGTTTTTAGCACTTGGTATCATCAGCATTTGCTTTTAAGTAAGCTGAGTACGTATATATACACATAGAGTCTCAGGTTTTGGGGATGAATAATTAGCTGTATGAAGAAATAGCTGAAGGAAGATTAACTTGATCACAAGATGTTGCTACCAAGGTATTTAAAAACCGAGACTGAAAAAAAGCAAAGAAGGAAAGAAACAAACTCTGCCAAACCTAGTGCCTTAGCAAGCCGAGTCCTTTCTGAACATTCCCAAAAGCATAAGGTTTCCTATTTAGTTCAGGAAACAGCTTACAAGTCAAAACGTGCTGGAGATTTTTTCATCTTGTTTTGTTTCGAGCTGCCAATTGTTAGTCAAGATTACTACTCATTTTACAGGAGTGTTAAGAATGCAAATAGTTAACAGTAGTATAAACTCTATACTGAGTTTAAGTTTGAACGTCTAAAACTATTACACACTGCATTCATCTGCATTCCCTGTTTATGGGAATGAAATATGTAGTCATTTGAAGTCCACAATATGTATACTGTGTTTGTAATAACTGCAGATTTTACAAGCACATTATTCTTTCCATTAGGATTAAAACCTCACCGAATAGCAATTTGTGAAAGAATTCTAGCAGGGCCCTGAGCCCAGAACTCTGACCTCTGATGAGATGCTTGGCAGCAACAAGCTCTAGGTCTAAGCAAAACATCTGGTTTGAGTTAGACTTCCTGAAAAAATAGCCCCTGTACTGGGGAAACTGGTATTCACTCAGCTTTGTCTGTACACTTTGACTGACTGCAACACTGTTGCAGGGGGAAAAAAAAAAGGAGAAAAGCTTTGCCAGAATGCACGTCAATCACTGCAGACTTCTTGGTGGCCTCCAAAGAGCCAGGCACTTATATTAGGAGACACTGTACGCATTTGTTCATGCTTCTTGGGCTTTTTGCTATTGTACTTCATAGCTCAACTCAGAATTGTCTAATCCAAAGCTACAGTTGAGCTCAAAAAAGTATATATTTTGCCTGGAGAAAGAGTTTCTGCAGATTTTTTTTGTTTAAACAATAATTATTTTAACTTCATTTTTTCTTGCAAATTTAGACAATCACTGTCATCGTTAAATGAACGGGAATATTCCCAAAAGAAACAAACTCCCACTGCCAAGAAATCTGTAAGAACAGCACAGCTTTTGGTTGGCTCTCAATTTTTTTTATACACAAGACCTTTTTTAAGCACATTACATGGGTGACAGTACCACAGAGGGGGTTGACTGAACAAGAATGCTGATGCACGGGACACGGTGTCCTCAGCCTGCTGCTCGTATGTGTAATCACCACAAGCTCCTACAAAAGAAAGCTAAGAAAGGATAGAACTGCTGCTGCTTCTCATTTTCCCAAGAGGGAAGGTACAGAGTAGGTGAAAACAAAGAAGTTAACAACTTTTGCAGGGTTGGTAAGAGCTGCACATTGCTAAAGCTGATAGCCAGGTGAAGAAGTCATGAACGGCTGGTGCGGTGTAGAGGATGCAGCTTCAGCAACACACCTGATTGGCAAGCAGAAGTACGCGGCCAAACTCAGTTCACCAGACTGATGTTTTCTTTGCAGGAGCTTTGTATTTTTTGATTTACAGTGAAGCCTTTTGAAAGTAATTAAGCCATAATAATGAAACCGCTAGCAATACCTACTGAAACCTATTACATTAAAAGACACATATGGCGGCATTACATTTCTTAACGCAGAGCCAGGAAACTCAAAATATCTGAATTGAAACTAACAGATCCAGATTTTAATGGAGATCTCTGTCAACACGTTCATCGATGTTGCACGGACGTGCATGTGTATGTCAGAGATTGTATGAGAGATGTGCGATCATATTTATCTAGACACAGTTTTGCTACATACAGATGGATTTACCTTTGCGGGCATTATTAGCAGGACCTAAGTTTATTAGGAGAAATCTTTTCTGTGCACCTTCCACTTGATAAAAAACGTATTGTGGTGAAAAAAAGCATGTGAAAAAGTATTTGCTTCCATCTACTGTGCTATTTTACACAAGCCTGCCATACGATTGTATATTGTCAATGCACTCACAGTTTATTTTCTTCCTCTGATTGCTAATGCAATAATATTTTTATGCCTGATCTAGCAGTAACTTGACACTGGAATTGAATGTCAATTTCTACTTTCCACCCCCAAAATTCTAAATTAAATGCTACTGATACCGACCCCCTGCATTCGGGCAAAAAAATGCAGCCACCAACCCACAAAGGGACATTTATAAAATAAGCCTTGCTTGTTTGAACTGCAACACTGCCATCACCGGAGTTTCAGCTGCAGGACTTAAATAAATACAAATAAACCAAAGTAATAAACACCATGTTTTATGGAGCTGCACAGAAAAGAAAAAAGAAAGGGGGAAAAAAAAGAAAGAGAAGTTCTCGTGGCAAATTTGAAAGATCAGACTTAAAAGCTGCCTCTCTCAGTCCGGAAGACTTGTGGCCCACACTACTCAATGCCGTTTGTGAAGGAGCATCAGCTGTGGGCAGCAGGGCCGCCCGCACGAGTGTCCGCACTGCCCTTCAGCACTGCAAGCAGCTGCCCTTGAGCACACAAGGAGATAGGAAACAAATCAATGCTCCAAATTCAGTCAACTCAGAAATCTCTGAGTGCAATGGGAATAATGTGTCACCTAATAACGGCCCAAGCAGTGTTAGACACGTTGAAGAAAACCTGCCTCTAGACCCAGGCTTTGTAATATGTAGTTATACGTTCACCGAGGAGCTAAATGTTTCTACAACTGATGGCATTCCACAGTGGCCATGTTATCCAAATGTCTAATGTAAAACAAATTTGTTTTTATTTGTTTTTAAAGAAATAATTCACATCTGTCCATAGACTTTAGTGCTCGAGAAGACTGAATACAACTGTAGAATCATCATCGTCAGCTGGTTGACAGCAATAAAGACAACATTCACTTTAAATAACCCTGAATTATATACAGTTGAGTAAATGTGAATTTGTTTTGCTTTAAGGTCTTCCAAAGTTGAGGCCAACATGCTGAACAAAAATATTAAACTATCTATAACCCTGTGTCAACATATGATGCTACTGGGAATGGTAAGTGAATTAATTTTCCAAGGAAAATTAATTACTTATGACTTACAGTTGTAAAAGCAAACAACGTAACTCTGGATTAGGGCACATTTAATTTCTGTTTGGAGTAGCGATTAAATTAATTTCATATAATTCATGGTATGTAATGGAAAGCAGAACAAAGATGAAATCTTAGACAATGACTGACACAGAAAAAAAAGTGTATATTTATGTTCCTGATACAAAAATAAAGGTCACAGATATTAATCACTGTCTAGCGAAACACGACTTCAGTTTCTAAAATGATTTTTTTTTCAAGACTGTTTATTAGGAAAAGTGTTATTAGCAAGATAATAATCTAAAGAGCAACAAATTCCAAAACATAAGAGAAATCTTGCATGTTGTATTGTCTTTTAGCGAAGAGACCACAGTTTTCAGTAGCATCTGCTGAATGACATATATGTCAAAAATAGGATGAGGAACAGCAACACTAGCCTAAATTCATCCCACATTCATTTAAGTTCATCTCTAAAGAAGAGAGGAAAAAATTGATCACAGACCCAATGTTTCAAACAAGTATGTACACTAACACCACACCACAACTTAAAACCAAGCATATGATTTTTATCACTTCGATTTTATAGCAAACAGATACTGAGAAAAATTAATCCATAGCTCAAGTGAACCTATGAAAGAGTTCTTACAGCATCCCACAACTTGGTATTTGTTCAAATTAAGTTAGAATAATTATGTATTTCAGTGAAAAACAGTGGGTTCTTACTTTATATATCATTAGACCCATACATACTAACAAATCATTTACAGGTTTAAAATATCATAACAATTTTAATTGCCACTTATAGTCTCCCACTGAAGGTGAAGACAAAGTTATTGCTGACTCCAGACTTTCAGATATCAACAGCTGCTGTGCTATGAACTCATGTGGAATCACTCAAAAATACAAAAATACTAGTATTTTTCCTTATGAGCCAAATGAATATACTGTTAACTCATGAAACCAAAACAACAGATGCAACAGATGACCGCTGCACAGCAAGTGGTGACTATGGAATTTCACTAACACATAATATTTACATTCATGATGTTTAAATTGACCCCCCACGCACATTCAAAGCAAGTGATTCACATCCCCAGTGCCACTTTTACCTGACTTTGGACACTGAAGAGATGCTTGAACTATGGTCAGAGTTTAATCAGTTTTATCATTATAATATTTGCATTAAAATCTGACAAGAATTCATAACACAGCATCTTAAAGATTAACTTACTCTACATAAAAGGTGAGTGTTTGAGCCTGAAACAATTTCACAGCACAAAGATCATATCGTGGATATAGATGTGGCTCAGAGTAATCTGCGGCTCTCTGGCTGATTTTTACTGTAGTATCTTAAAGACCTTTTCAAAACTGTAAAATACTTAAGTGATAAAGACATTTGAAACCTAGACGAAAGGAGATGAACAGTTTTTCAATGCTAAAATTGCGTATTTTTGCTTCAGGTTATTAAACACTTGAAACGCAAACAGGAAACCCAACAGCATCTCACACATTTCGGAAGCTGCTCTGTCAAAATACTTTTGGAAAGATAGACTTTTTCCTCTTTTCTGTTGCAGCCTTTAGACAACCAAGTGTTTCCAAAGTGACGCACAGAGACGCCGTAGCAAGCTGACTTGCAGGATCCCAGCCTCGCGATTCCCATTTTGCACCTCTGGCCACTTGGCTCCCACATCAGAACAGACTCTCAGAAGAGTTTATATCTGCCTGGCTGCATCATAACTCCGCTTGCCCGTGTTTCAGCTAGCTCTACCGAAGTACTTTTAGACAGATGCAAAAAGAACAAGGCAGCTTGCACAGAGGGTACCCTGTAACCTGGGTAATTCTGCTCAGCAGCTCCTATCTGCCACTGCTGTGGTCATATGGAGTAAACATCCTTTACACCTCTTTTCTTGTGAACAGTAACACATACAATTTTAATGCTATTAGAGCGCAAATCACAGGGAATTTGCACCAGTTCTGTTGTCATCCGGCAACAAAAAACTTCCTAACAAACTTCTGCTAAGAGAGCTGGTAATTAAGCAATCAGAAACACACTGACAAGGGAGGGCAAATCTGGCCAGCAGCTGTTTCCTATCAACACCCTTAGATCATCCCACCTCGGTATACCAACACTTCTACTGAAGCTTCCCTACTCTTGCTAAAACCTCAGCAGCTCTGTAAAACCCCACATATGCAGATACAAACTCTAATAATAAAGAGCAGCAATGCAAGAGGGGTATTATTAGCAGTAATGTCTAAAATTTACCTGTGGTTCAGGTTGCTTACAAAGGCACATCTCTGACAAGTTTTCAAATGCTGAATACAGTGCATTTTTGGTGACAGCAGTGAAAAGAGATGCAGTCCATAGGCAGCTTTGTGAGTGACATGTGCAGATGCGGTGGTGATACTGCTGTGCTCTTGCACTCTTTGTAAATACACACGCACACATTTTCCCCTCATTGCCTTAAAGGGGCAGCATTTCACCTCCCTAAGCTGGCACATTTTCTTGGAGATAAATATATACAGTGTACTAGCTAACATAATTAATAACACAACTGTTATCTCCTTTCTCTATCCCATTGTTTTGTTATAACTGGCCATGATAGACTAGCAAAAGAATATCGTGCTTTGCTGGCAGGACAGCTGATTTTGCCAGCCAGAGAACAGGTAGACACAACCCGAGAGACTCTGCCAAATTACAGGATATATAAACCATCCTTGGCAGCCAGCAAAATTGCTGCTGCAGATTAAATTACACAAATTTGCCAGAGGTGTAACTTATTTGGAAAGGAATCTTGACTTTTGCACACCTACTTCATGGGAGTGGGGATGCATCCAAAAACCACGACGAGGTGATTACCTCTCCCTGACCAAAGCTGTCTGCAAAGATTTTGCTCCCATGGATGTCAGATGGCTTGGTTCACAGGGCTTTACTTTTCAAAAGGAAAAGCACATAACTTACCCTAAAAAGGATGCTGGGCAAAACACATGTATGATTGTTGCTTGCTTTCCTCGTAGAGCTAATGCTTCACCACTACTACATGACCATTAAAGATTCGGTAAGTTCCTGGTGTTAAAAATCCTGCATTAAGCACTAACATATTCACCAGCCTACATACCCCTTTTAAAAGGATACACTTTTTCCCTACTGACAAGACACTGGGGTTTTTTGCCTGCCCTTAACAATATTTTATGGGTAAAGCCACCACATCCCATCTGTCGAAAATGTTTTTGTACACCTTAAAACTTTGAGTACTCCTTTCCCTTTTCCACAGATTTCAAAGCAAGCAACCCCTTGCAGTATGCTGCAAAATCATTCGGTGACAACAGTCTCTTTGCAGGGACTACAGGTTCATAGGAGAGGTTTAAGTTTCCTTTATTGAGGAACAGAGTTAAGAGCACTGTGAAATACTATCCCACATGTCCCTGTCTTTCAAGCCCCAGTCAGTTTGTTCAGAGACAAGATGCAATACCAAAGGAAGCCAGAATTTGGCCATATGTATGCTTATATTTACAATAATAGTGACATGTCCTTTAGTCTACGTTGTGTAGGAATTTTTTTTGGCATCAGAATAGTCAGTTTCGCTAATGATACCTTTACAGTTTCAGTACTCCAGTCCACCAGTGTATTTCCTACTATTATGGGTACACCCATAATTAACTAGTTGCCATATACTGCCAAAAAAGTGATATACATTCCTTAATAAATGGTCTGATTACTGTGAGATATATAGAACTGAGCACTGGTCTTTTTACACAACCATTTCAATTAGAGTATGGAAAACCAAGCTCACAAAACTGCAGTTTTATCACAGGAGGTTCAGTTCTCCGCCTAACTATATGTATAAATAAATTCAGTGCAGTAATACAGAAGGAATGCCAAAGCATTTTGTAGACAGACTGGTCAACCGGGTGTTGAAACCTGCAACCTACAGTTCTGAGCAGCAAACAACATTCCTGCTGAACCGAGTTTCCGCAGGAGCTACACGAATCCTGCAATATAAAGCACTGCTCACCTAATAAGACATCCCAATTTCTTAACCAGAAAAACAGAAGTCGCAAGCTCACACAAATTTGTTTTAATAAACTTAATAAAGCAAGCTCAAGTTTGAGGTTGTTTTGACAATGGCACCTCAGAGATTTAAAAAAGACGCTCTTGCACGTCGTATGTCATCATATTCTCACATCACGCATGAGTGATTCTCTTACGCTATCCAAGTAACACACCTAACTACTCATAAACCCTATGGGTCAATTAACCCCCACTCTCCAAAATAGTGAAATCAAGCTCTTAAACACTTGGTGAAAAATGTACATTTCTGACTGAAAAATCAGCCAGCTCCGATACTTTGGTGAATGTTATTAAAAGCACTCTACACGAAGGATATATAACCAAAATCAGACAGCAAGAAGAATACAAAGTCTCTTATATTTTACCATGAAAAACTGTGCATTTATTTTATGGAAAAATGAAGACAGACTTTCTTAAAGCACACAATGATTCTTTGCAATGGCCAATGTTGAGTATAAAAACTCCTGTTTACAATCACTAACTCAGATTTTGCTAGCAGCTTCCTATTTAAACACTAATATTAAAGTTTCCACTAGAAGAGAAACAATACGACATATAGTTTACACAAAATATTGGTTTAGATAGTAAAGAAATACATCTAACGCTTGCTAAGCCTTGGAATAGCTTAAATAAATCTCCCAAATTACCTTTGCTTGAGTTTCCCAAGAACATGCCGCAGTGCTAAGGACAAACCAGCTCTTCTTGAAGGAAAGGCAAGAAACAGAAATAATGCATGGCTTGTTCAACCTACAATTGTATCAGGGCGACCCAACTGTACTCTTGTACTCAGAGATACCCTTGAGGTCCCTTTGATCGCTGCGTTTCTAAAATGTTGCTAGAGTTCACCTTCCAAGTGTCTCCAAATTTGGTAACTATTAAGCATTAAATATACAGTCAGTTTGCCCCAAGCAAATAATACGCATAACAGGCTTTCAGAATAATAAAATTTATAAGTGATACTACTGTCAAAAATGACATTCAACACACCTTTCTAATACCTATCTTGTCACATAGACACCCAACTGGAGATGTTGAAAGTAGTGATGCCATGCACGTATATTGAGGGAGGAAGATGATGATTAAGGAATGCAACAAACTAAAGGGGCTGCGTGCAGTTTTAGCCATGTGCAGGAGAGGCAGGTAACATCCTTCCATCACTGCCAACCAGTTCCCCCTCATCAGCATGAGTATGATTTGGCACCAAAGCAGGGGAGGAAGGACCCAAGCAGGGATGCCCTGCGATGGCAGAAAGCATTTTACATGGCCTTCTTGAGCAAGGGAAAAACCTCCTTCCTTTCCAACAGGAACTGAGGTAAGACTTGAGTGAGCTATCTCACTATTTATTAACCAGCTGGCTGTAAGTTTTAGGTTGGTTTATATCTGTAATACCATAATTAAGACACAACTGGTCCAATTCAGAAGGAAACATAACTGATTGAAAAAGTGTTCTCTAAAGCTGCACTGACATTTAATAAAACATACCCACATCTTCTGGGGGAAAACCCCAAGCCTAAAAGGCATATCAAATTGCAGTTGGTATAATACAATGTCCTACAGGTGATAATCAAACACAAAATTGACACACTTTAGTGAGAGGAACACAGGGAGGAAAAAGGACAAGAGGGACAGAACAGGCATTTCCAAATTTCATTATTATTAGGCATTCTGATCGGGCTTTATTGAAGCTCTCCTTTGATCAGGACCTTCCAAGCATTGTGTAGAAAATGAAGCAGGAATTTGCTCAGCCATTTTTTTTCCCTGAAGGAATTGCTACTAAAGAGTATTGTTTACAGATTCTATTTATTTGACAGAATACCCGGCCACATCTGGAATCAAGTATCCTCCCACTTCAGAGGTTAAAGCCTAAGTATTCTTTTGGGATGTTAATTTTCCAAACGTGTTAAAGAGTGAAGATGTTACCATGTCTAAAAATGCATCATGGAGGTTTTTGTGCTCCAAAACTTATAAAGACCACGACAAGGAAGTTGCTTTCTCAAGATCAGATACGGTGCCCCATTTTTTATGTTATTTATGACTCATCAAAAATTCTGATCCTTCAAAACAAGCTACGTATTTTGTTCTTAGGCTACAAGTGAGTTTGAGCCCCAGCTAGCTCTTTCCCTAGAGGTTACTGTTTTTTTTAGCATTCAGGGCTTTTGCATATAAGATGAACAGCAAAAAACCAACCAAACTCAACATACCCCATTAGCATTATTTCTCCTTTCTCTGCCTTATAATATGGATTCGGGTTTTGACTTTTAAGAAGTTTGTTAATTTAATTCTCCTTTCACTTGAGGCTATTTATCTTTGAGAGGGACTAGCAGACAGAGTGTTTATGCTAATGCTGTTTTCCTCTCCTATGAAAAGCTGGGGTTTTATTTGAGGGGAATGAATTCTTTTTTTCTTCTTTAGGCATCTTTTTTAACTTTCCATTCATTTTCTTTGCTCTGGAATTCAATTCCCTAACCGCAATCTTTGTGAAGCAGCTTTGTTCTCAGCTCTTATCTACATCTTCCGAGATCGTTACAACTGTTGTGGTAATTCATCAGCCAAAGTTCAGTTTGCAGTTTCCTAAAGTCTTGGGCCACTAACTGCTTCTTCCCCGATAGGAATTTAGCTTTGAACTGGCATGGGGAGGTGGCAAGGCAAACGTATTCTGTATCAGACAGAGCCTGTGCATCATCTTCTTGTACAACTACAGAAGAAATCATAGTAATATGGCCTGAAGGTGATAAATTAATTTTGGCTAGGTTCCTGTCTGGGAGGAAAGAACAATTTTCCTAATGAGATAAAGATGAAGGAAGACAAGGACCTTCAGGCAACTGGAATTTAGTCTGAGAGAGGCCCTAATAAATCAGATTGTGCTTCTCTTTAAGGAAGTACCTGTTAGGAGATCCGGGGCCTGTTTATTTTAGTCTGACAAACCTGATTTTCTTGGTAGCGCACAAACTCAGTCTGAACTTGAAATGAGAATAAAAGCAGGTGGTCAAGTACAAGTTTCAGGGGTTTATTTTGGTCATCTAAAATAATTAAACACAAATTCCAACTGATGAGGCACAATTTAGAGAGATGTCCTGCTATCTGGAAACCCGTATTTCCATACCTAAAGTATCCATATGATCAGATTCGCTAGGTGAACTTGCACTAGAAAAATTAGAAAGCAGCAATAGTCTCACAAATATGCATGTGAAGTACCAAGAGGCCAGATGGGAGGAATCCAAAATCCCATGGAAGCAGCAGCTACAGAAGATGCAGCCCCATCGCAGAGTACTCCTGGGGAAGCCCACACACACTCCACAGTCATTGAGAAAGCTCATATTGCGAGCAGCAAATTTAACACACACACACAACCATTTGACTTTCCTTTAGCACTACTGATAGCAGTAGCAGCTCCTGGCCAAGGGGGTCACTCAGCTGAACATACAATGTTCCCATGCCACAGTTCCGTAAGAAAAGCTACAGCCTTCAGACGGGCAAGTTCTGCTTCACCAGTATAGTTAATCTCTGAGGAAAAGACTCCCAGAAGAGACAGAAAAATTAATGTCTCTGCCATTGCCTTTCAAGTAGAGTAGACCGGGCCCTCTGGGTATCTTAAACTGATGGAAAGTCCATCGAAACTCAGGCTGCTGTGAAAACACTAGCCCCAGCTCCACTCCTCCCGAAGCCATGCATTGCCACCCTTCCTTTAGGCCAACACAAGACATCATATAGCCATTACCAGCACCAGAATAGACTGGGGCACTTGGGCAGGAGAAGAAAAAAAGCAGGACCACCCCTTCAGGGAGCTCGTGCTTTGATCAACATGCAGTGAATATGCAACCATTCCTCAAGGAATCACCATACTTATTGTGCTATAAGGCTTCCACAGTCACTGCCAGCAGCACACAGTCCCGGTCTGCCTCTGCCTAAAGAGGCAGAGATTGAGCGCAGGACTAATCTCTCTCTGTCCTTCAGGAGAAATCCTGGATTTGTCAGATTCTTAAATATAGATTTCAGGGTGTTTAAGGAATAGGTTTATAGTTACAGTGGGCTAAGAAAGCAACCACCTTTGTGAAAAGCCTGGTACATCTTTCATCTAGACTACACATTACATATTTTAACCCAGAAATTAATCAAAAACGCTATAGCAAGCAACTTAGATTATAAATGAAAATGTAATAAAACATTTCAAATTGTCTAGGATAGTATAAAATTCTGTACCTGATATTCTCCTTACCTGAGGGATTATATCAGTTATTATTGGAATAGGTTTTAAAAAATTTTGTTTAAAAAAAACACCTTTTCCTCAATGTGTTGAGATTGTTTTTTTGTGTTAAATACTTTCTTCCTTAAAGCAAGGGCCAACAAGTATTTGTACCATTTTCCATTCTTTTTATCGCTGCTATTGCTACAAATAAAAGCAGTGGGTCTCCACAAGCGAGGAAACCAGCTATGTTTCACAGTGAAGCCCCTCTTTTTGCCAGATGACCACCCCCTGATTTATAGCTGCCATCATTAAAGCACGAAATCTGGACGCATACATTAAACATACAGTATTTGAGCCCTTCAATCTAATTTTCCTCAAAAGCTATGCAACATTCATACTGAAAGATTAATTATATAGGTTAGTTATACCGCTAAGCTTTTCAGTTAGCAAGCAACATGGGTACATTTTATAGTCTGTGGCAACAGAAGTAGGTCTTGCAAAAGTAGTTCTGAGCACTGCCTTAACCAACTAAAATGCAGACCTGGGTTCTTTCAAATAAAACAGGGTATATATACACTTCTTTGAAATTTTTCATAGGACCTTTCTGTAGCAGTAAAGGATTCTAGGCTAAGAACTGCGTTCTATCCACTTCTAATTCTCGTGCGCTATCCCAAAAGCACAGATCCAGACGGTTCCATGCTTTCTATTCTGAATTCTGCTCCAGCCTCTCAAATTTACTTAATTACTTACATTCTATAGATTCGAATGCAAAGACAAAACACCATGCTGAATTTTTCCTTTTTTTTTTACTTCTCTATCTGGGGCTTAAGCACATGCACAAATGCTTTCCTGAATCAATGCCAATAAGCCTTAAAATGACTTATGTACCACTTCCCAACACCATTCACTTTGTAAAGACACTTTGAAGGCAGGAGCTACTTCTCAGAAATAACCTACAAAAAAATGTATGAGTGGTCAAACAATTTCCAATTCAGCTTCAGTAAATGAAAATCTTCAAACCAGATGCTTTTTTACATACTTCTAAGAAGGAATGCACCTAATAGTACAAATTAATGGCTTCTAAATGGAGGATCGATATCTCATTGTATTTTACACAAAGAGCTAAAACCCCATTGCTGTAACAATACAAAAAAAAGAGAAAGCTTTACAGATCAGGTTACCTGTCTTATTTGATGTTTTTAATAGACTATACGTCTGGCTACAGCTATTTCAGTCTCAATCACAATCGTTAAGAGCAGAGATTAAAAAGAGAGGCAGTTTATGTCTTCTAGTATTTACTACCATTCTATCAACTCCACAAATGTCTTTTTAAAGGACACGTAACTAGTTGACAATTATAAAGCAGCATCTTAGTGTTGCTCTGTATCATGATAGATTACTTAAGATTAAATAATACGTATTATCTTACCTGATACATTCCAACTCCTATGTGTTTGGGCTCAATTTTCACTAGTTCAGCTAATGGGTCTTGGACACGTCTAGCTATGGAAACTGAAAAATAGAAGTAGAAAACAACTATGGGTTTTACCTGAAAAATCAGAATCATGTGATTGCTTTAGCTTTTTTTAAAGTCTTCTACACATTTCATGTCTTATTTTCCCTTTTAATTGAATAATTCAAGCAAAGATCTAAGGAGATTGCAAACTGTAATTCTGACATTTAAAAAAGTGTTTTCAGGGCACAGAGATAATAAATAGACTGTGTACACTAAATATTTCCTTTGTATCCTTCTAAAAGTACATGGAACATCTAAAATTAAACTCGGAAATATCCCTGAACCTTAACTCACAGATCTGTAGAAAAAAATAAACATCTTGAAAAAGAATGGAGTAACTGGTCACAGACTTGCTTATCTGATACAGCATTTCATCAAGGTATGTATTATATACTTATAGATATTTATCTAATTCAAGGATAAAATTCAGTGTTCACTTGGAAAACGGTTCTTAGAGTTTACCAAACTGGGTACCAAAACACATCAATTTGCTATCATTGCTAGAACCATGTCTAAAAAAATATAAAAGCCATTTCTAACATTTCTGGTGCCATTAAAAGCACATGGAAAGAACACTTGGTCTTCCAAATCCAAATGTTGAATCAATACTGCATTTTTTAAGCTTATATTTATTAAGAAATCCTTTAATTACTGTAATCTCATAAAAAAAAAACAAACCCAACCTTACTTGCAAATGTCAGTTCTCAGCCTTGGTTTAATTCTGCAGATATGGGGCTGCATTCAGTATATGCAACTGTGCTCCCTCCCACATGTATTAAACTAGAGGAGTTCTACTCTACCACTATTACATTTATTAGCTTTTTTCTCCTGACTAAAGATAAAACAGGTAAGCTGGCTTAGCAGCTCTTAGAACACTCATTCCATCTAGTGAAGTAAACACCGATGAAGAACAGGAGTGCCTGGAGGTACTTCTCAAAAAGGACCAAATGTCTTTCAAGCAAAGAAACAAAACCAAACAAAAACCCCACCCAAAAAAAACCCAAATCCACACAAAACCAAAGCCCAAACCCACAAGGCAAAAAACCCCACAAAAATCAGCAATAAAAAATATTAAAAAAAACCTAAAACAACAACAACAAAACAACAAAAAACCAAAGCCAGGCCTTGTTGCAAAGGCTGCTTTTCTTACCATGTGCACTTGTGCAAGGGTAAGAGAAATGGGGTGGGACAGAAGAAAGCTGTGATCCTCTATAAGCTATCTATCTCCACCATCAGCCCCACAGCTGGCATCAGTCACTTCAAGAAATATTTCCTAACATTTATTTTACATTTCATTTCCTTTTTAAGCTGATCAAGAGAGGGTTAGAGGAACAACAGACAGGAGTCAGGAGTGATTATAGATAGATATGTATATATGCACGGTGGTTTGGTCAACAATACATAATGTTCAAGTAGGAAAATTGGAAGTATCTCCAGTAGTCAATAGGTGATTTTACACGTTCACATGTATAAAAGTCATGAGCATGATTGTGATTATATTTTATATATATGATATAAATATAATATAAATTAAATATATATATTTATATAAATATAAATACCTAAGCATGTTTACAGAATCAGTGTTGCTTAGGTTGGACAGACCATTTGAGGACACCATCTTGTCTAACATCCCAGCTGAAACAGGGTCTGCTAGGGTTGCCCAGGATCACAAAGAGCTGGGTTTTGAGTACCTCCATGGACAGAGACTCTACAACCTGCCCAAGCAATCCACTCCAGTGTTTCACCATCCGGATGGTGAGTGTTTTGTTGTGTTTAGATGGAATTCGCTATGCTCCAAACTACACTGATTGCCTCTTGCCCTGAAAGTGGGCACGACTGAGAATACTAAGCCTCTCTCTTCTTCATTCCTCCCATGCCATATTCATACACATTCATGAGATCCCCCTGAGCAGCCTCTTCTCTAGTCTGAACTCACAGTTCTCCTGACTTCTTGTACCAAATGTGCTCCAGGATCATCCTTGATGATCTTTTCCAACCTGGTTGATTCTATGATTTATCAGCTCTGCAGGCTCCCCACATCACAACTACACAGTTCATCGATGAATTGCAGCATTAGAGATTTCAATTCTGAAGATTTGCATTGCTAAATGCACAGTTAACATGAAGTTCACCGCTCGGTCATGCAAGGCTTTTCATATCCTTTATTATCCATTTCAACATATGCTGACAATGGCAGTTTGGTAGCTAGGCTCAGAAAGCCCTGCGCTGGTGACACCTGATACGGCTGCTTCTCTGATAGAGAAGTTCTCAATTCAAAGGCAATCACATATGCCTTCTTGTCAAGAAAGAAAAGATCACAAAAGGCTAACCAGTGTAAGTACACTGGTTATCAGTTACATGAGTATAGCTTACTGCAGAAATGCTTTCCTGTAACAGTACTTCATATTAATTACATTGAAATACTAGTGGTACCTATCACCCCTCACTTTACAAACAAAAGTGGAACAGAACACCAATGAAAGTATTTATCCAAACCAGAAGACATTTAAAGCAATGCATTGAATGCTTTTATGTCTATGTATAGATTCTATACTTGTCTTTCAGCAAGCTTTCTTTAACTCAGTTTCTTCTAGCTCCACTTAATGGCAAAACACATTTCAAAAGTTCCATCTCAGATAAGCTGAAAGCAAACGTCTCTCCCTGTCCACATCTCCTTTTATTACATCTTTTAAAAATAGGCAACTACACAGATAGGTTGATACAGGAATTTTCCAAGCAAAACCTTCTCTTGGGAACCTTCAATTAAAAAGTAAAATTTAGACTCTTCTTGTCATAATAGCTAGGTTGTCAATGCCGTCATATCCCTAGGAGGCTTCCAGCGGAGGCGTAGGACCCGATCCAGCAAAGCACTTCAGCACAGATGCATGTCGGTTTTCCCACCAGAACCAGCAAAACTATTCCCATACATAACGTTATATAGACATTTAAGTGCTTTCCTGGATCAGGCCTAATAGTTACACTATCAAAGCGCAAAGATCAGCTAACAGTCCGTTATACAATTTAAGGGATGCGGCTCCTACAGCGAATACCAGCAGGACAGCTGACGTGCAGAATTCCCACTAAAGCTGCAATTTTACTCCAGAACTTTTAATATTCAAAATTAGAGAGCACAATAAGGAAAAGGCAAAAGTTGTCCATATTCTGTCTAGGCACGAATTCAGCCGAGATCAACATTTCTGTGTCTTGTCCAGGCAAACCCACTTTTTCTTTGTTACAGTACTAGCACAATGCAATACATAGATCTTTTCTAGGGGGCAATGAGGCTTTGCTCTGGTGATTTGGTCCATGTGGCTGGACTTTCACAATACAGCAGAATATCGCTCTGCTCGTACCAAGAGGGCGCTGCGGAAGTGCAAGGTATGCTACCATGGACCAGAGACAGTAAAACCTGATGGTCTTACATTTTCCCCCTTAAAAATTAGATCAATACATTTCAGAAGTTCTTTTCCTTATACGAAACTATTTTACACTGATACAGGTATTGCTTAAAACTACCTGTTTATATGCTTAAAGTACATTTCAGGAATGGCTAGAAACCATGCATTTTTAGAAGACTAACAATGAAACCAGTAACACATTTGCACTTCTAGTTATTAAGGCATGCATCACTTTTGCTCAAGCAAATAGAAAACAAATTACATGATGGCATGCAGGGCAAAGACAGAAAAAAACTCAAAAGTAACCAGCAGGGCCAAACATGAAATGCTTGAGATGTCACTCTTAAAACACGGTATCTAAGTAAAACATGAAAAATCTCCCCACTCTATTCAATATTAAACAGGGTATTGCGATCAGGATGACATGACCCTCTTAGAATATCGCAAGAATTCCACACTGGATAGATGCAAAGCTTCAAGTTGTCAATTAAGAAGAAAACATTATTGTAATACTTGGAATGACAGTAACACATTGTGCTGCCATGCACTAAATCCATGTAAAATTTTAAAGCTTGGGGGGACAGGATGGCCTAGGTGGTCTTCTGACTTTAATGCAGACGAACTTCTCCTCCAAATGCAATGAGAAATGAAGGTTACAGAAAGCATATTTCCTGAAATCCTGCCTTGTCATTAGGCCAGTTTCTGCCATTTTGTAAGAGAGGAGATTTCACTGTTTGGTAGCCTCAGTTCACTCCATACTTTGGTTATTTGACAGGACAAGCCCGCCAGATAGGTAAGTACATTTGCCTGTCAGCAATGAAGTGCAATGACAGCATGGTAGGCAAAGAGCCTCCGTAAGAATTGTCTGATCTTCATAAAAAATAAGGAATTACATTAATGTTTTGTTCCATCATGGCTAATGAGCAGATGTGCCCTCATGAACTTGCAAACATACTTAACTACCTGGCTACTCCTGTCTTAAAAAGATCAAATCTCTCTTAATTCCAAACTGACAAATTTAAGACTATTTTCCCCACACATACATGTCACACAACTTTGGTTTTACTAGTACTTTCTATCACAAGTGATATCATTTTTCACAGGGGTTAAAAAGGAGAGTCTCCACTCTGCAACACTGATAATAGCTTTCAGGCTAAATCTTTTCAGACAGAAGATGGAGAAAACTGCTTGCTCTCAACAGTGAAGGGCAAAACCAATATAGCATGCTACCATTTATTTCTCTAGATGGTATATATACAAGGCTCACGTCAGCTGCCAGCCCTAAAAACCCCAGAATTAGTGCTAACTTCTTAATTAGGCTACCTGCCTCCCTTCGGTAACGGAATAAAACTGAAGCATCACCATGGCCCAAATCAGACATGCACACTCTAAAGGGCAGTTAGAAATCTTGTCAACCACATAACTAATGCGTTTTATAAATAGTTTCAAGTATTGTGCCTGCCTCAGGGGCAGCCTGCCAACTTCTGCGTTCAGACAATCACATATTAAATGGTTCCCCTTTTGCATTCCTCTGTGTAAGAGCCACACCATGAAGCAAAAGCCTAATGGTTGTAGATAGGGAAAGAGTGAAAATGAACATACAGGGCTCTGCCAAACGCAGCATGAGAGACTACCAGGAATGATTATGGGTGGAAAAAGGAAAAAAATCTCAATTTCTTTCAGTTACAGTAGCATTCAAATGCTGCTTCGCACTGCAAGCAGAAAAATGGGTTTCGGCCAGAAGTCCTAGACGATGGCATTCCTTCCTTTAAACACTCCGGTCTTTACATAAGGATAAAAACATGTGCCAGTCAATAACTGACAGCTTAGCCACTTCATATGAGTGGGAGCATTTGTTTGTGTTTTGAGACAATGTGAAGCTTCCAGATGTGAAGGCAGTGGATAGCTTTACAAATAACTATATGGCAACCACAAACTATTAGGCTGTGATTAGTTCAACCTCAATTTTGTCATAAATGAGAACATTCGGTATTTTTATTATAAACCCTCAGCATCTCCTTCTTGCTGAGACATGCTGCTATAGCATCCAAGTAACTCATCCCCCTACTATTTTAAACGAACCTTTGCAACTTAAAAGTTTGGGTTGAAACTTCCGTGTCAATGAAATAAAGAAGGAACATATTAAGGTAATCAGAGACTCACAAATTCATATGTAATTACTATCAATATATCATACCAGGCTAGATATGGAAACATTACAACCTATTTAAATCCTTTTATAAAGCCTATTATTGTGCTCAAGATCAATTACCCTCCACAAGTATCTGCAATAATGTTTACTCAGTGATCGATTGTTCAGGTTTCCTGAGTCCTGGAAGCTTTCTATCCTGTTGACCTGAATTTCACCCTCCTTGCAAAGGATACAGTGAAACGTACAGTAGTCTTTTCATTAAGCATTCTTTCTCAGTAGGTCAGGATTTGTGACAGAGTTTTGAATACTCATATATCTTCTTGGTGGGTTTAAAGTATGCAATTTATTTTAAGCAACTGCTCAACAGCTGCATTTCATCCAAAATTCTTCTGTGGCAAGTGAGCAGGTTTTTGTTTTAAAAAGGTTACATTTTAGTTTACTTTTAACTCCATAAAACTGATAATCTGTTATTTGCCTAAGATTAATGAAATAATGAGTGACAATGCTCTATTTATTTACTACAAAATCTTTAGAAGAGATGGCTGGAATACAAAAAGGAACTAAGAAATACATTTAAGGAGAAACCTAACTAACAAGTGAGCATTACAAGGCAGCTTTAAGTCACTTTTTTTTCTAGGAACACTCTCAAAACCATTTTTATAAGTATTAATAATTTCTGTCCCACAGGATAGTAGCAGGGAGTTTTTATCCCAGGTGAGACAGGAGACATCTAATAGTTTAATTGAAGCCTGATGTGATTTTTCTGTTACAAAAATGAGTTAAATGATGGTGTAAGTTCAGAAAATAACTAATTAAATAAATAAAATCTTTCCCCATCTGTTCAGCCTAAAAGGTACATATCATCAGTATGGTTTTCATGTTCAGACCACTGGTACTGGTTTTAACTGCATCACCGTGCCACTGATTACTGATGCTACTAAACGTAAGAAAATTACTTGAAGTTCTGTACTTACAAGGGTTATTCATTTATATCAACAACAGAAATTAAGCTCTACAAATGACCAGAATGTCCTTTCTTAAGCCTATAGTAGGAAAAGCAGCTTTGGCGAATAACGCATATTGCTGTATTAAAAGCAAACCAAAACTCAAGTTGAAGAGCATCCTTGTACTCTTTTTTTTCCTCTGACTCCAAGCTTCAAAGGAGCAACAAAACCTTCTAAGGAAAATACACAAACACACGATAGCACAGAGTTACATCCAGAGGGAGGGAGGAAAATCGCTTTTGTAACTCTTTAATGCTAAGGGAAACTGGCTTTATCAGAGCAGGGACTATTGCTGTGCTTCTGGAGACTGGTTTTAGACAGAACTGGTGGGGTATTTTCAGTTTGTTCTGAAGTGTAGAAAATGATGCTCTGTAAATAAAAGGCATGTCCATCTGCTGAACTCAGATACATCTGGGATATAAGAAACAGGTATATGAAAGGAAAGCAAACTGAAAGTCACATCTTTCCACAAAGCATGCAAAGAAGTGTAATCACACACAGGTGCGCAGAGAATAATGCTCAGTTCAGACACACACACACACACTACTCTCTTAGCATAGTGCAAGCATACAAAACAGCCAGACAAAAGGAGAACATAATCTCCTGTTCTAATTCTGTAACAAGGCAGAAGACTAAGAGAATGTAAATGGGTCTTGATCTTGCAGTTCACAATAATCAAACTCCTCTACTCCAGCCTACTACTAAACTCCACTGCTTCAGAGGAAATACAGTGCTGATGAGCAGGATGTTAATAATTATACACCACTTCTCACACATGGCCACAAAGTTTGTAAAGATCAGAAAATGTTAGATTCTTGTCCAGCACAGTAAGAAAGTGAAGATGACAAACACCTCCATCACCTGTGTAATAACCCATGTCACTGGTTTTGGGAAATTCAAGCCTGTTTTTCCCTCTCAAAATCCTGATGCAGGCACACATGTCCATGTACAGCTGTGGGAGTCCCAGGCATTTTCAGGCTATCTGCACTTAAAGACTGGGGTTTTTAGTTATCCATAGATACCCTATAAACTCTGTTTAAACTATAGAGCCTGGCCCACACCTTGAAATGAGCTTCTGCTCATTAGTAGGAACTGGGTCCTATGGGGAGAGGAGAAACAAGCCTCTCTTTACCTATTACTGCTGTTCATCCATTCCATTTCTAACCATTGCATCTTTTCCTTTCCAACTTATTCTCAAATCCTAGAGAACGCAGCAGATGAAAGATGGGATAAAAGTTCATTTTGTACTACTGTAATTGCACACAACCAGATAAACAGGTGGCAAAGTGTTTTAGTGCATAAGAATTCAGCACTTGCTTTCCTTTCTTCTAACTCTTTCTGGAAACTTGTGGTGGAACTTGCACCAATGCTCTAGGATTAGCTGGAGAAGAAAGCTTCTGCTTAAGAGAGCAGTGCGAATGGTTTAACCATAGGACTTCTGTCCAATAAAGTTTCTGCAAAATGACCTTCTCTCCTCAGTAGCCAAGGGGGAATAGTGCTCTTTTAAGAAGATGAAGAAATTAGCTCGAGTAGACATCAAGGCACTATGTCCCACACATCTAATCATCGAATTGGTTTACTTTCCTTAAGATAAAGTCAAAAGAAATTACATTTTTTCTTGTCTCTACCTTCTACTTGCTGGCCAGAATGACAGCTCTGAACTGTACATCTCTAACAGCACCCTCAGGAGCAGAACCCTGTAGCACAACAGTCTCAAAGTCCTAACAAGCCCCCAAAGCCTATAAGGCTTTCTTTGGCCTGGAAAAGTGCAAGTGGTGTGCTGAACTTTGAGTGTTCAATAATGCAATGCGTTCTGCCCTGTGGAGAGGAGACAAGCAGATGGGATTTGACAATGCTAAGGCAAGCTGTGCTGTGTGACCTTTTGCTCTCTCAGATCCTTCTTTATCCTCAGAAATCACCCTTTAGAAGCAACACAGTTTCTATACTGAATCATACCTGCGCGTGCAGTACCACACACATGCTTGGCCATTTAGTATTCCAAATCCTTGCAAAAAAGTAACTTTAAGGAATATTTTATCTACATTTGTTGCTTCCTTAACTGGGCAACACAACTATGAGGTAGGTCTTGTCAGAGAACCCCAGGCTTTTCATGTCTGAAAGGAAAATGGGCATTTCTTGGAGGTGCTGCATTAGAAAAGGCCAAGTATCCTGCTCTTGTTTCAGCAGCTGAACACAGAGCTGCAGATTAAAAACCAGACACTTATGATTGCATTAAGGTGTGGAAATAAATTGGAGAGGCTTAGCGAGAGACCTCCTCGAACAAGTAATTACACAAATGTGATGTCTGAAAAGACATAAACCCCTTTCCCACCTTAGCCTGTGTTTAAGGGATTCTACATATTCAGGTTTGTCTGCATTTTTATAAATCAGCTCACTGAAGCACATTGTTTTTAAACAGTGAAAGAGATTGCTTATTTGTTAGAGCAGTCATCTCAAAATGAAAGGTAATTCATCAATTTAATGAAATGAAGGCATTTCTCATTTAATATAACCGAGTGTATATTGAAACCAGGGTAAAATCCCAGCATGAATACAGCCTCATAGCAGTTCTCTGCCATCAGGCCACTGTTTCACCAGAATTCAGCAGTTCCCCCTGGTTCTTGGAGTTATTAAGTGACATTCACTTCATCATGGTATCCACTTCCAGAAGCGGAGAAGCAGCACAACTAAAACAATCCGATGTGAGCACACGCCAAACAATCAGTGCATCCTTTATTCTGCTTGTACTAAGGACAACAACTAAACCACCACTAGCTGACCGTGCCTTAGAAAGTTTCCAGGCATCCAGGAAGGACATAAACCCCAAATTTCTGTGTCAGTCCTTCAGCATGAGTCACATGTGCTTACACTTTCTATATACTTCACCCATCCCTCCACAGTCTTCCCATTTAGCCTAGCTAACCTTGCTCAAGCCAGCAAGCATTTGCAACAGCAAAGAACTGCAGAAGTGGAAAAGCATTACCTTGAGAGAAAAAACAAAGTGCTGCAGTGTCTATGCACTGACACCTGCACAGACTCATTTTATTTCTCACCTTAGAAGCCTAATTTTTATCAGGAATACAGGTTCTACACAACAGAATAAGCCCTCAGGCAAAACTATATAGGACAGGGTGGAGGTACAACAAATAAGGTATCAGCCTTTGGGAAACCATTTAATTCCAGAGTTCACAGGCCCAGTGACAACAACCAAAACTAAGTCAACACTAATCATCACGGAGTTCATCCATTTAAAGGAGGAATGCTTGTCACCACTGAGTTTAGCTTTTCTTCTTTTACCCATGCAAAGAACATTTACATCAATACAGTCTTCTCAACCACTCTGATAATGAAAGACAACTAATGACAGGGAGAATCACTGGCAAACTTGCAAGGCAAAGTATTGTGCTCAGTGAACTGTTACTTACAACTACTTCAAAAGGGAACTTGCATCCGGGCCTTCCATTAAAAAAGAGGCAGAAGCAAGTCTCAACCACAGAGACCACAAAGTAATCCAGAAGATCTTATGGATGAGTTACCTTGAAAAACTCCTACTTAAAGTCGCCATGAATAAAAGCTAATCAGAGGTTAAATATAAAGTGTTACACTGATAGTAGCTCAGGAAAGAAGAAAAAATAAAATAAAATAAAATAAAATAAAATATAAAATAAAATAAAACAACCCCCCCAGAAAAACAAAAACCCCAAACAAAACACAAATCACCAAAACAAAACCAGCCAGCCAATTAAATATGAATTTGATAGCTTTAAGAAAACTCCAGCAAATGAAACATTCGACTTCTGCTCTAAGAGGGTGGCCAGATGACACATACCAGGGTAGAAACAGAACTGCAGTCACCCGCCCAGCCTCGCAGCTCCTTCATTACCCTTCCACCAACCCTAGTGCAGGCATTCACAAAGCCTTGAGTGGGCACATCTTTGTAAGCTTCAAAGGTGATCAATTTTTCCAGCTTGCTAAGGACTCTTTTCATGGAGTCCATTCTCCCATACAAAATTTCCCACCCTGTATCTTCAGCTTGTCCTTCAATACAGCTCTTGGGAAGGATAACTCAAGGCACACTCGCGTTCCCTTCTCAGGCTGTAACCCTATCACAAGTTCATCCCAAACCCCCTGTTACTGAACTCCAATGGCCTGTTCTCTAGACAGAGCCCTCCTAATCTGCTGCAGCTGAACTTCTTCAGCCTATCAAGTAGGAAATCCTTTTACTGCTCTGGCCTATAAGCCTCTTATCTCCTAATTCTGCGAGGCTGAGAAATAGCTGTTCTGCTCATTAATCCTACAATGACTGTCAGAAGGGAATGTATACCTTCTCACTCTACTCAAACACAAGTAGAAACACTAGGTTTCATCACATTCTTGACTGTCTACTTAGTCGAGTCTACAAGACTATATAGAAATTGGAGTGGCACTACAGAAGCTTCTGCAATTGCATGAAATATTGAGATTTGCTGCTATAAAAGTTTTAAAGAACCTGTTTCAATGTAAAGACTTGATATTGCTGATATTGCTTAGCGCCAGGAAGAAGGTAGCTATCTCTGGAGGACATTTATGAAGTGGTAGGGAACCTATTATAATTCACTGCTATCTACAGCACAAGAATTGGAAATGAGCTCCTCACTCCCTAGCCCCCCATGTGCAATTTTGGCTAAAAGTGCCATATGGATGACTATAAAGACTTTCCACTATAGTTTATACATACACGATTAGTTTATTACTTACTACAAACTCGTGTCATCTACAGCCTTCAAAAGACAGCTCAAAGGAACAAAATATTAACCAGTTGAGTTCTTGCCTTAATTAATACTTCTAATTAGCATCCCCCAAGAAATGCTAAAGGTTGCTGATTTTCTCCCTGTGTTCTACACTTAGCCAAGGAGAAATTAATAAGCTAATGTTATTTACCAGGATTACTTCTATGTCTTCGTACGAGGTGAAAGCTTCCTACAAACAGTTGCTAAACAGCACCGCAAATGTAACAGAGATCATGTCACAAGATGTGAAACTAAGTTCTCATACAATATTCATTATTGAACAGTTTACATTTATGTACCTGATGGACAAACACAGGCCTACCTGTGCAATTCAAAAAACCCCAAACCCACCTGCAAAGCCTGCGTTGAGAAAAATGTTAAAGTGGCAAACCGCGTTAGGATCACAGATATCTCACGTCAGTTGTACCTTTTATTTTAACTATAAATGTCACACTTCATCATGCAGCTGTCACCTTCCTTTAATGTACTGAACGCTATTGTGTAAGCGCAGAACCTGACATGATGTCGCGCAACAATTAAAACAAAAAGCAAGTCAGCTTTGCACTTCTCTGTTTGCTGCAAAATTACAGGAAAAATCAAAGGTAAAGAAGTAAAAGCCAGTCAAGAAAAGTTTGCAAAACCCCTCAAACATCAGTTAATGTTTCCCTCTAATGTTACGTCCCATTTTCATATTCAGATTTAAAAAGAAATGTCCACAGCTTTAGAGCATCTAATTACAAATTGACACTAAAGGACCTCAAGAAGTCTAAAGCCTCCACTGTAATAAATATACTTCTAGCTGTCGGTTCCACAACAGCCAACATCCATGGAACTAAGCCTTTATTTTTCACTCTCTATCCTCCCCCTTCCAGTTTCTATCCACGCTGTGGTACGGCTACGGCACGTTAAAATTGCTGATGTTTTCCAGCCAGATGCAACAGCACTTAAGTTATGCCTGAAGCAATTCCTAGTAATAACGCAGAAATTATGAACTCTATTATATAGTATAATTAATACTGAAATTGGTCATGTATTACAAATTTGATTTTCATTTACTCTATTTGATGTACAACACTAAGTAAAAGTGACTGAAGTGTTCAAAAATTAACTTCAGGAAAAAAAGGAAAATCCTGTACATCTGGAAAAGTATATTGTTATTAATTAGATTTCCTCCTTTTCACTGTTTTTCTGTTCATTTACATCAACTCTAAACCCACAGTTAACGTATCAGCAACATAAAAAACTCTGGCCCAAGGGAAAGTTAATGGCATGTGTCACAAATATGGAAATGTCACATTCCTAGTATTTGCTCTGGCCATACCATAGCATGTTCAAAACCTCTGTGGCTCAGGTAAGAAATAATCACAAGGGAACGTGTTCACAGGCAGGGAGAAAAAAGCCAAGCACGAAGAACCTAGAGGCCTGTCCTACAAAGGGAAGGGCTGACAAAGACACTTAAAGAATAGTCCTGTAAAAACATTCACTTGAAACATCGAGTTCACACAAATCCTTTTTCCCTCTTCTTGGAAATAAGGGGAACATAGGGAATTCTAGAAAGTGTCACCCCCCAAATACCACCAAATGTCAAATTTGTTTTCTGCTGATCTACACCTTTCTAAGGATTTCCACACTGGCAGCCTGCTAGAGTAACAATCAAATTAAGAACAGTATAATTCTGACTGGAAAAGATTTACACGAGTGTTACTGTATTTACAAATATGCTGTATTTGATTGCGTATGACAGCAAAGTGGAGGAAAATGAAGAAAATAAAAACCTGAGGCAGATAAAGAGACACAAAAAGACAGGCACATGAAAAACACACAAAGTAATCAAAAAATAGCCTCAGACCTTACTTTGCAGCTGTTTCCCAATAAACCAAACGCATGAGTAGAATCGGGATGCCAATGAAACTGCTAGGAATTTGATCTTTAAAGACTATTCTTTAACCAAACACTGAAAACTATAACGGTGGCACCTGTACATTTCTAAGAACTTGGGCTGTATTATACCTCAGTGACATTTATGCTGAAGTAGGTAATTGAAAAAAACCTCAATAGTATTTCTTGAGGACTATATTCAGCTACATGAAAGAGTTTAAAGCGATCACAATGAATGCTAACCCTTAAATTATGTGTTCTATTCTTACCTGTTTTTTCCAGCCCTTGAAGTGTTTAATTATTGTTAGAGATGTTTGTGTACGTGAAAAGGACAAGAGAAGAGAGGGAAGGTCTACCTCTTGTGGGCATGGACCTGTCCTATAAAAGTTTACACAATTCATCATTAATATTAATCCCCAGCCTGCTGAAGGAATACACACACCCATAAGGACGTTTACATTACAGGCCTTAGTAGAAGATGCCATGGATTTGCATACCTAAGACTTCAAATGTGAAATGATAGCAGAATTAGTTTGGAATCAAAACATCCAAAACCTTCACTTTTTATACTTTAGACTGTTATTATACTTAATATTATAAACAATATTGTCTGAAAACTGAGGCTTGAGCTCCATGCTGAAACAGTGATAAAAACAAAATACACTTCATACCTGCACTTCGCAGGTTAGGGTCCAGGTCTGGCATTTCCTTGGACGCTTCTGGACTGACACTGTAGATGGATGCTCCTGCTTCACTAACGATGCTGAAAACGAAACAGTAAATAATTAAGATACCACACAACTGAAAAACACGACTGAAAGACTTAGTAAGTGACTTAACTGGATATTTAGATGGGTTTTTTTAAGCCCTGTGTTTTAAAAATGCTTTCAATCAGCTTAATACTTGCAAAAGGAAGACAGTACAAAGAAAAATATATCCATTTAAACTAAACCACACCTCCCTGACCTACAATATCCATTCTTTCGCAATTCTGGCCCTATTATAAATACACACTGTGAGTGATATCTGGCCCTGCAGTAATCTTACAACGGAGAAAATGAACACAAGAAACAAGTGTTAGCAGAAGTAAACAGGCAAACCAGCTTCCATAAACAAAACAAAATCCCACCTGACAATTTCATTGAGAACACCTACATTCTCGAGTCTAACATCAGTTAAACTATTACCCGAATCCAAGACACGAGTGTGCACACACAGTCTAAAGCTGTCTGCCTGAGATACCCAGCAAAACTCCAACCTGATACACAGAGCTGCAGCTTGCTTCTCAGCGGCACTTAATATCGTATCCTTCCTGCGCTCACTACCATCCATAAAGAAAAACACAGACTGCTTGTCTTCGGTAACTTAAGCTACAGTTCATGTATCCACCACACACCTCAAGCTCATTTAGTAATGAGGATAAACTCACCCACTCAAATCACAACACAATTAAAATACCCTTGAGTGCTCTAGTTCCACTCAAGAGAAAACGGCCATCGAGCGTTCACAGCATAAGTTTATTTTCAGCTGTGAAATTTGGACACCACTGAATCAACAGCGTATTGCTTCAAATAACTTCAAGAGAACTTGAATTTCAGGTTCATAATTAAGGCATCGTACCGCTACTGCAGCGCAGAGGCACACTATCGGCTTCTGAACTACTCTTACTTTTACTATTCCACCCTTAGAGTAACTTTATCTTTGCCAGAAGTGTTGTGCTTTCCTTCCTTAAGGACCAGACCTTTCAATTGAAATTATAACTTTGCTTTATATTGTTTTACAATTAGACCATAAATTCACCTTTTCAGAATATTTAGTAGGTCGATTTTTTAAATAGAAGCCTCTCCCTTTTGGAAAAGGTGGAGAATAGCTCAGAGATGAAACACATCACATTCCCATTCAATGTCCCAAGCACGCTAACAGTAAGTAGTGTGAAACGCAAGTATAAAAGGTAAGAATTTCTTTTGTTTTTACAGATTCCTCCCAGCTGGAATCTGGTAGAGCACAGTACCCAAGTCAGATTTTATAGTTACATGAAACTCAAAAGAACATTTCAATATTACAGACAGACTGAATCTTTCAATAAATACAGAGAATAAAATCCTGTTCCCATTCAAACAATCAGACCAGCTGAACAGGGCAAGTGAAAATGAAACTATTTACATGGGCTCTTAAAACGAATCAGCATTATGGGCATTCCTTTCCTATAACTGACATAAAGAAACAGTCCCGTTACAGAGTTCAGAAACATGGTCACATCACAAAAACCTAACTGCTTGAAAAGGAAGATGCTGACAGAAACCTCAAACTGATTTTTCTGATTAATAGGTAAAAAACAATGCAGCAGAAAGTATTTCTTAACCTGTTCACACCTTATAAAGGCAGCATTTGGCAAGAGCTCCCTTTTCCTTATTGCTTCCAAGAAAACACACACATTAACACATACTTCTAACAGCTTTTCAACTAATGGCTCTTCAATCTTGGTATTCAAACAGATCCAAAAAGTTACTTCTTGTGCAATTTCTCAATCTAATACATTGCTATTACACTTAAAAAAGAAGAAAACCAGTGTTTTGTACACATTTTCACAATGCTGTACTATTAAGTACATTACTGCACAGAGCTTCTTGCTTGATCCCTCCCTGTATTTTATGCTGTGAAAAAACAAAGTGTCCCTGGATGGGAATTTTCACACACTTGAGAGTTTGATTCTCATCAATGCTACGCTGATAGTTTTCAGAAGCGAGAGGACTGCAGTAACACTGTCCTTCTACAGTAGTAAGTGAATCATGCCATATTTGAAGATAGGCAATACAAAACCTCCTTACTAAAACGAGTAAATAAAAATAAACTCAGGATGGGAGAAAGAAACATCTGAAGAGAGCACATTTCCTTTCCTCAAGTGCAAGAATACTTACACACCGGGGGGAGCAGAAGGAGGGTGAAGCCAAGTAAAAAGTTATCTCAAGGAGAAAAACAAGATATAAAAAGCACTTTCAGAAGCAGCATACACTGGACATCCACTCTGAGATGCTTTTGTGTGTGTGTGCAGTTATTCTATGAAGTATTTGGTGTAGCAGACTTGATGTTCCACTCACGCAGAACCCCATAGTGCTGTGCATAAGACAGTAAAACCCAGACGTTAAACAAATTTGTTACCCAGAGTAAATGTGTAGGGGCATGAACTCCAAAGAAACCATCCCGGGGTTCGTTCAAGCATAGTCAGCCAAACTTGAGTGGCTGGCTTGTGGCTTTATTTAGTTTGGTTTTAGCTACAGTGAGGTGGTTACTAACGTGACACTGGCACATACAAGACTAAACCGTTTAGCTTGCTCACAACGTTAAGATGGCAAGGAAATTAGGTTTGGGAATTTTTCTTTGCAGTTGCTCTGGATTTTGCTCTTGGAGCAGACAGGAGACAAGTCACTTGGGTTCACAGACGCTTTGTTTTCCAAATTCTAATAATTCTCTTTAAAAGGGGATGTTTTATAGGACGATTTAAGCTAATTTGATGTTCTAAAATGCTCTACATCATGCTTTCAAAGAATATACATGCTGTATGTCAGGGCACATTAAGACAAAACCAAACCTGCTCAAATAGCAAGCAACAGAAATTTACTCTAAACTACTGCAGTCACTGTTCTCTAACCTTTCCCTTCCCCCTTTTTTAAAGGGTACAATTTTCAAGAGACTCAAAAAAAAGCCTACGTAAGAGTTGGCAAAAAGTGTATTTCAAGATCTGTATATCTTCAGACTAGAATTTCTTCCTACTTTGACATTTTAAGCTACAAAATGGATTAAACCAGAAAACTAAACTTCCCCACCCCCTCATGAGATCCTCATTTCATGCATTCCTTAAGAGGAAAGATTCTTGCACTGACCAAAACCTCAACAGTTAAAACAACACTATTAAAAAGCTATTTTGCTATTTAAATAGGCAAGTGGTTACGGTATGATATGCTTATAGTACATGAACGGACAAGTTTCACGAACTGCTTTCTGAATTAACAAGAAAAGCAGGTAAAAACTCTGGGATTATGCCTCCACACAGTCTATTTCCCACATCCACAGCCCTATAACTAGTTTTTTTTCCGCAGCATCTCTACCGAACTTAAAATTAAAATGCTCAGACCACAAAGGCACTACGCAAGATTGCAGTTTTCTCTTTTTAATTGTGCAAACAGGCTTGTTGCAAGGCACCAGTCTCAATCACATTTCTTAAGGGACACTTCAAGGAGCGTTAAATCAACGCTAACTGTATTCCACTAGCACCACCTGCTGGACCCTCAGCTTTATGCCAGAGACCATGGCCCCTGTATTCTGAATACTGTTAAGGAGCCTTTAAAAATTACTACAGTGAGTTTTCTTTCTCAGCTTAAGCAAGCATTATGTATCTGGTATGAAAAGTTAACTTGGAGACCTGTTCAAAACACTCATATTTCCAATTTCTTAATTTTTACAGGAATAAGCCTTTCTTGTAAAAGGTAAAAAAAAATAAAAATCCAAGAATACTTTTTTCTGTAAAATTCAAAGCTATTGCATACCTACAAAAGTGCATTAAATTAAAGGTTACATGTAACAAGCTAGATTTACCAACAGTCATTTAACTGTATTACCCACGGCAGGGGGTTGGAACTTGATGATCTTAAGGTCCTTTCCAACCCTAACTATTCTGTGATTCTGCATTACAATTTCATGTACATGAGTGTAATGGCACATTTTCTAAAACTCCAGTGGTTCTTAAGCAGCAAGTTTTCACTGAAAAGCTTTACAAAATAATGTGCAAGAATCTCATACATGTCTAATGAAGCAGATGTATTAGTCTAGAGGCTTCTAGCGCTAATGATGGATACAGCTTCCCGACGTTTCCATGAACCTTACCAACATTTCAGACTGTTTTATTGCACTTAAGTCATTTCCCCACAATCGAATGCAACACTGGATTAATAACCTACAGAGAGAGAAAAAGTAACTTTATCTGACTTTATGTAACTTACTGTTCCTACAATCTCCAAAACCCTGATTTACAACTTGAAGCCTTTAAAATAACATTTGAAGAAACAATACCAATACAAAGAAGAAACCAGTGTTAATACTCGGAAGAAAATCATGGGCGCTCTAAGAGCAAAGGAGTATGTCAGCCTCAAAGGACCCACATTTTCATATTTGGACACAAAATGATGGCCTGCTAAAACATAATTCCTTTCTCAATCAAAATTCCTCAAGTGTCATTAACTCCTCTAACCCAACTTTTTACATATTAACTGAATAAATATATCCTTCATAAGCTAATGGCAACAAAAGCTGGAGGCTCCCACAAAAGAAAGTAGAAGGGTCAAAGAGGGAAGATGAGAAGAGTCAAAAACATTATTCCGTGTTACTTACTAAAAGAAGTGGCTTAAGAATTAAAGGACAGAAAACCAAAATGAAATAAAATGGCAAAATACTTTCTAGAAAAGAATGATACTTTTAGAAGCTTGATTGGAATGATATAAGTTTTAATAATGTTACTAGATTTAATGAGTAAAAACAAACTGAGGAGAAGCACGGAAGACTTAATTAAGGCTCTAAAGAAGATTGGGTTATTCTATGAATAAGAAATCCATTGGGTACAAGTAGCTTCAGAAAAGGCTAAAACCAAAAATGGTTGAGAGCTATGAGGCACCCATGGCAGAAGCAACTTTGCCAGCTCCTCCAGCTCCTCACCATTACCAATGGCTAGCTGCATGTTTGTTGAGGTCAATGGGCAGTTACCAGCCATTCCCAGGATCTCACTTTTGGGGGTACATGCGCACTCCAACCCCTACACACTGGGCACAGACAAGTCCCTTCTGTGATGAATACAGCCAACTGGAGACTGCAGTCCAGCGCAGGCTGAGCAAGATGCAGTGATTTGTTCAGCCACACGCGCTTCGCCACAGGAACAATAGGATACCAGGCTTGACAGACTCTGGCTCTGACACAGGCAAGCCATTACTCCGTTTTTTCCCCTTATGAAGAACATATGTCATGGAAGTGCAAGATAAAAAGGTTCTGGTGTATACTAAATAACGTATTCAAAGAATAAAGAGCCCTAGAAGGTTTTTAAAAGCCTGTTTATTCTGACAGATGAGATTAAATTCAAAACTTAGTCTTTCCCACCTCCAATAATCTAGTGCTATGGCAAAGGAAGATGTTAGAAACACAACAAAGAGATTATACCAGAAATACTAGAAGATTTTACTAGAAAGCAATCATTATTGAACAAAATCAAGCCAAACCCCACACAGTTAATCTGTGGTTTTAAGTAATATGAAGATTTAACTTCAAATTTTAGCAGTATATATAAGTAAGGGGATACTCCAGTATTAAACATTTTATGATGACAAAATACACTCTTAGGAAAGGAATTTTCATCTATTTCCACTGCTTCATTCAAAACATTCCAGCACTACACACCACTCAAGTTTTGCTCTTATGGAAGCCCACCTTTCAGAATCAGCCACATTAGACAAGAGGTGTTATTGTCCTCTTTTGCAAAAATACTACACAGAAAAAGCTCAAACTGCCTCATAGTCAATACATTCAAAGAGATGTGGAGAACACAAGTCTTAAAGTACAGTTCCTGCTCAGGAGCTCCCAAGCACACAAGAAATAAAGCCCACAAAGTGTCTTCAGGTAGCACGTCAAATGATAAGCAATGATACAGATCCCACCTTGTTGATCAGCCACATTCTTTAAGTCTCCATAGAAAACATCAGGTGAAATTCTGCTTACAACTAGTGTTTTGAATTCACAACAAAGTCCGTAAACGTTTCCATCCTCGTATGAATGATTTTGCTCAGTATTTCACAAAGGTAACCAGAAATCACACCACACAAAGAATAAAGCAAATTTGTCCTAACCAACTCGGTCTACTTTTTAAAGTAAAAATTACTAAACTATTTCCGACCAGGAGCTGTCAATGCAGCAAACTACAACAGAGAACAATGTGTTTAAACAGGGTCTTTCAGAAAGAAACCCTACTTGTGAAACAGCTTGCGGACCCTACAGCAGAGACAATAATAAAGTACCTTATAAAGCATCTTCCGAAATAACAGAATTTCAAGGCAACCATCCTTGAATTAGGGATTACCTCTCTCCTGTTCAGACACAAGAGATATTCACTGCCAGTTAAGCTGATGGCTTTCTTGGTGGACAGTGTAGATCTTTAGAATATAATGAAAAGAATTAGGCCTGTTTCTATCAGTGTTTAAAAGTGGGGGAAGCAATCGTGGCATAGGATTTAAAAGCTTCTCCTTTAAAAAGTTACTACTTTAGAAAAATGGAGCCAGGTTCTACCAACTTCCACGTTTGGATGAAGGCAGAAAACATCCTACATAAAATGTTTCACTGATTATAAAATTAAAAGAATTAAAAACTTAGATTTCAATTCCTCAACTACCATCATTCTCCTCCCCAAAGAAAAGTGGTGTGAAATTTCCTGCCAGTGAACCGGTAAGACAATTGTTACTTGCAGCATAATGAAAAAGGCTTGAGAAATTACTGCAAGATATAACAATGAGCTACCATGCTTTAACTTCTTCTGTACTAGGTATAACTCTGTAAATCCCTAAGTCAAAACCTACCTACTCCACTGAACTAATAAAGCTAACTGTATAGCTACAGCCTGGAATCCTTTATTCATCTGCGAACGAACCATGCCCTTAGCACATCCCTACAAAGGGAAGAACGATCAGATATCTGTCTTCATCTTGTCTGAAAACGATGACATTTTTCAGTAAGAAAAGGGTCCAAATGGCAGGTGTCAAAGAGCTTTAGCTTCACACGTGGTGCTAGGAGGCAGAAAAAACAACAGTAGCGTGTGGCCATGTCAGAGCTGCACAGAAGCTGCCGTACAAGTGCATATCTGAAAAGAGCAAACCTCATAGCCTGTTAAATCAATCTAGTGCCAGATGCTGTTATCAGAACAAAACTGGTGCTGCGGATTCATCCCCAGAAGAAATACACGTCCCATGTCTGCAGTGAAAAGTGAAAGACCTCGGGTGGCATGTCTCGAGACTGAAGGTGACAGTCACCTGCGACTACCCCCACCGCTCTCATTGACAGTTTCAGACAACGGGTCCTGTCATTGCTCATAGAGCAGCTGGAGCTGAAGCTCCTTCCTGCTCTTGTAGAGAGCTTTAATATCCGAACTCCAGGTCCAAAAACCTACTTCCAAGTTAACCATCCAACTAAAAAGCAGTTAAGTAATTCATTTTTACTTTAAACACTAGTACAGTAGGAACTAAGAACATTTAGCTACTGCTCTTCTCCCTGTTGCAGTAACGCCATGAAGAGAAATGGCAGCAATAAAATAACATTATAGAAAATTACTTTAATGTACAGGGACAAGTTTAAAAAGAGAAAAACACATTTTATATGATTACAGTATAATGGCATTAAAGTAATTCTAAGCAGAATTAATGATAAATAGATGTATTCAAATATGCAAAAAAGTTACATACCTGAAACTGCCCAATATTAAAACAAAGGAAAGACAGTAATAAAAGGCATACGGATTGACACAGGAAATAAAAACCCTGGAGTCCACTTCTAAAAATACAATAGGCATGAAAACAGGTATGTTCCTTATGAATACACTTTATAATTTCAAGACCAACCAAGCCAACACTCAGTTTTACACTCACATTTCATATATTCATAGACTTTTGAAACAAAATTGCCTAGACACACACATTAAAAACATGGCACTATTCAAAAAGATGCTACCCCAGAAGCCTAGCAAAACCATCCCACGCTGAAGAGCTCAATGAGCAGCCTTACTTAGCCCCTGACCCTCCCTGCTCTCAAAAGCTTGGTGAAGCCAACAAGCCCAACCCAGGACAGTGAAACACAGCCAAACTGCAAGTTCCAGAGCAGGAGACTATCACCAAGGCTGTCCAGTCAGCAGCTCCTTCTCAGCTCAGCAAAACAGAAACCCCTGCAGTGGTTGCACATGGGGAAAGCTGATATTTCACCCAGCCCATTTCAAGCCATGCAGGATCTTGAAACAAACAAGACCCATCCTGCCTACTTTGAAAAGCAGCAGAAACAAAAGATAAAACCCTGGAACTCAGTGATTCATAATTATGCATATGCATATTTATTCAAGTTGCAGCATTATAAAGCATTAAGATTTTGGGAACAAATAAGACTTTTTAAAACAACAAAAAAAAACATTCCTGCCGATAAGAAATACCTAGACTTTGCTAGTGTCATCTACATTTGGCCTTGTCACCAACAGTTTGTAGTTAGGAAAACTGACATCTGTCTAAAGTCTATCTAATTTCCAACCAAAACCATTTCCCTATCGCACACACTGTCCTACCCACACCACCCTTCTCCTGCAGGACACCGGACATTTAAGATACAAATGATCCGTTAAGGAAAGTCCATCAGGTTCTCCAGTGAATACACTCTCTAGAATCACTTTTAACTGGTAGAAGGGGCATCACATACGCTGCAATTGTTGTGGCTAAAACACAGTGGTTAAGCCAGACCAAAGGCTGGAGCTTCGAGTCACATTAACTCTCATGAAGACCGTGTCCCCAGAGTGGAGCATAACTGGACAAGACCACAACATATGGAACAAAATGCCTCTTGGACAATGGCACCTCCAGCAACTGTCATTTTCTTTAATGCTCATTCTGGGCAGTTGGGAAGCAGCCTGGCGAGTGCTGCGTGCAGCCTCCACAGCCCTGATTCATGCAGAATTCTGACCTGTAGCTTTGGCTTGAGACAGGCTTTATTCCTCTTAACTCCCCCCCCTACAATATCACTAATCTTCATATTTGAACTCTCCTTAGCAAGCTACCCTCTCCCCAAGCACAGATCCACAAGGGAAGGCTGGAGACAGCTACACTCCCATTAGAGCTGAGCAATGCAATGTGGATAGATGCTCTGCACGGGGTGAAGGAATCACAGATCCTCTGCTGCTGCTTTTCTTTGTTCACTCCCCATCTCTCTTAACATCCAGGCTTATCTGAAGACAACGTACTAAATATTTTTAACCTACAGACACTTCTTGGCACAGTTTACTGAACTCTGCAGTACCCAGGTTTTAAACGTAGCAAAACTCAAAATAAATTAGGAATTCTGGAATCAGAATGAACGCCGGCAGAAAAACTTCTTTCAGGTATTAAATAACAAAGAAAAGTGTGACCACGTCTTTCTAGCCATGTCGTTTCTTCTTACGTTGACTTGGAATGCACCTAAAAACAAAGCTGTCTGCTTTAGTTCACTGAAGAGACGTTTGCCTCCTGCGTTTATTCCCCTGCTCAACATACTCGAGACAAACATTACATGAAGTAAATGGCGCCTCATGCAGACCTGATCAGAATTCCATGCTGCTATCTCTGAAAAGTTATTTCCACAAACTTCATCATGACAGTGCTCTCACAATTTATCAAGTCCTCATTTGTATCTTTGCTTTGCTTTTTCTTTCATTTATCTTAACACAGGAAAAAAAACAGTTTGCTTTGACATTTTCCTACTCTAATTATACTCTAAATTATGACTGTTCAAAGCTGATAGCGATCAAGAAGTATTTCGTTCTGTCCATCAAGGAAATTGTTTTTCTACACTGGAAAAAAAGGCTGTAAAACTGAGGTACTAGTTTAGTGCTTTCAGCAAAATCAATTCCCTGTGAAGGAACTGTAGCATTGCAATATAAAAAGGATTATAGCAACAGACAGGAAGAAAAAACCCAGAAAGTTAAGAAAAAGAGTAGGTTACACATTCTTCAAAAAAAAAAAAAAAGTAATATTTTTAATGCAAAAATGAAAAAAAAAAACCCCAAAACAAATACCATCAAAAAAAAAACCAAACCAAAAATCAAATGAAGCTTTACCTTAACAAGCACACTTTTATTGCTCAGTTACTCTCCTCAGACACAGATGCGAAGGTAAGAGAATGTACTCAAACGTCTGTAGAGCAGCGTAAGAACATTGAATGTGTTTTAATTAAATTACACATAGTTTCCTTTTCAGGCCTTGAGGGTTCTTTCACATCTTCTCTGGTGCTCCTCACTGTCATAGTTCTAAGAATTATTATTTACTAACATCATATGCAGCTTCTGGGTACCTACAACAAGAGGTGCTAATCTGAACCAAATACATCCTCAAAGGAGAGCGAGCTAAACATGAGGTGTATTTTAAACTGTTAAAGGATAAAAAAGAATACACTGGATACCTCTCATTTTGTATTACAAACAAAAGCATGTATCAATCTCAGTTAAAACAAACAAACAAAAAACAGCAAAAACACCCCCAAAAAACCCCAAACCCAAAAATCAAACAAAAATAACCACCAAATCGCCACAAACTTGAACTGGATTCATGAATTGCATGTTTTTACAGAAAATAAATTCTTTCAGCAAGACCAAAAGGGGAAAAAGCTGACAAAAATAAATATCTGTAATTAATGAAATAAAAGTGCAGTTAGGTAGTGCTGTATTTGTTTTCTCCCTTCTTTTAAAAGGGAATAATTTATTCCCTCGGGTTGTGACAGATCCACATGGGAGACTTTCCATGAGTAATATCACTAGAACTGGCATAAACATATGGTGAAAGACCACTTCATTTAAAACATGTTTTTCATCCAGTTACAAACACTTCTCCTGGACTCAAGCTTTTTATGCTTAATTTCATTTTAACCACATTAGCCCTCTTTTTGACCCCCCATTTTATAATGGGAAAATGTCTTGGAAGCATTTGATAAGTTGCAGATCACTGTTAAGACATAAAACAAAGACATTAACGAAAGTAAAATAGTTGCTCATCATTTACAAATACAACTAAGTTGTTTTCTCTAAAAGATGACCAATTTGCAGCAGGAAGTTAATATGCAGTTTTTTCTTGGAATGCAAATAAGTAAGTTGATAAATCCATTGACAGCCCAACTTCCACCCAAAACCAAAGCCCTAGGATGGAAGACTGATTTCCTCCTTCCCCCAATCAAAACTTTTCTCTCCTCATCACACAAGTTACTTCAAAATGAGAGCAAATTATGTCAAAGCTTTCCTGTCAATTCATATTTGGATAGCAAGAAAGGAAAGTAATGCTGGAACTCAACTGAAGGATCTTCTAGCGAGCACTGCACAGAAAGCACAGATGATCAAAACCAGCACCTGCAAATGGCCAGTAGAGTCTACAGTTACTCTATGACATGGGCAATGGGGATCTACCACATACCTACTTCTCTGGATGGGTCATTAGATTCTTATGTGTGGATTCTGCAAGACCAGCCAGCAATGAAGAGCAAGGGTCTTGAAATGATGCTTTCAGCTTTTGGAAACTGTTCAATGCCACTGAATCACAGCAGTTGAAAAGCACCTGTGGAGACTGACTGGTCTAACACCCTTGCTCAAAGCAGGGTCAACCAAAACAAGTTGCTCAGGGCTGTGTCCACTCAGGTTTCAACTATTTCCATGAATGGAGACTCCAAAACGTACTACGTGTTAACAGGACTACTTGGCTTCTCTGTAGCTGAGAAATGAGGTTGCGATAATATTAAACTGAGGTTCAGACTCTTTAAAAACCCAAACCAGTTCAGAAATGAATGGAAACGTGTGCCCTGCTGATTGCAGCAGTTAACAGTAGGCCCACTTAATTCCAAGTGTCTGATGTTAAACTGTTAAGATATTCTTGCAGTTGATAACTAATAGCTGTTACCTAAAAACAAACCAAACATCAAACTAAAAACCCCCAACTACTTGGAGAAGAGGAGACAATACAATATTAATAATTGTCCAAATGAGAAAACGAGTCTATCTGCTAGAGACTCCATGGCAGTGCAGCGGTGAAGAGCCCAGAGGCGCTCTGGCTGATGCAGTCAAATCCTACAGGGGGTTATAGAGAACATATGCCAGGGTGGGAGATGCAGCACCCTTTAATATGGCAGAGCATCTTCTGCCCTAAGGCACTCCTCAGCTCTGCTGGCTAGTGCGGGAGGTGGCAGAGCCAAGCCTCATCCTCAGCCTGCCCCTGGTAGACAGGCCTGGACTGTCGCTGCTGTCAGCATCTCCACGGCCCTGAGCCAGAGTACACTCACATTCACACACCGTCATCGCATGCAACAACAGATCTGCGCTGGTCCATTCCAGGGCATTTACTGGTCAGGTTACTAATACCACAGACTGACATGACATGGATTTGGGTTTAATCGAACCCCGAGAACCAGAACAAACAGATTTCACAAGCTCCAAGCCTTAGCTTCCTTTGAAGTTCAGTAAAGCTCACATCACCATCATCACAAGCACCATGTGATTTGTGCAATTTAATTACATCAACCGTGGCATAGTGAAGAAGAAGAAACCCCAATCTTATATGTATCATAATTCTCAACGGAAACTAACTTAAAATGCCTTATAAACAAGGAGTAGACATGAACTTAAACCATGCATATTCCATTAGAATTTTGACATGAGACCTGTTTTAATCACTGAAAGCTTCAACTTGCATCAAATGCAAAAACTGGTATTTCAGATGACACAAAGACAATTCACATAAAGGAAGCATCGCCAAAGCACATTGTACTAATTGCAAATTTTAGTTTAGCACAACCTAATATTAGCCACAACTCAGCCTGGCTTCATAATGCTGGTATTTAAGGTCAACTAAAAAATAATCAACTATATACTCGGATTTGCACATTAAATAAAACATATTTACAGAAACTACAGTAAGCAGCATTTAATCTGCATCTTCGCTTTATAAAAACCTGGGAGAAATGCCCTACAGACCATAAAACTGAAGAGAATCTGCTTTGAATTAGATGCCACCAGTTTTTAATTCTTACTTAGGACCAGAACAACCCTTTTACTCAAACCCCTCTCTCGGTCAGAAAACATTAACTCCTGATAATGTCAGAAGTCCAGCAACCTACAACCTACTGTAACAGCTTTATCAAAAAGCGGCCAATGGAAGGAAACATCATTTCCCCTAAATTTCACTGCTAACAATGATCAGCAGCACGGCCTTTCCAAGGAGGAGTCCTCTCCAGAATGCCAGAAGGTCATTAGGCAGTTTCTGTAAGGAGAAAGCTATGACTGAGGAGGTACCGAGTGAGCAGCTGTGGATAGGCAGGTAAAGGAGGCAGCAGGATGCTTGCAAAGCCAGCCAGGGTATATACAGGAGTGGAGAAAAACAAGGGGAATAGAGAAGGACAGACATAAGCATTCCTTTAAAAGGAATGAAACATTCCTCTAAAATTCTATGGTTTTGTCGCTAGCTAAAGAAATGGGATATATTAAAAGGATACTATATCATGATTTCAAAACTATTTCATTTTAAAACATTCAAATTGACAACGTCTCTTCCTATTTATTCTTATAGCAGAAGATTAGAGCTAACATTTCCTTCAGCAGGGAGATAATCACTGAGAACTAACACAGGAATATCCAGTTTGATTTACTTAAAAATGACAAACTAACTTCTAGGGAAAAAAATAAAGAAAGAAAAAAAAAGAAGAAAAAACCTTTTATAACAAAATGACAACACAACTTTTAGCAGTGATTTTTACACTGTGAGAAAAAAAACAGACCAGAACAAGTAATAAATGCATCACTGATTTTTACTGAAAGCCAACTTCCAAAGTATATTTACAGTACAATGTTATAACGCTGACAAGAGAAGCGCCCATGGAGGACGCACGTCGAAACTGTTTCCTTGAAACATTTATGTCAAATTCAAATGTCAAAACGTATTTTAGCCAAATGTTAGTTCTAGTTCAAACCAATAAAAGAACTGAACAGGCAGTAGGCATGTTGCCTTAGCTGCCAAAGATGTTTAACAAAATATAAAGTAGGTTTGAGAGGGAAGTTTAACGTGAAACACCAATTCAATGTTAGCAATAACTGCACATAGATGGTCATCTTCCCCCCACCACCTCCAGGCTTTTTATTTATAAAGCTCCACAGACAACTGAGCTACTTGAACAGTATTTGATGTTACATAAAAGAATTTGACACAGAAACTGTGATATTACTTCCAGTTGGAAAAAGGATTCAAGTGAAAACATCGTTTCCATGTGAGCAACACATTTGTTTTCAGGAACGTTGTGTTTCTGAAGGCAAGGAAAATAACTAATGTACGGAACTGCTAAATGGGTATGATTACATTCACAACTGCACATGTAGCCACCAAAGAAACACAAATCTCCCAAAACTGAAAAAGAACAGGAAAAGCTGCACCACTCTCAGCCCTTTCCCCTCCCCTTGCCCACTGTTCCCAGTTGTTGATGCTAAAATGGTCTGGTATAGAAGGTTCTTCACATAGCTTGGGCTTTTTGATATCTCCCTTTCAGAAGTACTCTTCCTCGCTTGTGTAACACCCACCACAACAAATGGATCATTTCTTCTTCCCTCCACTTACTCATCATTGACAAAACTGCTAGGATCCAGTTATAAAAACGAATTATCCTCAATAGGTACCTTCAGTTTAAAACCACCTGACACTGCAGTCGTCTGAATGTAATCCCTTTTCAAGCTGAAATAACCTACTCAAAGGCCCTTTGAGACACACAGCACATCTATATTCTCTGCCTCTCAAGCCCTGAAAACATCGTAAGTATGCTGAAGTATCTCCCGGTGCTGTGGCTTCTTTCAGTGTCATTCGTGAAGCTTTTAAGACTGCCATAAACTGTGTTGGTAAGAAAAGTTAAATGAGTCCAGGCAAGCACAGGCCCTGGTGTCAGTATCACACAAAAGTACTGCAAGTGAAGGTGCAACATGGGTAGCACTCACCGCCTGCACTGCCAAGAGCTGCTAAGAGCTGGCAGCCTGAGATCGGGAACAGAAATGACAATTTTATGTAGCTGCAAAGGCAAAGAGCCCTTGCTTTACTGCTACAGACACTTTGTACTTGCTTTTCAGTCGTGGAAGACTCTCAGCCTATCAGATACCTAGAAGCAATTAGTTTAATTTTCAAATCTCCCGAAAATCTAAGCCAATTTGTGGTGTTTTTTGGTTTTGGGGATTTTTTTTTTTCCATCAGGATGTGTACTACTTGTTTCCTGTTACCGGGGGAATTTGTTATCAGCTGCACAAGTGGCAATTTCCCAGGCTTTACTACTCAAAACAAACCTGAGTGTATTTTCAGAGGGCTACTTCTACACAGACTTCGGATTTGCACACAAACTTCCATTTTTACCAGATCTCAGCAGTATTGATACTTCAGAGAATAAAGAAACGTTTCCCCACTAACAACAGCATTTATGCATACGCTCACTCCTTCATTTTCTTAAACATTATTTAGAAATACATGCAGCCCACACACATACACTAACAGAGATCTAGGATGAAGAATTTCATCCCGAACGTAACTCTCTGCCAGTTAAACGCCACTGAAATTAAGGTATCTAAAGAAGAGTGCTAGACAGCATAATGCAAAATGTACTAATGTCTAACCACCTAACCTAGCCTCCTGCTATCAGCATCAACAACAATAACACAGTAAGTTTAAATAGATAAATAAATCTGTGCATCACATCTCAATAATAAAGGAAGCCCAGTAAGAGCTGAAGTGCAGAACACCAAATGTGGTTTCATAAATGAAGATTGGCAGAATCTCAACTTAAGTAAAAAACACATTACTGGCAACCTTACACAAATGGAAAAATGCTTACTTCCCCATTAGGTTTCTACAAGAATGTCTACTTGAAGACAAAACATTATCCAAACATACAACCAGGTCAGACTGTGCAATACCAGTCAGTCCTAGTATCTCACAAATCAGAGGATACATCTTGTATTTATATGATTTTAATCTGGATGCCCCTGGAATTAATCACACTGTATTTGGATCCTTCCACTTAAATTAACCAGTGAGGATTCCACAAAGAATTCCTGCTGGTGAGCCTAAGCAAATTTTCTCTATCTTTTCTGGTGAAAATTTATCAATTGCCACAGCTACTTCATAACATCACTTAAAACACACAAACATATTTTTCTGATGTCTCTTTAGGATTAAGAGGATAATAGGGTATTACCCCAAACATCACAAACATCACTTCTTTTAGAAAGACAATATCGACACAAAACAAATTAACATTTTAATGGCTTTAGTTTACATTCACTTTGCAGTATCAAAGATCTTGTTAGCATGGTGATACCATACTAGTGTGGAGCCATGCTATTTCATCTCAGGCAATGGGTAAGGGCAAGCAGTGTAAAATGCACAGATGTCGGTAACAAGGACCACACTGCAAGTTTCCATAATCAAAGTTCTTCAAATACAAACGAAAGGGAGGACATCCTATGCACAATTTCACCTATTTTAAATACGAAGTTCCTAGATGTTCCTATATTTTGTTATTTTCAGGTCCAAACCCGGTAGTTTTCAACCTGTGGTTCACAGGCTTCTTTCCAGGAATTCACAAACAACACAGAAGAAACCATTCAACTGTCAGTCTCCCAGAATTTTACATTGCAGTTTACCTGAAAACCTGAGCTTTTCTCACTTGAGATCAGTATCACTACCAAGTTTGGAATATTTAAGCCTCCTACGACTGAACCTTCACAATCCTAGCTCATACAGAGCATGGCTCATTTTCTTCATGCAGTGGCTCACACTAATTGACCAAAAGCCAACTTTCTATGCTTTATGATGAATAGACAGCATTTTAAAACATACTCTGGAGTTACATGGAACAAACTTACTTCAGTTCACTCCAGCTAAAAAAAGAATAAATAATAAAATTAATAAATGTAGTATTGGGAAAAGGCTCAGATACAGCTGTTGAAAGTTTGTCTCCAATGCTCAGTGTGAGAAGCAGTAATATGTCATTAGGTCACATTTTTCAGCTGAAGTCCAAACCTCAGTTTTAAGCTCTGACTGTACACTATTCATGTTCACAAATCATTAGGGGAGTGAACAGGAGAAGGAACTGTTCTCTTGATATAACCTGCTGCATTGAAAAGACAAGGAATGCACAAGCTCAACTGAACTCAAAGCTCTACAAAGTTCCCATAGACTGTACATCGATGCCTCTGTCTAGAGGAAGTGCCTTGAAAGTGCCCAGTCCTTTACTCCCTGACTGCACCCTCATTCATTCTGCAGCACCAGCTACCCGGTTCCTCAGGCTCCTTGCATTCCTCAAGCTATCCCTAGACCATGGCCACCACTCAGACACCTCTCAACAAAAGGCTCCTTGCTTTCTTTTGCCAAGTGCAAGATGGCACACACACTGCAGAGACGGCATGCAACATTTCAGATATAGGCAACCACTTGAAAGTTTCACCCTCCAGCATCACTGCTGATAATCACATTGTGTGAGCAAGTCAACACCTATCACAAGGAAGGGTGGTTTGGTGACCCTTCAGAGAAAAAAAAAGGACGTCAGACCACATCAGAAAACCAATTCTGGGAGAAGTGGATATGTTGTAAGATTGCCTTATGCTCATTCCACTAAAGATCTTCCTGGAAGTCTTCCCTTTAAATTAAACCAGTAAGAACCTTGGGGAGTTGACCAAATGGCACAGAAAAACTTCAAAAGTTTTAACTATATTAAACAATAACATAAATCATTTCAGTCCAAAATGAAAAGCTTTATATTTAGCCTATTACGTGCCCCACCCCCTCAAAAATATCAGACACCTAAATGAAGTAGCTTAGTTTCATTGTAGCAATCTAGCAAATCTAAGATCTAATCCTTTTTCTTTAAATCTACTAAATCCTTCTTCATTTCCAAGCTTTGGAAGTAGCCTTTAACAATATAGACTTTAGGCCAGAGTAATTTTTGGTGTCATCATAGAAAGCTCTTAAGAACAGAGAGAGCATTGCAAACAGACCAGTATAAAATGTTAAGTGATAAAAGCAGTGTTTTAAAGACTGAGTCAAACACCCCCCAAAAATAAATCCCCTACTCACAGTTTAGTTTCAGTAGTTCTATACTGAACATGAAAATCACTGCTATACGTATTTGGTACAAATCTAATTTCAAGTGAGTTTTAAGAACAAAATGCCCAGTCTTGTGCTATGAATATGCCCTATATAATGCACACATTCCAAGACTGCTCCCAGAGGACCTGATGGGGACACTGTGCCGCTCTTGTTCTTTGCGTAACCTTTGCCTCTCAGTAACCTTTTATCTTTCCAACACGTTGTTCTTTTGTGCTTCTAACCATTTTTGGATGGTTCTCCCTTCTCACCTGACTTTTGTTGTACTGCAATACCAGATGTCTTCTAACTGATTATCTTAAAAGAAAAGATGAGTTTCATTTATCTGAAAACAACAGAAGATCTACCAGAAAACAGCCCGTGTACAAATCACCACTAAGTGGGAAACAAGATTAAAAATAGAGAAGTCATTTTGCTATCTTAAATCTAAGTGACTTCTCTGTTAAAAAACAAAGTGGGAGGAATTATTGTGATCACTTTCTCAAAATCACTATCCGATTTGCAAGAGTATATTTGAGAAGAGTATATTTCTAACCAAAGAGTATGCACAGTTGTCCGTGAACACAGTCACATGCATAATGCCTTTTCATCCTAAAATCTTCCCTAATTTTACAGGTTATTTTTTTTTGTTTGCCTGTTTCGTATTCTTTAGAGGCCTGAAGGGATTTACATACTGAGAATACATAACTTTTAAAATCACTGCTTGATACTACTGTTATTATGATTTTCTCATAGAAAGAGAAAACTTAGAAGGGAAGTTGCATGAGTAACTTTTCACTCTTCCCCAAAACTGTTTTCCTATAAATTGCCCTGAACTCAAGCCAAATGACATGTCCTACTGCTCTGGAAAAAGACTTTTTCCTCAAGATTTAGATTTCTTTTGCTAGTTATATTTATTTCCTAACCCCTTGCCTTCACATTGCTGAAGTCTAGACTCCACATATGTATCTTACTCTTTTTCTGAACTTAAAGGAATTCATAATCCCTTAAAGCTATATTGACACACTCCCAATTAGTCCTTGTCCTCATCTTAAAAAAGTGTGAAGCTATTTCTCTGAAAGAGAAATGTGAAGATGGCTCCAGAATTATGTCAAATGTATGGTTTATAAAGTTTTGGTTAAAAAGTTCCAAATTCATGCTAGACAAGCCTGAAGTTATCATCTCCTATTTCACCTGTCCCTCTCTAACTTCACTGCTCACACCTTTCTTAACCTCAGAAAAGCATGGCTAGTGATGGTACTGGTATCTACAGTCAACTCATAAAATAAGCAACAGAGATGGGGCAAAGGGGAACCCTTGTTTTCTCGGACTGCTTCAAAATCTAAGATGACTTCTGAATATAGCATGGGTTCAGTTCAACGTAGATACCAGTCTGTGGAGGCACCAAGAAGAAACATCGGATATGATTTTAAACACAGGCGCTTATTGCAGCCCATGCTGTGCTGAACAAGACTACTTACTACCTAAAGTTATCAATAATCAAGAGGAGGAGGAGGAGTAAGTCCCAGTGGAAAGTGAGGTTCCCATTTCCAGGCCTATCTCCTGCGAAACATATTAAAAAAACCCATTTTGTATTTGAAGTGTGCGCGATCATGAGCTCTTACTCAGCTGTGGTAAATAATCACAGCAGAGAGTAACTTTTAAGTAAGGGACAGAAGATGGTTTGACTGGAAATCGCTGCATAACTTTAAATATTTTTATTAACCATATCCCCTTCACTCACATTTGAAACCTGTTTTTTCCTCAAATTATTTCTTCATTGCTCAGGACTTCTCATGATTCCACTAGAGCTTGAAAGAGACGAAAGCAGAACAAAGGTTCTTCAGTGCACATTTTAGACGTGTGCATTGTTTCCACCGAATATGTATTCCTTTTGCCAAAACATTCCAAACTACTTTCTACCTTCTGTTATCAGGCATCTCATGACCTAAGGTGTGTAGGTGTTCGTACATAAATGTGTCATCAATAGAGTTATATAGCTTAACAGACAAAACCAACAGCTTAAAGAAAATATAATCAAAAAGAAATAGGAATAAGGTTTCCCATATCCCTATTCCCCTTTGTACTCTCAACAGACTTGAAACAACTGCATTAATGCAGCAAGCAATAGCTTGTAAAAGGATGCAAACCAGCTGAAACATTTGATAGACAGTGTTAAATACCAGAGGATTCATATCAACCACTTTATTTGAAAAGGTGCTTTGATGTTGGCTATCTTTCATGTACCTCTTTCATGGCACATTAATAAGGAAAACTGAGATGGGGTAAATTAAGTCCCAAGGTCATATCTAGAGTTACAGCACTGTGGGTACCTGATGAAATACGGATTAATGCTGCATGAGCACTGAATAAATAAAACCACTTCTGTTAACCACTCAAACAAGTTTTACAAGTAGTTCTGAACTTTATTCGGCAACTAGACTTCAGACATCTTAATCCCCCCACACTGCTTTGAAACCTAATTATCATAATGTGAACCCGAATGTTAGGTCCCTTTCAAACTGCGAGTGCTATGAAGCAGAAAAGTAATGGGAATTAAGCTAGTGTAACATTAGAAACGTAGAGGCATGGAACTTGAAAGTGGCATTTGTTAAAGCTGAGCGAGTATAATGTAGATATTCAACAATATAAAACACACATTTAAATTGAAAAGGATATTTAAAGCATGTGCAGACACCTATAAAATACAAGCGGACCTAAAATCCTGCAGAACAAAACCATTTCCAAAACAATTTCTTGCCACCAAGGTCCAACTTCAAAAGGTATTAAACAGTCCTACTCCACCTCAGCAGAACATTTCTAAGTATTCTAAAGCAGACAATTTAAACATTAAAGAAAACCCAATGAGAACTTTACAAGACATTACAGACTTTCCCCTATTTGTCACAGTACAGAAGTGTTTGAACTTAAACAGCAGTAAATTATTAATTACATTGCTTATAAAGTCTCAAGAGCAAGAAAAGGTTTTGCTGAAAGTGGCAGAAAAGGGTTTTGTATCAAGTTTAAAGCGAAGTATAACAGAAATTAAACACCCACCCACCTAAACAACAACAAAAAAAATTCACTTGCCTGGCTGCATGTTTTACTGCTTGTTGAAAACTATTAACAATTCATGATACCTATCAAACTTTCTTTTAAATATGAGCTGAAATACTTTATTCTCAGTGTGCATTAATGTAGGAAGCACATAAGAGAAGTCAGACCAACAAGAATGTTTGTATTGATGGTCCGTATGGTTTGATGAAACCACTGAGGCTGAAAGAACAACTGTGATTTTACTTCTCCCAATGTGATGATTGTCCTGCTCTAGCACAGTTCACCTGTCATTCAGATAGTTTTCATTGCCAAGCTGCCTTCAGCCAACAATAATCAAAGGAAACCAGTTGCAGTGATTGAAATATGAAATGAAATTCCTGAAATATTTTTTCAAGATTTCCATGTAATCCAAAAAGGCCAACGAAACCCTAAAAGTTCATCATCTGCCACGTTAACGCTGAACACACTGTTGTTTCATTTACATTGCTGGTCTTGTTAAAACAAATACACTTGTCTAAACCAGAACATCTGTTTTGGTTATAATACAACATATCTTTGGCAAGAACTCACAATAGAACTAACATAAATAATCAAGAATATTTATTGAACCTTGTAAAAAAAAAAAAGTATCAAAAACCAACCTGATTTGTAACAAGAAACCTGAAGACCAGATATGACTGTCTCTGGGCTCTAGTCCAGTCCTAATCTAAGTCAATAAACATAGCTCTAAGAGGGAAACTGCATGTAAAAAAAAAAAGGGAAAGAAAGTCCTGCAGTTATTTAGGTTGGATGTAGGTACCTGAAACCATGTTGGTTAGAAAAAAAAGCACTTAAAAATATTTGCTTTAAATCAAACTGTCAAACTGAGGCCAGACAGGTTTTAAAGCCACACGAAAAATCGTGCCATATGCCTCATTTCCTACTACTGTCTCCACTGGTACGTCTTCTCCTTGGAAAACTTCAGTAAAGATGTACGTAGTTTGTACTTGCCATTGTTGGAGCTTCATACTTTAATTGCTTGCTTTTCATATATTTATGAGCACCAAAACCAAAGCAGTTCCCAAATTAGATGTTATCAAATTAGATCAAATTATCATATTAGTTATCAAATTAGATCCAGATCACCACTGGCGCTGCCAGGAAAAAGCGGCAGGTTATAGTGGTAGGGGACTCTGAAAGGCACAGAGGCACCCATCTGTCAGCCTGACCCAGTCGCAAGGGAGGTGTCTTGCTACCAGGGGCTCGGATCAGGGATGCTGCAGAGAGGCTACATGGTCTAGTAAGTCCCACTGACTATTACCAACTTCTAGTCACCCATGTGGGTGCGAGTGACACTGACAGCAGTAGCCCAGAAAACATCAAGAAGGACTACAGAGCCCTGGGAGAGGTGGTTAGGGGCTCTAGAGCACAGATAGTGGTGACATGGTTTAGTGTGAGGTGTCCCCACCCATGGTAGGGAGTTGGAACTAAATGATCTTAAGGCCCTTTCCAACCCTAACGATTCTATGATTCTATGTTGTAATGTTTTTGAAAGAAACTGAAATTAAGAAATTAAGAAACTTTGGAAGTCTTGTTTGGTACTGATACAACTGAAATAGTTTGAAGTGAAAATCAGTTAATTTGATACTCGCCATGTAACTAAGAAAAAGGTGAAACTGTTCTCATTTAAGTAGTTAAGTAGTAGTTAAGTGCTTGGTAGATTTGGATACTGAAGCAACGTGATAACCTGATGCACCACTCTGAAGTTACTGTACATGACTTTAGTATCAGAAACTCAGCATATTCTGCACATACATGCAATCAATTAAGTGTTCAGCTGTTTATTATCATTAATATTTGAGCTCATCCTGTCCAGATTATTTGTGCATGCATCAACTGAACACTTTGGTTCTAAAATTACAGACCGTAATTGTCTCATTTCCCTGGAAATGCATGATCCAAGTTCCATATGATGAACTGGACATAAAAGTGAAAAGGTTTTTGTTTTTTATAATCATTTCTGATCCTATTCTCCCCTTCTAACAAAAAAACCCCATAAGCAGTATCATATTGCAGGCTTTTTTTGTAAAGGAAGCTGAAGTCCATAGTACCTTTCTGAATGACAGCTTAAGAAGTTGATTGGGATTCTGGTTTTAAAGCACTATAAAACAACCCAGCTTCATCTGCCAAGCCACTCTACATTTGGACTCCTTCAAGGAAAAAGACTGTAAATGCAAATACAATTGGCAATTCTCTGAAACCTGCACCCAGCAACAAACTGAACTCTGTTTTGCTGGGCAAGGATTTCCACCTTAGTGCAGCTCAGTGCACAACTGGGACAAGCCTAGGATGTGGTATCATGTTAGATGCAACTGGCTATTCTGTTATAGTTTAAGTACTGGAGAAGTTTTGTTTTGTTCTTTTTTTTTTTGGGGGGGGGGGGCCTGGGGTCTTCCTCCCCCAGTTTAAGCATATATTGATTTGTAAATCCATTTTTTTTTACTTATAACTGCGACCTGCTGACATGGATCTTCCTTAAAAATTAACTGTTGCAACATTAAACAAACCGTTTCTTAGAGATTTTAATTGAAAAAAAATTTATAAGGATAACCTGATCCAAAAGCATACCATGGATTTCCACAGAATTGATTCACGTATATATACATATATACAACACATGTATACATACATATATACAACGCATTCATTTCCCCCTGTCATGAACAAGTAACAATCAAGGGAAGACCTGGTACATGGAAACAGAAAAGGGTTTTGTGATCTGAGAGCACAAGCTCCAGGAGACTTTTTGTTTAATAAATAAAAAAGAGGATCATCAGAGCAAGTCATCTATCACAGCTCCCCTCAAAAGCTACAGCAGCTCTCATGCCTACTGTCACCTATTGCTCAAATGGTAAGTCTGTACTAATTGCTCCTTGTTTAGCAAGCATCATTTACTATTTTGAACTCAGAGTGACATAAATTCCAGGCATTTCATCAGACTATCAGAAGCAGGGGGTAGATGCATGGACTCATCATTCCTTTCAGTTACCAAGAACTACCAACTATATTAAGGAGAAAGTTTTCCGGAGCTAGAAAGGAAACAGAGGAAACTTGCAGAACTCAGCTAGGAAACCCCAGCACTGGATAATGCAATGAGATTCACATAAAAGTAGTTTAGCAGAAAGGGAAACATATGAACTCAGATCTTCAAGAAAGATGCTCAGTCAAGACTGTCAAAATACGAGGAGATACACTTGCAGTCCACCCAATGTGTAAACCCACATAAACGTGCACACAAACAGCAGTCTACAAAATTTAGTGCATCAAATGTCACCTATAGCATGCAGTAGCAACAAAGAAAGTCCAACATCACAATCCTGTGATTTTCACTTTCATATGCAGTGTTCTGCGTACCAATTCTGAAGTAGGAACCAGCCCCTCGCCATAAATGAGCACAGCACAAGAAGACACAAATACACACTGAAAGCAAAAATGCTTCTGATTATGCTAATTTTCACTTCCAGAAACTAATTTGGCACATTAAAAAAAACCTGCAGTTACATAATTTTCCTACAAATATAATGAGTTTGGGAAAAAAAAAGGTTAAAATAAATTGTCACTACTAAAAAAATAACCAACTTCATCACTTGACTGTTGCTTCAGAGCATTGATACTAATTCCTATTTCACAAGAGCTTTCAAGAATATCAATTTCAAGAATGTGGTGGCTCTACTGCCCCCCCAATATATAATACACAATATATAATGATAGTTACTTTGAAAAGTCTATAATCCTGAACTATAAACAGAAAGAAAATACTAGAGCAAAAGAGGGAAAAAACAGTGAGAAAACCATCCACCACAATATTATATAAATAACTTCTGTGTAAACTAGTTACTTACATTTTGTAGCATATGATCAATAAATAAATCACTTTTTCAGACAACGTGCTTACATCAACCTAATGGATTTTTAAACTATGAAGCAAACAACGGTGAAATTAAACATTTGCCCCAAAACCACACAGCACGAAGAGTTTTCCATTCTCTACAGTCATTGAAAATCTACCATTTTGAAAATGGATTCAGGAAAGAGGATGCTTGTTTTTCAGAAGCTTGATCAGCCTCTTTCCTTTACAAACAATTAAAATGAGAAAACCCTGCTACATCTCCTGGAATACAGAGGAGATTTAAGTATCAGATCTTGTGCAAATTTACTTAGAAATCTTAGAAACAAACAAGTGCAAGTAAAACCACAGCACAGGTTAGTAGGAATACTACATTTGTTGACCATTTCTGTAAGATAACTTCCAAATCTCTGGAGAAAAGGCTGTATTGAATGTATATAGTAGTTTGAAGAGACAAAGGCTTCTTCTAACTTTCGATAACTTATTTCAGTATGTTAAGCCAGTGAAAACTGAGAACTGCTGTTAAACTTCAGCACAAAAGATAAGCCAAGCTAGACCACCAAAAATGCTTTAAAAAGAAATAAAGGTGTTAATTTAAAACATATATAAAAAACCCCACCAACAAAACCCAACAAAACACCAAAAGAAACAAAAGCAGTTCTGCATGGGAGAAAGGAAAGTCATATAATACAGTTCCCATCAAAATCAAAGAGCAGAATAATTTAGTTTGAATTCAACAACCTAATGGATAAAATCTTAAGTTTAGAGAGGATAAATACCTTCACTACTTTCTGCTAGGTATTAACAAACTATTTATTCCCATACCATTTAATACCCACAGGATTAGCAAGCATTCCAATACTGTAGTCAGACAACATAAGCTTTCTTACTTGCATTTAACTCTCATTCATCAAGAAATAAGCACACACTGCCGAAACAGGTCCTTGGCTGTTTGAGCTGCTACTCTCACACGCTTTCTTACAATGATAATAACAACACAAGTGAACCTCAGGAAGAAAAAATAAAATGCTTCAGTGGGTCTATCTTACTCACTCATGATAACTACTTTCATGCTCAAAGCCATTTCCCTTTGGCTTGAGGGATGGATGGGTCAAGCTTGACTCGAAGACAGACAAAAAGAAATGCTTCCAAAAATTGTATTTAAAAGTACCTGCTAAGTTAAAATCTGCTGTACAGATGAATATCCCAGCAAGCAAAGTGATCTTACCAGTAAACAACATCCAGTGGTGCAAAGTATTTCTTCATAATTAAGTCAGCAAAGTAAGCTTCTGTTTCTCTGCAGGCGGTGCCATTGCCAATCACGATAGTGCTACAGCTTTGCATGGGGTAAAAAAAATGAATAGTTATTATTACTTATTCTTTTAGATTTTTTCCACACATAGCACTCAATCCACAACAACCACCAATACATCTTATTTTATGTAACACAAGGCCTGGATACAATCAGAACCTATTCCTAGCAATAGCATATTGTGTTTATCATGTTTTCCATGTGACTGCTCAGGAGATGAGTCAACATTTTCACTCATTCAATGGAATTTAACAGTGGTAATATCTGCAGAAAAACAAAAAAAAATCATACTTCATATTCATAAAAGGAATGCAATGTTACTTACAATCCTCAAACCCTTTCACCTCATATTTCCCTCATCTGTTCTATGCTTCAATGAAAAAGGGAAGAAGACCAAGCAATAAGCATCTTAATTCCTTAACAGGAACATCATATTTTGTAACAGCTTGCAAGGTCACTGCCTCTGACTGCCCCCACCACAGCCAGTCAGCCATCAAATCACCTTGTCTAAAGCCAATCTAAGACTTAAAACTGGACTGTGCGCTGTGGCAGTCCAGCAGCTGACCCAGTAGACCAGATGTCTGTCCACAGGGGATCCCAAAGTAGCTGAATACAATAACCTGTTAACCATGCTGCCCCTATTTGCAAGTCCATCTGGAGATCTATCTGAGCAGGATTTCCTTTGCTTAGTAAAACTTTTCTGAAAGCTAAAATGTGGCTTTTGGACCAGGGAAAGATTGATGAGTGGTTTAGGGGGGATATGAAGAGTGTGGCTAAACTTATGTCTTAGCTGAATGTTCATTTCTATTGCTAAAAATAAATGGATTGACAGAGCTTTACAGGGATACATTCATAGCATGCCGCCTTAGTCATAGCCATGGCTTGATTTTGTATGCTTCTAACATATACATAATGTAAAAGAACATTAGACTAAAAGAAAAAAAAGCCTTGAAGTTCATAAAAAAATTGAATAAGTCCAGTTAAATCAACTGAATTCTTATCCCACCCAAACCAAAGTATTGATATAGTAAAGATTTCCATTACATTTGGTAAGAGAGAGTAATAAATGGAAGTTTCTTTAGCATACTTGTATTGTAGCAGAAGCCTTTTTATCTTCTCAGCTTCACGAAATCCTTGGCCAGTATGCAAGTAAACAACATCAGTATGGAGTATCTGACCTAGAATAATGAAAGGCAAAGCCATTTGATAAAACACAAATATCCTAATGCTGTATCCTGAGGAACTAGTAAAGTTAATTTGATTATTCACAAAAAGAGCTTTTTAGTAACACATTTTCCCCTTTTATTTCTGATTCCAATGACAAGAAATGCATGGTGGGCAGAGGACAAAAATGCTTTGGCTGCCAAAGCAAAATGAGTTGATACATTTTCTAGTTCCCTAGGAACATATTCACATAACAAATAATCAGCATCTAGTCTTAGGAGGCAAATACGGTATATTACATTATGAAAGAGGAAAAACAGCAATTCACTGTAGAAGATTTATTGCTCTAGTCTAGGACATTTTACAGATCCAGTAAAGAGAGATGAAAATGAGGAACGCAGTCTCTAGCCTTGCAGTCCAGGAACTTAAGAACTCCAATGCCATCTCCTCTTGCCATCATCCCATCAATCCCATTTGGAAATAACTGTATTTACTGGTATCGATAGCTTATGGTGCAATGCAAGCTAACAGCAATTTACCTATTCATTTAACTATGGGTGGATATATTTTCAGACAAGAAGCAATGACAAATTCAAAGGAAAACAAACCATTTTTGCATGGGTCCAAAGAGGTGCGTATCCCTAGATGAGACTAGGATGAACTGGAAAGACTGCTTTCTTTATCTGTCTGAAAACTGAACTAGTAAGTTCTGCAAATACAATGTTTCTGACTTGCCACATTAACACACATGCTATTATACAAGAAGGGCTGATAAAGTGTCCAGATGTCCAAGATATTACCCATGAAAAGTTATAGAAAGTATTTAAATTCAAATTCTCTGTTAAACAATAAAAATGCCAGGTGTTCCCGTTGCCGACTACCGAGAGGCAAAATGATTTGAACCTGTATTCGAGAATGCAGAAGGGATTTTAAATTCTATTTCAGAGAGAACTAATAACACCAAAGGAGACACTGGAATCCAGGTGCCAGAAACTGAACCTTAAAAGCCTGAAAAAAGGAATTTGCATGACAGGATGTGTGGAAAACACTAAAGTCTTACCAAAATGAACAAAAAAATCAGTTTGATAAAGAAGTCTGTTGTGAAACTTTCCTTTCCTCTAAATGAATACACTTTTATCAGTCCTTTCAAAAATATCTGGAATTGAAACTTACTGGTTGGTGAAATAATTGCCAACTTGCAGCCATGTTTGTAGCCAGGATCGACTCCCATCAAAGTCCGGCCTCTCACAGGGCTGGTCAGAAGCAACTGCCGAAGATTCCTCCCAAACATCATCACAGACTCTTTCTCTGCATCAGATGTCAACTTTGACCTTAAAGGTATGAAAGCAAAAAACATTTTCCCCTCAGTTAGCTCTGAAATGCATTTTTGGATTGTTCCAAGTTGTAAGGCTTTTTGCAATCATGTTTTCATTACTACAATTAAATATTAGATTTCCAGTCAAGATTTTGATGTTTTTTTAAAAAGGATCAGCTATGTGATCATCTTATTGTAAATCAATATGAAAAGTATAATAGAAACACCTATAGGAATGTACACACACCAACAAACATTCAAATAAACGCAACTGTGAGAGAAGAATAGCTTCCCATAAAAATGCAAAGAAAACTAGATTTGAAGAAAAATCACTACCCAGCAATAAAAGGATCATCAGTTAGACTGAGAAGCACTAGAAAGAAACTGTAGGAGCCTATCCAATTAACTGCTAACACATGATGACTCATGAGGCATTTGATCCATGAATTCTATTTAACAGTCATCACAGAAGTTTGTAGACTTGAGCTCTTTCTAGGTTTCTGTTTCCTCAGAATCGAACTAGAAAGCTGAGGAGGACATGATGTTCCCTACCTTTTTTTTCCCCCCTTCATGTTCTTCAACAGAAGGAAAGGAATTAGTGCAGGAAGGATTGGCAAGAACACTTACTGCAGAATGTTACAAGAAAAGTCTTGCTGAGTGAAGGTGTACAAAATGCATTATTTCTTGTAAGATGCGGCCAGTAAGACAATGACTGATAAAGACAAGTATTTTTATCACAGTATGGCATTCTACATAAAAAAAGCAAAACTGAAAAAGCAATGGATTCATATATGTCCATCACCTAGCTGATTTTCTTTCTGTTCTTTTGCAGGTACTCAATGCCCTTTTCAGTTGCATTAGGCTGGCAATAGCTACAATATTAGGCAAGCAAAAGCAATCCAGTAAAGCCTTCAGGGTAGCCAGGACCCTTATTTTTCTTTTCCTTTTACCCATCAATGGAAAAAGTAATACCCTGGTTAATTTTTACAGAAGAAAAAACCTGCAGTCCAGTTAACTAACCCCTAAAAACAGGGCAGGGGAAATTATTAAGTTGCTTAGGTCAATCAAGGCAGGACACAAGCAAGCTACCAACAGCTGAAAGACAACACTCATAAAGGCTATTTGACATGATGTAGTATGAAGCTGTTCTGAGCAGTTTTTAAATGCGGAAGAACTTAAGAGTCTGATCTGAATTTGCCCAGGATCCATTCAAAAAGCCAGCTCAGCCCTGCTTCATCCCAAAATGGAGCAGAAAGAGCTGGTAAGTCCTCATCATCTAGTAAATCTTTACCATCTAGTAAAGGGGTCCAGATTCTTTACTAAATAAGTGTGCAACAGCAAAAGATTCCCCTATATCTCCATGCTTTTTGTTTCTGTGTCATGTATACCAAATAACACAGACATGATTTAAAGGGAGATGGTGAAGGTTATACATGCATTCCAAGACTCCTTAGCAATTCAAATGTGCACCCAGCACCAAAGAGCAGACACTCCATACATTGCCACCACTAAGAAAAGGAATTTGGGAATGGCTGCTCTAGTTCAGGTAAGTGTTCCCTCTATCCCAGCATCCTGTCTCCAAGTGTGGAAATAAGCAGCTGCCTAGGGAGCCGCTACAGCAGCCATAGTATACCTGTCCCATAATCTTATCCTAGCCTCCAACTATTTCCAGCTTGGAGTATCTCCTAAACTTGATGTTTGTCTCTAGTAACCCATAACACACCTGTTGTCCAACTACCCAGTTTCCTACAAAACCCATGCACATTTCTTACACCCATATCATCTGCTGGCAGTGAGTTCTACCCAACAGGCCCATCACAAAGTGCGCAAATAGCTGCCAACTTTTGGCTGGAAGCCGATTCTTTGAGTGTTATGGCCCCGTAGGTCTTATACTGGAAGAGAGTAAAAACTGATCTGTAGAAGCCCTGTGCCACTCTTCACATGCCATTCAGCTCCAAGTCCTCCTTTCCAAGCTGAGGAGTCATAGCATAGTCAACCCTTCTTCATACAGAAATTTTCATACCTTGGTCCCCTCCATCGGGTCTTTTCCAGTTCTAATGAAACATTTATTGCTTCCTACACGCACCTCCCCAAGGTGAAGGGACCAAATGGCCAACAGCATTCCCAGTACAGGCCAACTAAATCAATGATTCTCTGTTTTGTCTTTATTCCTTAACTAAATAATCTACCTTCTGAGCACTTAACGTTTATACGGAGCTATGTATCCATAGTGCCAAAGCGTTCTTCCTGTGGTGTGATAGCTCAGAGCTCACTATCTTATATATAAAAAAATAATTACTTCCTCTTGCAAGTATCATTTTACACTCCTCTCCACTGAATTTCAGTTGCAGCATCCTTCTCCCATACCTCAGAATGAGCTTCTTCCAGGCAGAGCCCAGGGACTAAATAATTCGATGCCACTTGTGAGAGACCAGAGAAAACAAAGCCAACACCTAAGCCTCACAACTATACAATCTATATAGACGCAGAAGAGATTCCATCAATCATACTTGCATACAAATGAAGTTTAAAAGTGGCTGGTAAACAAGGGAAAGTTGAATGATCTTGGAGTGGAGGCTTTGTACAGAGAAAGACCAAGTTCCAGCCTTCCATCTATCCTGAAGATACAGGGCCCCTGTTGCCCACACAGCCAAATCCTCCCACACTGCAAATTCACATCAGTCCACCTGTGAAGGAGGACTTGTGCAGGAATTAAAATTGCCCCTCAACACATGCTATTAATTACGTGCACCTTATGGAAATCATGTTTAAAATTGGCATGGATATACAGAAACCTTTATAGTAACAGGAAACGTTACTGAAAGTGCCAGGTGCGTAGGGGGGAACATAACGTATGTCCTTTCTATTACATCATATCCCGTATTTTTTTAATTTCAAATATAGACCTTTCTTTTCTCTCTGTCTCTCACTCAACACTCGTATCAATGACATTATCTATGGTCCCAAATACTGGCCCCTAATTTCAACTTTGGGATAGTTATTTGATCCTTGAAAAAATATCAAGCTACCTCAACAACCCAATACCTTTCTCTTTTTCAGCGCACTACTGGCTTCATCCAAATGGCAAGGTGCCCAGCTTCTTGTTTTTACTATGTGTGACAATTCCCATTAATAGAGCAGAGATATAAGGCAGAGGGAGATACCAGTCCTCCTCTGTAAACACAAGAGGAATGGTTATGCTGTTAAAACACCACCTAAACAAAACCCTGCAGTAAGTATCAACCAAGTCAGACTTGCAAGCCTCTCCCTTGAAGTTTATGAAGCACTCGGACTGAATATCACTTACAGGTATATTCTAATAAAAGCAAATAACCTAATCATGACCTACTGGCCTCTATATTCAATGTTATAAGAGTCAGTTTTTAAATTGAGATTTAAAATTCCCCATTTCCATCTACAATCTGAGAGTCAATCCTTCTCCGTGGAAAAATATCTGCAAACCAGCTTCAGGTGCGAAACAAGATATACAGAGAAATGCTTGTGTCCCTGAAGACAGAGGAGAGAAAGCACTCGCTTCGAGAAAGCATGGAAAATTAGGAAAGGATTATCCATTAAAAAAATATGTCTGTGCCACATCACTTGCATCAAATCCTGATGGAATCATTCCATGCAGTACTGCAACAAAATAAAATGTATTCCAAAGAGCCAAAAGCAACACTGGACATTATTATACCAGATACAAGAAATGATGGTATCTGACAGAGTGGAAGAAAGGAAATTAAACAATAAATAAGGTAAGTGTCTTGCTGGCAAGTTCCATTCTCCTGCTCACTAGAAGTACCAGAAATTTCAGTACACTCTTGGAAACTTTCTGTTCCAACATTTAATGATAATAAAAAGAACGAACGAACAGTGGGGGGTGGGTTGGAAATATTAATGCTAAAGGAGGTATTGAATGCTTTAGCAGCCCTTTCCAAGAGTCCTAAAAATCAGCTTTTGGTGTAGGTGGAAAGAGAATAAAAGAAGGATAAGGGTTAAGCGGTCAAGCACCAGGAACACTACTGGCAGGTGTTTGCATTCCTCTCTACAGGAGACATTTCAGCTTTTCCTAACCAGACATCACCAATCATGCAAAACTATCACAAACAGTAAAACATAAGCACGGGTCCCCACAGGACCAGGCAACAAAATTTGTATTCTTTGCATTTAGGCCTTGTGGGCTGAAGGGAAGCTTTTTTTAACTGTAATTAAGAGAACGGGAAAACCTTCAGCAACTTACTGCTGCAGCACCTTCATAGGTTAATACACAACACACAGGCTACAGCAGTCCTCTGGCAGGAATCACAACGCAAAAACACAGTAGAAGAGCCTTGAAGGACCCTCATATCACTTTGCTTATTTGTGATAAAACCAAGCCCTACTAAAAAGTAAGTACCTTTTATTTTAGAAGAGCCTGATTATGGAGAAGGCTAGGAATAAATCTACCTTCACACTCATGTGCGAGAAGCCAACAGCTGGATTCACCATCACAAAATGTCTATTATTTTGCCCAAACAACAGATACAGTGCCTCCCCTAAAGCAGCTACGTGTACTGTGGTCACATACAAAGAAGAAAGTGAACTCAGCACCTTTGAAAACCTGTGGAATTCACAGTGGCAAAGAACAGGCTTCCTAATCAAAAGAGGTGAAGCAATCTTGGTTGCGAAGTAATGAACAAACACAACATACTGCAGTGAAGAAACCCAAAAGCCATTAGATTCTTCAAGAGAAGAATCATATCATCAGTACTGTTCGCCATTAGAAAATAAAGCCTAGAGAATGTAGACTTTTGGTCATACTAAATGAACTGAATTGTGTGATAAGCTCCTATACTACACCATGAAAATATCCTATTTAATTAATGTGACTTTGACACCAAGTTTTAAATTTCCTTTAAGTTGAAAACAATATTACAGATCTTACCAGTGACACTTTGTCTGATGACATCATTACTACAGCATCACCAGAAATAAGTTTACTGACTTCTCTAGAGCCATCACAATACCCATAAAATGTCACCAGACCAACACTATGACCAATTTGTTCACCACAAAGTGCAGATAAAACACATGAGGGACACTTCCAACCACAACAATTACTTTGCTCATTTCTTTCAGACATGTAAAAGAAGATTCAGAACAATATCACTAACAGTACTACTGCTGTGACACAAAGAGATGCTGGGAAAATTCAGTGACATAACGGCTTATGCTAACACGAGGATAAAGATACAACTATTGTGATAATGTAGAGCTAAACTGTATTTAATTAGATAAATGTACAAGCAACAAATATGTAAACATGTAAAATGGCTTCTCAGAAAGATAGTTTCTCAACTGTAGCCTAAACTGGACAGGGTCACAAATTGCATGTACAGAAGCAAGACTACACAGTTCATCTGTAAGCACAGAGGGTTAAAAACATGTTGCCATTTTCAAATGGATAAAAGATACTGTAATGAAAATTTAGGGAGGGAACTGCTAAGAAATTGGTTGTATGAAAACACACATTCACTCCGGCTTACCTGAATTCTCTACAGAGGAGAGGATATATGAGGCGTTTATACGCATCCTCTACTGAATTCCGTAATATCCTCATTAATTCTGGTTTTAAAAATTGTTTTGGTCTCCACCTACAAAAGATTAGGAAAAAAAAAAGAAAATGTTTTAAGAACACATGCAAAAACTCAGATAAAAAGAGAATTCTCAAAATAAAAAAGACATTAGTGCAATGTCCTATAAACTACAGAATTACTATAGCAATTAGGCAATGAAATCATAGCTTCAAATATGAATGGAATGAGAACTTGCTCGGGGTGTTCTACTATCAGACAAGGGACAAGGCCTATCTTCTATTTTATTAAGTATTACAATGCAATCATTTTATGTTTTAAAGAAAATACAATAAAATTTACTTTTCACTTGGAGAAGTCGAAGCTTATCAGAACTGAAGAACTTGGCTCCATATTACCATTAGGATTGCATTATTTTCAATACACAAAAAAATGACTGAACATCATCTGTGAGAGGACGCATCCTTTTGCGGAGCTACTCATGCCCATACTTCAGACAGGAGTAAGAGAGCTAAGCTAACATCAATTAATGAAACCCAACTTAAATTTCATTTGGAAGGCTTTAAGTATCTCCATTCAAACTCAAAATGAAATTATTCATTTTGCAGTAGTCCTCAAACAATAAAACCCAAACAATTTGCCAACAATTTTTCTTTTACCTGTTGCTGATATTTTAAAAATATAAATAGTATCATAGAAGGGAAAATGAAATAAATGATAAACAAACAAACACAAGATTATTTCCCAGTTTTTTCTAAGCCAAACTCTTTGGAGCACTGCCTTTCCTAAGACGACTGCAGAGTGGTCATATTTGTAATGACAATTACTTCAAATTTTGTCCTAAAGTAACACCCCAGTTTCAAAGCTCCCCAGAACACAGATCCTAGATATTTATTCCAATGACCCTTTTTGGTTTGGGCAACATTATGGAGGGGGGGGAAAGTCCTTGAACAAACACAACTTCAGTGTTTTCAAACGCAGCATGACAGAACTATGTCCATTTGATAATGAGTCCAGGTGCAGGTCCAGGCAAAAACAGGGTTTACTTTTTACTTTGTTTATTTGCACTCGCTCAGAAATACTAAGAATCCTAAATTGCTCCTACCCAGACAGCTTTTCAGTTGTTTGAGGGGATCTACAGCTTCCTGAAAGAGCTTTTCTAAGTGTCTGCGCATACAGCGGTTGGGAAAGGTGTGACCGAGTCAGCACTGCATTAACGCAGACAGACGTGGGAGCAGAATTAAGCTTACCATTTAGTTTTACAACATAGAGTTGAGAGAGCTTAGCCACATGACCTCATCACTTTGCTAAGAGTTTTTGCAAATAGTTCTATTCTGCTTATTTGTAACTAGAGACTCTTTCCATACCTATATAAAACTGGCAAAGACTTTAAACCCTCTTATTGCCATCCAATGCTATCACCATGAAGTTTTTACAGGTGGTAAGTATGACTATGCTCCCCCAGAAAGTATCCTCAGCACAAATAAGCATCAATTTGGAAACCTGGCAGCTGTTTCCCCCTCTCTTCCATCCATTAAAGCTAGTTAGTAAACCTTTCCTCTGTTAACAGGTTATCACAGCACGTATTTTTATTACTGCCTATATGTAAGTAAGAATTACTTGGGCAACATTCTATTATTTTATTGCCTGGAAACCAAAAAAAAATATTATCCAACACCAAACTTGATTTTCAAGGCTGCAATTCCCTTTTGGAACAAGCTCTCACGCCTTCCAAAAGAACATCTCCATGTTGTCTTGACATCCAAAGCCAGCTAACCAGCCCCTCTCCAGCTGTTTCTCACTGACCCTTTTTCCATGTCCCACTTCACAACCAAGTCTTTGGGACCAGTGCAGTTCTAGTGTCAATGGAGCTAGGCTCGCTGTCAAACCACAGAAAAGCTGTTTTCTGGGGAAAGAAATACAACCCATAGGGACAGGCATAAGGATATTCCTGCATTTTCAACACAAATGAAAATTTCAAGGAAATACAGATGCTTCCACAGGCCAAAAGATATTCTGAACTTGCAAAGAAAACACAGTAATCTTAGAGCGCATTTACATAGAGTTCAACGCAATAATGAAGACCTCCAGTCTTCCAAATCCACTTTCCACTGCAGGAGCATTTAATGCTAAAAGAATTGGCTTCAGAAGAACACAAAGATCTGCATACTTGCTACTAACCCAACAGGCAGTAGGTGATACCATTCTGTGGCTGGAATACTGGGCAAACACTGTAGCAAGGTGGCATTTCTGGTTCAGCAACTGATTTTGTGTGTGACCATCAGAGAATTAGTTAATACCTTTGCAAGGTTCTGAAATCCTTGCCTCAAAGAAAAGCTCTTAAGCTTCTGCTCCCACCAGTAAATCAGAAAATAACGCAAGTCCCATCCTTGGACAGTCACTTCCAAGCTTGCAGGGCAGAATACGCATTTACTACTTGTCAGTTTGGTAACACAGCTGTCAGTTTAATGAGGAGTATCTCAATCTGTCCTAGATGTTAATGCACCAAGATCTACTAAAATCATTGCTTCAAAAGTTTTCTGAAGGTGGGGAAATTGTCCTTAAACAGTAAAAAGCCATAAGCATATATAGCCTTATGAATGCTAAATATTAATTAGTAGTTCCATTTCCAAAGTCAATGCTCTTTTTATCTCGGGATGACTCACAAAAGTGTAACCAACCAAAAATATCTCAATACACATCCCACTTTTATTTGTATAGCAGTAACAAGCTGTTCCATTATCTGTGGCTCACAGTGCTTCCAAAATCTGTCACAGATGCAATAATAGCAAGACTGACAGATAGGTTCTGCCTACAGAATATACAGCTCAGGGGGAAAGGACAGAATGTCTGTTACAGGTATTAAAACCAGAATGAAACGTAGGTGTGTTTATGAATCCTGATACTTTCCAGAAAAGAAAGTAAAAGTTACTTTCTATTAGTCCTAGACGATATCAGGTTATCTAGCCAAACAATACTTTAACTCTTTCAGAGACTTCCGTGTTGGAAGCAGAACTTTAAAATTTCTACAGTGAAAAGGAGTATTTTTACCACATCCCTTTTTTGGACTCGATGTGGAAGAAAAACATATGCTAAAGCAGCATCAGAATATACAATTTTATACATTAAACAAATGCATCTTTTCCTATGTCTTTTCCTCCTTTTGTTATTCACTCTTAGGACACAAAGGTAAGAGTTTCTGAGACATCCTCAGAACAATGTCCAATATCCTAAACTGTTGAGAAAGAGAATCCTGTCTTTTATGCATGCAAGAAAGATGCACAGTCTAAATCACAAGTCTTCAAAGAACATTAGAGTTTCCAAGAAAAACACAGAGATATTGAACAAAACAATATATATTTAACCTAAATGTTTGTAAAAACATGCTCAGGATTATACAACACTAAACATTTCTCTACAGGCTCAGAAAAAAGCAACTTGTAAGAGCAAATTAGTAAGAAATGAAAGAATTATGCAAAATTTAGAACCCAGTTTTCTAACTTAACCAGAGATCAAAAGAGAAGTCAGAGAATCATGGATTGAATAGTCACCTTCAGGTTTGTCTATTAAATCTAATACTTCTTTTAAAAACATTCAATACCTTACATTTGTGAAACCCAAAGCTGGTACTTCACTAATCCAATACCTGAGGTAGCCCTCTTTAATTATTGTAATCAGGCATATTAAGTTAGTTTTCGAAGTCAGAAGTATATCCTATTGGATTCTACAAATTCCTTTCAGTAGACACTACTGGATGCGCCGCATATTACAATTTGAAAACATATTCACGTTTCATCAGCCTTTGCATATCTCTTTTTAAAACTCAATTGCTTGAAGAACGGTGCCAGACCTCCCTAAATACAGCCAAAGGCATGATCTTTTCAGCATAATGCTACAACAGCTGGAAATACGGGATAAGAATTATCCACTTGCTAATTTCATCTAATGTAATAAACATTCATTTAAATTGCTCCCTTAATACAAGGAGACATGTGAGGTACATTTCAGCATGCAGCTGCCTATAGAGGAAAAAAAAAGGAGACAAGACTTCTGTAAGAATATGTATCCATGCAGACCTTTCATTGACACACCACCAACAGAATTCATTCTTCACCCCGTCAGGAATGTTGACCTTCACTGTCAGGATCTTCAGATTTTCCCCTCGGTTAATGGCCAGAATCTGAGTGCAAACATAAATGGCAGAGACAGATGACACACAAAATATCCAAAAGATAAACTTATCAACATTTGTGTACACACTTGCTTGACATTCTGTAGCAAATCATGATGGTGGTACAGTAAATCAGTTCACAAAGTACTAGCATGTGCAGATAACAGGCACATTTTAAACACAGATTAAATCATGCTGTGGCATAACCAATCATACATTTCTGAGATCTTGAGTCTGCAATCTCAAGACCCAGTTTCTCTTAAATGCAGTTATAATACAAGTCAGCATGAATTCAGTTGGTAGAATAATCTTGTATAAAACCCAGATTAAAAAAAAAAAAAAAAAAATCAATGAATTAATTGAAAAGTTATTCCAATCAGACTGGACATCAGAAAAGGAAAAAGTCCTATGCTTCAGGCTTCAGATTTCTTCCCAAAATCAATCCAAATTTAAAATTAATTATGAATCAGAACTCGTGACATGGAAGTGATCAGCTTAAATTGAAAGAGGATAAATTTAGTGTTATCCATGCCTAGTTCATAAATAGCAGAAAATATTGTAGGTACTCTTTATATTAACACTTCAGCCTTAAAACATATGCACATATTTCTGGCAGAGCCTTGCATACACAGCCACATATTGACGCTCTAAAGCTAAATCTGGCTGCACATATCCTATCTGCATATGGAGTTTTATTTTACATAGAAGTCTCTGGCTCCTCATTTAAAACCAGATCACAATACGAGTGGTGGATCCTGGATTACTGCTGGGTATCTACTGGGCTAGTGTCACTATGAAAACATTGAATGTCCACCTGAAGAAAACTCACTGGCCATGGGATTTTAGAAACAGAATAACAGCTAGAAGCAGCTACAAATAAAAGCCACATGTTTTTAGATTTCATTTTCCTTTTTAAAGTATTTTAAAATACAAAAAATATCTTAAAAACCAAAACAAAACTGCTAGAAGTTGACATTCCTGTATTACTACACATGTTGCTCTACGTAGCAGGCCCTGAGCACTGTCACAACAGAGCATTCTGTGTCAATCATAAACTTTAATTCAATCACTAGCTAACTCAGACATGTCACATATGTTAAATACAATGGCTTAAAATGACTCCAGGACATAGTACCAATTTATATTCCTCAGCTTTACTGTTCCTGTGACATACCAGGCCTGACATATCATTGAACAACAAAGCTAATAATAAAGATTGCATGTGAAATATTATAGCATCTGGTACCTTGACTGCCAAAGCAAATGTTTTCATGTAGAGATTAGAAAGACATATTTTAGCAAATCAAATGCTTTCATGTTTATTCTGATTTTATTAAAAGAAAAAGTTAAATGTCAAGCTAAAATGAAACCAAAATGATGCTCATGACAGAGAGCGTATCTGATAGAATTATAATGTCATCATTAAGCATGCTATTAGCGGGATCAATATTTGCATCACAGTTTGTTTCCTGGCACTCCATCTGCAGAATGTGTCAGTCACCTGAACTTAAAGCAGCTGTACTGCACTCACCAATATAATTTCCATTTCTACTCTTAAACAAACTGCCTACCCTGGTCTAAGTGACGTGCATTCAGAGAAAAATTATCACCCAAGAAAGGCTCAGTTAAGGAAGTAATTAGTCAATTTCTCCTTCATAAAGGTCATTTTGTCTTCTTTTATTTTTAAGTAACAGGTTAAAATCTGGCTATTCCAGACACAAAGCAATCTTCCAGTTCTGGAAAACGACTGCTTTCATGCAAGACTGAAAGGGACCCAGGGGAAGAGTTAATCAAACCAAAACACATTATTCAGAGAAAGCAAGAACAATACTTTGACCTAGTCACAAGATTCACCAAACCTTATTCCATTTATCAGAAAAACACAACATACTTCATATTCTGTGCCGCTCTCTTCTGTGTTGCAGATTTACTTACATTCACTGAGTAAGTTTTGTATATCTTGCCAAGGACCTTAATTTCCAATTCCTTTTTAAGGATAAGATTGGAAATAGAGCACTTGCCTCAAACATGACACTTGATTCATGAATTCTTTTCCTCCCACCAATTCACTCATCTCCAAATAGAGGAAAGCAACCCCAAGGCATACACAAACACAGAGCTGTTTAAAATTAGTCAAAAATTCAAATAAACTCTTGAAACATATTTTCCTTAGTTATGACAGCGTTGGTATAGCTACCCAACTACACCCTAAGATGCTTCGGTCAGGTTCTCCTTGCTGCCAAAGGAAGGAACTGTAGCTGAACCTCCCAACAGCAAAACATTCCAGCTGGAAACACCCACAGGTATCCAATCATGTCAAAATCTGGAGTTGGGTTTTTTAAGCAAATAAGGTTTTTTTCCCCTTGTTTCAGGTTCAGTATTTTAACTTTTTTGGTCAAACAACCCTAACTCCATACCAGTCCCGATTATTTTGGGGCACGTCTCAATGCACAAGCTGACAGTGGCACAGAAAGTCACCCAGAACTACAGCACGTGGAAAGGCAGAACCACAGAACCAGCTTACTGCACACCAGTATACCTCACTGTAATATACACAGCAAGGCACGCTCATGGCTAGAAATGCTTTGTGTATGAAAACACAGCTTATTCCCTTGCAGATAACTTGCTAGTCTGCTGCCCATCCCCTTTACTTACACATAAGCTAGAGCAGAGTTAGGGTTGTACACACACCTTTAAGATGACTAGCACTCCCATATTCAGGCAAAGACCAGTTTCACTACAGTATTCTAGGTAATACTTGCCCCTTTGCAACGAGGTAATTTAAAGCCAACTTGTACTTTTGCCTCTAGTAATGACAACATTTAGCTGTGTGCCATCATGAAAAGAGCCAAGAAGGTCTTCAAAACAGTGAATTTTGCAAGAGTTAAACACAGCTATTTAACTCACAGTTCAGGTGAATTAGTAAATTTTATAAATCCCTCAGTTCTGGGCTTATCATCCTCATACCATCATCACAGGAAACCTATGTACACATAATAGTAGTTGCGTATCTCAGTATTCACCACTCAGGGCAGGAAAAACTAAACCGTCTTTGACAGCTAAAGTGTTCATTCAACAGTAAAGCACCCAAACAAAAAATCCATACAGTACAACACTTAATCTCCTGATGAATCTCAATCTTTGTGATATGTCACCACAGTAGTCTTAAACTGCTCTACTGACTTTTCCAGACCATCTAGAAGCAAGTTTTCACCAAATAATTCCCAACATAAATACAGTAAATGTTCATACTTATTACAAAGAGAACAACTGCAGGTACCTCTTTAAACATCTACAGAAGGCTTTTCTAAGTGAAAGTCACTTGTAGTTCAGTCTTTCACCTAACTCCATCCATAGTGGGGAAGAGGAGGTGGGTTTAAAATCAGTGCATACATGCTGCGAGATTTTTTTGTGATAAATTCATTTCAAAACATGCAAGGAAATCCTTTATTAATTCCAAACATCACACTGTTTCCAAATAGCAAGTGGAGAGAAAACGAGAACATATCATAGATATAAAAGGAAAAGCATTCTGCCATAGAATAAGGCAGCCTGCTAGCGGAAGAGGACATTTCTGGCTGGCAGCAGCTAAGATGGTCTTTTTTTAGTGTGTTTTGGGGTTTTTTTGACTGTTTGAGTTTTGCTTTTTGTTTGTTTGGGTGCGTTTGTTTTCTTTTTTTTTTTGTTATTGCTTGGATATTTGAGGTTTTGTTTGTTTCTTTGTGGTTTTTGTTTGTTTGGGTTTGAGCTGTTTGTTTCTTTGGTTTGTTTTAAGCTCAGTAATTGTGACAAAACCAAGAAACATTTGACTTGGTAATCAGTTGTGAATCTGCACAAAGGTCTTGACAGTTGCATTGATCACACCAGCTTCAGCCTTTGAACAGGAGTAACCCAGCTGTCAGTTTATCATCTAGTAAGTTTGCTTCCTCCTTCATTTCTTTTCCTAATCATACAGGTCTAGGCTTGGGGTTTAGGGTAATCAAAGATGCTTCACTGAAGGGAATACTGATGACTTGCAAAACAAAGCCATTTTTGGGGTAGTGCATGGGATGTTCTCCTGAGCTGCTTTTGCAGATCACATTCCATTTAATCTTTCTGGATCCTTCCCTGTTACTTCTCACCAGTTTCACTTGACAGGTTTAATGTCAAATGACTCAGAGCACTCTCAGTGCTGCAGCAAACATCCAAAGGAAACAATGAATAAGTTTATCCAGGTTTTCTCCAAATACTTACACTCCAACCAACCAGCTTCCACTACTATGCCACTACTACACAAGTCTCACCCCTACATACCCCACATTCATCCTTCTCCTGGTAAGATTTGCTATACACTTGTTACCCAGGGAAGGGAGGGAGGGCTTGACACATGCTGCAAATAAATCACACCAGTATAAATAAATCATTATAAACATATGTTTAATGAGAATTAATTAGATAATGGGTACACTGAATAAGAAGTCCTTTGTTCAGTTTCTTCAAACTGAGATTAACAGGTTAGCCCTGCATTTCAGGGATTATAAAGTCTCTGTTACCTTTGATAACCAAAAAGCAAAACCAACCATCTTTACTACTACCTTCAAGAAACAAAAATCAAAAGCAAAGACACCTTTGCTATAGGTAAAATTCAAAGGAAAAAAAAAAACAATGTGTAATTGTACCTGATGATGCTGAATGCTCTTTATGTTACAAGAAAACTCGTGGTACAGTTGGAATTTATCAATATCTTTTTCATTTACACTTTTGGATGACACTTTTGCCAAGGCTGACTGGATACAAATGTACCTTTGCTGACATCTGAATAAAAGAAACAAATGTTAATAAGGTATTTCAGCACAAAACTGGTAACAAGTCATCAGTGCTTGCATTAAGTAAAGAAACGAAGCTTGGAGTCTACCCAATTACAAGTTATGTTAACTCTAATTACCTGCACAACTGAATTGCATATCTTAATACCGAGACTGATGTAACATAGACTGACAGGAACATAACAAGAGAAGACATTCAAGCAGAACACAGCCCCTCCTAAAGGGAATAGATACTCAAAAGCCATCATCTGCACTTCTGTTTGATCACTTATTGGTTCAACTTCACACAACAGATTTTGGGAAGTTGCAGAAGAGTTAAAGTAGTTACATATTTCAGATGAATGCAACATCTCTCTTGAACCTACCCAGCCTCAGAACTAAGTTCTTGCTTTGAGCACCTAACCATAAGAATTATCATTATTTTTAGGAGTAAAAGGGATCCAGAACAGATAACTTCCTGACTGCATCTCATGATTATTATACATAAACACACTTTAGATCAACAGGACACACGTGTAGAGCGTTGCATATCTGATTAAGGAGCTTCTAGTGGTCAAAAGAATCAAAGTGATAGTCTAGTGGTAACAGCACATCCTTTACAAAGCAACCTCTTCATTGAAATTATCACACTGCTGTGCTCTAGCTTTTAAATGAAGTTGGCCATTACTCACGACAAACAGCAAACAAGGGTCAACTAAATAGAACTGAGCTGACTGAAACCAACACTGCATGCTCCTAAGGCAGTATCTTTGATAATCCTATTCTCTGTCCCAGATGGTACACAGCAGAGGAAAAACCTAACAAGCAGCTATTACTTTTTCACACCAACGCCCCCAGACACAACAACCTTGAAGTCATGCAAAGTAAGAAAACTTAAATTCAGCCAACACAGTCAAAGGATCAGTAACTCCTCCTTTAAAAAGGTGTATTTGTTTGCCTTATTGACTACCAATGCCAAAATCAACCACCACTGCCCACTAATTACACTGACTGGCACCAAGCAATAAATACTGGAGCAATAGCTTAAGCTGATGAACCTCTGAAAAGTTAACAGCTTGAAGGAGGAACAAGGAGAGAAAGCTTTCTCTTACAGAATGCTAAGTGCAAGGAAGATTGGCTCTATATGGAGCAGAGCCAAAGGGCATCTTTCAGTGTTTGGAGTCACAGCATTCATGCCATGCTCACAGCAGATCTCTCATCCACTGATAGCCAGAAGGCCAGAAAGGCTAATGGATGTATCTGTATGTGTATCTGCAGCACAAGTGAAGGAAAGGTAAATCAATCTCACAGCAACACTGTGCTCTCATCAGTAAGAAAAGTTTAATCTGCAGGCCAAGAGACCGAATCTTACCATATAACTTTGAAAGAGTCAAACTTACAATTTCCTGATGAAATCCAGTGTATCTTTATCTTTAGCAAAGATGTCAGCTAAAATATGCTGGACGCCGGCCTCTACTTCCTGGATAGTTGAGAGTCCTTAGGAAAAAAAACAAAGTTAATAATATCAATAATAAAAACTAATATAAAAAAAAAATAATCACTTAACACAACTGCACAAGCACCAAGAAAAATATATACAAACTGAAAGAAAACTGATGCAAGATACCAGACTGATTTGCAGAAGTTTCCATGAAGAATCCCAATTAATTAAATTTTCTTGGTAATTAAGCTTCCTTTCCAAAACATCTGAAAGCATATTTTTAATGACTCTAAAGTGACCGATGCCATATCATAAGTCAAAATGACGTTAAAATGAGAGAAAAATAACATTTTTTTTTACTTTGATGCTAATAGATCTTGACATTTCTGATGCAAATTATTTACATTAGTTATATTCGATATTCAAGTATAATTTGGAGGGGAATGTAATAAAATTGCAGCAGAAATCTACGTGTTCTGCTACTGCTACGGAAACTGCCTAAAACCTTTGCGGGCAATCCTGTTTTTCCTCTGTGTAATAGTTTTAAGTTTCCAGTGGTTTGTAGCAGGATTTTGCCCAGTGACACTTCTCAGATCAGGGTACCCTCCATCCTCTCCTATGAAATACTGTTTAAACAGTGAAATTACAAAATATCTCCATAGATAAAGCATTCCAGAGACCTGTTACCAGAACCATTAAGCTTTCCAACACAGAGAACAATCCCCCACTTCAAAAGACAGGAAAGGATGGCACAGTGGTCTCTTTAGCATAGTTGGCCAAACTGGACCAGAACCAGAAGGTAATGAAATAGAACTCACTTCTTTTATTTTAAATCAATATACCTAACCCTGTTTCTAGCAACTGACAATAAAAAAATGCTCCAGAGCAAAAAGCAAGAATCCTGCAGTTGGCAGATGCAACAATAACTGTCTCCTTCAACACACGTTACTTTTCACTCTGCTGTCTGATGGGTTACCAGTATCTGGACAGAGCTTTGTGAACGTCATTTTAAAAAAGCATACCTCTAAAAGCTACTATTTGTATTGAATCCAGAACCCTGCTTCTGACCAGACTATAGAGTTACACACTCTAAAGAGAAAAATAAATAAACCTTGCCCTTTTTTAAGAGGGGGAAGCTAAACATAACTGCCAGAAAGAAAAATAAAAACGTGAGAATGTGTTATTAAATGCCTGAACTGCTCAGAAGCTGTGGAATTTGGATCCTTACACCCATGAGTTAGCATTTCTTATGGTGAAAGTAACGTCATGGCAGAATACAAAGGTAAGGGAATTATAAGACATGTATTATACTGAATATGAATTGAGACACTCAAGTACTAGAAGTGTACATGGCAACATTATTATAATTCTAGCAGAGAATATGAATGAGAGGAAAGGCCAAAACCAGTCAGGATTAAAGAAATAATCAAAAGGTTCCCCTTCAACAAGCACCACTCACATGGGCATTTTACTGTGTCTAGTGCAAAAACTGCACTTGCTTGCATACTTAGAGAAATGTTTGACCATGCATACAATTAAAAGGAAGATCAAAGTGCCTCCTTAACTTTCAAATACCTGGCTTTGAAACATGAACTGCTGCTTCGATTTCAGTTTATTTTTAGTATATGTTTCAAAACACTCAGAATTTGAGAGCTGAATATTAGGATTTGATGAAAACTTCTGTATGGCGAATGGCTCATTCCTTCAAAAAAACTTCTCTCTGATGTTAAGCTTGTCTACAGAGGTTGTCAAACTGGCTCCCAAGTTGATAAAAGTGACCCACTTCATTGATGTAATTTCTGATGCGCCTTTCAAATGGAAACCATTATATAAAACTAAGCAACTTTTAGCACAAAACTGAAGAGAGGTGTACTGATTTTCAAGAACTGTAATGTTCATGCTGCAACAAATAGCACTTCTGAATGCAACCCTAAATAATTAATTTGAACTTTCACCAGGAAGATTTTCTTTTGGCTCTTTAGACTCTGCCGTAATAGTCAGCTATGTGGTTGCAACATACTTTTGTATGAAGTAATGCTATATGCTAAAATGCAGTAATTCACAGTATTTGGTAACTGATTTTCAACGCAAAGTTAGGATCATTTAATAAACAATATTCAACTAAAATCAGAGAACAACTGAAGTGGGAAGAGTCAGCTTCACCAAGGAGGTTTCATACCTTTAAGCTCAAAAGGGAAGTGCTGAAAAAGGGAAGAATAAAAGGACATGTCTACTTTAACACCATACAGAAGGTTGCAGCAACCTTCATATTTTATTGTCCGAGATTGCCCCCTACAGATTCACCCGCAAAGAAACACAATTCTGCAGACTATGTGTGACTATCACACCACTAAAGCTCCTGCTCACATTTCAGAAATAACAACTTCTCCAACCCCTATTGTCATTCAGCAACAAAAAAGCTCCCACTCACTCCCAATCACTAAGATAAGCTTCTATTCAGATGTGCTTTGACGGCTTACATTCACTTCAGTAGACTATGAGCATAAGCTCTTGTACAATCAGTACTGAATCTTTAGTAAACAATCCAAGTAAGAGCAGAACTATGGAGAGAGAAAGGTGTGCAGTGCAGTTCCCTCTCTCTTACCAATAAATACAGATGTCACTATAAAGGCTCGAGACTTATGCCTCTTGTATACCAGAACCATTACTATTTACAATACAAAAAGACAGTAAAAGTTGGACAGCTATGGCATTAGATGTAAACTCTTACTCTCAAAAGAACTGCTGAATTTAAAGCAGTTGCATAACTTCCAGCAACAATCGAAGTAACTACCCTTCTAAAAAGTTTTCAGACATTTAGGACATCACTACTCACAGAAGTAGAGTGCTTACCTTTGGTATTGGGTTTAATGTAAGAAAAGAGATTGAGCTCCATAGGATTCTGCAGGATGGAGAGAGCAGCAGGTTCTAATCCTAGCTGCTTGGCCCTCTGGGCTTTGGTGCCTTTACTCCCAGTTTTATAAGGTGCAGACTTAAACAAAAAACACAGTTATTAAAAAATGAGGAAATAATTCAGTCATATGATGTACTTTGCATTATTTACTATTTAGTTGTGTTAGATTATATTTAAACTAAGGATGACCTGAAAAAGACTAGTGTACTGACCACATGGTCTAATTCTTCCGAAGTTCTGCAATTTAATAATGCTGTTAAAAGGCCTCCAGATAATTTCCCTTCTTTCTTCAACTTCTGTATCGTTGTATGTGTCTTCTTCGCAACAGCACTAAAATGAAAGAGATTGGTATTAACAGTCGCATTTCATGATGGATTAGAAAGACTATCAATTGAGACCCTGTTTATTACAATGCTGAAGCTCCCCAAAAGCCCTGAAGATTGTATCTCATGCTAATGCTTACAAACCAAGCCTGATAATCCAAAAGCATTTCTAACTACTACTCTTTTTCTAGTTCAAAACTGTACTAAAATATCTTGTAGGAAAATCATCGAACAAGACTGAGAGTCATTCCTGCTTTGGAAGGCTATGAGCCTGGAACCCAAATAAAAAGCCCCTAAATTAAATCCATGTTGATGATCACTTACAGCTATAATTTACATCAAGACATTTCTGCAGGATAAAGTACAGGGTGCCAGATTTTAAATTTAGATCTTCAATAGGGTACCTGTGAGCAACTGCAAGTAGCAAAGGTATTTTGTTATGATTTAAATTACTTGCTCAGACAAGAACTCTCTTGGGCCACCTTCCCTCTTTGGAAAGAACCTCTTGTTAGGGAATAGCAGGGCATACAAGGAAGAAGACACCATGTTGACAGAACAGCTTCCAAGTCAAGAACACATAGCCTTGCCATCTCAAGAACGTACAGCCACCCATCCACCACTGCAGCAGGCTTTGCTCATCATTTCTTTGCTGCAATGGTCCGGGATAGTTTAGCCTGCTCTCCTGCTATGCTACAGTCTCAAGTAGTGCTCTTCAGTAGAGGCTTTGCAACTCCAAGCAGAGGAGCCAAGGGATTCTTTGTGATTCTTTTTCTAAGGCTGCAGCTTATAACTAATCAGGCTATGTATCTCCAGAACCTATAAAACTACTCTTTCAGTAAGAGTTCTAGTAAACTGCAAAGAAATTAAGAACTCAATTACTTGAGCAATTCATAACGCTAGATTCCTTGTTACTTATAGTAAAAAAAAAAACAACCCCAAAACCAGAAAAGCCACACAAAAATCCCAGACCAATACCAGACCATAATTACCTCATGTTTAAACTTCCTATACGAGTTACTTTACAACTGTAGTGTGGACAAAGTGCCAAAACAAGGGACACAGAAGCAGCAGCCAGTTACTTCCCGGTATCAACTTCCTTACCGCAGCTCTTCCAAGGCTTGCTGCACTTCTCGCAAGGCATCGGCCTCCAGGTTATTGATGAGCTCTTTTCGATACCGAGCAATGAAAGGAATCGTGTTTTCTTCTTTAAAGAGGCGAATTAAGTTTGCACATACCCATGGTTCAACATTCGTTATTTCCGACAGGGCCTGTCAGAAAGAAAACAAAACAAAGCCCAACAAAACCTAACAAACGTTTAAGAGAGATCACAGATTGCTTCAAACAGCCTCTCACTCCACGCTCAAACCCAGTTCCAGAATCTTATGCTGGTCAGCAGGGACTACTGTCCTCCCTAAAGCATTCCTCCCATGCATCCAGCCACCACACCCAGTACTTCAGAAGGACATGCAGTAACCAATGTTTCCAGAAACTTGTAACTACAGAAAAAAAATACAGGAAACAGAAATGGGGGAAAAAAGAAAGAAAAAAGAAAAAGAAATAATAATCAGAAGATAACAAACTGCACATGAGCACTCAGAAAACCTGGAACTTTTCCTTCTTTTAAAGGAACACTGACATACCTTATGGTTAAACAAAGCCAAACCCACAATGCCAAAGCTGATGCAAATCCCACTCAACGAATTGGAAACTGGCATAATTGGAAATTAGCATGATACTGCTAAAGGTTTCAAGATGAATGAGGCATCACAAACTTGCACCAAGTTACCAAAAATACAATGTGTCAATGCAGACTCCATGACAACCCATGTAAGTACCTTAGCTTAGTAACGTTTTAACTATCATGGTTGGTTTGTACTTCACTACAGTTATTCTTACGCACTGCTGAGACAAAGCCTTTCAAAAGTCTTATTCTGGAGCCTTAAAACTTAACAATTCCTGCACAATCACATTCACTGCTTTTAGAACAACAATACACAAAGATTAAATTCTCCATTTGCATTTCCATTCCTTAGAAGACTCAGGAACAAAATTATACGCCTTTCTTAAGCAGGCAGTACTAAGGATGATGAAGAGAATGTGCTCCATCTATTCCCATTCTGTTCACATTAAAATCTTCCATAACCCACCCAACTTCCCAGAAAAGATCTATCCCAGAACTATCCTAAAGTTCTCATCCCCTGAATGTCTTCAAAGTTAACATCCTACAAAAACATAGATGATGTCTCCCTTGATGTCACTGCTGTTTTGTGAATGCAGTCTCCTCCTTGATGGTACTGTAAATGGATAAACACTCTCAAATGCTACAATCCACACTACCTAATCTTAACATGCTGAAACTGCACACACAGACATCCCAAATCTTTCATCACCCCTTCCTGCAGGAGTTTCAGTTAAGTATATAAAAACCACCACCTCATGTGCTGATACAGAAGAAAAATGCAAACTGTTATAGGCAAGCTTAGTACTAAATACTGCCAAAGCCAGTATTAAAATAATATTAAAGTTTGAAGTTTTACCAGTTACCAACATTTATATTTACACATGTATTATGACAATTTAAGCAGATGTTAAGTGACTGCTTAGCAGAACAATGACCCTCTGACACTCCAACTAATGCCAAGAGGACTGAAATTGTGTGTAAAGAATCTAAGCACTAACTATGTAGGAAATGGTTGCACGGATGCCTCAGAAAAAGGAAAAGATCTCATACCTGCACAATATCCCAGTTCATTTCAAATTCTTCTTTTACTTTGTTGCCTCCTAGATTTTTAACTGGCTTTCCTTCAGGAGACGTAGTTGACTTGATCTTTTTAAAAGGTGGTTCATCAAATGCAAAATCCTCTTCAGATTTCTCATGTTTCACTTGAATTCCTGCTACAGGAACACTTGTTGAGGGTTTTTCATCACTCTCTAAACTCTGCACATTCTTCCCTTGGAATGAATTTATTTCCACTTTTTTAGGCACTTCTGGCTTTTGACGTAAAGTTTTTGGTTTAGTGTCTACATCTTCTTCCTTAGGTTTTAGGAGCTGCATTCCCTTATCTTTTGCAGGAGCATCCTGCAAAAAGGCATTGACACCATACTAAGCACTCACTGTTACATACTGGTTCAACATTTCAATTAAAACCTCGGAAGACCTGATACCAGACAACATTTTCCAAAGTGAGGTCTCTGTATGGCAGGGAAATTCCAAACCAGAGACCTTGAATGCAGGAAAAGATACAAACATACGCAGCAGAATTTGATTCAAAAGATCAAATATCATTATCTTAGAAATACCTTAATTCGTCATTATCAGTGGCCAAAATTTTAAAGGAGGGCCCTTAGAGCTGGGACACTTAAATACATGAGAAAACCACACTTACCAAGCATACTGAATATTTGCCATAACAGTGGAATCAGATGAGCTGATCAGACTCATGCAACCAAGTGAGCCAGAGCTGGAAAAATCCTGCTCATGTTACTTGCCAACCACAGCAACTAAATGTCTCTTGCTTACAGACACTCACCATTTCCTCTTTTATTGCTGCCTTCTTGACCTTATTCCTGGCCACAGCTGTCCGTGGAGCAGCAACTTTTTTAGGTTTTGCCTCATTTTTCTTTGTCAACCGAGGTCTCTTGGCAATTTCACTTTTTGGCTCCCACTCGTCCTCTTCCTCCTCTGATTCAGAGCTCCTGAAAAACAAATGAGTGAACAACACTGCTTATGAAAAGAAAGTAAAAAAAAACAAACCGTAAGCAATCCAGTCTGAGTGTTTTCTGACATGAAAGGAAGCAAACAGGATAAATGAACAGAAAGGTAGGTAGACTCAAAAGATAGCTCTTTCATGCTGTTGCAGAGTTAAAGGCTGGAACAATTTAGCAAGCTTTCCTGAAGCTGGTCACTGGGATGTGTACACACTTAACTCTGTTTGGACAACTGGCAATAAGGTTTTCACTGTGAGCATGAAGCAGCATAGGTCATTTGTGGTTTACAATCCAAGCTTTGTGCATGAAAACTTTTTAAGCAACATCCCCAAAACTGATTGTTGCTCTCACACAATTGCTCATGCTTAGCATAAACCTTCTTAAAAAATCCTAAGGCCAAAAGTAATCTTACGAGCTAGGAAATGAAGGTAGATCATCATCTTCTGATGTAGAGGTTTTGGCTTCAGATTTCACCCTCCTTGGTAGAGATGACATCTGAAACAGAGGCAAGAAGAGAGAAATAGAACATTTGGCTGAAGTTGGATGCTTTTATTCAGCCCTTTAACTCACTGCCAAGCATGCCCCCATAATGTCTTCACCAATCACTAAAGTTTCCTCAAGAGCAAGTTTGGATCTCTTAGCATCCAAGAATTTAGGCCACGGCAGCACACATTCAACACTCTTTACAACCGAGCAAACGAAACAGTGCTACAGCCTCTCAAATTATTTTTCTCTTCAAATAGAGGTCATTATTTGGCTTGCAGGTAAAGCTATCCTAGCAAAAAAGAGTAATGGTTCTCAGACATATCATTAGGTGTCACTTGTATACTGTGCCAGACTTTACTCCATTGACCCAAGCACAGTAAATAATATTGAGATCTAGTAAAGTGAGCTCGCATATGGTTTTGATGGGAACAAGACTACAAGAAGACTGTCCATTCTAATCTAGAGTTTCACCTTTAAAGACTATCCACTGTTTGTATGCATAACAAAACCAATTATTTTGACTGAGCTGCTCATTAGCATATAGAAAGCATAAAAGACAATTACCAAAGGTAAAAAGAGAAGGCACAGACTTTCTCCTGACACAACATTCATACCTACAATAGCTGCATTTCAATTAACTAGTTACAGAACTACTGGCAATGGTTGGGCCCATGAATATCAATATTTGGTTATTTTAGTTTGAGAATTTTAGGTACCCTCAAAATTTTACCTGTCAGAAAATTAAAATTTAAACAAAAAAATATTAAAGCATTTCTGTAACTATAAAAGTCATCAGCATGTTATCTAAATCTGGTAAAATTTCATCATTTGCTACATACTATTCTCCCAACTTTTTGCACCTAGACCTCTGATCCAGCCTTACCACTGTGATGTGAGCCTTAAAGTCTCATATTGGCACACATAAAGTAGATAAGCATTTTCAAAAAAGGGCCATTTAACTCAAGTGAGAAACACTCTTTAATTCAACTTCATTCTAGCCTCTGTAGCACTAGAAACCTAACTATTGCTACAAATGGCTCTCAGCCAGTTTTCCTTGTAAGGCAGTCCCAAAATTTAAGTGACAATTTTCAGCACCCCAGTGGAAGGAAGACTACTGAAGCCCACATCATACACTGCCATGTAGCAACTGTGATGGGCAGTAACAGGTCAGCATTGCTGTGCTGTTCCACTGACTGAAAGCTCATTATGTGACTGGTTAGAACACACATCTACCACAGGAAAAGAGAAATCTTCACAGAGCATGAAAAATACTACTCACCTTCCTAGCTTCCCAGCTGACTCTTCACTCTCAGTTCTGAGACAACTTCAACTTCACCCAGCCACTCTGCTTCTCCGTTTTCCTTTGCTCTTTATACCTGAATGGTCATTATCACAGTCCTGAATTAATTCATTATTGCCATTACCTCAGAGGCATGAAAATAAGGTTTCCATTTGATATTGTACTTTATCTGTTTCTCCATTCTGTGAATGGGAGAAACAAAAACATCATTCACGTTCCCAACATCAAGATTTCCAGAATTAGGTAATACCTAAGCCAGATGGATCTCCGATCCATTTTTTGCAGGCACTGGCACACTCTTCATACATTGGGTTCCACATCTGAAACTAGGCATCTAGCTTACAATATCATTAGCAGACATGTTTCTTCAGCTAATCCAGCTAGGTGGGTATTTTTCAGTATTCCAGTTTTTAACACTCTTAACAAGCTTTTTTATGGCTATCCATTGAATCACATCAAGGAAGAAGAAAAAGCCAACAAACATGTTCTCTCACCCAAAGTCTTAATTCTCTATACTTCCCTGCACTCAGCATATCTCTGTGATAGCTTTGGGACTTACCCAAAAGCCCAGGTAAAAAGAAAGCCTCATCTAGAAGGTCTTTATTCTGCTAATATTTCTCTCTCACCTCAAGTGGCCAAGGGCAGAGTCTCAAAACATCTCAGCATTTGTATTGTTACATTAAGTAAGATTACAGCAAGAGTAAAGCTTATTCTATGAAGTTAATTGTACTTCCTGCCATCTAGCTCTGGTGACTGATTTAACTCTCCTTATCAGCATGAGAATAGGAAATGAACTCCCTGATTTAGGAAAACAGACATTTTCCACATTCTTCATGAACAGGTTAATATTTGGTCTACATCCTCCAGTCCAAGTCTACTTGTCTTCATACAATGCATTGAATTAAACAGAATCACCATATAGCAAATCTAGCAGTGGCATAGGAAAGCATGAAATAGCATAGAAAGTGGTATGTAATAAGGCTGAGTCTTTATGGGCTAATTCAGTGTTTGGGTGTTGTTTTTTCCTTTTGATTTCTTGGATTTTTCACTTCAAAAAATCATCAGATCATCTTTTAAGTGTTTGTTGGAGTTCTTCAGAAAGCTGGAGAAGTATCAAACATCAAAGATGGTAAGATCAGCACAGAATCTGTCCTCTGTCTCATTCATCAATATTGTGTCAGTTATTACAAGCACATAGTGAGCTGAGACTGGCCTCAGATATACAAACTCTGACTTTAATTATACTATTAAACTACTAATTTTTCTTGGAAAAGTAGTAACTTTGTTCCTAAAGGCTTCTGTACCTGCACCTAAAGTTAATTTCAACTGAGGCAAGATGTGAATTTTAAACACAAAACTCATTTCAGAAGAACCCTCCACAAACAGATGAGGCATGGTCAGAAGCCAAACTGGAGTTCTACAGCTCAAAATAAAAGCCCAATACAAAAAGACATTTATGAGATGAATATCAAACATAGAGCATCACTGTGAGGTGGGGCCAAGTTATAACCACCTCCCCTTCTAATAATGTATACAATGAACTAACTGCACTTTGTATTTGTAGAGAAAGAATTTGACAGTTGCTACATGCACTCATTTTGTTTCTAAAGAATCATTGAGGGGGTTTATTCTAATCCACAAGAATACTTCTGATTTTGTTCCAAATTGCCAGACAGTTGTCTGCTAAATTTTCCTCCTGAGCTGCCTGCACTAGAGTATGCTAACACCTACAGCTAATGACTAAGAGTAACAGTCCTCCTATGATTCACTGCAGAGGGGGTGGCAGGGAAGAGCATGGAAAAGCAAGGAGTCTAAATGCCAATGATGATGACGATGAATAACTATTACAGATCTTTTGTAAAAAGCTTAGAGACAGTTCCTGAAGAGGCAGAAAAACTCAAGAAACGAGCAAATACAGTTATGATCCACATGGGGCATCTACAATGCTGGCTGCACTGACTTCATGGCAATGCAATCAAACAAGCACACTGACCTCTGATCTAGCCTTACCGTTGTGCTCTGCTTCTACAGGGATATGGCTCCCGGTGTCTCCTGCCTCAAGTGTTTAGGGAGCTCGGAAGAGCTTTTATTCACCCTCCCACAGCATGCTGGGATCAAGATGGCATGAAGAAGGCCACTTATTTCTGATTATATTTTCCAGATAAAGTGGCCTCAGTGGGAAAACTGCCTTTACCTCTTCCTTCTCTGTCACCTCCAGGTAATCAGACTCAAAGTGAGAGCTGGTTTCTACATTAAGGAAAGAAACTATGCTTGGCACAGCTGTGTGTCCCCTTCCCAAATCCAGAAAAGTCCCACAGCTGTAGAAGAGCCAATTATAAAGCTGAAAAATTAAGAGTATCTCATTTATACAGATCAGGTCAGAGCAAAACTTTTGCCTTCCTATACCTGTGTTCAGCAGTGCTAAACCTTACTGAACACGTTCACAGTGCTCGGCATCTCCTCTATTTATCACCTGAAGGAAGAACACATGCAGCATTCAGTGATGTGCATGGGTTGTCCAGTCACCCTATGCAGGATTTCCCTGGCTTGACAACTGGCATGCTGAACTCCTGCAAGCTCTGTTCTAGCAGCTCTCCCCACACCCGAGGTCAGCAAACTTCAAAGTAACATCTACTAACATTTTTTTTTTCTTATTCTATGTACATTGTTGGAAACTTTGCTTTAAATAAAAAAATAAAGAAAAATATTGTTCTTTGAGAAAAAGAGTTTTTAATCACCTCACCAACAGTATTTTACTTCCATGCCAGGCAACATGTGCCAAGTTCTGGGAACTTTGGGCTTGCACACATACTTAAAGCTCCTAACTCCTGTTTCATTTCAAATCTGTCCATATATGATTTTTTGCTTCGGTGCCACAGGCTAAAACCTTAATGCTGAAACTCCACACTAGACCCCTGATCCACTAAGGGAGTCAAAACTCTTCCACTTCTCCATCTCCCAAATGACAGCAGGCAGCATGAAACATCATTGTTCGAAACACCTGAATTCTCTTTGCTTCACACACTCAGTAATCACTAAAGCCTTGCTTCTCTACAAAACCCAAACTAGTCACAGCATATTCTTCAAAAGTGCTTCCCACTTCAATTTGAACGAGAACTTTGCAGAGCTATTATGCTGTCCAGTAAAGAAGAGCTGAAACCATTGAAACAATTGCTATTGTAGACAAATATATCTCCCAGGTCTAGTCTCCAAATAGTTTGGCATCAGTTTTGTGCCAGCTCTTTTGTTCCCACCACTTCTATTCTCCGCCTCCAATGCAGGGCTCCACAAGGCACTACAGCTATCCCGATGCCCGTAAATAGCACACTTCCCCCTGCCTGTCAGCTACTCATTAAAATCAGGCTAATTTAAATCTTATAACCTTACTACAGTGAGTCACATAGATCCCTCATAACTAAAGAAATATAGATCTGAATATCACCAAAGTCTACTGCACCTTACAACTTAACCAAATTGATTCTTCTACCTGAAGACACAGGATTTAAAATAACCAAACTCACAAACCCACACCACAATGCAGACCCAAACAAACACAAGTCCACCACACATATACCTGGAAATTAATTTCATTTCAGTAACTGAAAAAAAACCCTCGACCCCTCTCTAGCAGAAAAGGACACAGAAACTCCTGAAGCTCTTTTCCAGATAATCTAAAGTACCTTGTCCCTTCCAGAAAGGAAATCTGTCTATGCAGGAAGCTCCTCAAACTCTGCTTTGCTGCCTCTTCTTTTCTAGCATGAATAAAGGATAACAGAAATTTGTATTGTAGTTTCTTCTTAAATCAAACAGCAGCAGCCAAACGACCATTTATTATAACACCAAGCATCTGGGGCAGGACATAAAAAGCACTAGGAAAACTATATGACAAGTGAATTTCAGACCGTTATTAGTAGCAGCAGAATGACCCACTTCAATAATTACATGTAGGCTTGATTTTGTCATTTTAAGACGCTTCCATTGCATGTTAGAATAACATCCTAAGAAGAAATCAAGATGTGAGCACACTGTCAGCAGCAAAGAGGAAAAAACACTATGCAGACCAATGGCAGGGAACTTTATGGAAATTATTCTATCACTCCAGGTGTTTTATTCATCTATAAAAATTAAGTTGTATTTCAGAATATAAATCCAACTTACTGTAATTCTCTCAAGGTTAAAACCTTGGAAAACTCCCAGACGCTTTTGCTCAGAGAAGCTGGAACAGTGGATTCCCAAGGACTTTTCCTGCACAAAGCCAGTCAGGACTGCCTGAGAAAGGAGTTGCAGATACAAATCAGAAGACTCCAGTGCTAACTGGAAAACTACAGCCAGAAAGAGAGAGACATAGAGGGTACACACACACAGCAAAACAGTCCCCAATGCTAACCAGGAAGAAAAAGGTATAAGACTGGCAAGGGTATCACCTACTGCTGCTTCTTACAGAAGTACCCCCAAAAACGCAAACCACCAGGGGCATGCCTTTTGGAACACGCACTCTTCTCCAAGTTTGCTTCCTCTGATCCTACTAAGGAAAAAGACAACAGCAGCCTGCCATAAGCAGAAAAGGTGTGTGCAGGAATGGGGGGGGGGGGGGGAGCAACACTTTCCATGCATTATTTAATTCACTTATCTCAAACCATCTATGAAAACAGACATTATCCAAAACCTGGGGGACAGCTTAATTAAGTGCGATGTCATTGCTCCTGAAGGATGCAGAAGATGCACGTCTGGTGACAACAGTTTACCACACCAATAACACTCACTTCTGGAGTCCTACAGGCACAAGGGGAGTTGACAGTAAAGCACTGCTGCTGCTTGGTGACTCACTGCCATAGAAATCACTGCCTTTTAGTCCAGAAACGTGACGTAACTCTAAATACACTTTACACACTTGGAAGCCCTATTCTTCCCCAGACAACATCCTACTTTCCCGAGATCTGTAGACAGCATTCAAGAGGAACTATTTCAGCTCCATCTCACCCTCCCTGCCTGGGAAGGGCACCAGTTCCTGGGCAGCACCACGAGAACAACCCCCTTCACAAGGCCCATCCTGCTCCGGGACAGGCAGGGGGCATAGGAAGCAGCCCAGCGGCTCCGGGACCCCGGCCGCCTCCCGCTCATCCCCAGCCCGGTGGGTGCCGCGGTCCCGCCCACCCGCACCCCGCCGCTCCCTCACAGCGGGACCCCGGGCACAGCTTCACGGCGAGAGAAGCCCCGAGCAGCCCTTCCACCCCCAGCTGGGGAACAGGCAAGGGGCAGAAACGGAGAGCCGGGAATAAAGCATCTCGTTTCCACCTGAACAACGGAGACAACACAAACCCCTCTCCTGCCGGCGCGACACGGCACGGAGAGCGCCCGGGACAGCGCAGCCCCGCAGGCCACTGCCCGCCCGGCCTCACCCGCACCCTCGGGACGGGAGGCACGGGAGGCTCCCCCGACGTTACCCGCTGGTGCCGGCTGCCGCGTTTGAAAGGGCCGCCAGAGCAGCCATGGCGGAGGCCCCCGCCCGACGCGCCGCGGGGAGGAGCAGGAAGCGGCAGCGGTGCCGCGCCGCAGGAAGCGGGCACCGGAGGGGGGCGGGAGCGGCGGAGGCCCCGCCCTCTGCCCCGGCCCCGTCTGCCCCACGGCCCCACCGTGTTCCCGCTGTACCGAGGGGAGCGGCAGAAGCGAAGGTGGTGCTGAGTGCTCCCCGAGGGGTCGGGTTGTCCCCGGGGAGCAGGGATCGTGCCGCGCTGCCCTCCCGCTGCCGGCGGGGCTCGGGTGGACGTGCGGCCGCCAGGTGGCGCTGCAGCGGCGGGCGCGGATCTGGCCTCAGCCCGGGTCCGAGCTGTGACCCTGAGGGGAGCGGGGAGAGGCGGAGCGGAGCGGAGCGGCACCGCTGGGACACAGGGAAGCCGGTTTCTGTGCCTGTGCCGGGCAGGGTGGAAGCCGGCCCGCCCGTGCGGGTGTGTCGTCTCTCCCCGCGCCTCATCAGACCTGGGTAAGGCCGGGTCTCCCCTCTCGCTGCCTCTTTGGGTTGCAGGATTCCCCCGGGAGGCCCAGCAGGGCCTAACGCGGCCTCCAGGCTGCTGAGGTGCACCGCGATGGCCGTGTCAGGTCGTGGTTATCGGCTGCCCTGTTCCCTCGTGTCGGTGGGTATGGGCTTTCCCCGTCGTGTTGGGCAAGGTGACGGTGTGAGAGCTGTGGGACAGGGTCCCCGCCTCTGTCACAGTGCGAGAGGGTCAGCCACCTTTCACTCCAGAGGACAATGAGTGGACATGCAAAATGCCTACGCTCCATTATTGGCTGATGGGAGTTTGAAAGGTGTTAGGAACATCAGGAACATTACTGTTTTTGCTAGCCAAAACCCACTGGGAAATAAGGTTAGTTATTTTAAACAGGGGTGTTGGGAAGCAAAAATCATCATTGTGTGAAACACACTACCAAATGTGACCATAGAAGACACAAATACATGCCCTTTCTCTCAGCCCACTGAGTAGGTAAGAGCATAATACATAGGATGTTAGTGTTCCTTTACCCGTGCAAACTATACAAACATTTGTACTCTAGTGCTGGAAGAACTGTCCCAAGTGTCTGTCACCCATGTTAGTTTCATATAACGTTGTGTTTCCCTGCAATCTCTACATCTATTCCTTTTTCATCTGTATCTACTAAGTAAATGTTCAGCAAGGATCCAGTGAAATCCATCTCATGCTTAAAGTTTAATGGGTGCTGGTTTCTGGAGCCATCACTAGAAGAATGGAGCAAGTGGGCTGTTACATTAAAGCTGCTTTTGAGCATCCATTACCCTAAAAGGTCTTCTGCTTTGTATCATAAATATTTGTAACTTGTGGTCATAACTACCAGCCAGCTGTCCTCCAGCCTTGGAATGGCAACGTCTTAAATGTTACTAAGGTGTAATAAACTTAAATAATTCATAATTTTTCATCTTGACTTTATAATAAATGTGTGTTTAGCAGTCCGGAATGAATGGCTTTAAACACAATGCAGTTTCTCTCTTTTGATGAAGTTTACTGACCTCTATAGCTTTCAGGGGCCCAGAGAGAGACTTATGCACATACTTGTCTTTATGCATGGGTTTGTATCTCTGGTGCCAAAACTTCAGCTGATATAAACTGTCATAGCTCTGTTGACTTAAATAGGGCCTGTGATTTACACAAGTTGAGGATCTGACTCACAGACCTCAGTATGACTGTTCACATATTTAAAGGTAATAGAGCTTCCAGGCTCAGAGCTGGTTCACTTGGAATTTTATCCTAGTAAGAGCATACTAGTTTAGTCTAATACTAGGGAAATCCATTGTTAAGACTGAGCTATTGTAATTTAACCAGCTAATGTAATACAATTGAAATCATGTTAGAACGTCAGACAATTTTTCATCTGAAACATTGTCATTTACAATAGGTGAGGTTCTGGAGATTTTATATTTCAGATCAGATGCTGCTCTTATGCCAATGTGAAAGCAGTCTTTAAATATAGAACTTGGTGCACTATAAGAACAGAAGATTGTGACTATAAATAGCTCTAAAATCATATTTGAATACTTGGTCTGATTATATTTTGTAATACTTTCAGAGAAACTTTGTGCAGAACATAAAAATACCGCCTGTGTCATCTGACTCCTTTGATGCACCGCATTAAAATTCCCAAGGCTAAGTGCATATCGTGGAGTCAACTTTATTTCTCTTCTATTAATAGTTTAAAAATAGGTTAGTGTTCTTGTAAGGATGGGCTAAGCCAGAACAACTGATTTTGAAGAAATTACCAATATAAAAATGTTGGTGGTTTTGTATTTTTTTTTCTATTGCTTGCTTACGGTGACACCGTTCCTTATCTATAATAAGTGATCCTATTGTCTGTTCTGGCATATGTATTCTATGGTGGCAGGTTTCTTTAGATTTGTTTATAGTGACCCCTGCTGCAAAAGATTAAGACTGACGTTTCTCTAAACCTTTAAAAGGGCATTTGGCCAATTATTTCAGAGTTCAGTTCAAAAGAGCCAACCGTCGTAAAATCGAGTATATAAAATCTGAAACTCTGTCATTTGGATAATTTTCAATAAAATTACTCTAATCACAGAAGGCTTTTTTCCTCTCTTACCTGTGTAGGATTTACTTTCTAATGCAGTGCATTATAGTTACAAAGTGAAACAGCTTTTCATTTCCCAGATGGAATGCTCGTTCTGTGTGTTATTGTTCTTTGATAGAGGCTAGACTTGACACCAATAAATCTTTGTCTGAACTGCTGCATGGTAATGTTTTTAGAGCTCCACTCAGGAAAGCACGTGCTTATGTTTATCTCTATTCAGGATAGCAAAACAGTAAAAGAGCAGATTAAAGCACAGGACTAAGTTTAAACACAGATTACCCTCTGGTTTCAGAAGGACTTAAGTGTCAGCCTATTCCAGTATTGCCCTGAATAGAATGCTTTCTCAAGCTCGTGCTTGGAAATTCTTCAGCACAAGATATGTGTATGTGCTCTTGTACAAGCAAAAGATCCACCTATGCTCTGCAATGGCCAAAAGCTGTCTAGCTGTAGCTAGTGCAGCACTTAACCTGAACTAATTGGCCCTGCTAACAGGGACTGCATGAGCTGCAGCTTTATGCTGCTTCAGCTGTTGTAGCAGTCTGCAGGCTGGACAAAAAAAGCATATAGTTGCTCACAAAAGACACTCCAGGCGTAACTATGGTAAAATCTCTGATCTGTATATTAGTATAAATGTTATCATACAATTATATATGCCTGATACGGTTTTTTAAAGCTGTATTTAAAAAGTATTATTTAGGCTGCAAAGCCAAGCAGAACACCACAATTAGAGCTCCTTGTGTAATCTTTATACTGCCCTTTGTGCAAATATTTACTGGTAAATGGAGGCTTCGCGTGGAAAATTGAAACTAGCATAGAGAAATAAACACAAGGAGGCAGAATTAAAATCTGAAGAGCACCTGTGTTGTCCTTTCACCCCTAACTGAGTCCTTCATGTTGCAATCTCAGCAGCATTCTCCTATGGCTGAGTGCAATTTCCTATGTCTGATAGAAAATAAAAGCTAAATTGAGCGCAGTTGTCCCATATCCTGTATTACCAGTGGGGACGGAATCCTGTATCTTTTCCACAGTAGCCACAGTTCAATATACAACCAGTCAAATTTGTCGTTTTATTGTAGGGTGATGGGTTATGAATCCTAACAGTGGTCAGTGGCAAGAAATTCAGCATATCTGCATGTCTTTCTCTTTTTCTGGGAGCTGGAAAACTTGTGCTACCTGAAATGTCAGAAAGGGAGGGGAGCCAGGGGGTCTTCCTCTCTCCCCCTTCAGACCTAGAAGAAATCTAGTCCATCACAGTGTTCCCCCAAATTTTCCATTGTAGGCAGATGCTGAATTACTTCTGGTATGAGAGTGCAACCTGGTTCTTGGCCACATTGCAGGAACATGCTGAGGGCTGTATGGTCGGTACTCAGCCTTCATAAACAATGTAATCCATACTCCTGTTTCCTACCTCAGTGCTTTGGCAGCTCGTGCATTAGCTTCTCCTGCAGCCATTGCTGTGCTTACATGATGGTATGAGCTGAACCATGAGATGTTAATGTGGCTTTTTTATCATTTTGGCAGACTGACAAACGTTTCCTTAGGAGGTCAACTGGGAGAAGAGACCTGGTGATTTTTAACAGTCCATTTCTCAACAAAAGGTTGCAACATGTAGTGACATAAAGGTATACGTACACAGAGGAGGCCAGAAAGACCTTGCCATTGCCCTTAGCTTGTCAGATACCAAAAAGACCCACTCCAGAACTAAGATAACTGCATGAATCTAAGCTAATGAGCACTCCTGAGAGGCAGGGTATGTTAGTTTGGGCATGGTGCCACATTAATGTGACTCTACATCTTCCAGACGGAAGCTAGCTTATGTCTGGGCAGCTCAGAGCATGAGCAGAGCTTGCTTTTATCTATCTGCACCTGTCTGCGTGGCCTTGCAGAAATAAAATCAGTAATTTCCCAATTAATTAGCAAAGGCCTTTTGCAAACAATGCAGACATAAGAGCATCTGGCAAAAAAAGCGCCCTGCTTCAAAACCTCCTCAATTTCTTTTTGTCTACAGGGCCTTAAAGAACGCGTCTATCTTGCCAATATACTCTCAAAGTGCTTTTGTAATACCCATCTGGTTTTGTTTTCTTCTGTTTCTTCCTGCCTTATATTTATACTGAAAGGTCTTGAGGAAGAGACCATCTCACTGGCTGTGTTTGTACAAAAATACAATGTGATGGCATCCTCATCTGTGCCTCTGACTCCTAAACACTGTTGTGTGCCCAGCAGTGACATGGGTGGTTTGTATTAAGTAACCATTTGATTTGGGACTGATAGAAATGTCAATCAGTAGAAGCAGAGATCTGTCAGGAAATAGTTTGCACTGTATTCATGTTTTTACTTGTCAGCTGGACAAAGCACTGATATTTTTATTTTGTGTGGTAGTAGGTGCTTGTAATGGAAGCTCCATGTCACTGTTGCTATTGCCACTACTACAAGCTTATTGCTTTGGTCATATAGTTAGACCTTACCTTTAGCCTATGCACTGCCTACCCAGAATACTGATGTGACCTCCACCCTTGCAGACTTTAAATGCCCCACAGTCTTTACAGCATCTGTCATGATGCCTTCTCAGAATGAGGGTCCTCTATGCTCAGATCCCAAGTTACACTTTGAGGAAGACACTGCAGCAACTTTCTTAGTCCAACACCTACTGAATCTACTGGCCATTGCTGTGTAATTGCTCTGTATGCATTTATAGCAGCTCTTCTTTGTGTGTGGATGGTGCAGGGCGCATGGTCCATATGACGTGTAGTCCCTATGCACATATAGCATGAAATATCTATTGTCAGAGTGTGTTTGAGTTGCTTCTGAGTTGCTCCACAAAGCACAGGTATTTATCCTCACAGCCTTTTTGTTTTCCCGTTGTGAAGGATGACAGCAAAGACAAATTATGTGCCTTCAGCAAAGGTAGAAAACCATATCCTACATCTTCAAAATCCATTGGTATTCCAGTGGATCCATTAACTGTACAGCTGTAGAGAAGATAGTGTGACTGTTCTCCCTATTGATCCAGCAACTGTTTTGCAGGATTACTCCTGAAGCTGCGTTACATGCTAATATGTCCAGTCTGTATACCTAAGGGAATGGAAAAGGAACTAAATCTTGGAAGGAAGATAAGGAATACTAAGGGATGTTTAGACTCCAGTATAGGCTATTGTTCCTGAGTTACTGCATGAATTTATTTCAGAAGAGAATGTCTCTTTAGAATCAGAAGCAAATTGTGGTTTAAAGATGGCTAGAGGACAGCTCTGCTTCTGTTGAGGTCAGTTCTGATTTTTGTAAATAAGTATGCTCAAGATTATAGTAAACTGTTTTCTAGGCTGCAGGGTTTTTTGGGAAAAGTCACATTTGGGAGAATCAGAATTAAAGTGGTCATCCATTGAACTAACAACCCCCATTATTCCTGTACTGTTATCCATATAAAAGGATTTACCCTCTTTATTTTACCCTATATATATAGATATATTTGCTTGTCAGTTCTCTGCATGTGGGATGAGGATGCCTCAGAGGCAAATCAGAGTCTCCAGTTTCCTCTGCTGGCTCTGCAGAAGCACCTGGGTAAGGACCTTCAATAGCCATGAGGCCGCGTGTCTTGTTACAGAGGGACTAAATCCATCACTTCTGAAAACAGGAGATGATGCTGGCAAGTGAAGGGGCCTTGAAACGTGTTCCATTATTCCTGTCTGTTCGAATAGCAGCTTAAGTGCTTACAAATTGATCAGATGCTTTCAGCAAGCTATGAAAAGGGCTTTGGTCTAGGGAACATTAATCTGAATCTCAGACTCAATTTCCTCCTCTGCTACAGCTGTCCTGTGTGACCTTCAATGAGGGACTCTTTCTGTTCCTTGGTTCCTTATTGTGAAAATGGGCTACTAATAGCATTTCCTAAAATGGCATGTGAGGATAAACAGTGACTATCATGCACTCAGGTATTAGCCCATAAAGGGGCTGCATAAGAATCTTAAATTTTACAGGAAAACTCCTGCCAGAAAGATTCTGACCAGTTCCAGTCAGTGCCTGGACAGTAACAATCTGATTTTTGCCATGTTCCCTGTCTGCCTGTTGCTGGCATTGACAGTTCATACAGGCATACTTAAACCAAGTATTCTTGATTTAATTCTAACCAAGTAATTCTAAGTAATCCGTGGATAATTTTGAAACAAAGTTTATATGTAGTCAAAATGTAGTCATAGTGTTAGATATTCTGATACAATTTAGCATTTAGAGAACTTCTTTATTTCTCAGTCATCATTTCCTCTCTTTTCCAATCTTTGAAAGCAAGCTGGTGCTTTAAAATCCAGAAGAGGGTTTTTATGTGTGTGGCCAAATCCACACAAATGTAAAGATGAAAATGAGAGTCCCATAAGGCCTTTGTCACCTGTCTGAAATTCCACTGTCTTCAGCAGAGCTGCAGCTGGAGATGGATTAACCTGATCCTAGATGAGAGCTGAGAAAGACGCATGCAGGGAGAGATGTGTTTTCCCCTTAGATCCAGCCCCTCTGGAAGTGACAACTGCCACCAACAACTATTGCTAGAATATCCTGCTAGACCCTGGCGTGGCCTTCACCGGGTGATGTTAGAGCTTGGTTTTTGGTTGTGGTTGTAGTTGTAATGTGTGTCAGTACTTTTGCTAGCATGGCAGCCTGCAGTTTGGTTAGCAATACTTTGAAAATGTCTCTGCTAGCAATCCTAGTAACTGCTATTTTAAATAACTACTGTCAGTCTTGCAGACTCAGCTGCAATATCTGTTCAGTTTGAAGTGTGCGCAGGATTTTGTAACCAGGCCAACATTTTTAAAGTAACATAAACGTATGTAGTGCCTCATCTTTGCTAAGTTTAAAGCAGTGTTGTTAGGTTTAAGAAACAGCGACCCAGCAACGTTGGCTTTAACTGTACTAGCAGGCCTATAAAATGGCCAGTTTGGTTGCTTCTGTTTGTCTTGGTTATCCTGCAACATCGCAGGTAATTCATTCTCTCACAAGAAGTTCCAAAAATTCCAGTGAATGGAGAATGTTGACACATAAAACTTGGTTGCTATTCCTGTAAGATAACTATTACAGTAACTAACTATATATAGCCAGAAGTAATTGCTTCTGTAAATAAAATACCAGTGAACACATTACAAGATTAAAGAGAAACTTTGAGCTTCCATCACAGCTATTTGCCGACTCCCACCCATATACACACAATGACTTTGCAGTCATGGCTCTGCAATACCAGAAGACTTAATTTAGGATGTGCGTGGCATATTACACTTCCTTACATTCCTAAATGAAGTGTTCTTCCATTAGCTGCTTAGTTCTCATTTTAGCTGGCCACTTCACCTTTCACTGGTGAAGAAAAGTACAGTCACTTCACCAAATATACTGCAGTGCAATTATTTGTTAATCTTACTTTATAGTTAGGATTTATAAATGTATGGTAAAGACTGTAGGTGACCATGGGGATTTGGATGTGTTTTTAGAAAATATTCTTTTGAAACTCCCACTCTTAAAAAAAATATCTTTAAAATGACAATTATAGGTAGTAAAAGCATGATAAATTGCTGGAAGATCAGATCAGAAGTGATGCACCTTAATAAATGTATGATCAATCTTTGAAAGGGAAAGTGATATTAAATAGCTTGAATACCATGATGATAGAGGAAGAGATGCTGGTTAAGTACCTTTGAATGTAGGTTTACAGTGATTTCTAGCATTTTCTAGTGAAGGAGAAGACTTATTCCCTATGAACTGTGGGGGTTTTGCTTACTACTGCTGGTAAAACTAGAAAGCTTGTTCATCCTTCATACCTCTTACTGGGAGGGAGTTGGAGGGCGCAACTGTAAGGGTTTGAAAGTCCCTTTTTCTTCTTTCCTAGTCTGTCATTATTTAGACAAAGCTGGTTTAGCATCTGGACTTTTCAGAAAGAAGTCTATTCCCACAAAAGACCTTTTGCTTATTGAGTCCTTGTTGCTTCTGTTAATATTATCATAAGAACTGGGAGCTGCTGTCATGGAGCAGGATCCTACCAAGCTGTAGGTAGAAGAAGAGCAGACTGGTATTGTGTGTATTTGTGGGTGTCACAGTAGAGTTTGGAGTCTGGAGCCCAGTGGGCAGATGGACAGGTGTCTCCAGGGAACTGCTAGGCATGAAGGCAGCATGGAAAAAAACACTTCTCTTCTTGAATTAAAACATAAGAAAGGAGTTTTGCCTGCTTCTAAGAGTCAGTGATCAGAGAAGGTGTTGACATGTTATTAGGAAAGAGCCATTGTAGATGGAGTGGGGATGGGCTGCGTAGGAACCTGAAAGTGAAAATCAACAGCATGAGTTTATGCTAACAAGAATAAATGAGAGCAACCAGTATGTTGTTTTAGGCAAAAACCTACACAAATCCTTACAACATTCTGAATGAACAGGAGTGGTGCAGGAATACATCTGTCATAACCAAAAAAGCAGGCTGATGCTCCTTTGTGTCTTTGACAGACTGTGATTGAAGATTTTACTGCTGAAAAAATCAGCAAGACAAACTCTAAAGATAATTCAGAGTAGAAGATGATGCCTATGTTATTAGACCTGACAGTAGTGTGACAAGAAAGCAAGTAACAAGGAAGATTCATTATGGGAAACATAATTGTATTAACTTGGTTGTTTTGTCTCTTTGTATTTGAGTACTTTTTGCAGCAACTCACCATCAGCTCTCCCCAGAAATGCAGATATTTGTGTTCTCATTTTGCCATCAAACAAAATGGCATCAAGGAACAGCCCATATTTTAGCAGTGTTGCTTCTGTAACAACAGTAATAAATGCTGTTGATGGGCAGTAACCTGGTGTCACAACAGTATCCCAGTTGTAAATACACACAATAGCAGAGAGTACTCCCATCATTCTCCCTTTGTGTGCCTAGATAGATCTCTTCTGCCAGTTTGAGAAATGCCTCTCCCTGAAGTGCCTTTGTGAGAAAAAGTAAACTGGAAGGTTGTAGGAGGAGCACAGAGATGCGGGTCTGTGTTTGGCCCCTTAAAGGAGGTACTGAGCGAGTTTCCTGTAGAGTTTGGAAGGAGCCTCCATAAAATTAAGTCAAATGTGGTTTGCCCTCCCAAGAGAGCTTTGTGAAGCTGTCTTGTAAAGCAGAAGGATATGAGCAGGTATGCTGAACAGCTGTTTGAAGGGCAAATCTAGAAAACATTCCTAGCAGGGACAATTCCAGAACATGTTTAATCATGTGGTGTAAATCAATTCGGTATTTCTCATCTGCTAAGGATGGACCATTTGTGCCTTTCCATTGCAGTAATTGCACTCTGCCAGTGCAGTAACTTGCTGCTGCTTAGTCTCCCTTGTTTTCTGCTGAAGCTTCCTGAACTCTCTCATGTCAAATGGAGAACAGAAAACTGTACGTGCACAACATGTTGTTTTTTATTCTGAAGCACTTTCCTGAAGTCGCAGATGTCTTCTTAAACTGAACATGTGCTTCACTGCACAGCTTCATGGCTATGATACAACTACAAGTTGTCTCCTGAGGTAAATAAGCATTCCCCGGCTTAGCTAGAAAAAAAAAGTCCTTATAAAGGGTATTTCAGACAGCTGGCAATAAATAAATTGTCATCCACTCCATGCAATCTACTAATAATCAGGAAAGAGAAGAAAACCATCCATATTTTATATTCCACATGCTGATGCACTGTCCTTATGGAAAAAGGTGAGTGTCAACATGTCACAGCTTGCTGACTTCAAATGCCTTTCTGAACGCTATCTCTCATCAGTAGACTTGTATTCCCAAAGTAAAGAGTATTAAGTTTCAGCAGAGGACTTGAACGGTCCCATTAATAACCTAATGGATGAAATAGTATTCAGTGGGTTTTACTCAAACAATCCCAGACCTGAAATATTTGAACTCACTCATTTCTGCTTGTCTTTTTTCTTGGTAGATATTCACGTGGATCCAATCATTGGATGAATTTCTGAATCAGCAGAAGACATCTTTCCAAACTAGAGGTCATTAAAATTAGGTATTTGAATCCATTATATCTCAGTACAGTGCCATAGCTTTAATAGGTTTTAAGTACAATGGGAGCTCTGCTTCATGATCTTGTCATCATCACTGGACACCAGAACGTTAACATTTAGATATCTTAGTGCGTTTGATATTGTTAGTTTATGTCATTTTAGAGTGAGAAGAAAAAAAATCCTAGACAAAGTTTTTTGGAGGAAAACACCTCATTTAAAACTCATAACTTTGAAACAATTATCCTCATTTTTCCAGACTTGGCATTTCTTCGATCACAGCAAAATAAAAAGCCCACGCCAAAGCAAACTAGGTGATGTTTTGGTCCTCTGCTTCTGTATTCAGGCATAAAATATCCTACTGAAACATCTGGAAAAGGTTATGTTGTTAATCCACACATAATATAGAAATGTTTGGATTGATACTCAAATTGTGTGTAAAAAGATTAGGCAAAACTAGAAAAGTTTCTGTCCAAAATAAGTATTTTGTGAAGTTACGAATATATCAGCACAGACTTGGAAAAATGTGTTAGAATTATAGATTAAATTCTACATTGATTATACTGGATAATAGCTGTTTCAGTGATGATAAATACTTGCTGATTATAAAACCAGTTTTTAACCTGATTGTTATCCACTCTTTCCTTCCTCTCTTCCTTATGACTCCTTAGTGCAGATCACAGCTTTCTGTGTTTTGGAGCAAGTGTAAGCTACTTCCATATGTCGGAGGAAGAGTTACATAAAGAAACTGCTCCTTTTATTTACAAATATAAGTTTATCCTAATAAATAAAGTGCCTACATTTCTCCCCAGGCTAAATCTAGTGTAAAAATTCTAATACAAACTGGAGCATAAACCAGAAATCTCATGAGTTTGAATGGGATATAAAGATATGTTAAGGACAGTGTAAATAAACAGATTAAAACAAATAAATGGGAGAAAACAAAACTGAAACTATGATGTGCTACGTGATGTGGATAAATACATACTTTGAATTATTTATTTTATGAAGAATGAAGTGATGTGGGGACTGTGGTACCTGCAAGAACAGTCAAATCAAAGATAGAAATATTAGTATTTTGTCTATGCTACTGTTTAAAGCATCACATATAGACCTCTAGAGGCAGTAAATTTCTTTGGCTTTTTCTAAGGATGGGTGAAGGACACTGGATTCCCCAGACTCAGGATGTTAATACCATGGATACTGACAGTCTCCCAAAGGACTCCTTCAGTTATATTAGTATTAGGGATGGGAAATGTTTTTCATGAGTAGCACTTCAGAAAAATGCTATGCCCTTATAATTCTGACATACATTTTCATCAAATTGTGTTGACAGTTATGGTAAAAAATAAACCCACAATTATTTTTTTTCTTGATGTTTGGGTTTTGTTTTTTTTTCAAAGAAGCACTGTAACTAATCTAATTTAAATATTTTTATTAACATTGAGTCTACCTGGGAAAAATAATTCATATAACTTCTCTTAAGTCAGATTTGTTAAGATTTGGCAGCCCTACCTTTGATTTCTTTGGATCAGTTACCTATTTGACTTTATGAGAGCAGCATTAGGACAAGTATACTACTAATAGTTCATTTCAATTCAGATAACAAGAAGTAACTGACATAATTGTCATAGAGTAGATGAAGGCAGACAACTCTCACACATTTCTTTTGGGGTGCCTGCTTTACTTAGAAAACAACAACCAAACCTTTTTTCATATGAAAACTTTAAATTCCATGATAGATTACTTTCATTTGAGAGCTAGATGGGTTTCAGATACTGAACATTTGTGTCCAAAAGCAGAAATATTTATGGGAGGAGAGCAAAAGGATGTCTTTCAGAAGTTACCTGCTAAACGTAGATAAATACAGATTTATTTGTGAATGTGTTAAAACCACATTAAAATTAAAAAACAAAAAAAAACCACGAAACAAAACCCTGTTGTTTTCTTTGATTTTCATGAGGAAGAAAACCTGTTTTCTAGGTAAATCAAATATAATTTTTCTTTGCCGTTATAGAATAACTATCATATCCTAAAATGAAAGTCAAGATGGTGCTTTGAGGATAGACATGTGAAAGCTTTGTAGATTGCTATGTGTACAGAGGTATAATTACTAAGTAAGTAGCACTAACTCAGATGTGTAGTGCTTTGCTTGGGCTCAGAAGTTCCCTATTACCTGTGTGTAATGGGAGTGGATTGTGCCCTGTCTTGCTGCAGGCATTCTGCTTTGCAGGATTACATCTTGCTTTCTGCCCTTCTCATGCTGTGTTAGAAAAAAATGGGATTGCACTAGAGGAAGAAAATTCCTTGCATTACTTGAGAACTTCTACAAGCTGGTACAGAAAAGACTAAGAAAAAAGGATGAAGCTTTTAGCGGGACAGATAGTGGGGTGGGTATGTTTTCAGCATATAAATGGAGAAGAATGGAGTATGACAAACTTAAAACCACACCCACAAACATAAAAAAGAGAAGGAAAAGTAAAATAACCTGTGGAGAAGTAATTACGACCTGGTGATTCTTTGTGCCTTTATTCTGTTTGTGAACTCTCAAGTCATGAGTCATAGTAGTTTAGTGGTCAACTGTTTTCTAGTCTGTGTTGCCAGTAGAGGCCCTTTAGGCATCAACACGTGGGAAAAGATCTCTGTCTGTCCACACCTCAGCGTTTTCTCCCAGTACTGACTCCCTTCCTTCCCTCAAGAGAAGTATGTTAGAGCAGAAACCATTGGTGGACTGCCTGTGTCTTAAAAAAGTTGAAACTGACACCTATGCTAGGAAATGAAGCTTGGCTTTAACAACTTTAAAGGCATAAATATTACGTACTTGTGTAGCTAGGTACTATGTTTCAGTTCTCCAAAGACAAGTGCAGAAATAAGTCTACTGAAGAGTCCCAGATCTTGACATTTCAGATTGTGTAGTGTTATGCACATACATATAGGCCTTTTTAGGCTTTGAGCATCATCGTAACTGGCTAAGGAAGCCAGGTAGGAAACACAACTCAGTGTGCTCTACATGTCCTGAGTGGTAATACTGCAAATACTGTAAATCATTACATCACTTCTTTATTCTGCCTTAATTTCTCAATTTCAAAAAGTTTGGGTTCTTGGATACTACAGTGGGAAAAGGCTGGAGTAAAGCTGAAAACTGGGGGAATCATGAGATACAGGTTTTATTAATGACTGTTAATGACTTCAAATGTGATTTTAAGCAGGTGGTTAGAACTAAACTCTCAACACTGTCCACTTGAGATATCTCTAGTCATATATTTTACAATTAAAGCACTCAAAATTCAGAGGCACTTCCAAAATGCATCGCTTTAATCATTCTCTTTCTCACTCCTCTGCTCTGTAAGGTGGTGATGATACCTACTTTTGAAAAGCCTTTTCTTTTTACATTTAATTGATACTACTGAACAGATGCATAATTGAAAATCATCCAAAAAATCAGCAGAAGCTGGTCATTATTATTACACCTTGGGCACACTTATTACTCTGCTGCAACTTAGCAGCTCTGAAAGAGTTTGCCTTGGAGTGTCACACGTAGCAGTGACAGATACTCCAAACCCTATAAGGGTTCTTGGGTAAGGCAGTAGGATGAATTCTAGCAATGCTTCAGTGACGTGCGTACACCCTGCCGCTATTTCCTTACTACAGCCAGTGATGCCTGGGCACTCAAATATGAAGTTGTCCTGACTCAGAGCCTCCCCTACTTTTTATCTGGTGCACTCACACTAAATGGTTCAGCAGCACAGTAAGTCTTTCTAGCCTGTTCTATTGGTGTGCTCTACACTACCATATGTCATATAGCTTGCAGTCCTCTAGTGTATGTGGAAGTGTAGGGTCAGTTCCATTTCCTGCAGGCAAACATGCTCAGATCCCCTCAGAAAATTTCTTTTTGGGAAGCCCACCTGAAATGGGATACACTTTCCAGTAGCAACTATACTGTGGTACTCTATAGAGAGAAATAGAGCAAAAACTAACAGGAGTATGGATAAATGACAGCTGATCCCAAAATGCATTGAGTGTCCAGCCTCAAGGGGCTGTGACAACTCGAGAACTAGCTTTCCTATGATGAAAGGAATTGCATTTATCACTAGACAATGCTTGCTCCTTGCCTGTAATTGCTTACATGGTAGAGAGAAAGGAACGAAAAGGACCTGGAAAGGCAAAACTCAAGTTCATGTTCCTGGTTTCTTCTGGTCCTACTGCAGAGAGAGAGTTGTACCTTTTAGAAAAGCACTAACTACAAGGCTTACCCTGTATGCATGGAGAGAGGCTGTTCTAGGGCAGGGGGTTCTCTCCTGCAGCCCAATCCATTCCAGAATTGCCTCCCTGTCACTCTGTCTCACAATTAGCAAGGACAATCTGGTCTATTACAGTCTTAAGCAATGTTCATTAGCTGCAGGTTTTCCTGCCCAAGAAAATTCTCAGGATGAGGGCTGATAAACCAAGAACAGAACAAATCTGGGTTTTACCCTTCACAAGTTTCTGCAGCAACTCCATGTCTAGACTAGCAACAATCCTGCAAGTGGCAAACCTGCAGTGAATGTTGCCAGCAATGAAGGCTGCGTATGTCAAGGCTGAGAGGATACGTGTACTTGACCAGGAGGAAGCCTATTTTTGTATTTGGGGTATGTTTCCAGTATAGAAATACCACTGTATTTTACCAGAGAGATGTATAGTGCTAAAGTTTTTGTATCAGTATAATAAAATCACCATCCACAGGGAAGAAAATAGTATTACAAAAATCCCACAATGGTGAGAGCCCCTGGCACAGCTCTGTTTGTCTGGGATCATACTGCTCTGCCTAGCTGAGCCAGAAGCCTCCTTAGCTGTGACCTAAGCATATGTTTCTGCAACTGGTGGTATGGTTTTGTAGTACATGCAGATATGCTTAAGCTGGAGGTAATCTATCCAGCTCAGGTAAGAACTGCTAGGAAGGTATAAAGTCATGGGTTTTAATCTTGGGTAGCAAAGCAGGTGCGTACCTGAAATCAGGATGGCTGGTAGACATATCACTGTGGTCACCATGCCTCTATGTCTGCCAGAAATAGGTACCTTAAAGCTGCAAATCCTGTAGTCCCACATCAGTTGCAATATAGAGGTATTCTGAGAGATCTATACCCAGTGAAAGCTAACAAGTTGAAGCAGTGTTTCTTATGTTCTTTTAAAAGGGGTTGGGAAGAGTACCAGAAGTATAATTAAACTAGAGACAGTAGCAGAGCTAATGACAAGATCTCTTTTGCTGAGGCATTTCACAGAGAGCATTGGGAGTGCCTTAAGTAACTTTCTCAGGTACCTGCTTTGTGAGTGGAGAATAAAGTAGTAGGAAATTGGCTGGGCACAAGGGAAAACTTGGAATGGAGCTGGAGGTTGGACCAAGCTCAGTGGGACTGGGCCTTTTCTTCCTCTTTAGAAGATGAATGAGCTATTGGTATACGCTAAATTTCATTTTCAGCATGACAGGAGTGAAAAGCTCCTGAGGATGCTTTTTTTTCATAGCCATGTGTCCAAAATTAGGTATCTAAATAATAATTTGACTTTCAAAGACAGTCAGCATTTGCCAGCAATCTTTGATTTCTTGCCAGGAAGGGGACTGATCCCACTGACACTCAACTATTGCACTTACATAAGCATTAATTTCAAAGGAATTCAGTGGATGTACTCACGCTAGTGAACATCTTCACATACATGATGCTTGGAAGATGTTCGTGTCTCGTGTGAATTCAGAGCCAAAGTTCCTCAAATTTCACAAGGGTTATAACTTGGATTCTGGCTTTTATTTCTTTTTTGACATAAAGATGTTTCCTGCATGCAAGCCTGATTTGATTCCTTGTGCATCTGTTTAGTATAAATATAAGAAATGCTGGTCCTTTTAAAAATAAACCACCCAAAACCTCCTCTTGTTCTTTCATATTGCTGTACTTGGAAAAGCCTAAAAATTTGCTGACGTTTCCCCAAGGTTTAAGCAGTCCTTCAGGAAAGCACTAAAACCGATATAAGCATCAGTTTTGTAAAGACTCAGCCAGATATATTCCTCTGCCACTGTAAAAAAAGTAAATCCTTTTGAAAATCCGGTCAAACTATCAACTTTGTTCAAGAACACTTCGAAAGCGGTTGCAATTGTGGCTGCAGTAACTGAATAAAGCCTATTGCGAGTCCTGGAAGGACTTTACACCCTCTCTCCACCAGATAGTGCTGTTTCTCCACTGAGTTATTGAGGATTCACAGGCCGGGGAGAGGTCAGGGGCTGACTCGAGGTAACAGACTGCCTCCCGCTCCCTCGTCTCTCCTCGCCCCTGCCACTTTGAGTGCAGCAAAGGAGACGCAGCTGGAGAGGGATTTGCGGGAGCAAACCCGTGTTTTGGAAGGCTGTTGTGTGCAGATGACTGCGTGCTGGTGTTGCTATCGTTGCTGCCCGTTACCAGCTTGATGCAGTCTCTTTCCTGAAGTAAGAATGCAAATAGGCTGCGCTTTTATGATCTCTGGGGGGTCTTTTTCTTCCAGCTTTGCAGGAGACCCTAACCATGCAGTGGTCTGCCAAGTAATCGGTCAGACTGAGGCAACACTAATGGAAAATCAAAATGCCAATGTGTAGATGCTCTGGCATGTGAGCAACGTATGCTAGGAGCACTCCTGATACAAAGCTATGTGCAGTTTGGTGCCAGAGTGCTGAGCAGAGGAACTTCCACCAGCAAAAGTTATTGCTGGGCAGTAGATATCTCTGCAACCAGGCCTGGCTCCAGGTACCCTATAGGCCTGTGTTTCCTTAAAAAACTCCACACAGCTGGGAAGAATACCTTGAATGCTATTAAACTAGAGGACATGGTTTGCTACGTTGCTGTAGCCTGTGTAACACAGTACAAAAATGCATCTAAAGGTCTTCTTATTGCCTTTTGGCAGGAGAAATATTGCATGTTTCGTGTCTTCCCCTCATGACCTGCCTGTGAGGAATAGAAGGAATAGTGTTTTCTCTTCCACTCTTAACGAACCAAATCATTCCCAAATGTACAGCAAGGGAATAGGAAAAAAAAGTCAAGCAAACAAATACTTAAAAACCTTTCAAGTGGAAAATGGTGCTTACAGTCGGAATGTCCTTTGCTGTCTGTTACTTTAAAGTTTTTGAGAGCACTGGGCCCATTTTTTGGATTAACTTTTTGGGAAGTGTTGTAATGTTGCTCAGTGTACCTGAGCTACTGGATTTTAAGAATATTGTTTTGGGGTCTTTTGGTAAGTTCATATCTACTTAGCGTAAAAGGTCCGTTTTGACATAAATATGCTCTCCCAAAGCACGATTAAAAAGAAGAAAAAGCTACAAATAAATAAAACCAGTGCAAGGTATGTGCATTTTCCCAAGCGGTGCAAGGCTGAAGTGAGCTCGTGAATCCTTATTTGTGCAGGCAGTCTTAATAGGAAAAACGATTCGTGAAACCAAACCTGAGCTTCCTTCTGCTCGTGGAGGAGTGCAGATGGCTCAAATTAGGTATCGGGGCCTAGCTGTGCATGCAGTAGGTTGTATATGTAATTAGCCCAACATAAAGTTTATTTGTATTCTTTTGTATGTCCGTATCATCTGTATTTATCCAGACTTTCGTCTGTGTGATCTCACAGAGATGCGAGGTCATTAAGCTCACCATGGAGACTGTGTTTACTTAAATCTTACCTTGGGCCTTCAGAAGATACATAGTTGCAGGTCTCTTGAAAATAAACCCAGAAGATGAAAGAGTGTATCAGTTTGGCTCTTCCGCTTCCCAATATCTGAGGAAATGAAGCATATTGTTTACATTGCTGTTAGTGAGAAACAACACAAAGGCATCCAGAGGAAAGATTTAATTACAGCGTTGTTTCTGACACACTGAGTGTAAGGCCCTATAGCTTGATACATAGTACTGTAAGCGCTACAGTGAATGGGGTTGGGAGCAAAGCAGGAGGCGATTCCTGTATTTCTGGTGGGGCCTGTGAGTTCGGTCCTTTGCAGAAGGAATGCGGGAGATGTATCACGGCTGCTGAGAGCCTGGGAAAGGCTGAATTGCAAAGGAAGACATTTCCTGTAATTGGCTCCATATCACAACTTAACATCAAACAATTCTGCTTGGGGTTTGCCGAGATGACAGTGAACATAGAGATTTGACTCTTATTTTGGCAAGAGGCACCAAAAAGTCTTCCTTCCATTCACATGCTCTCACGACCCTTAGGCTTCATTAGTACTGTATCTTCTATCTGGAAACTACTCTGGAAGCATACATACGGGAGCTAATTCATTAGCTCCAAACAGAACACCTGCCTCCTAAGCTATTACGTGTAGAAATCCCTAATTATCTGCGCATTGCCCTCCTATCAGGAATATCAGGTCCAGATCATGGGCTGGGTGCTTTTATGTCCTTACTCGACTGGATCCAGGCAATCCAGTTTCTTCCTTTTGCTGAAGTCTTAAAGCACCCAGCCGCCCTCCCTGGTGCCAGCATTGACCCTCAGTTTCTCTTGTCGTATTCCAGTGAACTCAAATCCCGCCATAGGGCAAAGGCCATCTCTTCCCTAGTGACTTTCTCACAAAAGACTGGTAAAATCGGCAACTAAACAAATAGCAGGGTAGTAATAATTTTCACCAAAGGAAACCGTCTGGATCCCCGGTACGTTTGTCCCGAGGAGAAGAAAGCCAGGCTGCACATGGTTTCCTCGTTTGTTACTGCAGTAGTTGGTTCCACGGTGACGAGCTGAAATGTGACATGCCGCGCAGATAGCGCTCGATAACCCGGCGCGCACAACCTTTTAGTCCATTCTTCCTCCTCCCCAGTACCTTTGCGGGGCAGCAGCGCCCAACGCCCCGCGGTGCCCCCCTCAGAGCCAGGGGCAGCGGGGCTGAACTGAGGTGGGTCGCGCAGGTGACCCGCAGCAAACAAAGGGGCTGGCAGCGCCGCATCGCCATGGGCACGCCGCGTTCAGCAACCGCTTTCTGCACCCCTTCTCCCCGGGCCGCCGCCACAGGCGCCGCGTCCCTGCCGGGGAAGCGCTGCCTCGGGCCGGGCCGTGCGGGGCGGGCCCCGGGAGGCCGCTTCCCCTGCCGCGGCCGGCACTTCCCGGCGCTCGCACACCGCGGGGGAACTCTTCCTGCGGGCCGGCCCCCGCTGACGTAGCGCTGCCTCTGCCGGCCGGGGCCCGAGGTGTTGGGGGGGGTGCGGCGTTGTCGGTGCGGGCCCCGCTCGGCGCTGTCAGGAGCGGCGGGGCCCGTTGCCCGCAGCTGGGTGCCGGGGGCGCCCGGCGGGCTGGAAGTAGCCGCGGTGGTAACGGCAGCGCCGCGCGGCGGCCCGGGGCAGCAGCTCCGCTGTGAAGCGCGTTAATAAACGCGGGCGGGGAGGAAGGCGGCCGGGGGTGCTTTTTCCACGCTCGGTTCGCCGCTTTATGCTGTGAGGGGGAAGTGGGGAGCCGTTCACACACAGACCGCCCGGCCTGGGGAGGACCCCCGGCTGCCTTGCCCGGCTGGCCGGGGCCGCGCTGCTCTCCCAACAGGCAAAACTTTCCAGGCGCGCAGGGCCGCGGCCGCTCCGCACGCTCGCAGTACACACACACACCACACACCCCACACACCACACACACACACTGACGTCTTTTGCGCATTTCCTGCGCTGGAGAGAGCGGCGGAGCGGCACCGGCAGGCGGGCGGGGGCTGCGCGGAGGGAGGGAGGGAGGGAGGGAGGGAGGCGGGGAGGCGGGCGGGGGGCGGCCGGCGGCGGCGGCTCTGCCCATCGCCAGGGCGGCGGCCGCCCAGCCGGAGCCCGCCGAGACCCGCGCGGCCCGCTCCGCTGCCGTCGCCCCCCATGCGCGGGGGTCGCTGCGCTGGGTCCTTGGCCTTGGCGGCGGCGCGGGAGGAGAAGGAGGAGGAGGAGGAGGCGGCGAGGCAGGACGGGCGGCTCCGGGCTCCGGCGCGGATGGAAGGTCCCCGGGTGGATGTCTGCTGAGCGGAGGCTGTGCAGTAGGCAGGGCTGGTGGGTCGGTCGGTGTTTCTGATTTGTGTGTGTGTGTGTATGCGGGTGTGTGTGTATTGTTGTGCGGCGCACGGGCAGGACTGGCGTGTGCGGGAGCCTGGGGTCGCGGCTCTGCCTCTTCTGCAAAGGCTGAGCCAGGATTATGGTCTAGGTGGAGGGACGGGGCTCTTGCGTACCCCCAGGGTTGATTATGCGCGGGTTTTGACTGCATTCGGGGGTTGCTGCAGCCGCGGACGCCTCCCCCTCCCCGGCGGCCCCCCTCCCTTGTTTTCCGTTAGAAACACGGGCAAGAAAATAAATGTATTCACTGGGTGTCGCAAGAGCAAAGGCTAAATAATCAAAGGTAACAGCAGCAGCAGCAAAGCAAAGAGACCCGCACTCTACCCTGCTCCCCCCACTCCCAGACCTGCCCTCCTATTTATTGGGGAGATCTCCCTCCCTCTTTCCCTCCCTCCCTCCCTCCCTCCCTCCCTCCCTCCCCGTCGGTGCGAGTGCGTTGTGCGAGTGTTTAATCCCGGGGAAAAGTGCAGCCATCCAGCCATGGTGGTTTTCAATGGGCTGCTGAAAATCAAGATCTGCGAGGCAGTGAATCTGAAACCCACGGCGTGGTCTCTGAGGCATGCGGTGGGTCCCAGGCCACAGACCTTTTTGCTGGACCCTTACATAGCCCTCAATGTGGACGACTCCAGGATCGGGCAAACCTCAACCAAGCAAAAGACCAACAGTCCTGCATGGAACGATGAATTTGTCACCGACGTTTGTAATGGCAGGAAGATAGAGATGGCTGTTTTCCACGATGCCCCCATCGGGTACGACGATTTTGTAGCTAACTGCACTATACAGTTTGAGGACTTGCTGCAGAACGGGAGTCGCCACTTCGAGGACTGGGTGAGTGCTCACGCTGTGGGTGCATCCGCGTACATAGGGGTTTTGGTGGCATGGCTCTGGGTGCAACATCTGCCTTGCAGAGCTAGGTTGCCAAGGGCATGTAATGGCTCTGAAGGCTTTTTATTATTTCCATGCTTTGTTATATTGAGATAGTCATGGTTACTGTATATCTAATGCATGTGGTCTGCAGGCAAGGGAGGAAAGAAAAATATGCTGAATCTAAGTAAGAGATGCGTAATTACCACTTCAGTTTCTGAAATGATGTTACATAAATACAAGTCTAGTTATCTTACTGTGTTTGAAAAACCCCAACCAAATGCATCCCTACAGAACATTACCACAAAACCCAGATCCACCACTTGTACCGACTTCATCATTTTGGTGTGAATGCTCTTGGTCAGCCTGCCAGTAACAAGCCTTAAAAATCCAAAGCTGACCTCTGATACAAGACACTTTGGGGTCTTAGTGTCACTTCAAAGCTCAGTGCATCAGCACTGATGCTCCTCCTTCCTTCTCCCAGATGATTTACACCTTTATACATACAGCTAAAGCAGTGCTGCTTCAGATCCCTGAAATTGATGTAAGGGTCCTGGTGGATTTTGGCCCCAACCAGACAAATTCTCTTGCCTGTATACACAACGTGTCTCACAGCTTCCACAGTGTCTTAAAGACCCAGAGGTTATAGCGTGCCTCAGTGGGAGTACAAAACAGCTGGAGACCGCTTGGTCTAACATCCTCGGTTACTGTGATTTAACACGGAAAAAACCAAACAAACAAGAAGAGAAACACAGGAAACGTGAATATGCACATTTCACCTTTCTGCAGTTGAATGGTTAAATGGTATATCCTTTAGATGAGATATATACTAAAACCATAGTAGCTGCCTTGTCGGTTTCAATGTGTCCTGCTTGACCAGCCACTTGAAATGTGTATGCTCATCTTCTTGTGTATTTATTTGTTATGCCCAAGGATACTAGTCAGGGCAATATGTCTTTGTCAAACAAAGAACCCGGGACCAAAATAGTGAGAGTTAATAGTTCTGAGTTTCATGTATGCTTTGGGGCTTCTTTGCTTAATGCAGTGGTATAAAGGGATGTCAGAGTAATGGAAAAGCATGAAAGAATTTGGCTCTATTTCTGCTGATTAGGAGCTGAACAACTTTACTGTTTAAACTTCTATGTTTACAACTTCAAAATATTTTTCACTTACACTACACATTACATTGTGCTAATTAGCATCTAGATTATTCTGGTGCTCTGTGAAAGCTACATGTTAGTAAGGTTGGATGGTAAAACTGGCTGATAGGCAAAGGAAAAATAACCAAATCAGGAAAAGACAAATGCAGCAGTATTGCAGATGTCTTTTACCTGGGTTGAATGATAATGAAGTTGTTGTGGCTCTCCTGAAATCATGAGGGTTGGGGTTTCATCTTTGAGACCAACAGGATGAGGACGTCACCACAGATTTGTAGTGGAAAAAGTAATAATTTCATATGATCTTTTTGTGTATGGTGTGCGTTGTGGGCTCCAGCCAAACTGGAAGGACCTTGCAGGTTGCAGATGCCAAGTTGAGTTTTAGAGGGGCTGGTGTGCTGGGGTATATCCTGCTTTGATTTTTAAGGTGAACTTAAGCGTCTGAACGCATTCCCTAGATAAATAGTGGAATTTAACAGATTGAGGCCCATTGTAAACATGATTTGGGAGGAACTACATATCTGAATCAGATAAGTGCTGTGTTTTATTGCGCCAGGATTCATTGCTGTCCAGCATCCACTGGGTGGGAGGAGTCGAGGGAGTGACTATGCTTGTCTGTTGGTGTGACAGAATTGAGGACATGGCAGTGGATGTTAACTGGTCAGCTCATTACAATGCGGCTTCTGAAGCATCGCTTACCTCGTTTTGTGCTGTAAATCTCCATAGTTTGGATGGTGTTTTTGGGTACAGGTAGTACACCACCCTCCCTGTATCACAGTTAGAATGGGTGGGGAGCAAAAATCCTCCCAGAAATTTCCCAAATCTTCCCATTTACTGAACTGTGTCACTGTAGTTGTAATGCCAAGTGTGTTTATTGGGTTGTTAATAGATAGGGACCTTCAGAGGACCAGCTCTTACAAAATTACACTGTTCTTTGTCTGATTCACTGAGTTGAAATAAGGCCTGGGGGCATGACATCTCTATAGAATCCGTAGTAAAGTAAATAGATTTCTTGCCATCTTCATCAGTATCTGGAGTGTGTATTAAAACCTGAAAAAGAGAAGTTGTCTGTGAAATGAATGGGTTTCACAGTACAAGAAAACGCATGTGGCCTGCCTGAACCAGCGTTAGGCTGAGATCTGTTGGTACTAAACAGTTTCTTCTGTTTAATAAGAGGACTAATTCCTTCATTTCATTCTTGGCGTTTAGGGCAGATATTTTTTGTAGTGCTCTTTTCCAACTTTATGACAAGCAAATTAAAAGCAGCAATCACAGGAACCCATTCCTCCTAACTGCCTGAAATGTCAAATAAATGCAACCTAAGAAACACTCTTGAAGACTATAAAGCCTTTTTATGCTATTCTAAGGGTTTCCCTTCGAGCAGTCCTGAAAGTTTAACTGGGTACCACATACTTGTTGAGTGTGTTTGGTGCAATTGCACTGCTGCCCCTCTTTACCTTCAGAGTGATGCAACAGTTCTTGCAGGGTGGACTGTCACTATTTAAATAGGCTTGAGAAAATACTCATGTGTTGAGAACAGGTCTTGTCCATATATTAATAGAATCATAGACTAGTTAGGGTTGGAAAGGACCTTCAGATCATCTAGTTCCAACCCCCCTGCCCTGGGCAGGAGCACCTCACACTAAACCATGTCACCCAAGGCTCTGTCTGACCTGGCCTTGAGCGCCACTAGGGCTAATAGCTTTAATGCTTTCAATTCCATATAATACTGTGTATATTTTTACAAAGAAATTATAATATTTGTTTTATAACAACTGCACTAGGGTCAAGGTTGTGTTACTTACCCTGTCATATATTTCTAGGTGCTTGTTAGGAGTCCAAAATGCAAAAAATAGCTAGCAAAGCAATAATATTTTAGGGTGTTTTTTCCCTAAAAAGGGACTGTTTCTCTCTTTAGCCAGCTCACCTACTTTGGTTGGGTTTTGCCATTGTGCACATCCTTGGGTTTTTTGTAACAGATGATTTATTTACTTATTTTCTTTCTCATTTTTAGGAAAATACTGGGTATTTTTCTCACTGTCAAGCCTGTGCTATATACTGATGCCATGGTTACAGTGGAAACACTAATGATAAACAAGTACAAAGCCTGAAATCACGATAGCTTCTATTGTTTTAGGACAAATCAGATAAATATGCAAAATCCTGGTTCCTTTTATCTACAGAGTATTCAGCTGTTGCTAAAATGATTTTTAACTTTATGCTATTTATACTCCCTGAATGTGTGTGTGTATATATATATATACACACATATATATGTATATCTATATATGTATATGTGTGTATATATATAGATAGATAAGATAAATCCCAATCAGCAAAGTTGTGGCCTAAAACAGGGATTAAGGTTTTACTGGATGGAAGCTTTTACACCAACTATATACTTCCCCCCCCCCAAATCAATATGAAATGTTTGTGTTTCTGAAAAAGGTGTAGCGACAACTAAAAGATGGCTGCTTTTCCAGTGGTGCATCAGTACGGCCACAGCGCAGGAAAAGTGTCAGGTTTGCAGATTTTTTTAGCCATGGCTACGCTGCAGTTTTAAAGAGAGCTTTGGATTGATGGCATTAGAGGCTTTTCTAGGAGCGCGTAAAATGTTATGCAGAATGGCACAGGGTGTTGAAGAGGATGTTGGTGAACTTGCGCTCTGAAAAATACAGAGTACAGAATGGTAAATAACCTGCAAGCTCTGAGTGGGAAACAAACTAATAATATGGAGGCTGTGGCTATGTATTTTTTGTGTTAGGTAATACAGGTAATGATAAAGTATGTCTATATCTACCCTTCTTACATGTGGCATATGTATGCGTTGCACCTGGGGTGGTAGTGCAGCTGCATTTGGATCAGTGGAACTGAGATCAGGAAGGAAAATACTGTTGAAATTTAGCCTTGTGGTTACACTCCTGTGAGTTAGCGCGATCAATGTTTATGTGTTTGGACAATTGGTAGTATGGGTTCTGAGTTCAAGTCCGCTTTCCAGACCTGACGATAGATGAAATCAGTGTGGTTGGACCTATGCCAAAGACTCCATCTAAGGGGTCTTAGCCATTAGTCCGGCTGTACACGAGAAAACCCATTGAGTTGTCGTAAGAAATCCTTTTGCAGGCTGAGTAGTAGCACTCACTAAACCAGTTAGGACATCACAGCATTTAGCAAGAAAAGCCTCTGTTTCCACTGAAAATATTTTACAGCTATATTTAGGTTAACGAAACAAGCTTAATTTTCTGCTCCCTTAAAAATAATCCATAATGCTGTCAGGAAAAAAATAAACCACAGATTTCAGAGGGCTTTACTTTGCTAGTCCTAAATATCTCCCACGCTATTTTTACTGTCTTTTCTTTTCAGTGTTGCTTCTTAAGATCTAAATTTAAAATGTTGGACTTTCTTGAAAGCATCCTTTCAGTTTTATCTGTGTGAAGTTAGTCATGCAACTGTGCCACCATTGCCTAGATCAAGTTTATGAATAGCAAGTTGGTGATGAGTTACAGGAGGAAGTACACTCTTTTGCATACCTGTTGATCTATTGAGTTATGTATTTTCATGTCGTGGTTTTAGTGTACTGTTGAAGGAATTATCCTATGAGGATGATCAGGGGACTGGAGCACCTCCCGTATGAAGACAGGCTGAGGAAGTTGGGGCTGTTCTGCCTGAAGAAGAGAAGGCTGCGTGGAGACCTCATAGCAGCCTTCCAGTATCTGAAAGGGGCCTATAGGGATGCTGGGGAGGGACTCTTCATTAGAGACTGTAGTGACAGGACAAGGGGTAACGGGTTAAAACTTAAACAGGGGAAGTTTAGATTGGATATAAGGAGGAAATTCTTTCCTGTTAGGGTGGTGAGGCACTGGAATGGGTTGCCCAGGGAGGTTGTGAATGCTCCACCCCTGGCAGTGTTCAAGACCAGGTTGGACGAGGCCTTGGGTGAGATGGTTTAGTGTGAGGTGTCCCTGCCCATGGCAGGGGGGTTGGAACTTGATGATCTTAAGGTCCTTTCCAACCCTAACTATTCTATGATTCTATTGGAAAGACTAGGTGTTTTAAATTGCAGTCTGTACAATCAGACACCTTAACAGAGCTCTGAATGTCACCCAAAAGGCAATAGCAGAAGAGGAGTTAAAACCCTTGTGAGCCCTTGGTCCTGTGAGCTGTCCATGGATGTGAGAAGTAAAACTGTGTCCTTACAGGCCTCTAAGCTGAATTAACCAGAAAGACTATTTAGGTGCTTATCAGAGCTTTCCTGTTAGTGTTGTGTTGGGGTGTTTTGCCTGTGTTTTGTTGTTTGGGTTTTTTTTTATCTTGTTTTCTTTTTAATGCCATTTTTGGTGCTGAAGTGGAAACTCCTTTCAGTCAGCAGGTGATCCTTGGCGGGCAGAGGGGAATCATCATCATTTCAGTGCAGCTCACCCTGTGCTTTAACCTCTGCTTGTGCCCTACACTGCTGAAGGTTGACACTGGGCTAGCAGGGTGTCATTGTAGTGTGGTTTCATTTTTATTTTCATCCCCTCGCTGGACTTATCTGTGCTGATGGTGTTGAAGGGCCTAGGGTTTTGCTTGTGAAAGCTTTACATCTCATCTAAACTGTGGTTCTTGGGCTGCTGAAAAGCGTTGTTACTAGAAGGGTGTTTGTTGAAATGAAAGGGAAATTGCTGTCCCGTTTGCTAGGTGCATGACAAGACTGTCATGGAGCAAAGGTTGAGGGAGAGGGGTGAAGGTGGGAGAGCTACCAGGGATCAGCAGGGTTTCACAGGGACTTGGTGTAATTGTGAGGGGTGGTAGTCGTCAGGGGGAGATGGGGATATGGGAAAGCACTTTGTAAAGGTTTTGATCTTCCTTTGCCTTCTCCCCCGGCTTGTCTCCCTCCTGTGCCTCCTCTTTTCCCTCTCTGTTGGGGATGTGGTACAGTCACCACGCAGCTCACCCACTATCTTGTATCAAACCCTTTCTGCAGCTGCATAAATCTACTCCTACTCCCTGCTAGGAATGTTCTCTCCTAACAGCTCCTGTGTACCTGCAGTGCTTTCCCAGCCTGCTGAGAAGCAATAGGGGGGGGGGAAAAAGCTGCCTTTGTAGTTGCTGCTTCAGGGAAAGAGGAGGGACAAAGTGGGGAATGGAAGACATGAGAGAGATGAAGCATGGAGAGAAACCTGGGGGAGGGTAGTGAATAGTTGCTGCTGCCCTGCATACCCCAGCTGCCCTTTTGGCAATAGCAGAAAGCTACACAAGTAGGAGACAGGGATGAGCTGGCACAGGCAAATTGACTGGTTGAAGGCCGTATGTTGCTCACTGACCTGTTTGTTGTGTTTCGGGGTGGTTTTTTTCCCCTGCTTTGGTCGGTGCCTAGCTTTTGAAGTCTCACTTCAGACTTGAAGAAAAACCCTCAGGGCGTGAAGAATGTGTAGTAGAGCATGCATTTCACTTAGTCCTCAATTATTATACACATAGGTCAGGATTTGATCCTGTGATTGATTAGAAACTCATCCTATTGTTGCCAATATCAGCACTGACATAAAATCCCATGTAGTGAAAGTAATTCTAGTGAACTCTGTAGAAAGTATTTGTTAGAACAAAGTTACCAGTAGCAAGAGTCCAGTTGGTAGGTGTTAATTCAAAGCTAGACTTACATGTCATTCTCCTATCACTTCAGAGACAGCGTGTATCATTATTCCAGCTCCAGCCTTCCATAGATGCGATGCAGAACTTAACGGTTGTGAGTAAACCACTGATCTCACTGGATTCACTGTATTTCATGCAGGCCTGTGTTTAAACTGTTTCCTGAACAGGAGCCTGTGTTCCAAAGGGAAGCCAAGAATAAGTAAGATTTAAAAACATCCTTTACTTTTCTTTTACTCTTACTGATTTATTATTCTTCTGCAAATCTTGCACATGCAAGCCTGGTTTCTGCTCTCCTCAGCCGCCAAATCTAAATCATTCAAGAATTCCCCTTCAAGAATTCTTTTAATAGTGCCGAAATGAGGATTTGATTTAAGTTGGAATTGTCGGCCTTGGCATCTAAGTGTGATTAGTTTCCACTCCCTAACTGAACTTCCATTTAAATGAACTTTGGGGGGGGGGGGGGGGTCAAATTTTGAAGGGATGCTATGACTACAGTTTAAAAAACCAAATGATATTAGAGGTGAGAGCCTTTCTGCTTAGAATTGGATGGTGAAATTCAGTTATGCTTTACCCAGTGCTGTCTTCATGTTCTTTCCCTCACCCCAGTTATTGAACTGTGAGAGAAAGACATCTACAGTTCATGGTTAGAGAGGATTTGAAAACAGTACAAGTTTAACAAGTACAAGTTATAGAATCATAGGATCATAGAATAGTTAGGGTTGGAAAGGACCTTAAGATCATCCAGTTCCAACCCCCCTGCCATGGGCAGGGACACCTCACACTAAACCATCTCACCCAAGGCTTCGTCCAACCTGGCCTTGAGCACCACCAGGGATGGAGCATTCACAACCTCCCTGGGCAACCCATTCCAGTGTCTCACCACCCTCACAGGAAAGAATTTCCTCCTTATATCCAATTTAAACTTCCCCTGTTTAAGTTTGAACCCGTTACCCCTTGTCCTGTCACTACAGTCTCTAATGAAGAGTCCCTCCCCAGCATCCCTATAGGCCCCCTTTCAGATACTGGAAGGCTGCTCTGAGGTCTCCATGCAGCCTTCTCTTCTCCAGGCTGAACAGCCCCAACTGTTTATGGGAACAGATTATGGGAAGTCCATGGTGAAAGAGAACTGAGACTTTCCCTCCATCCACGTGGAAAGCTAGGGCTAGAATTATCTGGATATGAAATAAGATCAGAAGTCCAAAGACAGACTGGAAAACTGCCAGTTTGTGGGGGACAACCAAACAAATCCTTTTGTCAAGCTAGGCAGAGCAAGGTCTGAAGAATGGGAATGTTTTGCATGCCCTTTTGAGTTGTGGACATCATAGCAGTTCCAGGGGTTTCTGCCTTTTGGGGCAAAGTGGTTATTTACAGGGGGCTGGGAAAAGGTTTTAACCTTGTGTTTGTAAGCGGCTGCTTTCCTGTTTGGGAGGCATTCACTAGGAGATTTAAAATGTATAATATTGATATAAAACTGCAACTCTGAAGCTAACAAATAATTCTAGAGATTGGGTAACTCTCGTACCTCACACTGTATTTTAGTAAAGGAAGATGCAAATGAATAGGATGTAAGAACATCTGCAGACATCTGAGCGTTATTCACAGTCAGTAACTTGAGTTGCTACTAAGGTTGATTTCTGAGTGTCCTTGCACTTAAATTCCTCTAAGAGTTAAAAAATACGCAGTTATCATTGCCATGATTTAACAGAAGTTGCAGAAGCCAAGATTTCACATATTTCTGAATAGCACAGCTAAAAAGCCTAGTGATATTGGCATGTTCCCATTAAATATAGCAGGAGTTTTAACGTTTATTTTATTGGAATCAGTGTTAGAGAAATGCTGCACAGTTCTAAGAGTTTTTTCCCCTGCTGAACTCTGAAAGGCTCGAGTTGTTAAAGAACAGCAGTAAAGAAAGACAGTTGCTTTTAGAAGTAAGAAAGGAAAAGCCTGATTCCATTGGAGGCTTGCAGGCAGCCATTTGTGCCTTATATTGGCTAACTTGAACTGATTTAATTGTTCCAGACAATAGAATAATTTTGGTAGTTTCTGGTGTCCTGCTGGGCAATTTCATCACAGGCAGTAACAAAAACGCATGAATAATGGCTAGATGTTACCAGCTAAATTTCACGTCTGTATTGTTTGAAGTGAGCCTCCATTGTATCTCCGTATCTTAAATGTAGAGTAGGCAGACTTAATACTTAGTGTTTCCAGCTTAGTATCTTTACAGTATACATACACAACAAGCTTCTTATGGGGAACCAGGGTTTCTTACGCATTGTAGAACTTTTCAGTTTTCAGTACATTGAGCTTTTTAATGTTATTAAACATATATATAGCTTTGTCAATGTTAATATTTATAAGTATCTTTAGACTGTGACATGGTAGTAATGAAGCAGATGTAATGGCGGTGGAGTCATGAAGGGAAGACTGCTGCATATTCTGCATAGGTGATGAGGAAATGGTTGGAATTGCTTTGCTTCATTTCTCAAATTAAAAGCCAGAAAGACAGTAGTATTTTATCCTCCCTTCTTTTATTTCAGTCTCCTCGTCATCATCTGTTCTGTCTTCTTGCTGCCAATTCTCCATCTTTCTTTATCTGTTCTGGCTTCAAGATGGTCAAGAAATGCTAGGGCAGCCTTTACAGGATTGCATAAGATTTTGATGTTGGCAATGCCTGCAGGCTACGTGAATGAAATGTCCTGCTATAGATCTCTACAGAGACTTATTGCACATACAGTTTTCCTGCTGGGACCATATTTACTCACTGCATAAGTCTTTGCAGCTTTTGTCAACTTTCCTTTATTTCAAGGGGAGATTGATCCACGGTCTTTGAAGGTGATGAGTGAGAATGTGTTGGAAAAGGAGAGACTAAAGGTCACTTGTGCTGTGGCTACTTTGTTCTCTTTCTTATTTGGTTCTTGTTGGATTTGTTGAGGATTTTGTATTTATTCATTTTCCCTCTGTGTTTCCTTGCCTTTTGCTTCCTTGTAACCCCATAGTGCCTAGGCACCGCTTAAACATTTGACCTCATGGCCCACTTCTTTTCTCTTTAAACCACTGCTATCACCTTGTCTTGGCTGTTTTAATTTTCCCTTAATTTTTCTTGTTATTACTTCCCATATTGCTCTTATTCTCACTCTCTGTCTTTTTGTCACTCTGGTGGACCAGTGAGCTCCTTGTGCTAATGACATAAAAGCATCTTTAGTGTACGAAGCTCTATGGGATTTGCTCAGTCGCCCTTATCCAGAGCATGTCCTCATTGTGCTTCTCAGAAAGAGGAGGGGAGCCACCTGATCAGACTGGTGGCTGTTGGAGCAGTTGTCTTCAACCAGAAATGATGCACTGAGTTCCCAGTCAGTTATACAGTGGAAGTGGTTGAAGGAAGAAGTGTAATTCAGTTATGGTAGCTTTGAACTTCAGGCAAAATGCTCTGATTTTCATAGTCAGTGGGCTATTGAAAGAATGTGATCTGTTCCTGGAAATTGGACTCTCCCAAGCAATGGAAACTGTTGTAAAGTTTTAGCTGGTACTGACTGTTGGGGTTTTCAGGGACTCATCACAGAAAGTACCCGGTGTTGTTTGGTATTTTTATTTTATATAAAGCACAATTATGGTTTCTGTCTTCAGAAATCTACAGTCTGAGCACACATCAAAAAAGGCAGATTGGGGAAGCCAAAAGAAATAACAGGAAAATGCTTACTAGTGTGAAAGGCTGTAGCAATAGCTTAGCAGGAGCCTATCAGTTCAGCTTTGCTCGGTGCCCCTAACTTAAAATCACAAGGGGAGAGGCTATAGCGGAAATCGTGCTGGAGATGTTTGGAGATCCTAGTGCTTTGCGTGATGTGGTGTTTCTCTTCAAGGAGTTGATGGGTTTATCGGGGCAGCCCTTACGATCCAGTCTGTGATTCCCAAATTTCAAGTTATTTCTGAGCATCCTGTATAGTTTAAAGAATGTTTGGGATCACCCACTTTTAGGGAACTACAGGATTTTTCTGTACAATTCCCAGAAAGCTGCTATTAACTGTATTATTAAATTTGAGCCTTTTTCTTTATCAGTAGCTGAGTTAGAGCACAACCAGCACGATAATCAAATATAAATTAGTACATAAGATTAACAAAGGGTTAATCTTGTGTACTGATGTCATTGGGCTGAGATAAGCTTTGTTAAGTTTTGTTCCACACCTTTGCTCTTTGTGCCAGTAAGTGCTCAGAGCTGTGTCAAGGCTCTAAGTGGAGGAAAGAGGAAAGAAGAGTTTCATTAACCTCTCATACTGATTTTATAGAAGCATTACCCATTTTATCAGAAGCAAGCAACAGTGCTTTTCACCTTGTAGCTCTTTCTGATAACCTTTATTCCATACTTTATTTACATATATATTTATGTAGCAAAGCTCATTACTTTAAGAAGAATATTGGTTTAGTGGTCATATTTAGGATGTAGCTTTGCATATGCATTTTTTTGTAAGGCCATATAAAATGTTTTAATATACAAATTCAGCTAAACTGGTTTTTAACAATTACATAGTACATTAGCAGCCCAGACACCATGAACTACACAAGTTCCTACGATCTCTTCAGGTGCTCTTTCCTTGCCAGTTCACATTCATTCTTTCTGTCTGCTTTGCAAGATGCCTTGGGTAGGGGTTACCATGTTATCTTCTTGTATGTGTCATTTAGGACTCTGGGGTCCCCATCCGTTTTTGAAAGGCATTTGCTATGCAGCAGTAACATGGTATAAAAAATTAGATCAGGTACAGTTGACCTCAGTTTGTTGTAGCCCAGTGCAGTGGGAAAAGCAGGAACTTTTCTGTGTTGGTTTTGTTGGTAAGCAGATGTGTGAGTAAGCAAAACCCAATATAAATATAAATATACACCTTCAACACAAAAGAACTTTAAGTGTAGTGTGTACCATACACTAGTGACTGGAAGGCAGACAGGGTGTAATTTGTCTTGCACACCAATTCAGAGCTGGTTTTCCTATATGGATGTTAATGGGACTTTATTTGGGTGGTGTTCCCTGTTTCTGAAACTGTTGAGGGTGTGAGTATCATTTAGCTGCATCCATAGTGATTCCTCTGTGGCACTAGCTGAGCTGGTGCCATCAACTGAATCCCTTGTATGTTTAATATTGCACTTAATGTATTTCTCAGTATTGAGGCCCATTGTCAATTCTTCAGATATGTGGAAGTCACATGAAGAATTTAGGCTCCTTTGCATCGGTGGTTATTTCAGTATTGTATCTGTAGTAGGCTCAGCTCTTAAACTACATCTGAATGAGTTTGGCACGTATATGGCTTCTTGCAAGTGGTATTGTTCAGAATGTTTTAAAGTAAAAAAACCCCAACCAAACCCTAACATTTTGTGGTGGGTTTTGGTTTGGTTTGTTTTTTTTCTGGCTGGTACTTTGTTAATAAAACAATAGTAAACCATTGGATATTTGAACAAATAAAACGAAACTGATCTCTAATCTTGTTTGAATGTACTCTGGCCATCAAACTGACAGGTTCTAACATGTTCCAACTGTTAATATTTGGTTTAAAATGGCTGCACTCTCCAGCCAAGTGCTGTTCTGCTGTATCGGCGTTATTAATACCATAAAGCTTTCAAAATCCTTCATGTAATCCAAAACTTACAGTTTTTTAAAATCAGATTTGAAATCAGACGTGAAGTGTGGGAATGTAGTTTTGTCTTTTATGCTGTTCCTGGATGACCAGGCTCAAGAAAAAGCATCTGACTGAAATGGAAGGCAGGCAGAGTGAGAAACAGGGGATAGCTCTGGTGAAGCCTCTCCTCCTTACAGCCATCTCCCACTGGACTGTATGGGCTTCTTCTATTTGGGACCTTGGCGTAATTGTGGCAGTGATCAGCAAGACAAATTACAGGCCCAGAGTTTTGTAGCACTGCCAAAAAGCTCGCAGCTCTTCCAGCAGCTGTGGATCAGCCCTGCGCCCTATTTGCAGGCTAGCAAGTAAAATCTGCCTCTCAGCAGCGGTGTGCCAGTCTGCAGGAGCCCCCTGTATGTAAGCTTTGTGCATGGTTAATCAACTGTATGGTGCAAATAACGTGAGGTCTTTGAGATGTTTTATGCACCCATGAAAATGGACTTGATGCTTGTGGTACCACCAGTGAGGCAGGGGTGAAGTGCTGAAATGTTCTCGGAGTGCATATGCAAACATTCGGCAGGGTGGCAGTTTTCCATGCAGGAGTTATTGCTTTCTCTTTGATAATACTCACTATGTGTTAGGTTGTGCAGAAACAGAGAACATGTAGTTTCTTCCTGGAGGAGCTTAAGCTGTAAAATAAGAAAATTTATTATCTCACTTTGGGTAATAAAGTCATAAACTACAGCATAAGATATCCACAGGTCTTGGACCTGTGTACCAAGATAGAAGTCACGTGCAAAAGCCATGGGAAATGAATAACAAAATACAAATCTATACTTTTCAGATCAGAAGTAGCAAAATAAGTAAATGGTGTGTTATTGCAACATTAAAAAATGCATTTGCTGGCCTTGGGGAAACAGTAGTTGTCTAACTGGGTCGGTAAGGGAGAGTGTTTTTATTCACATGAGTCAGCAGAGAAAGAGGCTGAAGCTTAAGTTGTGTGCCAAACCAAGGAACATGTAAATAAGACGGACAGTCAACAAAGTGAAGCCACTTTGTAATAGGCCAGATTACACAAATAAGGAAGATGATATTTGCAGCAGGCTTTATTTAAATGAAAGTTCCCAAATGTCATAACAGGTCACAAAGTAAAAATGTCTATGGTCAGGATTGCATGGTTTTCCTTAGTGTTTGTGCTAACAGGTGAGGTTGGTGAATTAATTTTCACCGTGTACAGAGTGTTCCTGATCCTGATTACTTTATGGTCTGAAGTTTTAGTGAGCCATAAGGTGATATGTAATAAGTTCATAATAATCTTGCATGCTGTGAACTTGTCAGACAAGTTTTTACATATTAAGTTGTCCTGCATATACATGTGATATAATGTGTTATCTCATCTCTCTTCTGTAATTTTTGTGTTTCTTTTGGTTCACATTTCCTTTAAACAAATGAGGATGTCATGAATAGGAAATGATGGAATGGGCATTCACTCATAATTCGGGTATAAAATCTTCTTATAAAAGCAATAATCCAGACCTTTATATCAGTGGTTCTGGGAGAGGCCTTTGTCCGCTTTAGATTTACACCTAGTGATAAGTAGATCTTATCTGTCTCAGGTAGGAATGAAATTCATCAGCAAAATACCTGAGTCTGGAGAATCTTGAGCATAGTCATCTTCACAGCATTCCTAAGAGGAAGTGTAATGGATGGAGAAACTGTATTCCTCCATGTCACCCGGAAGTATGGCACAAGCATGATGTTTTAATCTCGGAGTTTTGCAATGGAGGTATCAATATCCTCATTTCTACAGAGGGGAGACTGAGGCTGAGACATAGACTGTAGACTGCTGAAATAAGGTTTCTGCCTGACGCCTTTTAGATACCTCTCTTTCTGTCTTGCAGCTTCTTCCTCATCTGTCAATCACTCCTCTTGCAGTCTTTTTCTAAAAGAAAGATTTCTCCCATCACATTTCTATTTTGTTCTTTTAGCATATCTTTTGCAGGTTACTGGGTTTATGGTTTGGATGGGGTTTTTTATGTTTTAAATCTGCATCCACTTTGTTGTGGGAACGCTTCCATTCAGTTGTAGTGAACAAACAGAAATGCATGGCCTCTGTCCTACTGCATTCTTGACGCTGGAGCTTTCTCTGTAGACGTATGGATCTATAAAGCCAGTCTTCCAGACTGTCACAGCAGAGTTAGTCAGTAGTTTGAAGCTGATCTGCCTCTCTGGATGCCTACTTGGGAGCATCACCAGCTTTACTGTTTCAGCAAAAAAATTACCATCTAGATGTATCCTGCATGTATGTACTTGGAGTGCCTTCGGTATCAAGCCTACTGCTGTCAAAGGGGCTGAAGAGTTGGGTGTGCAAATCCTTTTGCAATGTAGAAGAAATCGTTTTGAGCACCTTTGAAAGTTGCCATCCAAACTCATTCTTTTGTATATTGTTTAGAATCCCATAACTGAAGTTCGTGTGGTAGAAGACAACAGCAGACAAAATGTAAGGTTACATATTTGTTGTTTGATGCACTAAATTCAGAGGAAAGGGGGCTTCTATTTGGGTTACTCATTTCAAGAAAAAGAACATCTTATTTTCAATTTTTAGGGCCTTGTCTTTGTTACTAGCAGTAGAAAGGCTTAGTATCGTACAGCTGGAGCTTTGTGAAGAGGGAGTAAGTGCAGCGGGTGTGTGCTGTAGAGCAGCCACACAGTGCACCAAAGCCTGATACCCCAACACCTGAGCATGTTTATAAAACAGATACTATGAGATTATATTGATGTTGCCTGCCTGGCGAATCACTAGCCTGTGGTGTCCCTGGTTTTGAAAAAGCCATGGTCGCTACAGCAGATACGCTAACATGATTTGGTGTTAACATGTTCCGCTTCAGGATTGATCCCGGGTGCGATAAATTTGATGCAGACTATAGCAGCTGAGGCTTTATGAACTGGAGAAAGAGAGATTCAGGACAAATCAAAGGAGGTGTCAGTTGAGCTTGATCAGAGTTGCTTTGCAGAATTAGTCGTTATTTCCTGTGTTTGGAGGTCAAATAAAGCGGGGGAAAGACACAGCTTATCTCTTGCCCTCCTTTCACAGTGAAGAAATGGCATTCTGTTGGGTCTTTTGATGTTTGTATTATTGAGCTTCCTGATCAGTATAAATTTAACAGCTGGACTTGTAAATGCAGTAAAGCTTTTTACTTGCAGTTCTTTGATCCTAAAGGTATCGTGCAGATGCTACGGAAGAAAAATGTTAAAATGTGGATTGTTAAGGTATCTCATAGTAAAAGTAGTCAGTGTCAGGAAACCAGTTTTGTGGTGTTAGGTGGATCTGAAAGCATTGGAGTGCAAAGGCAATAAACTCATGGCTTCACTTACTTAGCGTTTTCATCTGTTCATGAGAATTGACTTTAAACTCTCAACTTACGCGTTTCTGTGTGGTGACCCAAAACTTAATATTGACTTTGCAATACATTGATCAGTGACACACAGCAAGAAACCAGCGCCCTTAGAATAGTCTTATGGATTTGCTTGATTTCAAATGTATGTGGCTCATGAAACTCCACTAAAATACTAGCTTACGGGGTGTAGGTTAACAGCTTGATTTCTTACTGTAGGCTTATAATAGTGTGATACCTTCAACTGCAGAGAAGCTACCGCTTTCTTTTGTTAGGCAAACATGAGAAGACATGGTGCCCAGTTATAACTAATTCTCTTCAAATTCTCCTGGTGTCACAGGTTTACCCTCCTGGAACACTAATTATGGATGGGCTTTGTTGAGATGGAATGCTTTGAGTGCATACTAGAATTGAATGAGTTGAGTACAGTTTGTTTATTAACACTGTTGGCAGGTCCAGTGTGAGACCAGATCAGTCATCATCGCGTCACTGTGAAGTTCACATTTGTGTCCTCACTTCTTAAAATATGAATATAGGATGTTAGATGTTAATCTCAAGGCTGACATATTTCAACAGCAGAAAAAGAGAGTGTATGGGAGGGGTACCCAGCAGTCCTGAAAGGATCTCTGCTCGTGGACCAGGTTCCCAGTAAGAGCCATAATTGAAGGCTCCTTTGTCCCTCAAATTGTCCTGGAGCTCAGGTTCCTCATCCTAGGGCTTACATCTTTAAACCCATGGGCTTGATGCTACTTTCCTTCAACTGTGTTAAGACTAAGGGAAAGCTAGTTTTCCAGTATCACTTCCCTCTTGAACCTTACTCTCACAGTGGTACCAGTAATGACTGTTTCAATGGTTGCTGTTTGCATTTGCTCCGTTGAGAAGTGCCTCACTTCTGTTCCTGGCAGAACTTAAAAATCACGGTGACAGGCTGCATTTATCAAAACTCCGATGAGGGATCCTGGTTCAGAAACAGAGGATATGGCCACAGAAAACCATGCATGTGCTAGCTCCATTTAAGAATAATTAAACAAATAAAGCCAAATTGGTTTTGGCTCCGAATAATTGGAGTACATGAGAGTAAAAAGGGGTGAAATAGCATTATTTATTTGGGTATGTATGGACAACTCATTCTGGATTCACCTTCCTGTTAGGAATCTAGGAAAGGAGATGCCATTCTCTACCACCTGTGTGTTCTTTTTTCCCCTGGAGAGAGACTGGCAGCAGCTTTAGTTACAGTTAACATATTTAATCATTAGAAAGCTTAATTTGAAGACCTACTTTGTTGCACTGTGTTTCCCAGTGGCTCTATCCAAATGTGAGCCTAGGTATAATGGATAAAGTTACAGTTAACATATTTAATCATAGAAAGCTTAATTTGAAGACCTACTTTCTTACATTGTGTTTCCCAGTGGCTCTATCCAAATGTGAGCCTAGGTATAATGGATAAAACACATTAAGGCTTTGAATATGTATCTTAGGAAGAGGTTGTGTTGACTGGAAGGGGAAACGCTGCTTAGCCTCCCTTTTAGGGCTGTCTAAATGATAACTATGTGAAAGCAGATACAGAAGGAAAATACGTTACTGAGAGAGAACAAAGCAAGTTTGGTCAGGTATTTCAAGGCCAAGGCAACTCAATTGAGTTATTACTGGCTCTTATTAGCATGCCTGAAGTAAGTAATGTTCTTTGCTTAAGCTGGGTGGCCCTCAGAAAGGGGAGAGATTCTTTCCTGCCTTTTGAAATCATCAAAGAATATGAGAGTAATCATTTCCAAAGTTATCTCTATGTCAGAAAGCCTCCCTGTTCAGGATAAGCCAGGGTAAACAAAGGACAAATAGGAAGTGGCTTTTTAAAAGTATGGATTTGAACCTGTGAGGTGCTGAGTGTCTCCAGTTAAATGCTGGGCTTGCTTGATTCCCAAAAGGGTTTGTGGCTCTCAGTTCTCGACAGGATCAGGTCCTAAGATCAGATCTGCTCTCTAAAGTAAAATTGGGTTACAGATGTTAGGTTTTTTTAGCTGCCAATATTGCTTGCAGTGCACATCATCAGTGCTCTCGGTACATACACAGACATGTACAGCACTTGGGTCAGGATAGAAGCTGATCGACAGGGGCTGTATCACTTTCACATTTTCACTGTGTTTTGCACTAATAAGAGCTCTGATATGAAAATGAGACATCAAGAGCGTAAAGCAAAATAGCAGATGCTTACTGGCAAAAAGAAAAACCCTTCTTCAGTTTTGCTGTCATGGTTAGGAGCATTTGTACATGGTTTTCCCTTACATAGAGTAAAATAAGGCCAAATTTGTGTAGCACTTTTCATCAGTAGATTCCTAAGTGGATATCACTTTAATGACTGTATTGAATATGCAATCAAGACCTTAGGGTAGAGGAGCGTGTAGTGGTGTAGTGCTTCACTTTCAGATGAATTGCAAAGCCCTTCACATTTAGCTGCTTTGACTTCATTGGAGCCATTCGTGGTGTATGGGTATCTCAATACACCATAATCTGCATGGAGATTCAGAACTTGCAAAGGATGTTTGAATTCAGACTCCTCCTCTCCCACTAATGCATACTTTACTGTCCCTATGACGTTAGTTTGCTACCAATATTCTGATGGCAGTCATTGTCAGTGTTATTTGAACTAAGGGTGAGTATAATGAGACTTCACTGCTAGTCACTCTGAGGGGGAAAACTACCTGTTTCTTCACAGTAGCTTATAGAAGTTGCACAAGGAAATCTATATGCTCTAAGCATGAGCTGAGAAATGCATATCCAATAGTCAGACTGATCAAGTCCTCTTATAATTTATTGCTGTTATGATGAGCAAGCGGCTGAAATTTTTGCATCTGGTCATTGCAGCGTGTAGAAATCAAACTCTTCTCTACAATGGCCCTGAAGGTTTTAATGGCATGACAGAAATGAGGCATGCTTCCTTTCTTCTTTTTGCTGAAGTATTAAATCTATGCTACTGTTGTATAGACGGCTTGGAAGTCAAAGGGGTTTTGATTCAATTATACCTTTCCCAGGGTTTGTGTATTCTCTGTTTTCTGTGGCTTGAACAGAACTTGGCCGTTCGTTGACCCTGCCAATACATGGATTATAAACAAATTGGAGGCAAAGGGGAGGCAAAATAGGCGGACTTTTAAAAGAAACAGTGCTTAAATCTACCGAAGCTCCTGCCTTGGGCTTCAGTGCTCAGAGTTTCATCAAACAGGTTCTTCCACCTCTGTTTCCTCATTCCTCCTGCGGAGAGTCAAGCTGACCATGCTCAGTTAATCACAAGGCTTCAGAGTCTTCCTTGTGCCTCCATGCCCGAGGACCAGCAGCACCCAGGAGATAGCCAAAGTACAGATCCTGAGCTATAATCATTTGAGGGGAGGACTTGGTGCATGGTGACACCTTCTGGGAGGCCACAGGGAGGCTAAACCGAATTTAGCAAGCAAGAAAGGAAGTTACTCTCCTGGGGTGGGAGGCAGCCTCCTGTCTAGCCTGGGGAGCCTTGTTTCCCACTGTGCAAAGGACAAGCCTGGGAAATACGGCATATTCCTCAATATACGCTAATCTTCAGTGGGCAATATTGCATAATTGGGATATCATCATTTGGGAGAAATCAGTATTTCAAAGTCAGTGTTTCTCACTTTACCTAAAAGATGATTTTAACACTGAAATGCTGCGTTAAAATCATCATCAGGTGGTAGAAAAGGGGAGCTGTGCTGACAGCTACACTTCTAACCTCCATTAGGGTACTGACTTCCTGTTAACATCTTGTGGATCCCAAGTATTTGATGTACAGGACTTCCCTGAAAAATACTGATAAGTGACTTCCTCCTGGGTTCTCAGTATGAAAATGTGAGCCTCAGACAGTGCCTTCTCTGAGAAAAGACCAGCCAAAATCTTACTCTTTGCTGTACATACATAACGTTCCAAATCAGTTGAACCTTAGCGATTAGTTTTGAAGCAGAAGATATGACTAAGTAATCAAGAGCTGGGGAAGAACTGTTCCCAGTTTCTTTACCAATACAAGGAATAAGTAGCTGTGGTATTTTTGGCTTGCAGGCTGTCAGCTTCAAAAGGGGAGTCCAGAAGCCTATAGAGCTTGGATAATACCTTGTGCTGGTTTTGAGCGTTAGGGCTAAATGTTCCTGTTGTTTTCCCTGAGTGTTAAGGAGCGGAGAGCATCACATTTGTCCCCTCCTTTTTCATGGTATCTGAGAAATAAAGGGTGAGTCAAGAGGTACGCTTTCTGCAACTCTCATTCCTCTTTTAGCTTCTGAGGATTATCAGTCAATAGTGATACCTCAGTTAGTTTGGATTGGGTCGCTCTGAGGGCTCTGAAACCGTTCTCTGTGAGACAGGGCAGTCAGGAGCCTCTTGAGAAGGTCTCACATAGAGATCCTGCAAGCTAACACGGAGCACAAGGATGGGCTGTTGTTTGAGAGTTACTGAAATCTGTGTGCTCCTCTGGGTATCTGGTTGGCAACTGAGCTCTCAAATGACGAGGGTAAAGCTTTGTCCTCCCTCTTCCCTCACCCCCTTGTTTTCCACTGGAGAGTGTGAATCAAAGCTGGCAGAGCTGTTCATCCCACTAGGTAGCATTGCCTGAGTTGGGAGAGGAGGGAAGTGGAAAACAGGGATCGTAATCACAACACTAAACCAAATAAACAGCATCTGCAATACCTCAGTATTACCCAGAGAAATGTGTGTCACTGATAAATGAGCCTTGATATTGTTGTTAAAATGCTTATGAGAAGCTTATCATTGCAAGCCACGTGCAATCCTCTGTGGTCTTAATGCATTGATCTGTGTGGTGTAATGCTGTAACCTGGCTCAAGCAATACGCTCTCAAGATGAACTGCGAGGTTATTGGGTTGTACCTAGATTACTCCACAGTGGATGAGTTATAAAATTTGTTTATATATGTGGAACTCTCTGCTCCTGTATCTCTTTGACACCAAGGCCTTATCACGTTAAGTAAGTGTGTAGGCTCTTGTGATACCTACAATCCCAGTGGATACCTCATCCCCAGGTGATTATGCATCCGAATATGGGCCAAACACAGGGGGATTGGGCAGCAGATGTCCTTGCTGACGTGGTTATTCAGTAGTTACCCACTAGGAGGTTTCTTGCACCTTTGCTCAGTGTGTTTTGTGAGGGTTACTGAAAGATTTCTTCCCTCTGCAGACCTCTGACAGAAGCATGGCGGTTCCTGTTTTCCCTCTGGGGCTGCCAGAGCTAGCAGTTATTAAGTACAGTACCAACAGAAAGCTTTTCCCCCCCTCGCTGGGGTGTGTGATCATCAACTGCTTTGATTAACCAGTTCTGGGCCTTCAAGTGAGACATCGGGGTTTTTTCCACTCTTTGTAGTGTTTTTGGCAAGGGGTGGAGAAAATGCTGTCATTGCTCCCTTTTCTCTGCGAGGTTTTGTTTTCTGCTCTTTGTGCTCAAGCACCAAATGAAATGCTTTGCGAATAAACTCAGTATTAAAAAGTACTTCGTATTCCCTCCTCAGAGAGCTCCAGGGAGGATAAATAGGAACAGATCATATTGGGAAAATCTTTTCTCCCCCGTCCTCCTGAAAATAAAGCAGTCCCTCTGTTATTGAAATTTTCTGCAAGTAAACCACAGACAGACTGGCTGAGTGCGCGCAGCTCCAGGATGATAGCCTTGTTTCTGTTGTTGTTGGGCTTTGGGGGTTTTTAACTGCAGATTTAGCCATTACAAATTGAACCACTAAAAACACATCAGCGTTAGTTTGAAAGCTCACAGCAGATACAGCTCAGAGCAGGAAGTGAGGTGTTGTCCTTTTAAAGCCTGATACACAGAAAAGGGTATTTCTGACGCATGACCTTCAGTGAACAGGAATTCCTCTACTTAGAATCTCATCCTCACCGTGAACTTCAGTGCCACAATTCATCCTCTCACAGCTGTGTGAGAAGTGACATATTGCGCCAAAGAGCACCCCAAGCACCAATGTTGAGAGATTTTGATCCTATTTTCTTAAATAAACAGCAAGAGCTTGCAAAATACAGAGCATGAGGTTTTACTGAGATGTGTCGTGTGTAAATAAGTCATTTGAAGTGACAGGAGGGTTTTTTATTCAGTGGAGTTCATTGGCTGTTAGCTAAATAACCGGTCAGATTGTTGAAATACGTTTAACTATCTAATCCTGAGTATCACAATAGGAACTACTGGGGCTTAGGGTTTCTCGGGAATCTGGTTTGAATTTTGAGTGCCGAAGTATTTGAAACTGCACGCTGAAAAAAATCTGGCTCCGCACGCCCTTTCTTTGCATATCTTTGCTTTCACTTTTTTTTTCTCCCCCATTTTCTTTTGCTCTTTTTCCCTCCCTCCTCTGTTTTCAGTTTGAAGGCAGTGAAAGAGCACCTAGTAACTGGCAGATCTGAGAAGAAGGCAAAAATCCTTTCGTGACCGTAGCAGGTGTGAGTCTGTAGTGGAGTGAATCAGCAGTGAGAACTTTGTGCACATACCCAGTACAAATGGAGTTAAATGCATGCGAAAATGCAGCCTTTTTGTCAGAGATGCAAACTCTGGAAGGCGTTGAATTGAAGCCTCTTTGGAGTGGGAGAGGAAAGTATCTGGCAGGCGTCTTTTTTAGGACTCTGCACTTCCAGCATTTGCCAGTTCCTGCTGTTTAACAGCCCAGATTTGCTAACCTCCGGGACATACGGCAAGGCCTACTTTTTTCTTCTGGCTCTTTGTGGAAGTGGGTGTTGGCTGGAGCTAGATAACGGTGAAGAGGGGATGTGCTGCTGAGATGGCTCCGTTTTTTTGCTTTTGCTTTTGTTTTGTTCGCTGGGTTATTTTATTTAACCTGAGGCGATTCATTTCTAGTGTTTGATTTGAAAAGCTTGCCAGTGGCGGAGATCACTGAGCAACATTCCATTGTCTGAGCAAGAAAATGGGTAAATAACAGTTTTGTAACTCGGATTCCCTATAAAAGCATCGCAGCTGCTAGTTGATATACCCTGCATTGGTTTTATCTATAGGATGCGGTAAATATCTAAGAAGTTCTTTTCCCTGAGGAAGATGAATTCTCAAAAGCAAGTGAATGCAGTGCGTCCAAATAAATATAAGTTATAAGCCCTAATGAAGTGAAACTAAAGATCTTGTGGGACTCTCGGGTCCGTCAGGAGAAGGCAGTATGGCATAGGTGTCATGGTAGATGCTGATACTTCCATGCAGTAGCAGCACGGATCAGTCAATAGAGAACTTTGATCACAGGCCAGTTTGTACATTAATTCACAGACTGGGGATGGAGTCTAGATCCAAGGGCTTGTGCAGTCGTATACCTGGAGATACAGTGCCATGGCCTGTGTGAGAGAGATGTAAGCGTAGTGTCAGGTTGTACTCATTTTTAGTCAGTAAGAGGAGTTGCTCCTATTTGAGTTCAGTGTTATGTCATTGTAGTTAATGAACTTTTGACAGCTAGGTTTACCAGAACTGTTTTTAAGAGTAATTAGAAATGAATTGGTTGAGGACCAGGGCTGAACAGTATTGTAAAATGTTGGAAAATAAAGCATATGATGTCTCAATACAGAAAATCATGAACAGATATAAGCCCCACTTTAAAAAGTGTATATAATATGACTTTGCAGAAACTGTTCTGGCTTAATTATAGTAATGTGCCTAGAATTTTCCAGCGGGGTCATTTATTTAGAGTGTATGTCTCGTCTCTTATTACTATAACTACGGCTAAGCCTGTTGTTGGGTATGTGTTGTCTCATCGTTGCACATAACTTTCCTGGAATTTGTAAAGCTGTTCTGTTTGACATTAGTTGGCATACCTTGTTTGCAACCCTTGTAATCCCAAAATAAAATATTTATATGTCTCTAGTAGCAAAGTACAAAGTGCCATATTAAGAACAACCATATACGGGCCTAGCTCTGGAAGATGCTGACTGCTGTCGATTCCCCCTAGCTCAGCAATTGGTGTTACATGTCTCTCTTAAAACCTGCTGGAAGTACTCTGAAGTTACAGCTCGGAAACCAGCACCATCACCTGGCTTGACTCTGTAAGGCAGATGGAGACTAAGCTCTCTTGGTTTAGGGTGCCATTGCAGCTGAGGTGCTGCTGCTGCAAGCAGACGTAGAATCCTAGAATGGTTGGGTTGGAAATGACCTTAGAGCTCATCCAGTTCCAACTCCCTGCCATGGTCAGGGATGCCTTCCACTAGAGCAGGTTGCTCCAAGCCTGGCCTTGAACACTGCCAGGGATGGGGCATCCACAACTTCTCTGTTCATGAGACATGGACAGAGATGTTAGTTGCTGTGGTTGGCTACTCGATGAATAACTGCCACTTTAGCACCAAAGTAGATGGAGCTATTGGAAGGAAGCAGGAGCTTATAGAGAAATACATACACAGGGAAGGTGTTCCTTTTCTCAGAAAGGGAGCTGTCTTCTGGCCATCCCTGGGGGATTGATGGAATTGCCTGGCAGGCTGGAGGAGGAGGCACTGGTCTGGCGCCCAGGGATTTACTCACAGCAAGAACGTGTGATCCTCCTGTTTTCTGGCTGTAGGAGAGCTGTGTTGATTGATAGACACCCAAGCTACAAGTGGTGCACTTTCTGTGTGTTTTATTTGCTTTATTTGGCTGTCCAATTAAATACTTGATTTGGTTCAGCTGAGGACGGTATTTTTCCTATGGGTGTGAGAAAGAAGGAAATGGAGGCATTGGGAAAGCTGGTTGGGCTTTCCAACTTGCTAAGGTTTCAGAGGTATGGTGAGGATTTACTTCAAGAAGAATACAGTGCCAGCCATATGGTCTGCCAAATAGTATGTTACTCAACTGCAGTGAGATCTGTTAACATATCTCTTTTCCCATCATATCTCCCTTTTTCTCTAGTTTATTTCATTGTGGATAACAATAATAACCAATCCTCTAAAAATGATGCCAGCTTCATGCCCCAGGGTTAGCAAATCAGGTGTGCAGAGACAGCAGGGGAATCTAAAACATGTCGCAGTGCTGCTCATCCATAGCCAGAGATTTAGGGATGTAGGAGGAATAAAGCATATCTGGATTTGAGTTAGTCGTGCCCTTTGATTTTCATCTTCCATTGTAATTTTTAGCATGGAAAGACTGAATACAGGTGAAAAAGGAGTAAGATGAGTCCTGCTTGTGTTATTTTTGTGTCATGGTGAATTCAGCACCTGATATTCTATCATGGCATACATTTACATAAATTTCTTATTGAACATTGAGCTACACTATGACATGGTGATCTACTTCGAGACAGGTAACCATTTACTTGTGGTTTGCTTAGTATCTTTACATAGGGATTAGTTGCCGGTTGGTGGAAAATAAGGAATCATATTAACCCCAACTTAAAATGGGGTTAACAGTTACAGTAACTCAAAACAAAGCTAGTTTAGGCTTTGAAGGTGCGACCAGAGTGCTGCCAAACAGACTCTTCCTCTGACTGCACCAGGATTTCTGCCTTTATAAGGGTTTGCAGGAACTCGGAGAGGAAGTCTTGCCGTGGTAGGGGCTGCTGAGTCCGTCCCATAGGAAACCAGTGAGAGGAAACAGAGGGGTGGCTGCAGTCAGGAATATGCTCACTGCAAAGCACGAGTGCAGCAAGGAAGCAGCCGGTATCTCTTGTGGCCATTGGGAAGACGCAATGAAGTGAGGCATGATAGTGAACCTGAATCATGAAAGCCCTCTGTCCCTTTGTGACTGTGGGGAGCAAAGAGGCGGGGGAAGGTGGGAAAAGGAAAGGCCATTTCAGGACATAACAGCCTGCAGGGTTGTCTGGAACTTTTTATGGTAACAAACATTTCAGTGTCATGCTCCAGCTTCATCGTAATTGTTGACTATGGGCATATACAGGCTCCTCGTCCTCCTCCTTGACTGATTCCCTGTGTCCCTGTGAGAGCACCTCTTTGTGGGGATGTGTGATTTTTATAGATTAACCTTTTCCCATGTAGCTTTCTGAATTTGCTTCTGGTGAAGATGTATGAGTTTTAAGCATTGTTTGCACTTTTGCTCAAAGCAGTTCTGGAACAACTATTTGCAATGGCCTCTCGGGTTATTTCACACCTTACTTGTTCAAAAAGGGAAGAAACACTGTCGAAAAATAGCCATTATAAAGTTGTGTCCATTGGTTCTTTGGTAAGAAAATTATCCATTGCTAAGAACATGATTTTCATAAGAACCTATGGATAGAATTTGAACAACACATTAGCAAATTATTTATATTGTTTGATGATAGAGATTACTGCATTGGTATTAACTTCAGACGCTCAGAAAATCTGAGGCACTCAGGAGAAGGGTACTGAACAATGCACTTCCTAAAAATTAAGATGTTCAACCTTCAAATTAGCAAAAATATGTATCTTCTGTATAGCAAATTTCAAAGCCAAATAGCACACTCTATAGGATTCCATGTAGTGTGTGACTTTGACTGATTTGTATGAATGCTAATGCTTTGCTTCTTTCCACTGCTTCATTTCTGCCAGCAACTGTTTTAACATTTCAAACCTTCCAGCAATATAAATCTGGAAGGAGGAGATTCTTTTATTTGCAGGGCCCAAATAGCAAAGTATTGCTTTTTATAATACACATATGTATATGTTATTAATTCATGTTTGTGCTGAGAAATGTTAGTAGTATAGCATTAACGCTGTTTTGGGAGGATAACACTTTTGGTTCATTCTTGCCTTTGTGCCTTCATTCCTTCATTCTTCCATCCTAAAATTGTGCCTGGAAAACCATATACCACATTGCAGCATAGATTATCAATGCAACCACTGTTCAGTCAGCCTGACCAGTGTCATGTAGGGGTGTATCAGGCTACATGATGAATCTATATTCTATATGGGTCCAGTTGCCTATAAAATCTGAAATTACGTACAGTGTATGTTATTTCAACTAAAATATCTAGGTGATATCTGACCAAATTGAATATTTATTTGCATGATCCTATAATTCTCTTCTATTTTTTTCTTTAGTTGGCAAGTAGAGAGACACAAAGGTTTTCTGAGTTAGGTGCTTCAGCAGTTGTGGTTAGATACTAGTGTGTAGAATACCTTAGTTGTCAGACACACAGGAATCCTTGTCAGTTTTTGCTGACACACTTTCATATAAAATGCCATCCATGTGTCATTCTGTATAACTGGTCAAACTCTTGTGGGTGTCGGTGCATGTGCCAAAGATGAGTTTTGCCTGGGTGATAGCTTGATAAATCACTAGCGTAGTTTCTGTTGTCTGTGGAACAAAGCTATAAATTCCTTGGCAGTCAGGGTTACCTGGAGACTAATATAAAGGTTGCTAGTATAAAGGTAGTTTGCTTTGTTACTTCAGATGCGCGAGTGTGCCAAAAAGCGAGGCTAATGGTCTGCTTTCCCAAGTTCAGAAGAAAGCCAGATCAGCAAACTGGAGACCTCTAGCCTACCCAATTTATTCCAGCTGGTCAGGATTTCTTTGTTAATCCAATCCTCATTTTGGAAATACTGATCTGTTGCATTTTTTTTTTCACTAGAGCATAGCCGTTTTCACATAATTTACACAGGAGAAATATTTATGAGGTCCTGGGTGGAATTACCGCTCCTAGCCAGCAGCTCGTGATGGGAGCGGTTCAATGGCATGCAGGAGAGCGCTTTCAAGGCCGTGTTTCTTTGCCGACTGTGGGTTTCTATGTCACATCTGAGTAGCCAAACCACGTTATGGTTCAGGGGTAAATATCTCTTCTCCTCCTCCCTATTTCATGTCAAGACTTCCAAAGATAATTGGTTTCGTTTTGATACACAGTAGAGTAAGCTGGAAATGTTAATGTGGTGGAGGAGGGAAGCAATTTTCTCAACAGCTCTATGGAGTACTCAGTACCCAGGGCATGCCCTAATGCTGGGTGCAGATACCTTGCCTGGCTTTAAATCCCACCAGTGGTGGTCTTTATGCTAGGAGAAGGTGAGAATTAGAAATTCCCCTGATCTGTGGCATCCTGACAACTTTATCTAAGCCCAGGAGAAATCCTGTGCTGTGGTGTGTTGTCAGCCAGTGTTCATTCACTGCTCACTTTCTTTGCATTGTGAGTCTTGGTTTTAGCTAATTTAAACCTCCCCAAATCCGAGAGTGCAACCCGTCCCTTTATTTATGATGGTAGTAAGGATTAAGCTTCTTTATACAACCAGGAAGCTAAAACAATAGCAGCCTCCGCCCTGCTATGGATTCTGAGGATTGCCAAGTGGATGGTTGAAAAGGTAATCTAAACTGTTAAGAAACAGCCAGGTTGATTTCCAACAGTAATGGGCTAATTTTCAGGTGCTTGGACAATGTGTGTTAGTTCAATAAGTACTTGGTTTATAAAACAAAGTTTGATGGCAAATAAGAAAAACCCCACAAGACCAGCTGGGCATGTAAATTTGTAAAGGGAGGCTAGGTGACTTTCATTTGTTTATGGGTAACAATAAGGTGTTTTCTAAGTAAAAGATGAGCAAACAAGTGACAACATGATGGTCAGGATGACAGAAGCTGAGTCTCCCTTCTTTAGAATCATAAAATAGGTAGGGTTGGAAAGGACCTTAAGTTCATCCAGTTCCAACCCCCCTGCAGTGGGTAGGGACACCTCATGCTAAACCATGTCACCCAAAGCTCTGTCCAACCTGGCCTTGAACACTACCAGGGATGATGGAGCATTCACAACTTCCCTGGACAACCCATTCCAGTGCCTCACATTCTTAATAAATCAGAAATTATAGACCTGACCTGATACACTTTTCCCCCGCAGCCTTTGGGTCACAGATCGCATTTCAGAGTGCTAATTAAATGGGGAAGCTGGCAAATTGTTGCTAGTTACTTTAGTTAGCATTAGTCACACGGCTCTGCAAGAGCTTGTTGAGGGGGTAGCATTCTAAACAGAGATGTAAATCTCATATTTCTGTTTTTTTGTTGGCATTCCCGAGACCCTGTTTTTGGTTAGACTGTAAGGAGAAAATAATAATAATAAAAAAAAAAGTTCCTGTTTTAACAGGAATTTCACAAAAAGAAAATTGCTGCCTCAAAAAGTGAATGACGTGTTATCATTTTTTTTCTGGTACTTCGTTTAACTTTAAAGGGAATAGAGGGAGGGATTAATGTGTAGAAGCTGAGTAGTACCCGAATCTCTCATGCGCTTGATCACTTTTATCTGTGCCAAGCTTATATTAGCAAAGCAAAAATCTGATCCATTGCATCACATCAGATGATATTCATGAGTTCTCAGCTTTCACTATGATGTGGGATAGTTCAACTTCTCTGACACTGAGGTGCGCAGAAGACTAGAGGTGGAGGATGAAAACATGAAGGAGGGTGGAGCGACTGTAAAGAAGGGTGAAAATGGGTTGTTTTGTGTCCGAACAAAGTCTCATCAGGGTATCAGACATCCTCTTCAGATTGTGGGATCACTGGTGCAGTGCTTTTAGTCCTGTGAACTGGAATGTCTAGCTGGCTCCTATCTGGGTTTTACTTATCACTAGAGAGTTAAGGAAGGGAGGTACTACTTGAATTCCAAGCTGTCTAGTATTTTAATTTTCATGTTATTTGTATGTGTTATGTTACTATCTTAGTGTTACACAAACAGTAATAAATTATCACTCATGTCTAAATGATTCCACTGTCTGTTGTGGACACAGCAGATGTCTAGGTCAGCAGGTTCAGCTGAGTTCTGGGATGTTCTGAGTTTGCACAGAAGTCAGACCTCTACATAAGAGATAGATGTCAGAGACATACATCCTGATATTACTGTCATTGGCAAGTTACTTGTCAGTTGCTGGAGGCAAACCTGTATTCTCCTGGATTATCTATTGGTACAAGCATTTGTGCTATTTGATATTGCCTGTTCATATACTGTAGCCAGAAAGATGCTAGAATGTTGATGATGTTGTGGGGCTGGTAAATGTTCCAGACTTAGAGAGACCCCCACAATGCAAGTTTTGATCAGTGCTTACACAGGTCCTTAAACTTAGTCCGTTTATTTGCAAGTGTGTGGCCGTGATGTCTGAACATAACCTTATACACTAAAACGTGTGTAGTCTTTGATTTTAGCCTACTGTAAGTATGCTCTTGGAAGGACCTATTTCCAAGCCCTGCACAGCTTTTACTGATGGGTTGTGAAGCATGCATGAAAGAGGGAAGGGGATTCACTACCTCTATGCGTATAGTTGAAGCCAGCTTACTTGTGCAGCAGTTCAGTGCTCCCTTGGGTAGATAAACTAAAACCAAAGTGGTGCCTACAGAAAAACCCCAGTGGTCATAGGTGTACTGCCTGCAGAGAAGGAATGCCTTATTAATAATTCTTTGTGTTTATGCTTCAGTAAGCTAATCAAATCTTCCTTTAAAATAGTGGAGAGAGCAGTCCCTACAATGAAATGCAGCAAAAAGCTGTTTGTCCTTTGATTTAAGCTTCTGTATGTAACTTTTTACCTACTCTTTAATTTAATGTGAAAGTAATAGTTTTTACTTTGTCTTAGAGTGAATGTGGTTGGAGTCCTATACTTGCGTTTTAAAAGTAGACACTTTTAGAAAATAGTAACCTTTCAGTAGTTTGAATGCTTAAACAATTTTAAATAATTAATAATTTTCAGTAATAGTTTTTATAATTTTCACTCAATTTTGTGATACTTTTTTTGGAAGCCAATCGCTTGCACTATCTTTTAAGATAGTGATGTTCACACTACAGCTTGGGTTAATTTCTTCTTCAATTTGCATCTTTTAGCAATTAAGGGAATCTCCATCACTGTTGCTGACATGTGAAAGGATAACACCATCTGTTGTCTTTGAAAACCTGAATTGTATTGCTTGATGTCCAGCCTGGGACTGTGACTTGTTTCCTGATTTCACGTAGAATCCTATGTGATGACTGTGTCCACACATACTATGGATTTTGTTATTGAGTAGCACTGCAAAATGGCAATAACAAGCATAAATGCAGGATAATAACTTACAGAAGATACACTGATTCAGCTGATATTAATGAGTAATATGCCTAAGCTTCCTTGCTGTACGTGTGTAGCAGTTCAAATGAATTATACGATAAACTTGTCCATGAAAGACAACTGCAAAGAACATGGCAATTAGATACCATAGTATCCCCTTAAAGGGAAGCTATTTGTTAGGAACACTGCATAAATTGTATTACTTCATGTGCTCCTGGTCCAGTGTTTACATCTGTGTCCTGTCCCACTCCATTCAGTGCTCAGAGCAATGCTTTTATTGGTCTGAGCATAGAATTGAATTACAATTGTATTGTAATTGTACAATTATGTTACAATTCTATGCTTGTAAGCTGTTTCTGTTTCTTTTGTTTTTATTCGCCTCTTCTTCCCCTGTTTCACTGGGTTCCAGCAAAGCCTCTGTTGCTGTGTTCACAAACTATCCTAAAATGTTTTCTCTTTCTTCAAGGTCTTTTGGGAAGGCAGCCTGCGAGGAACAGAGCTTGCGATAGTGCCTACGGTGCAAGAGATAGTACACAGAATGTGATGTGGGATGTGTGCATACAGAACTCTGTTAAACCTTTAGGCTGGTAAAGCTGTAAATGCGAGTTCTAAATTCCTGGTGAGGTAGAAATTGAAAAAATAATATTCCTGCGTCCTGAAACTGTTTTGGCAGAAACTGCCCCTAAAAATACAGCTTCACGGACACCCCATTGATTTGAATTGTACTTTTTTTTTATTAAAGAACAACATTGAGTGAAATTCTGTTTTCAATGAAATGAGTGGCAAAGTTTCAAGGAGTTCTTTTGATTAGTGGCAGCTTTGCCTGAGCTTCGGTGGAGCCAGAGTTTCAGTCTTTGTTTTTACTGCTCTTCCTATTGAAGGATTCCACAATGAGTCGTTATTACTAGGTATGATTGGTGAGCTACAACAGGTTTATTTTTCATATTTGATGGTAAAACCTAGCAGCTCCCATCAATGGATAGAATAACTTTTAAAATACTCTTCGTTTCCTGTCTTTAGAGTTACATGAGATTCTTTAAGCGGAGCTCTTCAGCTATTTCCCCTTTATATCAAAGAACAGCATCCAGGTAATGCCAACACAAACAAATGAGAGCTTCTAATTATGATGAATATCAGAGTTCTTGTTCTTCTGAAAAAGTACCATCTGCAGTAGTGTAGCAGTAACTGAATTCGGTGTAATTTTCACTGAGTTGTTAAGAATTGCAAGATTTCATAGGAGAAGGTAGAAGAGGTATCTCCATAGAAGTAACAGAAACAAAAATGCTCTGTGCTTTGTTGCAAGGTGCTTCTGCTGTCTGTGCGCTTTTACCGTGCAGAACAGAAACAAAAAGATTTTGGGGGCGATGCTTTTGGTGAGGTGTTCCTAGATTCCCATTATCAGCCTGAACTGGTGGTTCCTTAGGATGTCAACACAGCCGCTGAAAGCTGCTGTTACAGCAGGCCAGTCCTTTGTGTTGCTCTTTCAGGGATGTGCTGGCGATGTTTTTTCTCTGTGTCCAAGTTCAGGTGGTGTTAGAGTGTGGCTTATCACTCACTGTCATTTCACAGACCAGGTTTTCTTATCAAAAGTGTAGCTGGGTCTAGATGTTCTGAAGAGTTAGAACCACTTCATAGCCATGGTCTGATTCAGAAATGTGGAGGGAACTCTGCGCTTAGCATCCAAGAGCTAATGAATCAGATTCACAGGCTCTTTCTTTTGAACAGGTAGCTTGTTGTTTCCATCCCAGGTCTCCTTCTGTATAAGGGCGGTGTCAATAGTTCATTGAATAAATCCTTGTAAATTAAATTGATTCAGTGTTTTCAATGCTGAATTATATTGAGTAGAATGCACCTATGGAAATGCTCCTGCTGGCTTCAGTGCAGGTACAGGATGCACCCCTCAAGAAATTAACCATGACAGTTAAATCTGGTGACAAGTTTTCCTTAATGTACTTGAAAAAAAGCTGTCCTGCATATCTTAAGAACAGGGTGTCAACTGCAGCGAGGAGGAATCAGAGGAGTCCACAACTTGGTGCTAAAGGATAGCCGGGTGTTTATACTCACTTGTAGTGGAGACCTTGGGTTTATACCAACACAGCAGATTACAATCGATTCCAGTTGTAACTCGACTAAAATAGACCTCTAAATTGAAAGTTTTCATGAATTTGTTTCCCTGACATATCCTCTACACACGGAGCCTTGTTTGCTGATGGTGGGAGGTTAAAACCACTGTCTCATGGCATGGTGAGCCTGAAGGTGTTCTGGTTTTCTGCTGAGAGTAAAAAAAAGAGCAAGGCAACTCCATTTTGTTCCCTTGTAATCCTGTAGCAACTGCAGAGTTGTTTCAGAAGGTACACAATTTGTGCCTTCTTTACTGGTACCAGTTAGGGTATTGCAGCTCTCTGGTCTAAGATTATGCTTACCCAAATAACAACTGTAGAGTTTTTGAACTGCTTTAAGCATATCAAGCCAGATAATGTCTACACTTGGTGTTCTCCAGAAAGCTGTGGGTAGATAAGAAAATAGATTAAATGAACTATGCAGTGTGTTAGCATTTCTTCTGTTTCTTCTTTTTAATACCGTACCACACCACATTAGAATGATTCAGTAAAAAGATGCTTGCCCAAACCAAGATGTCAATAAATATTGGTCAGCTGTATGGAATTGTTGGAGTACAAAGTTCATCTAAGACACGTGTTTGTTACCAGTAGCTTGTGGTGTGAGAGAAAGCATTGCTTAGCATCTTTGTTTTCTGAGGAATGGCAGCATACCTCATACTACTCGTTCATTTGGAGTCCATGTGTATTTGTGTTGCCTGGTGATTTACAGAGTTGTTAAACTAAGGTATGAGAATAATATATGTAATACTGGGGAAGTGTGTGGGATTCAATTACTGTCTTATTGCAGTCGCGTCTGACTCTAATAGTACCTTAACACAGTGGGGGAAAAGTGCTTAACAATAGAAATGGTATGCTTGTTGGTGTCTTCTATTGTCACATTTCTACCTTATTATGCATTTATTATATTGTACGTATGTGTGTGCAAAATCAAGTGTTTGTAAGCTCAGGAACAAAATTCCCATTGGCTTCAATGGTGCAGCTGTGCAAAAACTAATATGGACAGGAAGGGAAGAAGAGGTAATATTACACAAGTAGTGGTAATACAATAATTCTGTCACGGTAAACTGTGCTAATGTGAAATTATTTCACTAAAAATTTAGAGTTTAATAGAAGACTCATAAAAATAAGGTGGCTTTTAGAAGGTTATGCAACCATATGTAGGATGCTTCCTCGCCATATAAAAGTAGTTGGCTGTGGCAGCTTACGATGTTTCCAATAACAGCTCGATGAATGCTGTATGTGTCATCTTTTAAAGGGTTTTTCGTATGGCACATGAGAGACATCGTTACTACTCAAGAAGTGTATTTCTGAGAGATCTTCAGTATGGGAAGCCAAGCTGAATAGGACATTTAATACAAATTGATGATAGCCATCTCCTTCTAGGAGGGTGATTCTGCATGATTTAAAGAATTTGAAGTGGGACCAATGCATCTTAACACTTTAAGGAAAGAGCTTTCGACTCTTGGCACAGTTGGTAGCAGTTAGCTAGACATTGAGCTCTCTTTTGGGTGTTTTCTATCTATCTCACACACATCTATGTACGTGAAACTCCAAAACATGTCTTCTGGCTGGAAGGAAGAGAAGGCTTTTGGGCTGAGCAGTGAAAGTGCTTCGTTGGTTAAAGAGAGCACAGATTAAAGACAATTTCAAGCTAGAAGAATTATTCTGTCTTGATCAGAATATAAGACCCAAACTTTTTTTTTTAAATATTTATGTATTTTCATACACATAACTCAAAATTTCTTAAAAGGTGTTTTTTTCTTGAAACAGATTCTTATTTTAGCTCAGAGCATTGTTTTAACACAAGTTATTTAAATACTTCATGCAGAAAACTGTCATAAATTATTATTCATAGAACTTCAACCAAACCAATATGAATATGATCCGTATTTGTAAATAGAGCCTCATACTAGGAGTCTGTATCTTTGATGATTGAGTTGCCTGTTTGAATCTTTTTGCAGGATTCTTCTACTGAAAAACTTAAGCCTGGGGCAGTTGCCTTTGGCTTCCACTTCCTAAGGCATTCGCTAATCAAGTTGCTTCAAATGGAGAAAGCTAAATGGCTGTTCTGAACCGCAGTTTTTGAATGTCAAGCATTCATAAAATGAAGTTTTTCCTCCAGTCTTGATGAACAGAGTACTTCATTAATTAGCTGAAATAGCTTTAAGCATTAGAATACAGTAAGAAGGTCTTTTTTTTCTATAATTAATCATAAAAGATGGTATTAAAAGTAATTGGAAGAAGTGAAAGGCCTTGAACAGAACTTCTCTCAAGTGATGCTGGAACAAATGTAGAAATGTTTGCAGATTTTAGATCCTCATTACTGTCATCTGAAAAGTTTCACAGGAGATGCAAATTTTTTGTATCTTGAATAAATATGGGAGTTTGAATACAAAAAGAAATAGTTAAGTGGCAAATTTGCAAGGAAAATCCTGACCAAAGCTGGAAGTGTTCTGCTGTAAAAGGAGCAGGACTTCAGCCTATCTTTATGATCCAAGAAGTATATTGTTGCAAATCCAGAGGAGTGAGTTCTAATTCTTTCTGAATCTGCATCAAAGCCCACTGCCAGTCAAACCAGTTGTATACTGGTCACTGGAATCTATGAGTGGTGCTGGCGTGGGGTTAATCACAGTACTTCTTGGATTATTGCATTCACCATGCCTTCAGTAATGCTAGTCCTTAGGCCACCTTGGTTTTCAAAGCAAGAGGATAATGTTAGCACACACAGGGTTTGTGGTAGTTCTATAGCAGTCATGAGTAAAACTGGTACTGGAAGTTAGAAGCTTCCAGTCACATAAGGAAAGAAGTTCAAGAGCAGTGCTCTTGACATGATGGTGATGGTAAGATGGGGAGGTTGTTTTGGGGATGGAGTGTGATAATTGTGTCTGTGACAGGGTAGGAAGATTCCAGGAGACAGAAAATTGAGTTCATGACATCCTTGCCTATATGATGTGTTGGTATCTCTCAGTGTGATTAAAAGAGTGTGTACTGGTTTTAGTTTCTGACCTTGCCTGATTATATGACTGTCATGTTGTTTGGCTTCTGGGGGTCACCTCTAAAATCTGAAAAAAAACTCATTTTTACCTTTGAAACATATTTTTGCTGCTTATTTCCCATCTCCTCCCTCCCCCCATCCCCCTGGCTTTCTCTTTTAAGATTTTACAAATGTTACATTTTAGAAACACAATGTACCCAGGCTGTGGTTGCACTGTTTAAGTCATTCAGACTGTTTAGAAGTACCGTATGTATATGCTAGCTATTAAACTGATATTTCTGCAGTTGGAGAGTGTTTTTAGCCCTGATTGTACGGGCAGCGATATGGTCTAGAACAGGACCATTGAAGATGGGAGAGTTTGGGTTTTGTTTAGTTTTTGTTAACCTGTCTAGGCTGTCAGTGATAGTTAGGGAATCTCTGATTCCCTCCATCTCTCTGGAATCTCTTTCATACTCTAGAGGTGTTGGGTATGTAAGATTTCAATCTCTTTTTTTTATCACCTTCCTGAAAATGCTTTATCCTAGAAATTCCTTTTAAACCAGAGAGTGGTGTTCAGGCAAGGAGGCAAAAGACTACCATGTGTTTTATCTGAAGAAGATCAGTGATCCCATCTCATCTCTGCTGTTATATGGGTACATCAGTACATCTCTGCTCAGTTCTTGGATTCACCTAGGCTGCAGAGTGAACTGCTGTGGTCATGCCCTTCACTAGAAGGCACCCCAAAGTCCTTTCTTATGCATTTTCATCTAATTTTTGGAGTATTCTGATGCAGATTTCATAGGTGCTCCAAACCTGGAGCTCCATGGATAGACATTAGTCAAGTTACGCATGTTGTGGTAAGCCCGTTAGCAGAAGGACCCACTACTTCTCCCCAGCCCAGTAAACCAGCCAGTGCTATGAGACGATGTCCCAGAACTGATGGGCTCTGGAAGGGCTTCTCTTGAGGGGAGTTTTGAGTAAGGGGACTGAGGTGAGAGATGCAACTGCGAGGTGTGGTAGTGGTGACATACAGCCTGCTCTGCTTACAAGGATTTATCTTGGCCAAGCCCCTGGAGACTATGGAGAAAGGAGAACTAGGTTTGCATTGGTGGGCAGAAGGGCACTTCTGCCAAACCTGGCTGTGAGGGTGATGAGGTGTTTCCCTTTGACACATAAAAAGCCCCCAAACCCCATGGAGTTATGGTGTATCATTTGTGTTAACAGTAATTTAAATGTTAAATGCTAAAAGAATGAATTGATGTAATAGTGATAGGTGGTGTTTTGAATTATGGAGGCACAAGTACTTTTACAATAGGACTTCTGTTTTGTTAAAAAAATAGAAAATATATTATGAAAATTTAGTCCCAGGTGGGTTTTTCTGGATTTTGCTTTCAATTTGGTGCACATACTGCATGGAATTCAGTTGGTGCTTTAGTCAGTCCTTTCTGTGTATGGAGACATGAGTGGATATGAAGTTTGGTTCAAAACTACGTGAGACCATAGCCAAGAAATTGTGTTTCATCTGCAGAATGCCATTTAAAAGGCCTGATTTCACAGGATGCCACGCAGATGCTGTTGTTGTGTGTATCTGACAAGACCTATGAATTTCATGCAGAAGAGACATGTTTTTCTTCTGTTCACTGTTGAACTTCCTACATGAAACATGTCCTTAATATTTAACAGATTTTACTGCTATTTTTTTCAGTGTGGTAGGGAATTCAGACATTGCTATGCCATGATCTTAGCTTCTGATCAGTCCTTCCCTCAGCTTCCTTAGCTAGTCTGTACTGTGAACCACCAGGTGCATTTGCACTTAGTATTCCTCACATCCAGGATTTCACATTGCTGCTACCTCTAGCTTGGGTCAGCTAACATAATGTGGAGAGCATGGTCTTGTTTCCATGTCACCTTGCAAAGAATGTCCCATGTTGATAAGTTTAAAATTAGTCAAGGAAAGCATTCCTTCATAACTGTGTGTGGTTCTGCCACATAGCATGTTTATTACAGTTACAGATGTAAAAGGTCCTATGGAATTCAAACTTCAGTATCTTGGAGCTAGTGCTTTCGTTTTTGAGTAGAGCTATATTCAGACCTCTGTCAGCTCTCTTGCTCTGTAATAGCTAGTGAGCTGTTCATCTCTGCCTTTACATCTCATCTCCTTCTTTATGCCCACCTGCAGAGTGAGTGGGGCAGCTACTGCTATTTTGATTGTATAATCTTTTCATTTTAGCAGCCGGAAACCCCGTGGACTTGTCCTTCTGTCACCTTGCACTCATCTCTGAAAATCTTTCTATCCTTTGAAGAAGTTGAGCTTCTCTGAATGACAGCGCTTCCACGTAAATGAGAAGGAGGAAAGGCCTTTCTGCAACACGTATGGTCTGCACAGCGTTGCCATGAAAATCACGTATCGCTTCTTGGCATCTCTGTCCTTGAGACCAGGTTCAGCTGACTCCGAAGCAGGCACCATGCCATCTGAGCAGATGGGTATTAATGTAAGCATTGGATATAGATGTTATGGACCTGATTCTCAATTCCAAATGTTACAAAATATTGTCTGTCCTGAGCCTCTACCTCTGGATGTAAAGGATTTGTTGAAAATCCAGCTCAGGGAAGAGTTAGCTTTACAGTATTAGAAATGTAAGTCTTGGATCAACTGTGTCACTTGCAGTGTTGGATAAGGGTGTGAAGTTGCTTAGAGGAACTTATTTGTGTTTTTGGAGGAGTTCCCATAAGCAACAGATGAAAAAAGGCATCTGTGGTGTTTACCGTTTTCATGTGAGTAAGTTCTATTGTAGAGCCACCATGGAAGAAAAGAATTTATTTTTCTGAGCCTGCAAGTATGGATGGCAACTCATTGGGAATCTGGTGAGCTTCATTCAGCTCACCAGGCTTGTCTGATGGTGATTTACGGTGAAAGGTTCTTTTCTCTCATTGTCCTTTTTGTCCTGTGTTTTTCTCATATGCCTCTATGGTAGAGATGATAGATGCTTTCCTAGTCCTTATGGTTAACGAAGTGATTTGTTTGCTTGTCGTGGTCTAAGCAGTCTCTTGATTCTTCCAAGCCTTCTTCTAGGCCCTAGCAAAGTGAATTTCATGTCTCCTGCTGAGAGTTTTTGTAAGCCCTATTGTGTTCTTACCAGCTTCTTCCACTCTGTGTCCTAACTTGAGGTGTAACAAGACGTATCCTGAGTGATCTGAGTAGAGGTGCCCAGTGAAGAGCACTGGTCTGAATTCTGAAGTGAAAAAGCATCCATAGGAGAACAAACGGTGGCATCATCAGTCTTACACTGTGACTCAGGGAAAATCATGGAGATGTGAAGTGACTTTTGGGACTGAAGCCCCATTTACAGTCTTGTGGAGAGCAGCTGTGTTGGGAGTCAGATGTGGGACCTGTGTTCTCTGCAGTGTGGAGGATATGACCTAAATCTCATTAGTTTTCTCTTTTTATAACACAAAGAGATTAGAATATGTATTTATACTGGAAGTCAGCTCCTTTTCCATGCGATCAATTATTTATCTTTTGCATCCTGCCAAAAGCGAACAGAATGCCGTTTGTTTGTTTATTTGGCATTTCCAAACTATCTTTTAAAATCATTTCTTTTGGGAAGAATCATCGCCCAAATTGTCAGTTTTCTTACAGCATGTCTAGTCCAGATAATTTCAGCAAAAAGTTGATGTTAGCAGGATCATCCACTGAGGTCTTGGCCCTCATTCAGTCTGTACAGATGTTCTTTTAGACTCTTATCCTGTCTAGATAATAGGAAGCATGCCTAGTAAGCAACTGTGGAGCATGTTAGCATAATTCATGTAATTCACAGTGCCTCAGCATTCAGCCTGGGGCCACGGGCTCTAAAAATAGAACAACAGATTCTGCATTGCTTAATCCTACCTGCTTGTTAGTCATTATCTTCTTAATAAGCAACTAGCAGCTACCTTTTGTTTGTAGAGAATCTTTCATTCAAATGGCTTTACTTTTCATTTGGGAATGGGACAGGGGCTTTGGCCATCTTCTCTAGCAAAGTGTTGTGGATGTGTGTGCTGATACTGAAACAATCATAGTTACATGCAGTTTTAAGTGTTTCTTTTTAAGTTTATGTAAACTCAGAACTAAGAGCAACAGATAGTACTTAGAAAGGGGAGAATGAATCAAGTAAGTGCTTGAATTTTCAGTTTTCCCTTGGGCATGTACATTATCTTTTCTCTTTAAGGACGTGCAGGTTGTAGGCAAAGATGGAAGGAGTTTGCCCTTCTGGCAGACATCCTTTCACCCATCCCTGCAATCTCAGAGGCAGCGTACCATGTCATTAATGTGCTGAGGACTTTTACCAAGACAAAAGGTCTTTACGTGTGTTGAATTGACAATAGTATATGAGAATGGCAATCAAAACTATTTATGGCAATAGGTTGGGAATCTAGCAACTTGAGTTCAATTTCTGCAATTTCTGGGGACAACTTTTATAATTTTAGGAAGTAACTTAGGCCCACATTCTCAAATGCACCTTGCCTAGTTAATTGTAGTTTTTTGATCCTAGGTTCTGTGTACCTCAGTGTTTAACACGGAGAAGATTTGACTTCCTTTGTCTCTTCCTAAGCTCTCTACAAACACATACGCAGTCTAATGGAGCTCTTGGCCTTGTTTTGGGCCTCTACTGATACAGCAGTAACACAGATAGCCTACTAATGAAAGGATAAGAAATGGGGGGAAGAAATTAAATAGCATTTATGGAAACAGCAACAAGGCTGAGAGGACAACAGAAACTGTTTAGCATAATTGCGGTAAGATCTGCAAGAGCAGTTCATCATCTAGGGATACATGTGTCCTCCTCACCCTGGTTGTTTCGTTTCGAAAATGGGATAGAGGCATCTAAATCACTCGAGCATTCTTGAAAATTTGGTTGGTTTATAACTGTGGATCAATATCCTGGTAGTGTAGCAGCTGGAGTTAAGAAGTGCAACAAGAAAGTGAAATCAGTACTTTTAAATGCCAAGATAAGTTTATTATGTGTGCTAACAATATATATATAATTAAACCCTTTATATGTTTAGATATCCTATTTGCTGAAATATATATAACTTCTAATAAATTAACCATATCTATTATCCATAATATGTATAACTTCTAATATTATTAGCTCTTGATGACTTACAACTTTGTTTTCCCTTGTTCATACATCTTGCTGTTGATGATACATTGCCTGAAAGAAGGATGAAGATGACCAATGGATAAAAAGTTTACATTGTTTCTGAAGTTTATATGACTGGAATTCTAGATTTCTGAAACTTTATGGTTTAATCTGAGAGAGAAATGAGAGCTACACTGAAAAGTGTTAGTTATTGGTGGTGTTTCTGGACTGTGATTCCCAATGCAGCTCATGTGAGTTCATTTGCTTTTAAAAATCCACAAAGGAATCTTGCTAGGGACTTTTGGGGAAGGTGGGAGTGGTGGGAAGGAAAATGTTTTGTCTGGAGTTGAAGACTTCTGGATATGCAGTATTTAAGGTGTGATTTACAAGACTGAGTGTGGTAGTGATTACCTAAGTGCTCTCTTTGTGAGCTGCAAAAGTTTGTGACTGGTAGACCAAATTTTGAATGGCAAATGGGGACATCTTTCAGGACATTCTAAGTGTTCATATTCTGAAAATCGAGCCCATTTCAGTTCCTCTTGTAGGCTCCCAATATATGAGCCATCCAAAACCATTAGCTGCTTTTGAAAAGCTTTCCCTACTTGCCTGAGGATAATACGGTTTTATGTGGCACGTAAGGTTCCGTACTTGCTGTTACTTGCTTATAATACACCAAATTACAAGTTAGAATCTGACCATTAGGTACTTCTTCTGTTTTTCTCTGTTTGTACAGGCTGTTGTCAGTGCCAGAGCACTATAGCTTTGACCTGGCTCCAGTTGAAGGTTAAGAAATGTGTGGTTATTTATAACCAGCAAGCACGAATCTTGTCTTTTCATGTAGCGGTAACTACACGCAAACATAATTTAATATAAGTTTGTTGAGTTTGAATATAAATACCTGGGCTTTGCATCAGTCAGCCAAATTGGAGATGTCAGGTCTAGTCTAAAGCAATTCAGCAACAAAACTTGGTATTTTAAGGCAAAACTTGTGAGAGATTGATGGATTGCATTTACTTTCATAGAACTACTACACGTAAGTGATTTGTACAAGGAGGTATGGGTCAGTGATAACCACTCACGTGTCAAAAGGATATCATGCGCAGACAAGTTATATTTAATACATATTTTATGATGCAGTTAAGTCCTAAATATGTGAAAGTGATCACCTGGCATCTGCTTGTATTTGGCACATTTTTATTTTAAAGCATGGCCCACATTCCCAGGAAAATTGAGGTTTCTTTTATTGCCCTATTTTACTTCATGGGAAGTTACCCACTCCTGGAATCCTTCCTTGCTGAAAGTTCTCAGGCAAATTATGTTCTAAAGCTTTTTAAACGTTGAACACGCCTATAGTTCATAATGAGATGTCCTCATACGCAGAAAGCATTGCTGCTGCTATTCGAAGTCAGGAGAAGAATAACACCCTTGGAAGGTTGGTTTTCAATATTGCACTGTTTTCTGTTATCTGGATGCATGTGATTAAAACTGTATGCATGAAAAGTTGTCCTCAAGCAGCGCAAGCCCAGAGAACTGCAATCTCTATGTATTTCTTGAGGCCCCAAGTAAAAGGAACTAAATTATAAGTATCCAAATTACACAGTATTGATGGTGCACTGGAGCTGAGGCTGCCTCCACTGTAGGTACTTGCCAGGCATGGTGGAGTGGCTTGGCTGCCCTGAAAAACACAAGCCTGGTTACAGAGAGCAGGATGTTTCTGTCCAAAACCAGCTGTTGTGACAGAGCATGTGGGAAAGGAGTTATGGGAGTTCTGGTTTCTGGGACATTTAAAGCTTGTCTTCTTGTTGAGGACTTGCCTCAAGGGGTTTCTGCACTGATCCCTGAGGTAGTGAGTAGTGTGGTGGTGAAAATGCATCTGAAATAGGTTGACTGCTGCCCTGGGTTTTGCTGCTCAGAAGCTACCTGGATACTCATGACATGAATGAAGTTATTGAAAAGGTAGTAGGCTGTCCTACTTTGACCCTCATTTTGCCACCTTCTTGGCTCTGATGGGTTTGGTTGGTTGGTCTCTGGGAGTGTGCCTCAAGAGCAGCCAGTTTCTGTGCTTCATTGAGGGAAGTCGGGACTTGGCATGCACGGACATGCTGTGCTATGCAAAATAAAGTATTTTCTGGATGTTCTGAATGGTTTGAATACCTGAAGCTATAGCATTAAGAACAATTATGAGGTTACTTGGAGAGTAACTTTTTTTTCTTTGGAGCTTTGGCAAGCTTGTCTTGTGAATGCATTAACTGGGGATCTCTGGAAACACATGGTCAAAACAGTTTTGCTATGTTATGATGGAAGGCCACTGCTGCTGCAGAGCAGGTAGACAATAAGGCTGATAGTTGCCTTGTTCGAGGGCTGAAGTAGGCCTAATTCTATATTGTTACAAGAGGACGTCTTGGAAGTGCTCTGACCTTTGAGGACCTTTAGAAAACAGGTTGCCAATTCTGGTTCACAATGTGCTCCAGGAAAGGAAAACTATTGCAGGAATCCTGTTGTCTTCACTCAACCTGCATTCCCAGTGGATTCATCAGCAACACTGAGCTGAAGAAAAGCTTTTGAGGTTTGACCCATCAAATACTGCATTGTAGGGGTTTTGAAGTGTTTATTATGCCAGATATTCATTTGAAATAATCCCGAAAGTTGTTTAAGTGATCCTGGGACAAAACCTTCTTTGTCTGGCTATCTGAAATAATCTGCTCCTTCATAAAAGTAATGGTATCATTATTATGGGAGATGATGGTGCATTTTGGTTCTGTTGTCCAACACTGGAGTCTTGAACAGGTATCACACTGAATAACAGGTTTCCCAAGAGATGATGAGCAGCCTGGTCAATTGCTAGCAGGACTCCTGATAGCTCTCAGATTCTGATCTAGACTGTAGTGAACGGTTCTGTCTCATGGCTGTCTGGTCTAAGTGTGAATTGGGCATGTGGTCTGGTGTTTAAAAGAGAAACCTCCGTGCAATGGGTTATAATTGATAATGTTTTCATTTTCTTGACAGCAAAGTTGAACTGTGCTGAGAGGGACAGCACGCTGCAACTGTATAAATAACGGGCTCTCCAGAAGTAGTAAAATTGGAGATTGGAATGACTTCTCTTTCCCTGTAAGCGCCCTTGGTTGGCCAGAGCAGAGACGTATTGGTGCGGGAGCACGTGCATCTCAGCTGTTCTTTGTGCAAGTGGAAAACACAAACCTCATTTGCACAAGCACAAACCTGTAGAGTTTTAAAGCAGCGACTGAAATGGAGCTGCTGTTTTTAACGGCCAGTCCAGCCCTGCACCCTGTTCTAACTGAATGCATGACTTCCAGTGCTCAGCTCATCTTCGTCCTGATTACAACATAATCTTTGTTGCTAGTTGAGCTTTTCTCTCTGTGCTAATATTTTTGATGTGTCTTTAGTCCTGTAATTGTTCTGCTAAGCAAATTGACATATGGGTAATTAATAAAATAGCTTTCTTTACATACCTGTGGGTTCTGCTGCCAAAAGCCAGTGAATCCCTTTTTTTATCCTAGTGCGCAAATTGTTTCTAGTATGCCACACATTTTTAATTCAGCCCTCACATCCACATTATTACTATTTAAATGCCATATCAAATCTGTGGCACCGTTTGATGTATTCTGGATGGGAAGGGAGCTCTGCTCGAGCAGTATCAGATGTAACTCCATATGGCATTGTTGTGTGAGGCTAAGATGCTTGCCAGTTCCAATTTGGAACATAACATTCAATGCAAATATATCATGATACGACTCTGTTGCAAGGATTTGAGCTGATTGCTGTGCTCTGCTTGTTATTGGAATATATAGTTACAGTGCTGAGGTTATGGAGTATGCTCTTGCATTCAGTGCTTAATGAAATAAAGGTGCTCCAGATACTCAGCTGTAACTTTTTTATGTCTCATGAGCATGCAGAGGACTAACCATTGTATGAGTAGATTAACGTGGGCTTTGTTTGCAGGGTACACCCAAAAAAGAGTAGTTTGGTATGTATTCTAATGATGTAATATTGTACATAGAATCATAGCATAGTTAGGGTTGAAAAGGACCTTAAGATCATCTAGTTCCAACCCCCCTGCCATGGCAGGGACACCTCACACTAAACCATATCACCCAAGGCCTCGTCCAACCTGGTCTTGAACACCGCCAGGGATGGAGCATTCACAGCTTCCCTGGGCAATCTATTCCAGTGCCTCTGGGGCAAACAAAAAGAAAAATGTGCAGTGTTTTTGACTTACCTGAATCCCTGCTACCAGAGTTAGGGCCTGAATATCTGCACAAAGACAGAGGTGCTTCTGAAAGGATGGGTGAGAGTAAAGAGACAATCTGTCTGTATATTTGGGGGTTTGAAATTAAGGCACTGTCTTACAAATATTGGCACCAGATGCTTCAGAGGGGACAGGTGGTTGGTGGGTTGTTATCTTCCTCTTCCTCCTCTTCAGTACCAGCTAGTGGGCCACAGTGACGCAGGGGAGATCATGCTGTACTTTGGAAAGGCTAGCGATGCCTACGGTGATATGCAATGCAGTACCTTTTCCTGCCCTTTCCTTGGTGCAGGTTCTGGTCTGCTGTCTTTTTCTGTCCATTTACAGTGATAGTTGCTTCCAGTGGACTCTTTACATCCAGTGTAAGATTTGTCTTTCCAGCATCTGTTGGCATAGCATCATCTATGTTCTCTCTGTGTTTTTCTGAGATTGTTCCTCCTACATCTTGCATGTCAGCATCTTCATGCTCTTGGAAGCATTGTCTCTCTTACTTTCTATCTTCAGCCTGCACATTATGTCCTGGATATAAAGTCCGTCACAAAGATTATCTTAAGCTTTATGGAAAGAAAAATAAATCCCATATATTTCAAGTAATGTGCCACTAATTTTGACTGAGTATGCATCTGAGCTAGAGATGTGAATATGTCCAGAATTGCTCTAATAGGATGGGGAAGCTACATGTAGTAGCATGCTATATATACAGAAGAGCTTCTCCTAAAAAAAGAAGAGACAAAAATAAATCATCAGAAGTAAAACAAGCACTTACGCTGTTGTTCGTAGTCATAAGTGAGGTATATCAATAATTTAGAAGTTGCTGAAACAATTTTAGGATATTGCTTCTGAAAAAAAAACATTACGTTTTTGCCCGTTATATTAGAACTTAACATTATTTTACACATGGAAAAAAATAATGGTAAAAAGAAAGAAATGTCATGGCAGCACATGGGCATAGCAAGAACAGATGCTGATTAGGTCATCTTGTTAAGTGACTTATAAGACGTCCCTGGGTACAGAACTGACAGCCTATGCTGAGGGATGTATCACTGGTAAGTTACGCAAGCTGGTAGGGAACAAGAAGTGTGGAGACTGAGAGATAAATCTGGGATCCTGGAAACTCTTATAGCAGGCTGAAAAACCGTTCTGTTGTCAATAACGGGCCTGAATGCCTGAAATAAAATCCATTTTTCATAGCTTGTTGGCAAGGGATGTTGAGAAAAGAAATGCCTGATGTTTTCAAGCTGTGTGCAAATCAAAGGGCTGTTACTCTGAAATCCGCACGATAAAATGTTCAATTCCTGTGATAACATATTTGAAATCCTTCTTAAGGGGACTAAACTTGTTAGCAGATGCTGCTTGACACAGTTAGGGTTGCAGAAACAGAGCTACAGACTTAGAGGTTTGTGTGCTGACAGCTGCATGGCTAAGTTGGGAGTAAACCAATATTGGACATGACTTGCAATACGTTTAAGTTCCTAGTCATTTGTCACCTACAGGGTACGAGATGGCTTGGTTATTTCGGTGTCCTCAACATAAAAAGGGCATGGAACTGTTGGATCAAGTCCAGAGAAGGCCATGAGGATGATCAGGGGACTGGAGCACCTCCTGTATGAAGACAGGCTGAGAAAGTTGGGGCTGTTCAGCCTGGAGAAGTGAAGGCTGCGTGGAGACCTCATAGCAGCCTTCCAGTATCTGAAGGGGGCCTATAGGGATGCTGGGGAGGGACTCTTCATTAGGGACTGCAGTGATAGGACAAGGGATAACGGGTTAAAACTTAAACAGGGGAAGTTTAGATTGGATATAAGGAGGAAATTCTTTCCTGTTAGGGTGGTGAGGCACTGGAATGGGTTGCCCAGGGAGGTTGTGAATGCTCCATCCCTGGCAGTGTTCAAGGCCAGGTTGGACGAGGCCTTGGGTGAGATGGTTTAGTGTGAGGTGTCCCTGCCCATGGCAGGGGGGTTGGAACCGGATGATCTTAAGGTCCTTTCCAACCCTAACTATTCTATGATTCTATTTACAGAGATCCTGAGCTGGTATTCAAAACAGCGTGTGAGAGACTGTGTCTGAGTGGCAATGACACTGGATCTAAATGGTTCAAAGAGAAAGTTTTCCATACAAAGGAGGGTTCTGCAGCTCTGAACTTTCAGCAATTTGCATTGATAATTCATTTCCCTCCTGGTCTATCATTTTGTGTACTCCAGCTGCCCTTTTGCTCAGGTGCTACATAAAGAATGAGGTTTGGCTTTTGTAGCTATTGAAGGCCATATGTATGGTTGCTGGTTGAATGTTGTGTTGTGAAGGTTGACACTCAATTTTGCTTGCGCTGCTTTGCATTGTGTAATTACTTCTAATACTGTGACTACTATTACTTGTAGTCTCTGCTCTCAAATTTTAAGTCTAGACTGAAAAGAAATGTGATGAGCTTTGAGGTTTGTAAGTTTTAAAGAACAATGAGAGGTTTTATCTCTCTTCTAGTTTTTAAGACTTCTATTTGTTTTATTCTCAAGCTTTGGTCTTCCTGACAGAGGCTTGAGGGATAGAAACTTAAACAAGAATATACAGCTGAAAGCTGAGATTTCCATGTAAGTGGAGCCCAGGCACCTTTAAAATCCCACAAATAAAGCAATGCTGAATTGATCTCCGACCTTTTCCCTGAGTTACTGTACTTGATTTGTCTGCATGGTGCTTTTGTGCTTGCAGTGTAATGGTGTCCCTTTGAAGGCAGATGTTTTGAGGACTGTGTGTTGCTCGCTTTGCGAGTCCTATACCTTGGTCATGGAAGTTACCTATAGGCCTGACCTTCAAACAGTTTTGGAGAAAGAAATGGTTCAGCGAATGCAATCCTTGATGGTTCCACAGCTGTAATTTGCTAAACAGTTTCTGTGTGTGTTTCATCATTTGTTTGTAGAGATTAATATGAGCTGATCCCAGTTTATTTTATTTTTACATAGAATTTTTTTGTTTTCCTGCAGCCTCCTTCTTTCTTTGTTTTGACTTTGCAGTTGCAGGGACAAAGCTCAGCTCTATGTTGTGTTAACTGTTCATTCACAAAACTCACCTTTGGGAAGATTTGTGTCTATGCAGTCGTTCTGACTATAATTTCCTGTGCGAAACTGGGACTTTGCATTTCAGTTAGAGAACAGAATCTGTCTGTTTCGGTGTTTTCGGTTTTTCCATCACCATGGTATCTTAGCACTTGGTAATTTTGCAGGCTGAAAAAGAACAAGCCAAGTTTATTATGGAAACGGAGACAGATAAAGCATTTATTTGATGATACAGCACAGTTTAAGAATCCCCATGTGGCAGACTTCTTGGTAGAAAGAGTGTAAACGTGTTAAGCCTGAGCAAGGAGCTAATGAGTAAGAGATACTCACCTACAATGTTCTTCTCTGAACGATGTTCCCCTGGCAGTGGTGGGTGTACATCCCCTGTGCCCAGCAAACAGTGGGAAATCAGTGTAGCTTGGAGTTGTGCTGTTACATGGTATTGTACTCTTAGTACGTGTAGAAGCCACCTGCAATTACTCCCTGTTGAAAAGCCTCTCCCTCATTTTCATCAAAGAACAGCCCTGGGTTTGGTAGGAAGTAGGTATGCCATCGAAGTTGCCATTGTATGAGCTGAACCACTTGGATCATTCAGGGTTTCCCGACACTGGTACCCATCTCTCCCATTCCCTTTTTTTCCCAGTGGCTATGAAGAGCAGATGTTAGAAGAAGATGACAAAATCTTTTCTGTTCTGTCGGAGTACCTTGAGAAGTTTGCATGGAGAATGCAAAAGATGAGTTTCTTGGTTAAAAAGAAAATCCCCTGGTTGAAAAGGACACGGTTTAAACCCAAACCTCTACGTGGCTGTTGGGCTGCTCTTTTTTCTTTTGCCCTTGTTTAAACAAGTGCAATTAGTCCTCTTACTGCACTGCCTCCATGGGTTGTTCATAGGGGCTTCTAGTGAGTTTAAGTGTTACTTACAAATGAAAACATGAAATCATGCAAACACCAAAATGTACAAAACTTAGGAAAAATTTTCCACTCTGAATTGGTCAGTGACTGATTTTCTTTTTCCATTGCTTTGTCTTAGCTCCTGCTTTGATTTGGGAAAGTTGCAGTGTAGAACAAATGGATTAGCCAGTTTTGTAATAACTTTACTGTAATGGTTTATGAAAATGGTTTATGAGGGTTTATTTGTATGGTAAAAAATATGGTTTATTTGTAGGAATGACAAAAAACAAAATAGGGATTGAAGAATATGGGTCAAAAAAGAGGCATTTCCAACAGTTAACGTGATTAACAGGTAGGGGAAATGGGAACGTGTGGTTGTAAAATGAGGAAAAGCATCAGCGAGCTTGAAGTTAATTGAAACTTCTCACATCTAGATTAATTATATGATACAATGCTTGGAAACATATGGGAGTTTGAATGGAAACATTGAATGGAAGAAACAAATCTGTATCATTGCATTTACTAGCATGCCAACTTCAAAGCTAGTTGGCGGAGTACTTTTGTTAATAAATGCCTTTGTATTTCAAACAGATAAAAATCCTTGCTTTGGGACTTTCTTTAGTATTTGTAACCATCATCCTTTCACAGATTCCCCAATCTTCTAAGTAACTGAGATTGTTATGTAACCAGGGACTTTCTTCCACAGTGACTGCTAGATCTGTTTCACTGTTGATATGCTGGGGCTGTATTTTTCTACCACGGAAAACATGTAGCTTTGGCTGTCTTCATTATGGTAGGTAAATCTGGACACTGAGCAGTGCAGGAGGAAAAATTTCCTTTAAAGCAAACTCTGGAAAGTGGGTCTTAGTTTCCTCTAGGAACATTTGCAAGTTCATGTGACATCTGCAATACCGTTTACGCAAGCCTCATCCCTAGAGCAAAGAGGATTTGTATTGTAGTTATGACTTGTTACGAGATTTGTAATACCAGCAGTCTTAGTGAAACTGGATCAGATTGGATGGCTTACAGAGGAAGCTCGCTTTCTGAGTGATGATTTCCTTCTGTGCCGAGTCTGCCTGTTCTCAGAAAAACTGGTGCTGGCAAGTGGAAAAATGGTGGCTTTTCCTTTGGTATTATCTAGGCTTTGGCACTGCAGGGAAGTTGGGAAGCTGGCACTCTAGAGTGTGAAAGTAGAGAGGTAGGTGAGAGATTGCCTCTTTAGCATGTGCAGTACTCCTAATCCTCTGCGTAGGAGTATCACTTAATGAGAGATACCCAGACTGCGGTGTGGGATGTTTGTAGCATCCTGCTACAAACTTTCATGTGAAAATGAGAACTTTATGAAGTGAGGTGGGACTTATGAGTTGACAATACAATGTGAGGTTGTATGGCACTAAGCAAGTCTGCTTAGGGGTTGCTGTAATACAGGCAAGAAAATAATAACCATAGCTGAGTAAAATAGTCAATAGAAATAAGCAGAATATAGCTTTAATTCAGTGGCTTTCCCCACCAACTCAAGCGTGTGGGTGAGCTATGCCACAGGAAGCTGCACAGTTTTATGTCTCTGATTTAATACAATGTTCAGGTACCGTGATGATGAACACACATAAAGGCATCTATAGATTAACAAGAGGTGTTAAACTTTGTGAGAGGGAAACAGAAGGGGATTGTCCAGGTGTTGAGCATCCTTTTAAAAATGTGCAAGCTTTGTTCTGCATGACCTTTTTTATTGCTAGCCTTAAATGGAAGAATGGAGCTTACACTTTATCCTTGGGGCTGATGGACCTGAATGTGCAGATAACTGAACAATATTCTATTATCCTATCAAAGGCACTTGGGCCTTGACTAAATGAAAAGATAAGGCCTTTCATGTGAGTCTTATCTGTAGGTTTCTGTATCGTCTTCATCAGTTGCACTAGCTTCTGAGTAAAATGAATGGAAAACATTTTTAGTGATGCTAGGCAAGTAAAGCGTCTCTTGGCTCTTAAAGAAGTGGCAATATACTAGTCAAATATGAATGACGAAAAACGTTTTATAGTGTGTTCACCATCTATAGCCCGAGTCTCACTTTGTTGCCAAGGAGAAGGATTCAAATTAAAGTTTTAGGGTTGCAGGAGGAGGTATGTACTGTAGGTACAGAAGGTTCCGTAATTCTGAGTATTATTTTCACCCAATTCCAGTTGTTAAAAAAAGTTTCAGTCCCCTGTAAACTGCACTGACTTCAAAAGGAGCAGCTTCAGTATTAGAGGTGGGGATGCAGGTATTCCCTGGCCTTGTGAAGCTGCTGACAAAAGCGGTAGCAGCAGTAATTGGGATAAAGAAGCTTCTTTCTTACTAATGTCTGCTCTCTGCTTCTCTTTGTCTTGATAGTGGCTAAAGGCAAGCTGGGGAAGGTGTGAGAAGATGCATCCACCCTGTGCCAGGGAGGAGGGCCTAGCTTGTAATGCTAGACAACAGAGTGTGCCAGGGATTGATGGCAGATGGAGGTGTTCCAGATCTCAGAAAAATAACTGTAGGGATCCCGTTCATTCTTAAAAGTCATAGAATCATAGAATAGTTAGGGTTGGAAAGGACCTTAAGATCATCTAGTTCCAACCCTCCTGCCACGGGCAGGGACACCTCACACTAAACCAAGTCAGTTCATAGGTATGCATTTGAGGCTTCTTACGCTAGGCTTCTGATGAAGAATGGTAAATGCTGTTGGGATTGTCTACAGCAGTAGCAGCAGCATGTCTACAGCAATTCTGCTTGCCTCAGAACTGATTTTCAGTGGGTGTTTGGGGCACTCAACGTGCCACTGGATGGGCTGTTGAAGGAGGAGAGATGAACTGATGTCCGTGATGCCATGAACTGAGATAAAATTGTTGGAATTATCAGAACAGACTTTCCTAAATATTCAAAGGCTTGTACTTCTCTGTGTGTGCCTCGATAATCGGTTACAGGCTGAAAAATAAATACAATAGCTCTTTCAAACTGGAATGTTGGGCAAGGTGAAAATCAGCCAGGAAGGGGTATTGGTACTTTCTTTGTTATGGAGCTGAAATCAGGATCTTACTGAGAGATTATCCCAGAAGATCTGGGATAAGAAGTTTCCTTTGGAGCCAGTAAGTTAAAGGCTTTTGCAGAACAGCTCAGAGCAGAGGTCTGTATCTCTAAAACCAGTTTCATGAAGAAAGTATGTGCACAGCATCGGCACCCAAATTTAGATGTCTAAAGGAGACTGTGTGAATAGGATAGTTCCTAGAGCGTATGTTGCCATAGTCACAAGGAAGACAATCTGCATTGCATGAAGTATTTCTGCCTCTTAATGATTTCCTTGTAGTGTTTGATCTTCTGTAAAAAATAGATTATCAGTCCAGTCAGGGCATTATTTTTATATTTAAGAATGTGACTGGATTTTTCTGTAGCAGAGCCACTGAACCAACGTAATGTACTAAAGCCTGCCTGTGCTTTCAGTGAACTCCTGTCTGATTTCACCCACCTTTGTACTCACAACTGGGGTTCAAAGAGTGCTCAAGAATAGCATGTGGACTTCTAATAAGCCTTTTTAATGAAATGCCTTTTACACCACCTGTGTTACCCTTTCTTTTTACTGTAGCCTTGTTGCATTTCTTTCCCTGCACTGTGCAAGATCATAGAAACAGAGAATATTTAGAAAGGACCTTAAGATCATCTACTTCCAACCCCCCTGTTTGATGTTCAGCCTCTCTCTGCATATTTTTATATAATGGGAAAGGAAACACTCCCCCCTACTCCATTCCTCCATACAGAACAAATGTGAAATCAGAATGCTAATCGATATGAATCCATTGCAAAGTGCCTAGTGTTAAAATGAAATTAGCTGTCTTCCAGTAAGGTTATATCATGATTGTTCCTAACAAAGAAGTCTTACTTCATAGAATCATAGAATAGTTAGGGTTAGAAAGGACCTTAAGATCATCAAGTTCCACCCCCCCTGCCATGGGAAGGGACTAAACCATGTCACCCAAGGCCTCGACCAACCTGGTCTTGAACACTGCCAGGGATGGAGCATTCACAACTTCCCTGGGCAACCCATTCCAGTGCCTCACCACCCTAACAGGAAAGAATTTCCTCCTTATATCCAATCTAAACTTCCCCTGTTTAAGTTTTAACCCATTACCCCTTGTGCTATCACTACAGTCCCTAATGAAGAGTCCCTCCCCAGCATCCCTATAGGCCCCCTTCAGATACTGGAAGCTGCTATGAGGTCTCCACGCAGCCTTCTCTTCCCCAGGCTGAACAGCCCCAACTTTCTCAGCCTATCTTCATACAGGAGGTGCTCCAGTCCCCTGATCATCCATTCTTATTAGCAATAGATGGAGTGCATTATGAAATAGACCACTAGTCTGCTTTGTGTGTGATGTTAAGTAATGGCTATGTGAATTTTACATCCACATCTCTTGCATTAGGTGGAAGCAGTTTTTCATTGGAAATTTTAGGGCCTGTGCATTACCAATACCACTACGCTGCCTTTGATGGTGTTAACTTTGGCACCTGGTTTACACAGAGGGGCCAATGTATTGCTGAACGTGCTGTCTGGTCAGATGGGAATCACATCCCTTCTTTCACAGCTTAGTGTTGCTGAAGCCCGCGGTGTTCCTTGAACAGAGAGCAACCTTTCTAACAACTTCAAGGCTGTAAATCTTTCCATGTAAAACTAGTGTGAGCCGTGTTTGCAGAATTAAATCAACGTAAACTTTATCTGCTGTTGATTGAGGTCACTGCCCCACCAGTCTGCAGGCTGTGATTATAATGTGTTTTCTAAAGGCTTATTAAAAGAAGTGATTTGTATTTTGTCTTCATTAAATGATTTTGAATCTTGGAAATAAGGTCTTCGAGCCAAGCTGGGAGGTCTCATCACAGCTGTATATATTGCATAACCCCCTAGAGAACAGGCTTCAGAGTTTATGCAGAGATCCTTGGGAAATATGACATAATGTGGCTAACTGACAGTTGTGTTACAATAACAATGCAAGCACATCTTCGTAGCAGATCTGGCTAAATTCCTTGTCAGCAGGTTTTTTACCTTCCAATTAAGTCAAATTCCAGTAAGATGGTTTAGATAGAAATGGTACCAAAGTTGTTTTCAGTGTATCTAGTGGTCCCTTATGGCCTTGTTCACATACGCATTGCACTTGGTTGTGGGCAGATAACAGCTTTCACTCTCCAGAAAGGCTTCATACCTTTCTTCTCCGAGTGTAAAGCTAGTGAGCAGGTATGGGAGAAGAGGTGGCAGAGAAGCAGGTAACTGAGAACGCAGGTACAAGCTATTTCTCTATCTGACTTTTCTGAATGAGGGATTGGAAGAGAGCCTATTAAATTCTTTCTCTGATGCTCTTCCATACTGCTGAGTATGGACAAAAAAACATGAGTCTTTTTCCTCATACCAAATCAGACTAAGGGTATGTTACAGCTGGGGTTGCAGGAGGCAGAAGGCATAGCACTCTGTTTTTGTGGTTCAACTTTGTGTGAACCTCACAGTATCAGCACTGTGTATATAGCTGCCAGTTGTATAAGTTAAAGAAATGTGGCACTTCCGAAGCTTCACAGGCTTTAGAGTAAAACAAAGATCACAAGTAAGATGCAAGCTTTACAGCTTGACCGTAGCTTCGGTTTAATGGCAGCCTTTTCTTAAAGAACCTAAACTCTCATGTGGCTGCCACCAAGCACCAGTAATTTCATGTGCAGCCCCCATGTGAAAACTCTTGTCCTTGCTTGTATTTTGCTTTTGACCACTAGAAACCTCAGCCACTGTTGTGTTTGCTGTGGCTACACGTGCAGCGACCACAGCAAGCTGTTTCAAGCCACTGATCAAAGTTCTGTTTCTACTGCTCATAGCTTTAACATTATTTGTGTTTGTGCCTTTGCCTTCACTTTGGTTTTCAGAATTTCATAGAGTCTGCAATATGTATCTCAGAAAAGACTTTTTCAATTTCAAACAGTAATAGGAATGGCTGGCTGACTGTCTCCTTCGTTCTTGGTTTGGATAGTGTGGCTAGAGCAACAGGTATCATTAATAATTGCAGGCTTTGATATTCTTAGGAATCCAGTTACTGAAGTAGCCTCAGAACGTCAATAATTTGGCTCATGGTTCATAGTGAGAACTGGGAAAGTCTCCAAACAGAAATTTGCAATGGAATATATTAACACAGTAAAAGTAACTGAAGAAAATTTCATTTGGAGGCCAAAGATTACCCTCTGTTAAGACAAATAAGTCTTACCCTGTCTGTATGTCCCTTGAAATCGTGCTTTACTTTAACGTTAGGATTTTGTTGTACTCACACTGGGAAGTATTAGCTACCCAACCTGTATCTTTGCTGCTACCACCTTTAGGCTCTCTCCTCTTCCCTATCACATTTTAAAAGAACCTTCCCTTCACTGTACCTTTGCTTTCTTAACCTTGAACTGTGTTTTACAGTCTCTTTGATGGAACACATGCGGAGTTTCTTTGCCATAACAGGACCTGCAGACAAGATTATATTCAAGTATGATCTCCCTAGGTTTAACAGAGGTTTTCATTCACTGTTAGAAGGTGATCATGGTAAAAAGTCAGCACTGTTGTTTAATACCCGTGAGCTCTGGTTGTTTGGATCTTAAATGCAGAATTTACTTGTCTTCAATGGCTAAATATTTGGTAACTGTTAACACCTGCCAGCTAATGAGGTGGTTAATACTGTCTGTTGTCAGACCATCATGATGCCCTGCCGCCATATGATGGGAAGCTTGCTCCTCATTACTCCAGGGATATCCCTGCTGAGCCAGTGCTGGCTTCCTCCGGGACCTCTCAGCCATGGTTGTTGTGTCTCACGCACGGAGCAAGTGTGAAGTGGTTGCCTATGGGTGTGAGATAATCCTGGAGCAAATCCTTGTGTTGCCTTGGTCCCAGCTCTGGGATCCCATCCTGGCCCTGGGACCAAGACGAATCAAGCAGCAAGCTTGGCCAAAAAGGCTGAGCACCACTGGTGCAGTTTGACCCCTGTATTGCAAAACAGTGACAAAATCTTTCTCCTTTCCTTTATTGTTTATAGCAGTAGAGTGACCTGATGGGGACTGTTTCACTTAGAGCCAAAATGAGGCAAGCTAGACCCAAACGCTGGACCAGCAAGGAGAGCATAGCTGATAGCCACAACCCCATTTTACTCTACAACTAAACAGCAAATGCTTTGGTCCCTTTTCTCCTAATAGTTCTTATACTTTTCCTGTTTCTTTCTCTCTTCTGTGTCCTTTCCTTCGTAACTCCTCCGGGTTAGAGAAGAATAGCCTCCATTTATTTTACTGGCCTGTGAACCTTACATCTGTTTTTGTACAAACTGTTCCAGTTCAAAGGGAAACCGTTCTGAACGTGGTTGGTCTCTACCTCTGGATGCTGATGTTTTGTCTGCTAAAAAATTGACTTTTCTGGTCAAATACATTTGGAAAGATACGGAGCATCTGTTCATAACTTGTCAAACAGATGGAGCCAGCTAAGTGAAAAAGCAATTTTTTTTGTGCCCATAGCCCCTTTAAAGCATTGCCTTCCAGCTGCTTCTATCTTTAGAGAGGGTATCTTGCAGAAGACGTACTGAGTATCTGGAGCTGCTAATGTAAGTCCAAATGCCTGCACTCAGATGCTGAATTAGTTACAATACTAAGTCTGGATGGAGTCATCTGAATAATTTTCAGTAATGCCTAAGCAGACATAAGCCAAATCATCGTGTTCATGCAGAGGAGAATCGAGCTCTTCAGTTTAATAAAATTCTTTGGGTATGCCCCTAAAGTAGTGAGTGAAGAGAATGATACAATTTAGACATTTAGAACATTTTTTACTGGAGTTCCTTGCAGAAGGCTTTCACAGGATGAGTTCTTACAGGGCAAAAGGCAGTTGTGCATCATTATTTGGGAGCTAGCCAAAAGATGCAAGTAGGAATTTCTGTAGTGAATTTCCAGAACAGTTCAAGTGTTGCAGCACGTCTGTCCCTCAAGATTTGTTTGAACTCTTAACCTTCATTTCAGCGACGCAGGCAATCTCTAACCCTAAAGTTAAAAGCCATGGACCTTATTGTCAGTGAATAGGATCGTTTATGTAGAGGAGTGGTAGATTAGTTATTTAGAGTATGGAAGTATTTCTTCTCCTGAAGTTGGAGATAGCCACTTAGACTGAAAAGCAAAACATTTGGAAGAACAAATACTAAATAGCCTTCTACATAAACTGTAACTACCTGCAGTTAGCAGGTAAAAAGAAGATGAAGTTCCACTGTAAGGGCATACCTGCCTTCACTTACACTGATAAAGGGGCTCCTTTAATTCTGTTAGGCTGCAGCAGCCTGCAGAGCAGGCCTGCCTGCTGACTCGGAGTGCTCTGCAAGGGATGGAGTGGAAGTCAGGGTGATCTGACAGCTGCGTTACCTTCCGTGGCAGGTTCTCCTTTCTGCAGATAACCTTCTCAGATGTTCCTCTTCTGCAGCTGGGCAGCATATCTTACAGCACTGCTAGCCTGGAGGAGGAGCAAACATACCGAGTTCTAATTGGAAGATTTAGGCTGTTTGTTTGAGCGTGTCTTTGAAGGTAGGGGTCTTCAGATGGTCTTTGTGGCTGCATCAATTCTGTTAATGGTCATTTGCCTGCTTTTTGGAGAGAACACACTCAAGAGAACACACTCTGTTTAAAAGCAGAGACGCTGCCCAAACGAAGCTAGGAAAAGCTTTTTTTATGATTTCATGTTCTTGTAATAAAATGAACCTGTGTACTGACAAAAGCAGAAGTCTTTTCTCCTTTCTTATGTTTTCTCCCACTGCTGCGTACAGCAAACACTCTTTAGCCTTGCTAAGTTTGTGGTTGCACACTTCCTCCCTCTGCCCCATTGCCATCAACCTCAGCCCTTACACCCAATCTGCAGAGCCTGCTTGTATGGAGGAGGATTTTGTTTTTCAACTTCTAAAGATCCAGCTCTCTTCTCTATTTGCCTACCTTTGAAATGAAAAGCAGCGTGCATAAAATGATTGTGGAAGGGCAACCACCTATTCTTCTGAACCAGGAAAGCAAGGGAATTAAAAGCCTCTTATGTAAAATTTATGGTATTTCTCAAAAATGTCTTTCCCTACCATTCTTCTTTTCCTAAGTCCTCAGCTTTGTCATCTGCACTCTCACTAGGGGCTGGGATTTGGCTATGTGTGAAGTAGGCTAAGACAGCTGAGAAGTTGCTATAGGAAAAATTGCTGTTAAAGATGCTCTGCATTGGAATGGCAGCAGCTAAAAAGGAAGAACTATGCTGCTTCCACTAGGGAATTTATCATGATGGCTGCTGCTATTTTCCTGTCCTCTAAGTTTGCTTTCATATAGATTCTCTTAGTATTAGAGAATTATTCCCACTTCCAACATTTGCAATTATAAATCAAATGTCTTTCCTTTTCACAAGTTCAGAAACCCCTTACTAGGCACTGCTGAGTAAACAGGGCTCACCCTTTTAAATGTTCTCTGAGTTTTTAGCCTGGGTTTGAAGAAGAGTATACATGGACTTTTTCCTTCCCACGAGGACAGCATGAGCCAAACCATTCTGTAGCCCAATTCCTCTCTCTCCTTTTTGGCAACAGCATAGAGGGGCTTACGGTATGTGGAGCTTGGTGCGATTCCATTGGAATTTGCTAGAGTTGCACTGATTTATACCTGGTGTGAATCTCGTCCCTCCAAAATATTACTGAGGCAACAGAAATGCTAAGCTGAAAATTCCTTTACTACGAAGCAAAGTGGTCTTTCCTTTTGTTTTGCAGTAAGTTAATGGATCATTGTTATCACTGAATTATTGTTATCACTAACTTCATTTTCAGCTGGAAAAAGCTGAATAATAAAAATGCCAATAAAAATACCTTATTCAGTAGTTTCTGGTAAAGCAGAATCCCCCAAACCGTGCTATGACTACTTTAGAAGCCACCAGAGGCTGTATCTCAAATTGATAGGCTGCAAACCTAAACTTTCCTATAACTGGACTAGATGTTAGCATTCCTGTGGGCTGCACTTCCCTGTGTTACTTCAGTGCCAGTTTTTCAGCAGTGGCTTAAGAGGGATGGTGGGTGGAAATACTCTATTGTGAACGGAACATAAATGGGAAGAGTTTCAGTTATAGTAGGGATACCTGTGTCATTTTTTTGTGGTCATGGCAGCCAGGCCTTGTTCTTATGATAGAAACATGAATTTTATGTTGTTTTCAGAGTATGAATCTCCCCATTTTGCCATGGTGCATCTCCTTTTCCTGCACACAGCCCGGCAGTGCATAGCATTGGACTAGAGGGATAGTCATGCTTAAGAAGGAAGTTGGTCACCGACTAACAAACTTTTCATTTCAGTTGTATGTGATGTGATTCACTTCCTGCTTCAAACCTTCCTCCTGTGTTCTTGGGCAGCTGAAGTTTCACACACAGAGTCTGTTTTTCTGCAGCAGTTGAACCGATTCTTGTACAAGTCAGGCCCTGCAGTCAAAGGACTGCAACAGGGAATGTACCACGTGTGGGTAGGTGTATATTTGCCATTGCCTACAGAATGAACATCACTACACAATTATGAAGGTGCTGTTTGCCTTCACAAGACCCCCTGCCTTGTAAACAGCCTGTATTTTTTCCTATATGATGGGGCGAAAAATCAAAGTGAGGGACTCTGAAGGTAGCAAGGGAATCAGTTGGCAAGACAGAGCTGTAAAACAGCAAAAACTGTTCATGGTAACAGCTTCAGGTCCTGAAGGTCAGTGGAATACCTTCCTCATGAGTTTTGCAACCGGTTTGTTGTACAAATGTAGTTTGAAAACCAAGGATCTGCTTTATTGTTGTGCAGCTGTTTTATTATCGGCAGCTAAATAAATCAGATCTAACTGTAGCTTCTTGGGTTCTGTGCATTGTGAGTTAAATGTGCTGCTGCAGCCGGTGTAGTTCACTGTAAGTTCAGTGTGTTACTGAATATTTATGAATGAGTATTTTTTGTGTTTTACAATGACATTTAGCAATACGTTACAGCTAGAGCCAAATAAAATAAAACCTTCTGACAGAAAGAGCAGGCTTGGGGGAAAATATCTCATCAGATTCCTGCTTTGCCTTGACAGAGAGTTTGGGGACCTGTTCTGGGATTTTATAAGTGTCTTGTTTGTGAATCTGGCATAAAATCCTGGCCTTGCTGAAGTTAATGAGTGTTTTACTGCTGAGTCCAGCAGTAGTAACAATGGAGTTCTTGCTTTTATTCTTCTGTCCACTTCTTTACTCCTGATGTGTGGTGAGGTGTGGGGATGCAGGCAGGGAGAGTGCTGGTCTTCTTTCAGCTCAAGAAGTGGCTGCATGGAATGATTTTTGGAGCTGGGCTGTCTGTAAACTGTTTTTGCCCCCCATCTGCTCTCCCCTTTGCTTCCTTAACTCTCCCTTCCACCTCCCCTGCTCTCTGTCTCTCTAGCTCAAGGATTTTCTGTAGAGAGCAGGGAAGGAAAACCTGGGAACAAAGATTGCTGGCAATTAGCTGAAGCAGGTTCTGCTTTAAATGTTTACTTTTGCTGAAGGAAGGAAGGAAGACTGTGTAGATTTGCTTGATCTTTTAAGGGTCTGGCCAATATTTGCATTTACTTTTCTGTATCAATACAATAAAGCCCAACGCAAAGGTGGCTTAAACTTGACCCTCATTTGCAGGGTTCCGTCCCAGTGCTGACCAGTCTGTCTCAGCTCTGTATGGTAAGATTGTTTTCTTTGCGACCAGTTGATCCAAGTGACTTACTCACCTACATTCCTTCTGATGTGCTTGGAAGCTCTTTTCTTGTTTTGGACATGGAATACTTTGGATAAGTTTTCTTCCTGATGAATTCTCTGAAGTCAAGCTTACTGACTGTCTTTGACCTTAGCAGGTTCTGTCCTACCCATCTCTGCTGCTGCAATAAATTGTTTTAATTTGCTGCAAAATGTTTTTACTGCGATTTTTGTATTTATAATGGCTCTTTCCAGGCTAAGGTAGAAATGAATAGCATATGGCTAGTGTGAGAATAAAATATTAATTTTGGCAAATTCAGTCAATTCACAGTGGGTGTTCTTAGCCTTTAAAACAAAATTATCACATATTTGGCACAGCTATCAAGTGCCTGGGTTTTGACTCTTAAGCCTTAATCACCAAACGAAGAGAGCAATGTATTATTAACATCTGATGAAGACACGGTAGCTATGACTGTGTGAGCCGAGGGTGGGTGTTCTACGCGGCTGCCACCTGGTAGGAAAGAGGACAGGTTGTGAATTAGGGCAGCGTGCAGAAATTAATATACTCAAAATGAAGTGGTCTGAGTGATGCGTTTGGGTCAAGCATGCCAGAGCAGTGAGTTTGGACTCAAAATCTAACAATTCTTCAAGTGTCTGCTGTTTGATATGGTGCAGAATATACAGGTATGTCTTGGTCTGTTGCTACCATTGAGTCTCAAAGAAGAAGAGGATATATTTATGCACTGAAAAGCAGCAGAAGAGCATCGATTGGTCAGTTGGAGACCCAGTGGTTATAAATACCTGCACAGCATCTGATGGGCAATGCTGTGTGGCAGCAGCATAAGCAGTATCACTTACAACTTCATTGTGCAGATTGCTGACAGCTCCTGCAGAATCCTCTCCTTGGGAAATAAGGAAAGTCAGTGTTACACAGGAGGACACTTGAGCTTTTTTTATCTGCATGGATACATTCAAGTCACCTTCATTCATTTCTGAATACCTCACCCTTGTCTGACTGCAGTCCCAAAGGACGTTCACATTTCAGATTACATATTGTGGCCCAGTGGTGTTATTGATGACGATCCTCATTTTCATGAGCATTAACGAAGCATGGTTTCATAAAGCATGTCATTGTTACTGTGCTTCATTGGAGCATGAGCTTCTGTAGCACCACCAGCTGATGGAAAATGCAGTGCTGGAAAACAATGCCATTTTTCTTTTGTGGTTGCATATCGTATGGCCTTTAAGTTATGTCTATTGTAATATGCTACATGTCCTTCTGAAGGGACTGATACTGATTCTACTGAAGGAAAATTCAAAGCTGGGACAGATCTATATGACACTGGCTCTGTTAGCGAGCTGTCTGATGCTGTCAATTATGGATTCATGAGCTATCCTTGCCATTAGTGTTTAAAAAATGGGGAGCCAACCTTGTGGGATTTAGGCACCTTTTGAGGATGATGGGGAATTTGGATAGGAGCACTAAATGAAAACTTCCTAAGATATGAACATTCTTCATTCACGTAAAACCTAGTTTCAGAAAAAAATTAATACTTTTAAAGTATACTTTGGAACATGCCAATAGATGTACAGTGTTCTTAAGTTCTGTTTTCAACACAGTAAAATAACATGTGTGTATGTGCATGCAAGTTGGTGTGGGCAGACGTTGGGTTGGAGGCAGGTTACCCAAAGGCAAAGCAAGTTTTAGTTACCCCCCGCATATAATCTCTGTTCCCTGTCTGGATTGCTATTTGGCAGCGATGTGACAGTATTACTGACTCCTAAAGGAGAACATTGTTGCAGTGTATTTTGGATGCTAAGACAATGTAAACCAGAGGAGAGGAAAAAGGTTGTGGAAGGGAATGGGAAAAATACATTTACTAAGCAAGGTTTTGATAGCAGTTTGCTTTTTCTGGGAGGCAGTTTGGCACCAGGAGAACATAGGTTAATTTGTAACTCAAAGATATTTTGATAATGTTCAAAAACCCCCCTTGGAGTAAGCTTGTCTGAGATTGAACCAGTTAACTGCTAGTAAATATTTCTCACTATTTTTCCACCACTGTTTAATGGATCTGTGAGGTTTTCCCTTTTTTCAAGGCCTTGTGCAAGTCTGGAAATACTGGGGAGTAGCTGGGATGTATCCTTGGAGCAATGGTTTTGTATCAGGCTTCGTTCAGTTGCATCGAAGTTGTTTAATGAAATTACTGGCAAAGCAAATAATGAATTATGAACAGAATTTGAATGAGTGTCACACGTTCTGAAATAGCTTGAGTTTGGGGGGCAGGACTGGGCTGAGACTGTGATCTGGTGGCTTTATTTGTAACAAGAGTGAAAGCTTTCTGCAGGTGAATGTGTCAGCATCCTCGTGTGCCTGAAATGGGTTTCTTGAACAAAATCCTGTATAACTGGGAGCACTGTGTGCAGTTCTGGTGTCCTCAGCATAAAAAGCTCATGGAATTGTTGGAACAAGTCCAGAGAAGCGCCACGAGGATGATCAGGGACTGGAGCACCTCCCATATGAAGGTAGGCTGAGAAAGTTGGGGCTGTTCAGCCTGGAGAAGAGAAGGCTGTGTGGAGACCTCATAGCAGCCTTCCAGTATCTGAAGGGGGCCTATAGGGATGCTGGGGAGGGACTCTTCATTAGGGACTGTAGTGATAGGACAAGGGGTAACGGGTTAAAACTTAAACAGGGGAAGTTTAGATTGGATATAAGGAGGAAATTCTTTCCTGTTAGGGTGGTGAGGCACTGGAATGGGTTGCCCAAGGAGGTTGTGAATGCTCCATCCCTGGCAGTGTTCAAGACCAGGTTGGATGAGGCCTTGGGTGATACGGTTTAGTGTGAGGTGTCCCTGCCCATGGCAGGGGGGTTGGAACTGGATGATCTTAAGGTCCTTTCCAACCCTAACTATTCTATGAGTCTATGATTATTTTGGTATGTCCCCTGTTATCGTGTCTGATTACCTCACAGAGGGTTTATCTTCCAGACTTGGTCCCTGTTCTTCCTTAGCGTACAATTTGTAAGGGCTATTGATTAGCACAGGAATTCAAGTCAACATAACCTTGAACTTGGTTCTCCCAAGTCCTGGGTTTGTGATACCCAGATGTCGTCCTATTTCCAGAGTGCTACATATGTCTGGGTCTCTGGGCCTTTCTGCCATCCTTTGGGCATCGCTGTCTGGGTTCTGGATGTGTCTATACCCTGCTCCTTCAGCAAGTTGTAGAGGGCAAAGTTAAACATAGGAGTTAATATGATGACTGACACCTGGCTATTTCTTCTTAACTGTTCACAATGGAAAATGAATTAATTTTCTTTTTTAAGCTGTAAGCATTTTTTGAAAGAGCATGAGCTTTCTTGTTTGAATGACGATTTCAGTGGGTTTCTATCTGAGTTCTATTCTTACGGGCATGTTTTTAAGGCTACCATAGAAGCTTCTTAATGTGTTGTTTGTAGAATGGCTTGAAGAATTTATAAACACGGCCTCATGCATTTTGTTTCAGAGGTTGCATACAGACATTTGGTCTCTTTCTAAACCTGATGGGTTTTACTTGTTATCTTTTTCTAGGTAACCAGGATGTTCTTTCTAGGCCTTCTGTCAGAGTGACTCCTCCTCTGACCATGAAAGCTAGAACTGGAGCCCTCTTTAATTTCTTCTCTAATACTGCTCTAAGCTCCTGCTTAATGTTACAGGAGGCTGACTGAGAGTAAATTGAGATGCTTTCTCCTGCAGGACTTAAATGTGCTGTTTCCATTGCCACATCCTGCTGATACAGTGGTGAAGGATTAAACTGAAAATCTAATTTGATGTGGGCTTAATTATAAGCCTAGCAGCCTTAAAAGCCTGTATTGCACTTATTATTCATTTAGTATATTTTTGAGGTACTGTAGTCTCTTATTTATGGTCTAATGCATATGTTGGCTAACTTGTATGTGTTATGAACTCTTTTTCCCCACTCCGGTGATCAATAAACCCCGGCTTGGATCATTCTATTCTTTGAACAGAAAATGCCACTTTGGAAAACATGGGAAATGCTGCAGTTTCCATTGGGTGAGAGCGCGTTCTGCACCAGCGAAAAAACCAATATTGCCATCTAGTGGGAGTGAAGATTTTGACCTGTCATGCTCCTCCCTCTAGATGACTGGTATCTAGCTGTTCTCTTGGAGTCGGAACATCTGTTCCTGTTGAATGTGCAGCACTTCTTCCCCAGACCGTGGGGGAAATCTCATCGTTTTATTGTCGAAGTTCCTCTTGCATGTATTGCTCGGTAACCAGAACTATTTTGCAGGTGGCTCTTTACAAGGTGCTCTCTGAAATACACCGTCAAAGGACAGGATGGTGTTTCTGTGCTACAGCCTGTTTGGGTAATGTTTCCGTGTCAGTGCCTCTGCAACATGCAGCTGAGTTTAAGCCTTTGAACCTGCCAATTTTCTGATATCTATAAAGAATATTAGAAACGTACATGGTTTTTGCTTTCAGGCCTTTCTGCAAAAAATATATTGGCAGTGTTGTAGGATATATGTGAGAAAGTATATTGAAAATGTGCAATGAAGCAGAGCAGGAGGTAGGATTTGTCTGAAGCTTTGGGAAAAAGTGATTTCCAGAACTGTTTTCCTCCCTTGTTTCTCCCTCCTTCATTTCAGATCAGGGTCTCCTGGGGGTTCATAGAAACGGAGGCTGGATGACACCTGATTTGGTTTTTTGTTGCCTTGTAACACTTTTTCTTCTGAAGCTGCAGCTGGCTCGAAGCAGCTAAGTAGCAATTTTTTTCTTGGGTTTAATCATAGCATTTAATTAATCTCTCCGCTTTAGTCATCAGTCTGCAGCTTGGCAATGCAAGGTCCTAAGAGCACAAGTGTTACTTCTAAATACATTAGTAATAGTTTTAGTTCATTCTCATGCCCATCCATTGGATTTTTGAATCAATGTGCTAAAAGAGAAATCACTAAGAGACACTCTACCTCACTCTGCTTTTAAAGCACAGAACAGCAGCGGAGTGATAGTTATGACACTATTGCTGTTATCACTCTTTCTTCTCTTTCCCTTTTTTCTCCAGTCCTCCAGCAATGAACTGAATTTGATCTAGAGTGCTTTACATATCTCTTGGCAAGCAAATTGCTACCTGTCTTTCTGAAAACCTACGTGATCCATAAAAAAGACAAATGTGTTTTCATCGTATTCGGTACTGTTGACTCTTAATCATCTTTCTTTGCTTGAGGATGTTTATCTCTTCTTCACCAATCGCAATTGGTACGGCTGAGCTTATTTTTATGCTCAGTGCTGCATCACTACTGCTACCCTGTCTTACTGTTCCTATTTGGGTGAGGTACAAAGTATGGCATCCTTTGGGAAGGTCAGGTTGTGGCTGGAGAAAGGTTTCAAGTTCAAAGTACTGAGTTGGCTTGCGATGAATATGGGATCCAGTCTCCTCATAAGAGGCAGTGCGTGGTGATTTCTTCTTTTATTTGGAGAAGGACTTCAAAACAATCAGAAGATACTTATTATAGGTCTATATTTGTTATAGTGATAGTACTGCTCACAATTTAAGATGTGATCTTCTGCAAGCTGAACATAAAGGTAAGAGACAAAATTGGACTAGGACCTGGTATCCATAACAGCTGCAAGAGAGGAGGAATAAGGGGAAGGCTGGCATACAAAGTGCTGAAGCGTCCAGAGGATGTAAATGACTCTGTCGATATTGGGTATACTGATGGAGGCTAACTGTGTACTTACACCTTTCAGCTTAATCTGTTTAGGTAGCATCCAGGGTTCAGGTGTCTGCTGTTTTCATTTATTCTTCTAGCCCTGCAGAATCAAAAATTCCATCTGCTGTCCTGTAGCTGGCAATTGAACCTCATCCAAGCTCTTCTCCATCTGAAGTCACCCTTGCACCTTCAGACCTTTGGAAAAACTCTGTAACCTCAAGCCTTCTCAAAGGCTGTCATTTTTCATCATAACTCCAGAACCTTTGTCTCTTGTCTTCAGGTACCTTTCCCAGTGCTTCCTGTCATTTTATTTATTGCAGACTCTGACTTCTGACAGATGAAGACTCTGAAGGCTGTATCTTGTTAATGTCTGTTGTACAGGTTTGATCGATGATGATGTGCTCTAGTTTGGGCGCTTTGCGTTTCAGAACTAATACCATTGCGTGGGTTTTAACTAACCATGACTCTTGAAGACGGGTGTACAGTATGTTCAGTACTTCTCAATGGAAGTTATCATTACCTTCTTGAGTTTCAATTACCAGGGAATGTTTTCGTTTTCCCAGAGGAAAGTGTATTCCATCAGTGGCCAAGCAGTGTCTGAATAGAGATACCAATACACCTGTGAATGTGGTTGATCAAAACTGTAATGAAGCACTAGAGCTTGTGCTTTATGTCAAATTAGAATGTCTGTTCATGCATGTGATCTGTATTTGATCCACTGCATTCAGTTGTGAAAAGGAGTTTTCTAAGGAAAAATGGACATTGAAATTCCTACTTTGTGAAAGCAGATTTTCCTTCTCAGAACAATGTCGTGGATTCTTGAACCATCTTCTCTTCACCTTTTTGTCTCTTTTAGTATAAACTGCCTGCTAAAAACGTTTATTAAATAGTAATTTTCTGGCTGTGCATACACCCAAGAGAAAAGGACAAAGCTGATCAGGAGTGTGAAAATAAATTAGCCAGCAGAAAATGGGCTTTGTTGCAGTAAATAATTTTTTTAAGGACCTAAAAGCCGATTAGAATTAATCAGCAAGTGCTGGTCCATTGTTATGGAGAGAAAAGAATTGTCAAACACTTGCAATTTTCAGGTTTTATGCAATTTGGAAAATAAGGATCAAAGTGCCTTAAATTATTCAGTGTTTCTTTTATTACCTGATTTTCCTCTGCTACTGTAAGTGAAAAGTACCTTTGTGAAGAATAGGATATGATTGCCTTTCCATACGTGTGTTTTTATTTGCTTTCTCGTATTTTTCTTAGCATCTTTTCAAAAGGCCTTGCTTTTTCTAATATTAGAAGTGTACGAAAGGAAAGAACTGGCTTGATAAAAAAAGTGGTTCTTCAATCCCTATTTCAGACCCCTCTGGATTTCTAAGGAGCTATTCCCCATAAATTTAGCAAACCTTTATGGATATGTTGCAGCAAGAATAATTTCTGTCTGCCTTCTTTGCTGTTCTTTCTCAAAGGGTATCCTGAAGTTACTTATAGAATCATAGAATAGTTAGGGTTGGAAAGGACCTTAAGATCATCAAGTTGCAAGACCCTGCCACGGGCAGGGACAGTATCTGAAGGGGACCTATAGGGATGCTGGGGAGGGACTCTTCATTAGGGACTGTAGTGACAGGACAAGGGGTAATGGGTTAAAACTTAAACAGGGGAAGTTTAGATTGGATATAAGGAGGAAATTCTTTCCTGTTAGGGTGGTGAGGCACTGGAATGGGTTCCCCAGGGAGGCTGTGAATGCTCCATCCCTGGCAGTGTTCAAGGCCAGGTTGGATGAAGCCTTGGGTGAGATGGTTTAGTGTGAGGTGTCCCTGGTGATTCTGTAGCCTGGAAAAAACATTGTTTAGAGAGAACAAATTTTAGCTCAGGCCAGATGCCCAACTGTTCCTTTTAGTTTTCCTGCAGATTTTCCAATCCACCCTACACCCTGTGCTTTTAGAGCTACATTGCTAACCTTACTTGAGCTTAATGGTTTTTTATAGAGAGTTTGCATATGCAAAGAAATAGGGTTAAAGTTATAAGGGATATATGAAATTCCCTTCTAAGAGCTATTATCGGTAAGCCTCAGAATGGTAGCAGGGTACTGGGTAGCGGTAGTAGGGTATTTTTATTATTCACAACCTCTTTCCTAGGATGAACGTTGTGTCATCAAGAATGGGGAAACATCCGGAACTCAAATACCTCATTTCCTCTTATCTGCTACTAAAACCTGAGAGGCATTTTTTGTTTGCTGGTTGTTCATTTGGTTTTTACCCCAAAGTACCATTTTTTGATTCTAGGGTAAAATAAGGTGGTGCATGAACTTGAAGTGCCTCATTTTATGGCTTGACAAAATAAGACCTTGATTTCTTGAGCATGTATTTTCCAGGTATGCAACCAATTCAAAGATCCTCTTCCTCTCTGTCTCTTTGAAACTTGTCTTCCCTGATCATTCCTCCATAGCTCATTGCTTATTCACATACAGTTATTCTCTTGCTGCCTGTTGTGTGGCTGCAAGGACACACATTAGATAGTTAAGACAGCAACTGAATGATCTCAATAATAATGTGCAGTACAAGATCTAGAAATAAACCCTATAAACAGGAAAAATGACTGCAGCTTTGGAATGGCTAATTATATTGCACTTTATGTATTTCATGATACATCCTATTTGATGTCTAATTTTAAGTACATTTCCTATGCAGTCTTTTTAATTTCTCAAGACCTTATTCTGTCACCCATATCCTCACTGAGCAGTTCCTTTAAATTGTATCTATGTACTACAGTGTCGTGCAAAAGAGAGCACTAATGAACCACACTGGAAATGATCAACTATGTTAGGTACTAGAGAATTTGGCCTTCATATACACAGCCTTTAAAAAGAATCTATCAGCTTGCTTGATTTTATGTGCTGACCCTGGTGTGTTTGAATTCAGAAGGAAATATGGGAAGCTGTGTGTTAATTTTTATTGAACTCTTCTGGTATTCACTGTGGTGTCTCTTCGAGTTCAGCAAGACATTGATACTCCTCCTTCTGCCCATATACTTTCTTTCAGCCGCAACCATCCTTTGAACACTCAAAGGTATCACTGGGGCTACCTTTCACTTGTTATGCAAGTGGGTTTCCACTGATACTCCTGAAAGTGAGAGATAAAAATCTAAATTAAAACCTGTCCTGGTCTGTGATCTCTGTGAAGGAAATAGAGAGCCATGGCATGCGCCAAGGGAAGACTTCAGTAAAACAGAAACAGTACAACAGAGAACATTTTGGTTACAGGAGAGAAACGTTTTAAGCAGAACTGAATCTTATGTCTTGGAGATAACTAGTTAACCCATAGACAAGAGTGTTCCTAGCTCCCTGCCTGGAGATGGAGTTGTAATATAAGTGCAAGGAAAATCTGCAGTATTGGCTTTTGATAGTTTTGTAGGCTGGAGGTTTGGTGTTGAAACTGAGAGAATAGAATGAAAAATTATCTTGGATCAGTGCTGAATGGATTGGAAAGAACAGGAAACTTGTTACAGGTCTTTATATCTGTTCTCGCATTTGCTACGCATTTGTGTATTTCAGTTTTTGTGCTGTTTAGTAGAATATGATGTATCTGAAGCTTCATCCGTATCTCTAAATGCGTGTTGGTGAGTTAGCTTACTGTCTGCAAGATATTTGTTCTACTGTAATACAGTGAAGGGAAATTGGATAATAGGAAACATCCAGTATGGTATGGGATTGACTGAGTAGCTATGACGTTAAGTTCTGGAAACACAAAGAGCTGCATACTGTAGCTAAGCATACAATATTTAAATACACTACCAAGAATTAATTTCAGGGGGAATATATGTTATGCATCTTTTGTACATCATTGTCTTTTTGTACATCCCCCTTCTCTTGTTTTCTGAGCCGTACTGAGGCAAAAGGCTTCTTTGCCCTCTGCCTTTTTTCTTGGGAAAGGACTGTTCAGTTTTACTTTGTAATTTCCAGAAAGTTCCAATCTTTGTCTTGTTGCTTAAATGTAATTAACTCAGCAAAACCCTTTCATGTGTATTCTGTAAGCAGTTAAAATTTCTACTCCTATCCCTCCATGGGAAGTCACAGAACCTATTTGCCAAGGTGTGAGAATAATGATTACAGAGATACCCAGATTGAAGACCATGGGCTTGGCCATCAATTGGAGAGAACTTCCAAAAGCCAGAGGTAGCAGGAACCTGAAGACTGAAATGCTGGGATCAGGGAAGTTTGAGGGGAGACAGCCTGAAGCTTTTCTAACTTCTGTTAAGTCTAAAATCTATGCGGACCCCAGGGTCTTAAGGAGTATATGCTGTTCACAATATATAGTGTTGTGAATGGCATTCGTTTCCATAGGTGCTTTGAAGTGTTGTTTGCCAGCCAGGGCTATGTTAATATTGTGGATGTGTGTTTATTGGTTTCCTTGCTATTTTGGACTAGGTTTCTGAAGTTCGTTATATTGCAACATCTGTTGGTAAGTATTCTAAACCAATCTGCCTTTGCATAGTTAAACTCGTTTCAATTCAAGTGCAAAATAAGGAGGGTGGTCTTCTTCCCCCCCTTGCTCTGGGTTTTATCTGGAGGTTTGAAAGCTGCAAAGCTCTTCTAGAGCTTTAAAGGTGCTACTGTATTATAGCAACAGCGTAATCAAAAGTAGCTAAGTTTATCCACTTCCAGGCTTCATACTAGATGAGTTAACAGGCTGTCCTTTGCATCGTGATCCCTTTGGTTATTTGCAGTTGAATTTAAGGCACTTGAACTACAACACTAGTGGTAAACTGCGTTTTCTAAAATCTGCTGATTTTGTTCTTTGGAAGTGGAATTTAAACCTTGCTATGAATGCTTGATAAAAAGAACCAAAACTCTTGAGATGTGTCTGTTTGCTATTTCTCACTCTGTGGAATTGCTGTCCTTATAAAGCTAAAAAATGAGCACTAGCTAAACTTCATTTATAAAAGATTATTTTTTAAAGTACTTGCAAGATTACTTTGAAGCGCACATAATAATTCTGCATCTATAATTACATGCAGGTTTTAATGAAGCATGTTCTCACTTGTGCTTGAAAGAGCCAGCTGATCCAGTGCTGTGTACTGTGGCGTTTCATCTTGGATGGGATGTGGTTCAGAATCAGACCCACAGATATCCACCAGGCTTCCTATAGTGCTGCCTATGGAGAAAATCCCTCAAATTCTCCGTGTCTGACTTGGTTCTTCTGTTCCTCATTGACAAAACTCAAAATGCCTGCCAGCTGTTTTTCCCTTCTCTCCACTCTGACACATTGTGAAGGTTGTTGCTGGAACTGTTTCAGGGACTTTGCACGTATGGCTTTCTATTAGATGGGATCAATAATTACTCTAGCAAAAGCTGAACCCTTTTACCATCTCAGATGATTCTGGGAAACTGTTACGTTATCAGAAAAGCCTGCAGAATTTGCAAATGTAATTTTCCTGGTATTATTGGTGTGTTTATCATGGTGTCATGAATAACAAACCCACAGATTCTTATTTCCAGAAAGCGTAATGCTTTCTATTACAGGGAGTATAATACAGTTTGTAAATATATCTAGAGTAAATGAAAACCAGGCAGAAACTGATGGAAGTCTCAACTCCAGTGAATTACTTGTTCCTGTGGGGTTTTCAAATGTAAGTATTCAGAGCTAGAGCTGAATTTACCAAAGAGAATGTGTTCAGATCCCATAGCTTTAGAGCCTGCAAAGTCCCTTTCCAAAAGCTATTGCCAGGAGGTTTCAGCTGTGTGGTACAGGTGGACTTTGGCCACTGAGCAAACAGAATAGAGGCACTGGCTGTGTACTCTCGTCCCTGATGCCCCCCTCACCCCAGCACTGCTTTTCCTTCTGCGCGTGGTGCCGACCTGCACCAGCACCCGTCTGCAAACCCTCCTGGATGGTGCAGCTGCTGCGGCTCCACCGCTGCAAATGTGATTACCTCAGTGTCGAACGCCTTTTAGGGAGCAGTGTTATTGATTTTGGTATAATGGCCCTTTTATCTTTCACTTATTTTTCAGCTTTCAGCGTTTGGCTTCTTCTTATTATTGCTCCCATGGACGTATTTCCAAACCAGCACAGTATCTGTAGTTCAGCAGAAATAAATGGCAGGCAGCATCCTCTGTCTCTTCTATGAATAATGAAGCAGCAAGGGAAGGATTTGGTCTTTAAAATCGGTAAATGTATTGATGGGAAGGACAGGAAGGAATTAAACACTTGCAACTCCTAAATGGAAACCTTCTTAATTCTATCAAAGGAACAGTTGGGTTTTTAAAAGGATTTGAAGGCAGGTTTTTAAGCACCCTCTGGAAAAAAAAAACAAAACATGTAGGGATTGTAAATTAAGCATTTCTTCAGTTTGCAGGTGTTAACTAACAGAGAAAAAAATGGAGTTCATCTTGTCCTTCTATCACTTTTCTGCCCCTCCCAGAAGCACTCTGGGAGGGCTGGTTTTGCTGCTGGCTCCAGAATATTTTGGGCTCAGAAGCTTTGTGCTTACAGGTGTATGATCCCTTCCCATTGACAGCTAACTTAAATACTGTGCCCTAACTAAAAGGACTTCTCCATGCCCACCAGCAAGCAGCTTTCTTTGTCTCACCAGTCCTAATTTGTATCGTTGCTCAGCTGTTGCAGACCAAATACCCTTCAGCTTTTCAATCAGAGAACAAGCTTCTGACCTGAAGACCTTCTACTCTCTTCTTATTCTCAGTAGTCTGCCTTTCACTGATATTGTTTGTTTTAGATTAGGTTAGGTTTAGTGCTATTACACTGCATTGAGCCCAATTACCATAAGATTAACCTTCACAACCTCTATTATCTTACCTTTCCTGTGAGATTTCCAGTGACAGGTAGTATGCTTTAAGGATGACTTACGTGATACAGGCGTTTGCTAAGCAGAATCTGAACTGGGACTGTCAATATTCCCCATGGGTACTCACCACTAGGACAGTAAGATGTGTGTTTAACAGTGGGTATGTTTGATGGGTTTGAGTGGAATTCCGTCTCCCTGCCAGACATCTGTCAGCTGTAAACTTGAGCTGGACATACTATGAGAGAAGCCCAGCAGAGTAAGGAACTTAATGTAAGATGTCACTCTTCTGTATAAAAGTACTCGTCTGAATAGATTTTTCCCTTGCAGCTAAAGAAAAGCACAGCGCTGGCAATTAGAGGGATAGTGCTGGGGATGGAGGATGGAAAAGGAATATCTGTTCTATGCTAGTGCTAAAAGCAGAGATAAAAACCTCGTGAATGCTGGTTATCAAGGTGGGGTTAACCTTGCCCTATAGCCTGTCGCTTTGCAAGATTAGCGGTCTGTTTCTGATAGACCTGGAGAGCTGCCTGTGAACCAAGTTGGGGTAGGTGCTGCTGCAAGAGTGCTCGTGAGCTTTGGCTTCTCTTCAACAACAGCTGAAATCACATGAATATCACTGACGTTTTGTGGGCTTAAAGCTAGGTCAGAATTTAACCTTATAAACTAAATACTATTAGTGCTTTCTCCCCATTAGGTCATTGCAACATATATATTTGATGGAGATACAAGATGGACTTGAATGGGATGGGTAAGATTAGGAACGATTTCTCTTCTGACCCAGTTAAACAGCCCTGTCAGCCTGAGAATGCCCAACTGGGACGTTTTTTCCTTTTGGTGAATTGCAAGAAATGGTATCTCATGATGTGATTTCTAAGAGTGGCAGTTATTGATTGGGAAAGGTGATACATTAGACTTCTGAAAAGCTTGCCTTTCCTGTGCCATCTGGCTGGATCACAATGGAGTGCTGGAGCTGCGGAGGTGGTACACGGCAAACATCTTCTGTTAAAGATTCAGAGATGCATATAGCACAAAAGTAGGAAATGTTCAGGGATTGGATATCACAAGCTGCTTCCATTTTTTTTATTACAGTTTTCCAAAGACTAACAGACTTCTATGGAATTCTCTGTGCCGTAGCAGTCCATCCTCTTTCCATCACGAGGTTCTGAGTGATAATTAATAATGTCATTTTCATGTCCTCTAAGAAGGATTTATTAACATGAGCTAGAAAAGCTTTCTAAACTTGGAGGTTGAAACTTCCTCTGCAGAGTCAAACTTCCTCAGAAACTTCTGATTCTCACATAATGGGGGTGGCATTTAAAAAAGGCAATAAAGAATTTAGGATTTTTTTATCAAAGATGGGATGACTGCAGTTTCAAGTCCTGAAGAAAATGCAGAATAGTTGGAAAGTGCATGATAATTCTGAGCCGGTTACTTCCCGTTGCAGCAGGGTTTATTTATATATTCATGTTGGTCTTTCTGTAAATGGTATTGAAATAAGTTTGACTGGTCTGAGATTTACCCTTTTAGTGTTGGTCCAATATTGAATATTCAGTTTGAAGCACAAAAACATCCCATCATCTTCTTTGTCTTTTGAGATGTTCCCCAAGCGGGTCAGTTGTTAATATAAAAGTTAAAGTGCAAAATAAAGAAGGGATTGCAAAGTAATTTAGTTTCATATATATAAAATAAACCAGGTTATCTTAATTCCTGAGATGAATTAGCACTGTAACAAATAAAAGTATTCTAGCTGACTGCTGCTAACAGACACAGGGGTATGCTGTCCACTCCTTTTGAGCTTTAGAGTGGTTTGGGTGTTACTTTTTCAGGGGGTTTATGTGGCCTCACATGAGCAGGAATCATTGGGAATCATTGAAAAAGCTGGGATTGTAGCAGTTTTAAAAGCTTTGTCCTGCTCTGGGCACATCTTCAGTGAAATGAAAATTGGGTTGAAAAATGTTATTGCTACATAATAAGCCAGAGAATGTTTTATTGGAACAGCAAAACTTAGACATATTGCAGTGGCTGTGAAGCATCAAATCTATATAAATACGTCAGTTGCTGTGGATAAAAGAAAGTACAGATATTTGTGTTTGTCATGGTTGATTTATTACATGTAACTCTGAGAGAACACAGAAAAGAGTAGAGAACATCAGATAATGTTATAGAAGTGTTAGCCAGTTTTAATTAGGGAGCATTCTTTATCTCTTCCAGCCTTGCTTGTGTGGCTGCTCAGGCTTTCAAGGAGATTTTCCAGGCTTTCTTGTGGGGATTCTGATTTTGGTAGGTTTTGTCCAAGTTTCCTACATTAGCATTTCTTACTGATGGTCAGCCCCATGGAGCACTTAGGAGGTGGGGAGCTCCTTGACCAACTGCCAGAAGTCCCACAGCTGCTGCCAACGATCCAACAGTATGGCTTAATGGAGCAGTGGGAGCTTCTGGGGGAAGGTGGTGTTAACAAGGCTAATTGGCAGCATGCACTTCATTCTCAGGGGCTGGAGTACATAAACCATAAGCAGAGAGAGGGTTGGCGTAGAGGTGGTTGTGAGGAGTATGGGCAGAGAGATGTACAAGCCAGGTTGAAGTAGTTAAAAGTCTAGTTTGCAGTGCTATCTTTATGCTGTGTGGCAATGACCTTTGTTGGCCAAAGAGAGGTTTTTGAAGGAAGAAGCATTAGCTGTGAGATGCAGGTCCCTACCTGCCGACTATCTCACCGGTCTGAAGGTTAGGCTGTCCCAAAGTCAGTGCGTGTGGCAGCTGGCATGGGAACTTGATGGGTTCCATCAATGCTTCTGTCCTTCATGGTGTAAGGCCAGTTCCTTGTGTCCCATTCAGCTCTTTGTCTAGTTCCTTGTAGTAGGCTCAGGCTGTGCAACCCTGCATTTACCACTTGCAGCCACAGTTCCCCAGTCAGCAGTGGGCTTCCAGCCTCCTGCAAAGCACCAGCCGTGGTTGCAATAAGTTGCTGCTGGGACCCTTGCTTGATAGGTGAGGGGATAGAGGGGTGGTGGAGGGGAAGGAGAAGTGTTTGTGCTTCCTGCACAGTGCAGGGCTTGCACTTCAAGGGTGACTGCCAAATGTGAGAGTGCTCCCACACCGTGGCTGGGTTTCTGTGGCTAGCAGGGCAGCTACCTCTACCCAAAGCCACCTGCTGCTGCTGCAAAAGCCAGAGGCCATTACCAGCAGCACTTGCCTTGCAGAATTGTGAAGCAGCGCCTGCGGATGCTGTGTGAAGTCAAAGCCTCAAGATCTGTGGCATAATGTGAGTCCCAAAGAGCTTCCTGTCCTGAGGTAGAAGGTGAGAAAGTTGTTGGGCAGTATCCTGCAGAGGAAGAGCATTACTTTAATGACACATTACTTCAATCCCTTCTAAAATAAACCCCATTTTATTAAAGAAACTAAGCAGTTAGCAATCAATTTATGAACTTTATACTGTTCTGTGTTTGTAGATTAAAGCTCTTCGTCTAAACTTGAAATTTTAGTTGTGGCTTTTTTTGCCTTGTGTGGGACGAAATGTATGAAATTAAACCCAAGAATGCTTTCAGTTTTTCACTTTCTGAGAAGGGTGACTCTTCTTGGATGTGTTGGTCTCATGCTGAGCTTTGAAAGGGCCAACAGGATGGGAGCTGTAGTTTAAGTTCTGTTTAGGCTAATAGCACAAATGCTTAATAAATTGTTTCCAAGCTGCTGTGGTAACACTTGATTCTCTTTTTCAAACACACTTCTGCTTTAAAATCTAACTTTTAAATCAGGTATCGAATGATGAAAATGCAATATGAATATTCAGTATTGCATAATATTGAATATGGATTATCGAAAAGTTATCAGCTGATAAGGTTTTAGAAAATGACAGGCATGCAACTTTAAACCAGAAGTGTTGTAAATAATTAATCTTCATAGCAAGTGGCAATGGATAGAGATTTGAGCTCTTCTAGTTACCAAGGTGACTTAGAAGCACAAGCTCCTTAAGATCAAGTCCCATGAGCTACTCACATTTTTTAAATCATCTGCTGCTTTTTGTTGCATTTGATGTTTCTGTAACTTTGCTTGTTTGTTGGGAAGAAAGGGAATTAAATTTCAACTGATAGCTTCCTATTCATTTATCTATCTATTTTTCTTTGGAATTTGGAGGCAGAATTTTCCTCTCAATCCTCAGAACTGGCTTGTTAAGTATATTTAAGGAAACAAGATTTATACAGACATGTAAATTGTAAAGAAGTTGCCTTCTCTTTCAAGAGTAATTGATTCAATGGAATAGAAAGTGCTTGTATGAAAGGCAAGACAGTTATCTGTGGCCATCAATAACCCTTCCAGAAAAAGCACTACCCTAGAAAGAGGACAGTTAGAGGTAATACTCATGGCACTAGTCCAAATGGCTATGATTTCTGTTTGATGCTTATACTCCTGTAAATGTTTCCAAAGCAACCATACTTTACTAATGGCTGCTTTCTTTTCTGTGTAGAACTTTTATGGGGTTTTGTGTCTTTTTTTCTTTTAAGTCTTGTGGGGTTTAAAAGCTAAAGAATTGTGATTCTGCCAGTATTCCTGACCTTAACAATGCTGAAAGCCATTCCACTAAGTTTAATGGCAGGGAAGGTCCACGCCTTTCCAGCTTGGACCTGAAAATCTTTTCCTTCTCTCCTAATTGCCTTACAAAATGGCCTGCTCCTGCAAAACTGCTTCCTCGCTGTGTAGGATGAATGGCCAGCCATACGGATCCTATCCATGAGAGGAGTACACAGTCAGCTTGGAAAAAACTTTGGGTTGACTTAAAACGTGTGTTTGTTCTGGAAAGCAAAAGGATGTGAGTGCCCATATTGCTTTGAGAGGGTGTTTGAGCACACCAGCTTGCTTTTGGAGGGGGTCGTGCTTTCAGATCCACTGGGTGTTCCTGAATATCTCATTGTATGAATTAAGAAAAGAGATGGGGAAAGCAGGTGGAAATCTCTCTAGGGGATTTTGTTTTTAACTCGCTGTAATGGTTTAATAGTTAGCAGCTAGAGCTAAGCAGGTGTTTTAAGAGCTCTTATTTAACAATTATCACTCATTTCCGGGCTTCCTGTTTGTTCAGGCTGCTGGAGAACATCACAAAATCAGCCAACTGCTGTCGAAACCTCTTTTAACCCCTTGTCAGCCAATAAAGCAGGGAAAACCCTCCACTGAAGACCCACGTGGTTGAAAGGATGAAGGACATAGCACAGAGCTGTTGGGGTGCAAAGATTGCCTGGTAAATGAAAATAAGGCTCTTGGAAATTGTGCTGGGCATCGCAGCATCACATTGGGAAAAGGCTGTATCATTGTTCATCACGTTGGGAAAAGGTTGTATCATTGTTCAACTCTTTGATTAGTATTTTGGGTCAAATACTCCAAATATTCTTTGTCCTGAAACATCTTGATAGATAAGGATTTAGAAACTAATAGTAGAGCGCTTTTGTCTTTATCAATTACTGTTGTGTTGATAACATCAAACAAGTTTTTAATCTCCTCGTAGCTGTTGTTCCACAGATCGGTACCAAACTTTGGTGGAAAAGTAACTTTAATCAAGTTTTTTAAATTACAGGGCTCTGGAGTTTGATATTTGGGCACAAAGCAAACTGGAACAGCTTTTTTGGTTAGCCATATAACAAGGCCTATTGTCAAATGGCTCATGTTAATCTTGAGTCATAAAATTAAGTAAATGCGGGCAGTTTTTCTTCTGGGGTGCACATACAGTTTGCGTACTGCATATGTATGGTTTTCAAGCAGGAAATCTTTAGGAAACTGCCTCAGTAGGGTCAGGAATACTGCTGTAATTACTTGAGAGATAAAGATGGAAAAAATGCTTTGTAATTCTGCTAAAAGTTGGGGTGCTTCTGGAGGTTTTATAGCTGAATAAGGGAGGACAGCGTGCTTCCTAGTAGTGGTTCATGAGTGAGGAGGCCTGGTGAGTGTACAAAACCTGGCTTATATGACTGTTCCTACATTTGTGTGCTGTTAATTCATGCCGGTTTCAGCTCAGTTCGTACTGGTTTAAATATGTGCTTTGTTCTAGTTTGCCTGAAATTACACCTCATTCTCCCAGTGTAATGGTGAATGAGGCTGGGTGCGAGCTCTGCTCTGGCAGAGAGGTTCTTAGCGAAGAAACTGTTCTTGCCATTAGAAAATCAAATGTTCTGAATGAGAGCAGGGGGAGGAGAGTTCCTCAGCATGCTCTCTGTGTGTGCACGTGTGTACATGCATGCACGCTCACACCCCAGGTGGTATGCAGGGTCTGTGCAGTTATAGGGAAATGTTTCCTTTATGTGCTCTCCCATGCACATATGTCTATTCCCAGTGTTTCTGCTGTCATCTGTGCTGGTACCAGGTTTCATTCAGCTCAGGAACATCTGAGAGCAAGTTTAAAAGTGTTACCGAATATAACGTTATAAGCTTTCCCCAGCTGAAACGACAGCAGTTTAATATTACAGTTTTAAAAGGCTAGTTTGGATGATGATGCAGTACAATGGATAAAACCAATTTACATTAAGTATGTGAGTAGTAAAATTGATTTGCAGTTTAATATGCTACAAATTCGGTCTTCAAAAGAGAACAGGGAAAAAATCCTGTATTTTGTGTGCTGGTTCAGGTACCCTTCAGTTTTCTGGTTAAAAGTGTATCGATTTCTCCTATTTCTTTTTAAGATAAAGTACATATTTTACAGATTCTCTCTCTCCCAGGTTTCTTCTTTGTTTTCTCACACTGTGTCTGAAATCAAATCCCTCTAATTTGTTAGTGGGGATTAATAGATCTTTATGCTCAGAACCTAAGGAGATAAAGCAACAGAAACCTGTGAGTGGTGTCCAAGGAAAGGAACAAAAATGTTTACTTGAAATGACAAACCAGATTGTTATTCCTTGAAGTTGCCTAGAATAGGAGGTGGGTGTTTCATCCTGGAGCTGCTGCACGGGCTAGGAGTTCTCACAGGCGCCCTTAAACATTCCTGCTGCAGAAATAACAATTCATTTCTCTTGTTGAGTGCCTACATTGTCTTGTAGCGTTTTGCTGGAGCTGTTCTACTGACCTGAAGTTGCTGTTTGGCAGCAGAGCTGGAGCTGGTACTGCAAGCATCTGATTCAGTTTACGAGGAGGTCAGTATTCCTGGCCCAGGTACTTGGTGCTGTTTTGGGTTGATTTTTCTTCAGCAGTGTGTTGAGGATTTACAGGCACAGCGCAGGGGAATTTGAGCACTTGAATCCTGAAGGTATGTTTTGAAAACCTAGCCGCAGGTAATTTCAAGTGAAAGCCCTCCAAATAGGTGCTTATGAATTGCAGTGTTTGTATTTTTCTTTGTCCAAGCTAGTAGTCTACATGAATAGTATGTTAGATGTGGTCTTAAAAGAAGTTTGGGTCTTTTCTGGTGGCTGATATGTGTGTCTTGGAGCTTTTGTCGCTCCTAACAATCGTCCTGAAGCCTTCTGCCTCACTGCCCCATCAAGTAGTGTCAAATCTCAGATGAGCATCTGTGTTCTAGGGGGAGAGGTGGTAGTTTGAGGCAGGGTTTTGTTGCTTGCTTGACCTGTGTAACACCTCTTTTCTAATCATGACTTTGCATTTATTTTTACTGTAAACAACGTACATTTCTTTAAACAATTTGGGATTTTTAGGCTGACTCCTATAGGTAAAGGCACCATTTGCTGTTGTATACAATGGGCAAAAGAAGTTACAGTTCAGCCATTTGTTTACTTTTAAAATAACATTGAGAGGGTTTAGTCAGTAAGTCTGAGACAAAGGAGCATGTCAAATGTTTAAAACACGTTGTTGCTTAGATAACTTGAGTTTATTTCTTTATAAAGAAATCTTTACAAAGTCAACCTCTTGTCTTTGTAAAGTCTTTGTTTATAAAGTCTACTTTTTTTCCCCTCTTTTTAAATTAATGCTTAACCTGGGACCGTAACAACAAAACACAGAATTGCTCTGTTGGTGTGGAAGCAGCAGGAACTAATTCAGCTGCTGAATTTGCTCTCGAGTTCAGATTAATTAATATGTGATGTAAGTCCCTCTGAGATCATTGTGTGCCCAAATGGATGCCGTTTCTCTTCCATATATGTGTCGCTATCAGATTAGTTTTATTCCCTGTATAGTTTCAGAAGTAATTTTGTTCATTCTCTGTGTTGTAGAGAGCTCATAACAATATCAAAGACAAATCATGATTACAAAATTGGGAAGATTTTCTTTTCTTTATTCTTTCTAACACATGCTCTGAGCAAAGAAGTTTGTAAACTTTTTATGTACGTGGCAACTAGAAATGGATGTGTGTGCAGTTCTGAGAGATGGAACAGTTACAGATGTTCTCCAAAGCAGTGGGTAATTCCTTGGCAATTCATCAAGAAAGAACACGCAACCTAGGGGAAACCAGGCTTCTTGTAAAGGGAACATTCTCAGCTCCAGGTGTATAAATCAAAGACTTCGTGTATACCAGGCTCTAGTTTGGTGGGCCAGGAAATAAAACCAGTTCTGTGTAGAAAAGATCAAATCATATAGTTCCTATAAAACTTTGCAGAGTGTTATTTTCGTGTAACGGGAGACTCCATGACAGCTTTCTCCTGAGGGAAGGGAAGCGTTTCTTCATGTTATTTATTTTATTTCTTTTTCAAGTCTCATGTTTCTTCAGTAATAATATAAAAAAATTCTTGAAATCATCCTTGAGTCTTCTGGCTTGTAACACAGCAGTGCAAAATGATTTGCTTATCTGAAACTGTGGCAACAAAGGAATGCAGCAGGCATAGAGGCCGCAGTGCCAACTTACCAGTCATCCTTCTGCCAAACAAGGATCAGGCAGATTTGCATCTTAATTCTTTTCTAATGTGTTTTCAGTAGGCACATCGACTGAACTGTCTTAAGAGAGGCTTAATGGATGAATGTTTTCATTTGCTTAGAGTGCAACGTTTAGAACGACTTTATAATAGTACTTGGAGATCACAACAGCTTATAAGTATCAGGTAGATTGCATAGAAATCATGTGACTGCAAAACACCATGAGTGTGGCATAGCTGAAGTTGCAAAGAAGGAAAGAAAAATCTCCGTAGGCCTCTTAGATTCAGGACTTTCATGTATTGGGAATAGGAGCTTGGCTTGAGCATGGTGTTCCATATTCCCCTGTCCTTTGAAGTTGCAGGGGTTAGTGTTGTCTTTCATCTGTGTTACTTATTTCATCTGCTCTTCCTCTGTCCTCCATGAATTTGCACTTGTGTTATGAGAATAATACAACTTCATGAGAAGTCCTTTCTGAATGCAGTCTGCAAAGACATCACAAGACTGAATGCTGATCTGTTCAGTAGGAATTATAGCGTTGGATGCTCTCGGCGGTCATCTCCGAGCACACCGAGGGTCCTAGATGATACTGATTTACTAATACTCTGCTGCAGTTTGTGGTTCAGTGTGCACAACTGTTTCTTGTGAATATAAAAGTTAGGGATTAATTATTTTACCCTGTGTACAAGCATTTCCAAGAAGGGAACAAAACTAAAAATAATGGGGAAGACAAATAATACTGCTACACATACTTTTGAATGGTTGCTTTCCCCTTTTTCAGTCCTTACCCTCCCATAGAGTAGTAGCGTTTTTCCACACCAAAAATGATTTCTGAAGATTATTCTGTGTGGGAGTTTTATTTATATTTGTCTAACTTTGAGGAGTGAAAAAAAATCATGTTTGTGTATACTGTTTTTAAAGTATGATGTGAGCTAAATCTGGATTAATCTCCATAAACTAAAACTGGATTAATTTTTCAGACAGAGATTTGTGGACTGTGGGGGGGTGTGTGTTATACAGTATGTAGAAACCACAGCTTACATCTCTGTGCAGTGTCTTGCTTTCTTCCAGCAGCAAGTATGAATTCCTACTTTTAATCTGCTCTACAGAATTTATCTTAATATGTAATTTCATTTTTAGTTTCAAGGTATATATTATTAGCATTTATATGATACGTACATCTATAGAATGAGTAAGAGAATTAATTAAACCTTAGGTTTGGAACGCTATGTTCAAATACAGGTCCAATGAGACCTTCCTTTTTGAGTTTGATAACCTTAATAAAACTTAAAAGATCCTGACAGATCTGAGCCTAGCACTATTGGAATAATATTAAAGATTCTGTGGTAGAGCTTAAAACAGGACTTCATTCAGCATTCTTATTGAAGTTCATCTCTTTTGAAAACTACTCTCTATTCTTCTGATGCTGCTTCCCAGAGACGGCTGCATGTGGTTTGTGATAAACTTGAGGGACTATGATCGTATGGGCATGTTTATTTTTGTGTCATCCATTTAGTGACACTTAGTAAAGTCACTGCACCACAAATAATAGGAAAAGGCAGAAGAAAAGTATGGATATGCTCATCACCATTACTGCAGTACCAAATATTTTCAAGGAGAGTAACTGAGAAGGATAACTAGATGGTTTTGCTGTTATACGTGTTTGATTTCTCAAAGGGACAAAACATTCTTTTCTGGATTATCTCAGGCTTTATTCTGTTTTCCCCCACTGCATCTCCTTTAGTGGAGCAGTTCTCTAGCAGTAGAGGTGGTCATGACGGGATGCGCTTTAGAGGAGAGAAACAAAAGTCAGCAGGAGGTCTGGTAGCTGGGTGGGTTTGGGGCAGCTCCTTATCTTTGGGATATCTTTGGAGTTCAGCTGTTTTATTTCTAAGGATTGATTCAATCATCACTTCCAGACTGCAGCCGAGTAAACCCACTGCTGCTGTCATGTACTCCAAAAGCTGCTTTCAGTTTCACCCTCCACTATTGTCTCAAAGCTCTCTGAAAGGACCCGCTGCCTCCAGAGTGAATCTTTCAGTGCTTCTCAGTTTCTCTTCATTGATTCTGGTTTGCAGTCATCTAAATTTGTGTGGAGGGCAAAGCTGCCATAACCTAGCAGTGTTTCAATGCATGACCCTTCACAAAAGCTCTTACACTGCCATTAGATTTGGTTCTGTATAGAAGTTTTTGCAGTGTAAACTCATTAATTGTCCTGATTTATATAAAAAGTAAGGGCGTAAAAGGAGGGTAAATGGTTGAGAATAAAAACATACAGTTTAGTTTAATGTGTGCTTTGCTTGCTTAGCCATCTGAGAAGCAGGCCATAGTTTTATATACCTTGCATTACCATTTTTAATGACTTTGTAAGCAAAACACTACGTGGTGCAGAAATAAGCGATTTACAGCTCTCAGAAAGCTTGATATTTGGTAATTCTGTAGAAAATTGCAAGCACATAGTAATAATTAAATGTAAGAGATTTTCTCCTTAGCTACTGAAATCTTTTGGTATAAAACATCTTTTCAAACTACTGCTTAAATGCCTAGAAAAATCTGTAATAAAATAGGTGTCGAAGTAGGAGATACTTGAAGTAGTTGTTGCTCTAATATAAGTTAATTGGACTGTGGCTCCCAGACTGAGCTGCTGTTTTGTGACTGCTCAGAATTAACTTCAATTTCAGGCATGTAACTGGTATCTCTTCATGTGTTAAAAATGTGCATTGGTTCTTGGTTATAAAATCAAAGCCACATGTTAGGAAGATAATCCTGGGTGAAATATTGATTCATCCATTGTTAGTTGATTTTGAACCTGAAAAAAAATCCTTGAGAAGCGTTGGTTGTGTAGATAAAATGTCAGCTAACTTAGCTTTTGTGAGTGTTGTGTTTTATTCCACTATTGCTTTTTCTTGCCAAATACCTGTTCGAGCTGGAGATGTTAAAGGCCGGGTTGGATGAAGCCTTGGGTGGTATGGTTTAATGTGAGGTGGCCCTGCCCATGGCAGGGGGGTTGGAACTGGATGATCTTAAGGTCCTTTCCAACCCTAACTATTCTGATTCTATGTTCTATGTGTGCAGCATGCCTATGAAGTAGGAGAGCTAGTCTCTCTCTCTCTGTTGTTTTTAATGTTAGCATGTTTGCCGCTGCTGCTTGCATTTTTTACTGTACATCTTTTATAACAGAAGTTGAAGGGAGGATGGGAACCTCACCTCTTTTAAATGTTAATAAAATAAATTCAAGTAAGCTAGTCAGGACTTTGCTGAGTCGGAGAAGGTTCAGTTCCTTCCTTTGATACTGTTCAAGCGATGAGAGCAACGTGAAGTATTAAGTTCTCTTACTCTGTGGTAGATCTGTGGTAGCAGTCAGAAAAGCTGTCATTGCCTACATTAAATAAAAGGCTACTACTTGTAGATGAGGAAAGGGTGCAGGGGGTGAAGAGTAACAGGAGAGCCCAGTCAGGCTGCCAGATTGTACCGTCTATTCACTTGTAGGGTGTTTCAGCTGTGCTTGATATATAGATGTTGCTTGGATGCTCGTAGGATCCTGTCTGTTGTAGGAGTAACAGTTTTTCTCATTGCTGGATTAAGCAGAGAACGTTCAGTTTTGTCCTGAAGTGGAAGAAACTTCATTGGAGTGCTTCAAAAATACCTGGCAGTGTTTCAGGTTTATTGTTGGGACTGTTCATGGTATTTAAAGCCACTGATTTTCTTTTAAAATGATCCAAGAAGAAAATGGGAACAAATTGAAGGTCAGGGTTCAGGCTTAACTTGGGTTTCATTAGGTTTGGGGGAAAAATATGGATTAGGTTAACCAACAGTCTTAAAGAAGTTTTAACAGCAAAGCAGTAATTGCATGGTTGTTTTTTTTTCCCAGCGCTTCTTCAGGTATATGGAAAATTATGCTCAATTCTATTATTTCAATTCTGGACACAATTCCATCTATTTTTTTATTATTTTTTAATTATTTTTTTAATGACAGTTGAAGAAAAATGACCAAATTACCCAGAAATAGTCACATCTCCATGGCTCAGTACAAATTCCTATTTGAGAATGCTATGGTTTTTTATTCTCTTGTCTTTACTGGATCCCACTGCATCTTTATCTTCAACAGTCAGCAACTTTAGTAGCATGCACACTTGTATGTATGTTTAATTTTTAGAGAGAGAGCCTTTTGCCTTGATGGGGGGGGGGGAATAATTTTGTAATGGGATAAATTTCTGAAACAACCCAAAAGAGAAACTGTGTAGGCTCCTGGGAAAAGTTAAAATGCAACATATTTGACAGAACCACAAGCAACAGATTGGATAGGGTCAGAGAACTAGAAATGGAAACAGTCCAGAACTCTCACTTTGCAATATTACACAGACATTGTGGAGATCTATAGCATTCCCCAGAGAGCCTTACTTAAAGGGGGCTTGCCTGGGCAGTTAACAAGGTCATGCTTGTGCATGAATCATTTTCATCTTTATTACCAGTAAGGAAAAAACACTGCATCTAAAAAAAAAGGGGGGGGGGGGGGGGGATGAGGGAAGAGGGATGGACATGGGCAATGACAACAAAACTAATCCCAAACAAACAGAACACCAAACCCACACACTCAGAACTTTTCTTCTCCAATACCAAGGTAACTTTTCTTCCCCTTCTGTCCTTGAAGTCTCTGGAGTAAAGGAACTATTGCTGTTACGCTGGTCAGGCAGATCTTTGGGAACTGCTTTTTTACACTTTTAGTGAAAAATTGAAATACGTAGTTCCCATTTCTGATCACCTTTTATAATAATTTTTTGGGGGGTTATCACAGGAGAGAGAGTTTTGAAACAAACTTTGATAGGACGAGGTTTTGATTATAGGGCTGTCCAAGGCAGAGATTTCTGCAAGTTGTGTGGGATAGCGCTTATGGAAATTGTAGGCCAACCAGAGATGGAGGAACGAGGACTAAGAGTACCCAAAACTTAGATGCATTCCTGAAGAAGCCTGTCCTGCCTGCCTCCACGCTCCTTACAGAAGACAGATTTTTCATGGCACTTCCCCCAGGTGTGAAATTATTCCTCCTTCTTCTGTAGGCTGCACATAGGAGGATTATGGGTGGTCAGCATTTTTAAAACTGGTTGGAAATGGAGACAAAACATGTACTGAAGGCCAGATAGATCTGCTGCAAGACCTACCTCTGCCTTCTCTGTGTGGAATTAGAATTGCAAAGCTTCGTGCTGTAAAACCCAAATGGAGATCTTGCGTAAATTGAGTGGTAAGGTTCCTTGCCTTTTGTAAAGAGGTGCACCATAGCAGAAGTATGTGCAGGATTATCAGTAGGCTACAATAATGATTGATTGCTCCTAGTCAATTTTGCAGTTAAAATAAAACTATTAACGTGGCACCATGCCTAGAACCCAAAAACTCCAGTGTAGATAATGGTAAAGAGATCAGGCTCTAATTGCAGAAATGTGGTAAGGAGAGCCTGAACTTTTTAGAATTTGAACTCTAAATAAGACTAATTATAGGAGGTGGAATAGGCACATGGAGGGTGAATGAAGTATATTGCCCAGGCTAACCCAGCAGGTCAATAGCAGAGCTCACAGTAGGATTTCTGAAAGCATTCAGACTTTGGAGAAGATTCTTTATAGGGAGAAACTCTGAGCTCACTGCTTTGCTTTAAATAAAAGGAACAATGGGAGGTTACTTAATTTGGGTCTGTAAAAAAATAAAACGGGCTTTTCAATCTGAGAAGGGTAAAACAAGAACTGAGGGCTGGCCAGATAGATTAAAATGAACAGCAAAGCAGGTATTTATTTTCCCATTAAAAATGATAAACTAATGAAACTGGTTAGCAAGTGATATAGTAGATTCTTAATACCTACAATTTAATTTCCAGAAAAGGCTGTTACATGGAAGACAGGCTTTAGCTTTGCTCTACTTACTTGGCTTGACAGAAGAGAGTAGGCAGCATGCAGTGCCTTCCATTACCAGAACTGGGTGGTTCTTATCTCTTAAGATCTAAACGAACAAGAATTCTTCAGTTATCTTGAGTCGGGCCCCAGGAGCCCTGACTATTTGACTGCATAAAATGTCAGCTAAGGTTTTCCAAATACATTACCCAAAACTGAATACTCTTGTATTTAAAAGGATATTAAAAAAAAAAAAAAAAAGTTTGAATTATAATCAGTTTTCTCAAAGAACAAAATCTGAGTGCACGTGTAAATGGCTCTGCACTTCCTGTTTCATCATGGACTAAAAATGGAACAACCAAAAAGCTACAATACAAGGCAGGCAAAGTGTCAGGGAGGAACTTTTTGTTGATTTTCTTTTCTTTTTTTTTTCCCCTTTAAATCCAGGAAATACTGGAAAACTTGCACGGATGTCTGAAAGAGTGAGATTTTAAAAGGTTAACCCAACATCTTTCATGTCGAACCCTTATCTAATACGTGAGAACTCCCCATACGATTCCGTTTAAAGCACTGCAGTAAATGGAAGTAAATGCTAAGGTAGGACGGCATACCTCAGAATGTGTTTGTTCTTAGGGAGTTTTGGAGATGTAGCTATTCCTGGTGTGCCACTCCTGGCTGGTGGCCTCTGCCGTCTAACTTTTCAGGAACAGTAATAATAGTAGTGGCTATTTTTGCCATTTCCTTTTCTGTAATCTCTGTGTTCAAGATGTTACGTTGTAGTCTCTCTCTTTCATGGAATATAGGTTGCCTGGCAGTGTGTATCGAGCTACTCAATTTTATTTCACTTGGTTTTCCTTTTTACATTTAGATACGGGTAGCATGGACTATACCAGTTCTTTGTTTAGTTTTTCTTTTCACACAGTGTTTTGTAGTTGACATCTGAATAGTCTTGGAGTTGCTTTGGGTTTGTTATGGCTAAAGCTGCAGAGGAAGTCCAAGTGAATCACATATAATTGTAGTCCTCAGGATAGCCATTTTGTTAACAGAATTAGCTTCATTAATCTTTCTATGCTGATAATTAAACAGAGGATAAAATATCAGCAGGGCAAGACGAAAAGTACGCAAAAAAAATCACAAACCAACCCAACAGTATTAAATAGTATCTGAAGATCTTGTACTTTCTAAAGGGGGAAAAAATATAGAACTAAAGAAAGATGTTCCAATGATGTTTTCTTCTGGAAATAAAAGTGCTGGCAATTTTTTAGAAGGCGACATAAGAGAGCATTGGGGGCTACATTTTCTGCTAAATTTTTGGGTTAATTTCTGCCAATTCTGGGTATTTAATGAATAAAATAAAATTCAAAGCCTTAAAAAGTTTTGGTGCTATTCTTGAATTTACTTTTTTTTCAGGGATTGAATTGTTGAACGTATCTAATATAAATAATTTTATGTGATTGAAACTGCCACATTTACTGGCAAAATGTTTATCTGATACAAGGTTTTAGAAATAACCTTTTCCTTTGGGAAACGAGAATGATCTTGCTGTTTAGATAGCAGACTGAGAGCTGAGATATCATCCAGTTCCCAGTCTGTTACAGACCTCCTTACTTAAAACCTCATGTAGGTGTGATGGACAAGGGATGTCAGGGGGCTCACAGGAGTGGAAGCAGAGGCAGCCTCATCCTGTGTGTGCTCTGTGTGTGTGCTCAAGATAGAAAGGGACTAATATATCTGCACAGCAGCCAGTGTCTGTAAATTACTGCTGGCGGTTGAGTGTGTCACCTAGTTTGAAGGCAGAATTAAGTCTTTCATTCTTAACTGAACAAACATTCAGAAAGCTGATGTTTGGTTTTTTAAGCAAAGATACCTTTGCAAGTTATTTTCTTCATTCTGTTTTCGTTAAAACTTAACTTTTAGTGTAACTTGAACAAAGGCTCTGAATTGATTCAATTCTTGGCAGGCTGTAAGGAGGAGAGCTATTTCCAGGAAGGATACTTTTGTTTAACTACTTGATGCCAATTCTATTTTACTATTGTGATTTGTATATCATGCAATGTTTGTTTATTGTATTGGCAGTGTTTGTTGTAAAGCAGCTCAGGTTCCAGATACATACGTGAAAGGACATAGAGAATATTTGTGTAGAACATGCTTTTTCCTTCCATCTTCATAACCCAGATTGTTTATTTATATTTCTTGGAGCTTGTGTGTTCATGCTTTCATCTTGGCCCTTGCAGAAGAGTTATTCTTTTTTTAACTGGGAAATAAATATTTTTGTGGTATTTTTTTTTCAGTCTTCTCCCCTTTCTGTAACCAAATCTAGATAATTCTATAAGTGGCTTCCTTTTTGCTTGTATTTCCAGTTTCTTTCCTCAAAAATATGTCTGAACCTGAATGAGAAAGTAGAAGACCCATTTTTTTTTTTAATTGCATTGAAGTTACTAAAAGTGAGGCAATACAAAGATATCTAAACTGAGATACCTTGTTTTTAAAAAGGACAGGCTTGGAGTTCCCTGGGTGAATAATGAAACTTCCTAAATTATGTGGGTTTTGGTGTCTTGATTTAAAAACTGTTCCGAACTTTATTACCTTTAAAAAGCTTAGCCCTTATGGTAGGGAGAAAGAACCCTGGTCTTTCGATACAGCAGGAGAGCTGAAATAGGAATGAGAAGCATTCTAAGATTTAAAATCAAGGTTAAAAGAAGTGTAGAGTATGGCTCTGTTCACAAAATAATTACAGCATTTTTAGAGTAATTTTAGCAGAATTTTGTGCTTAAAATACTATTTTACTTCTTTTTGTTTGCTTGTGACAGCTTCGTGTCACATCGGAGACATATAATTTTCGTCTCTGCGTGTTCTGTGATTGTCGCTCTTCCCTAGGTCCTTGTTCTTCTTGTTCACTCATGGCTTTTAATTGAATATATATTGGTCCATGTATTATATTATTTCATCAGCTTTCTTAAGTTCTGCCTACCTGAAGTAGTGTGTTTTGCTTCTTGCCTGGTAGTAGTAGCAGTTTGTGGAGCTGCTCCTCTTTGGCATCTCAGAGCAGCTTGACCATCTGGGTGGTGAAGAGTTGGGCGCTGTGATGTTCTTTGGCCTTGGGTGCTGAGTTGAGACGCGAAACAAAAACTCAAAAGTCAGCCAGGATGTGTGGTGACTCAGTGATGTTCTGCAGGGCTGACAGGTTATCAGCCAAAATTTCACAAAGGCTACACCAAGGTAAAGTGCAAAATAAACCGGAGATTTTGTTGTGTTAAAAGACCAGTTTTGACAGGAAGAGGAGCAGCTTGGGTGCTGCAGAATTTTCAGGTAAGCCTTGATAGCTTCTAGAGATGATTCCTGAAATCAGATTCTGTTTGTTTTCCGGAAATCTGGGCAAAAGTGGTAACTCATAGACAGTTACTGAGATCAAAGATGCTTCTGGGCACACCTCCAGCACTACCTTAATTGCATATTCTGTAGTTTCTAGCCACTTTAGTTAGGTGGTGTGAGGGAAGGGAATCTCATTCATATATAAATCAAATTGGCAAAATAGATGAGTAAGAATTTACCAGTCAGAGCTTTTCTTCTCTCTGCTGGTGAACTCTGGCTTGCAGCTGATGCTGGTGTCACACATCGACAAGCTACTTAAAAGTTTCAGCGAGTCATTGAAGTGCAGTTTGCCCATTGGCAGCATATTGAATCAAGCTGTCTCCTTCCTAATGGAGGATTCATTTCTACTGTGAATAGAAATGGAGAGTGCATTTAATGTGGTTGACTTTCAGATAAGAAAGGCCTTTCTCCTTTCTTCACAGGGAGCAGAGCTGAACGCAAAGTCATAAACAGTAGTTGTAATTTTTTCTTTTTTAAATTGGAACAAAACCTAGATGTGAGTTTTGTTGCTAACTGGAGCAAAGCCAGCACAGCTTTACTTACAACTGAACATGAACTAGAACTGAACCGAAGTGGATTCAGTTCCCTGCTGCTTTCTTCTAACTGGCTGATTGATTATTTTAAGTCCAGTAGGAGCTCTCTCAGAAGTTACTGCAAGGCATTGCACAGTAGTATTTGGAAGACTTAAACGTGAATCTCTTGTGAGAAGGGTCTGAGATCACTGCTAAAGAGTCTGTCTAGTTCATGCTGAGGTTTTGTGTAAGGTATATTTATTTTCTTCCCTCTGAGGCAGTAAACCCAAGATGTCAACAATGTTCTTAAAATACAAGTGGTTAATAGGCAAGTAGCAGAATCTTTTTTAGAGAGAGCTAGAATAGGGTTAACAGTCAAAAAACTGAAGGGCAACTTCATGTAATCTGAATATCACCATTTCCTAGCCTCTAGAGATTATTTTACCACACTTAGGAAGGATTTGAATTTATGCCACTTCAGTCTTGGACCTTATGACTGTTAATCTCCCTGATTTTTGAGGTATAAAACTCAGCACAGCTATTTTCTTTATTCTTAGTGTGGCTATTTCCTATTGTACACAGTTCTGAGTTTCTCAGAGTACACCTGGAAGAAGGACAGGGAAAGAAAGGAGTGTTTTAACCATAAAGGGAAGAAAAATACCATATGCTTTACAGGAAACAGACCATGTTGCTTTGCTATCTTAATCTGTAAGATTTTACACAGTCTTACTTAAGGGAAGTAAGGAAATACAGAAATTACTTAAGGGAATAAGGAAAAATATATGCAATGTACCAAAATGGTTGCATATCACCAGGAAAAGTACTAGACAATCTTAAGGTTCTCTGCTTATCCATGTACTAACTGTTATGCAGATACCTATTTCATGGTGGTTGTCCAGCATGTTGTAAAGATGGCTAATTAAATTAGGAGAAACTCCAAATATCTGTATGGTTAAATCGTCACATTCAGGTGATTTCTGAGGCCAAAAAAATGTGCCATGTAGGACTTGGGCTTAGGCATTTGTGCAAGCAGTTATCTGCAATTCATAGAATCATAGAATAGTTAGGGTTGGAAAGGACCTTAAGATCATCCGGTTCCAACCCCTCTGCTGTGATTAGGGACACCTCACACTAAACCACGTCCCACAAGGCCCTGTCCACTCTGGCCTTGAACTGCCAGGGATGGAGCATTCGCAGCTTCCTTGGGCAACCTGTGCCATGGCCTCACCACCCTCACAGTAAAGAACTTCATCCTTATATCTAACATAAGCTTCCCCTGTTTAAGTTTGAACCCATTACCCCTTGTTTTATCACTCCAGTCCCTGATTAAGAGTCCCTAATGAAATTGTACTGTAGTAAAATAATTTGACAGCATTTATCAGTTTTTGACATGTAGCAGTCAGCTAACCATGATGTGCTTGCAGTCCTGATTCTTTATTCAGTGTTTTATTCCTAGCTATGTAAGTAACTCCCTCCCTTCTGGTTGCAGTTCTGTAGCATGACATTTAAAAATGTCCATAACCCAAGACAATAATTGTGTTTAAAATATTTTTTGACAGCTAAATATTTCCCTATGGTTTAGAGAGTGCCACTGCACTAGTGCATTAAAGACTACATTTTGAAAAGCCTTGTGATGAAATTACAGGTCAGCTCTTACTGCACAATGCAGCTCCTTTATTCTTAAATCAAATAACCATCTGCTTGGGAAAGTGCTCTGAACTATTTCTTTTCTTTCTTGAAATACATTTAGCAGCTGTTTCAAGTGAATGGCTTTATGCTGACTTTTGTTTTGTAGGTGGTTTTACTGTACTTTCTCTTGAAGTCGAGCGGTGTGCAGCCAAACCCAACTCTCATGCATTGTACTTCACATTATCACTGGGCTTGTGTAGGTTCTTTGTGAAAATGTACTGTGTAACTTTGCCTTATTCCCCTGCCTTCACAAAACGTACTAATAGAAGACATTTACATCATCGGAATAACTCTACTGGATTAAATAAACGAACAAACCAGCGCACATACATGTGTCTGAAAGACTCATACTGGAACAAGTCTCCTTTGACCTGTTCAGAGACAGAATGCTCTGAATGGAGAGCCTAGGCAACCTCATCTGTTAAGGTTATTGACTTTTTTCCCACTCATTAAAAAATTTCTCTTGCTGACTTATTTCCCTCTCTCATGAGTTCAGATTCAAGGTATTTAGAAACCTTAACCAGTTTGGGCATGTAACTCTTAAGTACCTTGATAATAGTACCTTGGGCCATACATACACTCACCACCCAAATCTTTCAAGATAGTAACGACAGTATCTTCCTCCCTTCAGATAAGAAACTTGGTTTTGTGCAATGATGCTTCTGCTGTCACACTACTTGATGCTTTTGAAGCCATTTATACTGTTGTGTTGCATGCATATAGCCTTCTGTCCAAGTTAACTCTCTGGATTCTACCAGAAAATGATCTGTGCACACCCTAGTCCCAGTACAGTGGTCCATAAAACTTGTTCTTCCTTGTAATACACAAAACGAGTGTGTGACTACTCAGTGTGCACATGTGCACGTTTGTGCCCAAACACACATGTGTTTGTGTGTCACCATGCATTGAGGAATGTTTCTCTGTTGGTGCCTGAGAGTCCTTAGGTGCAGTAGATTGTGGCAGATCAAAGTCATATCACATTTGATTCGGGACATTACAATTGAATATTGGTATATGCTGTGTTAAGTAATGGAAAGATCCTTGCTTTAGAATTGATTTCTGAATACTGTGGTTATTTCAGCTGAATATTGGTTTTCCCTGGATGCTTCTGTTCTGTATTATGTCTGTGCATGTGTCTGGCACTGGAAAGTGTTTGATCTTTTCTGTAGGACATGCAAGATGTTTGATGTCTTTTTGTTGACTTTTGAGTACGAGTAAATAAATGATAGAATCCCCTGCGGCCAAAATTTCTTAACTTTCATGTATATCATTGTGGTCCATTACAATGTGGCAAGCTGTGTTACATTTCTCTGTAATTATAATAATCAAGTATGTAACATTCATAATGAAAGGCAGATTTGTGAACTTTGTGGCTCTGAACTTCACTGGCTCTGAAAGGGACCTGCTTTCTTTGGCCAGAAGAGCAAGAGGCTGGGGGGGGGGTGGGCAATCATGGAGGTAAACAGACATTATAGGGAAGTTTTTACAACATGTTTTTTTGGGGGGGGATTTTTTTAGAAGTCAAGTTTACTTCATGTGGATAATGATGCAACATGTGAAATCTGTTGATTTTCACATAATATTATTAAATAGAATTGTCTCAGCTACTTTTCTGGCCTTATGGAGCCTATTGCAAAGCTCTCCGTTTTAGGTGAGCTTCCTAGAGATATGGGAGTGAATGCTGGGGTAAGTGTGCAAGTTTAATCTTACCTCTGTCTGTTGCTTTGGTCAAGAGTTTGCTTCTGTTCTAATAATGGTGGTCTTCTGAAAGTTCTAAATAACTTGGTCTGCAGTCATTTTGACTATATTGAAGAGTGTCACTATTGATGTTTTATTTTCTCTTGCATAAGGTAAAATAAGTACTCTATCAGCTATTTAAATTGAAGCAGAAAAATCTTGTGGTCAACAACAAAAGACCAGCACAAACCTTGTCTCCAGTCATTTTGTAATGGATTACAACTGTTCTTATTTTTCCTATGTGTTTTCCTAAAAGTAATATTTTATCAGAATTGGATAAGTAAATGGCCCTCAGAAGAGCAGCTGTCACCCTCCTGCCCCAAGCATTTGCAGATTTCAGCTCTTTAAACACAGTCTTTTCCCTCCTCCTTTCAGAGAAGCGTGTTCAAAGAGAAACTTGCTGTTACACTGCACTCGGTAAAGGTTAATACATACTGACTTCTCAAGCTCTACATGATTCAAATAACCATCAGCACTAACAAATCATGTGCTTGGAGGTTTATGCTTTAATCTATTCAAATATCAGATAATCCTAGAACATCACAACAAGAGGTGCAAAGCAGGTTTTAGGACTTAATTCTTTCTGTTTCTGTGGCTTACATAGTCCATTTGGTTTATACTGTTGCCAAAATCCTAAACAGCTTTGTGGTTGATGGGGTTTTGCCCTGTTTCATATCTTATCTAGCTAAGGAACATCAGCGTAAAACTTGCTCAGCCTTTATGCTGTTAGAAACATTTGTCTAGTCATTGTTTATTTGAGATCTGAGTTTTATGTCAGTGACTATCCTTAAATTTCTCTTGACAAGTTGGTGTTGGAATGAATATAGTGCACCTAATCTTAGGTGACGTTCTTGTCTTGGAACATAGGTGTCTGATGGACTCTGTTATGATCAAGTGAAGGACGATGGCAATGCGGCACTAAGCCACTGAAGATAATAGTTTGTCATCTCAGTTTGCTCCGTAGAGCATGCAAAATCTCTGTGCTGATGCTATCAGCTGCAATGAAAACCCCACTCCCAAACATTGATGGAGTGATTCAGGCTGTACAGTAGTCAAGAATGTAAAATTTTCTTCATATTCAAATATGAACCATTGGTGCAACACAAATATAAGTATAGCATATTCTAATCTTCCTCATTCCTATAAGCTTAGAGAGAGTATGTGGTTCCCTTAGCAAAATCTTAGCCTAAGATTTTGAGAATTCTGAGTTTCATATTTAGGGGGATGGGAATTACATCTTACACCTGAGAGGAGGAGAATGGTGAGGTGCTGCATGAGCTTAGGACTCAGTTTTTCCGGAAAATGCTTAGGAGTTAAAAGCTTGCAAAACCCAAAATTTGAGGAGAAGCTGAACTATTTTCACAATCTGTTGCATAATTTCATTAAATCTGCATTACTCCAGAGTTGCCCAAGAATTGGGATGCTTTGGAAATGCTGCAAAGAAATATTCAAGCAATATTTTTGTTTTGTATTGTTTTTACTGAGAAGTATTGAGTGAATGGAAAAGAAAGGAAATTGCCTCCTAGATATGTACCCATCAAAGTTGTGTTTTGTCAGTTTTTGTTTTCTAAAGTACTTGGATGTCTCCAATATTGCAGGAAGACAGGATGTGTATCGCTTGACCAAGAGAAACTTAACTGAGACATAGGAGAAATGGTGTAGTGGGCAGTCTGGGCCTCCAGAGGCCAGAATTCAGTTCTTGTTTAACTGTAGACTTCTTGTATGGCTTTCTGGCAAGTCATTTAGTCTAGCTTGTGCCTTTGGGAGTATCTCATTTTACAGATGGGGAACTGTCTCAAAAGGGTGTTGAAAATGAAATCCATTAGTGACTGTGAAGCTATAAATGCCTTCAATATGCTGAAACTTGGCCTTGGTTTCAATATAGGTTTTTCCTCTGAAAGTATGTCTGGTTTTATGGATGGTTGCCTTTTGTTCCCTGAAACAGGCTGCTAATATGCTTTATTTATGCCTGGAGTTTTTCAAGATCTGTACTGCTTTCCAGCATTTTTGTACTCATCTCAGTGTGTTGCCACACAAGAATTATTTTAGCAATATAGAAGTTGTTTAAAGTACCTTTACAATTAATCTTGCTGGCATCTACTAAAACTCTGTATGTTAACAAAAGTCGCAGCAATAGCATGAGTCAGTAACAGGATAAAACTCTTTGGTGATCAGACATTTTGCTCAGTTATAGTTGTAACATCTTTTGCTGCATGTGGAGAATGTGGTGTGTATATTTTGTAATGTGCCTTGCTTACAGCAAAGCTGCTTTTGTACCGAGACCTCTGTCCCATCCCTAGTTTGCATCTTGCCTTGTTCTCTGTTGTGCTTTTGAACAGTCATGTCTTTCTAGATATCTTCTCATAGTGTTTCTCTGCTTGGCTGCATTCAGAGGGATGTATTTTGTCAGAGAAGGGTCAGAATCAGAACTACGTTGCATTCAAGGATGCCTGTTAGAATTTGGTCAGTCATTTTGTTTCTGGTTCCATATGCTTAAGGGCATTTCACATGTGGGCATTTGGTGAAAAATTAATGGAAGCTCTAGATTGCACAGTATGTATATTTGTTATGTATTTATAAAATGACATGGCAGAGTCTTCACATTCTAAGTGTAGTTTAATGTTCAGATTGAAAGAAAAGGCATATTGTTTATATTCTAGTAATTTGACTGTTCTGGGCATATTTATACCGTTGTGTTTCTAGGCATTGAATCAGAAATGTTTTATGAAAAATTAGAATTGAATCAGTCCTTTTCATTCAGTGCTTGGTTTGATACATGAAAGACCTTGGATGAAAAGGATTCCTGTTAGTGTAGGGGATTCTACTTTTTTTTGGGGTGTTCTTTTTATATGTAAGGTCAGCTGAGGCAGCTGAGCTGCCAGCTTCTGGCAAAAGTACTAATTCATGTGGCTGATGAATCTGTCAGCATTGGTACTCACTGAAATGAAATGTGGGTATTGTATAAATCTAACAATATGTCCATTTCATTGTTATTGGTGTTAGATTATTTTAAGAGGGATACATGCTTTCTTTGTAGAAGATACTCCCTTTTATGAGGAGTTTGTTCTGTTTTAGAGAATCAGCAAGAATTCTGAATCGAAATCAGCAAGCAGCATCTTTAATAAATTGCATATGAAACCAGCCCACTTGGCAGGTAATAGAAACTTGGTTTCCGTGCTCCAGTCTTTTTCCTAAGTTTCTTCCAGTGCTATTGGTACCTAAATGGGCAGAACGGAGATTTTGTGATGGTGGTCACCAGCTCTTCCAGATGCCCAATTCTGCCGCAGGGATGTTGTTGGGTTTTTGTATGTGTGTGTGCATACTGGGATTTGAACTGCATAGAGTACTTTAGTGAGAGCTTAGCCAAACAGTATAAAATGATACAAACAGAGCATTAGACATGCCTGTCTTTAGTACAGCCATCTGTTAAGTGCTGTAGCAGTTTCTCAAAAGCATCCCTCAATGTAGACATCAAAGTCTATTCATGCACCTGTGCCTCTGATCTTCAAATATTTTCCTTATTTCAGTGGGAGAGGAGCAGTATTTCAAGATCAGTAGCTTTATTTAATAACAAAAACAAACAAACAAACCCAAAACCCACCAAAACCAAGCAAACAAACAAAAATCCACAAAACAAACAGAAAACCAGCCTGAAACTCCCCCAGAAACCTCACGCTGCCAGTTGAGGAGTTGTTAAAAACGCCTTTACTTAACATTCAGCACTTTATTTATGGAAAACCTCTCAACCACGCTTTCGTTTTCCTCTCCTTTGAGTAACCCCTGCCCTTGCTAACACCTATTTCCTGCCTCCTCTTATTTACAATGCAGCAGCTGAGATCATTCGCTTGATCCGCTGCTCCGATGACATCAGCCGGACCTGTGAACTCTTCTACCGGCTCGCTCCCGAGCAGCACACAAGTGCTTTTGTGAGCTTCGCGGAGGGAGGACCTTGTGTCATCCTGATGCGTTCAGCAGCTGTGGCCCAAAAGAGAGAGGTGCCCGACTTGTAAAGGTCTTCTCAGGTGATGAGAGAAACATGGTGGCCCCATGAAGCTGCTAGCTGAATGTACACAGGCAAATCCTGGTATAGCCTGTACCTCTTTGCGCCCTCTTCTTTTGCTCATTTACTTGCTAATATGCAAAGATTGGTCTCCCAAATGATGAGTTTGAATCTCTTGCTGATCATCTTATTCAGGGCTAGTGCCTGACGTTGCTCATGGCTTTGCTGTTGGCTGACGTTGGTGAAGCAAGGCCCTGCTTCCCCTGTTGCAGCAGGGCTGCGTGCTGAGGGCGCAGGAGCGGGAGGTGGGCTGCGAGGGCACATAACCCGTTTCCCGCCAAAAGCCCTGGGTGCGGTTACCTCAGTGCCAGCCCACGGCGAGCGGAGCTCGGCTGGACGCTGGACATGAGGCACGCTCCCTTCTTTTCACCCTGCGTCCGTTTGGTGTGGTACCGACAGGAACCCATAGTGGTTTGGTACATGGCAGTCCTGATCTCATCAAGTCCCGTGTGAGTGTCAGGGTCCAGGGTGCACAAACACCCCCCAGCGTCCCTGCCTGGCTCCTGGGGCTCCGCCATCCTCCCCACAGCCCAGGGCGCCATGTCAGCCCCAGGGCTGCTGGTGCCTGACCCAGTGAAGGTGCAGCATGGCTGGGTTCCAGTCCCCCACAGCCTGGCCTGCCAAGCCAAGCATACCTGCTGGCCCATGTCCCAGCCCCTGGCCTGTCCCCATCCCCAAGGAGGTGCCTGATGTCCACGGTAGGGGCTGCCCTCGTGCCTCCATGACTGCCTGCTCTTGGCTGGAGAGGTGGGATGCAGGGCAGGCCTGGGCAGACAAGACCCCTTGAGGTACCCTGGAAGTGGTCATGACATTTCATCTCTGTGCTTTGCCTACTAAAATAGAATGAAAATATAGTATTAATGGATACTACGTTACTTGACTCACTCCCTGTAATCGCATGACAACTGCTATGTGTCAGTAAGAGCTATCGATTACATGGTGGTTTGATTATAGTTTAATTTTTTGAGATGGGTGGCTGCAAAATTAGTCTGTAATGTCTGGGGCACCCCAAGGATACTCAAATCCAGCCGTATTGGAACCTGTGGTAAAATGCAGGAGGGTTTATAATGGGCTCTTCATTGCAATGCCTAAACATTCAGGAGCTTGTTCCCGCAGCAGCTTGGCAGTGAGCACCTGTATTTCATGCTGAGTGAAAGTGATCTCCGCAAGAGTGAAGACTCCTTAAAATCTACCAGAATGGTGCAGAGTAAACAGATTTTGTATTTCAGATAAAGTGTGTAAAGGATGTATTTCTTTCTCCCTGTGGGAATACAAAAGGAGTATTATAAACACGTGTTACCCAGGCGTACGAGCTGTGTGTGTGTTCATTTCCCCCGTGGTGACCAGAGCTGATCTGCCTTGCTGGGATCTGAATAGGCCACAGTGTTGGTTTTCACATTTGCATATCTGGGCTTGGTATAAATTACAGTAAAAAAAGTTACTCAATACTACCACTTTTTAACTTCCTTCCTCGTCTCCCTGGAAGTAGTGGTGCAAATGTATGGTAGAACAGTGCTTTAAATATTGTATTGGAAAAATTCACTGGTTTCAAGCTTTAGAAGTGCTAAGGGTACACACTTCTTTTTTACTTCAGTGAAAGTACATGGTCCTCAACACACCTCTTTGCAAAAGGAGGCTCTGTTTGGTAGTGAACTGTAGACCTGTCCATATGTTCCATCTACACCTTGGCTTCATGAGTTTTGGAAACCTTTTGTTTCCTGCACGTGCAGTCACTTGCTTTGGGAGCCATTCTAAGTTTTTTTTCTAATTCTCTTCTTGATTACAGATTGACTTGGAGCCAGAAGGGAGAGTGTATGTCATCATAGACCTTTCAGGATCATCAGGTGAAGGTAGGGACTTTCAGTCTTTTATCTTATTCGTTTATGAATGGAATCTTCCAAGGGCCTCTGCAATGGAAGTGGTAGAGGAGGTGCTGTGCCGGTATCCTCTTAAATCTGAAGTTTAAGTTAAAGAGCTCAAGTTAAAGTGAACACTTTTTGATGTAACTGCATGTGAGTCAATGAACAGTTACAGTTCATATTACCCTGTTCATCACTGAGGGTAACTATACCAGCTGAAAGGGCAGTAATGAAATGAGAATAGTTTAGTAGTTACCAATTTCTAGAAAAAACTTCCAAATTATTATTTTTGGAATTATGCTAACTGCTATGTAGGTAGAAATGGTAAGATATCAGAGGTGGGGGAGAAGAATTTATGAGCTTTTAAAATTATCCTAATACTTGATATTTTTTCACTAGATGTTTTCTTTTTCAGGTAAAGTAATGATCAAAACGTTGTAATGATAAGAGGTGTTTTCCTTTTTATGACACAGCAGTTATATATTTGGGGAAAAAAAAAGGCAAAAAATAAAGGTGGAAGAGAAGCATTAATTAAATTCTTAAGATATTTTTCTGTTGTTGACTGGGAACAGAGACAGGTGGTAGATGGTGGGCATAAGGGAATCTATGAAGAAGCAAAACTGTATCTTAGCCATGCTCTCGATGGCAGCCTGATCTGCTGAAATGGCCTAGATGGCTGGTTTGGGTTTGATCAGTTTAGATTATGTCCACTGACCAACTTTCCACAGTAACTCATAATGCTAAACGAGGTTATTGTTGGTTCACAATATATAAAGAAGTTTCACATAAATCCTGATAGGAGCTGAAACAGAAAATGCTATGAAATAAAATTATTTTGCCTGGCACAGTTGAGAAACAGTGGAAAACCACATTTGTATTTCTGTTCCTTGTAATGAATTGCTATGCTCTGACCAATTACTAGCAGTAGCTTGCAAGAACATATACTGCTCTATGTCCTGAATTTTAAAAACAAAGCAAGCTATTATTTAAACGTCATCTTATAGCCACATTTTGTACCCACATACAATATGCTCTGCCTTTTATCTTTCTATATATTAAATAAAACATCAGTTAAATAGTACTTTCCACATATCTTGCTAATTGGCATGCCAGTGATGGAACTAAAATGTAGTTAAAGGCATTGAAGTGGTTCTATCACAGGGGAGATGGATGTTTTTCCAGCTTTCCATTGATAGTTGGTTGATATCCAGACAGGCATTGTTCTAGTATTTCATCACAAGATGTATTCAGGTGAGAGGGCAGGAAGAATGGTGTCATGTTGTTCTTTAAAAGCTCTTTAATCTTCTGTGACAGAAAAAAGAAAAAATGGTGAGGGTATAATGTCACCTATATTATGTGGTGTATTACCCTCTGATACTTGAAAGGTGCTTGGAAAGAAATTTGCAGAGCTAGAGCTTGTGTCACTACATTAGCGTTGAAGGGCAGCACTCCAATGGAAACAGACCACTAAGGGAAAGCAGCTTATGAAATGCTGTCGTATGGGAAGCCCTTGGGGAAGACCAAGAGACGTTAGGGTTAATTTGGTAAAGCCTTGGAGAAGTTGATGTGCTTTCAAAATGCAACAGAACTTGTAGAGTTTTAGAGTTTTCCTGTAAAATTACAACTGTTGAAAAGTGTTGTATAGAAGTATTGCAAAATTCTCTAGGAAGGTTACATTTTTCCTCACAAGGTAAATTGGACCAGGTTTGTACAACAGTTCATAAACTGTTTTGGTGGTGTTTTGTTAGTGATGTAATGAAATCTTATTTTCAGACTGCTTTATTATGGCTAAAGCCTAGCTAATTTTGGGTGCATCTCTTCTCACTTCAGCTGTCTTAGTGAAGAACATAGTTTAACATAACAACTGTATGCATCCTTCTGTAGTGAACAGAAACTTTTAACCTGCATGGGAAGTAATTTATTCTGCATGTTTAAAAAATGCTTATTTCTTTTGATCTATTGTCCTGGGTTCAGCCTATGTATATATACGTATATAAATATATATGTAAATAGAATACATCTGATATGTATTTTATGTATTTCAATGGGGCAGTTTGCTGTAGTTGGTCTTTATTCATTGACTATAAAAGGAACATAAGATTAAAATTAGAATAAGTACGTGACTTTTGAGTGGTAGGATTGGTTGAGGTGACTGCTACAGGTGACCTAAGGTTTTTACCAAGATCTTGTTTCTGAACTCCAGTCTTCATTGCAAATAGAAGAGAGTATATAGTAGTCTTTTTATGCTGCATAAATGGGCATGAATATTTCAGCTGAATTCTGGAAGGGGAAAAGTTGGCAATTTGTGAAAACAAAAATATGTGTAGCAACAACTTTAACTGGAGGAAGCAATCACATTTCATGTTTCTTGGTTAGCTAGCAGTATTAAAAAAAAAGAAGTAAAAAAAATCTCATCCCTTGAGATGTGGTATATACTTGCTAACCAGTATGGTCTTGTAATTCTGTGTATTGAAAATTGGCAGGTATTTTTATGTGGAATAGTAGAAAGAAGGTTTGAGCTGCTGGCTTTGCTATTTGCATTTTTTTTCCCCATTCTAAAGGTGAGCTACAAATCCATGTTTAGAGCTGTGCCAGTTTCTCTGCCACATCCTATGTTCTGAAATTTCTTTCAGAAGAAGCTCTTCTTCTCCAGTAGTAACAGTGCACTTGTTAAGGGTCAGCCTGAAAACCCCAAGGCTTTAAGCTGTTCTCCACTGGATATCTTACAGCAATGCCAACTCTCCCAGTGGCATGTTCAAATCTCAGGAATCTGGATTTGTTCTGAAAAAAATTATTTTCTAGAACTTGCTCCCATTCAGTTCTAGTCTTTGAAGCAGAAAAAAGGTTAGAAAATACAAATGCTAAAGCCTGAGATGTGGAAAGCAAACTGCATAAAAAGCCCTTGCAAGAAAAACGACAAACCCAACAGGAATGTGTTTATCATCATCTTTTTTTTTACACTAATCCTGCTTTAGAGCCTGCTTATGGCTTCTGAATGTTTGTTCTGCACTGAGAGGGAGGGTGAGTAACTATTTATTTTAGCAATCTTTTGTAAATTCTGTAGTAGGGACTTGTCTGGCCCACATACTGAAAAGAAAATGTGAAATGAACTATCACGCAGAAGGTGGTGTTCTCAGAAGTTAGGATTTACATTTTTCTGCTAAAATTTGAACATTCCCATATTGTGCTTTCAAAACTCGTTCTGCAGAATACTTCAGCACGCTTTGCTGATGTGCATGAAGGAAGAGAAAACAGCTCTTGAAATACGTTTTTGAAATTTTCCATTTTAAGGTTTATAACCAGTAATTTTGTAACACCTGATTCAGGCCTCTACACTCTCTGTGCCAAAATCGATCTGCATGGTTATTTACCTTCTGTAGATTTAATTTTTAAAATGGCTGTGTGCATTCAAGGTTAATATGTGTTTGCGTTTCATAGAATCATAGAATGGTTAGAGTTTGAAGGGACCTTCTCGTGCACGGCTGTTCCCCATGAATGGAAACAGCTCTGCCAGTGGAGACTCTCCAAATGTAGATGCACACTAAGATGCCAATTCAGAAGCTAAAATAGCTGCAGCAATAAATCAGTGAAATTCTATTTATAAAAGCTTTTGTTTATAATTTGAACACCTTTATCAGATGTTGACAAATGGTAACTGCCCTCTCAGAACTTTAAGGGGTATTTTAAAGACAAATCCCTTGGCTCAAACAAACTGTGGACCTGACACAGATCCAGTCGTATTGGCTGGATTTTTTTTTACTGAGCTTCATTGATCCATAGAATCATCATAGAATCACAGAGTGGTTTGCATTGGAAGGGCCCTTATAGATCATCTAGTTCTAACCCCCCTGCTACAGGCAGGGACACCTTCCACTTGACAGATTGCTAAAAGTCCAGTCCAACCTGGTCCTGGGATGGGGCAGCTACAGGTTCTCTGGGCAGCCTGTGCTAGTTTCTTGTCATGCCATATGCAAACATTATTCTTGAAGAATAAGAATTTCTGATAACTTGCTTTTGTGGTACCAGATCAAAACATGGGTGGTGGTTGATGTTGTTGTTACTCTGCCAGAATATTTTGTCAGACTTGCAAAGCATGTAATCAGTCAATTCTGGTATTAACTAAACATCTGGTGACTCCATTTTAAATATGCAGTTGTAAGAAAAACAGTTTATAGTAGTCCAGTGTTTGTGAGAAATAATTAGTAAATTACCATATTTATTCTGTTACTTTGCAAGCTGGATCTAATGATCACATGGGTTTTTAGACTTCTATCTTCAACTTTTGCCAGGGCTATGGAGAAGGGTGTGTCTATACCAGTCTTTCAATGAGCAGCAGACTCTGTAAGACATGCTGTCTTATTCATTTCTTCAGTGCTTGCTGTCCAAGGTCATATTGATTTTTTTCTGTATTAGTTCAGCGTTGCTGTGGCATACACATTATTTCTAGACTGAAGTGCACTCATTGACTGTTCTATTGACATGATTTGGCAGTGTTTTTTTCATCTGTTTTAGTGCTCATAGAGTTTTGTGAGTGAAGTTTTTTGAATGATTTCAGAAATACTTAAGAGCTCCAGTGTAGCTGATCAAGATTGAGATGCAGGCTGAAATTTTAAAGCATACCTAATACAATGACACAATGATTCGATTTATAAATTGGAATAACAGATGGCCGTCAAATGGGTAAGAGAGGTAAATTGCCTGAGGAATGATTAAAAACATTCTCAACAATGTCAGTTTTATGTAGACTGAAAGACAGATGCTATTATGTTTAAAAACTTGTGACCTTCCTGCTGCATTTGTCATTGCAGATTTCTGCTTTCTTTGGAATTATTGGTTTATGTGTGACACAAATGTATATACAGTTGCCTACAGTAGCTTTCTACCAACTTACAAATTAAGTTACCATTTGTAGTATGTCACTATTAAATCAACTGACTGTCAGTATTAAAGCAAGTGACTTCAGAATGACCTTCATATGTTAGGGGGTTTTGTTAATTATTTATCATAGGTAATGTAATAGAAATTTAAGAACTATTCCAAACTCTTCTTCTATGTACTATGCCTAATCAATTATAATGATTATTTATCATTGTTACATGTCCCAGTTTGCATTATGCAATTGTCTTTCTATGTGACTACAGATTCTCCATTTTAGAGCAGACAGGCGGTTGAATTGCAATGAAACACCACAGCTTATGCTGGAGGTGGCAAGTGCTGTAGGAAGCAGCCTGTTGGAAGTTCTTGCCTATATCTACAAGTTATGTAGTTACAGAAGATTACATCTTCTAATACATTCATCTTCAGAGTCATCTGCTTGTAAGATACTTGAAGTTCTTCATCCAGTGAAACTTAGGTTCTTAATTTAGATTAGATATTAGGAAGAATTTCTTTACCAAAAGGGTGGTCAGGCATTAGAGCAGGCTTCCCAGGATAGTGAGGGAATCACCATCCCTGGAAGTGTTGAAAAAATATGTACATGAGGCCCTTAATGACATGGTTTAGCGGTGGCCTTGACAGTCCTGGGGTAAAGGCTGGACTTGATGATCTTTCTTTCCAGCCTATTTGACTCGATGATTCTGTGTTTCTAAGGTGCTACTTAACAATAAAGCCATTTAGCTGAAGTCATGGCAGTATCTTGTGAATTTTAGAATATTTTGTTTAAGTTGATTATTTGGTCTTTTGCATTGAAATAGCCAACAAAGAAGTCTTTAGAGTTCTGACTGCATCAGATTATGCATGTAACATGTAAGTCAAAATATATGAGCTCAGAAGAGGTTCCAAGTTCTTCTTAGCTCACCTAACAATTCTATGATACTATGATTTCCTTGAAGGCTCTGTTTTGCAAATACAGTTTCGATGATTCGCATATGTTATGGCAGAACTTCTGCAGGAAAAGAAAATAGTATCATTAGAAGCAGGTACACTTCTTAATACCTCATACTTGATAAATTTATAATGTAGATAGAGCTTATTCATCAGAATATCTACAGGATTTATTCTAGGCATCCAACTTTGGTAGAATCAGTACAACAAGAAAAATTATTTCTGTGCCATGTGGTAGCATCCTTTTGCAAAGATCTTTTAGTAGAAAATACCCCACACGTTGAAATCTGTCTCTGTGATTGCTAACGTATCCATTCGTCAGAGTTTTTGTTCCTTAGACTATTTAGCAGTTGTCACTGTCATTGTCATTAATTATGCTTCTTCTGCTATAAGGGCCCAGAAAATGAAGAAAATGAGATGTGATTATGCTAGGCACTGTCTGAACAAAGAACAACAGAAGGTGCTTACTCAGAAATCACAGAGTCTAAATGTCATGCATCCTGGAGCTAGTCTTTTTGTTTGGTGGTTTCAGGAACTTGTGTTAAGAGTGGTGTTTTCTTTAACTAATGTCTTCTACTGCAAACACAACTTTGACAGGTTGGGTTTGGTTGGGATTTTTTGTTGTTTTATTTTATGATCACTGATGCCATTTGGGGAAATTTGTGGTGCTGTGGAAAGATTCATCAGGCAGACCATAAAATAGTTTCTGGTAGTTATCAGCTGCTTATCTTGGGGTGTTAAACAGGCTGTGAAGATAGAGTTTGTTCTTTATTCCCAGTGATACATGTCTTGCATCAGGATGAATCTCTAGCCCACTTTTGCTATCCCTCCTGGTGGTAGCATCTCTCTCTGAAAGTGGGTTTCAAGTTAATCACCAGCTTTTCATTGTGAGTAATCACATTTTAAGATTTTAGCACAGGAGTCAACCTTCTTTATTGCATTAGTTTCATCTGTGCTGATTTAACCACTAGTTTACGAAGGTTACCTCATTTCTAGATTCTGGGACTTTTTTGGGGGAGTTAAAATAATCTGAAACTGTCTGAATAGGACAATACTGAACTGGCAGCACTAACTGGATGCTTTCTGTCTTCAGTCACTTGACTCAGGTTTATGTCCAAGAGCTCTTTCACAAATGCAGCTCCCCCTTAAAGTTCTCAGGGATATTGTATGCTCAGAGAAATAGGGTTTGAAGTTGAAGTGTCCATAGCTTTTCTCCCTTTGGAATTTAAAGCAAATATTTAATCAGTCAAACCAGACAACATTTGTTGCTCTGCTCTGTTCAGTCTCACTAAGGAAGACTTTGCTGCTTCTAAAGGCCTAATCTCACGTTTTTATTCATAGCCTGGGGAAAAGTAGGATACTACACTAGCTTTTTGGTTTTCTTTCTGTAGGCTTCCTTGCTTTAATAGAACAGCAGCAAGCAGTAGCCTGTGAGCAATCTTCAAATGTAACCAGAATCTCAGTTTTCAAAACTCATTATGCAGTGTATCAACTGACAACCTATTTCCTTTGAAGTTTTGGTTTTATGTAGGTAGGGTTTGGGGATTATTTTTTCTGCATTCAGCTTTTAATTTCTTTTGTACCAAAAGATCAGCACTCATTCAAACCACAAGTGACGAGAAAGGCAAAGTCAAAGAAATAAATGAAGCTTAAATTTATTTATAAAGGTTTTTCCTTCTGCTATGCCTTCATTTTCTCCTCTTAGGAGGGATAATTCAAAACTTCTACAAATATGTCTTTTCTTTTGGGTCTTATTTGGCTTAATCTTAAAATACCTCTGTGCTGAAGTTTGGATGCTTATTACAAAAATGAATTTTTTTTTGTAGGTTTCATGCTTTTCTTGCAACCATTAATCTGTTTTATGACTGTGCTTAGAACTGAAAAAAGTCTTTGCCATCCAGACTTTCAGTTTCTAGTTTGTTTATTAAAAAAAAGAAAAAGTAACACCCCCCCAGCTCCCTGCAAGCACTGCATTTATACTAATACGGAAACTTAAAGGTTTTTAAATCGGTCAGCCAGACAACTTTGTCATATCTCAAGTGAACAATTTTAAATAAACGTCTTGTTTTCCCAAATCTGTTTGAGTAAGTTGATGGCATTAGGTATCTGTAATGCATCTGGCTCTGGCATGTATTTACTTGATGGTGTGGTAGGGGATGTTTTTATTTTGAGACAAAATTTCACCTGTTGGTAGCATGGCATCTGAAAGCAGGTGTTTGTGTTGTTACCTCAATGACAATAACTGGAAAGCCTGAGAGGAGGAGCTGTGAAATAACTGTGTGATAGTCCAGTCCACGTAAGTTCTTTGCTCTTGCAAGTTAACACCGACTTCAGTAGTGGCACAGGCATTTGGCTAGGAAAATGAACCTTGCAGGCTCACTGTTCAAAGCCAGAATTCCTTTTATAGATATCAGTGCAAATGCAAATCAGCACTTGGTGACAATTCAGTCTGTTGGTACATGGTCCTTTTAGGCTGCACTGCTCACTGAATAGGTTTACCAAAGGGTGCTTATGTAATTTTGACTTCACATGGCAAATGCCTTCATAATGAACATCTTTCTATGGATTTATAGCCATCCTTTGGATTATATCCAGTTGTCTGAACATCTGGTAAGCATTGTGTGTTTGTAATAAGCCCTTACTGTATAAAGCTGGCTCAGTCTTTTCAGGCAAAGATCGATGACCTTTTCTTGGCAGGCTTCTAGCTTTTTGCCAAAACAAGTGCTTAGCAGGGAGAAAGACACTAGTAGACGATTTCATTTAAAGGTACCTTTGTATTCTACTGTAAGAGTTTGTACTTGTTTAAGGAAAATTGTGTTAGACTGAAATAGAAATGAAACTCGTGTACATACCACATTCCAAATTGCTGTCCCTCTCTTCTCCATTTATGTAGTAAATGCTCTGATTTCCATATGTTGTTTTTTTCTAACAAAATTGTGCGAGGCCTTTAGAATAGGCATGTTTAATTTTACCACTACATATGCCTAGGTTGTTTGTTTTTTTATAAAGAAAACAGTAGAAAAGCATCAAATTAAAAACTACAGTTGTATTTACATGTAAGTGAATCACAAACTAGTAATAAGATTTGAAATACAAATGTGTTCTTTTGGAAATCTGTACATGTCTAGTTATTTCATAATAGAAGACAAAACATAGATTAATTGAGTGCTCATTGTATAGCATGATGTTATGTGAAAAATATATATAATATAATAATTTTTATGTATTTGTTTTGCTGTGCTTCATAAAATACAGAACCTGTAATGTGTTATGATTTCTGGTGTTTTGTTCTACACTTTTGCTGTTACAAAAGTGTGCTCTGAATCCACCTGTTCCCTCTTCACCCTTATACTCCCTGACAACAGTCAAGTCTGTATATTGTTAGTACGACTAAGGAAAAAAAGACTTAGTGTAGTCAATTTTGATTAACTGATTAGGGAATGAAGAGGTGCGGTAATACATTCATTAAAGACAGTTCTAACCATGTTCCTGGCCATACGACATACCAGTGAGGTTGTCTAAACTGGGAGCATTAATGCCTGTTGTGAACATCATTAACCAAATGTTTCAACATAGCCTAAAAATCTACTTCAGTTTTAAAAATATGAGTTCTGAGGTAATGTAAACAGCTGGAGTCTCAAAAACTGTGTGGTTTTTGAGTGTAATTTTGAAAGGTTAAAATATTTGAGCCTTTTCATGGACACTTTGTACCTGCGGGAGGAAAAAAATGTTTTGCCACTATAAAAGGCAGACTCTGGACATAAAAATGACTGAGTAGACCATGTGTGTATTACTTGCAAGTTGCAGCTTTTAAAGAAAGCTTCAAAGAAAGCATGATGATGAGAGTCCAAAAAGGACTTTCATCATTCACCTGGCTTTTCAGAAGGGCTACTCTAAAGAAAGTATCCAAGTAGATATAGATACTCTGTCTAGATACTGGATACTCTTACATCTATCTCTATTTGAGCACTGACTCTGGTCTTTTTTTCGTGCTATGACTTTTAGTTTGCTTTCATTATTTCTGCCATTTTTTTTAATGTATTTTTCAAAAAAAGTGAATTATGTAATATCAGGAATAATGTGAAATACAGATTTTAATTTGCACCAGCAACTTTAACATATCAGGCAGTTTGTTTGTTAGACTTTGAATTTTATATTCAGAAGAAGACATAAGAAATATTTTGATGTTCTGCAAATGTCAGTGTGACAATCACACAGAATATATGCTGCCCCAGAGGAAAAAGAGGAAGAAAAAGGTCTCGTTAGCTGCGAACTCCGTAAGTAAAATGTAAATAGTGCGGGATTTGTTGTGTTTTTTAAACAACAGAATTTGATTTTCAGTATCTGATTTACTTTGTTGTTAGAACAGCTTGTGGACTAAATACATTCTTATTTACTTTCAAATTCTTTTGAGTTTTTCTGAAGAAAAATAGAGTTAAAATTTGTTGTTGTATTTCTTTTAATAATTCATCTGTATGCATACATAAATAGAGCAGATTTTGCTGATATCAGTGATGGCAGATGTTTGTTTTAGAGCACACAGTTTTCATGCGTTCATTTTTTATGGAGTGAATAGAAATACATAGTTATACTGAATACACATCAAGACTGGTGCAAATTTAGTACTTCAGGCAAGATAACATTAAAGCTCTTGAAGTATGCAATGGAATCACTGATGAACCCATTTTATAATAATGCTTTTGAGGATAGGATTGTCTGCTTAAACCCCATATCTGACGAGATTTGTACATCTGCCTTCTTCATTTTGGGCAAAATTCTTCTGTATGTCAACAGACTCCTCTAGGCTATTGTGCTGCAAGGCTAATATTAGTAAGTGGAAGTTTTCCTTCAGAAAAAGAGCTCGATAAAGACTGGAAAAATCACTTGAGATTTAGATTTAGATCTTGTTCTCCATTAACTACATACTCTGCATTGAAAGAGTATAAAGTACTTTGTGTGATGTAATGAACTTGCGATTAAGAAAATATGATTTATTCCTGTTTCAGAATCTTAAATGAACGATTAGTGTTGGGTTTTTGGTTTTTTGCTGATATTGTTAAAATATTTTTGCTGGCAATACTTACTAAGTTGTGATCAGGGATCCTATTTCAAAATCCTTTCTCAGGACATTTTACTTAATATAGTACCCTTCGTACAAATGCAAGAGGTCTTAGTTCTACTTCTGAGTTTGAGAGTGGCAAATCGACCATAACAAGTAGATTTGTCTGCCAGAGTGCGGTGGTATAGAGGATTTCAGAATTGATCTTCAACCAGCAAAACCAAAACAAAAGCTGAGGACTCTACTAATGACTTTCAGGATTTGAAGATTAAACAACTTTAATTATAGCTTGCTTATATTTCAAAATGAAAGGCTGTCTTCCCTGGACCTTATTATTAGAGAGTATAAACTGTGCATGCTCAGGGAAGGTCAGACATCTGTGTATAAGATATTTTACTTCTCCATTTATTCTCCATGGGATATAATCAGTATCAGAAATTACTATTCTTGTTAATATAATGCTTTTAAAGTATTAATTGCGTTCATTTCAGAGGAACGTATATATCATGAAAAGTTATTTAACTTCTTTTAGGTAGATTAAGCATTTCCCTTGTCTGTACCTGAATGTTTGACTAAGGTACGTAAGGAAATCATACCTTGTTCTTCAAGTATTTTTCCTAATTTTTTTGAGTGGGAGAAAGGGAGGGAGCCTTCACATACTCAGTAGTATCTTGTTTGAGGTTTTCTCTGAAGGACTGTGCATTCACAGACTTTCCGCCTGGCGTAGCCAAGCCATTTGGATGTGATCCAGCTTTTCATGTTTCTGTTTCTCTGCAGCACCACCATCTTTGTTATTTATAGATTTCTAACTATATTGCTTCAGAAAGGCTGACTTGGGATATGAGGTATCAAGTAGCACAGGCCTATGTTTCTGTATTCTTTTTAGGCTTATCACCCATTTCCTGAGCCTCAACAGGAATCAGTAAAATTCTTGCCATCAACTGGACAGATCACTTGAGTTGTCAGGCGCAGTGTTTCCTAACAAACTGAGAATGGTTACTCACTGAAAGGTTTGAAGTAAGAAATACAAACATCTTCTCAGCCAGTGTGGCTACACATAGCAAACTACAGAAAGTGTTGCAAAGTGTTTCCTTTCATTGCTACTGCCTTTGGAAGGATTCTTAGAGAAAGCCTTTAAGAATCTTGAAGTCATTCGCAATTAGTTTGTGAAAAGCTGATGAAGCTAATATTGTCCATTCTACACCAGTTTCTCTGCTGTGTTAAGATATTTTTTTTCTAGGGAACAAGACTCTTCATTCCTAATTTGTGATATGCTAAGAGTATTGGAGGCAGTTTCCCTGTACGGTGTATATGGCAAATGTACAGGCTCTAAAACTTGTATTTGAGAACTTGCATTTTTTTCATTTCTTTGCCCAAATACTTTCAACCATATAAAATATCAAAATGGAATTACTTGTTACCAAATTCTTGTTTTGAGTTACAGATATCATAGACTGCTGAAGTCACGGCTATCATTTCTCAGGGTTCTATAATTTCATACCCATTATAGTTTAAGAGTGATTTTCTCTAGCAATACTGCTAACATTGCTAGCATTGGAGGAATGTGTAAAAGACTAAAAGTGGATTGGATTTGCTGTAGCACAGGTGAAACTGAAATTGTTCTGGTCTGAGAAACTTTGGATAACATGAGACGTGCAGTATTTCTCCTGTGATTGTAATGAGGCCAACCCAGTTCCATTTTGCATAAATAAGAAATTTGGAAGACAGCATGGAAAGAATACAACCTTGGAGTTTCATACCTACTGGAGAAAGACTAAGAAAATAATCCATTGTTAAACATCTGGAATGTATTTCTTCAGTTTGCTGGCATTGATATTGAGTTTTCTTTTTATTCGTCTCCTTTCTGTTCCTGGGAGACATACAGTTGGGAGTTTTAATTAGTTAGAAAATGGAAGTTTCTGTTAAGGATTAATCGGAATGAAGTTAAATAATGGCATTGTTATATTCAGTGGGATTATTACTAGTTTCCTATTTTTATAGCATTCAGCTAAATCTTTTCCTTTTTTTCCCTTCTAGTCCTTTTTCCTCAAATATCAGTTAAGGACTAACTGCATAGGTTATCACACTTGAATCCCAGATAAAATGAACGTGATGTGTGCAACTGATAGTGATTTCCTTAGTGTTCGTAATACTGATACCCTTTTAGGAAATGTATTACTACTTTTGTGTAGCTGTGTAATCAATAGCATTTCAGAAGGTTGTTTTCTAAGAAACAGGCACAAAACCGTGGTAACTGTGAAGAAAGAGATTTTAATTTTATTTTCTTTTTAAGACGTCATCTTTGTTTTTTCACTCAGTGCCTCTTCTGGGTAGCTGCCTCTAGAGAACCCAATGGAAAAGTTGCTGCAATTAGGCAAATGGGCTCTTGAGGCTAATAACTCTCAACAGAAAGCAATGGGGAATCAAGGTTTTTACTTCTTTTGTTCCTTAACTTCCCTTAGATGTAGCCACCTACCTCATTTAGGTTCTAGTGAAAATCCCAGAGAAGATCTGTCTCTGCAGGCACTAAAACCTTAATCTGTCCCGTGGCTCTTTATATGGGTTTTGATTATGCACAGCTCTCGGCACCAGTGCATAAGGAGTAGTGTCTTCTTTTGCTCTGAATGCTAAACCAAACAAAGCTTGTTTTATGCCTTGTTACAATGAGAGGAAGAAAGCAGACAACCATTAATCGCATTGTTTGAATTTGAAGCTAAAAATCAAAGTCAAAATTCTTTTTCTCCTCGTTACTGTAAGGTTGGATTGTATTCATTATCTTGCTGACTGGCCTGTAACTGCCTTCCCTCGCTTCCTGCTGAGCTGCTTATCCTGGTCTGAAGTGCGTTGCTTCCCCTTCCACTTCCTGTCAGCTTCATCTCCAGAACTGCAGGCAGGCCAAACTCTGAAGTCCCTGCCCCAGCAAAACTGAGTCTTACTTGGACATTGGTATTTAAAGCTGTAATTTCCTGTAAATCCTTCCTTGCAGAGATCTTTAAAGCTTGTGGTAGTTAGGATAAGTAAATGCAGTTACATAGATGACAGAATCGGTTGAACAGCAGAGTGGATTTTCCTCTTTGATTTGTCTTGGAAAGGCTACTGAAATATGTAATTGCTGCGGGGCAAAGTTGCTATTTTGTTGTGGCAGAGAAACTGTGGCTGTGTATTATTCAGAGTTCATTCTTAGCAGGAAAAAAATCACTGCAAATTGTAATATGTGTTTTATTGCAAGTTTTAGTGATAAATGACTGCTTTTATATAGTTGTTAATTATATTAATATAGTAATAAGGCTAAACACAATCCATAGGAAAAACAGAATAAATAGAAGAAGATCCTGTTGTTAAAAGACTATTCATATTATAAAACCAAAATCAATCTTAGCATTGAAAGCATGAAAAATAAAAAATAGACTAAACTATTTCTATCAGTCAGGAGGACATAAATATGTTGGTGTACACACATAAATATATGTAATTTAAAAAAATTATAACTGAAAAACTTCTTGTGAGGGCATAGAAAATGTTAGTGTTGCATTAGGAAAACAAAGAGTTCCATTTTAGTTTATGAAACACATTAATAATAATGGTTGTAATAGTATTGGTACATTTATTTATATTGATTTAGCATCTATTCATCTTATGTGCAAATGACCAAGTTTTAATTCTTGATTGTCATTCTGCCTGTCTGGAATCTTCATAGGGATAACAACTCAAATGGAAGATGCTAGAGTACACAAAATAGACTAATTTGGTTGGCTCTAAGTTGTCAGGTCAGTGCTTCCTGTTCCTGTTGCACTCTGGTGTGTCTCACATAAATACCAGTGCTCATCTCAAATCTTCATTTTGCTCATAGTTTCCCCCACCACATTCATCTTCATTTGAATGAAGAAAACCTAAGCAACTGATGTCCATCACGTGTTCCCATCAGAGTTGGTGACAAGCCTCCAGAATGAGCACTTCCTTTATTTAATATTATTAAGTTTGGGATGGCTACATCTCCATGCTGAAATCCCTAGCCAAACAACAACACTGTTTTGAGCACTGGGTTATTTGCTTTTACTTCCTGTTTCTGCTTATGGCCTAGAGGTTATTCTTATATTCATTGTGGCAAAAGCACAGAAATGGCTATTTGAAAATAAAAAGCCAAAAGCGAAAACAGGAGATGTTTTAAGAGTTTTTTGCAAGTATGAAGTATTCAAAGTTTGCTAAAATTTAAGCAGCAACTGGCTATGCAGCAAAAGATAATTTGTGTTTTATCATCATCTTATATCTAGGGTATGGAATAAATGGTTTTAAAAACAGGCTGCAGGGTAACTTGTAGGGAAGATAATTTAGAATTAAAATACTACATAAACCATAATCTTGATATTATGGTCTTACTCCTTCTGCTGGTGTTGTTAATGTCCTTTATATGTAAAACATCTGAGACTTCCTGTGTATGGTAATAATTGCATTTATATGGTATTTCTTGTCCTCTTAGAACACTTTGTATGTTTCTTTACGACATCTTTAGAAGATGCATTTTTATGTGGAGAAACAGCAATGATGCCAGACTGGGAAGATTGTAGACTAATGGGTTGGTCAGTGAATACAGGATTCAGGAAGCTGCCTCAGCAAAAAAGTATTCGTGACTTTGGACAAGTAATCGATTTACCCCACATCCCAATTCCCTTTGGGTGTTAGATACTGTTATTAGTTAGGACTGCCAGGGATAAAAGTACAAGGAAAATTGAATCAAGCAGATAGGGCTGCAAAAGAGGCTGGAACATGTTGGAGCTGAGATTAGTTCTGATGATGGCTCTGTTACCAGCCTGAACTCAGGCAGTCAGGCATTGTAAAGAAGGCAGCAATTTAAAACTAATGGATAATACATGATGATAACCTTTTAAATATTTTTTGTTAATAAAAAAGCACTTTTCTGATTCTGTAGGAAAATACCGTTAGAAATGTTGATAATTCTGTTTTTTTTCTTTTTCTTCTATGCAGTATGTTAGAGCCTCCAGCTAGTGGTATGTGCTTTATTTTTTGCCTGAGATTATCTAGCAATGGCAGATTATGAGGCAGAGTTGCTTTCTGGGAGCTGGGCCCTAGAGCTCCATAAAGGAGGGCTATCAGCTACGTACTCCCTATTAATTCTCAGATCAAACTTTCTGTATAACCTGAAACTAAAGTGCAATAACGTTAAAACAGGAGTTTCTGAGTTGCATACATGAAGGCAATATATTAAATGGTTCTGTGAGAAGAAAAGTGGCTGGTGCAGACTCTGGTTTGTTCTGCTTCCCTAACCTGTCAGCTGCTGCTGAAGGCTGAGACAAAGATCTGGTGCACAGGCTTTTTCCCATGTGATCAGTGCTAGGCAGTCTTTTTAGTATTTCCATTAACACTCTGATGCTTCAGTAATGTGTTAGAGCCCATGGTATGCTTCGCCTGTGACCTCCTCAAGAAGAAAATAAAATTTGGGATATAAAGTCATGCATTAATACTGACATGAAAGTGATTTGTTTTAAAGTTATTGAATTATGACTGAATCTCTCTTCAGGATCGTGTGCTGTGATCCTTATTGACGCAGGGCAAGTGAGGATTGATGATGTACAACGGCAAATCAGGTCCTTTACCCTGTGTCTCATCTGTGTGACACAAATAGGAGAAAACCAGCAGCTTAACGAAAGGGTGCTAGTTAGTGTTGTTCTCTTTAAAATATGTTGCACATTGCAGATTTAGTGTAAAGTATCAAGCTAGCTCCCTCTTGCCAAGTCTTTTATCCTCATGACAGTCACCGTAAGATACGGACAGTGCAATTTCCACACTGCATTACTTGAAAATTCCTGGAAGAAGGGAGCAGTTGATTATGAAAGTAGCTGAAGCATCCTTTCAAGCTGCAGAAGGTCATGTCTGAAGTCATCCAACTCCTTGGAGGAGTGTGTTTTGCTCTTGTTATTCAGAATTCATACACCATTAATGTTTAGTTCAAAGTATTTCAACATAATGCTTTTACCTGAACAAAGTTGCATTCATTAATAGTACAGAGAATGGATTTTGATTTGTAATTGATTAACTGTCTTAATGTGTTTGCATCAATTGAAAAATGCACTAACACAAGCAAAAGCACAATATTGCTCCAAGTAATTTTCCAGCCCTTCGTGTTTCAGTGGCTGGATGGCATTTAAGGTAACTACGCAATGTAACGGATGCTGATTTCATCCTATATTGCTGTCATGGTAATGACTAATAGTGCTGATAAAAGGCAGTTGAGCATTTGCCGAGGGCATGGAAAACTGACTCTAGGGTGAACTGTACCATGATGTCAACGTTGTTTGCAATGCATGGATTCCATCGTGGCTTTTGTCTTTAAATAGTCCTTGCTTTTATGCAGAACTCTGGAGTTCTGATGTAGGGTAAAAATCTCCTACCTGTGGTGGTGTTTTGCTGTGTTAAATTATAGTTGGTACTATAGACAAAAGAAAATCCTTAAAGTTTTGAAAAGGAATGTCTGTCTGCTTTTGATACTGAGGGAATACTTGGGTGGCCTATGTGAAATCAGTTGGTGGTCTAGCACTAATTCCTCCATGGATACATCAAAAACAAACAAAAAAACCCCTTTGTTATAAACAACACTCTTGCTGATACATTCAACATGGAACGAGAACTGAGCTGTGGGGAAATGAAATCCTCTGTGACCTTTAGATATAACTTCTAGAACACTGTCCATATTGGAAGAGAAAATTGCATACTGCTCGCCCTGTTATTTTGTTGCTACTTTTCAGGATCAGCGTATGGATGCAGTTTTAAGAAGGGAGCTCTATCCACTGTTCACTCATTTCTGAGCACAAAAGTTGTATTTGGATGCTTCCCTAATTCCTTGAAAAGTAATTTAACTGTGTCTTACCTTTAAGCATGGAATATACTTAAATCTCACAAGATTTCTTGTCTTAGCCATTATTAGTTAAACTAAAAATTGGTAAATCTAATGTGATCTGTGATTCTGCGTGTGAGGTATCTTTGCAGTTCAGAGTGCTCTTTGCTGGCAGTGGAAAGAAGGAAAAGAAGCGAACGTAGCACAGAACTCCACTCAGTCTCTTGTTGGGTGTGGCTGAGGCAATCCAAATAGTGGTTGATGTGAGCCAAATAAATAAATTAGCTTCTTGGTGAGATAATTGCAAACACTCACGCACAGCACCACTAGATTTCAGCCAACTACATATAAATGGAATAGGTATATTATTTGTGATTGTTTATTACTGATATCTGGAGATAAGCCTGTCACTTTCTTCCAATATGAATATGTTCTTGAAGGAACAGCAATGATGTCATATGTGACTGTGATAATTTTCATTTTGCTTATATTTGTCTATAATGACTTCTAAAAAAATATATAAGAAAAGTCCATCCTGTATTAAAACCCAAACTTTTAGTACTGCTGAGTTACTGCTTAAATTTACTTGGATGTGAATAAGAATAGGACAACATAGAATTTATAAACCTTGAGCCCTTAGGTGACATGGGAAACATTAATTTGCCAAGTGCTCAGGAAATGTATATTAGGATTGCATTAGTGTTGTTGTAGCCACCTATTTTATGTCTTGTTAAATACATTTGGTATGCATGAGAAGGTTTTAATAAAGTCTACAAATGGCCATGTCATACCAGTGTTTCTTAGAAGGATTCCTTGGGAATGAGGGTCTTCAGAAGTCATACCCCCATTTATCTAGTTCCAAATCTTAATATTAATAATTTCAACTGCCTGTGGCATTTTAAAGTATTTTGTTATTTGTCTTACACATAGATCTCTGCCAGGTAATTTATGTTTAGCTTTTTTTCAGTATGATCCTGTTTACTGATAAATGGTATTGCATATGTCAACACTGTACCAAATAAGTGTTCTTAGGTGTTAGTATACTTTTCCAGAGAAAGTAAAAATGATAGATGGTAGTATTGGTAGATTGTGTAAAGTCCACCGAAGACAGAAAGGTAGCAAAGAAAGTGTGAATTTTCTGATGTGAAATAGTCTAGTTCTTGTATGTATGAAATTTCAGAAACTGCAGACTAATGTGTGTAATATTGGTTTGCACCTACATCCAGAGGCAGTGTTTGCCTGCAGTCCCATCTAAGCCTGTTGAGGTGACTAGGAATACAGCAGATGGTCTGTTTGCAGTGTGTACATTTATGGTGTTGGTGCTGTTGCTTTTAGAGGCTGCTCTCTGGACAGCTGTACACAAACAGCTGTGCAGCATTAGAGCAGAACATGAAGTATTCACCTTTGTGTCTGTCATCATTATAGTTTGTGTTTGTGGAAGATGAGGATTCTCTGTACTGCAGTAATTTCCTGGTACTGTACACCCCTCTTGTGTTTGAGTGAGAGCCTTTCTGTCTCATACTCTCATGCAACAACACTCCAGTGCTCAGCTCCTTGCTAAGCCTAATAACCCAATGGAGTTTCTTGTTGAAGGATGTTTTACTTTAAACAAACCATTCATGTTTCTGCTCCTGTTGTTTCCCAGTATTCTGCAAACCGGGAATCAGGAACGGGAGGTGCCCTAGCCAAGCAGTTGTGAGCCAAAAGGCTTCACACTTCCTCTTAGCTCTCTCCAGCACTGCTTTTATAAGCCCCATCCAAGAAATTCTAGTGTAGTTTGACCGACACCTTCCCCCATGCATCTTCAGCAAGGATCACTGTGATAAAACATAATAAAATTAGTTATCAGCATGTTGCAATGTTTTCTGTGTTAGCCAGAGACATTTTTAGTATTGGCTGAAGGAATTCACAATGGCAGTAAAATCTAGCAGTAGTAAAAGTGGAAACATAACTGTCTTTCCGTTGTGTGCTTAGTAGTAAATGCGAATCCTTTCAATGTTTAGTGTAAATTGGCTCTCTCATTTGCATCCCTGTTTTCATTCCCTTTTTAGAAATGTGTAGTTTTGTTAGGCTTACCTTAAATTTCAAACATCAGCTATGGATAAAGCAATGTTTTCTTGTATTCAGTTATTTCCCTGCAGAGCATTCTTCCTTGTAGAATAACATATAGAAGGGGATAGAAATGCTGAGGAAATCAAATTCCATTGATGGAACTAAATGTATTTTATTTTAAATGATCATCCTCCAAAGACGAGATTCAGGAGAGGCATCACTCTTTCGTATATGAGGCAAAGGGACACCTGCAGGTGCAGGAGGAAACACTTGGATCCTGTGTGGTGTGCTCTGTTTTTACTGTGCTGTTATTATTGGTCACTGAAAGGCAAGATGCCAGAACTGGACAGGAAATCTTTTTTTTTTTTTCTCTTTCTTTCTATGAGAGTCTTTTGACTAAAATATATCTTGCATAGAAACTTCCAAAAATACTGCAGAGTTTTGTCAAAAAAATTATATCCCATCCTCTCCAGCCATTTTTCCAAAGGGGTTTTTCCCAATCAAAGTAAAAAAATCAATGATCTTAAGTGAACCTCCTTAAGTAGCGCAGAGCTTTTAAAACTAAATTTCTTGTAAGCATTTTTCTCTGTCATAGGCATCTCGATTAAATTTTATCTGCTGCTTTTCTGGCTTTTTTTTTTTTTCTTGTCCCGCCCCCCCCTTTTTTTTTTTTTAATTTTTTCTTTAGAGGAGCTGTTAAAAACTGTTCCATTACTTTGACCACAAGTCTGTCAAAACAAATGTAATTTAAATGCGTGCATTTGTAACAGTCCCCTTCAGCGCACCATGTAGCTGCTGATTCATCACTTTGCTGGCAGGGATAGATCCAGTTGTAGACAGTTTGCCCTCTTGCCTGTGGTCTGTAGCTAAGCTTGTGCCCCTGGTGAGCATTCTTGTGATCTGAGGGGCTTAATAAGCTGAGAGTTTGTCATGCCTTGCTGAGCTGAGAGCACATATTTCAGTGTCATAGTCCAGTCTTTGACACTGAGTGCTCCACTGCCCCCATCTTGAAGACCATACGTAGGGCTTTGACTTGTCTATCTCAGGGAAGAAACATCCAGTGGGGAACAAAACCAGTATGTTCTTTTATGGAACATCCATCCAGCAAGACCACCAAATCTGTTCTTTGAACCTTCCATGTTGAGGGGGTTTTGGATCACACCTAGTGAAGTTTAGCTGATTTCTGATTCTGTCTTTTGTAACAATATTTATTGTTTTGGTGCGTGCATGTTGTGATACCAACAAAAAATTAAAAAACTTTGTAATAGGATGAAGTTTCTATAATATCCTTACAGATTAGGATGAACAGGATGATCACAATATACATTTAATCCATTGGTTAAATGCATACTGAAAAGCATCCATGTAGAATTAACTTCTTTAAACCAGTTTCACTGCGCTGATGTCACAATTTTGCTGACTACACAGTCCAATCTCATCTGAATTTACATGACTCAGATTAATGTGTTGATTAGATTTTACTTGTTTTTATGAGCAGCTCCTTGATTGAAAGGACCAAATGATCTTGATGTCTTACAAGCTGGTATATTAAGGGTAACAGGAAAAATTTGTATTATGCCACACAGTTAAGTTCTCTTTTCTGGTTGTTATATTCGAACTGTAGATGGTGCTTTGTAGTAGCAGTTTCTGGGTTTAGGTGGATAAAAGACCTTGGCCATGTAGATAACTTTTCAAAGTAGTCCGTTGCTGCCATCAGAAAAGTTTCCATAGATCCTGTTTGCTTTTACACTGACCCTCAGAGCTCGGTTTTGACCTTGGCAGTTCATGGCGGTGCTTTTGTAGTCAGGGTTTTAGAACTGGCCCTGTGTAACTTGATCTTTCGGGCGCTCAGCATCTCTAAAAGGGGCTAAACACAGAAATAATGTTGCAGGCTGTTCAGGTTTTGTGAAACAGGAATTCCATTTGTCATCAGTCCCCTTTGTTACTTAGGTCTGATACATAACTTCCCAGAGGGAGGAGAAAAATACACGTTACAGGTTAACCAGTGACTGTTATGTGGAGCTACCACAACTGCTGTCACCCTAGATAGGGGCAAAATGAAGTAACCGTTTTTATTGTAATTTGAAATATACTATAATTTCTCTTGATTCCTATTAGTACCATTCATAGAATATATATATCTTGGGTTTATTTGCTGCTATTCATGCAGCATGTGAAAGAGATGCCAGAGAGGCTGATAGGCTTTTAGCAGGTGCAAAATCAAGTCAGGCAGCATCATTTATATAGCCAGTGCTTTTTGCAGCATTTAACATTGAAGCTTCAGAAACATTTGGAGCTTTTGTGCCCGAGGCTACAGTAGCGTCAGAAGCAGACGCAGAGTAGATTTATATTTAGAATTACACATGGCAGTTATTTAGAATTTTAGCACACGTTTATGACGTAAATGAAATGCCTTGAATTCAAGAGTTAGAAAGTATTGGTAGGAAGGATAATCAATAAATAGGCCTGCCTTGACTACAAAAAATGAATAAATTGGACTTGGAAAAAAAAAAGTAAGGAACTTAATTTAAAAACAAATTAATAAACTATACATGCCTTTTGTGTATGTTGAAGTTTCATTTTTTGAGGGTAAGATCTGAGACCTTTAAGAGTGAGTAGCACCCTATCCTTCGCAGACTGTACTCTTCCAAGGCTGTCCTATTCAGGAGACAGCGGATAGTTTATGCTACGTGGTCATGGTCTGCAGTTTTCTCTTTTGGACTGGCTTCAAGAGCAAGGTCCCACCTTCTCCCTGTCTATAGCTACGAATTTATTCACTCCTCCGTGATCCCTGCTGAGCATCTGCTGAAGATTTACCTGCAAACCCTCCACATAGTCTCAGCAGGTTCTTTATAACCTCTTGTGACAGAGGGGACTAAGCCATGATGAGCATATTAGAATTCGATCATTCATATACGTTAGTATTCTTGTATGTAGGTATGAATAGTGACTATAACGTAATAATTAGCAAACACATCTCTATTAGTTACATTTTGGAAATGAATTTTTGCAGTTCTATAAATCAAAGGTGCCAGTTCGTAAGTGTAAATGCTCTCACTTCAAACATGCATCTAAATACTAACTGAAGGTTTGGAGTACTGAAGTCATACCATTTGGGTTCATCATGCTTGCTTCTAATTAGTTCTACCTCTGAAATTTTTGCAATGTTAAGTTTTTGCTGACAGAGTTGCTAATTGGCAGATACTTCAGCTGTGAAACTGAGAGTATGTGCTTTGAATATTTAATTTTGGTTCCCTCTCTGAAGCATGGTGTCCTTCTAGATCGTATTGCTCCAAAAATAGGCATTTCTGAATGAAGATAAAATTCGGGCTTTTGCGCCATGCTCAAATGTCACTAATGTGCCTATGAATTATTCTATTGGGTAATCACTTTTTTTTTGAGCCATATTTTGAGGCGTAAGGAAAGAAAGTAATACAGTCTTCCTGGCAAACTTTATTTTAGTTTGTATCGTTTTAAGGTGTGTTTTGTCTGATTCTGAAGCATCTTAGCAGCAAACATCCTAATAGTAATTTCATAGTAAACTATAATGGAACAGCTGCAATTGTATCACTAACAATTTACTATTTTGTTCTTGAATATGGGTGACACTTTCTGAGGTAGAGATTTATTTTTTTTAAGAATCCAAATGCTGATGTACCCATCTCCCTTCCAGGTCATTCAGTCTTAATTTCTTTAGTTGAACCCATTATTCCTGATTTCTCCTGTAGAATTTCTCTACCTTCTGGTTTTTGCTCTTTAAACTTCTTACCATGTGACAAGGAGAGTGAATTGGTTTCTTACCTTTCCAAAGAAGAACACTTATCGCTATAAATGTTGGACATATGAAGCAGTAAAACATTTGTCATTAGAAACTGTTTGCAAAATGCATTTATTTTGTGCCTTGATGCTGATAAACGGAATGGATTTTGTTTGCAGAATCCCTGTGACATTGACAGGTGTTATATAACTGCCACAATTTTGGTTAGCAGGAGCTCAATATTATGTAAATATCAGAATAACCCAGCTAACTGCAGCAGGAGGTTATAGCACAATCAGATTGATTTTCCGTAATGAATGTTAATAATGATTAGTTAATATTAACTACTTCTTTCTCCTGCATGATAACAAGCGCTCCTATAAAGTTGGGGATAATGTGACAGAGCATTTAGAGTTGCATGACATGTCATACGGGCACGGAAGAAGTGCATTCTGCCAGAGTATTGCCAGTTAAAGATGCTGTGGTGGGGTTTGTCCTGCTCTGCTTGCTCCTGTGTTGGTGCCAGTGTCTCAAAACATTTTGAGCAAACATCTAGATAAGTCATTCAAGTAGAATTGCTTCAGAGGTCACAATGACTTTGCATAATGAGTCCATTAGATGGGGTAATCAATATCAAGCTCTTGGATCTTATGAATATTGATGAAGCAATTGTAGCAGGGAAGTAGATGGGGAATTGAGATGCATTTTGATATAATTAGAGGAACAGTTAATGGCTTTGTAGAATATGTGTCCAGTAACCACCTTACAACATTTTGGAACATTTTAAGTTATCATTAATAATGGAAAAGCCATTACGGCATTTGCAGGAGAAAAAAAATGGTACAAGGCTTGCATTGCATTCTGCCCACACAATGCTTCTAAAGCCAGTGGTGTCACTGCATCATCTGAATATTGTAAAACCAGTGGATCACAAGGTGAGGCATTATGTCACCTTTTAAATGGAAAGTAATATCAAATGTTGAACCAAGAAAATGAGAAGCGAGGTAACAGGTCACTTCTCACCTACTGCAGCAGCACTCCAAACCTGTGAAAGCTGGGACAGCTGTCTGGCATCCTGTGTACTCTTTTCTGTAAAAGAAAAGAACTAGGAAGGCTTTGTGAGGTGTCATGAAGGTTAAGGTGACTTGTGCATGTGCCCGCAGTTGTGAGCCTCTTCAGGCCTGTGCTTGAGACAATGGCTGTGTTCCTCTGAGCCCTGTAAGCAGCATAGAAATTCCTGAAAATCTCTGCTGACAGCTGAAAGGTGAGAGCTGGCTGAAATATGTTACACTGGTATCATGGAGCTCACAAGCACAAGGGCTTGTAGCTGGTCTGTATTATCATCTAATCTCCAGTTAAGTTATCAGCCTGCAGAATGGGATAAACAAAAATTTCTTACCTTGCAGAGCTTGACCTGAGCACAGGTCAATAAATAACTGGCGAGCATATGGAAACTGAGGACAGTTCAGGCCTTGTCCTGAGCGTGGGACAAATCAGTCAGGCAAAAGAGGGCAAGGGGAAAGATGCAGAAAATGTAAAGAGAAAAAGTTGCTGTTTTCAAAGTGAGAAGAACCCTGTCAGAAGCACAATTTTCCAAGTGTGAATTCAGTAGAAAAGCTTTGGACTCTGCAAAGAGGCTGCACCATTTTAATTTCATGCTGTTTTGCCTGTGTAAATGACAAACATGGTGTTGAAGCCACAGCCGTTCTCATCTGGCAGTGGAAATGAATGGCTCTGAGTTGAAAGTCTAGGTCAAGGGTACTGTGCAGGGGGTTTGTAAGAAGCTTGGTTCTACTAGCAATGACCAGCTTGCTCAAGTCATAGTACAAAATCCTAAAACTCTATTCTTATTCCAGCATTTACTTAAGAAACCTGTCTGCACAGCAGTTGGGATTTTTTTATGTAAAACCTGGGGGGGGACTTCAGGATTACATCTTTTACTTAAGAAAATCACACCACTTCCAGATGCAGTGGAAATGTGTGTGATTAATACACACAGCATGCACATAAAGGGCAAAATGCAGTTAGACAGAGCGATGACAAATTTACATTGACAGAGGATATTTAAAAAAATGGATTTCCAGATAGTAATAAGAACATTGAGCTGCAATTGTTCTCCGGTGGCTAAAATAAATAGCTAAAAATAAATGTTGTCTATAAATAAGTGTTTGGCCTGATGCCATATTTCGCTGGTGTTTATGGAAAAGCAGAGGAAAAATCAGTTGCTGTGACTAGTTTTCCAGTGTGTGACCCATTTTGACCCTAGTCTAGCACTACTGAAATGTGACCAGTGTGGCTGAAAATTGCCCACTACAAGTTCCATCCCAGCAAAGAACTGCACGAGCAATGTTCAGAGGAAACTGGACATATCAGTTTGAAAATAAGAGTTTGAAATGAGAAAGGAATCATGTTGCATAACTTCTGTTTGTTACATATCGTTGCTGGTGTGTGTTTACCTTGACTTAGATTTAGTTAAGTCGTAGGAAAAACTCTTTTGTTCAGTATTTATGATAGACGTATTATTGTTATGTATTATGGCTCTTATCTAATCTAGAAGAATTTTGAAGGGCCCTTAAGCTGTTTCTGGATGCTGCTGGGATGCTACAAATGTCACCAGATAGGCAAGCTGATAGCACTTTCTCCATCCTATAACTTTTTTCATCTTGTAGTGTAGTTTTCATCTTGTATTTAACCTCCTACTGAAGTTGGTGACCGGCAGAACACTGACAGTCTCTCACACCTGGCACAGAGTCATGGCCTGATAGTGGTCCAGCATTATTACCCACTGTTTCATTACCTGTCTTCTTTGGAATAGTTTTTTGTTTCCACTTGGTATCTAACGGAAATCCCTACAGCAAATTTCAGAACCATTTCTAACAGTTTCATTACTGATGCCAAAACTTGAAAGCATGAGACATTTGCAACTTTACTTTTAAAAAAGTCTATACAACTCTTTCTATCTGGAATTACTCTGCTTCTCTGTAATGCCTGGTAACACCATTAGGATATTTTGCTGTTTGGCATTGCCTCTATAATTCTGATTTATAGTTGCATTTGCATAGTTTGAGGCCAGACCTTGTAAGTTCATTCATGACTTGACTTTTCCTGTTTTGATTGCCAGGATTATGGGGATATAAACATATAGATGCTAGAATATTTTTTTTCAACCAATTTTTTTGCACACTGTGCAGACAATGGACCACTAAATTAACAGCACTGCACTGTGTCACACTTAGTATCCCTTAGTTCTTAAATGCATGTATATTTTCAGGTTCTTCATAATAATCGGGTAGAAATTGCTTCTACATATTGTAAGAACTTTAATATATCTTTTATTTTGCTATATTTCTCTGAATTGTTGCATCTGAATATTAGAAAATGGCTTCTCCATCTTAAACTGCCTCTATTCTGCCTTTGTTTTGATAAAGTGCTTTTTCGTACAAAATTGAGAATACAAACTGAATTAAAAATGCATTTGTGAGGAAGTCATTCTGCCTTCTCACAGTCATGCTATAGTTTTATTAGCAATTGTTTTAAATTGTACAGGATCCATTTTAATGTTGAATTATAGCCTTCATTAGTACCAAACAGTGAACCATAAATGCACGGCTCTAAAGGTATTTATTCTTTAGCTGTTTTTTCTGCTATGAGTATTATCTTGCTCCAGAATGTTACAGCTTTCTGTGCTCTCCATCAAGCTGCTGGCTCACTGTTGGGGAAATAATTTCCATGCTGCATCTCTGATGGCTGTGCCTGTGTGTTAAATAGAAGTGAGAGACAGGAAAGTAGTAACATTGCAACTGTAGGCTCAAGCCTCGTAGTCTCAGCTGTTTGAATTGTTACAGCTGAAAGCGCTCCACAGATTCCCTGCCACTTCTTTCACAGGACCCTGCCTAGGGTTTAGAGAGAGTAGTGTTCTCACGCCAGTTCTGTCACGTCCTTCCTCTCACCTGTGGTGAATGGATTGGTTTATTTCAGTTTGTGACGTTTAGACATTTCATGTGGATTTCCATCTTTACAGTCACCAAATAGCTCCCTTCAGTTTGTGAGCTGGAATGCAGTTAATCATATCTACTGAATGCCATTTCTGAGTGTGCACGAGTGATTTCACTGCTTTGCTCAGACTTGGACTGAGTTAGGCTTTTACTTTTACTTTTTCACCTTGTTCCATGGAAAAGCAAGGTTCCTTCTGCAGGTAGGAGTACTGGTTCTCAGGAGATACATTTTAGACCCTTGTTGGCCTCTCTATGAAGTTTTTATTTGTACTATCAGGGTGTCTTGGTTGTGTTGTGGTGGGGTTTTGTTTGTTTGTATGGGGTTTTTCCCCAGGCTTCTTTTAAAAGTAATTCTGAGGTGTTCCCTAGAGAGAAAGTGTACCAGGTCATATAGCGATTAAGCTTTTCATTTCACTGAAACGCCTCAGGTTGCACACACACAGTCTCTGACCCATTTTTTGTTCAGTGCTACATGTATGAACATGGGCATTAAAGCAGCCTTCAGAATCTGGGTATTTTTATCTTTCCTCAAATAATACCTGCAGATACCAAATATCTTAAGATGATTGCAGTGGTGTGTTATTTGCCATCTTTCAATTCTGCTTTTAAAATTTTTAGGGCAAAATTTCTAATCTCAATGGTTTTAACCTCAACATTGTTGGTTTTACCTGAATGGTAAAAATATGGGAGCCCTCTGGTGGCTGCTCCAACATCTGCAGATGTCCCTGCAGATAACAGCATAAAAGATGAAGTTGGTTACCAACCTGCTGCCACCAGAGAGATTAAAACCCAAAGTGCATGCTTTGCAGTCATTTTGAATCCTATTGGTCACACTTTTGGTAATAATTTCTATTACTTCTTGAATGACTACCAGTTTTCTAAAATAAAAGTTATTTAAATAAGAATTCTGAAACCCTCCCACCCATTTGCATCACTTGTTTGCAGCGTTATTTGCTTGAATCACTGGTTTGTATGTGCATATGGCAAGCTCTTGGGGAATAGGGACCCATTCATGTGAATTATGAGTCCCCTTCACCTGAGGTCATTCCAGCTTATTAAGGGGACATAACCAGAACCACCGCCAAATCTCTGGCCTTTGCTGGCAGACAGCAGTACATAATACAACCCTTCGTAGTTTCATTTATTATTTAATTTTCCTGTAAGGCCCCAGCCCATGCTCTGAGGGCTCCTCTGTTTGAGGACTTCAGAAGGATCAAGGCAAAGAAAGAACATTTCTGTGTAGCATAAAAATAAAGGGATTCAGCTTGATTATTGTTTCAGATGCTTGGAAAGGCTAACAGTTTTGAGAATTGAAAAAGTTATTTAAGATACAGACAGGACTATTATGCTCTCTTTCTCCCCTGAGTACTCTTGGATTCAAAATGTACGTACATGGTTTCACTAGCTGGAGAAAAAAGAAATCAAATGCCTCTGGAACTGATTATGTAAAAGCTAAAGAGCTCTTCCCCTCCTTAGATGTAAGGGGTGACTTGGAGGGAAGAAAATTAACTGAGATTTTGTTTTTACAAAGTTTAGAAAAAAATCATAGAATCATAGAATAGTTAGGGTTGGAAAGGACCTTAAGAGATCATCTAGTTCCAGCTGCCCTGCCATGGGCAGGGACACCTCACACTAAACCATGTCACCCAAGGCTCTATCCAACCTGGCATTGAACACTGCCAGGGATGGAGCATTCACAGTTTCCGTGGGCAACCCATTCCAGTGCCTCACCACCCTTACAGTAAAGAATTTCTTACTTATATCCAATCTAAACTTCCCCTGTTTAAGTTTTAACCCGTTACCCCTTCTCCTATCACTACAGTCCCTAATGAAGAGTCGCTCCCCAACATCCCTATAGCCCCCCTTCAGATACTGGAAGCTGCTATGAGGTCTCCACGCAGCCTTCTCTTCTCCAGAATGAACAGCCCCAACTTTCTCAGCCTATCTTCATATGGGAGGTGCTCCACTCCCCTGACCATCCTCGTGGCCCTCCTTTCGACTTATTCCAACAGTTCCATGTCCTTTTTATGTTGAGGACACCAGAACTGCACACTATGCTCCAAGTGAGGTCTCACGAGAGAATTGAATTCTTTCCTCTTTATTCTCTTTTTTTCAGTCTACCTCAGTGGCAATATTATGGGCAAAGAGACAAAACAGCAGTATAAATATTAAATAAAACTGAAATGTCAGTGTACTTTTTTAATATTTTAGATTGCAGAACAAAAATCAATCTACGTCTATATAATTTTTTAAAAAGTTATGTTTTCCCCTATTTTGCTATTGTTAAGTATGAGCTCTTAAATTATCTTTAAAGACACCATTTTATTTTTATTGTCTTTAAATAATGGAATTTTGTTCGTGTTTAAAATAGAAATATTTTTGGCCTTCCTACACAGTGTCTTAAACCTCCAGATTTCCTCCCATTAGATTGTCTCTATAGATGGTGAACTACAGCACTAGCAATCTTGGGTGCCTTGTCTGAAATGATGCTGAAAAGGTTTCCTGGATCAAAAGGCTGGATCATCTTCTGTCCATGTCCTGGTGCCTTCTCTGTACAACATTCTTCAATTTGATCAGTCCTTATAAATCACTTAAGAGTTGTCTACTGTCTGAAAGGAAAGGGAGGAGAGCTTAAAATCCCTATGAAATACTGTAGTGTATGTATTAAAAAACAATACCTCTTTCACATTGACTAGTTATGAGGGTTGCATTACTCCACACAGCCGAAGCCTTAGGGTGCCTTGGCTTCTACTGTTTCTTAATGTGTAAAAAAAGCACTTTTTCTGAAATAAGAGCATCTGCTGTGGAATGGCCATTCCAGCTTGCTTCTCCATGTAGACAAGCACTTACATTGTGCTTGCCGTCCTTTCTGGCCCACTACAAAGCTCACTTTCTTATAAAGCTGGCAACTAAACATCTGGAAAAATTTAGAGTAATTTTGCCAATTGAAGATATTTCTGATGACTGTGCTATTCATAACAGTTTCATAAGGGGACGAGACTTTTTAGTGCTATAGTAGGGTAGAGCACCTCACAAAAATCTAGGAATTTGATTGTATGCCATACAGTAGAAATAGTCCATGGTGTTCCTTCTTAGTGTTCAATGCTGCTGTCCCAGCTCCAACTAAATATAACAATATTTAGACAAAAAATATATTTGCAATTGAATAATCTATTATTCAAATTAAAAATGCAATGAGCAGACAAATCCAATCATACCACTTATGACTTATGCATGGTGGCTGGCAGTGTTATTACATTAGTTTAATAGAGCTGACTGTTGAAAAATGTCATGAATTTCTGGGGATGTAAAATGTGGACTTCCTATGCATGATTTAAATTGGCATAGTAATGATATATGATTTCATGCCAAAAAATTCTAAAATGTTTCTTCATATTTTTTGAATTATACTTGATTGTACTGCTGAAAATCGCTTTCTTCTGTCTGTTCCTCCCAAGTGTGCTATGGCGGTGAATAATGTGTTGGGAAAGACCAAAAAGTGGGGAGCACAAGTAACAAGATGACTAGAAAGCCTCATGGTAAAACTAGAAATGGGAAGTGAAATTCAGTTCTGTGGTTAGTAATAATAGAGGTTAGGGCAAAATTCCAGAAACTGGAGTAATGATGTGATGTAAAATTAGTGTAGTTGGGATTGGTGTGGGTTTGTTTTTTGGTTTACATGGAAGTAGTATAGGAGGCATATTTGCTTAGAATTGTCTGGAATTTTAGGTTCTTGAGTGAAGAATAGTATTATGCAAGAAGTTCGCAGAAATAGTCATCATAATAATCAAGTTTTCAGAGGTCAAATATGCAGAATACTTGAATGAGTAGATAGTGCACAATTCATACTGTCATTAGTACCATAGGATTTTGAGGCCTTTCAAATAGTTGCAAAGAAAACATTCTGAACATGAAAAGAGCTTCAGAAGTGTTGAAATTATTTCCTGAGTTTACAAGAGAGCCTGAAACAATAGCTATGAGGTGTGAATTGCTTCCTTCATTTCAGTTAAATGCAATTTGAATTAACTTACTTGTATGGTCCTGCTTTGCTAAATCATAGTACAGGTATCTAGGATTTATGAAAGATGAATTAAGGACCATATCTGCTTTTGCAGATCCACAGGACTTTCCTTTCCACCTTTGAATTTCTATTTGACCTTGAATTCCTAAAACTTAATAATCCATTTTTGCTGCTAAGTGAAAGTTTGTTTCCGGGAGGGTGTGAGGTTTGGCTTTTCCTTAGGAAAAGTCCTTATGTGTTTTAAGCATGATGAATGTTCTTACTAATCTTTCTATGAAAGATGAAGTGATTGGGAAAGATCTTACCCTGCCTTTTCCTTAGTCCTCTGCCATGTATTTTTAGGAAGGGAAAGTAGCAAAATCGCCTGCTGGTATTTGATAGCCAGAGCTGTTGGCACACATTAGCACACAAGGTTTTTTCCCGCCTGAGATGGCTGTCTTGTGCTCCAAGGCCAACTCCAGTGCATAGAAGCAAATATGAAATGATATTAAGAAAGGGATGAGGTATCAATGCTGGAAGGATTAAACATATTATTAAACACTAAGTAAGTTCATGTTTTCTTGGTATTTTTATTACTCTAACTGGCTGTTGCACATGCAGAATAGTCCTGAACAAGGACAGCAAAGACTTTGATGGACTTCTGTGCATCCAGAAGTTATTACTAGTTATCACAGTAAAATAATGATTGAAGAGCATAACAGGGGCATATGTAGTGGCCATTCAGGAACATATTTCTGGAAACATTTTCTGAGAAAAATATGAGAGCACTCCAGTAACACCAAAAAGCAACCACTTTTAAACCTAGTCACAGAAAATCATGGCTGATATTTCGCAAAATAATTGGTCACAGGGAAAATGTTGTCATATTCATCAATTGCATATAAATCTGCAGATTTTAGTGTATAAAATGGGTTGGAAGTTATTTCCAAGTTAATTATACTGCGTCCATAACTTGCTGTAGTAGTTTGCCTGGACTGCTTTGAAGGCTGGATGAGCGCATCTGTTGTGGGAGCAGTTTCACCTGCAATTCATCATATTTCCTGTAAGACATTATCCAAAGTCAAACAAAATACAAAGAAGGCTCCCACTGCATCCAAAAGGCATCAGATCAGGCTCCTGGCAGGCAGTGTGGTTTTCAGAAGGTGATTTTCAGGTGTGCTCGAGTGCCAAGTGCTTTCAGGAGCACTTAATAACCTCAGCCGTTTTTGAGTGGCCAAGCCTGAGGGCTTGGAGGAGGTGTAGTATAAAATGTGTATGAGGCTTTCTGTCTTACTGCCTTCACTAGTATGTAATGCACCAGGAAAAAAAAAGTAGATGCAGAAAGGATCAAGGAGCTTTCTTCTTCCATGCCTGTAGGAATTGCTGTGTTCCTGCTGATGAGAAGTCCTGTAGGCACTGGATATCCTCTCTTGAAGGTATCATTAAAGCTATGATGGTTCTTAAGAGCTGGTAATTTCCATTATTCAGTTGCAAACATATTCTGGGGAGACAGTCCAGGAAAAAGTGAATTATTTATCTCAGTAAACAAACCTACTTGCATTAAATTACATATTCAGCATTTATACTCGCAGCTAATAGATCTTTTCAAGTCTGTTTTACTACAGGCAACTTTTGGAGAAGACCTCCATGCCCTGTTATTTGATTATTTATCATTTTTAAATGACTACTGGCAGGAATGAGAATTGATTTGAAACTCAAAACTTTTCTAGAACTTGAATGAGGTTCCTTATTGCTTGTTGCAGTTCTCAAAATCAGTCTCACTTTTTTATATGGCTGCTCTGGAGCAAACTTAAAAATGCCTTATTTTTAACATTATGGGGTTTTAATTCCAGATTCATTAAAATGATAGGAAACTGTATCTGTGTGTACCAACTTGCATGCATATATTTTAGGTTAAATTCTCCAAAAGCATATTTTTTTTGCTTTTGTTGTAACCTCACCAAACTAGCATCAGTTTGTGCATTCATTCTATTTTCTCAGATATAGAGTAATAAATCTCCTTCGAGAATCAAACTACCTTGTAGTGGACCAAAAGCAGCTTGTTTAAATGAAGGTCCTATACTCTTTACGTGCTACAAATTGGAGAAAACTGATTAAAAGCGCATTAAAATTATATGGTGCTTTTTCAGACAGTGAGGTTATGCTACCCTTATTCTTGCTCTTTCTGCTGGTAAAATTTATGGAGTAGCAACTTACTTCATCAACGTTTTCACTGGATTTGAATTAATTTTAACTATTGGTGTTTGGATTGCTGTTAAAAGTCTTATAAGTAATTCACTGCCCGTTAATGCTGTCCTGCATAGGGCTTTCATTTTGTGCCATAGAATTGAATATCTAGCAGTAACTTTTCTATTGGCATTTAATATTTTCTAGCTTGCTAATGTTTAGCTTTTGAGATGTATGAAGTACTAATATTACCTATTCTACAGCTTCCTTGCTAAACTTAATCATCTTTATTGTAGCAGCACAGGAAACTACTAGAAAGATGATTCTTAGCAAATGACATTAATATTAATGGCACATAATTAAGTCCGAAGATGTATAAAGGTGGTTGCAGCACTGGGTGTCTTTACTGCACGTATGAAAAGGCAGGTTAAGTATTCATACTTTCTATATTTAATAAAATTTTTAAAATGAAACGTTCATCTTTTCCATCAGCAATTTCTGGGTCTTACCAAAGAAGAGAGGTAGAGAAAGTCAGTGCCACTGATAGTACAATACAGGTTATTATAAAGTTTACTTCTCTTCAGTGTAACAATGGATGCTTCAAGCAAGTGGAAATTGTGGAATCTTTTTGGAGATGAAGGTTATTAGGAGCAGAAAATCAAGTTATTAACCTTTAGAATTTGGTTTTGATTGCACAGTATAAGAGTACCAATGGCGATTTTGTATAGGGTGGGGAAAAAAAACCTTAAAGAAGAACTCTGTGTGCTTTGGCCTTTTTATTCTTTTATTCTTACTTTGTTTTGGTTTTTGTTTTCTCAAAGGTTCCAAAGTCCTAACATGACCTTAGTTGTAGTTACACTGATTCTTTTTATGTTTGGAAACTCTGTACAAAAGGAAAACTTTCAGTTTAGTTATCTGTAATTGTTTTAAGATCCTGAAAACTTATTAAGCTGATTGCAACTTTTTGTTCAATAAGCAAGCAGCCTATTTTCGGAAATCCTGCAGAAGGAATGGCAACAGTGCTGATATTTTCAGATCTTGACTGTACTCAAGTTGCCAGCATTTTATCCAAGAATACGCCTGCTGTTTATATCTGTTATAGTGATCCATAGATTAGAATGTATTTGGAATCATCATGAAGTTGTCACTGCTGGACTTGAAAGTTAAAGCAGTAAGAGAAGGGAGGGTGGAGGAGAGGGCATATGTAGGGGTTTTGTTGAGTTTTTTTTATGACAGTGGTTGATTTTCAGTCTGAAGAAAACTTTGGGGCTCATATCTAATTGTTTGGAGAAGGACAATCTGTTCTACAGGGATCAGGCACTGTTTTTGCAGTGGAAGTTTAGGTTGTTGAAGGATCAGCAAGGCAATCACATGCATCTATGGTTCTCTGTTGAGTAACAGCTACTTTTGCTCCTGTCTTATTCACTATAATGAAGGAAAAAGTTGTGGGTTTTTTTGTAAAATTAATAAAAGTATATCAAAAGTAGCATCATGTAAGTGCTTTTTGTCAGCATGTTGTCTTTGCAGACATTTGATGGTTTTTGTTTTGAAGTTGTTTTCTTCACCATTAACCACCGTGATGGCATAAAGGAGATCTAGAATGTTCTTCAGATGTAATGGATTAGGAACTGATTATCAGGTTTTTGCTATTGCAGTGTTACCTGCTGTGTCTGCTGATTGCTGTATGCATGCTCTTGACCTAAAGCAAACATGAATTTCTTAATCATCTTTTATTTTGGAGTATTGATAAATTGATAATATACGTTCATATTTCACTTCATAGCAATTTGGGTCTACAACTTCTTAGTTGTCTATGGAGAAACCATGCTGTTCTGCCCTTCTAAATGGGATAGGAATTCTTTGTGTCGCTCCTGTTCTACCCAGCTTGGCTGGCTCACATGCCAAATTGACAGGAGTGTACCAGTGGTAATGACCTGCTCTTCTTGTGCAGAAACCTGTTTTGACCACAGGCACTCTTAGTTTTCTGAGGGCCTCCAAATTAATGTTTCTCCTTCTACGTCTGATTTGTCAACTAGAGGATACTTTGCTATCTTTGTTTTCAAAAGGCTGACATTTGCATTATTGAAGTTAGAAGCTAAGTCTGCTTTGTATTTAGCACTTGAAAGGTTAATTTTTTGGCAAATGCTTATAATATGCACTTGCATCCAGAGATGAGTGGGTGAAAATATTTCCTAGTAATATCAAAAGTGATTCAAATTTGAATGAAAGAAGTCATCTGTCCTTCACGTGCACAGACTAGATGTCCTGGGCTCATCATGGAGTGAATTATCCCTGAAGGTGGCTTTCAGCATAAAAGAAAATAAGCTGTTCTATCCAATACTTTTCAGTCTGGTCAAACTGCTAAAAGGCATGTTAGTGTGAATACATGTCATACACTTCTACTTTATTGTGATTGCTATTCCTATAAGGTCTAGGGAAAAATGCACCTTTGTGGTCATCACAACAGTCTCAGAGCAGACATTGTTTCTACCTATTTGTTCTTACAGGTTATCAGATCCTTCAGTGAGTCATGGAATCATAGAATAGTTAGGGTTGGAAAGGACCTTAAGATCATCCAGTTCCAACCCCCCTGCCATGGGCAGGGAATGATCATTTCCATTTATGTGCCCCAAGTATTTTTTGTAGACCAGACTTCTATTTTTGTGAACATTATTAGGACAGTAGGATTACTGTGAATTAAAGCAAATTCTTGATGAACAAGTCCTTTTGAAGGTCAGGAGGAACACACAATAAGATGATGGAAACTTTGCAATAGAATTTAGTTCTTGCAAGGAAACTGTAAAGTAGCAGATGTTTAAGGTATAAAGTACATATTTGAAATCTAGTTTGTGTTCCTAAACTGATGGATTGTTATGCTTTGAAGAACCTTTTTTCAGTAGGGTGTAGATGAAGGCTTTCCTGCTATGACAATTCAGTCTCCTACAAAGAAAGATGTCTGGCATCTCTTGCATTAAAGCGTCCCTTTTGTGCAGCTCTGTGTCATCTGATTTGAAGTGGGAATAACGTTGTGACAGCAGCATAAGCAGTCTGCCCTTTCTGCCTTCTTGTTCATTTGAATTGGAGAAGAAAGCAGGTGCTGAAAGACAGTAATGGTTTGTCTGTGTATACTAATGAAGAAGATTCATGTGCTTTGATATGTAACCTGACGAGCACAAGAGACTGTGCCTGACACAGAAAAGGGCTTGTGCAATGCCAACCAAAACATGGCTACTGTGGCTAATTTTAGACTTTCTGGCCTTGGCAATGTCCTTTATTTCAGTTATTTTTATTTATATATTTATTTATTTATGCTTTTATTAGGTCCTCAGGCCATGTGAGTTATGGCAGAATGCCTGGATTTCAGTCCTTGAATTTGACTAGTTATGTGTCTGCCACAGACAAGTATTCTAAGTACTGGTCTCTCCCTAGGATATCTATTTATTCCTATGCTGCATTCTGACTATTTATTATGGCTGTGTAAATAAGCATTATGAATGACAGATAAAAAGCTTTTGGAAAGAGTTTGCCCACAAAAGTCTTACTAACTTAAGCTTCAGACAGTTTTTTCTCTAGGTAACCAGCTTACATCCTTCAAATGCTGAGAATTTGGTGTCTAGGTGTCTGGAGCAAGCAGCCTATTGAGCTAAGGCAGAGTCAAGTTTTCAATTTTTCCTCTTTTTGGCCACCTTCACATATTAATATCCTGTAGGTAGGTTTGTTATGAAGGATGTTGCTTGCTGTAAAAGTTATATGTGCTTTGTACTAGAGGCAAATCAGCAGTTCTGAAGAATGATGGGTTTTATTGAGATTAAGGCGCTACCGTCATTCTTTCCTGCATTCCTCTGAGGCAGAGGAATGCTGTACAGCTGCTTGCCATTGGAAGTCGGAGGATAAGGGAGGAGAGAGAGAGAGAGAAGTAGGGATGATCTAGGGTCACTACTGTCATGAGTTTGCAGCAACATTTTATTAAATCCCATTAAAATTGTTAGAGGTGTGTTTTCTGTGTTATCATTAAACAAAAACAGGTGCCAGTGAGGAAAGCAAGCTCTTTCCCAGACTTCTAGTTTGGAACAGACTTTACACCTGACCTTACTGCATGTGTTGTGATGGTGTTACAGGTCGCTTCAAGGTTAAAATTACTTTAATTAGAGCAGCAACAGAGCTTAGCACTGGAGTTCAATAGGTGCTGCGTTAAGAGCAAGTTCCTTTGAAAGGGGGTCAGTCATGGGCTCACTTCATTTCCTTCGCTTTGCAAAATCAAAGCAGTGTCCAAAAAAGTTAATTATATATACTTTTCAGCTATAGACAGCTACAAAAGTTTAAAGACTTCAATTGTATATATTAGCTGGAATGGAAAGGGAGGACTGTAGGAGTCTTTATAAGTTAGAAAGAAATTTTCCAACTGATATGCTATTGTCTGACAATCTACCCCATGGAGTAGTTACTTTTTTTCTGAAGCATCTGCTCTTTGGGCAACTCTGGATAAAACACCCAAGTTAAATGTGTCAATCTCTACAGCCTCCGTGTCAAACAGAGGGGTTCTTTTATTACCTGATGGGAAGAGGCTAAGGTAGTTTTTCCTTGATTCCCTTCATGAGATATTAACCTCTTGTACTGCTATTAGGTACCCATATTGCCAGCGTTCCAGATTTGGTTTCTCATTCACTGTACAAGTCTCTAAGAGACACATTAGCAGGCTGTAACTTAATTTTCTCAGAATCTTCCTGGGATCTAATTTCATGTACTGCTATTTGTTGTTATGGAAACAGTGTAATGAGTTCAGTTGTATAAGGGTGGAAATATCACATACAGTTTCTGCTCAGAGTACAAATGACAAAATGGCATTTCTATAAATGGTGTTCCAGAATAAACTGCTTCAGTGGGACTCATGAAGTTTTCCTTCCAGCTAATTCTTCATCAGTCTACAGTTTTTAAAATAAGTGGCAGAAGAAGCCTTTTAAATATAAAAATTATAGAAGACTTTTTATCAAAAATAGCAGGAAACTTACTCTTCTCATTTACCATCTAAGAAATAATCAGAAAAGCCAAGATACTGCTCTCTTTAACACCTTTATTATATTAAATAGTATGAATCTAATGCATGTAACTTTGCAAGATGATTTTAACTGGTAACTATTTTAACTAAGAGAATAATGCTTTTATAGCGTCACATAATATATGTCTCATAAAAAATATGTCCCAGTAAATCTGATATAGTGGACACTGTTATGCTTGAAGTCTTAGTTCCCTTCTGGGAGTCTAGCTAGAAATTTGGCAAACATGTGTGTCATTTCTGTGGGTAAGAGCTCTATCTGTGTGGATATAATAGATGCAGTGCTTGTATTATTTTTTATTGTAATATCTAAAATATAAACTAAATCTCCTTTCTTTCTGGAAAGTTGACAGATAAGTTCACTGGAAGTCCTGTGTCCATGTCATCTAATACTCAAGCAGATTTACCAGTGACTTTTACTCCTTTATCAGTATGGAGATGGAGAAATGTTTGAGTGTTTTGCAATCACATCACACTTAGTGTAGCACTAAATTTATGCCAGTTGTTACTTAGGCATATTCCATAAATTGGGGAGCATTTCTAAAAGCATGAATTTCATCCCATCAGAATGATGAAAAGAGAAAACCAGAAAGCCAAAAAAGATAATATTTGAACTAAAGAGCTTATAAAGCAGAAAAATACTATCACTTCTTCAGCAGGAAAAATTTTTCTGCATTAACATCCCGAAGTAATACTTGGAAATCTGTTAGATCAGAGGATTGCTTCACTGCTTAATTAAGGAATGTGAGATGCAGAACAGAGCCTTATGCCCTAGGGTTGGGGTTAAACAGTAGGTCTGCAGCTGTGTTTGGAGCTTAACTTTTGTAGAAACGCTGGTGAAGTTTTTCTGTATTTCTCGGGATATTTGCCATTTTTAGTGTGGCCATGTGGCAAAGCTCCTTATCTTTTCACTCATCTGAAACATCGAACATTTTATTAACATCAGTTTAAAAATCAAATAGTTAAAACAAGGCAAAACTATTTTGATAGTTTTCTATCAACCTTTACTTAAAGCTTGTGTTTCAAGGTAGACCTTAGTAAGTCTGCTAAACTCTGAAAGAAATTGAGCACCTGGTTATGATAAGCTGACACAGTTCATCAACTGTGTCACCTTACTGTGTTCTGGATAATGTTTGCAGCTGGTTTTGTCTGTGTAGCATCAAGGAGCACACAGGTATCAGTGGTGGGACCATTAGTGCTGACAGGGTGCATACTAAGCCAGGGCACTGATTACACCGGAGTATAATCAGTGCTCAGTCTTCTTTTTCTTGGATTACAGTTTGTGCAGGTTTTAAGATTTGCAATACAATAAGCAAAAAGACCAGGTGAAAATATGTTCAGCTGTTGAGAGAAATATTTGTAATTCTTTGTCTTTTCTAGGATGTGGTTTTATGATGAATTTAAGTAGGCCAGGTCAGTTGTTTGGGGGCTGGAAAAGCTGTCCAGATTTTTTACTCAGTTTAACAAACACTATTTTATCCACAATGACACCTTTAACCACCTCTAGCTGTGATCTACTTATTAATATACAAATAGAGAAAACGATTTATCACATAGTCATAAAGTAGGTTTTGCAAAAGACTGTTCAAGCTTAATAAAATCAGGCCATGGCAGTCTGGCCAAACCTCAAAGGCAAAAACACAATGATGGAGGAAGGCTGCAAGTTCAGCTCAGTTTTCATATCTACCTAAACATGTTAGAAGAATGTCATTGTACATATATTTGTGTAGTATCTGAAGTCCTGGTGCCAATAAAAAACTGTTATCTCAGAGGAGATGGAGATAGCAGGAGCTAGATGGAGTAAGTATCTGCCCTTCCACAGATACAGGATCACTCTCTATATGTTTCTGACTGGAATGGAGTAGAAGGGGAAAACTTACCAAAACCTATGGGGAAACCCTGTGCTGTTCAAATTATTTGCTACTGCTACTAGTAGTGATTGCAAAGGTGATAAATAGTTTATCTGTTCAATTATGCATCTTCTCTCAATGTGCAATCTTAAGATGTTTTTTCCTAGATTTGGTCAAATAGACTAGCTGGTCAGAACATAAATAATTATAATTAAGCCCATCTCCAAAAGTTGCCTGCTGTCCTTAAAAAAACCCAGGTTTTAAACTGGTAGCACTGTTACTAACTTCTGATTGTTTGTTTATTTTACATCCCCTCTTCTTTAAAGAGAGACATATTTAATTGCTTGAAGAACTAGCTGGGATTGTTCAGCTGATCAGACCACAGTTGTTTAAATGCCCTCTTTTAAAATCAGTCTTAGGTGCTGTTTGGAACACACTAGCTGAATGCTTCCAGATTATTTAGAGCTACCCTTATCCAATCCAGTCTGCATTTCAAATTCTTTTCATACTTGTACAAACAACAGTCTGATTCTTCTTTTTTATTGATATGAACTTTTACTTGCTAATGTTCTGATGAAAAAGAAGAAAAGGGTGGAATTAAAAACCTGCCAAGCAGTACAATTGTTTCTCTGTGGGGGATCTTATTTTGTATATTTTTCTTATGATCTTGGCTCTTTAAATGGCATTTATTGATGACATAATTATAAAATGCAGAGGAATTAATGTGCTAGGCATGCAGTCCTTAGAGTCAGTGGAGAAACTTTCTATCCTGAAAATCAGTGTCAAGAATGTCGTATTATTTTGTGGGCATCTTGATGGCCATTACATGAGTTTTTGCAGTGCGTATGCTAAATATTACCATTATGCAATGAGTATGCAGTTACTTGGTTTAAGCTTATGTAGTTTTGTTTGGTCTTTTGCATTTGCAGAACGATGCTAACAGTTCCTTCATATTGTTCTAGCAGACTTAGGCTGGGGGAGGAAAGAGAAAGATAGAGGGGGGAAAAAATAAGATGCATTTTTGGCTTGCTGGTGCTGTGCGTGTGAGCTCCTGCGTGTGTGTGTATTTATATATACACACCCACCCACACCACCCTATTGCCCATGATGCATCCAAATGTTAGCCCTGCATCTATATCCAATCTTATCATGCTTGTGCGCTGAATGGATTGCTTGAGTAAATGTTTAACCCTGGAAGGTCTCTTACATTTTTCCCCCAGAAGAGGCAAAATTTTTTGTTTTCCAGAAGGACTGAGTAGTTTACCAGAGCTTTTCATTTAATATAAGGGTGAAATTTTAATTTTTCTATTTTTGCCAAAAGTAGATGTCTTCTGTTTTATAAAAGGTGTTTTGTAATACCTTTAATACCTTTAGAATACCTTTGTTTTAATACCTTTAAAAGTGAGTGAAAATAATTTTACTTTTTATGTGAAATGGAGTATCCAATATTTACCTAAAAGAATATTTACCGAAAAGGTTTTAATAAAGTATCAATGTGTATGCTTCACATAGAGGACCCAGCATCTCTTTTGCAGCATTATGGCCCCAAAAGCTCAACATCTAAAGAGCAGTAGTAGTAGTAGTAGAGATGGTAAAGCTTCAAGAGGAGATGGTGATGTACCAACTTACAGGTCTTGTTGGAAATAATAAGCAATCTCATATTGCTGTATATGGCATCTTTGACCAAAATGCAGCTATTGCTGATATTCTCAAACGTACTTGACAGAGTTAACTGGTCTTCCTAGGTTGAAAGAAGGATAAGGATAGGATGGATGCTTGTGCTGTAAAGGACAACCCAGGGCAGAGCAGAGCATTGGCTTGTCTGACCTGCTTGAGCAGGCTGTTTCCTGTGGGCACCGTACTTTACTTGAGGGGATCTGGGGAGCCACAGCCTCAGGAGCTTACCCCACCAGCATCCTTTGGCATGGGGCACTGCAGGCAGGGTGGAAGACGAGCGAGGTTTTTCAGTTTCCTGTTTCTGCTGGATCCTATCTGCCAGAGAAATCAGTAGCAAAGGACCCGGCAATTTCCTTTCCCACCCAAGGAAGCTGCAGAGAGCAGAGGATCTCCCCCGCCCCTCCTCTGCATTCGTAGTGATCTGTGGATGTCCCTTTTCTCACCGGCAAGGTTGTGTACCACTGAGTACTAAGAAAAAGCTTAGAGTCATCTGTTACAGAGATGAGCTTTCAGAGAGTGGGATGTGAGGAAGTTTTAAAAAGGTGACTCCTTAGGGGAAGTTCCCATTACGTTTTTTGTGTTGGTGCCTCATGTTCTGTGTGAAAAACAGCCCTCCATGAAAGATTAAAGCTGAGTGAGTGAAGAGTTGGTTACAAATTGATAATGAAAGTTACACTGAGGATGGTTTGACAATAGTTTAAAACTAATGGCCCGCAATAGTGTATTACACTTCTTTTTTTGCCTGGACCTCTGGCAGCCTTAGCAATATAAATGAGTTGAGTAAGTCAAGTTTATGTGAACTAGGTTTTGATGCTTTTAGTAAAATTTATTAATGACACTATAATGCTGTAGATGCTACAGATTAAGCCCAACATATTGCTAAACTATGAATTAGCGAGCTTGAAAACAGACTGTTTATAATAACAAAAAGGGTACCTCTGGCAGTTAAGCAGCTAATTCCATTTTAAAAAATGGGTTTGATCACAGTCATACAAACTAATTTAGAAGCAATGAACATCTATTTTTCTTGAGATAAGTGTCTGGTTTTAGGAGAAATGTGCAGTGGTTTGTGTGGGAGGTTGCTCAAAGAGAGCAGCCCACACATGAAGAACTTGTCGTTTTGTATGCGTAATATAATTTAAGGAATTTATTTATTTTTAAGACAAAGCTTAATTTCTGTACAAAACTCCAAACTGGTAGAAGCATCACATAAACATGTTTCAGTGCAGACGTTTTCACAGCTACATTCTTTAGAAGCATTTGTGCGAAGTTTTAGTGATCGTGTCTGCAGCAGCAAGGATTTCCTCGGTAGTGTAATTACATACAGGATCTGGCAAGAGATGTGATGCATAAATAAAACTTCATACTGGGTTTGCGTTGAAAGGTTTTGGTATTTGAGGGGAACTACAGGAGTGAATTTTGTGAGAAGCTGCCAGAAGCCTCCCCTGTGTCAGATAGAGCTAATGCCAACTGGATCCAAGAGGGACCTGCTGCTGACCAAGGCTGAGCCCATCAGTAATGGAGATAGCTCCTCTGGGATAACAGTTAAGAAGGGGATAAGGGAATGACTGCACAACAGCAACTGTAGCTGGAGTTTCTAAGCTACAGAGTAGAGGAAACTCTGTACTGTGTGTACAGAGAGGGGAGAGTACACAGAGTGAGAATATATGAGAGAAACAGCCATGCTGAAACCAAGGTCAGTGCAGAAGGAGGTGCTCCAGGTGCTGGAGCAGAGATTCCCCTGCAGCCCATGGTGCAGCCCATGGTGAGGCAGGCTGTGCCCCTGCAGCACATGAAGGTTCATGGTGGAGCAGCCTCCCGGCAGGACCTGTGGACTATGCACAGAGGAGCCCATGCAGGAACAGGTTTTCTAGCAGGAGCTGTGACCCCATAGGGGACTCATGCTGGAGCAGTCTGTTCCTGAAGCACTGCACCTGTGGAAGGGACCCATGCTGGAGAAGTTTGTGAACTGTGCCTGGTAGAAGGACCCCACATTGGAGGAGTTCATGGAAGATTGTGTCCTGTGGGAGGGACCCTGCACTGGAGCAGGGGAAGGGTGTGAGGAGTCCTCCTCTGAGGAGGAAGGCGAGGCAAAGACAATGTGTGATGAACATAGAATTCTGTGATTCTATGAACTGGCCACAGCCCCCATTCCCTGTAGCTCTGCAGTGCTCAGGGTGGGAGAAGGTAGAGATACAGCCAGAAAGAGAAGAGGAGTGGGGGGAAGATAATTTTAAGATTTGGTTTGGTTTCTCATTACCCTACTGTGATTTGATTGGCAATAAATTAAACTAATTTCCCCAAGTCAAGCTTGCCCATGACGGTAACTTGTGAGTGATCCCTCCCTGTCCTTGTCTTGACTCATGAGCCTTTTGTTACATTTTCTCTCCTCTGTCCGGCTTTGGTGGGCACCTGGTGTCCAGCCAGGGTCAATCCACCATAAAATTTTACATTAAGTTGTTTTGAAATGGTCTTGCTTTGATCACATGTTTCAGTATTTGGGCAGTTTTGAGGAGTGATGAAGGGGTTGTTGCCTCGTAACAGTGCTATGCATTGGAAAGATGTCCTACACAGGTTTAGTGTCAGCAGCCACCTCCTCTTCCATCAGTGGCAGGAATTTCACCTGTCATGGGTCCTCTCTGACTTGGTTTTAAGGAGAAGATAAATGCAAAGGTATTTTTGCAGTAGTAGCCTAATTTGTGGCCACTGTGCTTCCTTGCTATTGAGAGTTTAGTTTGTAGCAGATGAACCAGTCAGTGACAGCATAGCTTTAAAAGACAAACAGTAGTCATTATAGGCAAGGCTAGTAAGTATATGTTTATAGAGAAGATCTTGGAGACTAACAGGTATTATTTTTCATAGAAAATCAAGTACCAAAAAACTAAATATCACTTGGTGGCAAGCTCTGTTGTCCATTAGTAATCTGAAATCTCCTTTCAAGACTAGTACCTGAGAGTGATTCTCTTACTGTCTGGCCATGTTTCCAGCTGAGGTTAGCCTTAGGTTATCCACTAGCCAAAAGATTAACCACTACCTAAAATACTTAACTACTTTCCTAGAGCCTAAATGTACACAGGTGTAAAGGTGCACAAGTGCAAATTATTCTTACCGGTAATTTCACTGGAAAGTAGTGATAGTGACAAATATTCATTGTTAAGAAAATCCTCTGCTATGTCCTCCTTTTCCAGTCAGGTTGATAACCACTGAGCCAACCAGTTTGCTTCTTTAATTCTGTGAGCATGAACTATAGGAAGAGGAGGAAAAGATGGTACTTGTAATGGATATTTGCTTCTTGGAATAAATAATTCATCTTGGGATGAATATTGGTTGGGACCGTAATAGTCCCAACCCTCCTCATCTCTTCGGAAGATTTCTGAATGAGCTTTCAGTGACCTCTCAAGAACTAAGATGAACTAGTTATGGTAGTGCAGAGCTCTGTACATGTTAATCGGTCTCTGAGACACAAGGCATAAAAGATCCAGTAATACCTCCGAGTCAGTATATCATTTTTGAAATGAATTTCAAATCCTGTCTTTTACTGATAAAAATGAGAGGGAGCATGTGCAGGTGTTTAGCTTGTGTGTTGCTTTGCAGAACTATTCCATTAGACCAGCAGGCTGTGGAGGAATAAAGTGTGTAATGTAGGCTGGGCTGTATGTGCATTTGCTGAATGGGATTGATCTCTATTCTTTATCACAAAGTGGGTTTATGAACTTAGTGTAACTTAGTGAACTTATGAACTTATGAACTTAGTGAACTTAGCATTTAGTGTATTAATACTGATTGGAAGCTATGTCAAGGTATTATATGAGCATTACAAATAACAGAGCACCTCATAGACAAGACAAGGAGCAGCTGTAGTTGCTGTAACTGCTGCTGGAATTTAGGCAAATTTATTTTGGAAAAATAGTGTGTTTTCCATTTTCTCTGTTCTCAGTCAGTCTGGACATAAACAAACAAGCAAAAAATCCCTGGCAGAGCACTCAGGCACAGGAAGATTTGGGACCACCCATTCTGATTACTTGCTCTGTGGTTTTGCCACCCTTGGTCCATCATAGGCTTCTTTGGGCCAAAGAGGTAAGTGTCATAGTGCACAACAGGTTAGTGTTTCGGTTGTTCAGGAGATGCTCTCACCCCTCAAAAAGTACCTGTGAAAATAATAGTCACTTTCGTAGAAGAGATATAAAGAAACAAATGTATACTCTGAAGGTCCTGTGACACTATTTTCATTAACCTGTGCTGAGAACCCTGCTGGTGTTAGCAGTAATTCTGATACAAGGGGAGATGCATCATAGCAGTGATTTAAATTGAAAGTGCGTTAGAACAGTCGAAACTTCAGTTTAATTGCAATCACAAAAAGATCAAGCAGACAAGAACAATCTGAACTGCCAAGAATGCAGACTGAAGAAAGGGAAAACACTGAGAAATTTGGATAGGGCTTCTTTAAGGACTTAATTCAGAAATTAATATATTCCTTTTGGTGTGTGATTTATTCCTCCCTCCCCCCCATTTAGTGCATAGCAAGCAATTTAACGTCGTCTTGCTACCCTATTTCAAAAGGATTTTGTGACACCAACTGTCTTGTCTGCTTTGATCCAAACCCTGAGTTTGGGAGTATTGAGAAAGCAAAGGCACAGTTCCTGTTCTGACAGTAGAGTGGGCCCTAACTTCCCCACGAATGACTTCAGACAGCATATCAAAAAAAGGTGTTTGTGACAGAGAGTGACAGTGTTCATAGCTTAATCTTCCTATCTAGGTGATCCCTTGTGTTCAGAAAGAAGGCTTTAAAGAATCATCTAAATGTGCCATTTGGGGCAGGTGTGGGGGGTATGTGTGCTAAAAAAGCAACTACATCATCGAAGTGGTAATTTTTAGTTCCTGATAATTCTGCCCCTGTGCTTGCAAGCAAAGGAGGTGGGGTAGCCTGGTTCCAGCCATGCCTCTACCTCTGGAGTGTCCTTGTCATGTTTAGTATTTATGCCTTGGTGTAGGGTATGGCATATGGCAGAAAGGGTGGAAATCGACAAATGAAATGTCTCTTCATTGTAAAACAAAGACAATTACTGTCCTTCAGTAGCAGCCTGCAATAGCAAATGTAAACAGTGATAATGTTTAGCTGAGTTGTTCTGTGGGATGTCTGCAGGATATTGTAATAAACTTTTCCATTATTGGTTTCCCCAAACAATTTGCAGTCTAACAGCACTAGGGGACCTCAGTAAACAGAGCAGTTCAGCTCTGCATTGTAAATGTTTCCTGGAGTAAATAGGAAATACAGCATTTTTTGAACAAGGGAAAGGGAGAACATTCCAGTCAAGCAGCCTCATTTCATTCACGTCCCTTTGCCTAGCGTTTGCTATTGTCTGGTTTTGTACCTTCAGAGGTGCCCTGGATCTAGGAGCCAAGTAGCCTGGGGAATTAAACAGCATTTAGGTCCTCAGAATCTGGGCCATGTTTGGGATGCTGTTCTGCACACCAGAAGTGGTGTGAAAAAAGCGATGTGAAGCTAGGACAAAAAGAGCCATGACTGCTCAGTGGCTCAAAATGGGAGGAATCCAGGCATGGATGTCTGGGGAGGTAAAAGCCCCAGTTGTAGAAGCTAGCAGAGCACAGCAGTTTTATCGAAGCTTTCAGAGTGTTGTCACTCTGTCCTGTGTTTTTGGCTGGTGTCTTGGGCTAAACATGTGGAATGGGATGCAGCAGGGGGGTGGGAACTTCGAAAGGGGATGGAAGACACAGGGAGCTGGCCCAAACGAGCAAGCTGTGCTAGTTCCCTAGTACAGAAGGGTGCAGAAGCTCTTTCTAATGCTTTGATAAGGAGGGTTAAGCTCCTAAATGGCGATTGCCAGTGTAGTGTATAGGTAGAAATGATTTATCCAATTGTAGAAACTTTTCCATCTCTCTGTCCCTTTAAGCAGCCATTGATCATTCACAATGCATGGCAAATGCAGCTTTTCTTTTGTCTTGAGTTGTTTGAATCCTCTGAAATAATAAAGGATTTCTGGGAACTGCTGCTTTGCATCATTTCTTTCTAAATTGGTGCCAAGATTTGGATCTATCCCTAAGAGTCAGAATGCCATAAGAAAATAAATTGTAGCAAAATTGTTCTCTGTGACTGTGATCTCTTTTTCTGTCAAAATTAATTGATTATAAGTTTTCAGGATAGATTGTCTTTTAATTTTGTTAATGAGTTTTAGAAATTACCTGTGGCAGGAAAGCGTTAGTTGCAGCCTTCAGGACTGCTAAAACTTTTCAGAACCATCATCAAAAGCAGATTGAAGCAGTTCTCCCATACTGCTATTAAACAGCAGTTTAACAGCCTGGGCACTGGTGCCAGGAAGGGGCTGTTTCATAAGGCTGGCTATTATACGAAGTTTCTAGTTTGAGACTGCTTTCCTTTTATTTGTGTAAGTAAATTTAAAATCTGTACTCTGATGCTAGTTCAGCCAGAGCTCGCTGGATATAAATAACATGGTCATGTACAGCAAGGGTCCTGGTTTCGTTTAGGATTTAGGTTGCACTGCTTCAGCTATCACTGCATGCCTCGAGGGCAACATCAAGTTCTCTTGGCTTCTCAGCTGAGTGCTGGCAGATAGGGCTTGGTAAAATTCAGCTCTGAGTTTAGCTCAAATCTTGTCAGAAGCATGGGTGAAAATACATTTTGTTTTCCTGAGGGTGACAAGCCAGGTTTTTCCTGCTTTAGGAAGGGTGAATGAAAGCAAAAGTACATAGAGCTGATCTCAAAAAGCAGCATTCCTTCTCTCTCTGTTGGGTAGGAAAAGCAACCTGGGAAATGTTGCTTTTCAGCAAGGGCCACTTCAACCATTAGCTCAAGCATCACAACCTTTTGGTCTTCAAAAAGACTCTGGCATTTCCAGTGCTCTGTTGGAGGAAAAAGGGAACAGTGGGGCATCAGAGTTACAGATGTTAGATTTGCTGGTGATAGCCAATATGAAAGAGGCTATGCAAATGGGAAAGCATTGCGTTGTGTGAACCTGATGTACCTGTAATTGCATCTCTAATTAATAGATCGATGTTACTGCCTTGTAATATCAATATGCCTTTTCATAAGGGCATATTGGCAGTGTCTTGTGGAGAATCTTGAGAACGTACATCCTCATATTCCCTATTTTTATTTTAAAAAAGAGCATATAGTCTAATGTTGAATTGTTCTGGGAAATTAAAATGAGACTGCGTTTAACCATGCACTGTAATCTGATTTATGTCTGTGCTCTCCTTGGAACTTCTTGTTATGCTGATTTTCAGCTTGTCGGTGCCCTGACCGAACCTGTCACACAGCAGCATGAGAGCTAGAAATGACGCTCTAGGAGAGTTGACAGGGGAGATGATAATTTCTTCCAGTGGGGAATTATGACAGTCTAAAATGACTCTGTAACCAAAACCTCACTGATTTTATTTCTTCTCATAATTTAAACGGAAAATAGCTCTCTGTGACCAGGATTAGCGTTGCTTGGACTGCTGCTGTTGCGCAGCCAGTTTTCTAGCCATGTGATTTCATGGAATTCTGATCTAAGATAATTTTTCTTTTTCCCTAACGTTTTCTGTTAGAAAATACACCTGAATATCTAAATATAGATAGAGTAGCTAATGTAGATCTAAATATCTACAAGTGCCTTTTTCAAATTAAAATCATATTTTTTCCTCTGTTCATATACTTTATGTTTTTTTATTAATTTCAAGGTTTCAAAGGGATTTATATGCATTAGTAGAATATTTCACAAGTTACAAGTGATATACTATTGTCATTCTAGTACTGCAGCTGGAGAAATCTGAGACCTTGTGAATTATTCAGATGTATGTCATAAGGCTGCAAGTGAGAAACAGAGAGCTTACACAGATGAGTGCTATACATCCTGCTTTGAATGGGCTCCCAGCCAGCTGACCTTGTAAGGTCTTTTCCAGGCTAAATTATGAATACACATGCATAGTTGGGGTGCAGTGCCACCTCTGTCCTGGATGCAATGCAGATGGATAAGCAAATAGCAATATGTGAGTTAATAAAGGTAAAGAGAAGCTGAAGTGTTACGTTGCTGTGTATAATTTACTGAGGGAAGACATTTTCCATAAGGGTAGTTATAATTCCAACTTTTGCTGCAAATGCAATACAAATCAAATTTTAAGAATAAACTTCTGTAAATTCAAACTTCTGTCCTTCTCACAAGTGACACTAATCAAACAGACATTAATCATGTACAGTGGGAGGCTGGTAATGAGTATGTTCTACTATAGCTGTCTGCTGAGCAGAGCTGAAAAGCTATTTAATATAAATGCTTTCCTTGTATTTCGGTCTAATTTATATTTTAGGTGTCGCGTATTTCGATTCAAATTTTATTTCTCTTGAAAGAAAATCACAGGAAGAAAAGCGCTCTGTTTAACTGCATGTCTCAGAACCTAGCCTAAGTGCTGTTTGCTAATGTGAACATTTTGTCGCTCAGACGCTGACGATGCGAATACCCTCTCAAAAGCAGTTTACTATGGACTCCCATTGTAGTTTCTTGCTCCTGAGTATTGTGTACTAGTTGTGATTTTGGGGAAAGAAAGGAAAACTGTATTGCCCAAATTATGTTCAATGATTTTTCTTGTGGTTTTATGCTTACTTTTTTTCCCTAATTTTGCTGAAATCAGTAATGTTGTATGGATATACTAATAGCTAAATCTGGTATTAATTTTAAAAGCATTTAGTAATATTTTGCCCAACTTTTTTTCTGGTTTTAATACACTTGTACTTTAATGTACTACAGATAATGGCATGTACCATGATAGACACATTGAAATATACAGAGGAGAGAAAGCTTTAAAATAATTTTAGACAGCAACAATTCTGCCTGTATTTCCAGTTCCCATAAGGCATTCCAAAACCTGGGGGTCTGCATTATCACTATCCAGCACCTTGGGGTTCAACTTGTAAGGCAAAGGCTTGGTGCTAAGGATCCAGTGTCCACACTATGTGTGTTTCAGGGTTTTACTTTGGGCTAGCTCTTGTCTGATTTAGTTTTGCTGAAAAAGAGTCCATTTGCTGAAAAAGAGCATTTGGTGGTGTGAAATAAAGCATGGTACATAGGGATGATCAGGAGACTTGCTTCAAAAAGGCACACTTCATCTGAAAAAAAACAGGTTTTTTTTTGCATGAACAAATGCACATTTTGTTCACTGTGAGAGGGCAACCTCGTGCTCCATTTTTTTTTTCCTTTATACACAAACACTAAAGCAAACGGAAAAGACTTTCAAAGGTTATAATTTTGCTTCACTAATATCTATAAATATGACAAGAAATCATCAACATCACTCCTTGTGGGATCTACATCTGTCATCATTCTTTTATTTTGCTGCAGTCTAGCTGAGAGCATTATCAATTTTGTCAGTAAACGCTGAGGAGCAGAAAAGAAATCACTGTTCAGGGGTAAAAGCGGTATGTGTAAATATTTGAAGATATAAATAGTAACAGCTACACTTAGTGAGCTGCATAAAAAGGTTGCAAGATCCCTTTAGTGGGCATGGTCCTTGGTTCTGGTTGTTTTAGTTCATTCCATATGTATATATTTGAAATGTTGCAGCATGTATTCTCTGGAGCTTTGCTTCAGTGTGTTTTTTGCCTGACTTCACTTGAGCTCAGTAAGCTGGTAAAGCTTTCAGGCTCATTCAGGAATCATCCTTTTGGGTTAGCAGGTTAATTGTTTTTCAGCTTTTGTGTCAAGACTGTGCACGGGTCAAGGAGAGGGAGTAGCGCACGTGCAGGTGTCGGTTAGCTGGCGTGATGCTGGCCTATGCTTGAGCAGCCATGCAGGGACCAATTCTGGAGGCTGGGGCTGTGCAGGGTTTGGCCATGTCTCCCTGCTTAGCTCTGGCTGGTGATTGTGAGGATCCCAAGCCCTTCCTGTGTTTTACAGGGCAAAATATGTTCAGTTCTGGGAGGGTCTTGCTATAGAACGAAATAGAGGAAAGAAAAGTAAAATAGACTGGTAGTAGGAGCCCCAGTTTATTAATCCAACCGATGATCTGCTTTGAAAGTCATAAAAACCCATTTAGAAATTATAGATGGGTATATAAATCTTTTGTAAATGCTGTAACAATGTTTTCAAATGGGAGTTCTTCCACTTTTATAAGCTGAATGTGGCATTACAATGATAGTTTCTTTGGGGTTTGGTGGATGTTTTCTTTCTTATGAAACTTTATTAACAGTTAGCTATAACCTGTTCTTATTTTAAATCGTACAGACTTTCAGTCTATAAAGTAACAATTCCATTTGCAGTAGATAGAATGCAGTGGGAAAATACATACTTTTATCGGCCCTGAGAGTTGAGTTACATTGAACAAATGCATTTTCATCATAGTTATTAGCAGTGAATCATTTACGATGCAGTACAAACCTATTGGGCTGCATGTTTTCCTGAGAGCAATACAGTTTCTGAGCAAGACATTGATTCTTCTGCCACCATGTGGTTATCTTGCTTGGAATCAACGACCATTTTAAGATAGATGCACGATTGTGGTTTATATGAAAACTAGCCGTAAACTATCACAGACTATCAGGCTTGGTTAACTTACACTGTGCTGTTTGTAAAGACTGAACTTCAGAATACATATGGAGAAGAAAACATTCAGTAAAATTGTGTCTTGGTCTGCTGGGATTTACTGTAAATTACATATTCTTGCTTTAGCCTTTTTTTCCAAATGAAAAGAAGTAATAAAGCTTTTTCTTTGGTATTGGAACACAGGATTGGTCCCTATAGCTTGAAATCAACAGTGAAATTAGAGTTTCAAGTACCCAAGTTGAACCCTGCTGATTAAACCTTTTTTCTGTTTGTTTTTTTTTTCCCCATTCGCAACAATGTATTAAAAAGTTAAACTTTTCTTAAAAAGTAAGCAAATACCCGCTCCCTATTTAATAATTTCCATTTCAGTGGGAGAGGGACTTGCAAAAGCATGTTTTCAGATGGATTCCTTAAGACTTTTTGCTGCAAATTCCTTTTTTATCTGTTCGTAAGATTCAAAATTGGACTTGTGATACAAAACTCAAGGAAAGTAAGGAAAGACAGACTGGGCACGCTTTGCAAAAGGGTACCTGCTTGTCAGACCCATTGCTTTTTGTTCCTTCTTTCCGTGCTATTTTCATACGGCTCCTTCAGATTTTTTTTGTCAAAATAACCAGCTGCCATAAACCCCATGATTATTACGTAAGCCGTGCCGCTACTGAAATACTCATTAACATGGGAAGGTACATGTCATTTCACACCATGCATTGTCTGAAATTATAATTTTTGTTCTGAATAAGCTCCTTGCTTTTAATCCTCTGTAATAAAAGATATTTTTAGGGGAAGGGATGAAACTAAGTTTGAATGTTGAAGCATGTGTGCAGGCAGATTTGAAAGGTGTAATTAAATTCCTTAGCTCTTTTCTTATTAACTTTCCTGAGTGTTAACTCTGAGGCTCAGTCGTCTCCCTTATACGGTTAATGTAGTTAGAATATGTTCAGTATTAAAACCTGATTCTTTTAATTGATTCTGCAGATTTTGAAACCTTCAGTAAGTCAATGTCTCCAGACAAACAGCCTTTGCAGTTGATCCTCGGTGCTCATTCCTTTGTGCTTGAAGCACTAGGTCATATATTCATGTATTAATCAACACAGCTCTGACATGCGGTGTTTTTTAGGTTGGGTTTTGATAGACCCATGTACCTCTCTGGAGATTTTCTTGGATGCATTTGTGTACATTTCTACTGTGCTGATGGACACTGTGTGAATGTATTAAAAAGGCTTCAAAATTGTTTTGTAAAATACAATGAAAGATGGTTCACTAAGGAAATAATGGGTTTTGCAAAGTGCTAGCACTTTCAGTGTGCACTGGAAGCAAATTCCATACTGCTGAGTATTACTTGGGCAGATAAGGAAAGGCACCACAGCCAAAACGATTCAGCAAAGTTTGGGAATGCCAAAAAACCTTGATTTAAAGAGCCAAAAATACAATCCTTTTACATTTTCTTTAAACTGGGTCATGGAGCTTTTCAGGAGCAAATCTTTAGAGAATCTTGAAATGAATTCTGCTAAACAAAAAAGGTAGTGCAGTCACCTGAATCATATAATATGCTCATTAATACTCTGTGGGGGTGAGCATTTTCAGCAGGGTAATGTAATTTTTGTTCTGGAGTTCTCTGGGAAGCAAACTCCACATTCAATTCACTCTGAAAAGGAAACCCATTCAAGCAGGTGACAGCACAGCTCTGCGACTAATAGCAGCTTGTATTGTCATGTGTCTATGTCACAATGTCTGAAATGTAAGCTAAATGTCTGCTATTCATTTAAAATTTGTTTAATATTTTTAAACATATTGTAATGTTATTTTTTCTCAGGTGGTCTCTCCCTGTGTAGTAGAGTACTTTTTGAAGGTGGCTTGGTTAACTTATTTGCCACTAGGTGAATAAAAATAGTGGTTGAAATCTCATTGTTGTGTCTATTAAATAATTAAGAAAAAAAACTACTTAACATTAGTTTGAACAGTTTTCCTGGAAAAACACTTGTTAGCTCCCCATACAGAGCATCACTGAGTTTACCTGAGTGTCTGAGGGTAGCATTTTTGAGGTACTTGGAACAAAATAGCGCATTGTGCAACTCTAGGTTATGATGAAATACATCGTGGTTGCTGCTTGCTGCCGTAAGGCAAAGTTAGGTCCTGCAATTTCTAGATAGATGCTTGGGTCATAGCTTGAAACCTTCAGGGATCCTTTATAATTTACAGGGTATATACAGGCTTTACACTTATAACTGAAAGGTTTGTTCCTGGAAGTATGGGGTGTTTGAACTGCTGTGTTCAAAGGTTTGTTTGCCTTGATTATGAATCTCTTACTTTCAAATGCCCAGGGTTTTTATAGCTCCTGTAATCTTCCTACTTTAATAATTGACTCATTTCTTAATCTTTTATGAATTTAAACATTAACATATTGTTAGTGTTTTTAAAGAGGCTGTGTTTCCTAGCAATTCCCCTTTCTCAGAAGTTCCTTAGTCACAATTTCTAAGTGTTACTTCCAGTTCTTAGTAATTCAGCACCAAGTGGAAGCAGAGTAGTAGTTTGTGGACCATCAGTAAACTAAGTAGTCTTGATAAAACTCAAGCACTAATAGATTTTCTGCAAAAGGGAAGACAAAACAGTTGGACTTGTTGCTGCCTCTTTGAATATTTGATCAAGTTTTTGTACAGGAGGCCCAAAACTTATGTGTGTGTTTGACAGAATAGGTAAAAGATAGTAATGAAAGGGGTATTGCACTTGCAAAATAGAATTTATATTAGTAAAGTTTGTAAGAAAGAGCCTTTATGCTCAGAAATCTGCTTTCTTCTGCAATCCTTCACAAATTCCACAAATCAGATATGACTATATATTTCACAGGGAGAGGAGGGCACAGCAGAGCTGTGTGCATCCCTTCCGACATCGGATTTGGCTGTGTATGTACCATATATGTTAAATAAGAATATTTAACCTGTCTTTCTAAAATTTTACCTCAGGGCATCAAACATCCAAATCCCTATGACGAAGACTCCATTTAGAAACATAAGTTCAGTCTGATCTGGAGAAGTCCACACACTGTGTGCTGCTTTGCAGCTTGGTTTCTGCAGAACTGGAGTCCAGCTTGAGCTGTAGGACTCTCCACAGCTCCTTGTATGTATTAAGTGGGCAGAAATGCTGAACCTTCATTAGAGATCTAATCTTGCAGCAGCAAATGAGGGTTAAACTATGCAGGCACTGTGCTTAAAAATATTCATGTGCACAGATCTTCCTTGAAGACTGTAAATGAATCATAATCTGCTAGAAAGATTTGATAACCAAAAATAAAACAGAAAATCCTGAACTCCTGTCTCTCATGAAAAATATCTTCTTTCACAGTAAACCATACACACTAAATTTAAAAAGTTGATTCATTATCTACTTGCCTACCTAGTACATTGTAAATTAGATGGAAAAATCTTGCCAGCTTTTATATATACTGTTTTCTTAGATGCAAAAAAAAAAGAAAAAAGGAGAAAGGGGCAGTCACGGCTAAGCCAGTGTCAGTGAAATCATAACTTTTATAAATAGGTTTTATAAATAGGCTTTTATAAATAGGTTTCTACTTTTTATTTAGACTCCATAATAATGTAATCCTTCAAAGACATTGGAAAATATTTTTTTTTAACATGGCTTGATTTTTAGGATGCTGACGTGATAAGGAAACAGGTATTTAGAAGATCAAGTTAAGTGATAGACAGAGATTCTGGCTGTCAGTCCTAGCTTTAAACACTAGCAAGTTTTCTTCTGTTTCCTGCATTAACACATTTTGTGTGTTAAGCCCTTTAATTATTATGTAATATCCCCTGCTGCTTTTAGTGGTCTTACACAAGATTCTGCTCTTTTATTTATATTTTTCTAAAGGACCTTTCTATGATATAAACAGAAGATATTACCTAAGATACTTCATTCTTGCACATAGATTTTTTGGTATTATAGTTCTGGCTTTGTCATTGATAGTCTGTGTAGCTAAAACCCAACAGAGGTTATTTGGAGGATAATTACTGGAGAATTGATGGGAACCTTGGATATACTTGGATTTTGACTGGACAAGCCAGAGCAGCCTGGTTTAGCTGGAGCTGCTTGGGGCAAGGTTTGGACTAGAGACTTTCAGAGATCCTCTTCTAGCCCGAATTACCCTGTTTATGAAAACAGTGTGTGAGAGACAGTAATTTTCAACTGGCATTTAACTGTGTTTTGGGTTGATGGTGATCTTCAAATAAAATAACATTTTGTAGGAAAAAAAAGTGTTTCTGTGCCTTCTAAATACATATGACAGATTTTTTATAAATTATATGTTGTTTTGCATCCAAGTGCAAAGAACAGGTGACTTTCACAAGCGTTCAGACAGAATCACAAAAGGCAAAGAGGATACAGGATTGTTAGGTAACCAGAGAGATGGTGGTTACAGATTTAAGATACCTAATTTTGTAGTACATCTACTACATGTATGAATTTCTTATGAACAAAACATATGTTGATCCCATTGTCTTTTTATTTAGCTAAGCACATCATTATATGAGTTTCCCTTTGAAAAAGACATCTATGCTACGTATATATGTAGTATAGATCAAAACACTTGGTAGATAGGGTTAGCTCTGTTTGTTTCTAAGATTTCCATTGGCTTTTATCTGCAACTGATTTCTGATAACACGTTTCTGCCCAACTGAGAGGTGGTGGACTCTATTAAAACAGTTGCAGCATGGTAGAGCTAAAATATAGTTCAAAACCAGCGTTATAAAATTAAAGCTCCTGAACATGGGCTAATGCCCTTTGTATTTTTTAATGCAATGGGGAAAAAAATCACAGGAAAACAAACTGTCCTTGTTTAGTGATCAAGCAGGATGATGCAAGGAAACAGTTACTTAATGTTAGTTGTAAACACTGTATCAGTCTCTAGGTGCTTAGAAATGATGGGAAGAAAATCTTGGGTGAAGACTGTGAGGGCATCATGCACAGGTCATTTGCCACAGGTTTTCTGAGTGGTCTTGGGCATGTCATTCAATGTGTCTATGCCTCTTGGGTCCCTTTTTACCACTATCAAATGTAGTGGTAAAAACCCCACTGTTTCAGAGGTACAGTGGTTACTACCAGCAGTCACACACACTCACCGCTGCTGTTGCAATAAACAAGTTAGCCTGGTTATGAAGGCAAGTCAGATGTGAGGGCAAGGCTGTATGCTCTAAATATGCTTTTTCCATGTATTTATGATATATGGGTAATACATACATGGGATAACTTCTGGATGAGTCAATTTTTATATATGGATTTAAGAGCGATCATTGGCTTCTTTCTTAGTAATTGTTTGCTTTGGTGTTATCAGCCTTATTTGCATATTATTCTGAAATTAAAAGTAACATTCTAGTATGAAATATTTTATTTTCTTTAGCTTTTTCAGAATTTTACTTAGAGGCTGGGGCTTTGAGCAACCTCTTCTAGTGGAAGGTATCCCTGTCCATGGCAGGAGGCTGGAACTGGATAAGCTTTAAGGTCTCTTCCATCCCAAACCATTCTGTGATTCTATTACTGTTTCATTTCATTTTCATGTTCCCAAAGTTTGAGCTGGCAGTCACTGTGATCAGTGCATTGGTGATGAATACAAAAAGAAATACTTGAAAGACGTCATAGACAGACCCAGCCATGTCAGTTCCAGATGTTGTTCCTCTGACACCCAGGTATGGAGGGAGAGGGAGAGTGACAGTGTTGAAAGAAAAAATTGGTCGAAGGACAAATGCAGTTTTTCAGGAATTAGACATAAATGAAAGAAACACCACCATTATGTGTAAATAAATAGATAAATAAGTGCTAGAATTTAGCAAGTGAGTCAGTATTAGCTAGTGCAGTATAGCCTGTTATTTCATTTGACATAGGAGGGAAGTTTCTATTTTAATTTCTTTGAAAAATCTCACACTTGCTGAGAGTTTTTGCTATTTTTTTTATATGAACAAGCTATAAAGTACCTTAATAACCTATTCCATAGAATTGTTCTGAGAACTATTACTTTCTTTATATGGGCAGAGACAGATTCTGTTTGTGTGAGTTTAAGACAGCATAATTCAGAAGTCCAGACAGTTTATCAGTCAGTCCCTGACAAATGCCTTTATATTTTAGCATGTACCCAATTTCTGAGGAGGAAGCGGTTGTTTTAGAGGCAGCATTCCTTAAAGAGATGGGTGGTAGGCTGAAAGAGATCCTGTCCTGGACCAGTGGTATAACACCATGTTAAAAGGGTAACTTATCAGTAGCATTGTAGTAGTTATTAGAGGGAGCTCACCCCCGTGTTGCATGTATGACCAGGCAATTGATGTTCTGAAATGTCAGTATGAAGTTTCACATTTGTGAGAATGAAAGGAAAGGAAAAATGTGATATGAATAAAACTAGACGTTTTCACTAGTCTGAAGCCAAGTGCTTTGTGTATCTCATGTTCACCCCATTAGTTTAAAAACTTGTAAATGCCCAGGTCAGTTTATTTTAATGGTTCCATGTTCTGGAAAGCATGATTCAAAACCCGCTCCTGGTGCAATGGCAGAGCCATATGCCACTGCCGATGGCAGCTGCACTGACTTGCTAATGATAGAATCACAGGATGATTTGGATTAGAAGGGATCCTGAAGCTCATCTAGTTCCAACCCCCATGCCATGGGCAGGGATACCTTCCACTAGAGCAGGTTGCTTAAAGCCCCATCCAACCTGGCCTTGAACACTGCCAGGGATGGGGCAGCCACAACTTCTCTGGGCAACCTGTGCCAGGGCCTCAGCACCCTCATTGTGAAGAATTTCTTCCTAATATCTAATATAATGTCTTGTCTGATCTCTTGTGTATGTAACTGAGGAATGTCAAACTGAGATCTTAACTGCTTTTAATTTGTGATACAGCTTTCTCCATCTTGCTAAATTGCCTACAATCCATTTTCATCAAACCCAAAGCTCTGGCACAATAATCATAATGTTTAGAATGGCCTTTCTTAAGCTAAGATTTATTTTTGCCCTTAGTTTCCAGGAACCGTGTCTAGCATTTTTTCCTTGCTTCTGGTAAAATAAACACAATGCAGAGGGAGGATCATATTCATGATTTTGTGTCTGATTTTCTGTCTAAGGGACAAGTGTAATTTGTCTTGCTTGCTGGAATAGATACTGGAATAATTATTTTAAATAAGTTTAGATGCTGCTAATAATAGTGCTAATGCTTGCTCAGAGGAATGCTTTCTTCCCCCTAATGTTCTGTGTGTGCTGACTGAAAAATCACTTAGCTACGTCTCATTTTCTTGGCCCATTTTTTTTTCCATCATGAAGCAAGGGGTATTGTATGTAATAAGATGATATTCTTGCATGTAGGAGAACAAGCAAACTGATTCTGCAGTGTGGACATAGTAGTCCAAGTTCCTAAATATGGGCAGCTATTCTGAATATCTCTGGGTTTGGATATAGGATTTAAGGCACATTTAATAGATCTGAGTTCAGTCAGGTTCACTGTATCTTATAAAAATATGTACTTTCTATTGCAAGTTTGTTATGGTGGTCCCAAAAATACAGGATCGCAAAATCACTCATTGCAGTTGACTGGTTTGGGCTCACTAAAGTTCCATGCGCACCAAAAAGAAAAGTTTAGTTTTGTGTATCGGAGGGTGTGCTACTGGGAGGTTTATAACTGGCAGTGAAGAGACTTTTTGAGTACTCAAATCTTGAAATGCTTTGTTTCAGTTTCCTTGCATTTCATTTCTACTTACTAAGAAGAATACTTATGGTGTGGGGTTTTTTTGTTGTTAACATCTTTTGGTTGCTGTTTTTTGGCTGTGGAATAAAGAAAAGGGCAGACTATAATCATGGCTTTATTTAGTCTAAATTAGCTTTTAAAAATTGGCTTTTTCCATCTTTTTGAAAATGCATTACATATTGTTATTTGGCTACTGATATGCTAATGGCAAAGGTAGTGTTTTATTAAAGAAACGACCTTTAGAGAAATCTTTTCAGCGTGTAAGAATATATTTGGGGTTTGATAGGTTTTTACAAAAGGTAGAGGTTTTGTAGGAGACATTAGCTCTTACCCCTGCAATTTCTGATGGTAAAAAATTCTTTCTAGTCTGGGGGATGATCTCTTTCTGAGGGTGTTTTTGTCTCGTTATCATTGAGGAAGCATTTCTGAATTGAAACGATTGTAAAGAACTAATTCATGAGTGCTGTGATGTGTCATATGGGTAGTCAAGGCAGAGGCTTCAGCTATAGAGCTGTCAAAATAATTTTTATTTTTTCGTTTTCAAGAAAAAAGGTGGGAGTTTCTCTCTAGAAGTTCTTTTTCTGAAGACAACCAGCGTTAAATGATTTTTTCGAGGAACTTCTGACACCTTCTTAGGTAATTCACACTTGAAAAGAGTAAGTGGGAAATCAAAATCTCTTTGAAACCAACTTGGAAATGCTGCCATATGTCTTATTCTTGAGATTATACAAGTTTTTTTTTTTTTAAATCAAAAAAGAAAAAGAAATAAATCCAGCCTCCAGCTTTCAACTGCCACATCCCTCAACCAGACAGTTCTGGGATCTGTTAAATCAAATCTCCATACACCACGCTTCTCAACTCGTGAATTGATAGGTGATACAGCTTTCCTGCGGTGGTATTTAAGTTTACCATGGGAACAGCTAAATCGGTGACAGCAGCAATGAGGAGGCACCAAATATATTTTTTTTCAGCTTACAGCCAGCTGACTTTCACATTCTTATTCAGCAACCTGATAAGGCTCAGTGAAAATGAATTATGTAGTGTTTGAAAATGAGCAGAGGTGCTTGGGAAGCCAGAGGACAGAAAGGGTTTGAGATCATGGGCTGTGACTTGAATTTTTTAAGGAAAGCTTTTTTTAAAGTGTCTGCTGTGAATAAAACAGAACAATAAATGGAATGAAGTTGTAGAGGTTAGTATTGTACAATTGCTGGAACATTTTGTATCCTTACGGTTTGGACATAGGCAATCAACATTTCTTTTTTTATCTCTACTGTAAGCCAAATTCTGCTTGATTTTTTTTTATACGTCTCCGTTCTCTGGCGTAGCTGTAGGGCTGTAACCAAGGATAGAACTTATCCTCATGTGACTATGCATATAGAGCATAGAGCATGTACAAATAACCGTCCTTGGTGCTGCAGGCAGTCTTCTTGTCATTCCCTTGACCCTCCACAGATTTCACTTGGATGCTCCTGCTTGTGCTCTTCACAGGTTTCCAGCTGAATTTTGTGCTGTCAGTGGCAGAAGAACTTACCTGATGCCTTAGAATACCCACAGGTACTACTGCTGGTGCAAAGAGAGTCAGGGCTGAATGAGAAACAGTTAAAGCACTGGAATAATAAGAGAAAAATTAAATAAGAGTTAATTCCAAGAATTGTGTTGTCTTTGTTTTCATTGTTTGATTTAGTTTCTGGACTAAATAGGGAAAACATTGTTTGGCTCTTGAAGTAGCATTTGATCTTTGTGCTGAAGAAGGAAAAAAATCATATTTTTTTTCTGAGTTACATTTTCCCTTTCAGCTACAGTATACAGCTATAGGTTACTGTAATGTAATAGAATACAATATGCAACTGCCTTAAGCTGACTCTCCATACCTGTTCTGCATAAACATAGTTTGAATTAGCTTTAACTATCATGTATCTGAAGAAAACAATAGTGGGTCTAAAGCAGCATCTGTTGTTTCATAGGTAGTTGTTTCAGTGAACTTGATTGGCTCAGTATCTTTGGGAATACCTTAGCAAATCTTTAGGCATGAGAATATCCATTCTTAAAGCACTTCAAGACATGTATCTAGAACCCTGTGGAAAAAATACAGATATTGAATGCTTTTCCTTACCTAACTTCATACATATATAGAATCATAGAATAGTTAGGATTGGAAAGGACCTTAAGATCATCTAGTTCCAGCCCCCCTGCAATGGGCAGGGACACCTCACACTCCAGACCATGTCACCCAAGGTTCTCTTCAACCTGGCCTTAAACACTACCAGGGATTCAGCATTTACCACTCCTGTGGGCACCCTGTTCCAGTGCCTCACCACTCTCAGAGTAAAGAACTTCTTCCTTAGATCTAACCTGCACTTCACCTGTTTTAGTTTAAACCCATTACCCCTTGTCCTATCACTCCAGTACCTCTCCAGCATCCTTTAGGATGCCTTCAGATATTGGAATGCACTATGAGGTCTCCACACAGCCTCCTTTTCTCCAGGCTTAACAGCCCCAACTTTCTCAGCCTGTCTTCGTGCGGGAGGTGCTCCAGACCCCTTGTCACCCTCATGGCCCTCCTCTGGACCTGCTCCAACAGCTCCATATACTTATATTGAAGACACCAGAAAATATATATCTGCTAGTTCTATGTAAGAGTTAACTCTCTTAGGGAGAATTAACTTTTCTTTACAACAATGGGTAGAAAGGAAATAATTTAGCAATTGACAGTAATCCTAAACTCAGATTGGCCTTGGAGCTTGGGCCATTGACTAGTGAGAGCTGAATTGCTCCCGGTTCATCCTAGAGGGAGGAAAAGAACTATTCTCTGATGTGTTCTCTTTCATCAGTTTCACTTTCCTTCCTCCCTCCCTTTTCTTTCACATCCTATTTTTCTCCAAGTTTCTTTCTCCAGAGTGAGAGGATTAAAACTCTGTCTTATTCCCTCTTGGTTTTTCTTTTTTTCTTCTCTCAATTCCTACAGTAAAGCACCTCATCATCCAGCATTCTACCCTTCCCACTTGCCAGCTGCTTCTATCAGTAAGTTCTTAAGCATTCTTGAATATTACATCAGTTTTAGAGAACTATGACAACCAAAGTGCATCTCAATCAACACATCTGTTGCCTCTTCAGAGGCTGTTTGCCAATTCTTTTCCTCTGTGAGTATACTTTTTATTAGAGGCTTAATCTGCCATAGGTCAGGAAAAATGGTTCAGGTCCTGTTAGATTACTTCAAGAAGCTGATGCTTAAAAACCGTTCTGGAATTCTGACTCAGCTGGAAATTAGGTGTCCAATTAAGCATCTTTTCATAAGCCAGAAGCACTTTTCATTTTATGTGGAAGCTTGAGCCACATGCTCACCAAATCACTGAAGATGTGACAGACAGTGATAGGTCTGTCTTAGCAAAGGTTGGAGAACTGGGTCTAGATAAATATGTGACCCCTGGGGGTAGGAAGTTTGAGATATCAAGAAGGTACCAAAACTTAGGAATAGCTAAGTTTCTGTAACTTGTTTCAAACAGAGAGTCTTGTCTTTTATCCGTGTATGTGCCTTATACATGAAGACACAAAGTGTGACTAGCTGCAGTGGATTGACCCTGGCTGGATGCCAGGTCCCCATCACTTTATCACTCTCCTCTTCAACTGGATGGGGGGAACTACAAAAAAAGGCTTATGAGTCAAAATAAGGACAGGGAGATCACTCACCAGTTACTGTCACAGGCAAGACTCGACTTGGGGAAAATTCATTTAATTATTACCAAATTGGAGTAGGATAATGAGAAATAATAAAAAATCTTAAAAACCCATTTGCCTTGGCCCTCCTTCTTTGAGACATCCCGCCCTGCTCTGATCTGGGGTTCTCCAGGGGCTGCAGGTGGATATGTGCCATCGTGGACCCCCATCGGGGGACAGCTTGCCTCACCATGGTCTGAAGGGGAATCTGCTCTGGCACCTGGAACATCTCCTTCCTCCTTCTTCACTGACCTCGGCGACTGTAGAGCCCTTTTTAGCACATATTTTAACTCCTGTCTTCTGACTGCTGCTGTTTTATTGCAGTTCCCCCTTCCCTTTCCCAAATATGTTATCCCAGAGGTGCTTGCACCATGGCTAATGGGCTCAGCCTTGGCCAGCAGTTAGTTGCTCTTGGATCCAGCTGGCATTGGCTTTATCTGACACAGGGGAAGCTTCTAGCATCTTCTTGTAGAATCGACCCCTGTAGCTCTGCTGCTACCAAAACCTAGCCACACAAACACAATTATTGATTTCAAGTCATGTATCCAGGGCACAGAGACAAGATTTTCCATAATAACATTGGGAAGATAACCTCCACTTGGACTTTTTTGTGCTTTTCAGTCTTCAGATGCATTCATGTCACATTTTTCAAGGTTGTCTCCATAACCTGAGGGCTAGATACATGTTGCTTTGTTTAAGAAGAGCCATGGTTCTCATGTAATTCTGTATTTCAGGTAGCATGCTTTGCAAACCCTCATCTGCTGCAAAACTTTGCTGGGAGTCATGAGAAGCAGGAAAGATCCTTTTACTGTTCTTTTGCTTGAAGACCTGCAAAAGGAAAATTCAGCAGTGCATTTATAAGTAACAATCTAACATTACAAACCAGGACACGTGATGGAGCTGGTAGCAAATGCATGGTAGACCACAAATTCCTTCCACAAAGTAGGGTGAGCTAACGCACTGATCCTCACCTTATTACTCTGGGTTTTTATTGCTATGTAGAGTTTTGACAGTAAAATAACCAAAATCTAAAAGCAAATAAAAAGCATCGAAACTTCTCTTAATTAATCTTTTCACTGAGAAATACTTCTGCCAAAGATAGGTCATGGACGTGGTCATCATGTGTCAATCCCCCCCAGTGAAAACCCATGTAATACATTCAGACTCTACGGACAATGTGCAAACTCACCATTTACAATTACCTCATGATGCTGTGCCCATAAGCCTGGCATGGAGAAACAGCATGCTGTTTAGCACGTTTCATTTTTCCCATGCAATAGATGCATGGAATTAACATCTGGCAGAGCAGATAAGTATGCTTTTGAACGCTGAAAGGTTTCCATTGAAATCTGTGGCACAGTGAATATGCGCTTTCATGTAGCCATATCCAGAAATGCTTTGCTAAATTTGTGTTATGAAGTAGTATGCTGATAATAAATTGTATGAGTACTTCAGGATTTACATAATATATCTATTACTGTTCTCTGAATGGAAATTAGTAATAATATATTTAATGCTGAAAGACATAGATGGGGGAGTTGCTTTAATAGCACTGCTTATGAGTCAGATGTGTTCTTAATTAAGCTTTTGTTGTGTGCTTGTGGGGCGGTTATCAATAGGAAAAAATCTTCCCACGTTTGTAAGAAAGACAATGGAAAGAAGGAATGAGTTCTGCTGCGGCTGATTTTTGTCTTACAAATGATTGCAAGATCTGCCCACTTAGGAAATGGGCAAGATAAGGATGTTGGTAGATGGTGACAGGATCGTCATAATACAGCCCTTAATGAAAGACACAAACCTGGAAGAGCAGTGACATGTTCAGACACCAGTGAAAGTCTGTTACAGGTTATATATTGGGCAAAAAAAGGGGGAAAGCAGTGGCAGATGTTATTTATTGGTGGCAGCTGCCTTGGAGAACAGCGCTTTCTAAGGTGAAGTATATCACTAGTATCTTTCACTTGTTTTATGCAGTTCAACAGTGGAGTTGTGAGACGTTAGAAGTCCAAAGTTTGGTTACTTATACACTCCTACACTCTGCATCCAAGAAGGGAAAAAATATATCTGCAGTTTAAATGAGAACCTTTTACCTTTTGGGTGCCTGCAGGCGCCACTACAGACAGAGCAGAGGTGATCATGTGGTTTTAGTGTGCAGAACCAATTTATAGAGGATACAAGTGGTGAAACAAAAGGAGAAACACTGCTTGTGATTATATTGGAAAGCTTGATCTTTCTGCCAGGCTGCCTGGCAGCCATCTGTGAGGTGACTCTCAGGGTTTAGTTGGTGCAGATCCAGGGCCTCGGGTTGCTGTGATGGGGCTGTCTCAGAGCATGTTCCAATGATGCCCGCAGCTGTTCCTGCAGACTGGTCCAAAGTTTTACCAGATTTGGCTTCCTGGAGAGATAAAGGGCTGGCACAGAGGAGTTCAGATACCAGGTTCTTACTTCTAATATGTGTCAAGATACTAGGTGCATTTTGTAACTCAGAATATTATCAAGAATATGCCATAAGAACAAGAAATAATGTAACAGTAGCTAGATACTGGTTGTGTGGACAACCCTTCGTATCAACTTACTTCAGAAAACTGAGCCTTTTATGTTATTTTGAATTACAGATAGTTTGCTTTCTTGTTTCACTATGGAAAGATTTCTTTCTGTTTTAATAGTATTGTAAATCGTTTGCCTAAGCAGGCAGCTACTGCAGTTACAGTGAGAAAACAGGCATAAGGGACCCTGAAACTTTTGGCAAACAATGGCTATGAAGATGATTGTCTCACTTGTTACTTCTTATAACAAGTCCTACTGCTTGAGGTCAAATCCTCCTCTGTTTGTTAGAGCTATTACAATCTCATCAGTGGATTTATCTACACAAAGGCACAGATACTTTGTGTCTTACCACCTGGGGGGAAATAACTTCCAAAGTTTTGCAGCTTCTACTTTAATATGTTGAAAAAATATCATTTTCATTTTCAGAGAGTATAAGGAAAAAGCCTGTAAAGAAAATATTAACATATATTTATTCTTCCTGTCCTTGAAACTTCCTCTGGCCTTCCTGAGCATTTTTTGAGCAGAGTATTGAGGATTCAGTGGTTCTTAATTTATACTAAAATAAGTCAGGCCAAGGATTCTTCCTGCTTGGGATAAAGGAATATGCAATCTTCTCTGGCTTTCTCAGTTATTACATAGGTGCTGTCTGAGGATCTTTGAATCACAAGCAGTTCTGCTGTGAACTCTCTCTGCCCCATGGAGGATACAAGCAAGCAGTTAGTACTTTATAAAGAAACAAATGAAGAAAAAAATTAAAAAGCAAAAAGAATCACTTCTCCAAAGTAAACTTTCTGACGTTGATTACTTTTCATATCTTCAGTGGTGGCACCTCAGAATGGTGTGAAACACTCTGAAAACCTGAATATGTGCAATGTATATCATAGGCTTGAGTTTGGGGAGGGCTATAACCATAATAAAGTTATGTTTTGCAAGCCATCTTCTCTGACCTGTGTTGGTTATACACCATAGCTCCTTAATGTGGTTACATGGAATTGTAAGATTTAATATGGAGTTTTTAGCTCAAGTGAGCTTTTTTATGTACATTACTCTGCTTGGATGGAAACAAGTTAAGGCTTTCCGGAGGGGCATCTGGAAATGAAATCAACAAGGGGACTTGTGAGATTTAGTAGCTTAAAGGCAGGAAGTGGTTTTCATTCCTCTTTTTACCTTCAGGTATTACAGCTTTTTCAGCAGCTAGCATGTGACTGGGATATCCATGAGGACCTGTTTAGTTCAAAGCTTCTGTCTTGCTGTGGCCTGAGAAGTATGCAAAATTTCTACAACTGTCTTTTCCATGGCATCTTGCTGTGTCTCTGGCCATCCCCAGCCCCTGTTTTTTTGTATGGTGTACAACAGAATAACGGTTGCCTTGCTACAAATAATTCAGTACTTTCTGTGCTGGCAAAGACTTGCTTTTTCAGGTTGCCATTCACTCATCCAGCATAACATACTGCAGTATTTAGGTTGGCTATTAGCAAAAGAGCCTGCCTGCCAGAGTGGTGAAATAAGATACATGAGTGCATTGTGGAATTTCCCTCACTGGAGAATTTCAAGAACCATCAGAAAATGGAAGCTGAGGGTACCTGAAGTGCACGAGGCCCTTCCCTGCTGCAGGAGGCTGGGCTCGGGTGTCTCCCAGGTGCCTGCACTTATACTTGTGTTATTCTATGGCAAAGGAACAAAGCTGGGATTGAAAAAATATTGGCAAAACAACTCTTCTGGAAGACCAGGAACTCCAGTCAGAGAAGGCTCTGTTTCATCATGCTCCGTGTAGCTTTTGCAACTATTAGAAAAAGACTCCTGTACTTCTCTGATCTATCCCAAACACATGCTTAAAGTGCTGTCATTTAGGATCTGTCTGGTTTAGTAGTTACCTCTGGGAAGAGGGCTTTGTCCTGAAATTTTCACAATGCTTGTTTTTCTTCTTAGCATCACAAGACCATTTCCTTTCCAGGAACTGACGAACACCAGCAGCTCAGGTGTTGACCCTGCAGATACTTCCATAGCTTGGAGCTCTGTTAAAATAACCATGCATGTGTACACCACTTTGAAAGCTCATCTTCCACAGCAGCCCCGTCTGTGATGTTTTGTCACGTTTTCCTTCTTTCCTTGAGCATGGTCAAGGGACAGTCATTATGAGCATGTGTCATATAGGACAACTTGATCTAGTTGAAGATGTCCCTGCTCATTGCAAGGGGTTGGACTAGATGACCTTAGAAGGTCCATTCCAACCCAAACTGTTCTATGATTTTATGTGTCACCAGAGTATTGACCACCAGTACTACCAACACAAGTGGCTTGGGCATGCTCTAAGGAGCATAGTGCGATCACAGTGCAGGACATGTTTTCAGACTTGCAGCAGGAAGGGTAGGGAACTAAGGATGGCTTTTGGTTTGATCATAGTTACAATAAAATAATAAGTGGTAGTAGTATATTATATATGTAGTTTCTTTATTTGAAAGATCATGTACATTACAAGATACATGTAGTTGATTTAATAAGAGATTTTGCACCTTGTTATCCTGTCAGGACTAACCACTATCGATACTAACACTAGGCTACTAAGCTCATTATTAAAACCCTGTCAACATGAACTGAATGTCACTGACCCAAACTAAATTAATTTTCTTCCTGTCAGTTTATCACATCAAGTTATGTCACAAAACCTGGTCTACATTTTACAAATTATTTTATATTACTAGTTAGGACATGAGTAGACCCATTGCATTCTGTTTTTTCTCCTGAATAATAGCTTTAGTGTTTACCATATGTAGAATGCATTTCCACCTCTCTAATTTCAATTGCAGATTTATTGACATAAGGGCATTGTGTTTAGAATGGGGCTGTTTGTTCCTCCTGAAAGAGAACACTGGAAGACTGAAATAACCTTAGTTAGCATTGAGGGTTCTTTTTACCTGTTTTCGGTGACATCTCCTTTCCACCTGAAAAAGCTATAAATTTTGTCTTGTGGAAAAAGTCTTTGAAGTTGAAATTTTGTTTTAAAAAACCTCAGATGTGAAATTGACTCTTCAGAAAACTTGTCATATAGCAATAGCTTCCCTGTGGTGTTTCTAGCCACAGAACTTCTTTTGTCAAATAAAATGTAATGCGAAAATTGTAGTTACAAGTTCTTTATTTTAGGAATACCATATTTCTTGACTGGTTAATGTTAAATGCCACAAATAAAGAAATTGAGAGGAAGTAGGAGGAAACTGTCTCTGATTTGCTTACTTTGTAGAGCTGACAACTAGGAATTGCTGCATTCGCCCTCCAAGATGAGGTCAGTACCCCTGTCATCTGTGAGAGCCCTCAGAGGTCTAAAAAATGGGGCAACATGTTAATGTTTATATCCATCCCCTACCAGTTGTCCAATCAACAGCTCCTGTAAAAGAGAAATCAGTTCATTAAATGCCAGATTTATTCAAATGTGCTGTATCATCATCTGAAGATGACCATGTTTAATTCCATGGTTTTAATACCTTAAGCTTGTGTAAATTGTCACTAGTTCTTCTGGCACTGTGCAGATGGGGAGCAGAAGCTTGTGAGGGCTCACTTGAAGGTTTTCTTAAGGAAAGGCTCCAAGTCATTTGAAGGAGAATTTTGCTTGAGCACATCTTCAGTTTTTGTAAATTAGGACATTTCTGAAAACTAAATTGGACTTTGAGTGCTGAAATTGCCATCGGGCCAGTCTCAATATCTGTGAGACCCTTTAGTGCTTTCGGACAATATGCCCTCCTTTATTAAGGAGGAGCTTTGAGTGAGCTAATGAATGTGTTCATGATAATAAGTATGTATAGAAGGTCTGAACCATGTGTAAATAACCATCTGGATAGCTTTATAGGTTTGATTTTCCTGTTGTTTTGGGGGATTTCTTGTGGGGGTTGTTTGGGGTTTTTGGGGGGATTGTTGGGTTGGTTTTTTTTTGTTCAGTTGGTTTGGCCTTTTTTGTTGTTATTTATTTGGTTTGGGTTTGTTTTTTCAAAGGGGGAAGTAAAATAAGCCCTGTAACAAAACAAGTATGCCTGCTACAACCCCAATCACATTTATCTGTCAGCATGTCAAGGGGAGTCTTTAAATACATATAGGCATATTCTGTCTTTTAGATAAGAATTTAAGCACTTAAAGATAAGCACGTGTTTGGAGGCAAATAAATTTGAGTCTGAGCCCATGCTACAAAACCATATTTGGGCTTGATATGTTTTTAAATGCAATTTATTCTTCAATGCATTTAGTAAATAGCTCATGTTAACAGACATGACTTGTCAAGATACCTGTCTCTTCTAAAACTCACCCATTTTGTAAGCATGTTTTCATTTCTTTAGTAACACTCCTCATCTTTGTTCTCTTCAACAATATAGTGTTATCTAAGGATCTGATTCTTCTATTAAACAAGAAATTTCCTGTCAGCTTTTCTATAGAAAGCAGATTCAAGATATAGTAAGCAAACCCCCTGCGTTTATTCCTTGCTGAAGAAATAGTCTGGAAATATAGAAAAAGACGTAGAAAAATTGCATGCTGTTTCTATGACTGTGTTAAACTATTCAATTGATTCCTGTGTTGGTCACTAACAGCTTTATGGCGTTCTATTGTAGCATTTACCTTGCTACTTTTTTATCTCAAAGTCACAAAAGTAGTTTGTTGCATCTGTTATTACTCAGCAAGGCTTTTTTTAGAAGAGATAGAAATGTAAATACATGGGATGTTTAGATTTTATTTCTCCTTTAAAGAAGATTTAAGCCTTAAAGGCAAAATCCTGTAACAGTTTCAGCGTGGAAAAATCTTGATAAGAGTATGTATGCTTCTACTGTAGGAGCCCAAAACAGAATTTGGGAATAATCCTCTGAGACTTAATTCAATGCATAATAATCTGGTTACCACATCTTGAAGCCTAGGGAGTCCTGGCCAGTGTTCATGCCCCTTCTCACTTTTCAACATAACTTTAAGCAAATTACCTCTCCTGCCTCAGTATCCTTCCTCCCAGTAGACATTATATAGTGCTAAATAAACACTCTTTTTCGGTACAGACATACTGGTTATAGTGGTCAGGTTTAAATATGGTATAAAAGCTCTTAATTTTAATCTTCAGCAATAAAACATCAGTATAGTCATCATTTGTTTGCCTTTGTGGTTCAGTTGGGCTCTGTGGAATTATTAAGGGTTGATGTTAAACCAGGTGTTTTTTCTTGATACTGCAAATGACAGCAACATGGAGACCCAATGCTGCCTGGGGTGAAAAGCCCTTTGAGCAGGAAGTGCCATGGAGGTGTCAGTGTTCAGTTACGGGGGGTTACCTGGCAGCTACGCCAGTTGCTGCAAGTGTTGCTGTTGCACATGGACTGCAGTTTGGCTTCAGTGGGGCAGTACCCATTTGTCTAAAACACGATTACTTTTTTTTTCCCTCCCTAAACATTGTCACTGTTCAATACCGGTCCCCTCCAGATTAAAGGAAGCGCCCAGGGTGCTTGCTCCCTTTTAGAAGTCAGCACTGTGAGTAATATCATATACTGTAAAACCTCTTTGTACGTGTAATCTCTCCCTCTTTATCTGCCATATTTTTTCCAATTTTTTATGTTTGTTGTCAGAATTCTGTAAGTACTTAAAGCATAGAGGGTAACAAATGGAAAAGGCGCATCTTGGCATACAGGGTATTTCTGTTTGTTGCAGTTAGTGCTCCACACTGAACCCTTCTTGTTTATGCTGAAAGCATTTTAGTATGAAACAGGACCTGACATGGTTGAGCTTTGGTTATTTGGTGTACAGGGTGTTTTTCCTCTAATCGTGCACTCTTTGAGGGTTTCTGTGTTACTTTCTTATCTTTCAAGTCATGACTTATAATTCATGCTTAGCAGATACTATACACAATTAAGTGTTAAATCTAGTAGCAGACAGTTCATTTAAACATCCATTTTACAAGTATTTATGAATTTGGTACAATACTGCATGCCAGATACTTCTGACTTTTATAACACTTCCCTAAGAGCTTGGAGTTAAGCCTGGAAGTCTTTTCAGCCTCTGAAATTTGTTTGTATGTACGTACAAGTCTATAAGAGCAATTATGTACTATTGTTTCCCAAATAACTCAGTTACTCTTGCTTGCAATGAAAAGAAGTAGTGGCATTACTGGGTATAGTTTTGAGACAAAATTATTTCTAAATTTGCCAGTTCTCAAGTACCATCATGTAAAGCTAAACTCAGTGTGCTGCATTGACTGTTCTCCATGAACACTTGGAAATTATCATGGAAGTTAAATAAATGCATTTAAAATGGATAAGCTGAATAATATAAAGGGCTGAAGCACTCAAAATCAAAATAGGGAACAGAATGTGCGTTACATAAAGAAACAGCTTTTTTTGAGGAAACGATCACCTTCTGTGATGACTAGAACTCCTGAGAGGAGAAATTGTTTAGGTTAGAACTTGCTTATAGACTGACTACGACAAATCCACTTAATTTTAATTTGAACTCCTCTGCTAAGAATAGAAATGCCACACACAATATGTAGTATCCTGGTGGTATGTTCTAGAATCTATTATATACCCCTGTAAGACTTTCTCTTTTTAAAACATACATAAAAGTCCAGTTTTCTTTGGGGTGCTAGCATTTTCTGAAGTATGTCTTTAAAACACTAATTGGCTATATCACACCTGGGGATTTTCCCAAGTACTCCTTGTTGTCTGATAGCATTTACTCATCTTTGCTTGCAAACAGTGAGAGAAGTTTGGGAAGATCATTGTAGCTCTCTTTCTAAGTAGATGTCTTCAGAAAGTTAAACGAATGTCTTTAGTGCGGCTGTTCAGTATGAGATAAATGGATTTAAAATTAAACATAAGACTATTGTCAGTGCTACTAGAAATGAGTCGTTCCCAACCCTGGGAATGAGCCAGCACAGATGTGATCATCCTCTTCTGAGTCACCTGGGAAAGTTATTGCCTGGTTTTGTGCCTGTGGTCCACAGCAGCCATGTGAATTGTGCAAGATGTAGCAGTGGTTTGCTTGAGGTCTGTGGAAAAGCTTGCTTTGTGTGTTTTTGTTGGGAAACAGTGAACAAGCTGGCTGAACTGAATGTAAACTAAGTGTAAAGCTCATGGGTGAGTCTGTTTCTCTTGTGACTTGGTCTGCTTTGATGAAAGGCTGGTGTCCAGTCATCCGGTGTCCAGTCATTCACTGTAATGCCAGATGCTTCTCCAGCCCCTCCCCAAATAAGTCCTGCTGCCAACTGACAAGGTGGGGACTGGGCACTGGCTGTAATAAGCAGTGAGGTAGAGGCAGAGTCATTGCTGGGGAGTCACCACTCATGGACATGGAGCTCATCTCAGCAGGTGAACACTAACACAGGATGCGGTGCATGAGTTTGGCCAAGTTCTAGTCTTTAGTGATAAACATGGAAGAGCAGACTGACAGGAGAGACAGTTCTGGGGCAACTGGCTAACAGACCTCCAATGTTATCTAAGGCAGACCAAGAAAACTCCATTTCCTTCAGCTGTTGGAGCATCCTTCTCACACACTGAGATGCTGTTTGGGTGGAAATGATATCGATAATGGAGGCCTGCTGTTTAATTGAGTAATTCCAAATGTATTGCTTATGTCTGCTTTCAAGTCAGTGTTTTCAAGTCAATTTCTGAGGGAAAAAAACCCTACACACACCCCCCCCCCAACCAACCAACCACCAAAGTTTTGGGGTTTTTAACTGTAAGTATTGTAAGTGAAAAATATAATTTCATAAAATTGTTAATTATAGAACTGAAAGTAATATAATAAAATCACTTTGAAGACTTTGTTGACTTAAAAAAAAAGTGAATTAGTGTCATGCTATTGTGTTTGTCTGGCCAAAATAAGAACAGGAATTTTACCTGCACTGTAAAATCACAGGTACTTTATCTGTGAAGAATTACACTTAAGATGAAAAAAGGAGAAAAGTGATATTGTGGACTGATTATCATATCAAGTGTGAACTCGGCACTGTTGGAGCATCTTGTTCATTTCAGATAACTTTTTGAGAACCTTTTTCAGGAGAGTGGGATTTTAGTTTCTCACATCCAGGCTTCATACTTTAGCAAATTCTACAATCTGAATGACAACCAAAAGAACAGCTCTGCGTTGATATAGAATTATTTCTTATAATAATAACTTTCAGAATATTTCCAGAGCTTTATAATGTCAATAAATCATTCAGAAGCTGGAAAGCTGGAAATAGGAGTCTTTGGTAGGATTTGTAACTGCTTGGTTTTTATTCTTTGTGGAAAACAGTCTTTGGAAGAGCTGTGGTATTCATTAGACATCAGAGTTTTTCTTGATGCATAAACATAATTGACAACAGAAAAATAAATATGATTGATAACTATTTGGTACTTTTTATACCTTCCTTAAAGGGAAACCTAGCTTTGTGTGTAAGCCAATGTTTATTTACTGACAGCTCACTTACGATGGAAAAGCAATGCCATTCTTGCTAATGTCATGGGTTTGAGCCCTTGCTGTTGGTGAAAGAAACTGATCTTGATTCATGGGTCTGTGCCCTGTATTTTCTCAGGATATCAATCCACTGACTTAATTGAAGACCCTTTCCTGGGAATTCCTAAATCGATACCTTTTAATTTTACAAGCCTCAAAAAAAGGAGTTTATTTTAGTGTTTGTGAAAGAATCTGAGGATGCCATAGTTTTAAGTTCTTCCCAGACTTAATTTTCTTTGTATTATTGTTAAATACTATACTGTCGCTGGAAAAACTTGTTCATGTACAGAAAACCTTGCAACAGACCAAAGTTGGCATCTTCAGGCCATCATAATGATTCAGGGTAGCTGAAATTCAGAGAATGGCAAGTGTTAAATACACATCAAAGTGTTACATGCACTGAAGTAGTGAGTGCATAGATTCAGTTGACAGCAAACAACTGAATGTGGTCTCCTCCAGATCTGATAGTCTGTTTTGTAGACACACAAGTGGCTCAAGGAATGCTTGTGGAATCTGTCTTTCATTAACAACAGTGTACAATTCTTCATTGCTAACTCATTCTCAGCTTTTGCTAAATGCATACAGAATACTATGGAGGTGTTAGCCATACTTTCCAAAACAAGGCCTTGTGGAAAAATGACCCAGTGTGCTCTGAAGATTTTTTCCCAAACATTTTCATTCTGTGACAAGTCAACTTCATTTTTTACTTTCTCTACCATTAAATCTCATATACAATTGAATGGGAATGGGTTAAGAAGAACAACTTGCTTCCTTTGAACATTTTGCTGAAAGTGTATTAGTATCAAAGTGGATTATTAGAGCCTGAAGCTCAGAACTTAATCAGAAATCTTACAAAGTAAGCAGTTCTGGAAGGAGTTTTTGTTCTGCCTGATAATACATATTTGTACTCAGCTTCCTTACACTTGCTGAGTGTGTGGGGACCAGGAGTCATAGGGATTTTTTGGTGGATTTTTTTTCACCCCTGAAGATCAAATGAGATCAAAGCATAAACTGTTTGGAGAGTCCAGCTGTAATTAATGTTAAAGAACTTGTCAGTGTGCTTGATAGTGATATAGCACAGGAGACATTCCCAGCTTAGCATGAATTTACAGATAAAGGTTTAGAACAAACAGAAGTTTCTGTACATGGCAATAAAACCCCTTGCACTTTAGTAATTTGCTAAAAAAAGAAAACTAACCCACAGCTTAGGGAAGTTATTCTGTGCACTGCTAGGTAGAGACAATTCTCTTTATTTTTGAAGAATATCTACTATGTATTGCATTTGAGTTTTCCTATATTTGTGTCTGATACAGCGAGTGCTTATTGGTTTTTTTTTCCTCTATTTCAGCACCCAAAGACAATGAAGAACGTGTGTTCCGGGAGCGTATGCGCCCCAGAAAGCGGCAGGGTGCTGTGCGACGTAGAGTACATCAGGTTAATGGACACAAGTTTATGGCCACTTACCTTAGACAACCAACATACTGTTCACACTGCAGAGATTTTATATGGTATGAAGTAATTTTGCTTTCCTTGCAACTATGAATTATTAACATACCCTCCTGTTTTGTTGAAGTATAAATGTATATAAAATATAAAGAAGCAGTAGTTCTTTTCGTTTTAATATTAAGTTGCCATAAATTTCGGCAGATGATAATAGGATTGTTAAAATTCCATCATCAGTGTTAGAATTTGTTGTGTTTGTGTTTTTTTTTTTATTTTCTGAGCCACAAAGTTCAATGTTTTCCTGACTGATAGACACTATGAATTCTGTGTAGATGGCCAGTCCAGTGTTCTGTAGGTGCCTAAATGTATACTTAGACCTAATATTAGACCTTTACATTTTGTCAAGATGACTGAGTTCTTCATTAGGTACTAAAATACCACCATCATCCTCCTAAGAAATGCCAAGCACCTATACATCCTACTGAAGTTAATGCAGGATGGGAATATTAGACTTCTAATGATCCAGAGTTTGGGGTACTCAGTGTACAGGGTCTTTATTATTACAATGTATGTCAAGAACTCCCTTTTAGAAATTATTTACATTAGCTTTGAGTACTTGTAATTTTCAAATTGGGAAAGGTGGTGGAAATGTTCAGTTTTCAGTTATTTTTCAGCAACACTATGGATGTTTTCCAAAGTTACCTAGAGATACTGAATTCTGCCTTAATACACATATGATCTGATGTGACCTGTAATTAATATTTCTTGAGGCTGTGTAATGAATCAGTCTTTCTTAATGTGGAGCAACGTGAACTGCACATGAACTCAGGTACATTGCTCTAAGAAATATGTGCAGGTTAATCTTTGTGTTAGGTAAGATGATTCCAAGCAAGAAAATTGGCAATTTTGCAAAACTGCAATCTATTCTCTCTATTTAGAAGCCTGCTTGATGATTGCTTTATCAGCTTGTGGCTTCCCTCTCCATGTACCCTTTGGCTTCACCTGTTTTATTACAGTAAATGTGTGTTTACTTCTAACTCCATTCAGGGCCTATTGTTCTACCTGTTTCCTCTTGCCAGCTGAAATGTAGTTCCTACATAGAACTGCTTTCAGTTCAGGCATGCAGTATCGGATTATTGTTTATAAGAAGCTATTCTTTTAAACTTGTGCATGTCCAATAAAGAGAGAAAAATATTTTTCATTATTAAAAGTATGTATTCTTCATTTTCTCAAACACTGTTTTATTTTCAGGGGTGTAATAGGAAAACAGGGATACCAATGTCAAGGTAAGAGAAAATCTACAGGGGGACAGTTTGAATGTATTTATTGTATTATAAGTAAGAAGATATTTTCATCAAACATTGTATAGGTACAGTGCCAAAAATTTAGCACAAGATGATCATAAGAAGTTTGTCTCACCAAAGACACAATCTTTCTAGCACAGCACAGTAAGATTTTTCACAACTGTTGGACTTAGATATTGTTTATGAAGTAGGAACATAGTTAACTGAACAGCAGATCCTAGATATTTCTTAATGCACATCCAACTAGTGGGGGCATATCTGCAGATGTTGGCTTCTTCATTTTTCACTTTGTGTATTTTAAAATTATGAATTTTTTATTCTGCCAAAGAGTCTTTGTTTAAAAATGCCAGGTAATTGCAAAGACTGTAATTAAATAGATGTGATAATTATAGAGGTCACCATTAGGGAAGGTTATAGCAAAGACTGGAGAAGTGTTTAATTTTCAGCTCCATTTTTCAACTCTATTTCTTGTACTCTTGATTTATTGGGATGATGTTTTTCTACTTAATTCTCATCTGACTAATAGAAATAATCAAGTTAGTGATGATTTTTCAGTTACAAAAGACTTAATGAAATCTCATTGTAAATAAATGCAAATAATAATTTTACATGCTACAATAAGAATACTGTATTACACATGCAGCAGAGGTTCCTTGAGTTCTGACCTTTTTTTTCCTTGCAACAATGACCAAAGCTAGAAGAAAAAGAATTCATTATTTCACTCAGTAGGATTTTTCTTCACTTAATGACCTTGAATCCTACAGTATGATAGACCTCGTAATTGCTAATCTTATCTGTCATATGTGCAAATGTTGTTCATTAAATAATCAGTATGAATATTGACAGAGCATTTTTGCCTCCTGAAACCTTTTACAGTTATCAACTTATGATAATGTGTTACCAAAAGAATGTTTGACTTTGTTTTTTTCTGTTGCCTTTTATGATGAGTAATCTTTATGTCTCTTTTTCTCTGAAAGCTCTACAGAGAGGAATTGGTTTTGTCATGTATAATAAAGAGATCATGGACTTTAAAGAAATAAATCAAATATGTAAAAAGGGGGAAAAATTGTGGTTAATATTTCAGATGATAATTTGAAGTTTTACATACTGAGGTTTCGGCAGATATGCTTTAGTTCTTTTAAAATTCTTTGGTCTCTTCAAAGTCTCTTTCTTCTGCTTTTGTAAGCCAGACTTACTTCATAGGACTCATCAAGTCATCAGTCACTTGCAGCCTTTCAAGGCCCAGCATTTCTAGTTTTCTGATCTCAGTTTTTTCCTTTCAAATCTATCTTTATGAAAACTCATTCTTTTATCTGGTTTCTGTTTATAGTTTGCACTTGTGTCGTCCACAAGAGATGCCATGAACTTATAATAACGAAGTGTGCTGGCTTAAAAAAACAGGAAACTCACGATGAGGTAAATGTTTATAAAATATATTTTCTAGATAAAACTCTGTCTTTCATCAGTTAAAAATAGTGTCATCTCCTCTGTTTAATCAATAACCTTTACAGCCATTTTTGTGCCCTTCTGGTCATCTTGTAGTATAGCATTTACTTTAAAATGACAGATTGCCATAACAGTTTCATTTGCATGGGAATTATTGTACAGCAATTTATTTCTAATAAGTAAACTTCTTGTATCTGAACACTTAAAGGCTTCGTGGGCTCTTTGCACTCCTTTACATCTTTAGCATTCTCCATTTCAGAGTTAATCCAAGTTTTGGCATTTTAATTCAAAAGAAGCAGGCTGGGACCCTTTGTCCTTAACTGCATTTTGTGTGGCTGAGTCATTAGCAGCTGATAGAATAGGCAGTATGCTTGGGTATCTTACATCAACATAAAAGACTGCCCAGAATTTGCTTGCAAAGAATCACTTCAACAAAGACTGTGTCCAAACAGTAAAAACGTAGAGAAAAAGCCATGTGAGTGTTGAAGAAAACCCACAGATATTGTAAAGAAGGTAGTGATAACACAAGGTACTACATAGCTAACAGGTTTTCCAGCATAATTACTCCCTACCTCTAACAAGCTTTTGGATATTAATGGAATTACCACAATGTGTATTTTGTTATCATGCATTTAAATAAGTGAAGACATCACCTGAAAATTAAATTAGCTGTCTTCAGAACCATACTGTCAGGAAGGTAAGTATATCTGCTGACAGCATATTCAGCTCTGAATCAGAATTGGAAATGAAGCGATGCTTTCACTTGGGTTAAAGGTCTCTCTTTGCTGAGATGGTCTTTCTAGGCTTGGTTAGGAAATTAATGTGAGTTTCTGTGGACAGTCATACACCAGGGAGCAGTGTGGCTGCTGAGGTGTTCAGCTCCCTTAGATTCCTCAGCTTTGGAGTGTCACTTTGTGGCTGGGTTAGGGAGGGGAGTGGGGTTTATGTTTTTTTAAATAGTTGTAGCCCTCAACTGCAACCAGTGAATGCTTTAGCTTATACAGAAGGGTTTTGTGTGCGTGTGTTGACAGAAAAGCTAATAAATGTTCACTGTCCGGTTCCATTTCAACGGCAAGGACCTACTATCTTTCATTAGGTGAGGTAGTCTGTAGGTGATCCCAGTTCCTTGGTCATACAGAAAAAGTACATTTCTTAGTTTTATTTCGTAAAAAACATTATTTATATGCTTAAAAACCCTAGTTTTAAATTGCACATCAGAGTTGTATGTGATGGTTTAAAGCCATTCTTTCAACTTTGACATGAATTTGGCTGAGATGCTAACTGATCTCATTCTTCCTGTTGTGAGGTTGTCTGCCATTTTTTATACTGGAACCATTCTTTAATATCTGATTCACAACCAGTATTTTATGTTCAAAACTTGATCACGTGCATAGGATCATTAAAGGACTGTGTTTGGCTAGTGCTATTCTTGTGTAGCACTCACAGGAAGATACAGAATCTTGTGTGGATTTATATTCCCAGGCTCCAGACTGATGGAGACTTGCATGTTCTGCTGATACAATGCTCTCATTGTTTAAAAGGGGTACTAGATCATTGGAGAGAAGCCAGCAGTAATAGGAAAGGGAAGGAAAAACATTGAAATAAATCTCCCGCTATGCAGTGGCCACCATAAAACCTTATCAGTTATGTCTTTTAATTGACAAGTAATCATACCTTGGAATCCCTGAATGCAGTGATTTATCATTGTCATAATCTAAAGAAGAGTGGGATATGAAAAGATAAAGAGGTTGTGATACATTTCTCTTTCTCAGTCCTGTATTAGTTTGTCCTGCTCCTCCTCAAACAATTGGGAGTGACTTCCTTGCCTTCCACATAAAGAGATCTTTCCTGATAGCTATGTATTTGTTGTTCCCAGAAATACTAGGAAGTAGACTTTAGTCTATCTCTTGGACAGCAGCGGCCCTTCCTCCTCCTTTCTCCAAATAAAATATGAGAAAATAAAGTATGAGAAGACCTCTAGAGCAGGAGTATATCTAACACAAAGATCATCATCTGCGCATAGACCTATTTCATCTTGTTTGAATTCTGTTTGGTTTCAAGACATAACAAAGCATACACTGATTATAAAGAAAGTAGTGTGAAGTATACTGTGCTCCCCTTTCCCAGCAGGTGGGATCCCAGCGTTTCAGTGTCAACATGCCTCACAAGTTCAGCATTCACAATTACAAAGTGCCCACCTTCTGTGACCACTGTGGTTCATTGCTCTGGGGTCTTTTGAGACAAGGTTTACAATGCAAAGGTAAGGACTGCCACATCAGACCTTTTCTTTTTTCTTGGTGAGTTACTTAGAAAGACTTCCAAGTTATTCTGTCTTTTCCAGCATGTACACAAGTGAATAGGAAGCAAGTAGCAGATTGCTGTAAGGTTTGCCATAAAAGTTAGAAAATTGTCCTTTATCCTGTCTGCAACACCAGCCAATGACAGGTGCAGAGGGCAGAGATGTAGAAACACATTTTGCACCCACTGCAATGTAGGTTTATTGCCACATAGGAAATTAACAGAGGACAGAAAATTAGTAGCATGAGAATTTCTATCCCTTCCGCTTATATGCCTGTTGTCCTTTTGTGTTTGTGGTGATGGTTTTTAAACTTTTTAAACATCATTATTCCAGTTACTTTTCCCTCTAATACAACCTTCAAAAATTACTATTATGTGTTGGCTAAGCTAGGCAGAACCAGGCTTGTGTGCCCATATCCAAAAGATGAGGTATTCTGATAGCTAGCCAAATCATTCTTTGTGACGATCTGCTTCTGCTCCAGAAAATAAAGAATTCATTATGTTCTGCAGCTTAAGGACTCTGTATTATGTACAGTAATTGTATGTGAAGTTACTGCTGGAATATGCATTCATGTCATTTTAGCTGACTAATGGAAATCGGTGATTCCATATCTCCTTGTTTCATCAGATCTATATATTCTAAATGGGGGAGAAAACAGTACAAACACTTGCAAAAGAAAGTAATATTTTAGAAATAGTGAATAAAATACTTCAATTAGTGGATTGAGAGGAATGATCTCATTAAGATTGTCAGATTCTTAGAACATAGTACTTAGTGGAATTAGAAGCATTTTGATTTTACTACACATTTATGAATAGGTTGGTCCATCTTCATATACACAAGAATCACGTTATTTGCACTTCTCAGCTGCAGAAACGTGGAGTCACACACATATATATAAACATGTAATCTATGGACTATATCCTTTGCAGTATTAAAGGTGAGACATAACTGTAGGTGAAGGTCAGACCTAATGTTTCATGTCACAAATTGCTGAGCAGCTGGGAAAAGGTTTCTTTCATAGCGAAGTCATACACAGTGAGAGTGTTCTGAATTTCAAACCTTCCCTTGTGATTCTAGCTAGTGAGCAGTGATAAAAAGTTAGACTTTAAATACTGTTACTTTAATACTATTGAAGATTTTGTTCAAATGCTATCTTAATTATGGTGGACATATGTTCAGAGAAGATTTTTCAATTAAACCTGATTACTTTTTCCTTTTTGAGTTTTAATCAGAGCTATAGTATCTCTCCACTTAATCTGTGAATATATGACTTCACTTTCATATTATCTCTTGAGTACCATAGTGCTCAATTAGCTCTTAACTGTAGAAAATAATGCTATTTCACGCATGTATGCAAATTATTTCACATACCTATGCAAAATAACATTATTACTGTGTAGCAGATGCATAGAAGCAATAGTTCAGAGAGCCTATGTGCTTTCCTCATGATCTTAAAATTAGTGCCAATAAACATGAAACATTGTCCGCATGAAATCTAGAACTCGCCTGAGGTGGAAATGTCATCTCTCTGTGCTTTGTTTTCTGTCTTCACAAGTGCTGAACCATGCTCCCTTCTTCAGAGATGTGCTTACTTGCCCAGTGTGTTTATTAACACCACGAAAAGTGTATCCCAGAGGTTTATTCTTCTTCTGTTTTTCCACTGCTTATTCCTGTGCTTTTTTTTACCAAATATCTTCATGATGTTGGACTGTACAAAATTTTCCTGCTTGCTGGATTTCAAGCAGTTCCATTCCTGAGTGTCCACTGATACGGATCTTAAGTCAAACACTTGCCACTGACCTTTCTCACTGAATATGCATGCATTGACTATAACGTGTGTAGCAATTTAATTTTGCTGTTCTTGTAACGTGGAACATATTTGAAAAGGAAAGGCACCTGCTTTCTGAAGTTACTGCTGTAGATAAGAGTGCCTCTGTATAGTCCCAGAGGTAAATGTGTTTTGTTTCTGTAGGGCTTATACAGTGAAAGCATCACTGATGCACAATATAATGAAATACAGCTTTATAAATATGTACTTTCTTGATTATTTTTTCTCTAAAAAGTAATAAATTGAGGAATTCGAGCAATTGAATGTTAATGTAGTATTTAATAACAGTTGCAGTTTTGCTTTCTTTATGCCTTGCTCCACAAGAGGGCAGTGAAGTCCAACGTAAAATGACATCTGTGCCTGACATACTCTGCTATTTTTAATGGAGCTATATGCATCCTACCCCATAATCTGGAAGCAGTGTAACCTTTTTTCCTCTTACTAGTATGCTCGTTTCAGGAGATGGCGTTTAAAAGAGCTTAGTGAATTCGGTGCCACCTGAAGTGTCTTAACAGTGCCAAAGACTTTTATTAAAAACACTGTTGGTTTTATGTCTGCCAACATTAGAAGGTAGTCTACTTGAGTAAAAACGAGTAAGAAGCATAACATATGGGGGATTAATGTTTGCTTTCAGAAGTGGACTGCTAAAATCCAAGCTCTGAAGGACTACTAATTCAAGTTCCATATAAGATTTACAGGATTGTTAGGTATTTTCATTTGTTCCTGTGTCTGTTCTAGGTACTGTGTAAAAACATTGTTCAGCACTGGTAGGTCCAAAGAGGTCTGGTTTAAGTAAGACAAATGCATGCCAAGGTAGTATTTAATTTACTGTATTACTTTACATTTCATTGCAGTTTGCAAGATGAATGTACATCGACGCTGTGAAACAAATGTGGCACCAAACTGTGGAGTGGATGCTAGAGGCATAGCTAAAGTTCTTGCAGATCTTGGAGTTACTCCAGATAAGATCACTAATAGTGGGCAGAGGAGGAAAAAGGTAATTTTACTATGCAATGTCACATAGAAAAACGAGCTAAGTATGGCTGTATTGTAACTTTACTAGTTGGGGGGGAGTTCAGTCACACAGGACTTGTAGAAGAGGGTTTTTTAAATCAGCACAGAACTAAGACTTTGGCTTTTGATTTATAAGTGCAAGTCATCCATTCTGAATTTTGATATGAAGATTATTTTGACCTGCTAAAAATTTGCAAACCTGGGATCTGCATAGAGTCTAGAAGGATTTCCCCTTTTTAATTTTGAGGAAGGAGATTTGACAGAGAAAGAGTGTCTGACGCAACAGTTCAGAAAAACATAAATGCCTCTTTGGCTCAGAACTGGCATCAGATAATTGATAGATTGAGACACAGCACTACTGCTTTGCATTGTAAATGCTGATAAGGGAGCAATGTGCTGATCCTCATGAAGAAGAGCTCTTTTCCAGATGATAGTTCCAGAGTTATCATCACTATTCTAGGAAAAAAATAGGCTGTTCTGGAAATAAAAAGCACAGGTCACCCATAAGTACATCTAAAGCTGATGGAGTTATTCTGGATTGAAAATACATATACTGGCTCAGAATATGGCCACACTTTCTATTTGCATGGTTGTGACAAAGAGACACATTTCTCTCATTTACAGAAATATGCAATTTTTACCATTATTTCTTAAAACATTGACATTTGGTTCTGTTATTTTTCCTGGTTATTGCACACATGGGTCCCATGTACACTGTTTTTAAAATGTTACAGAAATAAATTCATTCTTACAAGAATAAATTATTTGATCTGTGACTTCTGGGAAAAGATGCTGTTATGATGTTACTGATGAGTTTGTAGTGCTTACTGATACTTGTAATTAAATGTATTTAGTGGATAGACTTCTACACAGACTCATAGTGGCTATTCAAAACTTTTCCATTTGCTGGGTATGCTAATTACACTTATTTAATGTTAAGAACCCACTTTTCTTTAAATTGCCAGCTCTTTCTCTGTTTATATTATGTCCCTATTTGATGCCATCAACCTTATGGTTGAGGTCCTGCCAGGGAGAATCTACAGGGTTAATCTATTTCTGTAACATCTTCAGTTTCCTTCATACTTGTATTTGTGGATTAAAGTTGTTAAATGAAATTTCCTCTTGGGATGGGAGAATCTCATAGCTGAGTACCCTTTTGGAATTGTTCTTAGCTAATTGCAGGTGCAGAGACTCAACAACCAGTTCCTGGAAGCGCATCATCAGAAGAAGATCGGTCAAAGTCAGCGCCAACTTCTCCATGTGATCAAGGTTGAATATCTCTTTTTAGTTCCTAATTTATGTGTATTGTCATTTATCTTACTTATTTTAATCTTCACTGATATGACCTGATTTCATTGAGCTGTGCAGCCCTGATTGACAGAATGTGTATATCAGCAACACTTTTTTGAACCTGATCTGATTGTTGTTTTTAAAAATCAGAAGTCTATGAGGCATCTTATGTACCATCGCATGTGTAAAATGATGAATGAAAAATACATCAAGATGGATACCTATGTGTCAAATTTGTTGAAACTGTTTTCAGTTGAGAAATTTTTCAGCCTCATTTTTAGGGAAGACACTTCCAAAACTGCATGGTAATAAGTACTCTTAAACTCTGAGTCCAGAACTCATTTAAATTTGCCAATCTTTTGATTTCACAGACAGTAGTCCAGTAAAGTTGTTGCTTCCAAGGCCGTCAGGCAAGAGCTTCAGGCAGACCCTGAGGTCTGTTAGTTACCAAGACTAAATTGAGTATTTAACACTGAGAAACCTTCAGAACTGTTTAGCAGATCTACACAATTGCTGCTTGAAATGGCACTAGGAAGTGGTCAAATCCTTTATTGGCAGGTACCTGATAACAGCTGGATCTGAGTAAGATGCTCCATTCTGTTTGACTTCAAGGACTGTGGTGCCCAACTATCCTTTGAACTTTTGGAGGCACAACTCTAAAATATCTAAAATACTTAAGCAGGAAGATGAGTAAGTGCTTCAGGAAGATAGGGGTATTCAAAACAAAATACTTCTCTGTGGTACAGGAAAACCCAAGAGCACTAAAACAACTATTTGGCTACTATTCTGCCTTATCTTTCAAGTTTTGGATATGTCATCCTCTTTGCTTCATTTTAAAAGGCCACCCTTCCTGTTAGAGCAGGGGTTTGGCTGATTACTGTAAGGTGGAGAAGCAGTTTGCTGAATATATACCCTTAACCACAGAATGGTCTACACAGCATTTGGGAATGATGAATATCCCTTCCCAATCTGATACAGACAGACACAGGCTGTTTTCTTGATGGTTAGTTAAAACAAACACTTTTTTCTCACATTTCCACAGAAATCAAAGAGCTGGAAAACAACATTAGGAAAGCATTATCATTTGACAATCGGGGCGAGGAGCACAGAGGAGCAGCTACATCGTCAACAGACAACCAACTTAACAAACCTGGGGAGAATGGTGAAAATGGGGAGGTCAAACAGGCCCAGACCAAGCGAATAGGCCTCGAAGAGTTCAACTTCATCAAAGTATTAGGGAAAGGCAGCTTTGGCAAGGTCAGTAGCTTGGGTTTTGTTTGTTTATTTTGTTGAGATTTTTTCTTTATGGTGTATAGGGTTTTTTTTACTGCCCTGCTTTGAAAGTATTCACAATGACATTCAGAAAGTGCTTCCACCCTAGGATTTTCCTTTTACCCATTAGGTACGAGCAGCTTATGCTGCACAGATCAGGAATATCAGCCCCCTGATTAACTGGCATTTTCTGTGTTTCAGCTCACTCCATTAACTAGTGTCAAGCCTTTTGAAACAAAATGTTAATGTTTCACTATTTCAGGAGATTGTGATGATGACATTCATACATACTGTTCAACAAGATAATTAGTTACGGTCCAGCAGGAAAAATCAGCTCAGGGATAATGCTGTGGAGTTCTGAGTTCATTCTCTTTCTAGATGATGCCCAGATCAAGTTTACTTATTTCATAGAACAGTTTGTATGCTTGTTTTTACTTAGTGGGTGTGTTCAGTGCTGGAGGAACTCAAGCATTTCCACTCAGATACGATAAGTGCAAGAGGCTTAGACAGCTGCCCAAAATACCACGTACACAGCAAAGATGAAACTCACCAACTACCTTCCTGCAGCAGGGATCTGATGAGCGTGGAAGGGGCATTTCTCTGTTTACAGGGCTTATAGATTTTCTTTTCACATGGCTGTGAACTGTGAAATAAAAGAGGAGGACTGAAATATGAATCTCTTTCACAAGTACACTCTTCCTTCCTTCCTATATGGGAACTGCAGATGCACAGGGTAGAAGGGCTGTTTTCTAATCCTTTCTCTGAAGATTATGCTGGCTCCAAGCCAGAAGTGACCTTAACAGAGTATAGGGCTTGAACCTTAAACAATAATAGTAGTTAAAATCAACAACTTGAGAGCAGACAGAATGGTGCGTAGGATTGGATAGTAAGTTCGTCACTCAAATCTCACTACCAAAAGTGGGAGATAAAAGTGGGAAATAAATTCCTGTCTGTATCAACTTCCTTCCTTTTTCAGTTTTTGAGATCATACTAATAGGTACTGGTTAATATTTTGAATGAGGGGATAAAAACTTTGTCTCTTCTGCATTCTTAACTAACAAACAGAATAGATACCATCTGTTTCAAATCTGAAGAGTACCAGAGGTATATTTTTCTAAAATTACATTACTTCACTTTTAATTTTATAAACTTACACCTTAATTCAGGCAAATGTGTATTTCCAGTGCAGTCAAACTAATACACAGCACATTTCATGGTATTTGTTGTTCGTATGTAAACAGAATTTCTGTTTGGTTTAGGTAATGTTAGCTGAGCTAAAAGGAAAAGATGAAGTATATGCAGTGAAAGTCTTGAAGAAAGACGTCATACTTCAGGATGATGATGTAGACTGTACAATGACAGAAAAGAGAATTCTGGCGTTAGCGCGGAAACATCCATACCTAACACAGCTGTACTGCTGCTTCCAGACGAAGGTAAGCCGCATGAACCCTTTACCAGTTTATTCTGAAGGAACAATATTTACTATTTAGAGAATAAAAGGTAGCCATGTAAAAAGTACAGCATTATTTAAAAAAATATTTCTGAGGCATTTTTGACATTTCAGCAATTCAGAGTGCTGGCTGCAGTTTAATAGCATTACTCTTACCTTCTACGTACCAGGAGATGGCAGTAAGTGAGTTAAAAAATTAATTACCCCCCCCCCCCCCCCCATGCATAAACCACAAATGAGGTGCCATTTTCTGGGTTTTATGTTGGGAATTATATTAGGTATTAGGGCAGGACGCTCATCTTTTCACTTTTCTTGTGCTGTGTAGTATGTAAAATGTTCAGACAAGAAAGGAAGTATGAATACTGTTTATCAAATAAATTCCTGTAATGCTAAGGTACTTGAGGAGCAGAGAGAAGGAAAGGGAGAGAGAGCTGATAATGAGAGCCTGTTCCCATGGCATGTTCTTTGCTGGTGATTTTTCATACAGAATTCCTCTTCATAGCACATATTTTGTATTTGCTTTTTAAATGGAAGTGAACGTTTGGATGGTGCAGCTGACGCTGTAGGATTTCTGAATCCATCAGTCTGAGTGCTTGAAACCAGTAGTGTTCACGTGATATTTCAGGGTTTCATTTCTCAGTCTCTTGTTTCTCTCTTGCCATTCAGCTGAGCTGCCAGTTTTTTACCTGTTTGTCCAGAAAGCTTTATGGACAAACAACCCCACCTTCACCCCCCCCCCCCCCCCCCCCCCCCGTGTGGTGAATCTGTTGTACAGGTAGACTAACAGTCATATATAATTGTATTTACAGAAGCATCCTTTATTTTTTAAGTGCCTGATAAGGTGTTTACTATTTCAGAGCACTAAGGTTTGAACTTTTGCCCACTGAAGTAAATATACCATTCTTTTCAACAGGGTGAGTTTTTTTTTACCTGTAGGTGAGAAGTTTAGATGTTAGTATATATGTATATTTTACATAAAATACTTCAAAAGAAATCAACTTCCTTCGAACTTCTGTTTTGTTTCTTGTTTTCTTTCAGTAAGACACTACATTGGAGTATCTAAGTCGACTTAATGGAAACATTTGGTAGATCAAATAATTAAATTAGCATATCAAACAAAATTAAGAGTTAGTAATGGTGTGTATGTGTGTGCATGTGTAAATATGTACATGTTCACGTGTTTTAACCAGAACTGTGTATGGCAAAAATGAGCAATCACAATAATTATGTGTGTAGAATTACAGAAAAGCTGTATCTGAAAGAACTTCCAGCAAACTTGTCAAGAAAGATAAATAGGGCAGTAGGAAAGCCATCAGAAAATGGCTAGTAGTATCTGAAGGGGGCCTATAGAGATGCTGGGGAGGGACTCTTCATTAGGGACTGTAGTGATAAAACAAGGGGTAATGGGTAAAAACTTAAACAGGGAAAGTTTAGATTGGATATAAGGAGGAAATTCTTTCCTGTTAGGGTGGTGAGGCACTGGAATGGGTTGCCCAGGGAGGTTGTGAATGCTCCATCCCTGGCAGTGTTCAAGACCAGGTTGGACAAAGCCTTGCGTGATATGGTTTAGTGTGAGGTGTCCCTGCCCATGGCAGGGGGGTTGGAACTTGATGATCTTCCATGTGAACATCAGGAAAAATTTCTTTAGTGTGAGAGTGACAGAGCACTGGAACAGGTTGCCCAGGGGGGTTGTGGAGTCTCCTACATGGGAGATATTCAAGGCCCGCCTGGACAAATTCCTATGTGATGTACTCTAGGTTATCCTGCTCTTGCAGGGGGGTTGGACTAGATGATCTTTTGAGGTCCCTTCCAACCCTTGGGTTTCTGTGATTCTGTGATCTTAAGGTCCTTTCCAACCCTAACTGTTCTATGATTCTATGATCAAGATTATAGTGTCTTCAAGTATGCAAATAGCAAATGTTAAATGTGTTTATACAGTTCTTAAAATAGAGAAGATTCATCAGTGTTTTATGTACTTTGAAGCTAACACAAACGAGTGGCCCAGGAAGGTGTGTGTACGATTTATGTCTACAAAGGATGTTTCATGTGTTCAGATTTTCATTTCATTTAAATATATGTGTGAACATACTTTTTAAATGTTTTAACGTATTTTTTATTCTAGAACTAGAATTGAGCATTTTACTTCAGATAAGTGATAAAATGTGAAAGTGATAAAGTAAGTGATAAAAAGATTGTATGGGGTGAGGGATAAACTCTGTGAACAGAGAGGGACCTTTTGGACTAAGGCAGACTGAACTCACTGAAGTGTAAATAAATTATCAGCAAACTGATATGAATCATGTGGCAGAACATCAGTAAAGATCAGGGCTACATTAAGTGAATTATGAAATTATGACAGCAGGTTCTCCTGTTACTCCTGGTTTCCTGGAGATTTCTTTCCTTTTCTATTTCTCATCTGTTCTCCTCTCTTTTATATCGTGCTTTCTGCCTTCTTCTCTGCTCTTCAAAGCCACTCATCAAAGAAAGATATTCAGAAGTGTTTCTCACCATCTCCTTGCTTCCTAGATCTCGACCGGAGAGTAACCATAGTCTGTGGCTTTGCTTGAATTCAGTGGAACTTACAGTTAAATGATTTGTAGTTACAAGGCATAGGCTAGTGACTCTCCCCCAAACCCAAAAACTGCATCTAATGATACCAAAACAGAAGTTCAGCACTGCAAAATGGAGGAGGTTTTTTGAGCACAGCCTATGAACTGTTTGCAATGAACTTCTTCGAAAGAAAAAAAAATCCAAAACATATGTAAAAATAAATGCAATAAATCTGCTACAGTTATAAATTATTTATGGATGACAACAAATGAACATGTATGAAGTAAATGAGTCACTGAATGATTTACTTAGGTTCAGTGAAAAAAACAGGTAGAAAAACTTGTTTGAACAAGCATGGTCTATGGTTAAAACAGCTTTACTGAGACAAAAGCTATTGTACAATAGAGCTTAGAATGTATTTAACAGTAGTGTATAGTTAGTTACGCTGTGATTATATGCTATGCCACAGCTGCTGGACTTTGCAGAACTGGTCCCTGAAGTGATCATGCTGGAATTAAATTTTGCATTTCTAGTAGAGCGTATTTGTCATATACACCCTGACTTAGTGGGGAGATTGACTCAGTGTTCATTGTCAAAGCACTCAAAGGTTCACTGTAGGTAGTGAGACTGCTTGCTTTGTTCCTCTTCCACAAAAATGGGAATGTAGGAGTTTGACTTTATACCAGTGTTTTCCTTCAGTAAGGTGAAGACACTGCAGGGAAGTTGTGTATGTGCTTTTTATAGTAAGTATGCTTCAGTATTGTTTGGGTTTTATATAGAGCAGACTTTGCATTAGTATCATTTACTAAATGATAATACCATTATGACAAGAAGTAAGGGATCATATTTAAAATTATCTTGGAATTCAGAAATCATACCAAATAATGGCTAATAACAGCATTACACTTCATACACTAATGGGTTTTTAGCCCTACGTATCTGAATTTACTTTTAGAAATCCCATCTAGCTGCTGTATTTTAAAGGAATATTCTTGGGACTGGTAATTCTCATGTTCCTACTTAATCCAAATGCTAACTTTGATCAAACCATTTTTCTTGTAGGTCCATCAAAAAATGAGCTCCCCTGAAAATCAACATTCTGTATTAAAATTATATATATTAAAATATTAGGCTTCAGGGGTTGTTTTGCCAAATTCTGCAGTGACCTGGAAGTCAAAAGCTGGCTTCTGTTCCAGAGCTTAGGAAAAAATGTGCAAAGCTGATATATGTTGTTTCTTCTGCAATAATTCAAGATACAAGCTCAGCAAGACAGCTCTACACATGAGAGAGACTGTAAAATCTAGGGGTAGGACCTCAGCTGCTGTGGTTTTTACATGTAAGGAGCTTGGATACCTTAGTGTAGCATATCTGATAAAACCATGACACAGTTGGACAGTATTTTTCAACACTCCTGTACTGTGATAGCATTTCCCTTCTTGTTTTGTCAGAACATGGCCAGTGCATCTATCAATGCATTCAGAGGCTTGAGTTCTGGTTTGCATGTAGTCTGTCAGCTGGGATATAAATGAAGAATACTGTGTTCTGTATTTGCCAATCCCATACCCATGGCCTGGCATAGAGGGTACAGCACTTTTCCAATAACTGAGCTTTCCTTATCATAATCTTTCATTTATTCAGAACTTGTGTCTGTTATTGAGAAAATTACTTTTTTCAATGCTGCTACTGTTTGCATTCACCTTCATCCTTCCTCCTATCTTCTGTTTCTTTATTTGTGTGCTAGTTCCCTGTGTTTTCAATAAGGAATTTCTTACCTGGCAATAGCGCTGATGCTACCCAATTCCCCTCTCCAGCGTCCTCTTCACCCTGGCCTCATCCCATGCTTCAGTGATCAACTGTGGAACGGTATCAAGATAAGGTTTTATTGATAATGGTTCTGCCACGTAGCTGTTAGAGGGGGTTTAAGTAGAGCTATTTTCTCTGAAGTCTTCCTTGTTTTTATGATACCTTGTTCACAGCTGGAAGTTTCAGAGCTGTGAAAATAAAGCCCTTTTTAATGGAAAGTTGAGGTTCTACAAAATAGAAGTATAGCAAACTTCACTTTAGTCATCAGACACCCCTGTCAAACTTCTTCATAGTACTTAAAATGTTCTATACCTCTGCCTAGGAGATGCATACACGTATATGGGCATACCTTAGACTTTGTAATGAGTTATCTGGATAATCAGAAATCTTTTTTTTTTTTCATTTTATTAAGACAGTGAAAGCTTTATTCCAATAATTCACTGCTTTTAACATCTAACATTTGCTTTTGTATCCAATTTAATGAAATTAGATAAATTTGAAAATAGTGCTCTCCTGCTCTTTTCAGAGTGCTATGTTCAAGAAAATTGCTCTGTACACAGGCAGAGTAGAGGTTACTACTAGAACAGAGCAATTTTCCTGTTGAATGGTGGAGTTGCATAACTTTTGAAGGACCCTTAGTCAGCATTATAGCTATTTCTATTTGAGAAAGTAAGTGATTAAGTAAAGGATAAAGATAGCCACTTACTACAGGTAAATAGTTAGACTTATTCCACACATGAAACCTTACTTATTTTTCCCTTTACATTTATCTGCATGTTAAAAGCATTGTATCTATCCATAGCACAGCTCCTGAGTTGACCTGCAAGGCCATTCACTTCTTTCCTGTGTTCTGGTGCTGTAAAGTAGGGATTAGCCAGATGACACTGGCAAAACTGAAGGACATGTAGGAATAGGCTGTAGTGACCCTGCTACAACATCGTTGATCCCTTAACTGTTACGTTCTACCTAGTGGCTTACTACTGGTTTATCCTAGATTGTAACTCTTGCAGTTCAGGTTCTTTCTGCATGTTTGCACTGTATCTAGCTCAACCTGGATAACGCTAGAAGTTGTAAAGCTGAGATTTAGGAGATTTTATTCCTATTTCAGCTGTCACGATGTTCCTTTGTTATTGTGGCAAATCTCTGAACCTCTTTCTGCTTCAGACCTCTCTGTAAAAGATGAGTAATCAGTCCTTCTTCTATTTAAAGCTTGTATTTAAATGTTTCCAAGGGGGATTTGGAAATCTAATAATACAATGTTGTTAGAGTGTACAAGGATCGGTATAGAAAGGTGAAGCACTGCAGAACGTGTAAAATGGAGTTCCATTTTTGAAGTGACCTGCTTTATTAGTGTAAGAACATGTAAAACAGCTAAAGAAAAGAGAATTATATGCTTATGATGTCTTCACATCATGTTTTCTAAGTTAATTTAAGAAGAATCAGTGTAGTATGTGACCAAAACTGTCTTTGGTAATGTAAAAGCAAGTGTTATTTCTGTTAGGTGTGTTTGTACAAAAAAGTAAATGTCTTCTGCAGTAATAGCTCAGAGGAGTGTCATTTATGATATACAGTGCAAATTAACCTAACTGACTGGCCACTGTTACATTCATCTGGGACTAATTAGAGCTTATAATCCATTTTATCTGGTATTCTTGTGCTTTTGTTGCTAAGCAGCTAAAGCTATTATGCAGATATTGCTGTATGGGTGTAATCTGTTTAACACAAGTTTGCATTGCCTTTTATTACTAATTAGTGTCAAATCAGAACTTTTTAGGGCCCAATTCTGTTCATTATTATGTGAATTTGTACATATGTGAGACAAAAGACTAAATTGGCCCCTGTATTTTTAGCTACTTTAGTGCTAAAATATTTTAATACAATTTAAATATAAAATTACAGGCAGAGGTTACTCAATGGTAAGTGTTAACTATAGTGAAAAAGTAGAATAAAATGGTAGGTAAGCGTAGAGCAATGTTATTTATACTGTTTATATTATGGTACCTTTTTATATACAGTAATACATATTTACAGTTGAACTAAATTTTAATATAACTATTATTATGTGTGCATATACACAGAATATGTGCAGTAGTAGCTATTTTTTAATGCCCAGCTAGGTTCTACAGGCAGTCTGTATCATAACAAATTAAAATTAACTGATATTGACTCATTCTTGGGAGCATTTCCTGAAGCATTAGAAGTTAGACTGGTACCTGGTGATGTTTCATATAGCATAAAGTCAAGAAGTCATGTAAATAAACCAAATATTGACAGACTTAGATTTGCAGAAATTCAGATACTGTGTATGTTAAATTTAGACTTCCTGTTGACTGCCACATGGTATGAATGCATTGACCACGATCACTGTATTGTCTAAAAGTAGACACTGTGGTCAAGAATAGTTGTAGCGGTGAAGCTGTGATGATTAAATACTGTAATCACTGTCTCTCACACACACACTGTCTCTCACACACTCACTCTCAAACACAGCCCCTGTTTCCAGCATGATGACCCGGTTTTTGGAAACTTGCTATTATGCTGCTCAGTTACTGCTAGCTGCTCTTAAAGGATTATTAAAGCCTGGTTAGCTCACTGAAGATTCATTGTTCACATTAGTCCTTTTAGTGTTAAACTTCAAGTCAGGCTATCAGTGCAGCCAGGCCCATCAAGGGCCCGTAGGAGAAATTACTCCTGCAGCATCAATCAGGATGCTTTTCTTTGAGACAGGAAAGGCTTTATTTTGTGATGTAGCACCCAAACTGAACAGGACTCTTTCACACCCTCTCAAAGCTAGGGCTTGTTTCCTAGTTTGCATGTATACAAGTGAGTGCTGCAGCTGCAGCTCCATGGACTGCTTTGCTGTAACCAACTGAGGCTTCGACAAGCCCAGGAATAGTCCCGAGTCAGCATCTGTGGCCAGAATTCACTGCCATCATGAAATAGGTGAGGGCAAGCTGATTTTTACTTTGGTCCTCAGGCCTGAATATTAGGGCTGTGTTCACTGTGTTAGAAGCATCTTGGTGTAGCCAAATGTAGAATTCAACTTCCAAGATTTTAATCCTGATGTGATCATGTGCAGGCAGGAGGTTTTTAGGATAATAGGTGGAGCTAAAGGCCTTGTAGGTACTGGTTTCATATCTGTTGGACAGAACCATATATTACGAGCTTTTCCTGTTGGGAAAATGTGTTTCTCCAGTTGAGGCATGTTTGAGGGGAGTAATTTTCAGAATGTCTACCAGATGCTTTGCCAGTAACTCTCTTGGCAGATCTGTCTGTCTTGTACACAGTCCTTTAGCAAAGATCAGAGGAGCCAGCAATATTGTCATCCAAACAGGGCAAAGGGGGTAGCAGACTTTGAACAGAACTGGATTAGACCCAGCATTTACTGGGTCCACAAGATTTCTGTATAAGCTTTGCACTGTGGCTATGGTAACACCATGCTGGTTGATTCCTCATCAGGCAATCTTAATCTTACAACTTGTGTGTGAATAGAGTATTATTTCTCATCCAGCAGGGTAACCGAACAATACTGCTTTAAATGAAATCCTACAGGTTGAGGCTAGATTATGGCTCTTAGTTTCGTTTCATCTTGGAAAGGATAAGGGTAATCCACCTTGTAGTAGCCCCCCTTGGAGGAAGTGTGCCTGCTTGGTTTCTCATAGGATCTGCTGCCCTGCAGCTATGTGCAGTGACCCTCCTTTCTGTCCTTCCTCTGCACCTAAGTCTCAAGACCATCCTCACACCTAGTGTAGGATCCCCCATTTGGACAGAAGAGTCCTGAGTACATGACGTATATGAACCCACTGGTCCTTTGTCCTAGCATCCTTTGTGCTTTTTCTTGTATTTTATAGCCATAAAGCACTATTCACAATTTGTCACGAATGGGTTCAATACAAAAATGAATTTATAGAAATGAAACCTGTCTTTAAAATAAGTGGAAATGTAATGCCCACATGGGTAGCTATCAGGAGGGCTCGGTTATGCTTGTTAACTGTTTTAAAAGCTATTTAAAGAAAGCCTGTTTTACTCAAGTGGTCCTGGGAAACCATTTAATATTGTGTTTGTTAGGTGTTGCTCTTAGAAGTAAACAACTAACGCACCCCAAAGGAAGAGTCAGGAAAAAGGAAACTGCATATAAAATCTGATTCTTCTGCAGCTTCTTTTCTAAATACAGGAAATGATTCTCTTTGGAATTCACTTGGGCACTTTAATACAACTTTTTTTTTTATTATTTTCTTTTTCAGCAACCGCAAGCTTAGTAAATTATAATTGTACACAAGAGAATTTCACCATGGGAAAGAAGTGGAATTTACAAAACACTTGGGTTTGCATCTTCAGTAAAATTTTCATTGCCTTTTTTAGCATGTGCACAGACTAATTTTAGTTTTGGCATAACAAGTCTTCTGCGCCACACACCATTTGCGAGGTGGATGAAACTTGAGTAGGGTATAACATAAATTAGCCTTTATCTCTTCTGCTCAAAAGCACACAAACAGATTATTTTAACACTGTTAATGTGTATGTGAGAAGGTTTAAGGGAATCCAGTTTACACCATTTTATCTCACTTTTGGGTGAGTACTTTTAGCAAAAACACACTTTCTTGATGGCAGCAGGGTTTACTCTTGCCTAATTACATGGGCTAAGAGTAGTGATGCTCAGCCTGGAGTCTCATGCTTGTAGGGGGGAAGCTTTTATGTGTTCCCACCTAAGGCCATTCTGTAAGCGGAGATGTATTCAGCGCGTTGTTTTATCTCCTTAAAAAAGATGATGAAGAAGGTGATCTATAATGTCAACTTAAGAGAAGTGACTCTGGAGGAGAGTGACTGGTGTGTCACTATGGGCCTTCTGTGTAAAGAATATATACAACTTCTATTGATAGTAAGAAACAGTAAACATAGATCTATAAAACATGACAGGTAACCTGTCTCATCATTAATGCTTTCTGTTCTCTTCTAGTAAACTGATTGGTCATTAAAAAGTAATTGTCCAGAACTAAGGAAACCTGAATAATAAGGACTCCTTTCAAGTCCTGGCTGTCCTTATTAATATGATAGTTCATAGAATTGCAAAAAGTATTCAGCAACTGGGAGAGCATGACAATGAATGTTAGGTTTTGGACTCTGCTATTTCATAGCAAATGGCTATGAACTACTGTGAAACACTTCTTTTTTCCATTCTCTACTTTCCACGTCTAAAAATTTGTGTAGTCACCTTTAAATGAGACTGAAAAGAGAGAAGGGGCTGTGAGTTTTAGTTAATGTTCCTTTTCATAGTAAGTAGATTCTGCTTATTACTGAAGTGTGAATTATTTATATTGTGATCTCAAAATATATTCCACTACAATGTCTCTTATATTATAAAACTGCTATAAACCAGTGTTTTAAATCATTTCCCAAAGGGACATCCTCTGCTTAATTTTCTCAGTCTTTCTCTTCCTACACAGTGTAGCATAAATATTTTACTTTTCCTGCACTATTGTACTAATCCATCTTTTCCTGCATCACATGCTGTATTTAATAACCGTTAAGTCTCTTTCCCATGCACAGGGACTCTCTGTGTGTAAGGTTAAGTTTGTTGTCGTCAAACTGCTAGGTCCTCTAAGGATTAATGGGGTTTTGTTGGAATGGTATGACTCCTAAAATTAATAATAATGCAATGACATTACTTTAAATAAGTTAAATAATAGCAGTAGCTGTGCTGGGAAAAAAAAAAATCCTTTTTCTTTTAAAGGTGGTACATTATAAGGGAACTGAGTGTTCATGGAAGGCACTCTGAAGGTTAACTTACAAACTTTAATTGTGTATGGAACAACAGCTAATAGGAAGTCAGCATATTTCTATAGACTAATTTTTAAGATGTGATCTAGAGAGGCCACCTCATTCTGTCTTTAATACATCCAAAGAGACCCACTTATAATTCTTCCTTTCAGTGTTATGTATGCCTAGCCAAGTACACAAGAAGGAAAATTGTCCTTTTAGGTACTTAACCTTCCATTCAGGTGATAGAAGAATGAAAGAGGTCAATTTATAAGCTTCTCAAAGTAAGTTTTTCCAAGAAGCTTTACAGAATCACACATAAGATCAGTACATTCAGATGATCTAATTAATAAGTGGTTTATTGAAAAGTCTGTGGTACTACTCTCTTCTGTCTTCAGAAACCCAATCTTAAAATAATAACCAAAATTCTGCTCCTTAAAGCTGCTTCCTGAATGCAGAAAACCCTACACCCTCTAGATAAAACGCACTGCGTTCTCCTGTGCTGATTTACTCATTTCAGAGTGTTTGGATGGCTTAAATGATGGCAGAGTTTTGGGCACTGTTTCCTGTTGTCTGACTAATTTATATTTGTGAATTGCCAGGGTTTTCAGCTGTGTGAAGCATATGCTTTGCCAAAAATTAATCATGTTCTGGAAACAGGAAAGTATGGCAAATAAAGTAGATGCAATTAATGCTTTTAAAAGGTCACTGTTGCATTTACAGAACTACAGAAATCCAGACAGTGAAGAAAGGTGTATGAATAATGACTTTCAATAGGTATCGAAAATGCCTGGCTCAGGTAACTCATGTTTATCATATAGAACAAAAAAATCAGTGTGTGGTGCTTACACAGATCAATGGATGTTTATAAAGAGCTTCATTTTCAGGAAGGGTTATGAAAACATGTTGAACAGAGGATGTTATATGTAGATGAAGGATTTTTTTCATATATTTATCAGTTTTCATTAATTCTGTATGCTCAGGTAATTTTTCTCTTGAAACATGAAATTTTAACCTCTTGCTAAATACCTTTCATCCTCTTTTGGAAAGCTAATTTGTACAAAGTGCCAAAGAAAAGTCAAAATCAGGCTCCGATCTCAATAAGGTCTGCATAAGACATGCTAATGTAGGAACAGCTAGCGGCTTGTTTGGCCCAGTTTCCCGTCTCTAAACAGTGCCAAAGCAGATGCCCAGGAAGAATGTAGGTACAGGGTAAAGCGTGTCATGTCCTTTTTCCAGAATACTATCCCAATATCAGGAGATCGATGACTTGAGCGTTTCCTGTGCCAAATGTGGTGATCGTGTATGTAATCAGGGGGCATCTTTGCACAATAATATTGTGTGGGGGAAGTGTTAAAAGGGAGAAAATATTTAGAAATGTAAATATTGGAGAGCATTGTGTTTTGTTCTCCACCCAGGAGCGGAGAAATCCTCTTAATACCACTCCTGCAAACAGACAGCCCTATAGTGCAGCATAAATATTGATACCATTTCTTTTTTTAATGATAATTTTGAAAGTAGTGTCTCTGCCATTCAGCATCTCTAAAGTGATGTAGCTGCACTATTTCCCCATCATCTTCTACAGCAGGGGAATAGTGCGTCTGGTCACCTGGGAATAGCAACTAAGCATACTGAGGTTTCTCAGAAAAATAAAACAATTCCCTGCAGGTTTTTTGATGTGCATTTCAATAATGTATTGTTATGCATACATTAGAAATATAAAATGTTCCATGTTAGACTACAAGTAAATAGTACATAATAAATTTGACAGAACAGTTCTCAAGTTACATTTTCCATCGCTGAGAGCTAAGGTACTGAAAGAAAAGTGTTACAGTATCTTGTACTTTCCCATCAGGAACCTAAGCAGTGAACCACAGCTGGCAATGTCATGTCAGAGCCAAAAGGGCATCATGCATAATGCATTAGACTTAATTAAGAAGCGTGCCAAGGAGTGATGCCATCGTCTTTCAGATTTTCAGCCTGTAGTATTGTTTTGTTGAATTTCTGCAGTAGAAATTAGATAAAAGTTATTTTAAACTCAATTCATCCACTTTTAAAGACATCTATCTGAGCATTTCTTAAAGAAAACATCAGGTATAGAGAGCTCTTTCAGAAAGTAGAATAGCTGTACTGAACATATTGAGGAGTGTAACCCATGGATTCATTTATGGACCCATACAGGAGGAGAACAAGTGCTGAAAGGGAAATTAATTAGCTTCTTTGGACATCCAGAAAATCTCACTGGCTGTGTTTTTAGACAATTAAAGAGTAAAAAAGAAATAAGTCTTGGGCAGGAACAGGGGCTGTCTTCAGGGATTTAGCCCTGTGACGTATCTAACTTCTGGAGCGTCCTCTTTGGTTGCATTCAGATGTAAGAAACTTGGTGGTCATGTTGCTGAGGTCTCATTTGTACAGGCTCATGCCACATGTTCAATTTGTGCATTGCAGATGTATAAACATCCCCTTTGTGCTTGCAGTATTTCAGCAGCACATCCTTTAATGGCAACTGCTGTATTGCAGCTGCATAGGAAAGGAAGCTCTCAGAGCTTTTCTAGCATAACAAGAAATGGGAAGATCGTATCTAATGAGACTTCTGGATCAGAAATAAGGGAGTTTTAGATAGCAATCTGAATTTAAAGAGGCTTAAACTCACAAAATCTCTGAACTTTTGGAAATTTGCCACGAATCTGTGGGAAAAGTTAGGAAAGAATTGTTGCTGGGTGATATGCCCAAGGAGATTAACTGCTTTCCACAGTGCAGTTCAATGTGGTGTTATTATATAAAACACTCAAAGTGGTTCAAATATCCTTTAGGCTAACATGTAATCTCAGCCACATGTGTAACCTAATATCTGCGTATTGTTTCACTCTGCTTTTTAGCTGGATTTAGACTGATGATTTAGGTCTTAGAAGCCACAGGCAGCTTCCTAGAACCTAAAATATCACCAGGTTCAGGATTTGATACACAATACAGGCTTCATTGAAATTTATTAACCATTATCTGAGCGCTCAGTTAACATCATTCTGCAAATAGCATTGCCAGAAAGGAGGTTTATTTACTGGCCTTGTCCAGAGAAAAGTAATGTTTTATCCATTAGTAGTATGTTGTTTTTAAAGTTGTTTACATTCTTTGAGGAAAGGCGGAAGCTACTGCTCGGAGAGGTTAGAGGACATATGAGTTTATGGGCCCTCTCTGAAATTATTCTTGAAGCGAATGCTAGATTACATTATTCAAGTGGCAGCAGAGAGAACATTGTGTCTTGGCAAACCGAATTTACTGTGTTTTATTTGAATAAAGAAATCTAAACTATGCAAAAAAAAGCTCCTAGATCTTATCATGATACAGTGAAGAATTGTATCCTTTTTTTTGGTCCTACCCACAAGTTTTGCTTGCAAGTTGCTGCCTTTGTCAGACTACTGCTGGTCTCAGAAAGATAAACAGACTACAAATGAAATTATTTGGGGGTGTAAGTAGAATGCTTAGGAGGTTAAAAACATGATAGTCTGTTAATGAAGAGTTCTGAGGTTTTTAATTATTTTTCCTTCTCCTTTTTTTTTGTTTTCCCTGTAAGGGTAGATGTTTGTTAATTTAACAAGTAGGAATTTGTGATCTTTCCTTCAAGCTCCCCTTTGAATTATGTAAATTGTTGTCCCATAGAAACCTTAGGTTAGAAACTTCAAAGGATTCTCCTGAAGCCTCGAGGTAAAAGTAGGGGAAAATTTTAAGAAGACCTTCTCTCACCTATGGAACTAAAGACATGGGAAATTGTGTCAGTACAACTGAAGTTTGCTTTGAAATGCTGGGTTAGCACAGCCACAAGGCTGCTGAATCACAAAGGCGAAGTTCTTGCAAATTGTTACCGCTGCTCTTTTGTTCCTAATTCCAGAGAACGTTTTTTTAATGATTAATATACTTTTTCTTAGAATGAAATATTGCACTGGGCCGAGGTTACAGCATGTTATATTCCCTGAACATGTTTTAGCCCAGGAATAGCTGTAGAAATGCAATGCGAAACCACTGGGGCAAATGAAAACTACAAGTTCCGCATTTTGTAATCTTACAAAGCCGGAATTATATCTCAGTGATGTTCTTTTTCTCCTAAAATAGATTTCTTTCTGGTTCTTGATAGTTATCAGACAGTGGTTGCATCGTTCTGCTTTACTGGCTTGCTGTGTTGGTCTCTCAGCTCAGTTCTTGTGGCCTGAGTATGGGCTTTGATCCTGAACTAAGAAAGATAAAAACTTTCCCTCTTTTTGCCTTCTTTCACATAATATCACAACTGGTCTAAAAGAAAAATAAATACATTGCCATTAAAATATGGCAAAAAATAAATGCATTACAAAGTCACTGTGCTTTTGAATTATTTACTTTTAAAGTAATGAGGTGAAACTTTGACATAACTTTTGAAATACACAATTCACCAATTGCTGTTTTCAAGATACTGATGACTGTGAAGAAGTTGTTCATATATTACAGTGCGCTTTGATACACTGAAAGGCTTTGCCGCTTCAGGGACAGAGCATTGCACAGCTTGAAGTTTAAAGCTTAAAGTAATTGACATTAGAAAAAGAAATACAAATGCGCTTCTCTCTGACACACAGGGTTGTAACAAGTTAATTTATAATGAAAAGTAAGATAGCTTTTTTTGAGCACTCAAACTTAAATACACCTATCTGCAAGAAAGAAGGAGGTACTGTGTGTCAGCAATCACAGATACAACTGCTCTATTTTAGGAATTCAGCAAATACCTATTATGGGTGGTCTTTTAAAACTTTTAGTTACAATCCTGTTTGCATTATCCATAGAGAATGCATTATTCATGCTTTATTTAAGGAAAGGCATTTTGCCTTAACTTTGAATATGTACTGAAAAAAAATTCTGAAAAGGAATTTTCCATATCTTCTCAAACTATTCTGAAGCTTCCATCACTCCACTGTTCATAAATACCATTGGCATTTTCATAGCTGATGCTTGTAATCTAACCAAGACACTGGCTGGTTCTGCTTATTTTCTTACTATAAAAAGCTGTTGGACCTACTTTAAAACTTGCTGGTCTTATAGGATGGGATTTTTGACAGGTAAGCAACACACCTCAGTGTGTAGACGTTCCTCATTTTTACTTACAGCTTATCAAAACCTGTGCTTATTTTTGCATGGTTGTAATCCTTATGTGCTCTTTGTAATCAGCCTTCATATTGAGGAAAGGGTACCGAAAGCTCTGTCTTTAAGTTCATGCTCTTACGTTATCTCTGTTTGCGTGGAACAGTTAAGTGAAGCTACAAAAGTTGTAACTGGGTGTGTGATTTGATCCAGAGCCCATGAAAGCTATTTTGCATTCATCAGTCTCATAATGGTGAGAGCAAGATACTGTGTGATGGCACTATGTAGATTTTAGGATTGTTTTATAATGTTTTCCTGCTGCAGTCTGTCATCTGATGAGAATATTTATAGAAAGGATACAGAAAATCTGCTCAGTCCATATCTGATAGCCAGGTATAAATCACTGAAAACTCTTTTCAGGGTATTGCCCAATTCGTGTGGGGTGGCGGAATTGAAGATATTTTGTTTGTTTTAATAGTAACTACCTTGAATTCAATGAAGCTGAAAGAAGAGAAATTAACTATTGAGGGGTGGGAAATGGAAAATAAAAAGTTTGGATCTGTTTGTACAAAAACAAAACACTGGCATTTTATTCCAGGCCATTTTGACGAATTTGACTAATTGATAATGTGTCTTCATGGTATGTGCACACTGATTTGAGGCCCTGCTGCTTGTGGATGAGGACATCTTCATCTTCCCCTCTGCTCCCTCTTGCTAGAGCTACCCAGCCTTTCCACTGCATATGTTCCAGTGAGCCTTTGTGTGGATGAGTTGTATCAGTTTGCTGGTAAAAGTTGAAAACTGAGGTAGCAAAAGGTAATCTGTGTGTCACTGAGCAGCCCTAACCTGCCTGACACTTACTGGTGTCTGCGAGGCACCATGTGGGGAAGAGGCTGTTCTCCTCCATAGCAATTCACTGCTGTTACCATAAGCCAGCTGTCAGCCGTGTAGCTCTGCCTAACCAGGCAGCAATGGATTTTGAGTAATAAGAAAATTTGAACTGCAGTTTTTTTTCTCATTGGTGTTTCATGGCTGTAATCACCTTAGATGTGATCCTAAACTCTTGATTCTCATGATTGCTATTAAGTTGCTCATGAGAATGGAAAACAAGATTTGTAGGTCAGTTTTGATCCTTTTGAAGATAACAGTTATATTCCCACTGACTTCAGAAGAGTCAGAAACATTAGCCTTCTTTTTTTCCTGCTGTGACAGGAAAGAAGTATGTATTGCAGATGAGATGTGTCATTTTGTCATCTATTGGAAATTCAGCTCTTGGCGCTGCAGCTATGTGAGCAGCATGTGCAATTGCTCTTTTGTTTCTGGGGCTTGTGTTGGGGTTTTTGGTTAAGTTTTGCTTGTTCTAGTGTTTATTGTCAATGAAGCCTCAGTAGTACTTGCTATGCATAAATCAATTATACTCGTAAGGTGACATGCCATAATTTCCCATATTTATCTTTGCAAGTAACTGTTTCACTTCTGCACAGTATTAGATTACATGGATTAGATAGTATATTTCCTATGCAGTAGAGACTTTATAGTGTATGATCCAAAGCAGAATGTAAAATATATAAAATGTGGATTTTTACAGGACAGAAAAAAAGACCCTGGCTGGTAGATTTCTATATATCAAATACAGCACTGAATTCAGAAAACAGCTGGAGATTGCTAGGGAGTATTTGCATTATGTGCACTGGTGTTGGCTCTCTCCAGACACATCGATCTTCAAGGAACTTGCTCATCCTTGTGTATTCCCCTTTCTTCAGGCAGTTTTGTCTGAACTTGCTCAAATATCCCCCGTGACAGCCTGTCACTGTCTCCTTGCAGAACTGTCAGCTGTCTAGGCAGGATCAGCCCTGCTCTCTGACCACTGCTCTGCTTTTCTGCTTAGCATCAGTGCCAGGTGCATGGCTGCTGGTTTCAAGTCTGCAATCTTGACATCTTCTGCTTGAACAAGACCTGGTTCAGTTAGATAAATACAAGTCCAAACCTGCTGGCTGTACTTTGTGTCTTACCCGCTGTTACGGGAGTTTGTGAGGTGAAATGGATAAAACAGGAAAGTAAAATAGACGAAATGGTGTGAAAAGCATGCACAAAGGAGTTTGCCATTGCAGTTTTAATTGTGTATCGTGAGGTGTTTCCTTGTATGTCCTAAAACCCAATCGACTGGTTATTTGTTTTGTACACATTTTTTGATTACTTCTATGCAAGTTTCTGCTTTCTGTTCTAAATCAGAAAAGAGGATACAGGGCCGTATGTTTCAGGAGACATAAACAGATTAGTGTGTTATTGTTTTTCTGGCCAAACCATGCGTAAAAACATTTGCAGGAGTCTGTTTGTCTATTCATGCACTCAATGCACATATTCTTTTCCTAGAATATATTTGCCCAGCTTCCTCTATGTACAGGTTAGTTATTTCAGTAACCATTTCTTTAATATGTCTGCTATCGTTTGAAAACCTTTGGAGCTGTTTAAAGAAGTTTGCCTTTTTAATTTTTTCTGTCTAAAAAATCTTGGCTTTCTTCTGGAGTTGACTTGAATTTTCATACATATCTTGGTGATTAAAACCACATTCACATTACAGATGAAAGCCAGATCTGCTGCAGTGATTTTCAAACATGGGTTCCACTCCAATCCATTAATATGTACGTGTACAAGATTCTCACTTTTTTACATTTCTATGTGAATCAGTACTAGAGAAACAGTTCAAATCCAACATAAAATGCTTTGGACTACAGTCTGGTGTTGAAGGCTTATGACTGATGATGCATGGAAACAATAGCTGCTGGTCATCATCTAGCAAGAAGAGCGTCACAACAGGTGTCCATGCGGTTACTATTCTGTGTTACAACACAGTCATGTTATTAATGCAGAGAGAGATTTTCTGTGTGAAGAGAAATACGTAGCCGTATATTATATTGGTGAGCTGTTCATATCTGTCTTTCAACAGAAAGGCTCTTTTTGCTGTAAACCAGCACTGTACATGCAGGAGGCTAGGTGACTATTTTTCTTCCAGTTTTCAGACCACAGAGTCTTTTAGCTTTCTATTTCCAATACTTCAGTATGTTAAACTAAATATTAAGTGCTGCACTTAGACAACTTTCAAGATCTGTGAAACTCTTGGTTTACCTGGATTTAGAGATAGATTATGTCCTGGGTGCCTCCAAGTAATCTGCCTGGAGTTCCTAAATGGATTTTTTCCCTACGGATTCATGTAAATTTCTGAGATCTATGACTAGATACATCCTTTCATCTAATTAATTTCAATCTAGATGCAGCACAGACATTTTGAATCAGGCTTGCTACTAGCAGGTTTTTGGTTTGGTTGGTTGGGGGGTTGTCATTTTTTTGTGGGTTTGGGTTGGGTCTTTCTTTGGGGAGGGTGAGGAGGTGCAGTGCTGTTTTGGGGTTTTTGTTCACAGTGTATGGACCAGGACTCTTGCTGACCTCCAATAAAGGTGGTTACATGCAAAATTTTATGTCCTAGATATAGAACTGCGTGTTGTTTAAAGAACAAAAAAATATCTTGGTTTGCACTTTTAATGACCCAAACTTTCATTCATCATAGAATTCTGCCCTTAATCTGTTCTAGGATCTCTGCCATAATCTTATCGCTTTAATTACAGTCCCTGAAAATGCAAAAAATGTTATATAACTCTTTCTGAACTTGTTTGGGCTTCTTATAGACATGCTTATGTGGCAGGAAAAACACTGTGCAGTCCAACAGTGGCATAGGGGAAAAGTCATGCAAGCAACAGGATCTGATTTTCTAAGAAGCAACTTGTAGAGCTAGAGTATTGACAAGATACACATTTTGGAACATTATGAAACATTGAATCCCAATTAAGAATTTCTGTTTAGTTCTCTGAGAAATGTAGGCCTTCAAAGACTGGACTTGAGTAAATTTGAGTTTGACAAACTGAAATAGATGCAAACTTTCTGGTGTTTCTTACGGAGTCAAGTTGTAACAGATTAAAAACGTTTGCCATAAAATAGCTTGCATCATCTTCTATCTGTAATTTGGAAAACTGTTATTATATTGTTTTCATATAGAACTAAAAACTATTTGGGATTTATGCGTGTTGTAAAAACCTGTGCCCGTAGGGGTTACCCAGCTAGAATCAGAATGGCTTTCTGCCTTTTCCTATTGTGCAGGGTGTCTGAATTTCCTTTCGTGGCATCCCTGAAAGAAAGACTTTTTAAAAAGTTCTGGAAAAAATTAAACCATTCCTACATATTCTTACCTGTACTGAGGAAACCCGTTAAAAGTTTGTCATTCATGCTGCCCTAATTATAATGTCAAAAGCAAGAAAAAAAGGAGGAACTGGTTTTTGTTTTCAGTTAACAACTGATCTGTGTGTGTGTGTAGGTTAAAGGTTTTTAAGGGCATTTTTGTGCCTTTTGAATTGTTCATTAACTCTGTTGTATTTTAATACTTATTGTTAAAAAATATCAAATAGCAGGTCTTTTAATCACACTGCAATTTAGGTTTATAAGGAACCACACGCATGCATGCAGAAAGCAGGGTCAGCTTGAGCAGTCTGGTCAGAGACACAAGGTCTCTCACCTTGATAGTGCAAGCAAAACTTAATGCAGCAGTGAGTCAGGGCATTCACAGAGAACTCAAACTCCTTTGGTGGGAGCATAATAAAAGCAGTTTCTGCAGGATTAGCCTCTTGAATAGTCTACTGTATATTAAGGTGTTATGAGAAATTCCATCATGTATCACAAACACGGCTGTTGAATAATTTCATGGAAATGGTAGGTAAGCTGCACATACTTGTGGATACAGACAAGAGAGTTGCAAAATGAAAGTGTTGTATAAGCCCTTTTAATGGTGTTCAGGCCATTAGAATTATTGGAAAATACAGTATGTATGTTGGAGCAGGGCCATCATTGTTGGTGAATAACACACATGTTTTACGACTTGACAGATTGTCCGGACTCAAAGAATCTGAATATCAAAGCTGCCATTAAACCACCACCATTATCTAACTATGTCATATTAATTCATAACTCTTGTAAAATCTATTATATGAACTCCACATCTATAATGTACAGGACACAAAAGTTGTTGATATTTAGAAACAGCCTGCTTGAATGGGTATATTGTTTTTTTTAGTAGATATCCAGACTTCCAGTTCTTGTGTGTTTTGTCTTTGAAGTTTCTGGATTACAGTCAAGAATAATCTGGGCATTTTGAGGAGTACGTCACATTTTCATTTTGATAATGGGGAATTGCTTGTGTAACTTCTTGGCTTTGATGGTTGCCATGTCAGGGTTTTACTTGAAGATCACAGTAACACAGAAAGTCATTGTTTTATTTCCCCTTTGTTAGAGCTTTAAAAGCCACCCCCATGCAATGGATAGTGAATGTCTGCAGTACCAGTTACATCCCTACATCACTAACAGTCTGCCAAAGGAGCCTGGGGGCTTCCACAGTTCTCCCTGGAGCAGGGGACTTTCCTGGCCGGTTCTCCAACTGCACTCCGGTTTGTAATCCTTTTTCCATTAGTGGTTGTCGTCCATCCTAAAGAGGCTCCATTCAAAGTGTAAAATGCTGTGAGTGCAGTTGGCAATCTCCTCTAAAATGGATTTTTGAGAACTTTACTTGGACGAGGACTGTCAGGAGTTTGGCTGCTGCTTTCAGACCACAAAGATCATCTTCCTTTATTTTTTAGACTGTATGTACGCTTTATCTTCTTGTATCAGGACTGTTTCTTACTGGGCAATCTCTCAGTACTTTTACTTGGAATAGTTAAGAGTAATGTGTAGTGTCAATACTTGGGGAGATCACTCAGGAGTTCGGGTTTCTAGCCAACACTCGCATCTGAATTACTGCCTCCTGGTGAAGAGAGTGACTTCTGAGCCCTCCCAAGCTGCCAGAGGATTCATTTTGGTGCCCTCCACCCCTGCTCTTTTTCTTTCTATTTTTGATAGGCCTAAAATAAATGTTGCGGAAGTATCCAAGAATCCTTGGGGAGGGGGGGAAGGGGCAGTTTTTCTGAGTGTATCTCCTTACATGGCACTTATCACAATAGTGCTTGTGCTAAACATTCCTCTTCTGTGAGGCAGCGTCAAAATATTTAGTTGCTTTTTTATTTCTTAGAAACAATTTTTGCAACGCTGAAATTGCTCAAACCCCCAGTTTTTCTGCAGCAGCAAGTTTAGAGGAGAAGAGAGGATTCCAGGAATGAATAGCTTCAAGACACTATGCTGGCATACAAAGTATCTTATATAAGGAGTCAAGAGTTGTTTTTTTTCTTCCTCCGTTTTCTGCCCAGCCCCTTTTCTGAGCTAGTCAGAGCCTTTGTTATAGCAGTAGCCCAGCTGGATGCTACTTCCTCTGCTTAAGTGAAGTTCAAGAAACCAGCTGCTGCTTAAAAGAAAACTGCTTATTGTTAAGTTCCCCTTCTTCCCCCTGCCAAGGTTAAACATGTCCCTTCTCCGTCAGCACCTCCAGTGTAATGTGTCCCTAGATATTGTGGGGCACGCCTTCAAGGATATAAAGCTAGGTTTTACCAAGCTACCTGCTGACGAGGCAAAAAGATAGACAACAGTTTCTAAAGTTGACTTAATGTTAGCCAGCCACGCCAAGATCAGTTTCCCTTGCTTAACAGGACTTTTCCTATCCCCAATGTAGTGCAAGGTGAAGTTCTGGCTCTGTGGAAATCACTGAGGACTTTGAGGAAGATGTTCGCTTTAGCTTCCTTACTCTTGCCTGACTCTCCTCGTCACTACTGTAAAGAGTGGTTGGTGTTTTTCCCTCCTCTGTATAAGCCTCTTATGGTTCTGTATAAAATCTTGTAGTTTGAAATTTTTAATGCGAGAATTTGCCTGATAGCTCCCCAAAACTTTTTAGTCCCTTGATTTACCCATATTTACATCCTACAGGAAGCGATTGGCAAAGAATACATTAACATCTTTCTCCAATATGCAATCAACTACTTTTAAAGAAACTGATCACCATAGCCTTTAAATGATTAGCTTAAAAACAAGAACTGTTTAACCTCTCCTCAGAAGTATGTCATGGAACACGGAGGTAAGGTCATATAGCCAAACACTCACAAGTTTAGAAACATTTACTGCTGTACTGAGAATTCCCATGAATGATGCAGTCCTTAATTCCATGATTCCAGATCACTGCTGTAGTAAAAGAGGAAGTGTGTTTTTGTGTATGTGTGATAAATCAGTGCAATACCTATTTATACTGATTTATTTCCCAGCCTGTGTATTTCTGGTTCTTTTATCATTCAGCCCAAATGCTTCCCAAAGTAAACAGGGCACCTTGTGGAGGCAGCTATAACTGTTTTCGAGCTGGAGACCTTAGGTATGGAGGGATCACAGCCATAATCTTCAACAGTTTTGTTTTTGTAGAACATCACCTGTGCCTGGATTCATTCTGCCTGGCTGTAGCACTGAAATTGGAGATAAACTCTGTCTTCATGTAGGGAGCTGCAGTTGACAAGGCTTCAAAACTAGGCATCTTTATTAGCTATCTTAAAGTTACATGGACTAAAATTGTTCCCAGAGCATATTAATGTATTTTCAGCATTAGTGTTTTATACTCTTTACACTCTATGAACAACACATTTCATTTTATCCTTCAGATGTCACTGTTAATGTCCTAAGCTTCTGCAGAGATGATGCAGAAGAGAAACGGGTCACAAACAACTCTAGAACACTTTTAAGTAAGAGGCCTGACTAGTAGGGTTGATGATGTAACCAAGGCAAGGACAGACTCCCTCTGTTTAGACGGGCAATTTATTCTGAAACCATCCTTTCTCTACAAATCAGCTTCATTGACAACATTTCTTTAAGCTTTCCTGTAGTGATAAAGTGGGGTTTCAAAAGAAATGTAGTCATTGTTTAAGTAAACAACATCAAACTGCAGGCTATAAAGAGGCAAAGGGGAATAGATGAGAGCATTCTTAATTCTAGCATTCATTGGGTTTTGTATCTTGGGGGGGGGGGGGAGATGGTGGTGTTATGTTTATTTACAAAACACATACACAGTTTTGTATGCTGATAGGAAATCAAGCTTGGTCCTTTAGCCCCAGATGCAGCTTTTACTGTTATGAGCAATTTCACTTACTTCAGGAATGTACATAATTTGGCCCTAGTTTTAGCTGCTTCTTGTGTTTAAGTAGTTTCCAATATACTGTTTATTTTCTTCAGGGAGAGCTGTTCTTTGGCTTACCTTGACTGCATTTACTAAGTTTATTTTCATCTCCAGTAAAGTGACATCTACAATGATTTCTGAAACCTATCATAGCTCTCTTTGTCAGAGTGATTTCAGTAATATTCATGCTATTGTGTGATTAACGCCCTATGATTTGATGACAGAAGAGTTTAAGTGTTATTGTCACCTCCTAGTTCGTACATCATCACTTCTATTCAGAGTCAGGGGAACTGAAAGGTAAAATTAAAGGCTTTTCCCAGATCTTTCAATAGGTCATTTCCTATGTAGGAATGGGTATGACACACAGACCAGCATTCTGTGTGTTTTCAACAGTGCATAATTAATAGCACATAACATGGGAAGCTTGTGTTGAGCAGGGTTTGCTGCATATCCGTAGCCCATGTCTTTGAAAGTGTCTGCAGCCCTCGCATCTATCTGGGCTTTGTATCTTCTCCTGAGGACATTGTTTCTGAATTAGTATCTCTCCTAGAGAACCACAACAGGAACTCCTTTGTTTTCTCCAGTGGAATCCTGAGAATGCTATCTGGAATGTTAGTGTAAGTTTAACTGTAGCAAACCAACACAATAGTTGCTGGCTTCTCTAAGCTTCTGTCTGGTCTTCCCACCTGGCTGGTGGGAGATAGTGCTGGGCTACAGTTCCATTTGCATCTGTGTGATGCACAGTGATTGCACAGTGATTGCACAGTGAACTCATCATGCACTTTCATTGAAGTGAGAGGGGCTTGAAGCTATGTTTATTGAGCATTTGCAATAGTCCTCCAAGGCTGAAAGAGCCTTGGAATAGTCTCTGGATTAAAGCATCCAAGAATAAGTTTAATTTAAAAAAGCGCTGTGTATAGTTGTAGCCCCTCTGTTTTTCTTAAAGCAAGCATTTCTGGAACTGCATTTGAACTGTAGTTAAAGGTCTCTAAAACTTGGTCACTTAAAGCCAAGCTCTTAAAATATAACTGAACAAACGGGCAAGTTGTTGAAAAGTTGTTTGTGAACATTCCAGTGCCTGGACTCTGTGTGGGACAGAATTTTATGCCTTATTTTAACATAATGGACAGTAATTTTCTACAGAAGGTTTTGACAGATTAACATTGCACTATAATGTTATTTCAAGTCAGTTGTTCAAACAAAGAAAGGCTAGATGTTGCAAATCCATCAATTCCACTGTGATCAGTGATAAAGTGTATGGATGGTAAAAGCGTTGATGTTTTTTTTTAGCCATTCCCCAGACTATTACATGCATGGAGAAAAAAAGGAATAAATCTTTGAAGACTGGAACTGTGAAACTCAGTAATAAAGGAATACTTTAAAAAAACAAACAAATCTCTATAATGAACACTTTCCAGAAATGAAAAAGGGTGGCTTTAGAAGCAAAATTTAAACATCCCCATTCTCCATTTTATGCTCAAAATCACTCTTGACATACAGACAATTCAGTTAAGCGATGAACGCCTCTTCATAAATAGAAGCTACTAATTTAATGGTTTCAAATTGTCAGAATACTGTATGAAGCATGAGCCAGAAATACTGAAATATAGTCCCAATATTTTTTAATGTGCTAACTGCAGAAGAACTAAGGCCACTGGAAATCTAATAGTGAACTCTTGTCTCTCGCCTGTGAGATAGTCTGCAGGTAGGAAAGAATGACAGCATTAGTTAGAGAAAAAAACTTACCTGATTTTCCCTACAGAAGAAATGCTGATCCACCTCACCAGGATGGAGCAGAGCAGCTTATGCCTTAAAGGTGTATTTCTCAGTGTGTGACACTTAGGGCCTAGATCCCCAGATATGTGATTCATGCAAAAAGAAGAAACAGGATAAGATTACACTTAGATTTATGTGCATTTCTTATTTCTGCAGTTTAAGCTGATGGCAATGGGACATGCAGTCTTAGCAATATCTGTAATATCTGTTTAACCTTATACATTAGTTTTCCTCTGCCACACAGAAGCAAGTTGCTTTCTGTTCACAGAGAAATCCATAGTGCAAAGTCTGAGTGTACAATTGTGAAGTTTCTTGGGCCTGGAAAACATTGTTCAGTAAATTTATTCCTTGGCTACTTCTTCACACCCCCCTCCCTAATTCCAGGGGATTCCAGGGAGTCTGCCTCAAAACTTAACTCTGCTTAGAGAGCAAACTCTTTACAGCCTGCAGCTCTGCACAGATAAATAACATCACAAGGCTAGTGATACTGTTATCGTTCCTTCAACAACTGAACTCCACTTTTATAACAGGCAAAAGAATTGCTAAAAGGATCATCTAGTCTTCTGTTAGCTGAGCAAATATGACAACCACTACTTCACTGAGATTTATATGATCAATTATAGTGTCACAGGATTACATGAAATTCAATTACACGCTACCAGAAAAAATTGGAAACAACTGTTGTGTTACCAGGATGCTTATTTCCAGGTTGATGTTTCTGATCTCATGAAGTTTTACATAAACAACATTTTTCTGTGATTTTACTTCATGTTTTTGAACAAAGGTTTTCTTTCTCTTTTGGATTCAGTAAGAGTGAAAGGCTTTTAGAGCTTTGAAAAGTTCTAAACAGGTTGCAAATGAGGAGTGATTGATTCAGCATGGACTAGAAGTTTTCTTCTTTTGCATCCCAAGTAAGAATCATGTCATGAGTATTTCCTCTGTCTAGTTGGGGTAGTAAAAAGAGTTCTTTATCCTGTCTAACAATTTTGCATCCAGGCCTCATCAGACTAATAAGATTGCAACCAGTAGTGAAAACAGAAAAAAAAGACTTTTCCTGAACTTCAAAAGAAGTGTGTATTTTAATTTGTATACTCTACAAAGGCTTGAATCAGTCTTTTGTCCTAGTCAACTTAATGTTTGTACATAGGCAGTGGGACCTAGAACCACTGCTATAGCAGTACCGGTCAGTGTCCGGTACTGCTAAATGCAGTAGCTTCATGGCTGGTCTAAGTAATCACAGACCCATTGATTCAAGTGAGTTTTGACTTGCTCATGCCGGTGAATAGGTTATTTTGTTATAGGTGATCATGTTACCAAAAGCTTGCCAAGAACTTAATACCGTGCTTGAGTTAGATTTGTAGAAGCTTACTACATCTTGTGACCTCAATTTACTTAAACTTATGTTTTCTGCTCTGGTAAGACATAAATAAACCAGCAGTGGAACACTGCACAAGCTGCAGCAAGCACAGTGCAACTCGGGACACTTCCATGGCCACCCCTTTCCAAAGGATAAGCACCTTGTCCCTCCATAAGCCAAGATCACTCTGGCAAAGGTCCAGCAACTCGTTGTTTTGTGATTGATGTAAAGAAACACTTGGAAGCAGCTAGTTCACTGCCCAGGATGTTCAATATTTTCTCAGTAAAACAAGACTGCATTGAAGTAAGGTGGAAGGGCTAACTTTTAAGCCTCACCAGGGAAAAAAGCAGTAAGCCTTGTCTTGTTGACTAACACAGAAATCAGCAAATATGAAGGGCAGAATACATAAACCAGGTCCAGCCTGTCTCACTGTATTTTAACCACCATATATCCTCTAGCTTCTGTATAATTAAAATTACATGGATTTTTTTTTTTCATCATTTTAATAACAGTAAGCCTGAATGGCATCTTTCCAAGTTTAGTTTTATTTCCATGATACAGTAAAATCTCATCTAGCTGACCAAGGAGATCTAAGATCCCTGTTTTGCTTGCTGTGAAAGGGCTGCCTTGTGGCCTTAGAAGGAGTAGGATGAAGTACTACTGCAACACTCCTGCAATCACCAGGTGGTGAATGGATCCGTAGTGATTGTTGCCAGACTGCCTTTAGGGCTCATGGGGAAACCTTTGATATTACACTTAGACCTTTCTTCTGGCGGGGTGGATTTAACTAAAGTTTGGTGGCTGGAGGAGAAGGGCATCTGCTTTCAGTCGGCTGTGGAGCATTACATCGTTGACATTGGGTCAAAATTAATCAGTTTGCATTTTTATGTTTCATTGATGTGGTGGTTGTGGAATTTAAAATGTTTAGTAAAAGCAATTGTCTTGTCACTCCTGTGTTGGTAGGAGTAAGGCTTCTGTCTCACAAGTAAAGATAATATGAGAAGTGCAAAAGAAGCTGATCATTATGCTGACTCTGATGCCTTGGTAACTTGCACTAAAGTGGTAATTCACCCCAATGCTGCTATGATTTCAAAACCAAAAAGGACTTGTAAGGTGAAGAGACTAAAAATGATTCCACAGCAGTAGTAAATTACTTGCGGTACTTAAAATGCTAGCTAGGCAGTACAGGAAAAGGGTGCTTTAAATGGTACCCAAATAAAGGAATTATTTCCTGCCTTGGGCGCAGGGACCTTCCTCATTCTTATGGCAGCTTTGCTGAAAAGATTTCTTATGATAGAATTTGCCATACTGAAGATCTTTCCTCCTGCTGTACTCTTGAAGTACTTTTAAAATCTCTTCATATTCTGTAGAATTTCAGCACAAATGCAACATGTAAAGCACTGCACATACCCTCAGGAAATGCACATCACTGTGTGCAGTCTGTGCGCTTGCTCACAGGCTGAGTGCATGCTAATAAGAACTTGATCTGAATGATTTCACCACTAGCTAGCACTTCGCTGGCACTTTGAAGTTAGCAAAGCAATATCATCCTTAAAAAATGACCTATTAAATACTGACAAAGGTCTGTTTCTAGCAAAGTAAGTAATTTAGCAGCAGGGTGATAAATGTAGAAAGATGGAAGGGAGACAGCTGGGACTTTTCATTCTTGCGCTGGCATCGTGTTTTTGTTTTACTTCCTGGATGACAGCAGCTGAAACAATTTTATTGTTTTATCCCTGCTCACATCAGCCACAGAAACATGTTTTGGTTGGCTTTAAAGTCAGGATTAAAAAAAGCCCACCTGATGGGGGAATGGAAACATTTTTTGTCTAAGAGTCATTTGAGGTTCTGTGAGTCAGTGTCAAGTTTATATTCTTTCTAATGTAGAAGTGAAGATAAAGGTGATCCCATGTCACCAAAGCTAAATGCATGTATTTTGAAAAATACTTCAGAACCAAAGGTAGTTACACACTTCTGTGAAATTGCTTTAGAATATTCCTCTGTCATTTTCAGTTTCAAGTATTCTCTTAGGAGGATAATCCTGTACAGCCAGAATGTTCCAATGCATCCCATGAATCTGTGTAAAATTCCAGTTGACATGAATACTTGTACTTCGAAAGACTAAGGGGGTTTATTTGTTTTTTTGGTTGTTTTTTTTGGGGGGGGGTGTTGCTTCTTTTTTATCTGCATCGTGAAATCAATCTGTTAATGTAGGTGCACATCCCTGGCTTTGTTTCAGTGTGGTCAGAAAACACATACACATGAAAGAGCCAGTAAAAAAATTAGGTCCCATTCTGCAGTCCGACCTCTTCAAATCGACCTTTCAATCAATGCAGAGTCTGTAGATCCATCTGACTGGAGGCTTGGAACAATAATGAGCTTTATTCACAACATGATATTCCAAAGGAGATTATTGGTTTTTTACTACCCCCCTACAGCCTTGAAACCACAGGCTTTTAATGAAGGCTTGCGGTTGATCAATGGAATTTTTTGGCTATGTTTTTACATTTGATTTGCATTGTTGCACATCAGCAAATGTCACAGTCCATTGGTAGATGAAGAGGCAAAAGGCTTTGAAATTCTTTTTCAAAGTTAGAGGACTTGATACACACAAGTTATGTGACCCTTGTTCATTCTTGTTTTTTCCAAACAGTTTTGTTGAAGTATTTTCATGCATTAATGTTAGTTTATGAATCCTAGATGAAAAAGTTTCAGAGCCAAGTTTGAACTGAAAGCCTGAAAGAAGGTACCAAAATGTTGGACTACCTCACCAGTGTTCCTGAGTTCTGTTTTAGAATAGGAATGGTGTTATCCCGATTATTGTAGAAATGGAGCATAAAAAAGTAAAAAAGAATTGAATTTTTTTGTTTCCTTTTCCTGTTTCCAACTGTGGGATCACATGCATACACTCACTCTGGGAGCCAGGGGACAGTTGTCCTCACTGGCGGTACAGGTGAGGTGTATCTTTACGTTGGCATTGGCATATGGCACAACATAATGGGTAGTGGCTGTACAGGATTTAGGCCGAACCATTTACACTGTGCCACTGTCCTGGATGGTAATGCTCAGTTTTCTATCATTTGGCTTGGGGCCCTTATTCTGAGTAAGAGAGAGGTTGCAGTCCTTTGTGCATGGAACTTCCCTCTCTGAGTCTTGCACATGTGTTGTTGCCAGCCCCTCATTTCTTTAAGATGAACAAATGAAAAGTAGTTTTGAGGGGATTTTCATTCAGAGATTTACTGAAATTGTTGAGCAAGGTATGTTTGCAAGCTTCATGAACCCTGGCCAGGACTTAGTTTCTAAGATTAATTCGTTCCATCTGTTTGGTAGCATTAAGTGCTTTTAATGGCACCAGATGGCTGAAAATTTTGTGGTAGTAAAATACTAAGAATCTAGTGTAAATTGAATGTTTCCACTGTGTAATTTCTCTTTCTTGTACTTTGAAGCATGTTATATCTTCTGTTAAACCCGGAATTAGACTTTGCTGACCTGGATCTATTCTGTCACCTCTTTAAGTATCTTTCAGGTACATCTTTCTTTCTAGCTTTCCAAAAAAGTGGTACGACTTAAGCTATTTCAGTGATTGTCAAAATAGGAACTTTACTGTATTCATGCACATACACATTCCTTTTTCAGTTTATCTTCTAGTGCAAAGCATTCTACAAGTTCCTGATGCACACATCTTTCTTTTTTATGGTCATTCTGCAGAGAAGTAAACTGCCAGGCTATTCTGTAATCATCTTTGATGTTGCAATAAATGCTGTGTTCTTTAAAGTTTTTTAACCTTTAACCAGCTAAAGAACAAATCAAAGAAGCAGATTTCTAGATAATATAGAAAGACTATAGACACAGTAGATAAGTTGAAGTCTGTGTTTGCTGTGTATCAAAACACTTTTCCTCCATGGGAAGATAGAAATTCATTGAGCAACTAGCTGACAAAAATAACTTTGGAGACCTTATGATTAAAATAAATGTAAATTCAAAATGTGAAATTATTTCCACATACAAGCATGTATTTACAGGGCTAATGTTTTAAATCTGCTTCAGTATGCACTAAAGACACCCAGTGAATACATGCAGCCTGAAGCCTCCGTGTGTATACTGCTCCAAGCAGCAGGTGCAAACCTGATCTCACAGAAGCTTCACCCAAGTCAGAGGTCAGTGACTGTTGGTAAATGTCCTTGTGGCATCACTTGATGTGTATCCAGTCATTGCTTCAGGGTAGACTTGCTGATCCAGTGTTAAAACCTACTGACCTTTTATTGAATCTTAGAGAGAGTTCAGCCTTATTCAGTTCAGAGCAAAGTCCTCATCTGTAACCTGTAAGGTACTTGCCATCTCCATAGTAATCCAAGACATCTGTCCTTCCACGTTCCTTCCCAGAAGCCACTTGTCTAGTGATTAAATCATGCAGGGGACAACCTGTGCTTTAGGCAGAAAATCTTCCTGTACCAGAAATTCATGGAATCCCATTGTATCAAACATTAATTGTCTTCCTTTGGGGGTATAAATTTAACTACCATTGGCTCAGATTTGTTTGTACCTTTAGAAATAGGTACATGCTATCTGTCAGCGAGAGTAATGGCCAGCCTGAGCACCAGGCACTGGGAGCGACCCAGCACAGGACACCCTCACTGGCTGGTGCAGTGACAGGGTCAGATGTGATAAGCAGAGCTGGGTGCTGGGAAGGGTGTTCACTGACAGCCCCCATCACGGTGGGGGAATGAACCAGGTCCAGGGTTCATTTGGGAGTCAGGGCCAGAGGTGCACACCTACAGCCCTGGCTGGACTGAAACAGTGCTCTCACAGGCAGTGTTGAGGGGTTATCCCTCCCAAGTGGAGGCTGGGCAAGGACATTAGGGCCTCTAAGTTCCCTTAGGGCCCTCAAGCTATCACTAGCAATTTTGTAAGTGCTAAATGCTAAATTTGAGGCTACAGAGGTTGACGGTGCTCAGCTCAGCTGAAAGTCCTGTACTGAGGTAGTTTGTCATGGACCCGTCTCACTGTATCAGTTCATGTGGTAGCTCTATATGTATGCTGGCCCCTTACCATTTGCTGTATAGAAGAATCTGTGCATATATTAGTTATTTTGAACTAGACATAAGTATTTGAATTTGTATTGTCTTAAATGCTAACATTTTTAGAGTTTATTTTTAGCTATAATTTCATTCTTCCTTTTTGTTGTGGGTTTGTTGGGTAGGGTTTTTCTGCATGAGAGCAGATCAAAGCGTGAAAACCGAGTTTGTGGGTGGATGCAAGTGGTGTGTGCAAGAGACACAAGGGAGAGCACATGAAGGTTACGTTTCCCTCTCTGGCAGCTGCTGTCCAGCAGAGCAGGTTACCTGCTAAGCTCTCTGCTTAGCAACAGAGACTGCACAGAGGTTTGTTGGAACATTTACCCAGGGTGGTCACTCTGTCCATAAGCTGCTCCTCGTACTAACCTCCATCTCAAGGGAATTTTTATGTTGTCATGTTTCTACAGGCAGGTTTCACAAAAAGCATTGAAAACGTTGAGAAACTATTCTGTATTATCACCATCTAATGAAACTTTTATGTTAACTGTTACCTAGGGCAGCCTAGGAGTAAGAAAGATAGCATAAGAGGTAATGAAGAGAGGTCACAGTTTTGTGTTCGGCCTTGCACCACGGGTGAAGTTAGCAACAGGTCTTTTAGTCTCTTTTCCCAAATAGCCTGACTCAGTGATAATTTTATCTTGTCCTCTGTGAATGAAGAATACACTTCCTAAAGTGTAGGTGAGCATCTCTTCTTTCATTGCTGCAGTCAATGCAATGAAGCTTGTTCAATGGGAAATAGTCTGGGCATCTGTAAAAAGTGAGGGATAAAATGCAGTTCCTGGAGTTTAACAAAGTGAGATGGTTCCTGAGGTTCCAGCAGCAGCTCCAGCACGCAGCAAAGCCTGCAGCTCCCTGAGGTTAGGCAGGAGATGCCCTGCAAGCACTTCTCCTAGTACTTCTTTGACTAATTGTCATGCTGTTTCTCCTTGTATGTCCTAACTCTACCTCTTCTTGATGTATACTAAGTCCCTGTTCAGGGAAACTTTGAGCCTATATTACTTAAAACACTATCAGTGAAAAGTTGGTCTGTTGTTGGATCTTGTTATGGTATTTTATTACAACTCATAATAGTATACACTTGAGCTTGTTATATTATTCTATATGTACAGTCTGAAGGCCTGAGCTTGAATTGGAGGAAATCAGCATCACCATGTTAATGTGTCTGTGTCTGCTGGAGCACTATGAAGCAAAGAGGGGTCCTGAAGAAAAGGTGGAGTTAGATGAAAACATTTCTTAACTTACTTTAGAGCAGCAGCACATCTATTCTGGCTGTCATAATTACTTTGTTGTGGCTCAGCCAGGCTCCCAAAAAGAAAGTCTCTTTGGTAAAGACTGCAAAATAATACTGTGCTGTTTTTCTTTCATGTGAGTGGAGACACCAGTTACTCATGCTAATGTCTCGCTTTACGAAACTTGAAATCCTCAGCAAGGTTTTGTTAGTACAAATGCAACTATTTTTTACTATTCAGAACATCATGTTCAAGTAAACTGTAGACTTTCAGTTATTTCTGGCATCCAGGGCATAGTTTGTGAACTGATATGACAGTATCTCATATAAATTTTCCATCTGGATGATCACAGTGCAGTAGAAGTTTCTTGCTGTGTTGTCAAGCTAGAACCAACTGTTGTCACTGGCTGACCTTTGCTTTTAAGTACGTGGGAACATTACTGAAACGCTTCACATAATAGAGGAGAGCTGTTTCTCTGTAGTGCAGTGAATATCTTTATGTTGCCAAAGACTTCATTCATCTCCTTCTTTTGAATGGAGCACAAGATTCCCTGTTCTCGCCCACCAAAACTTTCTAAAAGAATAAATGAGCCAATTTCTTACCACTTAATCTCACAAAATGTCCTGTAGGAGTCAGTGGCCTGGTCTAATGAATAAAAGTTAGAAAATCAAGTCCTAAAACAAGGCCAGCGAATGTTTTATTGTGCTCTGACAGGTGTAAAATTGCTGAATACAAAATACTGTGTGCCCCAAGGTGCATCAGTGGATAATCCTTTTTGGTTTTTTCTTATTGCAAAATGATTCAGTTGGTTACAAGAGTAAGGAGGTATAAAGGACATATGAAGGAGCATTCTGATGGAAACATTGATTATGCATGTCTCATTGATGAATGTAAGGGAAATGCTAGCCAGCTAAAGGCTGGAAAATTATCAGCTCCAGAGACTAAGAAGCTTGTACAGAGAAATCGGTAAAAGCCCTCTATTAAATGCTCATACTTTGTTGCCTGAGTTTCATGTGGTGATTTCTCTTCAGAAAAAAACATCAGCTGTGGGGTAGGACCAGTCTTGTCAGTCACCCCCTCTTCTTTGCTTTGGTAAAAATATCAGATTAAAAGCAGTAAAGAATATCTGGTAGCAAATGTTTCTGTAACACATAGAGCATTGTAAATGGAATATCTATGCAGTATGTATAGAAGCTGGCCCTACTGCAGCAGTTTTCCAAAGCTTATTCCCACATAGCAGGGAAAGAGGTTTGAAAGCTTTTGGGGAATTCTGGTTTACTTCTTTCTTCAAAATGCAGTAATGTTCATGTCAAGCTCCTATTAGCCAAGTTAGCTTACAATACAACATATCAAATGCTTGAATAACTTCTGTACCCATCTGCATTGCCTTCTTTCTTTCTACAGTGTCTCTGTTGATGGAGAAGTACAGTTTTGAGCTGGAAGGAGGGGGGCAGGTTTTTCCAAGTGCTGTATTCTGTGATGCAAGACAACTGCCTTTTCACAGGCTGGTGCAATGGCAAAAATGTGTTGTTTCATGGGGAGAGATGTGCTTTCTTTTCTTACAAATTCTGAAGATGCAAACAGTTCTGGAAATTTAAATATAAAATACCGTCATGTATTTCTGCTGTGGTGCCCTTTTGGGCTCGTAATGCCCAGTCCTGGTATATGTGACTGGAAATCACTATTAGGCTACTATACAGGTAACTCATTGGTAAAGACACTGTAGTTTCCTCCTAAGTCATGACTGGTGGTTTCAGAGATCTGAGAAGACAACTTGTGCCTCTCGATCAGATTGCATCCCTAGAAACAAAAAGCATTGTTGCAATCTATCGTGACAGTGATATAAGACTTGCCCACTCAGCTAATTGCTTTTGGTGGTTGTTTGTTTTGGGTTTGGTTTTTTTTCTCTGCAACGATGGATAATTTCTCAGAAAATGGTTACTAAATTAGAATTTTGTCCTGTCATTTTCATTGCTTAACTGGGTTCCTTTTCCTTCTGATAACACTGCTGCTGGACCAACTGGCTGCATTCTCCAGTGTTCTCTATTGGGTGCATAGCATCTCATGCATTTCCCTGTGTGATCCAAGACATAAACTAGATGCCCAGACAGAATGAGAAAATAGGAATTATAAAGACAAGAAAGGTTCAAAAACCAGCCTTAGGGGCTGAGGAGATAACCTAGGACATGAGCCATGTCTGTCTAAGCTCTTTGGTAGCATATAAACAGGTTCAAAGTTGTTCTTAGAAGCTCTGAAGTGGCTTCAAAAACTACATAGTTCTAAATGGAAGACCGTGTTTATATGTTTTCCTATAAGAATAAGAACAAAGGAATATTAATAGCTGCCTGCACATTGTAACATTTTCTACCTAATGACATTTTGCAGGCTTGATATAATTTTCTGCCATGTGCATCAGGCCATTAAATGAGAGGTCTTTAAAATTATCTCACCAGAACAGGGTTTTTTTCCAAACAACACCAAAAGAAGATGAGATCAAAGAATTCATAAAAGGCGCTTTCCACAGCTTATCTGTCATCAAATAAAGGTATTAGGGAAATGGCCTGAGAAGCTTTTCCTACTTGATACCCCTTTTGAACTACAAAACATACCATTTCTGCAGAGGATTCCAGTTGTGTTTCTCCTTTGTATGAGAGGAAGGGCATAAAGAGCATGTTACACCAGCTAACACAATTCTGGGGTCCCTGCTCTCAGGGCTTGCTTGGGTTTTCAGGGAGCAGCAGGGATCAGGGTTGCTGTCCCATGGAGCAGCAGTTCTTGCCTGAGCTCACCATGGAGCTCATGGCTACCAAAACTGCAGCTTGGGGCAGACTGAAAGATTTACAGTCTTTGTGCTTCAGTTCATTCTAAGGTTGGATGGTAGGAGCTGATGAAATGGTGATGATTTGATTCGTTCTGCATTTTCATTGCATGCCCTCGGCTAAAAAATTCCACATATTAGAGCATTAAAAACTTAATCCTGATCTAAACCCTATCTGAGCTAAAGAGAATCTCACCACTGTAGATACTATGTCAGAACATCAGATATTGTATTACAGGTGTCACAGAAAACATTCACATAGGCATAATATCCATTAGTATCTGAGAAGAAAAAGCCCACAAAAATCCTACTCTTTTTTAAAGTGGGAAGAAACTAAAAGAAATAAAATGTTTGCATTCATATGATAATATTTAGGTATTAATGTGAAATTTTTGTCTGCTCAAGAAACTGAAGTAGAACTAGAATTTTATGTCATAATGAGTAAACTGACAGCCCTGTGGGCTGACAACTCTCCACCTGCTGTTTCTGCGCTACATTGAATTGGTCTAAAATTCACCTTTTTGAAAGAACAGGATTAATGGCATTTGGAATCATATTCCCTTTTTACTTGCTCTAGGATGAGCCTGACACACCAACTAATCCAATGCATAGTGAATTTGGTGCAGATAGTAATCTGGCAGTGGGAAGTCTGTATTCAAACATCAGGTATTTGTAAATTGCACAGTAAGAAGCTCTGTGTAGGGGGTGTAACCTTCATTTGTTATCTTGATGTGTATATTATTGCTAGTTGCAGCTTCTAGGGTATAGATTTTATTCATATGCATACCTTATCATATTTTAAAATGTATGGTAGAGATGAAGGCCTGTACATTTTATAAGTGATGTTGAAGCCAGTGAATTTTGATGGCTACAGGAATGTGGATTAGGCACAACTAAAGTTTTCTAGAAGTAGTAGTGCTAAGGGATAACTAAATGGTACAATTTTTCACTCTCTATGAATCTGGGACAGGCTGGCTTTTCTTCATTTTGGACAGCTTTAGAGCATTCTTGGATCTCTGGAAAAACCACTAAACAAGACTTCCTTCTTGAACGCAGGTCTAGGTAAAACCTAGTCATCTCTTGACATTTTTTGAAAGAATAGGTGATGTCCAAGAGGTCCTGGCTAATGGTTCCTGCTCTGAATCCTGACTTGTAATTTCCATAGTGCTGTGACCTGCTGCTGACACATAATAAGTCCCCCACCCCCAGCCAGCCACTTTATCTCAACGTACATACACCAGCCATATTTTCCTTGTGAAACAGTACAATGGGATGCGTTAAAGGCATGAAGAACGCTTTAAAAACCCCATTCTGTTCCAGTATCAATTGACACTCCACACAGAGGCAACATAAATCTCCCATGGCAGAAGCGACATACCAGGTCTGCTTTATGAAGATTAGAGATCTCAGACAAACATCTTGCTTAAAACCCCTTTTCCAGAGACTCACGTTATAGATGAGTAAATGCTACAGTGCAGATCTTTACAGTAATACAGTGTAAAGGTTTTGAGAACCTCCTAACTGTTTCTGAAAGGACTATTTGGAAGCTAACTTGTAGCTTTTCCTGGCTCTTCACATGATAGGATATAGTAGGATAGGAGAGAGAGACCTTTTTCTGAGAATCATTCCAGTGTCTCAAGGAGGGCCAGTTCTTCTTGAAACGATTTTCAGGCCTTTAAAAGTGATTTTTATCCCACAGGCTCTCAATTGACATGATGTCTGCGGTCTGTGTGAACAGAATAGAAATACTTTGTGATCAGTTTTGTCAAATCAAGGAAAAACAATGATCAGTTCTTTGCGTAAGAAACAAAGGTGGAAAGCACAGAAGTGTTTCTCTGAAGGTACAGCTAGGGATTGATATTTTGAGTAAGGTAAGCACAATAAGTAATGCAAGTGGGTTGCAGCAGTGGGAAGATTTCCCAGTGGTATTTTCTGCGGGTACTGAAACAGACTGCCAGTGGAGGGCAAGGAATGCTTAACAGAGGTGATTTTTTAATAGCTGAACAGAATAATTTCAAGAACTCATGCAATTTTCTGACCTGTGAGGCAGATCATGTTCAAGGAATGCAATTCAATACTGGCTTATGATGATGAGGGGACTGAGAAGGGAACAGAGCATTTCTGGCAAAGCAAGAGACCCTGCTGCAATTGAGTACAGGCAAACCCACCTGCCCTCCAGCAGACCAGACTAACAGAGGCTTCTGCTTCTAGGTCTTTTCTGGCCAAAGGGAGTTTGCTCAGCAGGGTTGTTCAGGTTTACAGTTAGATGACTGTGTCACAGAGCCCAGAGCTTGCCTTGCAGCACTGAAAAGCTTACTTCCCCTTGGCTTAGGTACAGCTGATCCTGCCTGTCATTTGTCGGATGAGCTAGATGACCTTGCAAGACTTCTTTATCCAATTTTGTGTGGTTCTCTGACTCTCTCTTGTCTGTGTTTTGAGGTCGTTCGTTCTTTCAAGGGCAAAAACTGGATTCAAAATTGAATACAGGGCAAGTCCCTAGCTATAATAGTATTCAGCAGCTTGAGAGAAGTTTGACGTGTCTGATTGACAAAAACATCCTTTAATACAAAATCTGAATGTGTGCAATTTTTGTTAGGTGGAAGATGCAGATATCCTGTGTGAAATTAAAGATAGCAGTTCCTGTGTGCAGGGCATTTATTCCAAGAAGTATGTGATTCTTAGAAAATGTTCCCTTCTTATTGGAACTCCATGAATGCCTGGTACAAAACAGGAAAAACAGCACAATCAGCTTTGTGTATAAACACTGAAATCTGAGACACATAAGGTGTCGTAGTGTCCTGTTGAAGATTGTTACTGTAAACTTCAAAAAGGAATCAAATGAACAGGAGAGAGCTTTTTGCTGTTTTAGTGTTGAACCTGGGTTTTCTCTTGGTTTTGTATTTGTACCTCCTAATGGTGGGATTGTAGTAGATGAATCTGCCATCCTGGTTAGTCTTCTGCTCAGGGTGTTGAAGTCTTGCATACAGTTTTGTATACAGTGTGCCTGTGCAATTTCCATCAGAAGCAGGAAATGTTTATTCAAGTTCTGAGGGGTGGGACAGTTGCTATAGTTTTAGGTAATTTTAAACAAACTGTTTGAGCATCCTGTTTAAATAGAGTTAAGTAATCACAGCTTCGTACTAGCTGGAAAAGAATTCCATACATGCATGATACGAATAAAATATCATCTTACAGAGCATACCAAGGTGATCTATTTATCTGACTTCTTGTGCAATAGAAGTTATATCTTTTACTTTTGTTTTGCAACGAGGTTGGTGGCTGGACATATTCCTTTATGTAACAGTGCTCTACTAGAATATGAACTACTCTGCCTTTAAATTTACCTGTACTTATTAATACACATATTAATTTCATTGATATTTTCAGTTGCCCCTGGAGAAATCTTATTCAAGTACTTTCTGAATTTGGGGGAAAAAAGTGTGTTCACACAAAGCAGTTAATTTAGGGAGGTAGTGAGAATTGTTCTAGGAAGAAGTAGGATAAATTCATTCACAGCCAGTTATATGAAAACATAAATGAAGGAAAAACTAGCAGTTGGAATGCACTGGTAAGATTTTTTTTTTAGTCTTATTACCTTTACTTATTTATGGAGGACTCTGTGTTCGATACTTTTACTGAATTCACTGGTTTTAAGTGTTGTAAGGGTAGAACAAAGGGAGACAAAAAAAATAACAGTGGAAAGATTTGTTCTGAGGCTTGTAGCACGGATGCGTATGTCAGATTTGAAACTGGGAGACAGAGCAGTTTCTTTTTGGTTTGTAGTATTTCAGTAATGAGGCTGTGCTGGGGTGCATATTGGGTCCCCCAGGTGGTAGGACTCATTGGAACAGGAAAGTTTGTATTCTTCAGATTGCAGCGATAATTGTATTTGGCCTTACGTCTGTCAATGGATTGTCTTCGAGCTGCAATCTAATGTCAATGAGTTTTTAAGTGGAAAACAAACAAAGGACAGACAGGCTAATGACTGATAACAATTAAAAACATCTTTTAAGGACTGCACAATAAATAATATAAACAATACATCAAAGTCTTTCCATGTCTTACTTTCATACAGGGTTTACGTAGAAGCTTGTTCCTCAACAATGGTATTATTCCAATCTAAACAAGTGATAGACTCTATAGTGTCATCTGTTAAATCAAAACTGATTGGCAAGATTATCTGCTCTTACTATTAGGAAGGTCTTGGTCATTAATCACACCTTCACAAAAAGGAGCTTCACAAAAACTGAGTCTGTTATGTCCTGAGAGTTTATTACTATTGTTGTTTTGGAAATCACCACCCCTTTTCCAGATAAAAAGCATGTACATTATTCTAGCAGAAACAAAAGGTAGACGCTCTATCCAGTGGAATAATGTCTAAAAGAAGTAAATGAATATAAACTGGCATGGAGTGCACATAATATATAGGCTGATGTTAACAAAAAATATGCAAATAAAACTAAAAATCAGAGAATGGTTTTGAAGAAGGAAGGCTCTGGTAATAATCAGAAGAAAGAATGAAGGATTGGTTTGTAGTTATTTACTGTAGAGCTATTTTGAATGTCAGGGAGGATGAAAAATGAAATTGAGGCACAGCCAAAAGAGTGGAATGAGAGAAAAGATGAAACCAGATTTCTAGTTTGAGTGACAAGTGAACTCCAGATAGTGATAGGAGAGACTAGACAAGACGTTGCTTTTGGAGTCCAGTTTTGATGAAGACACAAAACATGCAGGAGACTAGCTCGCTTAAGAAAATCAAGAGGTGAGACTGGAATTATAGAGATGTTAAGACAGACAATTAAGCATTCCAGGATAGTAGTTAAATTTATAGTCAGAAAATACTAGGGAAATACAGGGTGAAGTTGAACTTTTTTTGTCTTGACTTCCAGCCAGTTTATTTCATGTCCCCTTTGCTTTTAAAATCTCTTACCCATGCTCTCTGCTCTGTTTTTCTTTCCATTTATTATTTAAAGTATTCTCATTCAACCATACCTTTTGAGAAATTCAAGGAAAAGCAGGTATGATTAAGGGCTAAAATAAACCCTGTAAAGAAACTAATTACCTCAGAAAACATATTAGTTTACTTTGCAGTACTTCTTTTTTGCTTTATAGATGCCAAGAGAGGATTAATGTAAAGTCTTTGTTTGTGATTTTGCCTTTTATTTCAGTTTATATAATTAAAGAGTTCCCAGGACTGCTTTACATTTATTTTGTTCATCAAAACATCTCAAATGTTATGAAAATGGAGTCCAAAAATAATGCAGTCCAAACCAAACCCATTCAATTTTCTCTTGGAACACAGTCAATGATAAAGTCATACCTTGTATCTCTTTCTTAACTGAGTAAATGCTGTGTTGTCCCTTAGTGTATAATTCTTTAGAGCAGTCCCTTTAGGTTCCCCCACTTCAGTATGATACCCTGGTGACACATGTAGTGTGATGCATATCAGGCAGCATACAGTTATTTCACAATTACTGTTTGAGGATTAAATCCTCTCTGCACTGAGGTCAGAGGTCTCATTGGGTCACTCTGGGTGTATGCTTACATTATGATAGAAAGGAAATATGCAGAGGGTTAGGAACCTCTATTTTGATCACTAATTTGTAATGAAAGGTGGGGGGGGGGGAAGTAGTGTGTCTGTTGTTGCTGAGGTTCTGGGAAACATGAGAAAAATGAACTTAACCAATCTCAGCTCATATTCATAAAATATTCTCTAGTCTCTTGCATCCTCTTTTCGCATGATCTTGAGTCACAGCTGATCATGTCATTGTCCTGACCAAAAAAAGACCAGAGAGTGGTTTTAAGAAAGCAATTTTCATAGGGACTGAATGTATGTCATAAAAGAGATGGCATCTTCTAATGCTGAAACTCTGCCCTGCTGTGCATATGCATGTAGTGGGTGCGAATTAGTCTTTTTCTTCTCTCAAAATCAAACCCTTTCCAAGACTCACTGCAAACAGAACAGACCCTTCAAACTTTCTTTTTTTCCTACCTGTGAATTCTCATCTGGAAGCTGAAAATGTGCAACCATGAAAGCTGGAAATGTAACTCAAAATACCCGTGTGTAGCAACAGAAATGCAACAACAGAGCAATTTCAATCACTGAGCTGTTAATTCTGGTTTTAGTAGGTATGCTTTTGAAGAGGTAGTCAACTAAGCTGCAGAATCTGCCAGAAATACCCCTTCCAACTGAGAACAGGATGTGCATAATAAGGAAGACATGAAAGAGTGTAGGAGACTTGCCACTCTCCGGCTCTGGGAATGGAGCTGCTCCGAAGGCTTTCATTCAGACTGTCTAATGACAAGACATTCTGCTGAACAATCCAGGTTAAATTTTTGGTTGGCTAAACTGGAAATGTTCTAAAAAGGACTGAACCCAAAGTAAAAGGTCCTGAAGTTTTAGCTATAAACAATTTCTGATATTTAGAATCAGCAATTAGTCACTTGGTGTCACAAAAACATCGGTTCTTGCTTTGGTTATAGAGTATTTAATATAAAAATGATACTGTGTATATCCTGACACGTTAGGAAATGGCCCTGATGTACGCAATTGTGTCAACCATCCTTTTTGCATTGTTTTGGGGGGAAGGAGTTTTGCACCATCCCTTGCAGTTGGCAGAGTAGTGGCATGACTGTTGGGAGCAGCAGCACTCAGCTCAGTGGCAAGTTGAGGACCGCCATTCAGGAGTCACAGTTGCAAGACTCCACAAAATTGCTTTGCATCAGCATTGTTTGCTTTATATTTGTGATTTGGGTGCAGCAGAAAGCGAGTGATGTTGGGAATGGTATGGCTGCTCAGGAGAATGGGAACTGCAGTTTCCTTTTCCTGGCTGTGCCTACTCACATCGAGACTGTTGACTTTGTAAAGGTTAAAATAGCACTGTAAGGTTCAATTACAACAAGTGTTAGGAGAAGCTCCTTTAGCCAAATGTTTGTCAAGCACTCCCCAGCCTGTGCTGCAAAGGGACACTTGTACCCAAACAGCTCTTCAGAAATACTCAGTCTGTAACAAAGGACAATGTCTGCACCTTCTTAGGGTCCAAAGAAGGTTATATTCAGAGCCTACACTAATGTCAAGAGATCTGTGCTATGATTTTGAATGGTTGTCATCAGTAGCGCTGAGCATTGCAAAAAGAACAAAGGCATGGCTCTGAAGACATGCTCTTTTGAGTGTGCGATACAGCCAGAAGCTTTGATGCTATTCTGCACTAGGTTTCCCTTAGTAGGGAATGGTAACAAAACTGTTGTGAAATATAACCAGGTTGTTAGCAGTGTTTTACCAAGAATGCCAGTCCACCTGAATCCTGAATTTGATCCAGTCTGGCAGTCTCTGTGTTCCCAAGATATGAGGGGAAAGGCACAAGGTTTTTTTTCTTCTGCATCCTCTTTCTGTAATCAGCAAAAAGTCAGCCAAACATTTCTAGCCTCCTCCAGGAAACATCTCTGATAAGTGTAACATTTAGGCGCTTAATGAGCAGGATTAATGCAGATGCTTAAGTTTAAGGTTATTTTTAAGTGTTATGCCTTGAATCTAAGCTGCAGAGTAGATGATTAAAGACAAATGGCAAACATTTATGGATTTCTGGACTCATATATATAAACTATGTAATCTGCATGCTTGGATTCACTTGAAGGAGGTTAATTGACTTCCATCTTCTATTGCTTTTGTTTGTCCAAAGCAGTGTTGCATCTTGTCTCCTTTTCTTCAACTCAGCACACCAGACACAATGAGCTGCAGCCTAGCTGCAGTGTGATGTGAAAGCCGGGGCTTCTTTTGGTGAAGTCCCATGATTACACACCAGTGTACTGTGTGACCAGAGAATGAAATGCTTGGATCACATGAGTGAGGAGAATATGCACAGATCTGTTCCCCACGTCACATGAGAATTACCTCCTCCTCTGTCTAAACTCATGTGCGTCTAGGTGGAGATGATTTACAGTAAAGAAATAATGTAAGTTCAGCTTCAAACCAGGGGTGAATGGGCAAAGAGCTGACAGTTTAGGGCTGTTAGTATAGATCAGGGAGAACTGAAAATTCAGAAGAAACATTTAGCAAAAAAGTAGGATATAAATTCTATCAAGTGGAGTTGTGTCATTTCTTTGCTTGTCTTTGCCTACATTGCCAGTTTTGACCACAAATGGTTCAAGATGCCAAGCACACACTTAATTTATTGATGTTCTCAATTCTGACTATTTCCCTGAGTGTTACTTTTGAGGTTCTTTCCTCTGAAACACACCAGAATGGGGTGATTGCCTGAGAATCAGTTCCCGTTCTCAAGTAAATTTCATTTCTAGTGCTCTGTCATAGAAATAAGCTTGACATCTTTAACTTTGAAGTGATGTGCATCAGACAAACATAAAAATAACCTGATAAGTATTTTAATAATGTAATGATTTTATTGCCTTATGAGGGGTGAGGCAATTCAGAAAGTCCTATGTAAGTGTTTGAGATTGGTAGCACTGGTTTCTATAGTTTAGCAAACCTAATTTGTTTTTACATAATTTGGGAAAGATGCTTTGCAGACAAAGTAGCTGGTAGAAGATAAGAGAAGAAAAAAAGAGCTTGAAATTCACCTAGCAGCCTGGCGGTAGTTAGCAGAATTGACTTTATCTCTTCATTGTTATGGCTAAACTTTAACAGAGGCATCATTTAAGTATCTGCGTTATTATATAAAATTGATTATAATTCCATCTGTATTTGTTGATGTGAGAAGATTTATGTCCGTGTTGCTTATTACTACACTTTGATTCTATTCTCTTTTTTCTCCTTTCTCGCTTTGAGGCTCTTGTCTTGTTTTCTGTAGGTTTGGGGGATTTTGGTTGTCAGCGTTTCCCTTTTCAGGATTGTAGCATTTGTTTCTTTCATTTCTTGACGTAAGTGCTCCAGTCGCCTAAAGTGTAGCTTCAAGCAGTCTTTTGTGTTGCTAAAAGAAATTAGCTAAATAGCACTGTTTAATTAATTTCAGGACCGCCTCTTTTTCGTCATGGAATATGTAAATGGAGGAGACCTCATGTTTCAAATCCAGCGCTCACGCAAATTTGACGAACCTCGATCCCGCTTTTATGCAGCAGAGGTCACATCAGCCCTCATGTTTCTTCACCAACATGGCGTCATCTACAGGTACTTTTTTTGATCAAAAAATAAACTATTCTTGAGGCTTCGGGCTGGTTTTGGCTGAAATCCTCTGTCTCTTAGCAACCAGATTTAGATTAGTTGTTTGTTCCAATTTGCTTACATAGAACTTTTTTTGGCTGTTTATCGTGGAGAATGTTAACATTTGAATAGCCTCTGCAGCAGCCGCCAGCTGTGTGTGCCAGTTTTGTATTATAGTCCAAATAAAGCGGTGTTGAAAAAGCTTGGCACAGTGAGACCCAGCGGTGACCTCTCTGCGGATCAGCGCAATCTCTTCACTTTCCTCTCTGTGCCATAGATTTCCTCTTGGTTTCTAACTCCCTGCCACTTCCTGAGTTTGTTTGTCCTAGTTGTCTCCACTTGGATACAGTCGGGATGGTCGTTTGCAATGCTTTACTTATGCCCCTTCCTCTTGACTGTTTGGGTGAAGGCTTAGTCACCAGCAGGAAGTGGCTCTTTGCAGGCAATTTTGATTTGCTTGCAAGTGCCCTGCATCTGTTTGAACCTCCCTCCACCCCCGCCCAGATCTCTAATCTTCAACACCCATGCACACGTACACACGAAAGTGCATATTGTTGCACTGTAGTGACAAATGATTTAGGGATAGGCTTTTATTATTAAATGTAAGGAATCACTTTGAAAACTTTCACTCTGATGTTAATGTGTTTAAGTCCTTTATCTTGTCATTTCACCCTTCCTCTCTCTTTTTATTTGTTTTTAGCAGCCTGTCATTGCTTGTGATAAGTTTGGGCTTTCACAAGCAGCGTGCTTTCCAGGGTTTGTGATGCATTTCTGTCCTGTCTACTAAAAATTCTGAGTTCTGTGGATCTGAGTTCTCATATTCTCTTGCTCTTCTCACCCTCCTTCAGTTTATCAGTTTTGATTTGGGATAGTCATCTCAAGGACATGCAGTCTCAGATTTCTTGGGCAGAAACATCAAGATGAGAATGTGGAATTTGCCACATCCCTAGATTCAGACTGAGTACTAGAAATCGAAAGAGATGAATTCTAGATGTTTAGTAACCAGGACTGAATGGTAACTTCTACAGAAGCCATTGGCTTTCCCACCAACTGGATTCAAAGAGAAACTTCTCAGAGGAGGAGTCTCCTTTCCAGAGACATAGCAAACAGCAGGATATTGCATCTTCTGAGCAAAAGAAGTCTCTGTGAAAGCAGTCTTTCAGTCAAAAATCCAATTTTCTTTTGAAAATTATTTTGCTAGCTGCAGATCTTAATCTCCTTCTTTTAACAACACCGGTATAATGTTTGCATAATGGGCTGGACTTTCAGCCCTATCACTTTGCATAGGTTTGTTTTCAAGTGCTGAAAATCCAACACATTTCTTACCTTTGCTACCTGTATCACATTTCCTATTCGTTATCTGCATTTATTTCCAAAGCTATGTATTTGTACATTTAGATAGTAGAACATAGCAACTTCAGAGTTTACAGGTGTCCATCATATGGGAAACAATCAAAATTGGTACTTCAAGAAGTGAAGGATTTTGTTTCCATAAAAAGATTTGAGCTAATTTCCTCTTCCTGGAAACGAGTTTAGACACTTTGTAATTAGCACTAGGGATTTCTGTGATCCGACAAGAAAGAATTGGTAAAATTCCCTTCCCCTTCTTTATATGAGTGTGCATTCATTCTGCCTCTTCACTTGCTGCTTCCATCCTTTGACACACATTGTGTTGCTCTCCTCTCTCTCTCTTTTCTCCCTCTTTTCTCTTATCTTACATGTAGCTTCTGCTGTGTGTTGGCTTTTATCTGCATTGAATTGCTTCATGTGCCTGCGTTCTTTCTGTGACGTTTTACCATCAAAATGCTTCAATCCCAGGAGAAATGTCATTCTGATGAGAAAATGTGTGGTAATTTAAACTGTGTAAGAGGCTCTCAAATCCTGATTCAGAGACTTTGCTGACATGGCTTTGGCATGCTATAGTAAAACTTAAAATTGTTAATGGCGTGTTTTAGTGGGTGATTATCAGGGAGGCAAAAGATTAAAAATTACATGAGTTGTAGGATGAAAGGAGAAATTAAAAAAGGCAACAGGAACACCATTAGGAACAGATTTAGTTGTATTCTGCTTTGACACAGGCTTTTCGGTCTGGACATAGTTATGTCCATAAGAATAGCTCATTTGCCCAACTGGGGGTAATGGGAGCTTCAACTATTGGTAAAATGTATATCCCAGTTACTATATAAAATACAAGTAAAAGGAAGACGTTAGAGATTATTTTAAAAGAATTAACCATAAGAAAATGTCACCATTCATAGTGTATCAGGCCCTGAGAGAATGCGTTTGTTGATGTCAGGCATGTGTTAGAGTAGTTGTCTGTCTTACACAGAAGAGTTTCAGCCTGATTATTCCATACCTTACTGCATCATTTATTACAGCGTTAAAAATGCATTGGGATCAAGTCACTCCTTTACATGTGCAAAGCTCTTGCTAGCTGGCAAACAAGGAAAAGAAAAGGGGGGGGGGGGGGAGAGAAAAGAAAACCTATGCTCCTGAATAACGACCAGTCATAACTACCTAACATGCCTTCAGATATTTTAATAAAGAATACTTGTCTTCTGTGTAATTATATCCCTAGAAAAAACACTGTGGTGTGAAATTAATGGTTATTCTCCAAAGTGGGAAATGCTGCTTGTGTGGGCAATACTTCAAGGAAAGTGGGGAATATATAAATAAACTAAGATGTTTGATGGGAATGCAGGTTTCAAAATAGCTGCTCTACCTTCTGATCTTTTTTCAGCCATGTATGTGGAAGTATTTGTTTGGAGCTAAACACAGTTATATTTTTGGAAGTAAATAACTAGCTTTAGCTCATGCTTTGGCTTGTTGGTTAGATTTTTAGAAAGCGCTATGATGATACTAAATGATCGTCTTTTATAATAACTAGTTTATCCTCATTTCCCCTCAAGTTCAAAGAGAAAGCTAACTCCTGTTTGGCAGAAGAAATTCTTCTGTAAGTTACATCTTTGCAACCGGCCCAGCACTTGTTCCCAGACTTGTCCAGTTATCTGAGTGCTCACTGGAATTACATACCTTTCTTCTGTTTGTCGAGTTTATGTTGGAAATAAAGGTGAACCTCACAGTTTTTATATATAAAGATGCTGCTGTTGCTAAATGCATCTTGTATGATAGATAAACTTCAGGATAATTTCCAGTGTGGCGTTGTTCAGGGTATAATGTTACTGTTGTTGTGTCAAAAACACTTCAACAACTTGATAAAAATATTTGCATTATCCCTGCCACCTTCCCTCTCATCTGGCGTTCAGCTATTTGGGCACATGTCAAGCTGGGGCCTGATAATACAAGTAGAGTCAATCAGACACTAGAGAAGTTTCAGTCACAGCTTCTGGCAGTTGTTGTTTGTGTTATGCAATTGCACTGCTTTAAAAAAATGTGTGCAAGCCTCAGGAATTCAGGGCTAGACTATAAATCTTGTTTTGCCTGTGAGCTGAGCTGCACTTTGAACTCGGTGATGAAAGGTTGTGGACTATGTTCACTGTCACCTGTCCCTGGAGTTTATTGTGTTTAAAGTCAGTCATTGTCAGCTTAATGTATGCTGTCATGTAGAGAAGTTGCAACAAACAGGGTATAGAAACTGCTAGTTCTATATTCCCCTCTTGTACTGACGTAATGTTCCCGAGCACTTTTTGCAGACCTGTGTAAATGTTACATGTTCTTGTTTCGCCCGCGGTTGTCAGGCTGAGGACAGGAGTATCCCATGGGTGTTTCTGTCTCTTGTTGTAGGAGTTCAAGTGAGGTGACTCAAGTGGCCCACTCTGACCTGAAATACATACAAAGAACTGGTGTCTCCCCAGGCTTGGACACCAGCACTAGAATGGGGTACCACTTCATTATCATAAATGCTGGTGTCCCCAGTTCATATATGATTTAGGGAATTGTGTGAGCTACAACCCTTGTTTCAGTGAAGACCTGAAGGGCCGGTAGTTAACATGTCTGTTGTGTGATCTCTGGTGTGCTCCAAGACCATTCAGGTGATTAAAAGGGGTGCTCTGTCTGAAATACTAAAGAAGGAAACTACGTACACAGCTCCGGTTCACCTGAGAGGATGAAAAACGTCTTACCTGGGAAATTAGTGTCACCTTCTATGGGTTAACTCATTCTTTCGGTTTCAAATATAAGGTCTGTGAGATGTTGCCTTCGAATCGTAGTGCACCTGGACATGGGGGAGTCCTCATTCATCATGGAGGGTCATCATGTTCCTCTGCAATATGAAATAATAATCCAGCCTGTAACTTGTTGCAGCTTTCTGTGCACTCTGCAATTAATATGTTGGTCGTGATGAAGGATATATTAACACTGAATTGAAGACAATGTGAATATAAAAATGCTGATGCAAATCCTTGAATACCTCCGGGCTTTTTCCGTACACAGATATCCTAGCAACTTGTTTGAACACTAACTGAATTTTTCTTTGGATGATCAGTTTTCCCAGCATTCCCATTTATCAGGGCAACACACACCAGTGTTTCGGAATGAGCTACTACCTAAAATGAAAAGCACTTTCATTAGTGTGTTTATATGTGAAATAAGAATATTTAGAAAGTCTGACTTCACTGGTGGTTGTATGATTCAGTGCAACCTTGGCAGAGTGGCAAGGAGTTATATTTACACTGATGAAAATGTTGCATGGTCAGTGGTTAACATGTTAAAAGTCATCATTCTCCCGAGTTACCTTACTGTGTTATTTCTGAGTGGCAGCAGCCAAATAAAATTGCCCTTTTTTTTTTGCTTTAAAAGTACAAAACTAGCCATAGAGCATTTTGGCTTAAATTTGTTTTTAAGTATGTAAATATCATCTTATTGCAAGTCTAAACAGTTTAAATTGGTGCTTGAGCTATGGCGAGAAAGACCTTGGACCCTCATGTAACATATTCAGACCTAAGCACGGGACTATCCTGAACTCAAGCCCTTCCCCGCATAGACTACCTGTTGCAGGAGCCTGCTTACAGTTTGCTTCTGGAGCAAGTCAGCAACAAGCTATTTCCATCACCTTCAGTAAAAGCCAGAAGCGAGGAGTGAATTGTGCTGCAGCACGTGTGTATGTGTCTGAGTCCCAGTGTGTCTGGGGCCTGCTGCCCAAGCTGTGCTGCCTGACCAGTGCTCCTGGCTGGGTTTGCACCCTGGGCTCGAACCATGCTGTGCTCTGCTCCAGTTTCCAAACTGAACATGAGCTCTGGTGGGATTTTACTCGGTGGCCTCCTGCCCTCTTTGCACTCTTTCTTGCTGGATGTAGGCAGGCCAGCAGTCATGAAAAGCATAAACAAGCAGGATGTCTTCCCCGCAGGAAAAGGCAGTGGGCTGGGGTGGAGAGAAGCGGGGCTGAGGGAGATGAGAAGCAGGAAGGAGGGTTGGTTCCCAGGCTTCTGGCATTCGGACCGAGGGAGTCCACCCTGCCATCTGCCCAGCTTATGTATTGTGCTAAAGGCTGCTGTCGTATAGGAGAGCCTTTGACAAGGTTTCCAGCTGTGGAAGGATGAGTAAAGGCTGTGGGAATAGGATATGAACCACGCGGTCTTGCCAACAGTAGAATGCTTTCTAAATTTCTCCTGGGTTTGGAACATAAGAAAGACCTTAGTTGGCTCTTGTGTGGGAGTTGGGTATGTGGAGAAGCAGTGGCGGGCAGTTAATATTTAGGATAGACTAGCACCATTGACCTCATATGGGGAATGACAAGGTACTTCCAGGGGGAGTTCCCGTTAGCGAGGTCAGCATTGTTTTTTTGCCTCATGTTTATTTGGTGCAAGATTTTCTTGTTTAATGACCGTTTGTATAGTGCTGTATTGCGTAAATAAAGCTATGACCTTTACCTTCTGATAACAGTATAGGAGTGAGTTAATGTTAAATGAGAGAGGGCAGGGAGTGGGAATCTGCCAGGGTTAATGCCAAGTTTACATTCCTGTGAGGGCAGCCATGTTCCGGTACTTGGTAGAAAGGGCGACAGTGCTTCTCAACAGATAATAGCAGAGAAATGTTACAGAGCTAGAGTATTTGTTTTTATTTCTGGGTGAATGTCAGTGATTTGAGATGATTGATGTTTGTGCCTTTATTTTGTAACAGGAAGAAATGTGTGTTATCATTCTGCACTTGATAAGAAGATTTTAACTGAGTGAAACATGCACAAAATAAAAATCCACTAGAGCCGCAGCACATGTAAAACTGAAATGTTCTGACACAAGGCAGTCCCTGTGGTTTTCCTAAAGTGCTGAGGCACAGCTTTGTTTCTACAGAAACATGTACACCAGTTTCAAACAAGTTTCTGACAGCAGAAAGAGAATGCCTTTTGTTTCACAGTGCATTAAAAATCTGAAGGTGCTTCCTAAACGTGATTCTGTTCTTAAAAGACAAAAGTTAGGGGTGAATTTTGCTGTGCCCTTCTGTCATGTTTGTTTTCAAACACTGGAAAATACTTCTATAACCCGGTGAAAGTGGATGTTGAAACGGTGTCATGTTAAGGGTGAGACTTTGCCTCTTTGCATGCCGTCGAGTGCATCTGCCAAAGTTTCATAGCAATAGAGAAGTGCACAGCAAACGTGGTTCTGAGGTGATAGGCGTTTCACAAAGATTCTGTTGTGCTCTTCAGGTGCAACAGAGAAGTTGGAGAGTAATGCAAAAAGGCAGGTGAAAACATGCAAAAAAACTATTTGCTGGAATTTTAAAATAATGATATTAAAAATACTGAACAACCTTAAAGACTACTTGGGTGATACACTTCAGTAAAGTCATCTGCGTACAACTTTTTCCATCTTTCAGTCAGAACCTTTCTGCTTTGGGCTCAAGGTTTGCATTTATTCTCTTTGTCCCTTCTTGCCCTTCCCCCTTATCCACCTCCTTGTTACAAAACAGCTTATCGCTTACACGCTGCACCAGCAAACATTTCTGCATGCAGATCACTGTACTCATAGGCTGGTTTTAACTCAGTGCAAGACTATTCATATGCATGATGTGTGCAGCTTCCTGGATGATTTGGGACCCCAGTTTGACTTTTTAGATTGAAAATGTGTTTATTTTTAAATGCATCACATTTGAGAATGCACTGTTATTAAAAACTACATGCTGTTTTGCTTACCAATGCAAAAGGATGGGGAAAATGCGAGTTTGGCCAATCTGAAAGCTGACACAATGGGGTTATCACTGACACTTCTGAAAACTTTAAAAATGTCTCTTTGGCTGACAACTTGTACTCAAATGTAAGAAAACAGAAATAATATTTCTTACTCACCAGGTTAACTAAAATGGCCTAGTGAACTAAACTAGTAAGAACCCCAGCATATTTGGGAGTTCATTAAAATCTCCATTGCTACTAGAATAAACAGGATTACAGCAGAAGGACCTTGGACAGACTAGGTACAGTCTAACCAGGGGAATCAGAAAGTAGAACAGAATGGATCAGGTGGCCACGACTGTGCTGAACATGAGGGATAACACGGCCAGAGCAGTAACAAGTCTCTTAACACACTTTCCTGTGTCAGAAGTAATGCCTGCCCCTCTCCTTGGCTGCAGTGTTCCACAGACTCCAAAGAAGTAGCTGCCCAGAGCAGCAGGCAGTGGCAGGAATACACGGTTTTCATCACCTCCGCAGGACTGAGTACGTGTGAAGGAGGCAGATGTGGAGCAGGGCTAAGCAGGAAACGCAGCGAGGCCAAGGCCAACTTTAACTGATATGGAAGCTTGTGTGGTTTCTGCACTGTGATACACCCTGGGATGGATGGCATCAGGGTAGAGACACTCTCCTACCATCACCACATTGAATTTTGACCCCCCAGGACCACTTATGTTGGGGATATAATGTTTTTGATACAAAACAATTCCTTCAGTAGCATCCAGGTTGTGGGGAGAAGCCCAAGCAGTACTAATTCTTCACAATGTACACACCATATGGGTCTTCACTTCTTACCTCCTACTACTAGAATTCGTTTCCAGTAGTCAGTCTTGTGAAACAGCAGAGAGAGAAAAAACAAAATAAAAGGGAGAGGCCAGAAATAATGCCAGTACCTATAAGGTATGCTTTTTCCTACTGACTTTAATTTCCTTCTGCTGATGTGTGTAGAAGTCCCAGAAAATACTGTTCTTCAAAGCAAGTCAAATGCAGATAGTGCATACAGTTGTGTACATATTTTAATGTAGATTTGAGAGTTACAGTGAAGTGTTCTTCACGGGGTATTCTAGTTTTAGGGCATGTGGTTGCCATTTCAAGGGAAGGGAAGGATGGGATGGCTTTGACAGTAGACAGCCGAGGTAGCAGCTGGTATGGGTGCATCCTGGTATGAAACTGGATAATAAAGAAGCAGTGACAACCAAAGAGAGCTTGGTCACAAGTAACCTGAACTGAGGAACTTTATATCTTCAAAACATGGAATCTTAAGGATAAAATTAAGTAGTAACAAATAAGCATTATAGCACTTCACCAGGTATTTACTTGATTTATTATAGGGTTTCCAAGGGAGATCCTATGGTCTATTAACACCCATTTAAAAAAAGTGCCTAAATATAGTCTAACAAACACAAGTAATGAGTCAGAGGGAATTGCTATGGTCAATTAAGTGGGTAATGGATATTTAAAAGCTTCCAAACATCAATAAATCTGAAACAGCTCTGAAGGAGTACTTGTAGAACAAAAATAATATGCACTTAAGAACCTGCCTGAGTACATATTTGCCTAAACTTAACCGCCAATAAGAGGACAGCAAGTGTTTATGGTACTGTATACTGAGGACATAAAAAGGCCTACGAACTGTGTGCCAGTTCATTTGCTGATAATCTGTAATACGCCCAAAGGGGCCATAACTATTATAAAGCAGTCCTGATTCTCATTTATAGGAAAGTCTTAAAATACCTGATAGCATAAAGGGACCCTCAGGTTGTGAACAAGGGTAGTAGCCAGCAGCTCAGCAGCGTAGCCCTTGGCACCAGGCTGAAAGCACTCCAGTGCAACCCGGTTGAAATTGCCTCTGCCAAAACTCTGTAAGCTGGTCTCCACAGAGGGAGAAATGCCCTGAGTGGAGGCGAGGGAAACCCTTTGGGCAACACTAGCTTTTAGGAAAGTTCTCTTTTCACTGCTTGAAAATACACAAAAGAAAGGAGAGGGTATTTTGCCAGCCTTCACAAGATGAGAGCAAGCGGTGTGCTTGCACACAGAGTAGGACAAAAGTCCTGGTTTTGTGTGGATGACCCAAGAGGAAAAGGATTTGGCTACAATTCTTAAAACATCTGCAGATTGGGTAGAAATTGCTCTGTGCATGAGCTATCCGGTGGATAAGAGACTGGTTCTTTAAAAATCATCATTCTCATTTACAGTAAAAACTTTTTCTGACACCAGAAGAGCAAAGCAGTTTTACAATAGAATTAAATTGTACTCGGTATGCTTGGTTTAAGGCTGTCAGAACAATGGAAAGAGACTTTATTGAGCATTGTAATTTAATGAAACTTTATGTAAAATAGTTCTGTAAGCTGTATTATTAGGTTTTTTGCTAGTGTTTACCCACATAACCATCTGGGAGGTTTATAGGATAATTTCTGATCTTATCTGAGCATAGAGTCTAGTTAGCAGGTCTCTGAAGAGAGGCTGGTGGACACATAGAAGTTATAAAGATACTTCCTCAGGCTCAAGATATAAATATGTATTTTTATGTTGACAAAGTTGTTCAAGGACACCCCACTTTGCTCAATAGCTTACATTATAATCCTACTGAAGTCCATATTTATATTCAATGACTACTCAATAACTACCAAATGTTAGAGACTAAAATCATATTTTAGCATCCCAAATCTTGCATTCCAAATTGCTTCTCTTGTCATTTGGGCTGGTCAGTCAGGCCCTTCTCAGCACCCGCTCTCTTCCCAGCTGAAGGCGAATTAGTATAGCACTCTACTAACATTGATGTTGGCAAAAATGAGCACACTGTAAATTTCCTAAGTCATGCTGTGTTTTATTTCATGTGAATAACCCATGAGTCATCTTTCCATTGCTAATTAAAAATAGTGGGGTGTCTCATATAAGTAGATTTTAACTGATGATATTGTATGTTGGCACTACAGCCAAAGTAGCATTCCTGAGCACGTTTTCTGGAGGAGATGGGGGAAGACTCCAGGAGCTGCATTGGAACAATGCTAGAGCTGAAAGTTCCTGCACAACTAAAGATTCTCTACAAACATTTGTGCAGCTTTCTGGCAGAGGTTGGGAGACAAAAGTAATTTGATTTGGCTACACAATTCTCATTTTAAAAGAGTATATTATAAACTATAACTCTAGTAGCGTATATAACCCTTTTTAGTTACATATTGAAACAGGGTTTGGAGTTGGAGCCATCAGTAAAAAGCACAAACTTTAATCATCTACATCTGGAAGCAGCATTTAGGGCTTTATTTTATGTATAGATCAACATTGAAAGGGCAAACAACTCCCATTTTTCAGACATCATCTTCATATTTTACAGACAAATAAAAGAATTTTGTTTTTTTTTTTTTTGCCAGAATCCCTTTACTGCAGTAATCTTCCATCAAATAAAATAACAAATTGTTAGCTCTACAGAATTCTGCAACGGCCAAATCTATCTGTATAACAGAATGCTTTTAGAATGTAAAACCAAAATAGATTTAATTCACTGTTTTTACAAGAATTATCTGCAGAAATCTGTTAAACTGCTCTTGACTGCTGCTGGATAAATAACCCTGGATAAATTCTGCAGGGTTATTTATATAATATTTATATATTATTATTATATAAATAATATCCTTCCCAGGTTCAGACCATGTGATTGTGTAAAAAGATGTTTAGGCATGTGAACTATGCTATTTAAAACAGAATAGAAGCAGAAACTATTGAAGTCCTTCCTTTAGTGATTCCATATAAGTAAGCATTTTGTTGGAAGCAACATTCTTGCTGAGTTACATCATTTCATTTATGCTATATAATTTATTTCGTCCATTCTGCGCAATATTACATGCACTACTCTTTGGAAAGGCTTTTCATAACAAGACCCAAGAGGTTGAACTGAGACCAAAGTGAGGTTGGAAAAGATCAGTGTCTGTACAAAAGTTCACTACAGAGGGCTTTTTTCTTTTTTTTTTTCTGACTAAGAAAGCATTTTCTCCATGGAAACATGATATGAAGCTTTAACAGGGGAGTGCTTACTAGGAACTGTGTTTGTTCCCTGCTAAGGACACCCTTGGGATCATAGGGAAAAGAATTCTGGTAAATTGTTTCTTTTATAAAAAGAAACACCATATGCAAAATCCTTCAGCAGCCTTTCTTATTTACACTGTCTGGGCATCATAAAGCTGCAGAGGACATTGGGTGGTACAGAAAACACTGGAACGTGGGCTCAAGCTGGTGCATTAACGGCTTGCTAAGGATGTACTCCCAATCGCCTATGTTTGGCCATTTTATTGTATGACCCATGTTGTGGTTGCCAGACTAAAGTCTTTTCTTAAATCTTCTTCAAATCTTTACAGGGTGTGTAGAGTTTTCTGGAAGGAATCAAAGAAAAAGAATATCAGTTCAAGTGGTGAAGTATGTTCTCAGCACTACCATGTTTTCAGTATTTCACTGACCCTAATGGTGTTTCTCTGTGTTCCTGTTAGAAGCAAAATAAGCATTAGCTAGGATATAGAAGATCTGTGCTACCTTTTACAAGCAGACTGTAGTATTTCAAGACCTCTTCCCTGTATGTTCTCATCTTGGGGTATGTGGAAGGTCTGCTCCCTTAGCTGGAAAATGGGGATTTGTGTGAGTGTCGTCAGTTTCCTTTTGATAAACAACCTCAGCTGAATTGAAAAAGAGCATTTACTGAAGTATTGAAGCTAGAAAAGGGAGGGGGCAGAGGGGGGCAAGGAAGAATGGGTCTTAAGGTGAGCTTTGGAGACCATCTACTGGTACTGAGTGGCCTTTACTGTGAGCATCTGTATTCGGTAGGTAGATAGTAAGATTGGATGATGAGTCGCCTTTCGGTCTCACAGCAGTATTCAGGCATGCTGGTCTTGTCCTTTGTGTAATGAAACTGGACCAAAACATGGCATTTTCTTAGTAGCTGCTGGGAAAGCATGGCATGCTTTTTCCTTCTTCAACAAGTCAACAATATGCTTGGAACTGGTCATTTCCGAGGGAGGTGTCGACATTTGTGTTACATTAACAAATAAAACAATGTCATTTGGCATTCGTGGAAGAAAAAAAGACTTTTTGTCTAGAAAAGGAATAGGGTCAGAGCACAGGACAGGGATGCTAGATACCTTAAAACTGTATTTAGTGTGACAGCAGTATGGCATGTACAGGATTGGATTGGATCAAATTGACCTAAGCTATTGTAGCTTTGACTTTTGTTTAATTGTAATTTCAGAACTTACTCTTGGTGTTAATAGGCAGCATGATGGAAATGATAGACTTCCAACTGAGGGAAGTTTTTGGCTCAGTGTTGTGATTGTGAATGAAAACCTGCCTCCCCTGTTGGACTTACAACATACTAAAATAATATTGGTATTGTTACGCAGCATGAGGTTAATTGACCTTTAGGCTAGGGGAAGTGTAAGGCTAACAAGTTAAATGCCATTGAAAACAACTGCCTAAATCATACATTCAAACTGACCTGGTTTATGTATTTACGATCTAAGGAAGAAATCTGAAGATGTGGGATGAGATCCAGGAGTGAACATCTGAAAGAGAGGGACTAAAGTACTCAACTTTAGTTGATTGAAGATATTCTGATCCTGTTTTTCTCTGGTGTCTTGACCTTACTAAAGTTCACTTAGTATGTAATGGAAAAAACAACCAGTTTGATAGCAAAATACAGGAAATGCCTTCAATCATGGCTGATTACAGTAGCAGCTTTTCTTCTGTTGTTTCTATTTTTTTCAGAATGCTCTTTCTATGTGCCTGAAACAATGTAGAATAATAATGCTTTGGAGCCCTTTATTTGGTGTGTCCAAGTAGAGCAATTAAACGTCTGACTTTTTGATGGATATGCATATTGGGAGTTTTGCACAGGAGAATGCCGTATGACCCGAGTGAGAGAAATTAGGAACTATTACAGGACATAACTTCAAAGCCTCGCAAACTGTGTGTGTGGCAATTCTACCACAAGTAACAAGACAAATGAATGCAGGTCTGTTTTAAAAATCTGCCTTTGTTTGGCTTTCTTCGACAAGAAATTGAAGTTTTACAACTAATTTGAATGAAATCTATCTGGAAGACAGGAAGCCGGGAGGCAGCTTCTACCACATACATGCAAAGGCTCAGTTTCATTTCACCTAACTTCTGGAATGCAGGTGAAGCTTCCAAGTCAGGATCCTGCTTGTCCTGGAGTGCCTTTACGTTCGATAGAGCAGGGTAGGCTTCTTTAGGGAGCTGCGCAGCCCCCATGTTCTGTGAATAGTCCACTTGGAGATACATGTGGAGGTGGCTGTGGAGGGAGCCTGGGGCAAACTGTGGTGCCTCAGTTATACCCTAATGGCTGGTGTGATAAATCTGGGTCAGAATCCTGGAAAATACAGGAAAGAAATTGGTCATAAAACCAGAGCAAAATGCTTCAGAGCTCCAGCTACTTTCCATGATTAATGTAAAGTCTAGAAATCAATGGAATTGTGGTTCATTGCATCATAACCTTTAATTCTGTCTTTCCTGTCATCTGGGTAAGGCAGTAGCATATCCTTGTTGTGGGTTATTAAGAGTTACAAGGCTTCATTGCTGACATAGCCAAATGAGAACTGCTGCAGAAAATCCAGATGCTACCTGGATAGGCATGCATTTATTGGCTGTATGTTTTTCTATTCTGCAAAAAAAAAGCCTCACTCAAAAATAGGAAAGAGAAGAAACGATTTTGGTCTTTTATGGTTGGGCATAGAAACCCTGCCTGAAAGCCAAGTACTCTTTTCTTTATGTTTGCATAACTTGTTGTTCAAATGATAGCGATTTTGTCATCCTACCTACTAAGGTCACTGAGGAAAAAAACAAACCCATTGCTTTTGGTTTCCAAAGAAAAGCTTTTGAACAGAACCAAAATTTATTAATGTGTCTACAGATAAATTTGCTTTCTAAGGTTCTGGTAACATTTTTTCAGAACTGAGTTTTTCGAAACGTGATCTGACAAGCTTTCCTAGCTTCACGCCATCCTTTCAGGGTCTTTCATCAAGTGGTTTTATCAAGTAACGACTTGGTATTGTTTTGTTTCAAAGGATTACAGACATACATAGTAGGCACTTTTAGTTTGCGCCCCACCTAACCTATTGTTATAATACTCAATCTCATGTTATTTGAGATATAAAAATAAGAGCAGTGAACCTCACAGAGTAGAATAATGAGGCTTGAGTCAATCCTTGGCTAAGCCTGGGAACCTCTGTTGTCTTCAGCAGGATCACTGAGGTGTCAGTGAGGACAGGCTTTATCACATTACATATTTAGCGATGACTTAACACTTGGGCTTTGTAGCAGAGGCTGAAACAGTAAATATCATGAATACAGATTTCACCCTGTCATTCCCAGCCTGAATATGCAGAGCCAGCCAGGAATTTTTCAGCTAAAGTCTTCAAGGAAAAAGTTGGAAAATGGTGTTTTTAACCAAAGTGGAGACAGTGGGGAAAAGAAAGTCCCTGAGAGAACTGCTACTAGCCTTAACGTCAGGACATTCACGGTGGTGGGGGTGGACCAGGACAACCAGGCAGCTGAGCCTGAGCACCAGGCCATCAGCTGTTCACACGCTGCTTTCACAGAAAAAAACCCTGAACAGTCTGTGTTTTCACCCAGTGTAAAATCTCAAGAAGCCTTCCAGAATGAGAAAACCATTTGCTGTCGAGTTTAGCTGCAAGTTTCTGAGGCAGATTGTTTGTCCTGTACAATAAGCCTAATGTGAAGCCAGCTCCATTTGTGACAGTTCTTAACACAGTACAAAAATTGCAGGCCTGCAGGCCATGGGAAGGCACAGTTGCCACTGGGATCCAACATAAAACTTGTCTAAATCACCACTTTAGCAGTAGGCTAAGTCAAGAGGCGGAGTTATAGCACTGTGTGCCACTCCTGACTCAGGCTTATGGAAAGATTGGTCATTCCCAGGTATGGCTCATGGAAGGATGCATATTTAAAATTGTACATATTTCATTTATGTTCACAAATAAAAACATGGAAATAATAAGAAAGGAAAAGCCACACAAAAGAAAGCTGTTAAGTACAATATATTTATTTGTCTGCACATTATTTTAAGGAAACTCAGCATAAGATAAGCAGATCAGGCGCTGTAATGTCATAAGCTGCTACCAACAATTGTGATAAAGTTATGGTCAAAGCCATTAAAAGCCATGTATAGAAATTAATTTATAGAAAAAGTTTTTATGCTACCAGAGAAGTCATTGGTTTCCTTAAGCTACTGGAAATGAATATTAAACCTTTCTTCAGTAAGTCATTCAGACATTGGTAGTTAGGGCTACATAAGGAACACACAGCCTTCTTTTCCATCTCAGGATGTTGCTGACCTAAAAGTTTCTCAATGGTAAACACTGCTGGAGCAGGGGATGTTATACACTGTCCAAGGCATGCTTTTTGCCTTGTAACAGCTAGGACTTACAGAGCCACAGGTAGCAATCATGCAGTTATCTCCCTCTGATGTTCTTGGTGAGTAGACAGCAAACTGCATTTTGCTACGTGCCTTCTCCTGTCTCTGCCATCCCCTTAGTCCACGAGATACTTGTGCAAATGGCAGGGTGATGGATGTTGTGGTATATAAGAAAAGTAAACTTGTGTGCTTTCAAAAGTAAACATGCCTGACAGAAAGTGTCGCTATGGTCACATTAAGAGTCATCAATGTTTACCCTGCTATCTGAACTATCCCTGTTTTCTTTGATGAAAAGTAGCTATAGGATCTTTGGCTTTATTTGGAACCAAGTCTGTGCTCTTAATCCGTCCGCCAGTAGCCATTATACATACTGGTACACATCAGTATAAGATGGGCTCACTTTATTCCAAACTTGGCACTTCTGAAAAGTCACAGGTTTCAAATCACTGAAACAGGTGTTTCTGTATATTAATGAGAACACCTCTGCTACAGCTTTTGTGATGGATGATGTCTTCATTCTTTGATAATATCGAGTGATGTAACAGTAACAAAGAAAATGTGTATCATAAATCCTGTTATTACTTAATGGCTCAACGCAACATAAAAGCAAAGCAGAGGAATTTGAAGACTTTCAGGAAAACACAGGCAAAACTTCTTGAGATCTGCTACAATAACCAAAGCAGTAGAACCATCTTTTTCTCACCATTAATGTCACTCAGGTTTCTCCCTACTCCTTCCCTGCTAACAAAAACTGCCGCCCTGTCATGAATCCATTAATGAGCATGAACAGTCCAGTGCATGCCCTATTTCTTACTTCATGGGTAAGGGAGGTCACAACAGAACCTGACATCCAGTGATGATGTGATTGTTGCATGCTCAAGATCAGTAGCATCTGAAAGCATGGGCTCCTATCCCATTCATGTTTTCAATGGGAAAAAAATTACAGTGTTATTTTGCATTTTCTTGGAAGTTATAGTTTGGATTTTTCCATTCTCTGATCTGTTGTGAAGGGAAAGAAAAAAAGTCTTGCTGCTGTGTTCTGACTAAAATACTTAAAGCTAGTGAAGTACAGACTTAATATATCTGTTTTATAGTTTATATAAAGAAATTGGGATTACATTGCTGAGAGCTAATCATTAAAGAAGCTAACATCAGAACATGAAAATTGAGGACACAGAGTCTGTTTGAAGAACTGAGACAAAGATTTTGGTGAATTTATCAGTCTTCCAGAAAATACCCTTTCAGGCAAATGATCCAGGTTTTGTGGTATTTCCTGCTTGTGATTGAAATCTGTGTTGAAAATGCATCATTGACTAAAACTATAGCAAAGAGTAAATTTGTACTGAATACAGGAGAGATCTGTTGTTGCAGGTGAGCATCTTCATCTCAAAAGCCATCTGGGTAAGTTAAAAAGTAATTTTATTAATACAGTATTTTCATCTTTCTATTCAGAAAAAAGTCATTGCTGATTGACAATGCTGAGCATATTGCCTTCAGTTACAAATTTCAATAACTGTAGTAAGTAGAGAATAATTCTGATGGTTTTTCATGTTGGAGGAGGTTTCCCTTTTCCATTCTGTGGTTTCTTCTGTGAACAGCTTGTCTATTTAAAGTCTGCAGGGAGGATGTGAATTTCCCATGCAGGGGAACAATGGCAATGGCAATGATTGCAAATAAACTATTGAAATGGCTTATTGCAGTTGAAAGTCACACACACAAAAAAAAGGGTTGTTCAGTAGCTACATTCTTTAGACTTGTGTTGCTTTCAAATCTTTCCTCTTTGATGTTCTTTAGATGTTAGTTCGGTCCTTTGCTTTCACCCTATGAAGAAATATTCTTGATGTTGTTATTTGTGGATAGTAATTACTGTGCTTCGTTATGACCTACACTGTGAAATGCATATGCTTTCTCATTTCATTGCTCACTAAACAGTTAAGAGTAGAAGCAGATGCTGCGGAGATACTTCATTGTAGAGTGATTGCTTAAACCAGCTTGTGATCATGTTTCTCAGCTACTTGATCTTGTTCTTCAAATATGGATTTATTTAGTCACTAATGTTTACCATGTCCAAAGGCTACTGTTAGTAATCTTTGGCAGCCTTTCTGATTTTACTGGTCAAAACCCATCGCTACTGTTTAATTGCCTAACTTTCAACAAGAAAATTATCTCTTATCTAAATGACACGTGTGACATGCAGGGCCGTGCACACAAGGTGGTTATCTCACCAGCTACTGCTGGGAGGGAGGCTTTAAGAATCAAGTCCTGTGAAGTCCTTGTCCACAGAGCATTTGTAGGAAGCCAGGGCAGTCAGTGTCTCATGGCACTGGCATGCGAAGGAAGGAATGAGCGTTAGGGAAGTTTTCTCACAGATTACCTGCAGTCCACCCACTCCTCTGTTTCGACTTGCACAAACCTTAGTGTTATAATCCTGATTCTTTTTTGAGATCCTGCCAATCATTCCGGCTTCTGAGGTGCCTGCGATGCTGGCCAGTCTCCAGAAATAGAAACCAAGGCTTAAGTTTCTGTTTTAAGCTTTCTGAGAAAGAAAGAGAGAAAACCCAAACCAAAACATTTTATGCAATCGACTGCTCAGGTCAGCTGAACTGATGTTACGAAGTATCTTGGCAAACAAACAAAGGAGTGAAATAGCTTAATGTAGCTTTACTGCAGTCAAGCAATCTGGGCATTTTCCTGGCTTAACTGGTTAGGTTGTTTGCAGTTGCACGTAATTATGCAGGTTGTAGGAACTCAGTTTGTCAGACACAGATGACTTTTTTAGCTCCTACAAAAAGAATGCAAGATAAGAAAAAGAAGAATTTAATAGACTGTTGTCATTGAGCTATCTGACACTGTATTGTTTGGTATGCTCTATTTAGAGGTAGGCAACTAATACCAGGAACCAAATAAAAGACAGAATGGATCAGAAAGGATCGTTCTGTACAGACATTTAATTTACATTCCAGAGATTGATAGCTGTTTACTTTTCTGTTGATGTAGGAGACATGCCTGTTGCTTAGAACAATTCTGGAGAGATACGGATCTTAAACTAAAAGTTTTCTTCAGTGGGACTGTAGCTCTGGAAAGACAGGCTTCCTTGACAGCACTTTTTCTGTTACCTTTTCATTTGTTTCCTCATCTCTGCCTGTTTCGGTTTAGGTTATTTTTTTTCCTGCGAGGTGTTAAATAGCACATTACCTGTTCTCTTACAGTTATTTAGTGAGCTAAGATTTCTGTTTTCCGAAGCTTCATAATTAGGGGGTTTTGGTGGGGTTTTTTTATTTGGGCGGGTTTTGTTTGGTTTCGGTGTTGATTTATCTTTTTTAGTCTGGCAACTGTAAATTTACACAAAGGTTTTGAATGCTTTTCAGTGCAAGCACTTTCATGGACTATGATAATCTTGTGGGCTAGCTATGAATTTGGCACTTTGGCAGACTCCCAGCTTACGTTTTAACCTCCCATCTCTACTTTAGTGGGAGTCATGCTCCTGTTTTAGCCTCTTCTAAATTTCTTTTGAAACTATGGTGCTCTTTGTGATAACAAAAATCTACTGGTATTAAATTCCATTATTGTGTGAGTAATTAAGCTGATGTCCTCAGTGCCTCCAATAGAGTTTTGAAGAGGCTTATAGGCTTCACTGCTTTATTTTGGCTTGATGAAGGGATCCCAGATGTTTTTCTTCTGTCAAGTAGGATTGTAGTTTGGTAAATGGTAAGAAAGTTAAATTGACTTGTGTTTTTACAGACGGGCTTAAGATTTCACTGTCAGCCTTTACAGGTAGTCAGAATGTAATATTTAGACTCTTCCTGGTTTTCTTTTTGTTGAGTTTCTTTGAGCTTTTTTTCTTTTTCCACTGTCACGTTGGATTTTTATTGCTAGTTTCTGTGTCTTATACAAATCTTTAAGTAAATAAAGGCAGTGGTGAGTATCCGGTCCTTCTGCATTATGTGATGGCTTGCTGTCAGTCTTTTATTACTGTTGAGTTTTCTCCTAGCTTAAGAGTTTCTTGGGTTACCGACTATATTTGCATTCAACTCCATGGCTAGCGTATGGCATTAAATGAAACTTAAACAATTTTAGGTACTAACAGTTCCAGTCTGTCCCCTGCCTGCACTGGGAAGTCCTACTTCTGAGATTAGAGTTAAGATAACATGCAGGAGTCCTCTGATGGTCACTTACCACTTCAAATTAAGGTGGAACCAGTTTTCTGAGCAGTCTCTTGAGTTTCATCAGTTCCTATCATAACTATTTGTATTACGACGTTCTTCCTAACAGTCTGTTGTGATGGTGTCTGCAAGTGGTTTCTAGATAACATCAAATGTAATTATTCTTTGATTTGTCTGAACATCTTGACTTTTTGAGATACATCATGCATTCTTTCTTAGCTTAGGAACATCTAAAATAACACTAAATTTGGAATGTTAAAAGGTCCAGCGACATGCTTATTTACTTCTCCAATCTGGAACAGCCTTATCCTATTTTATACTTGATCACATTCTACTTGATGATGTCTTAATGCAGGTCTTCTGATTGTAACATTTGCAATTCACTGGAAGAGTAGTTTTGGGAAGGCACGTGACTTTTGGAACAGGCAGCATCATTTTGTTTGTCTTCTTTGAGGGACACAGAGCTGTTGGTATCTGTTTGCCCTTGCATGATATTGGGCAATTCTCACAAATCACTTTCCAGGACTAGGAAATGGTGGTTATTTGAGGGGTTAAATGGTTAGATGTAAGGGATTATGATGCAGCCGACTGGATCTTGGGCTGTTTAGGAACTCATAAAACAGATGACCTTGGGGAATGATAAAATATGTGGCCTGCTTCAAGGGGCCTTATGTGGGTGACCAGTTGAGGAACTACAAGAGCAGCATAACTGATCTGGAAATAGCAATGTCTCGTGTAGGACATACTATTACATTATAATATAATATATATTATAAACATTATTACAGCCAGTATATACTTGAGCTACATAAACCATATCTGATAAAGCTAGTTTATGTGAGAGACAGTGGATTTCCTGTTACAGAGTTAAATCTGACTTTTCTTTGCCATGTCAGACCTCTTGTACATGCACAAACCACTTTATAACGTGCACTCAGCACAATCTATCTTTGCACGCACAGTAAGACATCCAGTGCTTCCAAGAGTGCCTGATTTACTGCACAGATGTACAATGATTATGCAGACTTTGAGTATAAAGTCCGCTGTGTCCCAGAAATATCTGATATTTATGCTGTCCTGTGTACATGCTTGAGAAATACATGTTGGATAAAGGTGGGCCAGTGTGTTTGAAAACTCTGAACAAGTATCAGAAGGGAAAAGAAAGAAGAATAAAATCCATTTACTGAAATTGGGATGATAGGGAGAAAAGAACTTTCCTGGGGAAATCCCAGCATACTGTAGCCTCAGACATGGCCACTAAAACTCTTAACATGATGCAGCCTTGGATGGGTTGTTTAATCATTTCATGTGTGCGAGTGCAGGGGGCTTGGAACTGGATGATCTTAAGGTCCTTTCCAACCCTAACTATGCTATGATTCTGTGATACAGTGCCAGTTGTTCTAAAGCCTGGGGTGTGATAGGGAAACATTTCTCTGAAAGAAATCCTCAGAGTCAGGTGAAGACCAATCATCCCTCACTCAGGTAGAATTTGGTGACATAAAGGATTTTTGCAAAAAACCCTGTATCTTTTCATAGGCTTTGGGGGTCAAATTTAGTTACAGAAACTGTCAGGGGGTCTATTTCTCTATCTTATTTAGAGCTTTCCTACACACACATTTCTGCCACATCCCTAAACTCCACGTATGGAAATTTCTCTTAATTATTCTAGGAAAAAAAATTCTGAGCAGAAAGTGTCCACAGAGTCACCTAAAGACAATTGTTCTGGTTTTGATTCTCACCTCTCTCTGTATTCATTTATTACTGTGGTTTCGATGGGCAGAAGTACCTAAAGCCTAGAGAAAAGTGTAAAGGTGGTCCAGGCAATAGAAGTAGGGTGTTTTGCCTTTGGTTTATGTTATTTTATTCTTTATACACTATTAAACGTTTTTAATGGGGGGAGTTTTCCCTGCAATTGAGGGTTCTTTTACGCATTGACTTTCTAAATCCTTTTGAAATTTAGTCTAAGGCAAGTGGCAGGTAAGTTAATTGGTACCTAGCATCCATTGTGTTGGAACATGCAATAGCCATCAATAGTATATTTAGAAAATGTGCAGAGGGCAAGGCAGGAAAGGTGGATATCCCTTTCTCAACCTATTTTTGACCTCACCCAATTTAATAACCAAAGAATTGTGTGGGTTTGACACAAAGACATTTGTATAACGAGTGATCAGAGACAGCTGCTGTGTTGTTCAACAATGAATGCAAAATATTCCTATGAGATTATTTTTGAGCAGGGTTAAGCTGCAGAAAATAATGCTTCCAAAGATGAGTGTTGTTTTTCATCCCTCTCATTGCGATCTGAACTTTGAATTGCTACTATACATTAAGAATCAAATTCAAAATATTCCAAGTTTGAAAGTACCTATTAATTCAACTCAGATGATAGAGTATGGATAAATTGGTGTTCCTTTTACTTTGTGGTACTGTAAAGGGGGAGAATGGCTTCATTAGACATAGTTGACCTGTTTCACATAGACAGAATGTTGGATATGTAGCAAACAAGAGACTTAGATATTTTCCAAACATTTCTGATTCTCTCTTGAATACAGCTCTGCTTTCATGCAGCTGAAGAGAAGACAAAGGCCTGGTCTTGCAAAATAATTGTCATTGCTTGCTTTCTTATTGCTTCTAACTATTGGTAGGTCTATTTAGTGACAGCTACCAAATTCTCACACGCATATGTAAAGGACAGTCTCTAAGTGGTGTTTGTGAAACCATCTATTCGTCATAATCTATAGTTTATGATGAAATTCAAGAGCATATGATGGAAATTTGAGAGTTGATTCAATTTGAAGCCTTTTTTATTTCAGGGACCTGAAACTGGACAATATTCTTCTGGATGCAGAAGGCCACTGTAAACTGGCTGACTTTGGGATGTGCAAAGAAGGGATTCTGAACGGAGTGACCACCACAACCTTCTGTGGCACACCTGACTATATAGCTCCAGAGGTATTTTTTTCTGCACTGCACTAAGAATACAGATATTATCATTCATCACACTGTTACATGTATAATTTTAGACACTTTTTATGCATAGATTAAAACAGTAGAAGATACAGATTAGATTGTGCTGCAGTTTTGCCTGGGTAATCTTGACGAAATTGGTTAGTCCACTGCTCAAAGCAGTATTCCATGTTGACAGGAGTGACAAAGCATGGCTTTTCTATTACTTGTTTCCTGAACTGAACAGTATTCCTCTCCATACACTCATTTCTGAGTCAACATCATTTTGAAGGCACATACTAGCCTTTAAGGTGCTAGATGCAACTGAGTCCTGAAAGCACTGGTCTGTAGTAGTTATAAAATTGTCTTTAATTTTTCATGAGACTTTCATGAAAGGCATGTTCATACAGAAGAGACCATATGTTCAATTTCATTTTGCCTAGGGTGTTTGTGGGAATATAACTTTTTTCCTTCCTTTAAAGTATCTGGGAGTGAAAGTTACTGTTTGTGGTACTTACCATATGGATGAACAGAAAGTGTAGACTTGCATAGAAAAGTAGAAACTTTTCCTATGGATGCTGCATATCAGTTGGCAACATCCAAAGTAATTTCAAGGCATTCATTGGATAAAAGAAATGACTGAGAATCATGTGGGGTTTACATATCCTAAATGTTAATATTATGGGATGCACTTCCAAGTTGCTAGAATGATTCAATATTGTACAGTTAGTCTGCTAGGCAGACACTGTCTACTCGGTTTAGTTAGCAACCTCTGCATCTTTCCCCTGAAGATTCAGTGTGCTGATTTAATGTAAAAGTGTCATTGGGCTGTCTTTCAGCAACCATAAATTTGAAGCAGGAAAAAATGCTAGTTTACTATTTGCCACAGACAATAAATTAGAAATAGGCATTGTTAGTGTTCATGGTTGCCAAGCTTTGGTAGCACAACTGGTAAGGCGTGAATCTTGAAACTGTAGTAAAAGAAATGCGTTTCTTACAGATTCTGAAAAGTATTCCAGCATTAAAAGAAAAGAAATATAAGTGTGATGGTTTTGGTTTTGTATTAATTCTTTTCTGATTCAGTATACTAATTGAGTAATTTTATAGATATCATTTTCTTTGAAAATTATAATGGAAACAAAGCAATAATAAGATTCTAGGAACTTTTACATGAAATCCCGGTCTCACTGAGGTTAGTACTTCCATTGTGTCATTTTGTCATCTTAATTGCAGAAGTTTATCTCCTGCTTTTATTTCTCTTGCATCGATGTTTCAATTTCCTTTTCTTTACCAACATCTGAGCTCCAAAGCGTGCTCGGAACACTTGAAAAGTACACTTTTGAAGAGCATTGTTTTCTGTAATTAGTGTGTATAAAATGTAATATCTAGTCAACTAAGAATCCAGTTGGAATGCAGACCATTCAAATGCTAAACTCATTTCTGGCTTTATGTTAAGAGTGAATTTAGCTTTATATTGGTCGTGATTCCCAAATACAGCACTAAGGTCATGCAGTTCACCATGAGGCTTCTGACTGTAACGCTAATGTTGCTTAAGGAGGTGGTGGAGTTGTTGCCACTCCAATTCATTTTAAGGCAGTCAGCTTCACCTTAAAGAGGCAGCCACTCTTGCTTTCCCCAGTCCCTTCTCATGCTGAAACATTGCATCCAAAATACCAAGCTGCTTTTCAGTGAAGAGGAGCCAAGAATTAAACTCGTTCCTTGTACAACACTACTTCTGTTAACACCAAGTAGTACAATAAAACTCCATCATACTAACCTACTACTCCATATTAAAGGTATTTGCTACAAGGTTGAACTTGTGCCACGAGAAGAGCTGTAGCCAGTTTTTCTGAAAGCAAGAGCAATTAAAGTGAGTCCTACAGCCATGTATTGTACAGCAGTTTAATGCTGTAAAAAGAACTTGAACAAAAAAGCTTTTGGCTTCCTTTAGCCCTACCTAAAGGACAAGAATAAATCTCTCAGATTTAGTTTCTCTGTGCAGCATTACAAGCTAGTTCAGTTTGTTTTCTTCAAGATAGAGACAAGGAAATGTTTCACATTTTCCACCAATCTGTTTTGTATATGTGATCTTTTTTCCCCTATAGCGTGACCTGCTTTAAACAGTTTGGAAGGATATACAGCTCTTTCGCTCATGAGCATACTCTTTTACTCAGGGGACTGATAGACTCAGTCAGTACTTCTGAGAACAACTACACATTGACACTTGGCTGTGTTTGTGCAAATTGCATGGGTAAGAAACCATGGCTGCCGTTACCAAAATCAGTGTGGGATTTAGTCCTGCTTAGGCACTGGGGGAAAGAAAGGGTGTATCATGTTGAAACAGCAAATGTGCAGCTGAGAGTGTTGTCTAACTTATCTGTTCAATCCAATCCCTTTCTCTATGCTAGATCCTCCAGGAGTTAGAATATGGCCCGTCAGTTGACTGGTGGGCTTTGGGTGTTCTCATGTATGAAATGATGGCTGGGCAACCCCCCTTTGAGGCTGACAATGAAGATGATCTCTTTGAATCCATCCTTCATGATGATGTCTTGTATCCAGTCTGGCTCAGTAAAGAAGCTGTCAGCATTTTAAAAGCCGTGAGTTATCTTCCATAACTTGCCTTCCTCCTCCTCTTCATGTTTTTTCTGGGTGGTGTTGTATTTTGGGGTTTGGGTTGGTTTTTTTTTTCCCCTTGATTAAAACTGAATTTGTTGAAAGTTGTTGAGAGCCGTCACCACTGGGAGTTCAAGCGCAGTTCAGAGTGCCACTGTTAGGATAATGGGGCCTGGGATAAATTACACTGCTTGTGGGAAAGGAACAGAATGTTTGTATTCCATGCAGTTGTACACTGTATAAATCTGTGTACTGCAGATTCATGTTTCAGGGAAAACCCAACCAACTAGAGCTGTGCTGTCACTTTGACACTTTATATGCCACATGTTCACGAGAGTAGGGGATGCACTACATAATTAAAGAAACAATGCTTTTTATTCAACCCACTTATAAAATTTCTTGTCCCCCTGACTTTCTTCCCCTATCATCAACACGGGCTGACAGCTCTTTATTTACAGCTGCATGTTGTATTTTATAGTTCACACAGCACTTGGAAAAGAAGTCTTACTCTAGTGTAATTGCTTCTGCTCTGGTTGGTGTTTTTCAATATGAGTAGTGACTTGACAGAAGTTAGTGTCACCAAATGCCACAATATCAGTCAAAATGTGCTGCTGGGCAACTCCAGTTTTTAGACTACATTTCTAAAGTCAGGTTTACTTCATTACACTGACATAAATTCTTTTTTTCTGTGCAAGTACCATCCTGAAATGAAAAGCAAAACAAAACAGAAGCAATATGCCAGTCCCCATAGATTGAAAACCTAAGGAGGATTTCTGGCTTTAAAAACAACCCTTGGTTTTTATTCCAGTTTTCCACCTTTTTTGAAGTGGAAAATTTCTACCTTTCCAGTTCTGTTTTTCTTTCAGTACCTGGAATAAGGGAGGCTTTAAAGTAAGAGGTAGCTAACAGTGTTAAGTCCTGCAGGTTTGTACATACAGGGTTACATTTTGAAATTATATATTACACTTTTTAACACCAGTGGACCAGTAACACATTCTGCAGAAATGCTCACCTTGATCTTTAAACAGAGATACCTTCATGCTCATTCTAGCTAAGAGATACTCTAGCAGATGATTCAAAGCAGAAGTCAAAGTTAACCTCTCTGAATTGTTTGCTGAAGTATCTCCTGCTGCATTTATTGTAGTGAGAACATGGAGGATATATTAATGTTGGCCTTTATAAAGGTTCTTCCTTCTCACCCCAGATAGTTCTCGGATGACTCTTTATTAGCTGACATGATACTTTTGTGCATCCATTTTTATTCCCAGGCCCTTCAATTATTTTCAGCTCAGCAATTAAAATTTATAGACTTGAGCTGCTCATATTCAGGGCTCAGCAGTCATTTTGGTGTATTATAGAGAAAGGGTTGTTGTCAATGTTCCTATGTGCATCTGAATTTCACTCAAGTCCAAGAGATTTTCTGTAGTCAATTGGTTTCACAGTCTTTGAGATCTGTTTGTTTGCCATCCACATGCTCCTTCAGTGCATCTATGTTATCTGACCTATTATTCTGAGTCAGGGTAACATTTGGAGGGAAAAGTTAACCAGTAACTCTTGGTTAAGTGTGTAGTGTAAAAGCCATTGAAGCTATTAGAATAAAGAATTTGTTTTACAAACAAAAGTTGAAAGCAGATTTGACACTCAGAGCCTTACTATGCTATCTCATTGGTGGTGCGAGTAGTGAGATGTCTGTTACAGCTGTACATCTCACTCATTAACCACACATAAATGCACACACACAGTTGGGATGCAGGTGTAGCCTTTGTATTTTTGTGGATGCAAGTGCAAGGGTGTTAAACCCTTTCATTTCTTTTAAAGCTGACTTTGCTATAAGTTTTCATGAGGCTGTTTTCCTGGGTCTACATTTTGATAGTAGGTATGGGGGTTTATATTTTGTTATACTTGTAGCTGTTTGGGTTTTTTACGTCTTTCTAGCTGAAGTTTAATAGTAAAGCCATTATGAACTTTAAAAAGAGAGTTGTATCCATTAAACAGATTTGCACTAGAGTAATAGATAATTCCTCATTGGGCAAGATGCCTTCATTGATATGAGTTGATATAATTTAATGGAGCTGTGCCTGTTTACACCATAAAAAGAAAACTTTTCCTTGTGTTTAGCAACCTGCTACTTACACAGCTATGGTGTGAAACATGTTTGAAATTTGTGTTCTTCATCTGATCCTTGTCCACATACCGTTAAATGAAGAACAGGAAAAACAGAGGAAAGAAAGAGGCGTCTATGTATTTTACTGCTGAATGGTAGCAAGGGATTAACTTTGGAACACATCGTTTCCTCACATTGTGCTTTGAGACATGGGTTTTATTCTTCAGAAACTGTGTATTTTTACACTCCTCCAAACAGCATGTAAGGAAAGTTTAATAAGAAGACATTCTCTTGTATTAAGTAACAATGTTTTTCTGATTTTCTGAAGAAATAGTTTTCCTGTTATTTCCAACAGAACACTAAGGAGGATAATTATACAGCTCAATATTACAAGGCAGCATGTTGCTTATCCCATGAAATCCCACAGATCTTACTAGTCCTGTTTCTCTGAATTGACAGGAATTGCTATTTAAAATTCTTTCCTGTCTGGTAAGGAAAACAATTCTTCATTGAAATTAGCTCTGTGTTTCTTTTCAAGCAGTGGAGAGAGGTTGTGGCCACAGTGTGTGTTCCCTGTGCACCCAGGTTACAGAGATTTCTGGCAACAGAAGCAGAACTCCATTTTTAAGCTGTTATTTATTCCAAGAAGCAAGATTTTGGGAATCTCATGATCCTTGATTCAGGCCCCAAGTTGCATGTCTATCTCAGCAACCTTGTGACAGTCCTCTTGTCATTTAAGTCAGTAGGAACTCTGATCTTAAAAGGCTTTTCATAAAAGGAGGTTCCTGCCTTAATATGGGAAAATAAAAAGGCAACACTTACAGCTAAGGCTGTCAGCTCCATTGGCAACCATCTCTTCAACACAGTTAACAGCTGTTTCTGCCCTGACAGTTGCATCATTGTTGATGCTGTTGATAAACATGGAATAAATGTCAGCTTGTGCTTCAGAAACAGAAGGTGAAGAAAATGAACATTTATTGCGGGGGATGAAATTTATAGGATTAAATGTCCACTTCAGACGTTTATTTCAGCAAATGATAATTTTGTTTAATTAAGTATTCATTCTTAAAGTTTGTTCTTCCTTATCATCCATTTCCAAGTTTCATGACATCTGTGAAGTGCAGTACTAAACTGTACTGTCTAGTCGTGTTTTCATCTCCTGGGCTTGTTAAAGACTACGTGTTCAGATGTTTTCCCTGCCTCCGGGAAGATAAAACATGGCAGATACTAGGATCAGATTATACTTCTTTGATACCTGGATTATATGGTACAAGAAGCATATCCTGTAGTTTCCGTGTTCTGTTTCTGCAAAACGTGGCTGCTGGTTCCTGGCTTGCTTGCTCCAGTCCTGGAGGTGAAATAAAGCAGAGGAATGTAGGAATGTGTTTTGTGGTTTTCCAAGAGACCTCACCAAAGAGCAGGAATCCTTTCAAAACCTTTGTTTCTCCTGCCTATAGAAAATATAGCCTGTAGTTTAGATATAACTTGTCCACTTGCAAAAGAACTTCCAGGGAATTTGAACGCAAGACCAAAGAGAAAGAGCAGCGCGTGTAAGTCAGAAAATACAGAGGGAATTGCCTTGGTGATCTATGTTATGTCTTTAAAATGACAGCAGCGGTATTCTACTGTGGATGGCTGGTCTAGCTACCTAAAACCATCTTTAAGGGCTTCGGTAGCTACTTATCCAATAGCTGGATTCTGTGTCCACATGCGTTAGGAAATAAGTAGAACAATTGCTAATAAATGAAGGAAGAAATAACAGCAAAACCAAGAAAAATATTATCAGCTGCCATCATTTGACATCAGTGTCTTACACTGGCTGTGCAGCTTTTTGCTGAAAGAAATAATTTTAAAGTGAAGAGTTTAGAAATTGCCACACCAGAGGAGACTTCCAGTGGCTGCCACTAATGGTGTACTAAAAATGAAAGGAAAGGTGGAAGTTATGTCATGGAGTTTATCAAGGAAAACGTTCTGCTGGCACTCATCACTCCATCTATTTCCTGAAACAGAAAGCTTATCATTCACATAGCTGCAGGTGCTGTTCTTATTTGTATTAGAATAAAATCCTAGAAATTAGTAAGGAGGTTATGGATTTTCATGTGTCTGAAGTGTATGATTATACAGCCTATGTACCCAAAGAAAATAAACAGCAGTAAGCATAATATGTAGCCCCTATCCCGCAACTTAGTAGTTAAGACAGAGCAAATAAGGCAAAATAAGAGCTATCCTCAGTCTATTTGGAAGTGTCTCTGGAGGGTTTAATATTTTCTGTCTTTCTTTTTGTATTTTTGGCCAAATCTGGAGCTAAAAATGCTGATGAAGAATCTGTTCCTAAAGAGGTCTCAGCAATCAGTTGAAAGAACTTCCTGAAGGAGACTTCCACTCCGGAATCTCTGAATCTACTGGTTTGGCTGGAAGCTCTGGAGGGGCGTCCTTGCTGCTCTTAGAGAAAAATATAACCTTCTGAAAGGGGACTGTCTCTAAAAATGAGGCTTTAGGAATTCTAATGAGTAATTGCACTGGAAATGGTTTCCAGCCATTGCCATTCATGTTTTAACTTTTTCCTCCTCTCCCTCCTCTGCTCTGTAGTTCATGACAAAGAACCCCAATAAGCGACTTGGCTGTGTGGCATCACAGAACGGGGAAGACGCGATTAAGCAGCATCCATTTTTCAAGGAAATTGACTGGGTTCTTCTAGAGCAAAGGAAAATCAAGCCGCCCTTCAAACCTCGGATTGTAAGTAGCAGTTTGCATGACATTCAGAGAAATCTTGGTTTGACAAGTCTAATTGTTGGCTTTCCTGTTGCATGAGTTTACCCAATGCAATATTTCGGGGTTGAAATAGTAACATAAAAACCACACTGGAAAGATTGCCACGTCATTGCTTCAGTGAAGGTAAGTGTCAGGAGTAGATTTAACGCACAGGAAGATCTTCGTGTTCACATAAACCGTGAGAGGGTTCAAGGCTCTGTTTTAATTATTTTCCTCTGTTCCTAAAGATACTTAGATTTCAGTCGGGTATGTACTGTCTCTGCTTTGTGTGTGAACCCTGCCAGTGGGCACTGGATTTTGTATTGAAAGACAGAGGAAAGAATTTCTGATTAATAATATTCTAACAAAGATACTTGAGAAGACTGCTTCTGGTGCAAAGAAACATACAGCATGAGTAGATAAACTGATGTACTCACGTGTTCCTAGGTAACAAACAAATATTCCTATTTTAACAATTGTGTAAATAGCAGCCCCACATGCAGGAACTACAAAAGCCAAGTGCAAATTCATGGCTTATTCTTGTCTTCTTCTGGATGAAAATACAGTTCACCAAATACCAGCTTTTCAGCTGAGAATGTGTGTAGTTAATTTTGTGCTTGAACCATAAAAGAGAATAATTATATGATAATTTTGTATCTTTTGACTTTGCACTTCCTAATTACAATGTTTGACTTGCCTGTAAATACAGGCAAGGTATTTGTTTGTTTCTTTTCTTTAGATAGTTTAGGAAGGTATTTAAAAATAACTAGATAAAACAACTCTGGGCTCAACACCGAATCCTAACTTACATTTAGAAGTGGAAAAGTCCCCTCTGTCATTGCAGAATTGTTCTCTGTTGCATTTAATGCATTTTCTCTTAGTCCATTGAGATGCATTTCCCCAAGTTCCATATGTAGGTGGTGAAAGTGGAGCTGCCTGTCCAGAACAGCACCCTTAGGTAGCTCCTCAAATCTACACTTGGAGAAGTCTCTCTATATATGGGTCTTTTTCTGTTTTCACAAGAATTTATCTCACAGTAAATTTTGTGGCTTTGCTTAGTATTCATCAGCATTTGTTGATACAGTTATCAAATCAGGACACACAGTTCTAAAATAATTTTTACTTTATGCCTGCACCTAGGAAGTCCCATATTCCTCACATCTAGTCTGTCTATTTGCTGCTTTCCTTTAATGATTCAGATGCACGGTCCCTTTGACAATAGGTATTTTTACAAGGTCTTTGTTATTTTCGTAAGTATTCCTGTTGCAGTGGTCCTTTTTTAAAGTCAGGAGGCATTTAGAGTATCAAATATTTTTATCCATTGCCAATATAAATAATTTCTACCTTCTCAATACAGCTTCTTTCTCTTTCTGGAATTATTTCAGTGCTGTTATATTTTAAAGCCATTCATATTTTATTAATTCTTGTTGTTTTGTTCCTTTTCTCCTTTCTTTAATGATATTTTAGTTGAATATGTCAGGTTTAGTAGTGATTTCAGATTATTTCAGAGTAGCCCTTTGTGTAATTTTCAAGACAGCTGCTTACTCTTTAAAAACTGTTAGGGTGATTTTATACATCTTTATTTACACCTTTTTCTCATTTTTTCTTCAGGCTGCTTCTGTAACATCAGATTTTCATACTACTTCTTTCCATATTGTATATGCCAACTTGCTTTATTCTACCAAATTTGATTCCTGTAGTCTAGCAGTTCTGTATGCTTGGTTTTTAATGAACTTGGGTTTTGTGGTGATGAATTCAGGTAATATGTAGTCCATGTTACAGGCATCCTTATTATTTTCATGTTCACTGTCTGCTGTCTCCAAGGTATCTTCCTCAGTGGCCTGGTCCTATCAACTTTTACTGATGACTTTTTTACACTTAGAAAGAGTGTACCTTACATATTTACACTGTGTTTATGATCCCTCAGCTGTTCTGTATCAGCTGTATAAATTGCAATGGTTTTGTTATTGTGTAGAAATTGAGGAAGATCATACTGAAATTTTGACTTGTCCTCTTAAAACTGAACAATTTATTGGTTGGAAAGCCAAGTGTGACATCTATCTAGGCTAGAGAGAAAGATGGTATGAACAAAATATAATTACTAATAATGCAATTTATGAAACAGTAAAGGAATCCAAGGCAGTAAATTTCAAATGCTGAAAAGGTGATTTTGGATGCTTGCCAAGCCAGAAGAGATTGAACTTACTGTGAAAAATACAGGAAAGAGGGAAGAAGGTGAACACTAATGAAATAAAGTCTATTTAAAATCTAAATAGTGCTTCTCTAATTTAAGTTGTGGGTATAGCATTGAGATTCATTGGTTCAGATAACCAAGCGTAACTTCCCCAGCTATGGAATAACTCTGGGGAAAACATAACTAATGCCTGTGTTGGGAATGTTTTCTGGTATTTAACATCTTTCAGTATTGATAAAGGGCTGTTGGCTATTTAAAAGTGACTTTTAAGATTAAGAGAGGATTAAACCAATATATTTTTAATCTTATGTTCAAGGGAGCCTAGATCTGTGAAATTAGCTATGAGAAAGAGGCCAGATTCCTAGTCAGAAAATAGACATTCTTGCATGTGATATGTGAGTGTACATATGTGTAGGGAAAGAAGCACATAACGCATATATCGTCATTTGTGCATTCAAATTGAGTTTGCATGCACATACAGAATTTTGCCCATGCAAGAATGCATATATTTGCACAGGTATTCATCTATTTTCTGACCAATCAATAAGATGACTAAGGGGAGAAATTTTATCATTACTCTATCATATACACTTTCAAAAAAACCCAAACGAGCAAACCCAACAATATAGGGTCTGTTCAAATGAGCTCTGGGCAATATAAAATGCTGACAAGCAAAGTCATTAGGGAAAATGGCCAGACACTGAGGTCCCATCAGACAATGGAATAATCTGCCAAGGGAGGTCACAGAGATGCTAGCATGGAAACAAACCTTGCTTCAATTCTGCCTCACTATTCTGCTGATCCCAAAACATGAGTTCCTTGGTTAGCACACCTGTGTTCTTTTCTGTTACCCTTTACCCTTTCTCTGCCATAATAGATTTTCTAAGGAGCTGTATTACATGGTACTGTAAGGCTTGTGCTTCTCCATGGTTCAGGTATGCCTCTTCACCTCTGCCAGCCTTAAGTCTGAAAGTGGACATAGAAGAAATAATTCATGTCTGTTTATTAGCCAGACTTTAAATCTCATTCATGCTGTGGGTAGATGCAAATATATACCTTAATACATCAGAAATATACCATTTATGTCCTTCTAGTTTGTACATGATTTGACTATTCTAATGATGTTTTGGAAGCTGAAATCTATTCCCTGTTTTCAGCCTTGGAATGAAAATTATTAAAGTTCTAAAGGTCCTTGAAAAACTGACTGTGTTTCCTGAAGGCTTGCAGGAGTGCCCTGGGCAAAGCACTCATGCAAATGACAGAGGTTGCTAAACAGCGACAGGAGTGCCACACCAGCTGTGTGCTAGGCAGAGATCGATCCACCAATCTTGGTGGCCCTGAAACCTGTTGTGAAGGACCTTTGGCTGCTCCTCCAGCTTAATTACTTGGGACAGAGGATACAAAGGGGTGAAAATGCACTGAAGCCCAGTCCTAATAATATGATAGTATGATGCGTATTATCTACCAATACTTCCTTTCATATATCCAAAATTATGAGGCTTTTCAGTGGCAAAATTAATCTTTTTATACATGTATTATGGTTTATTACATGGGTATATAATGCAGAGCTATTATAAACGTTAAGCTGCTGAAGAAGAAATAATAGCTCTGGGGCATGTACATTAGAAATCAAGCGAAATTCTGAACAGCTCTGAAGAGACAGTTTGTTACCTCTAAGCTCCAGTGACCTTGATAGTGTTTCTTGAAGATCATTTCTGCTGCTCATAAAACCTAATTCTTAGAACTTCAGAGAGTGTCTTGAAAGCCTCTGAATAATATTCTTCCCTGCAGCTTTTAATGCAGATGTGAATGTCATTGCATACGGAAGAAATAAGTACAGTTTTAGTGCAGACACATATCTTTTCTCCAGAGTGACTGTTGTGAGACAGAAATCCCTTTGAAGCATTTTATTCCTATGTTGAGATATTTTGTCTCATGTATTCTTCCTAAAATTTTATTCCATTTGGAGAATGAGATTTCCCTCATCAGTAGCCATAAACCCAGGCTGTAGTTTACAACACCATTTATTGCTCAAGAGCCATAAAGGCCTTGATTCAGTGATTCTTTGCTCTTTATCTTTCTTTGTTTCTGTGATTTTCTTCCTGGCTTGGTTGAATTGATTATTTCCATTTTCAAAGTGCATTTGCCATATTATTAATGAAACAAGGGTGCAGTAGATTAATTTCATGCTGAAGTAATTGATCTGGTGCTAAGTGTTGGTAGGTCCTGCTTAGTGACATGATGGGATGTTTCTGTCTAATACCAAATAATAAAATATGCATTAAAAACAGTGAACGAAACTAATTGCCACTTCACCTTTCATGTGTATTGATGAAATTTATATTGTCCCAATTTGTTATTTACTGGAAAAGCTTATATTTGAGATGGGGAAGAAAAGGTCAGTGGTAGCCTCATATTAGCAAATATTTCATAGAATCATGGAATAGTTTGCATTGGAAGAGACCCTTAAAGGTCACCTAGCCTAAACCCCTGCAGTGAGCAGGAACGCATTCAACTAGACCAGGGTGCTCAGAACCCCATTCAGTCTGACCTTGAATGTTTCTAGGGATGAGGCCTCTACTACCTCTCTGGACAACTTGTTCCAGCATTTCACCACCCCCATTGTCAAAATTTCTTACTTGTATCTAGTCTGAATCTCCCCTCTTTTAGGTTAAAACCATTACCGCTTGTCCTGTCATACTAAATCCTTTGTCCCCATCTTTCTTATAAACCCCCTTTGAATATTGACAGGCTGCAATAAGGTCTCCCTCAGAGCCCTCCCTTCTGCAGGCTAAACAACCCCAACTCTCAGCCTTTCCTCATAGGAGACATATTTCATCCCTCTGAAGGATTTCTTCTTGGGTTTTGTAGACCAGCACAATAAAATCAGCATATTTCTTAAGCTGTTGGTTACAGTGGGTCAGTGTGCTGCGAGGAGCTATGAGACAGAAAAAGCTGTTAGGCACAGCAAAGATGGTCTTAACACAGGAACACTCTTGACCTTTTAGGCTGAAGTTTCATTGTCAGCCCTTGAAACATGTGCATGCAAACAGACAGACTCGTCGTTTTCATCCACCCTGTTGTGAATGTCAGGGCTGGGAAAATCTGAGACTTTTGACTGAGACATCCTCAACATGAAAAAGTTGAAGAACTCTGAGCCAGAGGGTAATACAAAGCCTGGTAAAACAGATGTTTGCCATATGTATTTCTTTTTTAGCAATTAAGCCAAAATTTCATCACTAATGGCTTTATCAGTGCCTGTGGCAATCTGTTCATAGTGTGGCTTTATGGAGATGAAGTTGACAAAATAATCGCATTACGATGATTTACTGTGAATGTGCAGCTTTCACAGAACAATACATTAGTTTTCACTGTGCATTCATAATTTCTTGGGTTTCTATTTTGAAAGCTGTCTTTCTTTAAGAGCCTTAGAAACAGAATGAACAAGATAGTCTATTGCAGAATTGTATCCTGCAGTATGGAGCAGCAGCAGCTGCTGCCAGCCCATTTAGTTAATCTAATGCGACTCCCTTCATTTTGCGGCCTCTTCCATCCCTAGTCCTATATCACTGAGAACGGTTTTAGAATATTTGTGTGTTCCTTCTTCAGTTCTGACTTCTCAGGGGCAGAGAGTTGCTCTAGCAGCTAAAACCAGTGAGAATTGCAAGATCTGTAAGTTTTCACTAGATTTTCTAGAAGCTCATGATGTTGTCCAGGGTTCATCACGTAACCTTTTCATGCCTCAGCTTCCACCCTGTGGTAGGAAGGGAAGAAAGGGGACTGAGAAGTGTTAAAAACTCAGTTCTCAAGATCAGCCTGGCTTTTAAAGTGATTGAACACGTAGCACTTCCCTTGGGAGAGTGTTCTATGCTCTACCAGACCTCAGTGTTAGCAGAGTTCATCTTGATCCTCACTCTCAAACTTCCTACAGTAATTCGCACCTCTCTGTCAGCTCCAGTATCTCTACGATAATCATAAACCATTACTGAAGTCCCTCCCCCCTTAGTTATCTTTATCTGTGCCACATTGTCTGTATGCAGTTTCCTTGTGAACCTAAACGTCCTTGTTAAGTCTTGACTTAAGGATGCCAGCAATGTGTCCTCTTTCAGTTTTGCACTGCAGCAAAGGTTTGAAGTGAAATCATTAATAAATGCCAAATTCTAGTCCTAGCCAACGACTGTGGGTTCTAACCAGAGTCAGCGAGCGCTGGGAATTTTCTTTCCCCCCTTCCCTGAATGAGTGAAAAACTGGCAAAATTTTGGCAACCCTTTGTTGATGACCTAATGCCAAGCCGGATGCCCGCAGTGTTTGGAAGCTGGGTAATAAATAGTAAATACAGATCAGCACCTCCAGAGCATGCAGCTGCCCTGTTTGCAGGTGCCTCACTGAACGGCTCCCTAAAATGTCTTCAATTAGAGAGGTGTGTGCTTCAATTGCTGCAGCAACCGTCTGCTTACTGTGAAATATGGCTGGAATCCTTAAAGAGGGACCGCGTTTCTGGAGAAAACTTTCAAGTATATTAGCCTGAAACATAAGTTCTGTAATCTCAGATTTGTTTTCATACCTGACTGCTAACAGTCCTTCTTAGTAAGGGATTTTGAACCTTGTGTTGGGAAGTCATGATACTGTTTTGGTGGGGGTTTTTTTGGCACGCCTCTATTTTTTGGTGACGGTGGATTGTATCATCATACATGCAGAATTATGACTTAGCCTTTACGCTGTGGGGATGAAGCCCTGTAAAATGCAGTATCATTCAGTAGCACCAAAAGGAATGTAGGAAAAGTACAGGCCAAGTAAATTTCTTTTTGTATAAATGTTCTCTCTTTTCAAGTTTGCTTCAGTGTGAATGTCCCTCTTTAAGGTAAGGCCTTCAATATGGGGAAAAAGTCAAGGTAGGTCCATTTTTAGGCCTAATAACCTTGAGGTGTCCCTTCAGTTTCATAATATATTTCCATTCAGTCATCAGTGCATGGCAATGAGCATTTAGCCGATGAGCACGCAAGGGGCTATACTGCATGCTTTTGCATGAAGTGTTACTGCTTAGACAAAACACTGGGGAGTGATGTTGAGACCTCAGGCCCTCATGTACCATTGTTGAACATTGCACATTATGTATTCCCCACTTGCTGCAGGCATTTCAGGCATAGGAAAAGAGTGGGCTTTCTTCTGAGAGTGACGCCATGGTGATTATAGTGGTGTACAATTAAAAGGTTTAGAAGCAGGGAAGAATCTGTGTTTTTCACAACGGTTGAAATATAATTAGTTAAAAATGAATGTGGACTTTCAGGACAGCCTTTTAATTAGAAACAGCCATAATGTTGAAGTCCAGCTCCTTTTTTACACACTGCCCCTGCCACAGGGTATAGTGAATTAGAATATTTAATGTCAGCTGGCTTCTAAATGATTTCTGCTACACTGGTAGCAGAAACCAACACTGGTTCAAGTGTTAGCCAGGTCAGCACTGATAGAGCAGCACTGGATATTGGCAGGCGGTAAAGACATCTCAGTTGAGCTTGCAGTAGTCTGTTGTGAACAAGGGTACGGTAACTCCCTGCAATGTAGCTCATAACAATTGGACTAGCATGTGGCTGGGCAGGGCAGAGTAGTCCATAACGCTTCTGCCTCTTCCCTCAACTAAGTTCCCTTGGTTTACAGAGCTTCAGCTAGCTTGGCACTTTGTATAACCACTAAATGTGCTCAGGCTGTAAGTATATAGCTTTCAAGGACCTTATGTACAGCTTGTATCACAACTAAGAGAAATAAAGAGTAAGTGAACTGGTATTTTTAAGGGATTTCAATGTTGATTGTTTGGAGGAACTAGGTTCTGTTTTCCCCAAAGTTGCTCATTCGATTAGTCTTCTTTCTTGGTTTTATTCTCTTCAGTGTCCATGCCTGCAACAGCTGTTTTTAGCTGTGATTACCACAACACTAGAACTACAGAAGTTTGAAAGCTACTTCCCAGCACTCCAGGTTCCCAAATATTTAGAAGTTAAACAACTTTTATTATGCTTCTTTTTATTCTGTACTGGGATCCAGCAGTATTTGTTTGGTTTTGTTAAGTCCTGGTCTTGTATAAAACATTTTCATACTGAATAATTAGATTCATTTAAGCATCTGTTAAATGTACATTGTTAAGTGGTGCCCACTGGGGTGGAGTGGTAAGCAGCCAGAATGCTCCTGCTTTCCTTTTGGGCTTCCTCAGAATAAGACAAATTCTGTTTCACTTTTGGCTGCTTTAATCCCCAGTGCTGTTTTCAAAAAGTAAAGCACAAAGTGAAGTCATTTTCTCATGGTTACTTAGAGTGCATTCTGAAGTGTTCGAGCAGAAGTATTTTGATATTAATGTGGGTAATAAATAATATTCCTGGGTTGGGCTTGTTTCTGATGTCATTAAAAGCCAGTGGCAAAACACCAGGTGCCTTAAGAAGCAGTAGCATCTGGCTCTTTATCAGACGGTGGAGAGGAGTTTATCAGAAAAAAGGCGATGTCTTGTCAAAGGCTGATAGTCCGTTGACTAGTCCCGTTCACAGCTGGAGCCCAGTGAACATCATAGAGTATAAGAAGAGCTTTAGCTTTGGGTTTATGTCTCATGTAGAACCTTTTATATTAGCATAAAGTTTAAACCAGTGTCTTACCGTCCAAATAGGCAGCAAAAATCTGTCAACCTATGATTCAGAGCTCAGCATACTAGCGCAGGACTTAGTTCCTTTGACATATGTGCCGACATGCAGGTGGTGGACTAAAGCAGCTGATGTGTAGGCACTTGTTTTCAATAGCAGGACAGGGAAGGCATCTTTAAATGATAAGGAATCCTAGCACTTCATTAACTGCTGCTTTCCTGTTGTTATGCTGCTGCTGTGCTGTTACAAGGGATTTTGTTACTGTGGAGGCACAGACTTTGTACTCTCAGCACCGGTCCTCTCAACAGCGTGCTTCAGGAGTCATATGCTTAAATTATGTGGGATGAGAGAAACACGCTGTCTAGATATTTATGAAGAGCCTTAAGTGCAGATCTAATTCCTTGATTTGCATACCATACTCATGTTTGCAAAGGACCTACAGAACGATTCCCTTTGCTTAATTACGGATTATGGAAAAGAAGGAGTTGAAGATGATGTCTGCCCATGACTCTCTGAGGGATTGTGTTAATATTTGACAAGACCAAAAAGAAAGAAAAACTGAATTTGTGCCCTCAGGTCCACAATAAGCTCAAGTTCCCAGCAAGATGAGATTTCCACTGTGCAAAAGGCCATTAAAGTGACACATGGCCAAGAGATCATAGATGATAGACAGAGAGATCACACTCCATGTATAAGGGAGCAAAAATAGGAAGAAAGTCAGATGCATAGTGAGGGGAAAATTGCTGAGGCTCAAAGCAGAGCAGTTGTACATTCAAGAATAGAACCCGTGTCACTGCAAACTCTCCTATGTCTTGCTGTGCTCTTTCATTAAAACTGTGTTCCAAAAAAGCCTAAGGAAGGGTGGAAAGGAGATATATTAAGATGCAGAAGCAGTAGGCATTCATGTGTAATTGCGCAATGCCTTGTTTTTCCAGTCTGTAATTCGTATAAGCATGTTCATTAGTTAAAAAGAAAAAAGAAAAATAACAAGAAACCAAACAAAAGCCCCAAACAAAACAAAACACAGCTTCAGCAACTTCCTAAAATGTCACATATATCTTTATTTTAGTCTGTCTTTGCAGAGGCTTAAAAAGTAATCATTAGAGTGTAAAATATTCTAACAATTCAGTAGCCTTAAAATAAACCCATCACTGCGTAGCTTTCTCCGTTTGTAAGAGGTGAGATCTGCTGCACCGTTTGTATGAAAGCCTGTCGTATGTGTCATCCACATCAAACTAAAAGCTTTATTCCTAATGAGCTGGAGGTCGTCATCAAAGAGCATGAGTTCCCTGAAATGTTTTGAAGAAGGCAGTCTTGCCAGAAGCTCTGTAGTATTCCCACTTGACAGCCTGTAGTATGAACCATCCCGTGTGCAGCTGAGTCTTGGAATTATGCTCCCACTATACATGCTCGCTATTACCTTTCATGCTGATTTTTCTTCGCACCCAGTGTCACAGTACATGTTTATGCCTTCTTGATAGAGGAAGGGCTCAGAATCACAAGATACTGCTATATATATATCTCTATATAATTTCATAACTTGTTCAGGAGCTGGGATAGGTGACTGTATGCAGAATAAAACATTGAAAAGTTAGTATTTATTCAGGATACATGTCAGAGATATGAGTCTTGAACTATTTTATTACATCATTCACTAGGATCAGTCTCCTTAATTTATTCCTTCTCTTTGTGATCACTTAAAGAATGGAAAGCAAAGTACATCTAATGATCTTTATCTTAATCTGGTCAAATACCTTAGTGCACTGCTAGGCTATCTGTATTCGGGTATTTTCAGTAATTTATGGAGTGTTTCCTGGAACCCACTGGAATTCTAGGGACATGGGCCCTAGACTTACCAACTGTCCTGCATCACCTCTTTGTTTTCCTTTCAAGTCAGCTCCATTTTCTGGGTATAGCCAGTCCTTTGTGCCAAAGTGCTACACGTCTTCACGTGTGTTTGAGGACTCACTAGCCGGTGGTTTAGAAAGCTGCAGATGCACCGGCCCTGACTACTGTAATTGCTGTAACAACCATGGGTAAAATGCAGAACACTAGTGAAAATAGACTAATCTCCGATGTGTGCCAGAATGTAAGAGGGGACACTGGTGATCATGCATGACCTTAGAGCAGTTGAGGATGTCAGTGGAGGCTTGCCAATATAATGCGAATTAGAGAGGCACACATAGAAAATCTGTGCTCTATGTGGATCATAGAATTGCAATAGGAGTTGCTTTGTGCAGATGAAGGATATTTTCATAGGATTATTCTATTACTTTCTCTTCTCATATTTCCTCCTTGCCCCAAGAAGAAACATAAAATTGTTTCCCATGGAGTTAAACCTTCAAAGAAACCTACCATAAGGGGAAAATGCAGTGTAGAAGTTCAGATGTTAGCACTTTCTGCAACTTTATTTTTTGTATTTTTTTGATATTTGCAATTTTTTTCAGTCTAAAATATCCATGTATTCTACCATTCAGCTTACTTGAAGTGATTATCTCATTATTAAGTCATAGTGGAAACAAGTCCTGGTGATATGGACAAGATGGATCTCAAGGGTAAAGGACTAACTACAGGTGGGAAGCTGTTGTTCTGACCTCCCCTGCAGCTCCTGTGAAATCTATCACCATCAGTGTTTTACACAGAGATAACTGTTGTGGTTTAGCAATCGGGCTGTGAACAAAGTAGTTTTGATATATATAGCTTTCTTTAGTGCTGTGTAAATGTAGTTCATGTTAAAGCCATACTCAAGTAAGGCCATAGGGGATAACAGTTTTGCAGCAACTTCTTATTGGTGAGGTTCACTGTCCAGACTGGGGACACAGGGAGGTAGTCAGTGAACCTGCACAGCTTTCATTTTGTTTGTCTTGCTGTTTGTTTTGTTGTGGCAGTTTTGGGGTGCAGGATAGGAGAAAGGATATGGAAAAGTGAAACAATGAGGCTGCCATTTTGGCCATGTAGTCATTAAATGTTTGTACCCCTAGGTGTTTAGGTTATTCCTACTTGACCCATTTCCCCTAGGAAAGATGCATACTGTTTCAGTATAAAGATAGTTTCAGCTTACTGGATCACAAATAATCCCTTTTAAAATTCATAGTTCTGTGAACTAGCTTGGTGTTTATTAAATATCTGTGTATTTCCATAACAGATTAAATTGGAGGCTGCTTAGTTTGGCGTGCTTGTCATGCCAACTGCTTCACTGCCCAGTAAAATCTTTATTGAGTGGGACTTTTTTCCGCTCTTTGTCTTAATTTGGTGCCCTTTACATCTAAGGGAAGGATCATCTAGGAGCGTAGAACCTCACCTCCTGCTGGGAGGTAATGAATGTAGGTATACCCGTAAAAACTGCTTGGATTCAAAACCCTTTTTATCATCATAACCTTCAGCTGAATATACTGCAGCTCATGGCTGATCTGTTGTTAACTCGTCCATGTGCGAATAGAGCAATTAACATGCTGAAAAAAAAAGTAATAAGTTATTCTTGTAATATATATTCCACATCTTCTGAAATAAGACATTCTAGGAAATGCTTCTCATTCTGATACAGATTCTCAAGGTGTGCAAAGACTGTGAAGAGGCATCACAAGGATAATCGGAAAGACAGGCCTGGAGTGATGTTTTTCTCACAGTTTTCTTCGTATATAGAATAAGTTATGTGCAAAAATGACTGCTCACTACAGTTGGTCTCAGCTTTTTAGAAACAACTACGTGTTTGTGAAGAGAGATCCAGTCACTGGTGCAGAGTGATCTCCGCCTTTGCTGCTTTTTTTTTATCATAATAAAGAGAGGTGAATGAGAGCACAGTGATAATGTAAGGTTTGCCACATGACCTTGTGCTTCAAAAAAGTTTGCCTGATGTCATGAATTTCCATTTGTCTTGAACAAATTAATCTGAAAATCTTATCAGTGATGAGGTAAATATAAAATATTTGAAGTCTGATAATCCTGCTCTAGGAATTTGTTCTTGATGATACTGAGTGAAACTTGGGAATCATTCATTTCCTACTGAAGCAAAATTCTGGATAAAATTAAATGATACTGTGTAATACATACAAGAAGGTACATCTTCTGCTGCACATCCTATTCCTCCTGCACTGCGGTCCAGTGCCTTTGTAGCTGCACAGATTTAATCTACCTGTCATGTATTTGATGTGCTGCTGATATAGCCGGGTTCTACACTAGTGAAGCTCCCCAAATGAACTATAAACTCCAGGATTTCACTACCGGCTTGAAAATACATGAAGAGGCATCGAGCACTGCTATTGTCAGAAAATTGCAGTGGAATAAAGTTAAAGATGTTTCATTTAGTGGCATAGAAAAGATGATCTGCATCTGCATTTCTGTGAAAAAACACAGTAACTCAAACTGAGAATCATGGATGAGTTTTGCACATATTTTGGATCAAAAGATCCACTTACTGAAAAATATCATAGGAGAGTATTTTTTTCTTCCAGCATATTGCTTAATTATTATAATGCTAATTTCTGGCCTTGTTTACTTGTATTGGCTGTCTGTTCTGGATGAACTCCTCATTCTACTAAACTAAACAGAAATCTATTCATTGCTTTAAAACAGATTTCTATAGTTGTATTTAAACAGCATTTGGGGAATTTGTAGCAAAATCAGACTGAAATACAAAGCCCAGGCTTTCATGGCAGTGTTGTTTTCTAGTCCCCACTTCCATCTTTCTTTCCTCTTCTCTGAGTAGTCTTTGACCACTGCACCATTCCAACCCAGTTTAGTGCAGCCATTGAGTTTGCAAAGGACCTTAAAGATTTTTTGTGGTTTTCTTCAAATTAAATGAAAATAAATAATGGAGTAGATAGAGATACCTCTTGATGCCTCTGAGATGGGGAATTAATTTAATCCTTATTAGACAGAAGAGAGTCCACTGAGCCTCTTGGCCTCATGACACAGGGGATGAGGTGCCCAAGCTTTGCAGGTTTGGAACACCCTGTGTCAGGTACCTTCTTGCAAGAATTTCCGTGGCTTTTCAATACCAAAGGCCCCTGTTGCTCACATCTGGTTCATGTCATTTATGCAAGGAATGGCAAGTTTTAGCTTTCTTAATGTATTTTCAGTGGTAAGAACATCAACTCAGATGTCTTTTTTCACTGTTGCAATTCATTCAATTGAACAGTAATTTAGTAGTCATGAACAGACAAGGCTGGTAATCCTTGACACTAGCAAGATTATGAAGCATGTTTTGGAGAGGGGTGTTTTGAAGCTTGAGTCTGTGACTGCTGGTAGAAAATCAATTTTTTCTCAAAGTGGGAGTGAAAATAAAACCAGTTCAGAAAAAGAGTTTATGTATGTGCTTACTAATAGCGTATGAAGTTCCTTTCAGTCTTTTAGTAGTTGTGTGAAGAGATGAGAAAGGCTGAGAAAGTTGGGGCTGTTCAGCCTGGAGAAGAGAAGAGAAGGCTGCGTGGAGACCTCAGAGCAGCCTTCCAGTATCTGAAGGGGGCCTATAGGGATGCTGAGGAGGGACTCTTCGTTAGGGACTGCAGTGACAGGATAGGGGTAATGGGTTAAAACTTAAACAGGGGAAGTTTAGATTGGATAAAGGAGGAAATTCTTTCCTGTTAGAGTGGTGAGGCACTGGAATGGGTTGCCCAGGGAGGTTGTGAATGCTCCATCCCTGGCAGTGTTCAAGACCAGGTTGGACGAGGCCTTGGGTGAGATGGTTTAGTGTGAGGTGTCCCTGCCCATGGCAGGGGGGTTGGAACTAGATGATCTCTTAAGGTCCTTTCCAACCCTAACTATTCTATGATTCTATGTGACAAAAATAAACAACAACATTTTGACTCATAAATCCATCCCTTTATCCAAAGTTGTGCAGCCCAGCTAGGAAAGCTGATTAAATGGTGTTTTATAAAGAGGTAGTCTTTTAAAATTTTCAGTATCTTTAGGTCTTTGAAGAGAAGTGGTTATCTTTGAATAGAATGAAACATGATCTTGACTTAAGAATTATCATCCTTGATGGGTTGTGTTAATATTTATTCATCCAAGTGGTTCTATTCCTGTAAAGTGTTGCATCCAATCAGATCATGTCACCTACATGAAGCAAGTCCACCGTGTTCTCAGGATAAGCAGGTCACAATAGGTCAGTGCTCAGACCTGTGAAGCAATCACACTGCATCAGCTAGCCAGCACGTTTCCTGCACAAGAGGTAGAGAGTCAGTATTCCTTCCCTCTGTCAGAGATAGCCTGCTGGTGGAGAAGCCGTCTTCCAGATGAGATTCAGAATTGGAGTCGTGTCGGTTTTAGTCCTTACAAGTGCTGTGGCACTGCTGGTGCTCTTTGTCAGAGACAGGCTGCCCACAGGCTGCCTGCAGTAGAGCAGTTTCAGTGCAGTGTGGAATTTGGCACCTATTGTTGAAAGCTCTTGGGAAGCTGCTGTGCCCCTGCTCTCGAGCAGCACTGATGCATGCTGAACACAAGATGTTTGGGTAATCTAGAGGGGAAAAAAAGAGTAGCATCTGAAACCTAATTGAATTTCAGTGTGTTTCAGTTTACAGCTGTGGGTTTGACAGTTCTTTTTTTCCTGATAACCCTAATTTCTTCAGTCATCCGAAATTGAAAAGTCTTCCTTGGAAAAAAGTTTGAAAAGTTAAAAATAGAGTGTTCCAAAGCCTCAGGAGCTGCAGACTAAACAAACAGAATTCCACCCATTTAATTACTGCATTTTAATGGTGCGTTTGCCAGGCAATCTGAATATTTTTCCTTTTTTCTTCATGATTTTTTTTTGATGTTACAAGATTGGATAATAGCTGCACTCTGTTTCCTTCATATATTCTCCTTGCAGAACTTCCTTCTTTTCTCAGCTTCTCTGCTAGGAGAAAGCCACAGCCCTTCATACCTTCATCCTGAGCCCTCATGCTGCAACTATATATTGATTCATGCTGTTGGCCTATAGAGTATTCACAGTGCAAGTGCCTTAAAATAGCAATAGGAGCAGAAATGTGGCCAGACCTGTTTCGTCTTAGCAGTTGGGGCCTTGCAAAATAGTCATAGCTTCAGGAAGAAAGTGCCTAAATTGCTAAGGATGATTTCTCAAATAAAGCTTTGTGTTGAAAAGAAGTGCTTGTTATGAACTCTGCCTTTTGTCTTGTGTGGCTTAATCTGCTTACTTTTGTTCCCTGTGATTTATTTAATCTCACTTCATCAAAGCGTATCCTTGCAATCTTAGATTGCTCCATACTTGTCCTGTTAATAAATTGGGTGATTTACATGTATGCTGCCAAAAAGACATGGAATTGTTTAAAAATTTGAGAAAATAGAAACTTCTATGTCTTTCTTTGGTCTTGAAGGCATATTTTAAGACATGATAGGCTTCTTAATCTAAGCAGATACTTTTGGTTGTTGGTTCAGAAGTGTTTGAGATTCCAGGTTCTACTGGAAGTACAAGTACTTTTAATCAATAGGATCTAGGTACAGCGATGTTGGGACAGTTTGTCAGATGTACTCACCTGCCCTTTTTCACCTAAAACCTTCACAAATCTCAGTGGTGGTTTTATGGAAAAAGGAGGTATTGGGAATTAATTGCCCCTGCTAGTCTTAAAGGAATTTATCATCTTACTCTTTTAGCTTCAGCAAGGAAATGACACTTTTCACAAATGAAAAAGCATAAAAACCTGAAAATAATACATACTGTATTTCTCAGCTAATCCAGAGCTTATTTGCCGTGGATAGCTTATGGTTAAAGTGTGAGTGTAGTCACTTTTCTCTTGCACATAATTGTAGTTCTGAATTTGAATTCTGCTTTCTACAAATATTCACTTACCTCTTTCTGCTTTAGTGGCTATTCCTGCAGCAAATTCATTGTATGAGTGTATGAAAATACTACAGTAGGACATGGAGAACCAGAGGAATGTAGACATAGTTGCAATGTAATGTATTTAAAAATTCATATGGGATATCATTCTGGTTTTGCAATATTTGCCCAAATGACTGGGAAAAAAACATAAAAGCCAAAGCTATAATGCTCATACCTTATGCAGTTCAGAGTGTATGGGTCACGTACACTTCATGTCCAGTCTTTATGTACAAAGTAATTAAAATGTAACAATATAAACATATGTATAGAGCTGATGAATAAAATACACGCATATATATATATATATATACACACAAAAAATAGTAATATTTACCTACACTGAAAGGCATATATCCTATTTGGAATACATTCATGTAATTTATAATGTATCAATCTATAGTTTTATCATTTTACTTTGCAAGTCAAATAGCTATTCTGTTCTATTTCTGGTATCATGTTAATCTCACACATGTGCAGGATGGACACAGCTAGTTTTCAGTGTGCTTCCATTAAGTGTCACTCGGCTAACTATTAGATTTCTTGAAACAAAGAGAAAACAGACAGTGTAAAGGAAAACACTTCCTCCAGTTCCCTGAAGCTGTACATGTCTGAAACATGCTCCTGACATGGAAAACAGGAACAATGCCAGAATCAAGGGAGTGACCATGGTGAGTGTTTTCCCCTGTAGCCTTGAGTTTTTCTACATGCAAGTAGTCACAGATAGTCTGTTGTGGGTACCCTGAGGATGAATCGGCCCCTCCAAGGCTGCCTGTAATTAATACATCTTATCCCAACTAGAACATGTACAGTTCCACTTTGCTGCCCCAACTTTGCTGAAAGAGCGAGGTGCCTTAGACATGAATGGGGAAATCCCGATGCCATTGAAATAAAGAAGAGTTCTGAGGTGGATTTCTCTGGAGCCAGACTTCCACACTTTACCATGGTGCTGCAAATGACATCCATCTACATTAGGAAATCTGAGTTGTCACTGTGGAGCTCAAAGATTTTGAACAGAGCTGTTGTGAGGTCTGAATCTGATTTTAAAGCTGGGCGTAGCCAGATATAAAGAAACAGTTAACTTGAGTTGCAACAGTAGGCTATGTTGTGGGGAAATCAATTAAATGAGTTTGCTCTGTGTCTCTGAAATGAGATATCATTGTGTTCAAATCTAAAAGGAAACAGCCGTACCACCTACTATGCCAAAGCCTTTTTTTAAACTAGTCCCAATCTCAGCTTCCTGCTTTATCATCATACTGCTATCCCTCTGCCTGTCAGGGACCCGCGAGTCTCTGGGAACTCATTTATAGTACTGCTTCTGTGGCCTCTCCTGAACTCATTTATAGTACTTGCTCCTGTAGCTTCTCTCATATGTCTGTTATTCTTTGTGTGAAGTAGCTCCTCTTTTATTTCAACCATTCCAGAAAATTCAGCCTTCCTGGGGGGGATGGAGAGGAGGGAGAGCACCTCTTATTTTACTGTGCTGTTTTACCATTCACCTTGTTTGTATTTTTCTTCTCAGAAAACCAAAAGGGATGTAAATAACTTTGATCAAGACTTTACACGAGAAGAACCAGTATTAACGCTAGTGGATGAGACAATTATAAAACAAATCAATCAAGAAGAATTTAAAGGGTTCTCTTATTTTGGAGAGGAGCTACTGCCATAGACAACGCTAGGCTGACAGATGAATGATGCTGCAAGAAGTGATTCTGAAGAGATCGTCAAATTACTGAGACTCAGTAGATCAAGAACTACTTCTCTTACCCTGAGCCCATATCCCCAATTAAAATATATATTTATTGTTTTCTTTTCCTTTAATCTTCTGACCTGAAAGCACTCTTAATTTCTGTCTCACAAAGCAATGCAAAATAATTTTGTATCAGAAATTGTAGATGTAACACACTGCCATATATTTGCAACTTTTCTTTTATTCCTAAGATCTCTCCAGAGGATAAAATTGCATCCTTTCCATGGAAAATGAAGCCATGCTATTAAAAGTGACTTAGCAGATCACGTTCTATAATCACATATGTATTTAAGCTAAAAAGGTGAGAACTGTTTCTTCTGCACTGGTGATTATGGTGAGATCTGTACTCAAAGGTGGAACAAATAAGTAATATGTTACCTTTTGGTAAGCAAAGAAGTCTGCCTTCGTGGAGGTGTAATCCTCAACTATGAGTTTATCGTGTCGAGGTACAAACTTAAAATAAAGCTGTCCAGAAAAAGAAGCACAATTATGGCTTTTGGTGAAATTCCTCATGCAATTTATGGAAAACTCTTAGGAATAAGAAGGGTCACAAAGATAACTGAAACTTTATTTAAAGCCAGAAACAGATATTATATGGATAGTTATTAAAGGGCTAAAGAATAAAAAGCCTATAGTGCTTTAACACAGCTATATATAGGCATTTTACAGTTTTTCAGGCAATTGGGTGTACTATCCATGTTACCAAATTGAATATCCATTGAAAAGAGCCATTGATGTGATGGCAAGCTTGCAAATGTTTACAGTTAATTTGAGATAAAAATTAATTATAAACATTATAAATTTGCCTTTTCCATTGTAGCTAAGCTGATACTTTCTTATTTATATTTATTTTCTCAGCAGTGTGTTACTTTTGCACACTTTTACAAAACCATAATACTACTGTGTTTGTTGTTTTTTATGTTTAAGATCTAAAGAGAAATCCGCTTTTAGAAGACACAAAATAAGGCTACACGTGCATTATGTGGAGGTGTGTTAAAAAACGGAAGATCAAACATTCACAAACTGACATTACTGAAAGTTGTACATTGAATTTTTTTTGTGTATGAATTGAAATGGTAACTCATGTGGACAATATTACTAATGTGAAGTTACCTCCTGTAGATACGCTAACAGTGTTATGTACTTATATTTCCAGGAGTACCCTGTGGTTTGGTTTGTTCCCTTTTTTTTTGTGTACATGTATCGCTGAGGTCATTTTATTATATATTTTACTGGACTGAGTGAGCGGTCATTGGAATCCATTTTAATTGTTGCACATGGATTTCCAGCTGCACAAAAACATATATACTTGTGATTGGCAAAGTGGCACTAAAGAAGCTTTTTTGCCTTTTGTACAGGTGAGATTTTGTATATAGTGTTTGCTGCAAGGCCTGTGGAATTCATTGAATATAGAGGTATCAACTGCTGCATGTTCAGGCATACTATTAAAATGTTAGTCTATGAAAGAATAATTATAATAATGTCCATGTGCAATACTCTTGTATGTGTATTGGTTCAAGTTACTGTCAGAGAGATGAGGTTTTTGTTATAAAAGATGTAGACATATATTAAGCTATACTAAATCTCTTGTATAGTTCTCTTCAACTCTATTATGACATGATAGAGCTCGGAAAGAGAAAGGAATGTTACAAATCTTGGTGGACGAAGTGTGAACCATTGGCTTTAAGAGATAATTTCGGTCTCAAGCAGATGACTTAGTTTGTGTCAGTTTTGCGTCTGGCTGCTCATAGCCTGTTACTGATGACAACGTTCAGTTCCATTTTGTTTTGTTTTTAAAACTCAGGTGTAATTATTATATATATTCTTATGATGATTTCAAAATATTAAATATTATGATATATCAATTAATGTGTTGTCTGGCCTACAGGTGTAATAATGGATCAAGCCTTTAGTTTAATTTAATTTATCTTCAGTAATCTTTTGTACTGGGAAAAGACTATAGCTTCTGGAGCTGCATACCAGCACAGAAACATCTTAATGATTGCATCATCTCAATGTTTAAATTTCTTTCTCTTTTAGAAATATATTGCAGAACTGCCCATCAATTTGTGTCTCGCCACTGGCTCTGTTCATTTCCCATCACGGTTAGCTTTTGACATCCAGGCAAGAACTGATCACAATGCTAAAGCATTCTTTTCCATAGGTGAGTAGACTGGCTAGGAAGACGAGTTATCAGATAGTGCACTACTGTTTGTAAAACAAGAGGCCTTTACATAAAACTCTGAGCATTTATTTTGAAGGAATAAAAGCGTCCCATAAAGCTTTTGTAAGCAAGCCGTGTAGTCTGCATTCCCATTTCTCACATAGAGATAAATACAAAACATTTGTATTTAAGAGGCCTCAGCACCTGCAGTGTTTGGTAGGATGCAAAGAGAAAAGTGAAGGAGATCAAAACTTTTGCATGGGCAGGTATTTCTTCAATATAAATAGTTAGATCCTCTGCATTGGGTTTACACCGGAAGGTTTGTCTGTTACCTTGTACATTTTTTTAAAGAGAATTCTTAAAAATGGACATTCTGTTACATTTCTGCCTGTTCTGTAAAATCTTTCCTGTTCCTTCTTTGTAAAATGAGTGCAAAATGCCAAAAAAAAGATTGTTAATAATAATAATAATTATAAAGAATCCATTGTTTCTTGTTTTTCCTCCCAAATAGACTTTACTTAAACATTGAAACACATTTTTCTCTGTAGGGTGAAAAGTAATTCTCTCCAAAAAAAGGCTTACAAATTACCTCTTTTTAAATTATGTGCAGAATAGTTCTGGCTAGATATAAAATGCATTCAGTTGGGGGGAGGGGGGGGGGTGTAGGGTGTTTTTTTTATTGTGAGGATTTATTTGTACAGAATTTTTTTCTTATGGATGTAATTTGAATCTCTTGCCATTCATTAGTGTTCTTTCATCGTAAACATTATTACTGTGCCAAATGTACTGTATTCAAAAGGATGTGAATGTGTATTGTTTCGGAACCTAATAAATACAATGATGTTAAATCTTATTTTTTTCCCCAAAGTTTTCCTGAGTATTTCGTAATGAGGAAGAAAGAAAGATGAAGGATGAATATTTTTCCTGTTACATGTTATACAAAATACCATGAGCTTGTCTTTTAGGAGTGGACATTTTGCAAAGGAAGGATTTGCTAACAGGAACCTCATCTGTGAATCACTCAATACTCCAAGAGAAACACAGGTAACAGTGTGTGAACTCTATTTATTGTGGTTAATCTAACATTTACCTCAAAAGCACCAAGCAGGTGAGTTTACAGATATTCCTGCTTACCATCTACATGATGGTCACTGAGTTCTGACTGATCCCAGCATTCTGCTTAGCTGCATTGTTAAAACTCACTTCAGTGGAGCTCTTTGTATACAAACACTTGAGACGCCTTTAGTCTTTAATTGCGTTGATTAGAGGGATTAATAGTGTGCATATGTTTAATTAGTTAGGATCATAGATCTTATTAAATGATTCATTTACCTTAATCTGTCAATGTGACATTGTCTGAAATATTTCAGTTTTTCATTGAGTTTCAATTTGCACCTCAAATACTTTCCATTTTCATGGTTTAAAATTCTTAGCTTCCGTTTCAGTAGATCAGCTGTCAGGATACTCTGGCACTAAATCCAGTTAACAATCATTCCACTTAGGTACTCTAACCAGCTTTAAAACAAAATGGAAAATAAAAAGAGTGTTTTCTCCTCAAATTGCAGTTTTTTGCATAAACCTCCATTCTTTTTCCTTCATGCTGAGTCTTATTGAAGTCACTGAAAGTGTTTGGTGCTTATGAGCATATTCCAAATCTTATGTTGACAGCATTAGCATAAGCTTTGACACACAGATTTTACCAGTTAAACAACTATGTAACATCCTGATTTTCTGGATATGTTATGCAACCTTAAAAGCATATGAAAACTTAACCCTCACCTTACAAACAATAAGCATCATTGGTCTCCAAATACATCAATCCATATCATGTTTTGTCATAATGCTGTAACTGATGTCTGTTCAAAAGAGTTTTATCCTTGCTGATGGACTGCAGAATTTGGAAAGACAGCAGTCTGTTGAAGAGGAATGAATCGCAGTCTGATTGACTGCCCATACTGTAAATGTGGTCCTGAAAGCTGAGAGGAGTCTCAGCATGTATCTGTCTGCTTCTGTGGACTTCCAAACAGCGACTGTCAGACCGCTTTACATTCGAAAATGGTTTTAGCCTCCTAATAGTCTAGTTGGTTACATGAGTAAATCAATCTGATAAGCACCTAAACAAACTGAACAAACTCAGAATAATTATCCAATAGTGAATTAAAGCACTGAATAGGTGGACATATCCTAACTTGAAGTAGCTATGTAAATTCAGCTTGGATCTTCATCTTTAATTAAAAATACATGGGGTGAATATGCCTTATCCCAGGCATGAGGAGAAAATGAGAATAAATTAGATCAGAGTGGACATCCTACAGGAATAATAAATTATTAATCTGAGTAATATAAATAACATATTCATATAATCAAAGGAGCCATACTGGCTGCTCAGACATTGCTCCCAAACATCATTCAGCGCAGCAACCAAACATTCCTCAGGTCAGGTGTCCTGCTCTTGGTAATGGTCAGTAGCTTAAGCAGTAACATGCACTATTTAGATATCAAGAAGTCAGCTTTTGTTGTAGCTATAGCAGTATAAAAGCATAAGAAATAGAAAATACTTGTGAAAAAATCTAAGAAGAAGAAAGCACAAGATGGTATTCTGCCTGCAGCAGTTTGACTCCATGATGTTCTGAAATAGATGGTCTTTGTTGTATTGAATATCTCTGAATAAACCTTCTTTTGATCAGTCAGGTTTTGAGCAATGTCAGCTTTTTGTGGGAAAGAGCTGCACAGCTCAACTAGTCATTATGTTAAAAAATATTTCCTTTTGTGTATTTAGACCCAAGCATAATTCCATTTTATATTGCTTGGGTCTTTCTTTGAAAGACGATAAACAAATATTTGCTGTTCACCTTTTTTATACCACTCAGAATTTTATAGGCCACTTCCTCAGCCAGTTCTTTTTCAGATTGAAAAGTCTTACCCTGTCAGTAAAAAAGCTTCATAAAGACACATCCCATATTTTTGGTCACTGTCAACGTTCTATGAATCTTTTCTAGTTGTACTGCATCCCTTTTGAAGATGGGGAGTAGAATTACATGTCATATTCAGTATGTGGATGTAACGTGGGTTATTACCATGAGTACTGTGTTTGGGGTTTTGTTATGGTTTTACATGTTTTTCTTAACCCAAGTTTGTTCTCAGTTATTTCACAGATTCCCAGAGCAGTGGCGGTTGTAAATCTAATATGCATGCTTTCTTTCAGATTCTCCAGTCATAAGGAAGATAGGTTCTGTCCAGGACGTAAAGAAAATACGTTAAACAGGAATTAAAGCGGTGCAAAAAGCTTCCTCAGTGCAGGCTTCCATTTTAGCAGTAAGCCTTTGATGATTACCTTCTCAGTATGGTTTTCCTACTGCTTTTGTAACTCTTATATATAGCTATGTTTAGACTATTTTTCCCTAGCTTGCTTATTAGAACATTGCATACAGCAAGTGTTATTCCAAAATCAAGATAAAGGACATGCTCTGTTCCACTGCTATCCATACAGGCTCTTACTGTATTCCTGAATACCCCTTTTTTTGACACATTAGCTACAATGAAGGGGAGAAAGATAAGGGTTTTCTTAGCACGCTGGGAAAATATATTTGTGTGCCAAAATAGTTCCCACTCCGTCTTTCCTTTTACCTCATCATTGCTGTGGAAGCAGGAGATAAGAGCAGCAGCCTGAGGTAGAGCACAAGCTGCCACGATAAATATTGTGAAATGATTATGCAAGACTGTCCAAAATTTGGAAAAGCATTAAAGAATTTGCACATTTGTACACAGATGTTTAAACCTTGGAAAAAAAATCAGTTAGGAAGAAAGTCAGTGACCTTAAGTCTATTGCTGATTTGAGCACTGGGTTGAGAACTGAATTAAGCATTGCGTTCATGTCTCATCACCATCCAATACTACATCTGATGTAGTGTTTTAGGTACTATAGGATGAAGGTAAGACTAAAGCTGCTAGTAACAGCCAGGCTGATGCCAATGTACATTCTCATTTCTCTAAACCTACTAAGACAAAATGTTACCCAAAGGTGCCGTGCATCCAGGACTGGTGCCACAAGGGGGAAAGTAAAGAACAGGAGTCCCGCTTTTGGCATACACAAGCTGTTAGCTTAGCTTGGTCACCTTATGTAAGTACCCTTGACAACCTTCTAGGAATAAGCCAGGTATTCCTCGAGTGGCAATCAAGACATGCCTGTTCAAATATGTCTGTCAGATGGTGACAGTTACAGAGAGGCAGAGACTGCAATATCCACATGAAGAAGTGTGTCTAAATGTCAGAAATGCACTCGTTAGTTCTGCTTTCGCATAGAAAGAGATCAGTACAGTTCACTAAGCAACCTCCTGATTTCATTGAGGTGAATGGCATGGAGCTCAAGACTTCAAAATTCTCCAATAGGAGAGGTACAATTATGGCTATTTTACAGATCAGCAAAGTGAAACTAGGTGCTGTGATTATGATTGGCTTCTTATTGCATTAGTATAAAGTCAGCAGAAGTGCTAGAAAAAGCACATGAAGCGAGAAGTGAAGCAAGGCAGTGCTCTCGCTGTACAAGTGTTTCTAAGCACAAGGTGTGTTTCAAACCATGCTTCACTAAAATACCTACTGGTGGTCTCCTGTGAAAGAGCTTCATGGCTGCTTGGAGTCCCCTTCTTTTCATGTTTTCATGCCTCTTTTCAGTTGCTAAGCCAAAAGACAGTCAAAATTTGTGTGCAATGAGATGCAGTGGATGCGTAAGGGGGACAGGGATTGGTTTTACAACGGATAAGCTTTTTATTATAGCATGGTTACACCCAGGCAAAGTTTGAGAACCTCTGTGTTCTAGAAAGGGTATTTACTCTGAGTCTTTGGTACATTAGAAAAGAACAGTTTCTGTTGATTTTTAGTTAATGAGCAGTAAGAAGTAGGCAAAGATACCAGGCACATGAAGCTACGTTTTTCTAAATAACGTTGTGGTTGATTAAGGTGAGCAGATTAAGTGTCAAAGAGATTATGCAAATCTCACTAAGGTAAATGTTTGTGTTAGGGTGGGGATCACGGTCCTGTTTGGAAGCAAACTTAAGACCTTTAAAGTTGTTGGAATAATGTGGAGACATTTTTTCTTTAATTAAATTATATGCTACCCCCTTACACGCTAGTGCATTGCAGCTGCACTTTTATTATCCCTGTGTAAAGGACAGGAGCTGAACTTCCTAGGTACTGAATTCTGCTGTTATAAGGCTTGGTCATGGTTTATGATGCTGCTCTACCAAGGTACAGGGTGCTATGAAATCCGTCCAACACCATCTCTTACCTGATGAACTCTGAGGCTCTGGGTAACCCCAAGATCAGTTCTTCCAGACTACAGGAACCTCACTGGAAAACTGGTGTTCTAGAACAGGGGATTTTTTTTCCACTTCCAATCCCAGATAGATTGCCAACTTTTTACTCAGCTGTCACCAGGAAACTCTATGTTTGAGTGCTATGAAATACAGTCTGATGTGTATTAAAAGCATTTAAAGCATCTCTGGTCATAGAAACAGCCTGCTAGAATCACCAGTGTGCTCAGTCTACCAAATATGTGCATTAAAGTGCTGATCCAAAGTCCATGGTATAGCAAGCCCCTCATATTGTTAATTGCAGAGTCATCTTGCACTATAGATAAAAGATTGTTACGACCCTACCTTCTGCTGCACATCACCAGTGCTGGCTTGATCAGACAGCAGCTGGATACATACTGACTTCAGTGGGAGAAGAAATGGAAAACCGTGCAGGACAATCATTATTCTGACAAGTTGAAAGGCTACAAAAGCAGCATTAAACCATCAGTCTTTAATATCACCAGAGAAATCTCCTTCCTCCAGAAGGAGTCAACTTACATACAACATCCTCCCAATATATCCCTGCTGAAAGCCTGTGTACTGTCAGCCCTTAGCCTTCTGAGTGGCCCATACCAAGTGGTGAACTGTCAAGATGCTCATCTCCACCACATTATCCTTTTTTCTCATCTGCTTGCTCAGGGATAAGAGTAACACACCACAGGAGCATTTTGCAGTGGATAATAATGCTGCCATCATGTATTTGGTTGACACAGAGAGAGAGGATCTCCAGCTGCAAGACTTCAAATATGAGAGCTTTAGGTTTTTTTTATTCTTGTTAATATTCCTTCCTGTGTTGGGAGAAGAGTCTGGGTGATGAATAGGAATGGAGGGTATTAATTTTCATTTACTGAGCTGTCTAGCAATAATTTGAACCACCCACACAGCTGAACAAGTTTGATTTCAGAGCCAGGGAGGTTATCAACACCAATAAAAATGCAGTTGTCATATAGCTTAAACACTATGCAGGAGCAAAAAACCTCCTGGTATATCGCTCATATGCAAATTGAAAGTATTTCTGTAACCTCTGACCCTGCTTGTAAACAGCAGATTCCAGGAATTCTGCTGGAAACCATGCATTACTAAGGCAAAATTGTACTTAGCAATAAACACGATTTCCTCAGTGAAAGAACCGGGAAGTGGAAGAATGCAAGACCTTGAGATGCACTGCTGATCGTGGGGAAACTGCTGAGGCCACCTCCTGCCTAACACCTGGGAAAACACCCACCCTTGAGTTGCTCCTGGTGGAAGCCTGTAAAGCAGCCATGGCTGGTGTATGAGCACCTCATTAACACACTATCAGGCATTCACAGATGATGGCTGTGCCTTGCCAAGGGTGAGCAGACAAGATTGAAGCTTGCTCTGGCATGAAACAGGATGTCGTTGGACATCATCGTTCAAAGTACCAAGTGGAAGGACAGGATGATTATTTGAATGGCAGCAGGAGGACTGCAGAGCACATAGGTGAGAATGGGAAGGACAGAAAACACAGTAGCAGTTCAAGATGAAAAATCCCCTTGGAACAGGAGAGCTTTCCAGTGATCAAAGAGAACAGTGAGAAGATTGCTGGCAGGTGATCAAGGGAGGAAACGTGAATCTTGGATAGAATCTAAGAGCAGGAGAAAACAAGAATTCAAAGTGGATGCCTGCTTCGAAGATGTTATGCCCAAGCTATGTTTAAAATAGCTCGTGTGGGTACTGTCACCTCAGCAGTGCAGCTTTGTGTTCAAATATTATGTGGCACCTGAGGGAGAAGAGTTTACAATCAGCTGAGAACTCAACATTGCTAGGAGTAAAGATCAATCTGGTTTAAAGCTAAATCAGGCTGTATGTACACCATTTGACATATACTGGAGGCAAATTGAAACAAAAACCCAAAGGTCGTCGTCTGTGGAAAATACACCACATGGTCTCCTCCATTGGGATTACCACTCTGCCACCATCTCCTTCCCAAAAGTATCTCATAAGGTTCTCGCATTCAGCTCTTTCAAGGACATGATTTTTAAATCCAATAGCACAGTGGTTTTGAAATACTGCAGGAAATCCAAGCTTTACAGCCTATGTGTTAGTAACATAGGACAGATAGCGAGCTAGGGCTTTCCCCAAAACAGCAGAGATGGATTGTTCTAATACAAAACAGAATTGACTTCTGTTACTGGTGTTGCATGTATCCTCACACAAGGAAAATACATGTGTTTCTTCATGATGGAAACATCAACAAAAGGTAGGGACATCATCATGTAAAGAGTTACAATGCCAGTCCATGGTGATTAGCCCACTGGCATCATGATGCTGCACCAAATGGACACACTGGGTCATTTCAGTGTTTTCCTTCCTGTTTGTTTAGCAAAGCAAGAAAAACTTTTCATACATCAAAGGCAATAAAGCAAAATAATGCAATAAAAAAAAATATGAGATCTATTTAGTAACTCATTAACCTCAATGTAGAAAACAGGAAGTTATACTAAAGCAAGTATTTTCTGTATTCAGGGAATATTTTAATTTACCAGGAATTTTTCAGAATAGAAAACTTGCATAATGTTACTGGCAGACCAAGCTGACATTTTAGTGGGTTTCTTTTTATTCAGCCCAGAAGATCTTTGTAGTTGTAGTGTGCTGCGATAGTTAAGCCAGCCTATCAGCCCATGATGACTCAAAGGGGTGATCCCACCCATCTCTCAGCCCTGTGATCCCAACTTTTTGGGCACTGTGAGCCAGGATTCAAGTGTGCTAGGTGCTGTACTCCATTCTTCCTCTCTGCTTATCAGTTCCTTGAAACACATTTATGGGAAATGGTGTAGGTCAGCACCCACTCTCTTATTTACAATGTGTAGAGCCTGTTTAGTACATGGCACTGCACAGAGAGCAGTTCCCCTTCCTGACCTGTTCACACTGCTTGCTTTGTGCTGGCTCTGGTAATTTCTTGACCTCTGTTGAGACAATCCAGTTTACTAATCTGATAGGAAACAACCTTATTATTTTCATGAGTCAGTTCCCTGCCATGTTAAAAAGCTAAATTAGCTCATAAAAGGACATGCTGGACAGATGAAGGCAAGCTGTGTGGTTGCTGAACTGGCAAGGTGGGAGAAGGAGGAAAGACTGTCCTTGGTGGGGGTGAACAGTTCATCTCAGGTCACCTACCCACTTCTTAAATGAACAGGCTCTGGGAACACCCTTGCAAAGGTGAGAAATAACTAATGGACAATGAATCAGTGGGTTTATTGCCCTGTCTTGCAATTGGTGCTGGTCTAGTGCTGGCATGATGAATTAGAGGATGCAGTCACTGGAAGAGTAGTGGTTCAAAGGTAGTGATTCAAATGAGATATAAAATTAAGTTCTTAAAAGGTGGATTTTTTTAAAAAGCACTATTGAGGAGGTCTGCAGTTTACAGCAGAAATTCCATAGGGAATTAAGATAAAAACCAAATGTTTAAATGACCCACCCAACAAAAGCAACAGAAGAATTGCCAGTGCTTTCGGTCAAGAATGTCTTGTCCTCCAGCAAGCAGCCTACATCACCTCCAGGACTGAACGGCAACCACTCTTCCCACTCAGACATGAACAACATCACCCAACTAGGAATGGCCTATAGGCACGCTCCCTGTAGCCATCATGCTTGGACCAGCATCGAGAGTTATGCTAGGCAAAGAGTGATCACAGGCAAACATTCCTGGTGCACTTATCAGTCTCCTGAAGAGATCCTATGGACTTGCAGACATGGTACAGGTCAGCGCCTCCTTTCTTATCGTTGGGTGTGGAAAGTAATAAATTATGGGGCTGACAGAACTATAGCATTTTAGGGGGTTTGCAGTTGGTTTTGGTGTTTTTTACAAACAGACATTCTTGGATTTACTTTCCAAGATGTGGACCCCAGAGATGCCGGGCAGATATCACAGATGAGCAATTCGTACCTCTGCAGCAATATTCAAAGAACTGAGCATGCTCAGTATTTCTCCAACAGAGCTGATGAACTAGCAGTTGATTTGCTGAAACTTCCCTTTGTTCCTGTGATTTCCATGCCCTGCAAAAATACGAAGCTATTTGCAGCCCAGTCTCCTCGGCAATGTGGAAATTCAGGTTACCTGTTAGAAGCACTCTCTTGGACTGTTTTCTGTGTGCCTTGCTTTGGGTTTAGTCCATTTCTGGCTATTTTCCTACTGATGTCAATTTCTTTTTCCTTCCACCTAATTTTGTCTATTCCCTCATCTTCCTTTCTATTTTTTTTCTCCTCCAGTTCATGTCAACAGCTGGAGATTGAGCTGTTGGGTGAGATTTCTTGCTATGCTGGGCAGTTTTACCCGTTGACCCAGTGCCTGCTGTGACTTTGGCTAAGATAATACAATTCATTCAGTGTCATTCACAGCAGGAGCAGAGAAGAAATTGTTTCATTACAGGAGCGCAGAACAATGATGATACTACCGACTATATATAAACACAGAGGAGTAGTTACCCACCAGCCAACATTTAATGGAGGTGGAAAGCTGGGTGAATTTCATTTGGCATCTGCCAAGCCACATCCTGAAAGAACAGGCACCCGGTGATGTGCTTTGAAAGTTCCTAAACTGGTGATCCAACTGTTGAGTTCGTATCCCCCAGACTGTAAATCACAGCTCTCTGAGCCTGCAAAATGATACCAGCTGACTGCAGGCTCGGAGTGAGGGAAGAGAGTTGCATCAGACTCTGGGGAACAGTGCAGTAATTCATGTCTTTGATTTGGCAAAATTGTTTAATAGGTAAGAGCACCGACTGAAAGAAAATGCTGGCATTCTGCCTTGTTTTGCTACCTCACACCTCTTTCCTTCCCCACAACCCCTTTTCCTCCTCACTGCTAAAAGTATGTTAAAGGAAACATATTTACCAGAATTACAATCCTGCATGTGAGCCAGCCAGTTTTCATGGCACTGCAGTTAATAGCATGTGCTCTTGGAACGCACCACTTTGGATATCAAAGAGAGACTTATCAGAAGGCTAATGGTTGTTCTGAGCAGCAGCATTTGCCCTTCAGTTTGCTTTGAAAGCTCGTTCCCGTCTATAATAAAAGTAGCTATACACTTTTGTGCAACTGCTACCCAGTGCTCACAATGAGTGATTATAAGTGAAAGGAACTACTGATTCACTTAGTCATCTTCTGTCACAGATGCCCAATGACCAAACACTGATCGACTCTTTGAAATCTTTTTCAAAGTAGATCTATGCAAACTTGGGGGGGGAAATTACTCCAAATACTTGTGGGTTTGTCAGTAGCTGCTGTGACTACTGATCAGTCCTCTGCTGTTCTGTGAAGATAGAAATGTGTTTTGAGAGTCACAGGGAAAGAGATGAATTGGCCTTGCAAACTTACCCCTATATTAAGAAATCCATGTTGCTACTGCAACTACCAATGAAAAAGCACATTGTGGGGATTTTGTTCTCTGCTGGTGCTATACATAGTGTAAGTAAAGACCAGATTAAGTCTCCTGCCCAGGCAATTCCTCAAACTTATGACTTAAGACCAGAAAGTCTCAAATACAATTGCTCCAGGTCCTAATACACGTGTGCTGTAAATACTCCAGCACCCTGAGAGAAGCAATTGAGCTTGCTAGAGGTGGCACCATTTTATCCCCTTTTGCCACAGCTTCTGGAATAAGGTCAGCATTCTGCTACCTCTCCTTTCCTCTTGACACTGTGAGACGAGGAAAATCCTAACCTAGTTCTTACACCAGCTTGGGAGAGGATGAGAAGAGCCCTGGCACTCGGTCTCCTATTGTTGTTAGCTGACTGGTGGCTGTTTTCCTGATGGGTCATGCGAGCTCTTCTCTCTGCCAGTTTGTGCTGCTGGTGTGAGCCCAGCAGCTGCTTCCTCTGACCTCTATGTGGTTTGAGTATCTTGTTTTCCAGCCTGCCCTGCCTTGCCCTTCCTTGGAGCGCATGAACCATTCTCTCCTGCTGGGAGGCAAAGGGAGCCTGGGCAGGGTGGGAGGGAGTACGCAGGTGCAGTCACCAGCAGAGCTGGGCAGGGCCACGATGCAGTGTGTTGGTGGTATTCCTGCACTGGGAAGGAGTGGTGTGCTTGCTAGAGACTGGTTGGTTGAGTGAGGCCCTTAACTATGCTGTTTGGACTGCAGTACGTGGAGGCATCTAGCCAGGATTTAATCATGTGTCTTCTCCCTTCTCCATGGAAGGAGAAGGTCATGCTGGTCATGTTTCTTTTTATTTTTTCCCCTTCCTGTGCTTTTCCGTGGCCAATTGAAACTTGAAAGCTATAAAAAGAAGGAATTTTTTTACAAGAATCTAGAAGTGCACGATTTTTCCTCGTATTGTGAATTTTAATATTGCTGATATCCATCAAATTTACTTGTTGCTTGACATGTCAGCATGAATATATACAACTCTCTTTCCTGAGGATAGCTGAAGTGACAGATGATTTCATTGTTGGGTGTACAATAGGCATAAATACAATGGAAAAGAAGGGCTGACATCTGCTATGGTGATATGTTTTCAAAAACATGTATTGTCATCTCTTTCTTTTGTGTGTTATGCAATGATAATTAGGAGTGGCAAAGTGAGCATCAGTTTGGCTGCTTTGGGGTGATTCAGAGTTTCTACTCAACAGTCTGTATTAGCGCATTCCAGTGTCTGACAGTGAAGTAAGTTTGTTCAGATATTCCATCTTTCTGTTTCTGAAGTAGTGTGCTAACTGTGCAAAGACAGCAAAGGAGCTGCTGTGGATGTGAATCAAAACCTAGCAGTCCTTACTTGGGTCAGCTCCAGATGCCTCCATTCTGTCCATGAAATGCCCACAGTGTTATCCGCCCTGCAAGTATCTCAAGTGTTTCACACCCACACCATACCATGGCAATGAAAACTATAATACTGTAATAACCATTGATGATTAACTTGCAACTGAAGAATCTTTACATCTCTGCTGAATTTGACTCATTTACCCCGCATGAAAAACTGCTGCAAGTCCAGCTAGTGTTGATGACTAATAAAGTACCACAGCCCTCTTGAAGTAGTACCCTGTATTCTCTGCTTATAGCCATATTTCCAGGTAGCTCACCATATGGAGGATCTACATTTTTAGGTAACATGGTAGTTCTTGCCCTAAAGCCTACATTAGTAATGTAGAAAGAAGAGTGAGCAGATAGAAAAGCAGAGGAAGGCATAAAGGGGGCTGTAACTGCAAGTACAGATTCAAAACCAATAGCTGTAGTCACAGCTGTCAGCACACTACAGCGCTCAATGTGCATTACCCAGAGCTGAGAGACATTGAAGATGGTGCTTATAAAACAAGAGTTGATTCTTCGTGTAAGAGGTAGTCTGGGAAGATGTTAAAGCATTGGCAAGGGAGTCAGATGCTGGCAGAGCAAAGAGGGCTGATCTTTTAATGGGAGAAAGATCACTGCAGGAGCAGGGAGCCAAGTTGTGAGGAGCTTACAGAGGAAAAACAGAGAAGAGGTTGCTTTTCCTTTTCCCTCAGTGTTCCATTTTCTCAGTGAATGCCCTGCATACTTCATCACCTGAATGTATTTTTCTCTCCAGCCTATCTCCTCACCACCCCCAACACCCTGCATGCTAAGGGAAAGTTGTGTTCCTTGCTTTACATGCAGTGACTTAGTAATTACTCATTAACCTTTATATGTATAAAGCTATTTTCCCTGCCTGGGGATTGCTGCAGTACTTGTAGCATTTTTTACTACAGGTAACCGTTCTCCATGTGGAAGTAAACCACCTCTTGCTGCACTTGGGCTCGGGAGGTTTCTGCTTCCAAATATGTCCGAAGAGGTGCATTGGGAGGGGATGAAACCTTGCTCCTGCCTCAGGTGCAGGCTGTTAAGCAGCAGGGTGGAGTTGGCAGAGCCATGATGGGACCCAGCTGTGCCAAAGTCCGCACCAGCACCTGTGGCTAATGAGAGTTCTGGTGGCCATGATAGGCCCTGAGCAAAGCCAGTGGCCAGGTCTTCAGTGTGGGGAGAGGTCTGGTCTGAGGATGTGCTCTTGTCCCCCTTCTGAGCTGTGTCTGCCAGGTGGTTTGCAGAAGAAATACAGGTAGGGCAGCAAGCAGTGTGGTTGATGTTGGTGGTGGTGTCGTTGTTCGTGTCAGGGATGCATTTGAAGTGGGGGGAAGCATCATTTGTATGTGTGTATGAATGCTTTGTGAAGAGTCTGGTGAAACCAGTTGTTGGTTGAGCAAAATGACTTAAATTTGGAGCTTGCCAAGAGAACTCCCTCTTCCCCTGTAAAAACTCTGATGTGAGAGGTGTGTATTTTCTTGTTATTACTCATAACCTGCATAAGCATTCAGGATTTCCAATGCTTTTCTAGCATAACAAATGCAAGGATTCAGGGTTGCTTGTAACTGGGCTATTTCTTGTGGTAGGAGATAAAAACTTCAGTCTGGTTTCTGTTGTGTTAGATCTTGTTGTACTCCATGCTTGTTTCCGGGGGGGGGATAAATAAGGGGAAGGGGGACAGACAAAGATTCCAGTTGTTACTGCTAAATACAAGGTCTCTTATGTTTTGTGAACTCTGTGGTAGGATAAAATATGGTAAAAATAAGGTGTGTTACTTTATTGTTGTCTTATTAAATTAACTTACTGATATTCAGTGTAAAAATCTTATATGGTATTAAAATGTGTGCGAAGGCTTTACTAAAGCATAAACTAGATATAGCCTTTGGTCTGGCATCTTAGTTGTAGAAGAAACTAGCATTCCATTATACTTCCTTATATGTTGTATGTAGGGTTATTTTTAACTATTACTTTCATCAGACAAGTACACTTAAGAGGAGTAAGTGGAGACAAAATTGCATCTTGAGATACAGACACTGTAGTAAAATCTGAAGATCTGTTCCTTGATCTCCATTTCTGATTTGCTGTATGACTGGGTTAAATTCTGGTCCATGTTCTGGATCAGGGGCTGAGCCCTGTAGTCAGTCTGTTGTGTACAATTTCAGTAGTAAATGGACAAAAGCTACGAGATGGAATCCTCTGATGTTAGAATCAAGCCTAGTCTTGTCCCTTTCTCACCATGGGAAGGATGAGAGAGCAAAGGAAGAAGCTGTAGGTGACTTTTTGGTGTGCTTTAGCCATTTCACAGTGGCAGAGGTCTGTGTTTCATCTTACTTGTGTGCAAAAAAAACCACTTATTAGTAACATTTCACTGTCTCTTTAAAGCATTGAATTAATGAATTAAGGTTCAAGCTAGCTTCACCTGTGTTGGATTTATCCTTAGTTTGACTGCAAATACTTCCCTTTTGTAAGAGAATGAGAAATGTGGGATTGTGCCTGTGTAATATGTGTAGCACCTGGGGTAGATCTGCCTTGAAGCACCTGGAGTGAAAAAATGACCAGAAGTTGGGCTTGATGTTGATAAAGGAGGGCACCTGTGATGAGGCTCTACCCTGAATAATGGGGACTTCACTTCTTGTCTGACGGCCTATGGAAAGGATAAGGAAATCGGTAGGATTGCCCATGATAGTTCATGGGATAGGACAGATTGGAATTAAGACACATAAATGAAGCAGTTCTTACAATGAACCCGGCTTGGGTTGTTTGTTGTCTGCTGGTGCAGTTGCTGTTAATGTGGTGGAAGTGTCCAGAGCTGCCAACAGCTGGAGAATAGACAGAGCTATTGCATTGACTTCTAAGCATCTTTGCATATTTTCCTTTTTACTGCTCGAGCTTCTTCCAGAAGCGATTTCCCTTGTATTGGCACTTGAAAAGATGTGAATGTTTCTGTGTGGGAAACCACATGTCATAGTGACCCAGGAAGCTTGTACTGTGTTTTCTGTCACTGGGCAGTGACAGGCCATCTGAGCTGCTTTCAAACCAGGCTGAGGTTACACTAGGAAGCTGTGCAGGACAGTGGTGGGAGGACTCCTATAACTAGCATTGCTGGCTCATTCCAGCTGCAAAAGCATCTGTGAAATTGGAGCCTGTGAGAGAGGATTTACACTCATGTAGCTCAGTCTCTGCGAGCTTACAGATGCCTTCTCTCTTACAGTTGCGCTGTCTCCCCCAAGTTTAACTCCCTACAAAAATGCAACAAGAAAGAATAGAAAAGGCTAAAAGGCACCATTACGTAGATTCCTTTTTCTTTATGCCTGTGTATACATTCACCTTCTTACAGTTCTTTATCTGTCATTTCTCTGTGTATTTGCTTGTGCACGTGAAGCAGAATTAACTAAAGAAAGGAAGAAAATAGCAGTGTTTATTAAATGTCAAGAAACATCTCTGCTGCATGTCTTTGTCATTGTGTGGTTTTAGAGATTGAACTTTTTGAAGGGTGTTACAATAACCTCATTCCTTGAGGGACTTTTTTTTTTCTCTTGTTTTTTTCCTTTAATGATCTCCTCAGATTCTTTATCAACATAAGATTTAAAGCACTCCAGTTCTCCTGACTCCTAAGGTCAGGCTTCTCAAATTTCTTAGGAGAGAAAAATCTGCAGTCAGTCTTATTTCAAATGCAAACTAAATGCTAGACTACATTTTGAATGTTGCCTATATTTGCTGGACTTCATGGTTTTTGCTTGCATGAGTAAAAAGGCTTGTGAGTTGTCTTAGTTATTTGGACAATCCACTGAAGTCTTTCAGTCCATAGATTGAGAAATGCCTCCTTGATTCATCTTTTAGTCAACCCTTTGCTTTCTATTCTCTCTGTTTTCTTTCTTCTTCAGGCAGCTCAGTTTGTCTCTTCCTTTTTTCATTGCTTTCTGCAAATCAAAAGTAGGAAAACCAAGTTAAACCTGCAAACTGCTGTCTTGGTGATTCTTGCACCATTTGGTGACGGGCCACTCTTTTTAATCTTGGTTTTAAGTCACATGGTTGTATCTGTGACTAAGAGCAAGGGTGGATTTGTTTGTTGTGTGAAACACTTCTAAAAGCAAGGGAGCTCCTACTTAATGACTAGAGCTATAAGGAGAACGTTCTTTAATTACATAGTTGAGCCTTTGGTTTGTCACTTGCAGTCTTCATTTTGGTATATACATGTGATTCTGAACTGAGGCCTCTTCATCCCTCTCTCCCTACCTTTGTCCATTGCTTGACTAACAAAATAGGATTAGGAGGTAAAGTGGAGAGCAAATTTGGAGGTAGAGAGTTCTTCATATGTTGGTCTTCATTGCCCCTTCTGCTCTGCAGAACAGAAGGACTAGAGCCATGCTGGTAGGGGTGGGAATTTGGTGTGGCAGCAGTGCTCTGAGGGGTGGCAGGGAGGTGCCCTGGTCATTATTTTGGACTGTCTTTGCAGCTTCTGTATGGGAAGCAAGAGGGCTTGTGATGTGTATAACTGACAGCTTAATAACCCAGAACTTGCCAGCTATGTCTTCTCTTTGTCCTCCTGTTTAGCTTTGGACATCGATATTCAGGGCTGGGTGGCAGCAAGATAGAGGGCAAGGTGCAAGCAGTGGGAGGAGACTGGACATACCTTTCCCAGAAATAGCTTGCTAATGCTTCCATTTGCTTTCTATTCCCCTTTTACTGGTGCACAGTTGAGCTGTGGTGGTTGGACCAAACTATGAATATGCCGATGTTAAAGCTAAACCTTTGATAGGCTGTTTTCAACCTGAGTCAGTTTTCACTTGGCTGAATGCAGAGCTGCACAGGCAAATGTAGCAGCATAATGTGAACAAGAGCCACTGAAAAACAAATGAAAAAGACTGAGGAAAAGGGGTACGGTGCTGTTAAAGTTGGTATTGCTGCTGAGGGATGTGCCTGCCAAATCACAACACAGGAGTGTGACTGCAGCAGCAGAGCGGTTTTTGTGCTAGAGTTTTAACAAATGTCTCTTGACTAGGCCGGACAGGCATCTGTCCTCCCCTCATTAAGATGCACAGTCAGGAACATGATTTTGGTTATCTTCAACTAGATAAAAGCAAAAGTGGTTTTTGCAATCACGGAATGTCAGTGCCCTCTTGGAAATGTAGCCCTACTGGGTAAGAGAGTGATTTCCTTTAATAACTCCTACTTTTAGGACAAGTCAAGGTAAGAGGAAGAGGAGGAAACCTAAAATGATTCACATGCTGTGTACCCTGTAACAGTTGTACTTGGCCACTATACACTCTAAAGTCCACCTTTAGGAATTTTAATGTGCAATCCAAATACCTGTGCCAGGTATTTTGAAGGCCAAAACTGAGCATGGAGGGGCTTCAGCTCAGAATGGCCAAACACTTGCTAAATATGGTCTCCTTAATGACTCGGTTGCTAAGAAATGCTGTGTTGGGTTGCATCCATAATGATATCGATAGCGAGGTGAGATCAACTGAAGCTAAAGCTACAAAGAAATTTTGTCATCCCTCAGGGTTTCTTAAGATGAAATCCCTCTTTTATGATGTGGTCTATGATGGAAGAAGCGTAAGCCCTTCTGATCCATTTTGCAGCAGTCTGGATGTAGGAATGCTTTCAGATAAAGTGGTGAGAACCAGTTTCTTCATATCCCCAGGTTGCAGGGTCCAAACTGGCACCTCCTGCCACTGAAGAGGAAGCCCTGGGTGTCTCCTGCAGGTCTTGCCTGTTGAAATACAGCCATTGTAGACATAAGCAGGAACAGGACTCTAGTTTGAATGGGAAGCTGCAGGATCCATCCTCTTACTCAGTGTCCCTGCATTTCCTTTGTTTATTTTTATTAGAGTCATGAGCAAGATGTAGAAGTCCCACATAGCATTTAGGACTCTTGTTGAGTGCCCACTATAGATCAGGCTGTATTTTGACCCCGACATTCTTGAATGTATGATGCTGCAATTTCTAAAGAAGGGTTAAGCCCTGTGATTGTGCTCTCTTTGGAAGAAGCCTTAACTACTTGGGCTGTAATACAGAAGGTAGATATACTTAGTACCCTAACTTTTGTCTCCAAGAGCAAATAGATGCAGTTTTGTAGTACCTTGCCGGTGTGTGTTAAGTACATTCAGGACATGCCTGCCTGTTTGGATACATGAGACCTAGTTATCACTTCCTAGTCTCTGGATTACACTGTGATTTCAGATGGGGCTAGCCACAATTAGGTTGGAGTAGGCATCTGGGTGGAAGCAAAAGCACAACAAAGGAAGTTTGGGCCAGACAAGGTGATGCCTGGCCTCCTCTGGTCTGAGAACAGTGTATCTTGGATGCTTGGGAAAGCATGGAGGAAATGTGCATTCAAAATCTTCTTTTCTTTTACACTTGATTATCACTAAGAAACCCAGAACATCTGTTCCAGGTAAAGTATACTTCACTTTTAGACAACCAAATCCATTTTCCTATGGAGCCCTGATGTGTTGCACAGGGTATGTGAACCATACAGAACTTGGTCTGTACTTTGCTAAGCTTATAGCACATATGAACATGCTCCCCAAAATGAGGAAGGCCCTTTTCCTTTGATGGTAGAAATATAAATACCCTGAGGGATTTACAAGTGGGGAGTAATTTGTCTCCCAATCACAGGTAGTTGCCCAGCTTCCACCAGAGCCAATCTGAAGTGCCTCCCAGAAACTGTTCTACTAAGAAATATTTGGAAAGGGAGAGGATTTTTGAGAGCTCTGGGATCGTAAGTAGAAGAAGACATAGGTTCATGTTTAAGTTCTATGTCATACAGAAGAGGAGGGGTTAAACCCAAGTCCTCTGCATCCAAACAGAGCACTTCCTTTAACCCTGATTAATTTGGAGACTGCATGTCTCAGTTTTTCATGGAAAGGCAATCTGTTTAGACATCTGACTCCAAAGGGGAAGCTTTCCATTCCATTCTTTATAGAATCCTTATTTGTATGAATTAAGGAAGCATGCACCTAGAATATGGCTCTTAGCTACAGCTCTTGGATGTGTGTAGGAATAACAGGCTAGGTGAGAATACCCAAATTCACCTCCTGTTGCAGCTGCAGTTTTAACTTTCCGTAGCCCTTTTGGGGTTGCCTGCGTCACCGAGTGATGTTGCCTGTAGGTGATGGAGTCATCTTAATCATGAAGGGGATGGATAAGGGCAGCTTAACAGTGCAGGGCTTTGATTTCCTAGGCTTGATAAACTTCCTTTGAAAGAACTGTGGGTCCAGAAAGTCTGTCTTTGTCTGTTACCATTTACCTGCAGTTATTTCTAGGTGGATTCATTGTTCAAAAGACTGTGCTGTTCAGATTTGGTGAGTGCTGATTACCTGCCTTTACCCAAAATGAGAGAACAAGTGGAAAACAGGCTCTTGTCCAGTCCCAGACAAAGGTTTCAAATAGGGGAAGAAGTCAGGCTGCTTACAGGTGAAAGAAGCAGGCTATTCCCACTAGTGAGATAGCCAATGTGAAACCTTTGCTCTTATTCCTGAGGCTTTTGACACACAACTTTCTCCTACCTGTCCCTTCCTCCTCCATACGAAGTGGAACTGTGAGGCTGTCCTCAGCTGCCTGCCTTGCTCCACCACCCCTTTCTGGCAAAAACTGTCACTTCCCACACACACCCCAAGGAAGGCAATTTTTAAGCCCTATTTAGCTGATGTTAAAGCTATCACAATCAGTGGTCACTGCAGAAACTTTACTAACATTCTAGCTGATGTCAGTGCTTCGGTCTTAGCTTTTCCTGAGATGTTACCAGCCCTTGGATGAGGAATTTTAAAACTGTGGTGTTAGTTTGTGGGATTTTAAATCTGTGGTCTTAAATTTTAAACTTGTGGTGTTTAAAGAAATAGTTTTCTCGATGGAGGCTGGAGGAATGCGTTAAGATAGTCTAATCTGACCCCTCTGCAAAGAAGGCATGGGTGATCTCGGCCGGCGGCGCCTGCAGGTGAGCCAGTGACCCAGTGTGTATCTCAGATTCAGCCTTGATCTGAAGATTGTTACTGCTGCCTGTTCCTTGCAGACTTGGGCAATTTGAATTTCTAGTACTTGTTTTGCCTTTGAGAGATGGAGCCCTCTAGTTACAGCTACTCTCTTTGTATAAGTACCTGCAGATTGTGATCAAGTTAACTTTTGACCTTCTCCTTGATAAGTTAAATCCCCAAATCATCCTCACTGCGAGGCCTCGCGTCAATTTTGTGTCATTCTTTTAGACAATTTTTTTATTTGGGGTGGGGGGGTTGGCAAAAGGTCGCATTCTTGGCAGCAGAAGCTCCCATGTACTGACTTGTATTGCTAACATGGAAGTACCATGGCTTTTCAGTATTCCCGGGTATATGTTGGTTTATTGAGGTAGTTAAACATTAATATTCCCATTTCACAAACTGAGAAATGAGCTGAACAGTCAAATACCTTATTCAGGGTCACTCTGTGATCCAGTCATACCTGCTCCCATTCTGTCGGCAGTGCTACTGCTCACATCTGAACCTGAATGCTCCCTCCACAATGACTTTGACAGGCTAGCTGTTACTATGATGTGTGCTCATGTGCATTCCTTTGCTTAAAAGGAGAAAAAAAGGCATAAAAAGATGTGTTAGAACATTGTTGCAGTCATTAGGTCAGTGCATGTGCTTTATTTTCCTACAGATACTCCTTGTCTTGCTAAGTAGACAGCACAACAGCAAAGGTATAAGTAGGCAAAACTAGAGATGTGTTCACAAATGTTAAAGCAAATTTGGCTTGTAATTGAAAAGTGTTGCATTATTCCAGACTTCTTGTGAGAAGTGCCCTTGCTTTTCAAGTATTATGTAATTAATACTGTAATTAACATCTGCATTGGACTTCAGTCATCAAACTGAGGGAAACCAGGTGATCTGATATAAGTAAATGTATATTTTTGGTTTGCTTTTAAAAATCTTATCTAGATAACTAGCATTAGTTGCAGATACTGTTGATACACCAACATGTTTACTATTGAGATACCAAAACCCAAAGCAATGTGTAACTTAGGCTTTAGAGAAGCTTGCAAATCCAGTTGGCAGTGTCTAGAAGGAATATGAATATCCTTACCAGGCTGTGACCTTGCAAATGCCTTTATAGGGCATGTTCTTTGTTAATATCTCTGAGGCTGACACTGTTGCATTTCAATACATTTAAATTCCTTTCCTTTGTTTGCCCCTGGAATGTGCGTTCTTAGTCACCTACCTGTTGGTAGCTTGGATGCCTTTTTGTCACTAACCTGCCCTAGAACATTACTGTCTCCATGGCTGAAGAGGGTAGGTATGGCTGATACTATCATCTCTTTAACACTTTACTCAAATAATGTCTCCTGAGTAAGAGGAACTGGCAAGGCTACAGCCTGTTCTTGGGCAGCTTTGTAAACCTCTATAACAGTGTTTCAGACCCTTGCTACAGTCACTAGGAGGTGGGAGGGAAGACTAATATTTTCTTAGTTCAAAGGGCTCCAAAATGGGTAATCCAGTTTATCAGAAATTCAGTTTATTCTCTGACCAAGCAGGTTGCTTTTTGGCAGAAGCAAACATAGTTTATAAAGGCCAGCTTGCCTAATCAAGAAGCAAGAGAATAGCCAGGACAGACTTTAAAAGGATCCAGTTTATCCCACCAGTTGAAGTAATATAACTTTTCAATAGCATTCTACCATTGATTTTAGAGGGAGGTAAGCTAAAAGATAGTCAAGAATCCTACTTGGTGTGTGTTTATATCTTTTGGTTCCTAGTAAAACATAAATCTGTGCTGTAACACTTGCAATCATTTTGTTAAATCAGATGTTTGAGTCAAGCTACATGAACAATCCCAAGCAAGGGGGATGGATCAACCCTAAATATGTCTTTTCCTTATTAACAATTTACAAAGTGCAGGAATGAGAATCTCATTAAATCACAGCAAATAGTTCGGTATGTTCTCATAGTTGTCTCCTAGCTTGTCACTACTAGGACTAGAGTCGCTAGGATTTGAGTAAAGTTGGGTTTATTATTAACCAAAGCTTATGTAAGATGTTATTGCATCTGGTTCTATTTTTGCAGTTACTTGGTCTCTGTTGAGAGATCTATTGGTCTTTCAGGCACAAAATGCTGCCTGTATAAGAGTGGTCATAAGATGCAATTGTGATTAGCACTGGCTTGGCAGCACATTGGGACTCACAAGGAGGGTGGCATGACCAGTCTGTGCTCCCTGCACACCAAGGTGATGCCTTTGCTTTTCCGAACACTTCTGAGGCAAGGCTGGAGGGCTTGGATGAGGCATAGGGAAGGATGCTGTTGTGGCCAATGCAGCAGAGTTGAGCTGGAGGGTGGCACAAGTCCTGCCAGTACAGTGCCACTGCCTCAGCTGGGAGCCAGACCCTTTAAGGTGGGTGCCACCAGGTCCTCCTGAGTGCAGGAGGACCAGAGGCTGTGGAGGATCATAGAACAGTTTGGGTCGGATGGACCTTCAAAGCTCATCCAGTCCAGCCCTCCTGCAGTCAGCAGGGACACCTTCAACTGGATCAGGTAGCCCAGAACCACATCCGGCCTGGCCTTGAATGTCTCCAGGGATGGTGCATCCATCACCTCTCTGGGCAACCTGTGCCAGTATCCTCATCCTCACATGTAGGGTCCCAGGGCAGGGCTCCTCACAGACCAGCAGCAGAGTGCCTTGAAAACGTGCATGTGCAGAGGAAAAGGGGCAGGTCATGGAGGCTTTCCAGGCAGCTTGCTTGGCCTGGCATAGCAGTCCATCTACGTGGCAAAATGAGCACCTCCTGGGCGGGTTCCCCAGCTGTGAACCTTTCCAAGGGATTACGGGAAATCTCCAGAAGGGTACCAGTCTGCAGGAGTCCTGCCCTCTGCTGCCCACAGCAACATGTCCTTGTGCAATGTGTGCTCAGTGGGGATCCATGAATTGCTACTCTATACAATGAGGTGTCAGTTTGGCCTTTTAGATTTCCTCAGTACCACCACTGCTTTGGTTTGCTGATATTTTTGTCTTGGACGGCATAAGTGGAAAGGGGAGAGGACAGGCAGGACTGAAGGAGCTGAAATTCCAGCATGGACATGAATGGGATGGTTCTCAGGAGCAGGCATAGCCCTGCCATGAATGATGGCATATGGAGAATAACTCCTATGTTTTTTCTTCCCACCCCAAAACTGTGTGATAGCATTGAACTGCACTTTTCCCAGGCAAGCATGGGACACTGCAGTCCTGTTCCCCTGCACACCCTGTCATTCCTTCCCTCCCTCCCCAAAATGTGCCAGTGCAATGGGCAGGTTGGTCAAAGCAGGTTGAGGAGCTGTGAAGAAAGCTGTGATATTGCCTTGTGAGTGTGAGGTGGGAAAGTACCCTGCATGTACGTGTCCACCCAGGGATCAAGATATGGAGATCTAAGAAAATAGCCAGTCTCCCAGCTACTGTGAGTCAAGTACACAGCACGCTTAAATGTGCTCTGCTTGTGTGCAGCCTGTCAGAAGGAAGACTTTTTTAATGCTTTGGAATTGTGTCCATCATAAATACATCAATAACTATGTGGGCCTTCCTTAAACCTTTCAATCCCTGCTGCATCAGGGGAGGGAGGGAGTAATGGGCAGGTACAAACCAGAACCTGTGGCTGCTGTGTGGGAATGCACGTCGGTTTATTGTGTGGGATCCCACTATCTCACTGACCTGCAGGTGTGCCTCACTGACTCTGACACCCTAAGTACAGCCCTGGCGAGGCATCCTTTGCCATCGGGCAGCAGTTGGAGCTCCTCACCTGTCACCCCGAGGGCAGCTCACACTGGCTTTCTCCAACTGTCCGCATAGAGAGATAGTGCCCTTAGAAACGTGGATGTTTTGATGACTGAGAGCCCAATCTCACTTTCAGATCTGCCTCGTACCTCTCCTCAGGCTTGAAAAACCTTCTGGGGCATGAGAGGGCCCCCAAGTTTCTGTGAAGTCTGAAGTGTGGCTCCTTTTGAGAGGAAAATTGCCAGAGCAGGTAATAGCTGTCTCTGGCATGAAACTGCAGTGAAAAATGCAACTTATCTGTGCCAGTGACACAAAAGTATGTGGGAGCCTCTCGGGTTTTGTCTAAGCCACTTCTGGGGGTTTGTGGCTCCTTAGGAGTATGGGGTGTATCTTGGGGTGTGCCAGAGAGCTCCAGAGCTTGGAGCTGCAGCTGTGGGACGCTGTTACTTCTGTTTGCTGTCTGCTAGATCAGGGTGTGAGCATCTCCGGAGAAAGGTTGGCATCCTGAGGAGGGGAAAATGGGGCTGTTGCGTGAGAGTTGGTGTCTTTGACTTATCTGACTCACAGACATAAACAGCTGAAGGAAACGGGCTGGTTGATGTATTTGCTGTTCCTACATAGCATTCAAAAGGAGAGATCTGTCCGCTTTTCCCAGGGAAGGGAGGGGAGGAGGAATCTGCTTTTCATCTTTCTTCTCTGTCCTGCCATCGTTAGAAAAACCCCAACCAACGCAAAACAACCCAGAGCAAACAAATAAACAAAACCCAAAATAAAAAAAAACAACCTTCTAGGACCTTAATTATGTTTTAATATCCCTCTGCCAAGCTGGACAGAAATCAGTCAAGTCCAAAAGCTATTTGGGGTGGACTGAGGGTTTAATTGCGTTTTCAGGGATGTAGCACAACAATTCGGGTTGGAAAGGGTTTCTGTGGGTCATTCACTCCAGCTCACTGATGGCAGCAGGGTCAGCTATTTTAGTTTATGAAACTGCACTGCAAAAGAAAAAAGGCAAAAAAAACCCTAAGGTATCAGTTGTGTTTATTCTTCTGACCTCTCTCTGAAGCAGGGAGAAAGGGGTTCAGTCTGAAGGGAGGGATATGAATGGTCTGGAGGCCTCACTCTTAGCATGGTGGGATCACACAGGCTGGGCATTTCAAGAGTTAACAGAATGCACTTACCCAAAATACCAGTTGAAATGGGCAAACTGCTTGAGAGCATCTCCTAGCAGAGCAACACCAACCATAGGGAAAGCAAGTTGCTACAGAAAGCTGAGCCCCAACCCTTTGGTACCACTCAAAATCTCAGTAAAGATGAAAGGTGTTTTCTGGAATCATTACAAAGAGGACAATGGAGGAAAAGACTGAGAAGTAATGCATAGAAACCAAGGTGGCTTTCTATTAACAATGTCTTGCTTTTTCTTTAAAGGAAAGCGAGCCTTCTAACGTTTTCTTATGGCGCAGTGAATCCAAACACAACAGGGACAAGCTGGTTCATGGGAACCGGAAACTGAGACAGGCTAGAAAACAACATCCTCGGAGCTGGGGGGAAAGAATGCTGCTTTCAGGGCTGTTTCTGTCTTATTTTTATTGCTGTCGGAAACAAGTGACCTACTGCAGCCAAGTAGGCCTGGGGCTAAAATAAAAGGACCTTCAGAAGGCAACCAAAATACACACAGACCAAATGATGTACTCGACATAAGTGTAATTGCTACTGTGCAGTCTGTTTCCCCTACCAATGCCTATCATTTTAATTTCTGAGGGAGAAACAAGAATGTAACTGGAAAGTTTCCGTGCCTCAGTTACTTTTCCCAAAGGAGAGAAAAGCGGAGCTAAAAAGGAAAATAGACAAGAACATGAAGCTTGTGTGCAGACATGGGGGGAGGGAGGGAGGGGAGTGGAGAAACCAGAGGAAGACTTGATGCGAAATGGTTCTCACCGTTGTGAATGGAAGGTTGTAACATGCAGAAAATAAATGTTACTATATTTGCATATCTGCCTGCTGTAAAGCTGGCAGATGCCACAAGTAGGGCTTATTTTAAACTGGAATAAGATACAGGGAAGATTGCCAGGTTTCAGTAAGACATAGGTCTAAGAACTGGAAAATGCTTGCTAGATCTCTGTTGTTCCTGCCAATGCACAACTCCCCTGTGAGACACCATTCCAGTAATGTGCCTGTGTAGGCTAATGGAGTTACATGCAAAAACAATTAAAAGTGGATATTTGCATCAGTATTGCAGACATGGGGGTAATGAAAAGCAGAACTACAGGCTCTCTTGCCCCCTGCATTTGTCTGCTCTTTCTGTGAACCTAAAAAGCCTCTGATCCTGCTTATGTGATCAATATGCTCTGATGACAGCTGTCTTCCAATGATTTCTATGTATTCAAAACAACCTGTATGAAATGTGCAGCTGGTCTAATGTATGCAAAACTTGGGATTCCTTTATCAGCCAGGATAAAAGCAAACTTTTCTTTATGAGTTATCTGCATAAAATTGTGGGTGAGAATTTTACTAAAGCATTTGGATACTTGAAATAATCTGAATGTTAATGATTCAGAAACTTATGAAGGGAAATACTGGAGACTTTGGGGTGGAGAACAAGAAGTCTGTTATATCAGTTTAAGTGTGTTACTCTTCAGGGCTTTGTATGATTCTAGTAAATAATCCTCCTCAAATTTGGTTATTGGTACCTGCTAGTGTGTATTTATATGCAGCTCCTTTACTTCACAGCAGAATCACTTTTCTGGGGGGTATGGTTTTCCTTACCAGCTTACTTTCTAGTGTCTAATTTTAACCCACAAGATTTGGTTCGTAGTTCCCTAAATACCTTTGGGGTTTGGACTTTATCTAAAGATTCCCAAAAGTTCCCAGGTCTGTCCCCTGCTGCTCGAGGCTGCTCAGCTGGACTCGATGTGTTTAGCTCTTGTGAAGAAGCCTTGCACAGTTCCTTCAACCATATAACAGTTTTGAAACTGTTCTCCACAATCCCTCACAGTTGTTTATGTCCTTCTGAAGTTCAGATTTAAATCCTGCTGGATTGCATTTCTTTGAGAGGCCAGTGACATTCTGTTCTCTCTGATTCAAGCCTTCTAAAGGCTAAACCTGTTGGTTGCTTGCTCTCACTGCAAGGGCCAGATTGGTTCTAGCTGGAAACTGGTACAAATGATGAGAGTTTGCAGTGCAAAAGAAACGGATCCAGCTCTGAATTCCATACTTCCATGTTACTGTGTTTTAACTAACATTTGTCAGATTATTTGCATTCTAAATATAGAATGTATAGTTGATGTTTTCCCAGATTTTATTCCATTTAACTTTGTCCTTATTCCTAACCCACTTTTGGCTCTCCTCTGTTGATCATGTAACCTGTAGATGATGATAAAGATACCATTCAAGCCCATTATCAGAATAACTTAAAAAAATACCAAGTGAAATTTGATCTTTCTTAACTTCATCCTTTTCTTGGAAGTATATCATGAGGTAGCCAGTGATCCCAAAGACAGCATTCCATAAAATAACCCCTCAGAAGTTGAAGCAGATGAAGTACTGAAATCCTACTTCCTCATATACGCTATAGCTTAAACAAGATCATTGGCTTTCTTAAAGACAGATCCTTAGACAGTATTGTGCAGCATATGTGCCCATTAAAGATCTTGATCTTCATTGATTTACACTGGCTCAAAGTTCATAATGTCTATGCATATTCTTATGGGAATCCTGTTACTTGGTTTCTTCTGCTCAGACTGAACTAGGTGAAGTCTTACTATTCCTGTTAAACTGGAATAATTATGCAACTATTGACAAACTGCTCTGTGCTCTTCAATTTCAGCAGTCTAGTTGAATACCTCCCTAATCTCAGGTATGTGACACCAGCATTTAAAGCAAAGTATGCGATCGCTGCAATGTTAAAATGGACTTGCAGTGAATTTCGCTTTCAAGTAGCTAAAAGTGACCTTGTTTACTGTGGTTTTGGTAAACTTTTACATTTGACTTGCTGTGATAGAGTACCTCAATTTATTGACCTGCTCTGCTCTCAGTGCATAGAAGCACATGCACAGATATTTGCTAGAATCTATTTCATAAAAAGAGTGTCCAAGCTGGAAAACACTTTAGGACCAGGAGCGAATGCAGTATAAAACCATGAAGACAGCCAATGAACTTGCAGGTGATCGTGGAAGGCACGTGCTGCATTACTGCATGTCAATTGTAGTGCACTGAGGTACCAGCAAGCTTTCTCAAGGATCTTTTGTAGGCTGAGAGGCAGCCCACCTATACCAGCCATTAGCAGATGATTGCATTTAGGAAACTCCCAAGATGCTCATTGTACTGCATGAAGATGCAGATTTCCTGTGGTAAAACCACTTTTTTTAATCCTACTTTGAATTTCAAAAGCTCATTTTCAGCCTTCTACTTTTTCAGTACCAGGGTTTTTGCACAAGAAAACACCTTTTCTATACCAGTATGTCTGATAGAATAGTACTGTGCACTTTTATATGGCTGTTTCTCTTGCACTGTTGATGCAGTTTGAGATGCAACATCTATTCAAGCACACTTCTTGCTCCTTTGCTTGTTCTGGAAGAGGCACCAGGCAGAGCATGGAGCTGGTGGCCCCATGTGCCAGCAATTCCACGCAGCTGGTGGAAAAGCAGCTGTCTGGTATGGGACCAGCTTGTAGTTTGTGTAAGGTAATACAGATTAAGATCAGGCATAGTATAGTTTTCCCCTCGGAGACAAGGGAATTCAGTGCAGTGCCTGTGGCTGCTCCCATGCCCTAACACCGATTGCATTGCTAGAGAGTCTCTGCAGCTTATTTCTCCAGTGGTTTCATGAGCTAACCACACCCGCTGCTGGTTTCCACAGTACCAATTTACAAGATTGGCTGGTTTGGATGAGGAAACCCACATTTCCTGAGGTATCCCAGGGAGCTCAAAAGCCAAGATCTTGAGAAAATTAAGAGAAGCAGTGATTTCCCCCCCCCCCCCCAAGCATTCCACTGTAGAGGAGGCTGTGTTCCTCCTGTGGAGGAGGCAGCTGCATACTTCCAAGCATCAGGAACTTCTGGTGTTGCTCTTGTCACACAGCTGGAATCACTAGCCTGTTGTTTGGTGTTAGTCTTAATCCCAAAACAACTCCCTGCCCTAGGAGTGATCAAGCTGGAGTCCTTGAGTGCCTTTACTCGGGTAGGTGAGAGGACAGGAGGAACAAGCAGATGCATGAGTTTTTTTCACCACCAAGGGGAAGAAGTCTAAGCCCTTGCATCATCTGCAGGGTGCTTGGCCTCTTTTAAGATGATTCAGCCTTAATGCCAGCACAAAATTATGTACTGCTTTATTTATTCTTTTCTGGGTTAGTTTCCTCCTAGGTAAATGAGCTAAAGTGGCTGATAAGAATAGTCATGTTAGAATAGTTACAGTGTAATATATACTATATATATTAAACTATAATATACTATAACACAGTTTATTATATGTAAGAATAGTTCATAATGAGCATCAGGCCTGCCACAATGTAGGACAGGAATAGGTATGGGAAGCCAGATGGTGGAAAAACTCATCACCTGTGTCCTCCTGGAGCTGCAGTATTTTTCCTGCAGCAAAGTCTGGATGCTTTGGACAACTCTTGTAAGTGGAGAGAGAGGCCAAGAGGAAGAGCTTCTGGCTCACAGGAGCTTGACCTGGTGCTTTCCCATGCTGTGCATGCAGCTATCCTAAAGTGCTACGAAGCATTGCAAAAGCTCTTTGGGGGAAATATAAGAGGGTGGAGGCTTTTTTAAATGATCTTCAACGTGAACATCTTTAGCATCCAGTTTCTTTTTCCAAAATTATCAGTAACTGTCCTGATCAGTTTATGAGGTCAGATTTATAAAAGTCCATTTAAAAAAAGGCAACTTGTAAGGAATGTTGGGCGTAATTCTATAAAGAAAAAAAAACACAAAAAAAACCCAAACCCAATCATTACTAATATTAGGGGATAATGTAATTGTCCACATACTTTGTACAATTATAATGTTATATGCTGTGTACTCAAGGAACTCAAATTACATCTTATGGTCCCAGTTCTGCCCTTTGAAATATTAAAGCATTATTACTGCAAATGGGCAGTGCAAGGCTAAAGCTATGTGTCTGGAAATTGCAGAGTCAACCCATGCAAAACCTGCAGCTGGAGAACAGTGTTAATACAGCAGCACGTCTGTTTGATTTTATGGTACATACTTGGCAAGTGCTGAAGCATGAGTCTGCTGCGTAATGACTGCATCCCACTCCGCTGACCTCCCTGGGAGCTCTCTTGTGTTTCTAGGAAGTGCTTGAGCATCTTGCAGGGAAAAAAAGTGTGTAAAGAGATGATCCATCCTTGAAGAGGCTACAGCCCTAATGGGTGAGGCCCTAATAAAGGGTGGAGAGGGAAGGATGCAAGAAAGGGTGGGTAAGGGTCGCTATTAGAGGATGGTGCGGTTGCACAGTCTGGGCACGTTCACAGTTTGATGGTTAATTCTCGATCCTGTAACTTGGCAGCAATCCATCTGCTCGCTGCAAATCTGAAGGCTCTGAGGCTTCGGGGGATTCCACAGGAAGCTGTCGGTATGATAAGTTTTTCAGGAAAAGGGTTTTGAAAACAACAGCAGTGATGATAATTGCTGCTGGAGCCTCAGCTCCTCAATTTTTACCTTGCAGTGATTTTTATTTTACCAGTTTCCTTTAAAAACAATAATCTCCTGATCCTTCCGTAGTTCATCCTACCAACCAGCTTCCATGTGCTAAAAAGTGCTCATGGTATACACTTCTTTAAGTTTGAAATGCATTTGTTAAATGTAGCTCTCTTAATGTCCCACCTCCCAACAAATACACAGTCTGACACAGTAGTACGCAAGGAAAGCTTTAAGGCTGTTATTCTAAAGGGAGCGAAGACTCTCGCTCCAGCTGAGTCTTCAGTGTGTTGTTCTGGCAGAAAAGGAAACTGTTGGCCTGTGTAAGGATCTGTCACTTGGACATGAAACATTCCAAGCACTGGTAGTTGAATCTGCAAGTGATATCTGACAAGGAATCCAAGATCTAAAGACACAAGTGCTGTTACTTGCATGGCTAAATATTGTAAGTACCTACCACACCCACAGCTCTAAGTTAGGTCCTGATTGAGAGAGCTGAATATGCTGCTTTGTCTTGCTCGCTCAAAGTTACTGTTTTCTCTTTGCCTGAAAGCGTTCCCTTTTAAATGACTGTCATCTATCAGTGTGAGACTTTTTCTTAAAGCCAGAGGGATAAGAGGACAGGGAGTGACACTTGCTTCTTTGTTCCTGGGAAGAGTAAGCAGGTGATTTCTTACAACTACTTCTGTTTGCTTAAGGAATGACCAAAATCTTTATACAAATGAGGGGGAAATTAAAGATCCAGCCAAATGGAAGCACTGAAGGGCACACCTGTGTTCAGGCTGGAGTTGGTATAGGATTTACTTACATACTTATGAAGAAGCATGTCCTTTACATTGCAGAGCCAAGTGAGCTGGGCTTTCTAAATTCAGTATCTCCTTTTTGTTTTCTTTCTGCTGTTATAATATGAAATAGTTGCCTGTAAACCTAACTTAACTAGCAGCTCAACTTAATAGCTACATATGCTGATGCAGACGCATACACTAGGTCCTGGTTGCAGATGACCCTGAATCTTCCCGTGAAAACAAGAAATAGGTCTACACAAAACGTAATCTTCTTTACCCTAAATGCCCCTAATATTCTGTCTTACTTGCTCTGCACCTAAAGGGATAAAGGAGGTATTATCTCCTCATGTCTCTGGCTAATGATCTGGCCAAAAGTAAATACAGGCCACATCACAGGAATGCAAAGGGCTTGGCTGCTGCTGGTATCTTGGCTCTGGATGACCCTCCTCTGTGGCTGCCTGCCACAGCCTCACTGGCCTGATGGCCACTTGTGCTAATGGGGCTCTGCTGACAGAGCACATATGGTGCTCAGAGAGTGGCAAACCCACAATGCTGGATTAAGATTTGGGGCCTCCTGTAAAGCATGCTCTTCCATCTTAAAAGTGCTGTGCAGTGAGCTGGTTTCCTTTGCTAGTAGTGTAAAAAGCCCTATGGAAGGATCCATTTTGCTAAGAAATGTGAGTGGTGTTTGGCTAAGCAGAGGTCCTACCACCTTTGTGCCTTGCATATTTAGATGCACATATTCCTAGTTCTCATGTTTCTTCTATATGCAACTTCCAGATAGGAAAAGGAACTTCTTACTGCTGAGACACCCTTACATGAAAGAAACAGCCCTGTGTAGTGGTGTATAGCAAATGATTAACAGCAGCCATATACTCTTATCTAGCTATAAGCATATTGGTTGTTCTACATCAGAGCTATCAAACTTATTCTTCCAACAGCCTTGCACCAGGCTTCTTGCTCTGCTGCTTGATAGTCTGTCTCTTTAACTGTTGATGAATAACTAAATGCCATAAATACATTAATGTTTAAAAAATTAATAATAATTAAAAAAAAACTCTTAGATTTCTTGGGTCTTTTGATCTGCTGTTGGCAAGTGCCCTTAAAGGACGTTCCTTTGACCAGCGCGGTTGTGTTAAGGATAATCTCCTCCATGCTTTGAGGTCTGAGGATAAAGCAAATAAGACCTTGTTCTCTGTAGAAAGGATCCATGGCACAGAAGGCAACAAGATTAGGGGCTGGGTTTTTGCTGGGCTGTCTTTTTATTCTTTGCCATGTATTCAAATGGTTAATAAAACCAAAACCACACAAAATCCAATCGAAACAAGACAACACCAACCAAAAACTTCCCACAGCATCAGCGTAATTGTAAATACTTTCTTCTTCTGGTGCTCTTAGAGTTAATCAATATTAATGACAACTGGTAGTAAGGAGGCTTTAACTAGATCTCAACAGCGAGAGGCTTCTGTTTCTAAGGATCTGTGTGTGTGCAGAATGAAGAGATGTGAGCAGCTGAGGGACTCCTATACCTGTATAGGCCTGGATGCAGACAAGTACTCCATTTAAGCACTTCTTTTCCATGACCTTCAGTTGAAATACCCCCAGCCCTGGGGTAAACTATATGTGCTACCGATCATGATACTTCTCTGCTTGAAGCATCTTTGTGTAACTCGGTGCTAACAGTGCTTTAGACGTTTGCATTTTGAAAAGATGAAAGATCAGGGTTTCTGTGCAGTGCCTTAGTATTTAGATTTGATCTAATACCACTGCAGCCAACAAGAATCTTCTGACCTATTATTTTAGCTTGAAAAGTGGTTAAAGCCTGTGCTCCCTCATTGTTCCCATGCTAACTGGGTGATAGTGTAAAGAAACAAACTTAAATATAATCCTAAATTAGACAAGTCAAAATAACAAGGGATTGTTGTGATAGAGTGTCAGTTTAAATGGTATTTTTCTGGTTTGGTTTATTTAACTTCTAAATGAAGATTTATGTATATATAAAGGTATATAAAAAGATAAATATTCCTTTCTTTAAGTGATAGAATAGTAAAGAGAATTGTTTTAGAAGGTGAGGACTGTAAGACACATTGCATAGACTGAGGGCCAGGTCCTCAGGCAGAGTAAATGATTCAGTTTCTCTGGAGATTTGACCTGTTGTATCTTAATGTCAACTGCACTGACCACATAAAGCATGAATAACACTGTTTAAATACATTTTCCCCCGTATGTTGGAAGGGAGGATGTGACAGATGCGCAACCTAAAGCAAATTATCAGTGTAAAAGATGCCAGGAAATGGTTAATAATTCATCGTTTCTGCAGACTGTGGTAACATGTATTTAGATGCCCGTTTGTTTCTGTTTCAGTACTTAAAAGACAGTATCAAGATGTACTGTAAACAAGAGATAACCTTCCATGAGACAGCTGTGTTAAGCTCCTCCTTGGTTTATTTTTTACTACTGAAAGAACATTAAAAATAATATCTTTAGAGATGATCAGTGCTTCTAGGAAAATGCCAATTAATAGATAGAACTGCGTTTTCCCTCCCCCAATTCCCCCCCTTTTTTTGCTGATTAAAAAGTACTTCCTGGTGCAGTGCAGTTGGGGAACTTGGCAGGCAATCCGCATTTCAAAGGAGCACAACTGCTGCCTTTTCTTCCCTTGAACTCTCCCAGCCCAGCTGTAGTGGCTTCCTCCCTCCCCTGGCTCTGCTCCTTGTGCATCCAGGACCAGGTGGAGTCTGAGTCTGCAGTTATTTACATCAAAGGTTTAATGCAGTTTTTCTGGCAAAATGTGATGGAATTCTTGCTTCCTGGATTTCAAACCTTTTATATTTGAGAATAGGGATGTTTACTATGGAGACAGCAATAACATAGAGCACCAAGGTATGCCCACTTTAAAAGAAATCATAGAAAGCCTGTCTGCAAAGTAGAATATGGCACATTACGGTGACAGAGAGACATCTATCATCTTGGCTGCTAGCCCATTGCGGTGGTTGGTAATGGCATTACTCAGAGGTAGAACTTCAGAATCGGGAGGTTTGTGGCGAAGGCGCTCTGCAGACAGTTGTGAAGTCTCAAAGGCTGACCTTCTCACCAGAAGGCAAAGTCCCTTTGGTGATTCTGGCATTAGGACAAGTATAGCAGTCCATTGACATATGCGGCTTCCCTTGGACACTAGCGTTTTTATTACTGCATTCTAAGGAAGAATAAGCAATCAAGTAGGCAGGCATCTGATTGACACCCCTGGCAAAACTTACCAAGCAATTTTGATTTGGTTGCTTGTGAATTGCCCTAACTGCACAAGGTAATCTAATGCTGAAGTCAATTCTAGCATTCTTCACCTATGCTAAATGGTGGAAAACCTTATTGTATCACCTGAGAAAAATCAAAAGGTCTTGCCCATACCCTTCTTCTGGTCTTGTGAATTACTGAATACTTCCCAAAGCTTGAGTGTGCACTGAAATGTGCCTGCTTGCCCTCTCCAACACACATGCAACCAGATTACTTGGTACAGTCACACACAACACTCACAGATCCTCTTGTCCCTGTCAGTCTCTCTTCCACCATGCAGCTCACTGAGACTGAAGCCATAAGTTGTCAAGTACCTGTTTCAACACACTTAGAAACATGTGAAAGCGTATAGCTCTTCTCCTCCTGTTCCGGTATCAGTGAAGTGCATCAGAAACCTCTTTTTGTAACAAACTGTCTCCATGCAATTGTGCATTTCATGTAGTAAAAATAAGCTGAATATTTACATTATATGAAGATACCATAGGTGCGTAGCCCAAGAAGCTCTCCTTGTGAGTTGCTGCTTGAGAGTAGTAAGGAAAAAGTTTCTTTCAATATATTTACATGCTTTCAGAAAAAACAAGGTAGGCTGTCGTTGCTAGCTGTATTGGGAAGGTTTGTGTCCAGATCCATAACTGATTCAATTGTCCTGCAATGTACCAGAGCTCTCTTGTTTTTCTATTGCTTGGGTTGTGGTGGTTTTTTTTTGTTTTCTTTTCTCTCCACTGTTTATTTTCAGATTCCTGAGGTTTTGGTTGCATCATCTTTTCAAGTTTTCCTTTGAAACTGTGAGGTTTAGAAACCTTTTTTAACGAAAGTTGAGATTTTTCATGGAAGTTTTGCTTTAAAAGTGATTTATCAATGGTAATGAAATTAATGATAAAAGTAACCCATTTCAACATCCTTGACTTCATGGGGGCATAGACTGAAAGAGACTTCCTGACTTAACAAAACTGCTCTGTTACTGCATGTGGATGTCATAAAATCTTTCTGAAAACAGAAGTGACTTATCTAAACTATTTGGATTTTTCCCTAAATCCTTTTGCTGCACAGCTATTTAAGTTGTTACTCCTCCAGTGACCGAGCACATTCTTCTTGGGGTGAGCGCTTTTTGTTGCAGAATTACTACTGATTTGTGATGAAACTTGTGTATTGGTCACCTTTATTCAAAAAAAAACAGTAATGGGCCATGGTACCAGTTTGTGCCTGCTGTCTACATCAGATCACTGGTGTTTAAGGGTCTGGAAAACCTGGTATCTGGTCTGCACAGGACAATAAAAATGATGCCAACATATTATGGAAGGCTAGCCTATGACCATTATGTGTTGCAAGCTCTGAAATAGGATAACAGTTTATAAATACTAAAGGAAAAGTTTTCAAACCCATAAAATGAGTACCTACCAAGAGGGAGGAGAGAAGAGATGATGCATCTGTAAAAATATTTGGTCTCTAATACCTCCTTCGTTGTAAGATTAGTGGAAGGGAAATAGTCTGATTATGTTTTAACTCTATTTGATTTGCACAAGTTTGTGAGCAGTGCTCTATACACCTTCTGCCAGTTTCACACTGCTGAATCTTGGCCTTCCTATGCCAACTGCGGGGGGGGGGGGAACAACCAACCAACCAACTGAAACACAAGACCCAAGTTAGCACCTCAAGAAACCATCTTCCAGCTGTGTATCTCCCCTCATCAGATATTTGCACATCTTTTCCAAGAAGTGTTTAAGTGTCCAGTTATAGCTCACTTTTCCTTTTAGTTTTCACAAAAATCTAAGTCTGTATAATTTAATTCTCATTGAGTCATTTAGGTTGGAAAGAGACCTTTAAGATAATAGACTCCAACTGTTAACCCAGCTCTGCCAAGTCCACCACTAAACCATGTCCCCAAGTGCCACATTTACGCATCTTTTAAATACCTCCAGGGCTGGTGACTCAACGACTGCCCTGGGCAGCCTGTTCCAGTGCTTGGCAACCCTTTTGGTGAAGAAGTTTTTCCTAACATCCAGTCTAAACCTCCTCATGTGCCACTTGAGGCTATTTCCTCTGGTCTCGCTGCTTTTTACTTCGAGAAGAGACTGACCCCCATCTGGCTACAACCTCTTTTCAGGCAGTTGTAGAGAGTGAGGCTCCTTTTCTCCAGGCTAAAGAGCCCCAGTTCCCCTTAGCTGCTTCTCATTGGACTGATGAAAGGTGATATGGTTGGGCAAGATTTGTTATTGATAGTTCCAAAGAAACTGCTGTGACTCCCTTCATTGCCTTCCACAGCAAATTAGTTTAAGTACTTAGCAATATTTTTATATGTAGTTAAGTCTGACATCTCTTCTTTTTCTTATACCCCCAACAGCCCCCTTTTCTTAGAAGAAGCCACTGAGGTTGTCTCTTCCTACTTTTTGGTACAGCAACCATTCCCAGTTAGCTCTCAAAGACAACCATTTGTCTGAGTTTACTTTAGGTCAATCTTGAAGTATGCTATGACAAACTATGGTGAGAGTGGTTTACTTAAGCATTTTACTGATTCCGTCTCTAACCTAAAGGATCTGTAATCCTTGTCACTGTAACAGCAGCCTGCTCACAGCTGCCTTTTGGCAAATGCTGATGCATGATGGTGGTAAACACTTTGGTCTCCTTGGCATGGGATCAGTTGGCTGACTCGTAACTTGAAGTAATCACTCCTGATGAACACTTAAGGAAGAGTTGCTCAAAAAGCTACTGCAGGTAGCTGCAGTAAAGAAGCTGCCCATGTAGGCAGAACTAATGACTGATGCAGATCAGGCAATCAACGATAAAGAACTTGCAATAAAAGGGAATTAAAACGGTAGGGCCATTGGTAGAGCTATAATTGGTAGTGCTTATGTGGAAAGGGATTTAAAAATATGAATTAAGAAAATGCTATTAGCTCCCTTAAATGTAAACCCAGAAGAACAGGCAGTAACACTAAAAGGCTGAGCATTTATATTTGTGTTCTGCATTTGAGGGAAGCCCAATGACACAGAAATCGCAAGATGAAATAAAGTGTTTCAGTATCACTCATAACAAAAGAGGATGCTGAAGAGAAGTTTTTTGACTTGCATATAGACAGGCTGAAATGACTTGCATGTGGGAGTTTTAAGAGTTGGCTGACTGGGTGTCTTGGGTACTGATTTCTTCCACAAATAGCTATGTGAAACCATGGAAAAATAAAGAGATTTGACCCAAAACTTAACGTTTTAGCAGCAGTTTTAGAAGAATTATAGCTGTAGTCTGGGGAAGATAATGGAACAATTAATATGAAAGCTTCTAAAGAATGAACTTAACACACAATAGTACTGTGGTGTAAAAGACACACCGCAAACCAAAATCTATTTAAGTAATGGGTTCTGCTTCCTGTAGAACATTTCAATTGATGTCAGACACTGTTTAAATTAGAAACTTGAGTTGATTTAGCAGAAGATACTGAGTATTAAAACTGGATGTTGAGTGTACTGAAACTGCATGACTGACAGGTCTCAAAATGTACCAGTGATAGGGACAGGGAGCGTTTATAGAAAGGTTTGGCAAAGCTTAGTTCTTCACCCAACTCTGATTACTTTTAACGCATAAATTGTTTATAGTGGAGTAACAAAAAACTAGCCAACAAGCCTGCGCAAAGGCTGAGGAAGCACGAGGTGATGGAGACTTGCAGCACCTGAAGGAAGGACACTGCCAAGCTTAGGCTTGCTATGTAGTTACACAGCGAAGTAAAAATGGAGTCTATGTTTGCTAGGTGCAATCCTGGAGTGCAGTGCATTAACCTGCAGTTTAATGACCTTTGGTTAAGTTCCTGAACCTCAGTACCTAGTATGTTTGTAACTCTAATGTGGTCCTTAAATTTATGAACTGAAGAATTCCAGCCAGTGTCACAAAGCAAACCTATTCTTGCCTTGTATTTTACAGGGCAGATGCTTTTATGGTGCTTTCCAGTTATTCCCATATAGAAATTTCAGGAGACCTATCTAGGAATAATTAAAAGAGCAGAAAACCACTTGTAGAAGGACCCAGGGAAGAAAAATCTGCCTAAGGAGTCAAGGAGCAAGATAGAAGAATGAGGCAAAGGGGAATGAAGTTGATAAAACTTCTTATCGATTGTGAAAAGCCGATCACATTTTATATGTAGTAGCAGTTCAGGCTGTTTCACATTTAGTGTAGGTTTTCAACCGGGAGGATTAAACATGAGAGTATTTATCAACAGTTGTGATGGATTCTTGCCAAGAATTATCTAAACGATACCAATAAGCTTCTCTGTGATATGCTGTTTTATTGGCTTATATCTATGGCTTTATGACAACTGTATTTAATGACTCTTTAAACGGAGCATTTTGAGTGAAGGTGATCTGTCAGTTTGAGAAAGAGATGGAGTGACCTGGGGAAAGAGCTGCAAAGGGGGAGTCTGGGATGGGTTTGGAGAAGATGGAAAGCGGGGTGAGGATTTAAAGGACAGTAAGGATCTGGCATTTCATCAGCAGACTCCTGCAGGACAAAAACTAGTTGGGAAACAACACTGGCAGTGTCATATGGCAGACAAAACCATGGGAGCCTTTATATTCCACTGAAGAGTGCTTTGCTTCTTCCCAGTTTAGGTGCAATCTCAAACTGTTGAAAATCCCACCTGTCTCTTCTGGAGTAACATGAAAAACATGTTAGAGACTCCCCAGAATGGCAGAACTGCCTCTTTTAGAATAGAATAGGTAGGGTTGGAAAGGACCTTAAGATCATCCAGTTCCAACCCCCCTGCCATGGGCAGGGACACCTCCCACTAAACCATTTTAAAGGATACTTTTATGGACATTTTCTAAAGCATGAAGATTAAAATGAACTCCTCAAAAAAGAGAAAGTGAAAGAGAAAAATAACCCAAAACCCATTTACAAGGCATGGATTATTTTGATAAATCAGAATAGTACTTTGTGGTCCTCTCTCTTTTTTTCTTCCCCCCCACCATCATCTCTGTGGCTGAAGTATCCATATCACAAAAGGGGTATTTCACAGCCCTAGTAGCAGCTAATAGGAACTATCAATCCGTATTACTTACACTGAAAATCTTAGCTAGAAAGTAAGAAGCTATCCCACATAAGTGCAGGAGGAGAACACATGCTAACCCTTCAGCTCAGTACTTACCAGCCCTGCTTTGATTCTAGTACTTGCCAGTAACACTCCATGCTTCATGCCAGAAGCTGAGCAGCACAGCTTCCAACCTCAGTGCTTTCACCTCAATACTTCATAATCTGTCTGTTATTTATTAAAGAAATGTAAAAGTTTCAACATAAATTACTTATTTATTCATCTCTTGGGAGATTCTCTCATTTGTTTGCCAGGTTTTACTGGAAAAGAATTCAAAGTTGCCTGACAGAATAGATAGCTCAGGCTTGTCTTTCCGTTTTCATTATTTTAGGTTGTGTGATAGGGATGTTGGGTATTTTCGGGTAAAAATAACTCTGAGAAGTATTCAGCTTTTTTAACAAGAACTAGCTTTTAATTTAAATACAACGTTCTTCTGACGTTGCATGCACTCAGACTGCAAAAATTACTGTTTCCATCAAAAAGCATTTGTTCACAAGCATCTTCCCTTACTGGAACGCTTTTAGGAGACAAAACTACAGAACATAAACAGAAATGAAAACTACCTAAGACATGGATTTAGGTACAAAGTAAAAGTGGTGGTAATAATGTGAACACTGAGTTAATTCAGCTTGTTAAAGAACTCTGCTGAAGTCATTTTTGTGCCTGTAACTATGGAAATACGCCAGCACCCTGTGTTGAGCCAAATAATGAGTATCCAGTCAAGGAAGGACTTAAAACTTAAGTTCTTTAATGTGTTCAGAACAAATCATGGTTTAATTAACTAAGGCACTGATTCCTGGCTGTTACCTTGCCTTTGGACATTGCTACAAATCATTAATGTCCTTTTATTTTTCTGACAGTGAGGGATGTGCACGTTTTCTGGGGGTTTTCTGAGGCTCAGATGCATTATGTGACACTGCTTGAATGACTTTTAATGAAGCATGCACCTGTGTAACCAGAAGCAGCTCTCTGCAATCAGGTTGGAACCATGTAGGTGTAGGGAAAAGCTTTGATACCCAAGGTGGTTTTGAGCTGAATTCTTGTGATAACAAGAGTAGATGCTGTGATTTCAAAATCCTGTTGGTTTTATTGAAAACTGGTGTCAGTGGCCATTTTGGAACATCCCACCAGTGATCATACAGCAGAGTGAAAGCAGCTTGTGCAGATGGTGGGAAATGTCTCAAACTGCCTGATCCACGTGCCATTAATGTTGGTTAATTGTTGAGAAGCAGGAGGCCCTGTTTTCCGTTTCATCATTTACATGGATGTTCTGTAGGACTCTTGCAGCAAAACTTCCTTCTGTGCCTTTGAAAACTTGAGAGTGGTGTTCACGTGGTTGTTGCTCGTTGTTCATTTCTGATGCAAGGCATGTCTGGGACTCTGCTGTGCTTGGCTTGGAGTTGGTGACACAACTCGGGCAGAAAACCTGCTGAGCCTGTCAGGCTGGCCAAGATTTTGGGCCCTACTGGCCTAACATGCTCCACTATTTGAAAAATGTAATTGGAGGTTTTGCCTACGTTCCCAAAGCTGTGCTGTCTGAAGAGAAAAACAGTTCTGAATGTTGTTCTTCCCTTGGGCTGCTGCACTTACCTCGTCTGCAGGACATATATAAAATCAATAAGTCAACAACTCCCATAGCTTGTGCAAACACTCTTGTTGCAACTGCTCTGAAGCAGAGGGTAGATGTAGAGCTCTGATAAACTTACTGGAGATGGAGATTCAGAGGTTTTAGCACTTTTTGAAAGACCTTTTGAAAGGCAGCGTGAATCCCTGAACCAGTTGCCTTGTCACTGGTAAAGAAATAAAGAAAACCTGTACAATAGCGTCTCAGATTCCGAATGGGATTTTCAGGTATTTGAAATCTGACTGCAGCCATCTGTAGCAATGTAAATGAAGGGTAATCTGGAATCAGTGACTACATAAGGGTATTCATGTGGTTCACAACTTTGGCTTTTATGAGTACATAACACTTGTGAGTGGTGTTTCTGCTTAATGTTAGTTTTGAGTATGCAAAAAGAGGATGATAAACTCTTATTTGAATGTATGTGCTGTGACCAAACTGACTACTCAATTTAATTATCTTGGGTTCATCATGAACCCAAGGGCCATGAGGATGATCAGGGGACTGGAGCACCTCCCATATGAAGAGAGGCTGAAAAAGTTGGGGCTGTTCAGCCTGGAGAAGAGCAGGCTGCATGGAGACCTCATAGCAGCCTTCCAGTATCTGAAGGGGGCCTATAGGGATGCTGGGGAGGGACTCTTCATTAGGGACTGCAGTGATAGGACAAGGGGTAACGGGTTAAAACTTAAACAGGGGAAGTTTAGATTGGATATAAGGAGGAAACTCTTTCCTGTTAGGGTGGTGAGGCACTGGAATGGGTTGCCCAGGGAGGTTGTGAATGCTCCATCCCTGGCAGTGTTCAAGACCAGGTTGGACGAAGCCTTGGGTGAGATGGTTTAGTGTGAGGTGTCCCTGCCCATGGCAGGGGGGTTGGAACTAGATGATCTTAAGGTCCTTTCCAACCCAAACTATTCTATGATCTTTAATGCTAATTTGCAGCAAGGTGTAATGGTGGTTCTTGATTTAATTCTAATGACTACTGAAAACAAAGGGTTAAGGGTTTGGAGAATGTTGAAGCATTCCTTTACCAAAGCAACTTGCAATGCAATTAAATTTATTTCCCCACAGAAATAAATGACTTGGGATATACTTGCAGTTTTCCCCTAATCTCATTCTTTTCTTTCTCAATAGAAATGGCATATGTTAGCATAAATTACATATTACAGTGTAATGAAGAGGAATGTCCCATAGTATGCACAGCCAGGGTCATTATTGATAACAGGTGCCTCATGCAAAGCATGAAGCACATAGACATGGAAGAAAACCTCAAAGCACAGAGATGGCTTTGGGGATAAATGGGGACAACTCTCCAGCTCCTTGTCTGTATGCGAATCCCTTGTGCTGTTACCAGTTTCTTATGTTATTTCTCCTTAAGAGCCAATAAATATTTCCAGGGGCAGATTTACTTGAGAAACAAATGTCATGCCCTATGCCTGGAGCGGTTCTCCAAAATAGAACAAGTTTCAGGGCAAAGGGGGGAAAAAGGTAAACTTGACCAGCATTTTAAATAGTCAGGTTGCTGTAATCTCGTGGCTGTTGAGGCAACTCATGAGTAGTTTGGCTGTCTGGGCAGTGGGGGTGTGCAAGGTAGGTGGAGGCTGCCCCAGATGTCTCCAAGGCTTGAGTTATACTCTTGCTCCAGGTCCCATCCTCATGGAAGTTATGTTTTCATCACTAACTTAGAGTTAGGGGAGACTTGGTTACGGTCATCCACTGTGAGCATCAGTGATGGCCTCAGGTCAGTTAAGGTTTTAGAGTACCCAGGATACACGTGGGAGTTGTACAGCAGTACCTTTGGGCTGGGATTTCAATGACCAAGAACCTTGTCCACTAAGAACTAGCCTTTCTTTAGGACAAAAGAAAAAGATCTAGATGTCTGAGAACAATACCATGTTATTCTTCCAAAGGATGCAATGGTAAGGATATGGCAGTTTTCTGCTTCCATAAAAGGTATTAATTTTTTGGCAGGGATTTAGCATTTAGTATTGCAGTGCCTGAAGAAATAGGATTTTTTTTGCAGTTTTACAATAATTTGTCACTTAAAGTGACAAGTGTCTGCAGGGTTAATATGTTCAGTGGCCTTGTTAAATAGCAGTAATTTATGAATGACCGTTTTAAACACTTTTCAAGATCTTCATTAAAGTCAATTAGTCTTTGGTGAAAAAAAGACAAACCCCAAATCTGTTTACCTGGATTAAGGTTAAATCCGCATTTAGTGTTGTCATTAAGAGGAGAGCTCACTGCTTCAGTTTCATTCTAACCTGAGTCTTCATTGGGAATTTTACTGCTATACAGAAAGTCATTGTATGCTTGAGCATCACACATGTGCCATGCAAACCACCTAGAGTAACTGCTAGAGATTAAAAGATTTAAGAGCTGCATTTCCTGTGGTATGAATGTTCCTAAAATAAAATGAGAAATAAATATATATATTAATTATATATATAAACCCCAAAATTTCTTGGCTCTACTTAAAGTTCTGCAGTGTTACGTTACACTGTCTCTGAATAAATATTTGTTGAGTGACTGAATGTTAACTATTAGGGATTGGTATCAGCTTCAGTATTGCAGTAATCTTCAATCACAGCTTCTCATCTCTGGACATTCTTCTGGCACACAGTGTTTGTGCTTGTGTTCATATTCCTTCTCTTCTTCCTCTGTGATAACTGTTTCTTTGGGGACAGGAAGTAATCAGTATTAAAAACATCGCTACAAAATCTGGCTTTTAAAATCCACCCAGAGGAACAGTTTCCCTTCCCATCTCCTAAATGTTATTGATGTGTTTTGCTGGCTTTGAATAAAACACACCCCGATGATCTTGTGTCCATGTTTCCTCCTCAGAGCTACTGTTAGTTAGCAGGAAGAGGCTGCAGACCTCTTCTGCCTGACGCTAGCATTGACAGCTAGTGTGGGTAACACCAAGTGTGAAGTAAATAGGTTAAAGTAGAATTAGAGAGTAATAATTAATGATATCTGTATGATGCCTACCTTCCAGAAACACTGCAGAAGGGCTATATCTGTTTCATGCTTCCTTTTCATTACATTGGACTAGTAGCCTATATTCCTAGATTAAGCTCACCCCTTTCCAGTAGTGTTTTAAATACACTGTAGTCTCACATGGTGCTCTAAGTCTTTAAGCTTCCGAGTGGTTGCTCTGGCTGATGAGCAGTTGTTTGCATTCTAGATGATGAATCGGGTTCCTGCTTAGCAAATGTGTTCAGGCTTTATTCTCCACAGGCCAATACAATAAAAAAGTAACTGTGAAAAATATTGTATTTCTAAATTCTAAGCTACTGAAGGTCGAGGGGAAAACATGAAACAAAAGACTTCATTTAACATGCTGGTTTGCATCTGTTTGCTCCTTGGTTTCTTGGTTGAGCTCTCCCAACATTTTAAAGCAACAGTTTCCAGCATCATGTCAGGAGTGTTTCTATGTACTTATCCATCATCTGTTTTCTCTCTACATGGATTCTATTGCAACACATTGCTATGTTAATTAGACTTCCTTTGGTTTACCACCTGTCCTTGGGATAGGCCTAAGACATCCTTAGTATGTCATTTTGAAAAGGGCTAAAAGATAAGCTCAGTAATTTTAAGCCTTCTAATATTTACAGGTACATTCCCAACAATTTTCCATGTCTCTTTTTTTCTTGGGAGTATTGATGGCTGAAAGGTCTGGAATGTGTCTAAGTAATCAATGGCTCAAAATGCTGGAGCTTATCCGAGAGCCTTGCTTGAAGGTGTGCACTCGGTGTTTGGAAGCTCTCAAAGACATCTTAATGTAGTTCCTCAAAATTACACTTTAAACTGGCTGGTCCAGTATTGCGTATAGTGCGTGTTGCTTTCCGCCTAGGGTAAGAGGGAGAATGCTGTTCTATCTGTTCTTGTGCAAAAGCAGTATTATGCTCTTGTATAAGAATTCTCTTTCTAGTGTGAACCTGTAGCAAGAGGCAGAGGAATCCTAAAGAGTCTGCAGGTGTGCTAGCTGAGGTGCTCTTTCCTGCCCTGGCAAGTGGTTGGTGCCACTGTGGATAAAGGGCTCAGCTACTGATTTTGCAGAAGGTACATTTATGCTAAGGTACAGGCACACACCTGTAATTAGGAATGAAGGTGTGAATGAATGGAAGTGACTGGTTGCACAAGGAACAGGACTTTCTTTTTAACTTATTCTTTTCACCATGGTTCAGGCACTGTTTTTTCTATGTCCATCTGAGCATCTCCACTTTGTCCCATTGACCTTTTCACATAAAGTTTTGTGTTTTTCTGTCTCTTTTGCTGTTGTGTGTAATAACTGCTCTGTGGCTGTACCTTTCTGGTATAAGTGAAGAATCCTCTTTCCTTCAAAGGATGAGCAGTGTTGCAATAACAGGGTTCTCCTTTCACCCGTGCTCTTTCCTGTAATGTCATTATCTGCTTTTGCAAGCATCAACTTTTTGCTGTCATACTTTCTCACAGTATTGAGGAGCCAGGAAAAGAAAGAAACCAAACAGGGGTTATTAATGAATCTGGAACACTTTGTCTTCTCAGCAATCTGTTTTTTAATAGCCGCTTTTAATTTTAATAAGGATGCCTCCCATGCAAGGGATGGAGTATTAATGTTTTCTTCTGAGTACTCTGGAGCATTAATTGCTGAACAGTGTTGAACTTGTGTGTTTTACCAGTACTCTTCAGACAACACAGGTGCCAGTAACATGCATGCACAAACCAGAGTACTAGAACTGCTTTCACTTCACTCGTGACAGCTATGCGCATTCAAACTAGGGCAAGCACTGATTTAGAGGGTTGATTACATACAGATGCATATCTGGTCCTAAATCAGTAGTGTGTTTCAGAAGCTTCCCTGTATCTTGCTTGGGTGATGGGGTGCTCCTGTCCAGGAGCCCCAGCAGGGTGAGCTGAGCACCAGGGGCTCAGTCACTATTGGTGTATGTTTCCTAATTTGCCAATGTAGTTTAGACTCGAGGTTGGGTTGTGAAAATTGCTCACACACCACTGTTATAATGACTCTTTTCAAACACCTCACCTGAAGGTTGCTTTTAGGAAATCAAAGTCTTTCTGTTATGATAGCATCTCTAGAATAATTCATATAGGAGCAATGTGGGTCCTCTCCTGCAATTCACAGAACAGAGCGGATGATATAACAGCTAGTGTTGTCTCTAACCACCAGAAGTAAGGAAGCCCCATCTGGAAACCTTGCAGGATAGGGTAGTAGGAATAGAAGCCAACCGCTGTTAAGGTCAGCTCATGAGTTTCCCTGAGTACTTATTCCCCTTCCACAAGCTTTTCTCTGAGCTCTACCAACTAAGCTAAGTGTAGCAAATGCATGATGAAATGTGAGGAGTAACATGGGAATACAAAACAGAAAGAGCCTTTACAATGGTGATAGTAATTGAGAGGACAAACTGTGCTTACTGTGTGTTTAAGGTTTTGCTTGCCCTTCCTGGCAGTTGTCATCTCCTGCAGGTTAAATAATGCATGTTCATAGAGCAAATGCATTCACAGTGTGGCTCCTATGGGAACTTCTGAAGAGTCTAAGATTAGAGAAAGTCCACCTTAGTGTGGATGCTGCTGTTAATAAATATTGACTGACCATAAAGGAGATCAAAGCAGTCATGAGGTGCATTTAGGAATTAAAGTATGTGATTTTTTTTTTTTTTAGTTCTTGGTGAAGGACAGTGCTTTCTGCATCCCTATAGGTGCTGTGGGGGTCCTTATTGTTGCAGAATGCATTCAATAGAATGACAGAGATACATTTGATCTTTCCCTCCCTGAATAGTCATAGGAACAAGGGGGAATTAACAACTGAAGTCAGTTCCAGAAGACAGGCCGTTTGTTTTCATCATGGTCAAGATGGGGGGCTCAGCTGCAGGAAGCAGTAGTATGGACAACTTCAGTAGCTGGAGTTGGAAGGGAGCTGTAAGAATCACTTGTTCTTGCTTGCATCACCTCCCAGTGCAGCAGCAAGGTTCTGGTTTTGCTGGGCATTCACCTGTGTTGAAGCCTACCAGTTGTCCTCCACAAAGGAGGACAGGTGGTGGTGGTTCTTGAGTGGCACTTGGATGTGAATTCTCCTGTTGTCAAAGCACCTTCAGGCCTTGCTGGTCAGGAGAGTTTCCCTCTGTTTAGACTGTTAATCAACTAACTCTATCCCTGTAGGCAAAGCCAATAAGAGTCAGGCCAATGGGCTAGACGTGCAATAGCTGAAATTTACCAAGTGGTTTAGTTTTAGTTGATTCGAATGCTTTCCTTGTCTGGTTTTTGAAGGCAAGTTGTTTATCCAAGTGAAGTGCTTTAAGATACAGCAAGAAGCATTGACATAGCAGAGATCAATGAAGGATGAAGAGGCCTATTTAATTTAGGAAATGAGTGACTTGGCTCTTTGATCCTGTTGCATTCTTGTATTCCCAGAAGGTTAAATTTAGTCCTGCATACACAAATTCTGTTTGACTGAGTTTACTTGGGTTTTAAATATTTGTGGGTTTCTTTTGTTTGGGTTCTCTTGTATAACAAGAAAAAAACCCCAAGTGTTACCACATAATTAGGCTGTTGCTGTGTAAGCATGTGTAGCTCTTTTTAGACTTGAGAGCAGAATATGCAAATCCAAACGCATTTCTTCAAACATTCATATTGTGTAAAAGAAAAAAAACCCACACCCTCTGACCCATTGTACACAAACCAGCCTACAAAAGGGCCTAGGGAAATTGCTCACATTTGGATAACCAAGAAATAAACCTAGTTTGGCTCACTCTGCCTGCAGTAATCCCATTTTCCACAAATACGGGACACCTGGTGCAGTGCAATGCAGAGGTGTGCATTTTGGTTTGAGATGCAAAACCATAAGGTAAGCCTTAAAACATGAGGATAGGACTAGTTTCTACAGTGATGAAAGATAATCTCAGGAAAACCTTGTCTGCTTTAGTGTAAAATAAATGAAAACCAAAGTTGAGTGTTCCTTATTTACTGTTATTATTTACATTGATCTTAACCAGCCAACTACAGCAGATGTTGGCGTGAGATGAGCTCTGGCACTTCTTGCTCCTGTGAGTTCACTGTGCGGGGCCAGCTACGGCTCTTAAAAGCGCAGAGTTGAAATACGAGGTGTGACATCGAAAACGAAGGTGAAAAACCAGGCGGAGGAAGGAAGTCCCATCGGGGAGGCAGCAGCGCAGCCCCTGCGCTCCTTCGCACATCCCTCCTCCGCCGCCCTGCACACCGGCTTCGCTCCGGCGCGGCCGGTACTGCGGCTGCCGCTAGCGCTTGGAGTGACCGGGGTGGCTCAGCGGGGCGGCATCCCCTTTCCCCGGGCGGAGCTCCGCACCGCGGCCGCCTCCGCCCGAGCAGCTCCGCGGGCGCGCTGCAGGTGCCGCGGTGCTCCTGCCGCTGAGCCGCGCCAAAGGCTTGTGGGGGGGTGAAAGTACAGAAAGTTGTCAAACAGCCAAAACCGGGACAATTCAACCCAAAGCGGTGCCGGCGGACACCGCGTCCCGCTGTCCCTGCAGGCCGCTGCCGGTGGGGCAGCAGCGGCCCAGCTGCCCCCCGCCGGGCAGGCCGGGGGCGGGGAGGCCGGGGCGCGGCGGCGGCGCCCGGCTGCCCCCATTGGCGGTGGCGGCGGGGCCGGGCCGGGGCCGGCGGCGGCCCGAGGTTTAAAGTGAGAACTTTCCGCTGGCGGTGCCGAGCCGCACAGCCGCCGCCGCGCTCTCCTGCCCCGCAGCAGCCGCGGCCGCCGCCTCCCCCGGGCGGGCCGTACAATCCTCGGCAGTGTCCTGAGACTGTACGCCCGCCTCGGGGGCGACCCGGCCGAACCGGATCGCCGACCCCCGACCGACCGCTCGCTCGCTGCCGCCCGCGGAGCCCCCGAGTCCCGCGGGCAGGTGCTGAGCCCGCCCCGGCCCGAGAGGCGGCGCAGGAGTCGGCAGCCGCCGCGATGACAGCTGACAAGGAGAAGAAAAGGTGAGGGGCCGCCGGCGAGGCTCCGGTCTGCTCGGGCCGCTTCGTGCTCTTCCTCCTCCTCCGCCGGCTCCCCCCGAGGCAGGGCCGTCCTGTTCGGGGCTTTGCGAGGGCTCGGAGCCTTTGTGCGGACCGGCGGCAAGAGTTCGCCCAGCCCGGGCTGGGGCTGGCGGGGAGAGGAGAAGGGGAGCAGCGCCCAGCCCGGTCCTTAGGGCCGCCTGCGCTTCTCTGTCGGGCGCAGAGCGGAGCCCGAGGGAACGGCACCGGGGCCAGCAGCGCCCTGCGAGGAAGCGGCCGCGGGTCCCGGCTGTGCCCGGTCGGCGGCGGGCAGGTGCGGGTCCGCCGCGCTGCGGGGTGGCTTTGGTGCACGGTGTGGCAGGGCTTAGCCGCCTGGTATCGGTTAGGACCCAGTTGTTAGGAAAGCATCCTTCCCTTGAGGACGGGGGTTTGACGGGTAGCACCCTTAGCAAAATGCGTTTCAGGGTTAAAACCTTATGGATGTAACTGCCCGCCTGGTAAACCCGTGCTGATTGCTATAAGACCGACACACTGGGACAGATCCTCTCTCCAGCCCAAGAAGCTGGATGTCGCATCAGATGTGCGGCTCGCGGAGTTCCTCAAGTGCCGGCGAGCTTTCCTAGACGGCTGGCAGCTCGGGAGCGCAGGGCGCTGCGCCGTGCCAAGGCCTGCCGCCTGGCCGGGATGTAACGCTGGGCATTGCCATGGGTGCCATAAGGAACCTTCCGAAGGGAGGAGAAGTGACTCGCTAGTTTTCTATCGCTACCTCAGTGCGTTTTCCTGTTGGTTCTTGCGATTGAACGTCGAAATAGAACTGAAGGATCCCTAACGCAGAAGTTACAGGTGGAGATTAAGAAGTCTCCAGTCGTGGCTTCAAGCCTGTAAGCAATTCCTGGGGATGAGCAAGGGCACTGACACGGTGGAGGCTTAGCAAGCGAATAAAGGTCCACCAAGTCTCATAACAGGGTGTTTGTTGGGTCTGTTTTATACAGCAGGCACTCACAAGGCTGGATCTATTATTGGCTCAGGTTGCCGGTCTAACTGCAGATTGTGTTTGTAAACGATGTGATTTACAGACTAAGAATTTTATCTTGTTATTTGTCGTGTGCTTTCCAGTTGATGGTGCACTAAACTTTAAACACTGTGTTTTGGTTTGTATAATAGCCCCTTTTTTCATTGAGTCACCCTATGACAATGTAATGGGGGAAATGTTACAGTATAAACCATGCATTTTCTATGTAGTCCCCTCAGTTTATCAAACGCTAATGTGTTAAGGTTAAATAATTGCCTCAAGTATATTTTGTTCTAGGCATTAATCTTCTGTGCAGGCTATAGAATAGGGGTATGGTTTGTGTCCTCTTGTGTTGAGCAAGGGAGTAAAAAATTATAGCACAGTATAATGTAGTTATGAAAATGTTTTATAGGAATGAGAAGAACGAAATAGTGTGCATGTTGAAAATACACTGCGTTTGTTATTCAGCCTTTTTTAATGAGGTGCTCTTAATCTCTTCACTTTTAACCTCTTACTTTCAAGCACTGTGAGGGGTTGGCTGAGCGCTGTCTAATCTTGCAGGACAGCATGCTGGAGTGCTTTGTGGAAATGCTCTTCTGTTACGACAGAGAAACTTCACCGGGCTGGTTTGAACACTAATCCCGACCCTGTCACTGATTTTACATCAATCTCGTGACAGTCTTGTGATGGTGTTCCACTGACCGTTTGCTACCTCTTTCAGGAGCAGGGGAATGGTTATCTGGCTCTTGGGATTGTTGTGTAAATTAATGTTTGTGGAAGAACTGGGGGAGAAGCAGAGACGGGATTTAAGATAGCGTGCTTGTGTCTCCCTGTCTGTGAGCATATGTACGTCCTGAATGGGCACCTACCCGGTGTAGCCTGGTGAAGCAGGGTTATTTATTTCTGGGTTTTTAGATTTTCCAGTACTATTACGAATAGATTTATTGCCTTGAGTTCACCAGTTGTTGTATTATTTGCTTGATCTTTATCCAGATACGCAGCTAGGAAATCTAACCTGACTCACTAATAGCATTTATAAATCAATTTCGAGGAGAAAAGGTGGTGGGGGTAATCTGGTTTACCAGCTTTCCAGGCAGATCTGGAACATATGTTTGGAGGAGCAGTTCTTTTACTGTTAAACAGATGCACTGTGGAAGTTAATATTTGATTCTTTTAATGGTCCATTTAAGTTGAGGAGCATCCTCAGCTTCTCATTTGAAGCTCTGTCAATAGAAAAGAGCAGTTGCTTTCTTTGGAACAAATGTTTATAGCACTTTTAATAGGCTATTTTCCCACATTTAAAGTCAGTGCAAGACACTGACCTGCGATTAACATGGTGGTTATTTTAACTTTTAAAAAAAACCATTATCTGCACAGTCTTAGATACAAAGTCTGATGTTTCTTAGAGTGCTAATAACTAGGAACTGCGAAAAGGAGGAGTAAAAGGGTAAAACACACTAGCAAAATAGTAAAAGCTAAGGAAACGGCATCTGTGGTTAATGTGCAGTACAACAGCTAGTAGATAGGTCCCAATTGGGGCAGTTTTGTGGAATACCTTGGTGTGGTTTTGCATTATTTAGTCATCATGTGTTTTTGAGGTATTTGAGGGACGTAGTTATTTTGTTAGGAATGGATAGTGTGTCAAATGGACTGTTCTGGGTGGAGAAACAGTATGAGTTTGAGAAGTCTGAAACCAGGCTCAGGACAAATTGGGTTACCACTGAATATGATTTATTGTTTGGCTTCACCTTTTCAGTTGTGGTGTTTGAAGATTTGTATGCTTGCTGCCCAGTTGTATGAAAAGCCAGATCTGCAGCTCAGGCAGGTTCTGTGCTAGTCCCCGTATAATTATACCAGGTTTGACCCCAATGGTGTGATGTTATATGGGCCTGTTTAACTTCTGGTCCAGATAGTAAACAAATGGGAATCCCGACAGTTATTGGCTAGCTAAATGACTGCTTTCAGTTACCCTTTCACTCTGGGCTTTATTAGATGTTGTGCCCCTCTGAGCAGACACTTTGTGCCTCAGTTTCCACTGACCTCTACTTCAGGAGAGGGATCTGCCAAGCTGAGGTCACTCTTGGCAGCTACTCCTCAGGATGAGGAGGCAGTCCTGATGGCACCGCTTTCCAGAGCTCAGGTAGTCGATTGCTCTCTCTTAATGGGTGTAATTTGGGTACCAGGAAATGCAAGCGTTTGGATGTGCCAAGGTGTTGAACTGCAGATTGCAGGAAACTTACTACAGGTCTCAGTTTTGTTCTACCTAGTGACATGTAAAGAATGTCACTGTTGCCAGGTGTACTATCTTGCTCTGCAACAGTGGTGAATTACATGACCTTGTCCCTCCACTTGCCAATGTATCTTGTTCCTAATATTCTTGGAAGCCTTGCTTTATGTACTTCAAACCACAGAGCTTTGAATACTTTCCTTTGTGGACTATTGCAGAGGTTATTTGACTTCATAGAAAAATTGATCGAGTGTTGTTACTGCTGAGCATCTCCCCGCACACAGCCCACATGTTCAATTTAATCCTATTTGCCTCTATGTTAACATCTGCCCTTACAATTTTTCTTATTTGGGGTTGACAAAAGGAAATGTAATCTCCTGAATTCAGGTTGAAATTGATTGGTTAGCACACTTCTGTGATACGGTAACATCAAGCAGCTTGGACTTGCGTTTCAGCACCAAAAATGCAGGTGCTTCATAGCTTGCTGGTCTTCGTGGATGACTCTGGTCACTTCTTCCAGTCATACTTTGGTTTTGCCCCTTCTGGGTTCTGCACTCAGTGCCCATTCTGTAGTTCTACAGATGTGGAAATGGCTTGTGTAGTTAGGCTGCATGAGTACCTTGATATTTCCCTTTGACTGCAATGGCACGTAGCAGAGGTTGGGCTGAGCTCTGATTTGGTGTCCTGGCCTGCTTGGGACAGCTTGACTTCCATCTCTCAGCTGCTGTGGTTTCACCTCTGCAGAGGCAAAGCATTTGAGCTTAATTTGAGCAGCGTGCAATGCAAATGCTTTTTGTGTGTACCATCCTCCCAAACTTACCTGAGCTGCTGAGGATTTGTGCTTTGCAGGGATGCTGCAAGGGCTGGCTTGGCTCTGCTTTGTTTAGCACTTAGATTTTTAACCTGCTCTTGGACTTACGCCCCTTAGTATGCAGCACTTTTCTGTGTCATGTCCTTTTCACTTCTGATGTTGATCATCTCCTGTCATATTTACCCTGAGGTTCATTGGGAATATCTTGCATATCGGAGCTACTCTGCAAATAGGAGGTTTGGGATTAAGCTCCTAATTTAGGAGAGGCATCACAAGTGTCAGAAATGGATATCTCTGCCTTCCTATAGCATTGTTTGTTATGGTGGATTCATAAACATTAAGTATGTTTGTTTTCAGGTTCCAAGTTAAGAGCTGCTGTTAGCTGTGGTAGAGGCAGAACTCTTTGAGTCTTGAACCTTTTTCCATTATTTTCAAATGGGATAGCCTTGTTAAAACTGAGAATGAGGATAAACATTAGAATAAGGGGATGAGCAATACAAAGGCAGGTTTTATTTACAAATAATAAATATATATAGAATGGTTTTAGTCCTCTAAAGCTATTTGTGAAATGCTTTTCTGTTAACTACTCCAATATTGAGAATGTCTTGTATACCCTAGTAATTATGAATAGCTTGACTCCTATGTGCTGGCACAAGGTTGACAGAACCCATCTCTGAAACTAAGGGGAAGAGCAAGTGTGGTTATAGTGCAGCTGGTGGGATTTTCTCTCATGTATCGTTCTTGTGCTCCATTTGCTTAAAAGGTAATACAATGATGTAGTTATGTGCTGAGGATAAAATCTGGACTTCTTATATAAGAAAAAAGTAATTGTTTTCTTGAATTTACAAGGCTACTTTTAATGGATAATCTTTCTAAAGTATGTAAAAATGGGAAACAGTCTTTTACTGTGCTCTTGGAAAGTAGATTAATGGAGTAGGCCAATTGGCCAAAGTAACTCTTATTTAATTATGCTATTTACTTCTTGAACTCAAATCTATTTCTGATTTTGGTTTTTTGCTCTGTGACTTTCTTTAGGTCTAGAAAATTCAGCTGAAACAAAATCTGCTGTAATAAGTTCTGATATAAATGGGCATCTTTAGGTCTTAAAACAGTTAGGCTTGTAATTTAATTTACTTGACTCTTATTACAAAGAGCTTGGAGTTGGATAATGTATCCACTGTGCTTCTCTGTCAACTGCATTGCATGACACAACAAATGGTCAATATTCCATTCTATAGAAACTCGTCAGATGTCTTACCTGGCAAGAAGCAAAGCAGCTTTAGTTGAGTTTTTATGTCTGAGCTTCAGTCAAAGAGGTGCCCTGGTCTTGACCCTTCCTCTGTGTGCTAATATATGGAATCAGCAGTTTTCTTGGATTAGGGGAATGTTTAGGGTGTTGCCTCCAAAAAGGTTGTCTGAAAAATTCTGGAACTTTACAATTGCTTTATGTTAGCCTGTGTGTGTGCGGTTAATACTGGCTTATTGCAGCTTTATGGACAAGTCCTGTGCATCTGGGCAGGAGGGAAAACCACTTTCTTACTTTGTTTCTGCTCTCAAGTGGGGAAAAAACCCAAGATATAATACAGCTGCATAGCTTCTTTTATTCCTAATACAAAGACGTTAAACCATCCCCCAAGTTACAAATGCTTCTTCGTTCTGCTGTGTGTATATTCATACAGTAATCTGCCTTCAAGCAAACATTTAGTGTCGTATGTTTTAATCTTATGTGGAGTATCTGTAGAACCAAACTGACAGTTTTCCAAAAGCATCTCAACAACTCATTGGTGTTTCCAGCAGCATACAGGAGAACTCAACACACCTCTGAAAGGGTGTCATGCCTGTGCCTGACTTACCCCTCCAGACCCTACTTCTTGAGGCCGGTCCCTAAATCCCATCTGTGACCTACATGAACGAAAACCCAAGGCTATAATGATTCTAATGGGCTGTAAAGCAGGATTGGGGTGAAGAGACAACAGGGGTTTGGCCATTTACGGGATTTGGCTGGGATTTGTTTTTTTTTTTTTTTGTTGGTTGGTTTGGTTTTTTACTATATCATCAGTAAGCTTAAGAGGTATTGCCCAACTCTGATATTATCTCACAGCTACTATTAAGTGTCCTCAGCTATTTTTAATCCCAACTAGTTGTTGTGGTGATTAGGTCACCATTTACTCTATAAACACACTGCTGATTTAACAGTGCACCAAGATGAAGGTGAGGTTCTGAGAATGATGATTCCCCCCTGAGTATATGCTTCTGTCCTACAGATCTGTAAAATGAAGACTGTATTTATTAAATAGTTGGTGGACAGAAGATGCTTTTTCTTACTGATCTGGGCTGGTGTCAAACCTGCCTCAAATTTTTCTGAATTTAAATAAAAAAGACTTCCTGCTGTGTGCCCTCAAGCTGCACCTGGGTATTAGCCCTTTCCTGCTGCAGGGAGGGTGGTATATATGACCAACATATGTATATTATATATCTCTATATTATATATATAATCATATGCTGTTTCTCACCTTCCATGCTGCCATGCCCACAACCTGTTTAACATCTTAGCTGTCCTTTTCTTTTCTACCTGGGGGCTGTCCCTGGAAGCTGAGGCCATCGTGATGGGGGACGTGGTGTGATGGTGCATGCCTGGCTTAGGGTCCTGTGCTCTAGAGGGTCAGTCTTTTATTGTTTTCCTACAGAAAAGCCATGAGTGCCAAGTCTTACAGTGCACACTGCTGCCTGCCTCAGCTGTTTTGGTTTTTACTCCAAGAATCACTCATTGCCTTTTGCTTTTGCCTCCTTCCCTGCAACCCCAGCAGAACAGGAGGCTGGAGCACTTTATATTTGGGTATGAAATGCTGTGTTCCTTCTGCTACTTTTACAAATAATGTTTTGGTGCCAGAGGAGTGAGAGCAATCTGACCCTCTCATTTTGTTTCGGGAAATTGTCTTATCTAAGGAGAGGCTAAAATTAGAAGGGATATGGGGAGGGTTGTGTGTGTTGGGTTTTTGGTTGGTTGTTTCGTTATGTTTTTAAACTGAGCAACTCTTCTAGCGCATGAATCATGTGGGTGGAACTTATGGCACTTGATAGCAAGCAGCCTGTCTGAAGGTACATGTGAAATAAGATTGCCAGGATCATTTAGAAACTATTTGGAACTACTGAAATGTGAACTTAATCTATTGTAAATATTTGTTAATCATTATCTAATATACGAAAATACATTTGGTTAGAGTTAGGCAAATGAAGGGAAGATACAAGGTGCCGGTTTCAAAGAATGAGTTAATGAGGAGTGGAAGAGCTGCAGATGCAGTTGATAGAACGAGTGTTTTCTGTAAAAATAAGTATTTTATTGGAAAAGAATCCTTCCAGAGCACCAGTGAAACGCAAATCGGTGTTAGACCAAAGTGAAGGGATGGGGTTGAGAAATGGTAAAAACGTTTGGAGGTTGCTGAAACACTTGGATTCCTGTGTTGCCCATTGTTAATCTAAACCAGGATGGTTTTCCTTTGAATGAGACTTGAGTAATCTTTAGTCTCTTTTTAATTTAAAGATTTATTTTTTTTTTCCTCTGGTGTTTGACTCAGTGAGTGATTTGGTTTCCCCCAGATCTTTTTTGTTTTCCCAAAAGCTATGAGACACATACATGAATCTGGTTTGGTGGCTTGACCTCAATCAAGTTCCTGTCTTCCTTTCAGGGGAGACTCTTATACATTTATCTGCTAAACCAAAATATTAGGCATTTCTTTCACATTACTCGTGAAACCCTCATCACTGAAGGCCTTGAACTGAGAACAGTCCCAGTCTTTCATGAAATGGAATTGCTTAAACAAGTTACCAGGTCTGCTGAAAGTATTTCGTTGTCTTTGGATTGGTTAGGGCAGGAAGTGTGATTTGGCAACAACAAAGGTCTCCTCTAGTTCTGGTTATATGAACAGCTTTTAAAAGACCATAGTATAACTGAAAGCATAGCAGTAAAGACCCTCCCTACCCCTGGTCCACATCACTGGCCTCTGATAGGATGAACAAAGTCAAAATGTAGGAGAGATGAGAACAGCCTGTTGCAGACTTTCTTACTTGGTTGTTCTCAAAGGACTGATAGTTTCAGAGTCATGTTCCTGAAAACCTGCCTACGTATGGTGAGAGATAGAAATGTTTGCCTTTCCCAGGAAAGCCATTGCTTTAAGTAACAGGAGATAATATATTGTGAAATATAGTGATCCCAAGTGATACCCACCTTTGGCATAGTGCATGCGTTTTCCTTAGGTAGTCGGCTTCCGATTCCTTTAGTGTGTGTTGTTTAATACAGAGTAGGTGATTTGCTGAATGACTGAAGAAGTCAGTGCAATGGTCTGAATAAGCTGCATACAACCTAAAAAATGTTCCCTATTGCTCTTTTCTTAAAAGGGAAAGCTGTTGCTAATTTATAGCATCAAGAGGCCTTACTAACTTTCCTAAATCTTTGCATGGGAAAAGGCCATTAAGAGCTGAAAATTTTGGTGCAAGTTGTTTAATAGTGTTCAGATGTTACTGCATAATGTTTTCCTTTAAGATACACACGTGTGCCTGTAAGAGAAATATTTGTTTAGTAAGCTGAAGGAAGTATGAAGTGGGATGGTTATTACACAGTTCTTATAAAGGTGGTAGAAGTAAGCGTTAAAGAACATCCCTTGTATTTTGTTTTAGCCATTAGCATATCTAAGGTCTTTACTGCAATAAAAAGGTACTTCAACTCTTGGTATCGCAGTTGTGGTTCGCACTTGCATTTGTATGATAAACTACAAAGCAACCCCATTCAGTCATTTGGTTTGGGACATTCTTGTGGCTGGTGCTGGTCTTTGAGCCCTGTCCATTGATTCACAATTGTATCACCCTCTCTGCCGGTAAATTCTTGGTGTTATTGGGTACTTCAAAGATCTTTTGTGACGTTAACACAAGATCCCCCACCCCTCTGCATTTCTACATTTGTAAATATGGAATGTTGCTAGGAGGTTGCTAAACTTTAAGCTGTCATGCGATTTGTATCCAAAATTTGTTGCCAGTACCAGAGTGTCTTCTGAGATTGGATGTGTTGCTGCCTGGTTAGATTTTTTGTATGCTATTATGATGAAGTAACATACTCACCAGCTGATGGCAATGACAGTATCTTCAGATTCTTAGGTAATAATGGAGAGCATTGACTTAAAGCTGATACAAAGCTTGCTTGGAACAAAAATGGTTTTTGAATGAGCTATGGAATGGCAGGATCATGCATGCGTGTGTGTAAAGAAATTCAACATTAAGTGGCTTTATCATGCCACTACTCCTTAGGCAGTATTTTGCTGGGATATAAACCCAGTGACTGATTATAGCTGTTCCCCATGCCAGGATTTTTTCTAAGGATTCAATTGTCTCCAGTGTGTCTTATAAACTGGGAGGGAAGATAGGAAATTAGTGGAAATGCTTCTGCTGTTTTTCCTGTAGAGCTTTTGCCAGGTGATCCCTTCAGAGAACTGGGCAAATGTAGCTTTTCCAGAAGGAGGCAGCCTTTGGGAAGGATGGGCTTTTAGGAATGGCCTCCACAAGTTGCACTCACCAGGAGGGAAGGGCTGTCTTTGGAGGGATTTGATTACCATTAGCTCTAGCTGTCCCTGGGTTTTCCCATCTCTCCTTAAAGGGAGCCTCTGTCAAAAAGGAAATAATATGACAAATGTAGCTTTGGATTTACATCTTCCAGTGTATCCTCATATTCACCTGAGTGACCCATTTCTCATCGTCCTTTGAGCTAATGCATGAAGATTGGGGAATATAGGAAGCTGGAATTTGACGACTTTTGTACTTGAAATGGGTGACCTTTGCTTGCACAAGAGGAAACCAATAGCCCATCTAGCCAAGGATGATGATGCCTGATCTCAGCAAAATAGCATGGCTTACATTTACAAGGAAAGCTAGACATTTTTCAAGCTTAAGTTGTCTTCACACTGCTACTGGGTTTTACATAACAGCAAAGCCATATTTATGTTCCCAATGATTCACAAAAGAGCACTATCCTATTCGCTTAGGCTTGTGCTGGCTTGAAAATGAGATAGAAGCAAGATTTCTTGAGGGAAGCTTACTGCTGGTGTTTCGTAACACCCATTATTTCCCATTTAAGAAAAACAAACCCCCCAACCCCACTTTTGTTTGTTAACCACACGGCTGGCCCCAGCCAAAGCATCTTTGGCATGGGGACCCACGCCGAAGCATGGTGAAGCTGAATAAAATCATAACTTGGATTCTGTCTCTTGAGCTTGTTCATTGCTCTCAGTAGAGCTGGCTGGTGAACAGCTTCAGCAAGTGATTCTGGCCTCTGCAGTTGCTTTTCCCATTGCCTTTACTCTCCACACCCTCTCCGAAAGCCCTTCTCACTCAGCCCCGGATCTTTGTCCTGCTTGGGATGGGGTGCGCTGGGTTGGTAACGTGGGCTAGACGGGGTGGCTGATCTCTTGTCATTACCCTCGCTCCCCAGTCTGGAAAACTGGGATGGTAATATATCCTTCCTTCCACCCTTTGTGTGTCTTATTTATTTAGACTGTAAACTTTTTAAAGTAGGGACTTTCTATGCTTGAAACAATGCTGTAGCGATGTTGGCAAGAAGCTTGTATGATAAACCTAACTTGAAAAATGCTTGAACAGAGGGTTGTCAAGTGGAAGGAGTCTGGTTATCTCTTGCTCTTCTTACATCACTGGTTAATGGCTTTCTTTACTGTACCACTTCATGTTAGCCCTTGGTTTGTAGCTTACACACATGGGTGACCTTGCTTCACCACTGAATTTGGCCCTCCTGTCATGTAAGATCCATGTGCAGTTTGGACACCCCGAGCAACTGAGAAATGGGATGGTGGTGGCAGGGGATTGGCAATGCCCTGAAAGTGTCAGAGAGATCATAAAATGCAGTGTTCTGTCAGATGTCATCACAAAGCAGGCAGGTGAGCAGCCAATTGGGCAATAACAAAGAAAAGGAGGGTTTGACCATGGCGCCAAAACCAGTCTTTTCCGCAGATAGGGAGTTCATTAGGGCTCCAGTTGGCAATCATTTGCTCTCAGTCGCTTTAAACTGAGCGCTGTAAGAAAGGAAAGCAGTACTGAATTACAGGGTTAATTTGACATGGGTTTAGCAAGCTCCTTCACATAGACCACATAGACTGAAACCTGTGCATCTTCATTTGCATTAAGGCTTCTCCCATATACAGGTGGCAGGGCAGGCCTGAAGAGGGAGCAGGCATGTTCTTCTGCATGAAGAAAAGATATTGAGAGAAGCCTAACCATTTATGCAGGCTATAAAAGCCTAACATTTTTTACTGGCAGCTTTGCATACTGTATACACAGGCCCTAAGAAGATAGTGTGAGAAGCCATGTTATCTGTATAGCACCGTGCCTTTCCCTTTGCCTGCCACATCTTAGGACAACATTCCCCACCCCCCCAAACCTAAATGCTACCGTAAACACAGAGAAACTAAATTCCAGCCCCTCCAAATGCAAGCATGAAGCAGCAAACAACAGTGACCAGCACTGCTGCTTTCTGACTGCTTCCGTTCAGATTTATTTTAAAGGAAGCATATGACCACAAATGGTGCTTATTTTAAGCACCACAAAAAGTGCCTTTTCAGTGCTCTTCCAGCCTGGTGAATAAAATGAGCAGGGAGCAAAGTCTGCACTGCAGGTCACCATGAGGATTTCAGGTGCAGTGATTGGCATCTAAAGATAGAGCTGAAAGAAGAAGGGTACCTGGTGCCTGACCTGTTAAAACCTTCAAGAAGAAATCGTGTCAATATGAAGTCATTATAGAACATTCCTTCAGAGGGAGTTGATGTGATGAACACAGTAAACACATAAGGTTATATGTTGGATTGTGTTTTGAGTAGGTTACAGCTGTGAATGTGCCTACAGAATCACTTGTACATTGAGCTATGTGCTCCTGTTGGTTGGGTTTCTTATTTTCTATTTGTACCTTATTTAGATTAAGTGCTTTGGCTTTTGTGCCAAAGTAACTCCAGCTCTGGAATCTTTCAAGTCTAATAATGTATTTAGACCTTTTATCATGTTGGGGTTCAGTTGTCAACTGTGTGTAATGTGAACTTTTATCCCTCTTAGAAGGGAATTTTGTAATCGTTCTACTTGGGTTCTACTGCTGTTAGCTGATAGATTAAGCAAATGAAATGATCCAACAGTAAGGCATAAGGAAAGCAAAGTAAGCATCTGTTCTTATGCTATTACTTGTGTAGGGAGTCAGTTCTGATTAACAGAGTTCTAAGAAGGAAATATTTGGTGGGTGAATCTATTTCCATACACTCTGTTTTGAAAGCGTTTAGTTTGCTTGCATATCAGGAGTTGTTGTAGGGCATATAGTGAAACTGTGGAATATGGAACTACTGTACCGAAGGAAAATAAAGATAAATGTCTCAACCTAGAGATGCACTAGCTGTTGAGAGTCAGAACATCCCCTTTCACCCCAGAGAAAGTAAATGCTTTATGGCTTGTGATGGTATATTATGGTTTTCTGTAGCTGAATGTGAATTGCATACAGGAAGTTTGGAGCAGGATTTTGGCTGGGTGAAATACTGAGAAATGCAGTCATCAAAAGAAATCTTAATATAAGATTTATTTTTCGTAGAAGGTGAGACAGTGATTTCAAGAACTATCCTCCTCTAGCTTATTTTCCTAAGGAATCAAGACTTGCACTGTTACACTGCGTTTCTGTCTCCATTCCTGACAGAGCTGTAAGGATCTCAAGGATATTAGATGCCTGGGAATAGGGGTTCAGAAGCAGCATTGCAAGAGCTTCAGGGAAAGGCTGTAGCACAAGTGCATCCACCTGTAGAGTCCAGGGACTTCCTATGGCTGAAGAAGTCACAGGGACAGTAACTCCAGCCAGGTCCATGCTTGCAGCTCGCTGTGCCACAGGTACCAGGGTCCAGCAGGAGTCTGCAGAGCCTGGAGAAATGCAGTTTGGGTAGCACCCTTGTTTGAATAACAACTCCTTGTTTTTATAGCATTGTTCAGTAGTTAACCCATGTGGCATTTTCAATACTCATCGTGAGATATTTGGTAAAAATAAATACAGATAAAATGGTTTTCCTTACTCTGGGCATTTCTGAGTGTTACAGTGTGTTTAGACCTTACTGGTTTTGGATGAAGAAACTGCTATGCAACTATGATAATACTAATGCTTGATATTGTGAGGTGTATTAGACTGGCCACATTAAGATCACCAGTAGGTGATCTCTGGCTCTAAGAAGTGCATCTGGACTTCTTTGTGGGAGATAGACATTGCTGTCTTCAAATGGAGAAACAGCTGCACTTCTGAACAGCTGTAACTCTGGATCCAGCTGTAGAAAGGTCTATTTTGGTTGGAGAGGTCCAACCGTGTGTGTGTTTGGTGTTGCTTGTCAGGTTCATGATTAATTTTGGGCATGGTCGTACCAGTGGTAACAATGAAGGCATTGTCACCATTAACTTTTTCACTTTCCTGTGTTGCCGTGGTACTTGTTGAATTATTTTTGCAAAAGCAGTAGGTTATGGGAACCTTTATGTGTGCTAACCGTGGGGCAGACGGGAATCTCTTGTTTTGAATTTGTTGTTCCCGTAAATGATGGTATTGATGAAAACTTGATTTATTGGTGCTGATAGTCGGCATCTACTGGAGATCTATTATAATTCTCAGAATCACTTCCCCCAGTTCAAGGCAGTACTGCTGTTTGGTTTTTGTTTGTATCGTGTATTTGCTGGAAGGAGAGCACTATTGTGTGTGTTTTGAGGGTGATTACAAACATAAAATAGATTCTCCTGAGAACGCTTTGTCTACGCTCATCACAATTGGTAATTGTTTTATGTTGTGTAAGACTTTGCATGCTGCACTTCTTATTTGGCTGCGTCTGTGTGAACCTCAAAATGGATTCCCACCTCCAACCTTTTGTCATTAATGTTTTAAAGGAGAATGAATCCTAGAACAAAGCGTGAAACTTGTCTGAACTCATGTATCACCAGATAATGAATTTTTGCCATATTGAGGCCCATTTTTTCAGCCATTTTGGAATCAAAGTTGGCTGCAACTTAACAGATGCCTTCTCCATGTAGAACCTGGATGAGGTAGTTCTCAAAAATGAGGAAAAAAAAACCCCAACCCCCCAAACAAAAACCCAACATCCAAACCAATTATTTTCCGCATGTAAGCGGATTAAAATAGTGTATTTGTATGAGAAGTGGGTGTCATCTTTTTGTGCCAAGTCCACTTGCCGTGGTCATTCCAGAATGCCAAGGGAAAAGGAATCCATAACCCTTGCATATCTTATTAGCAGAGTGCCTTGAGGTAGAGATGGGCAAGACGCGTGGAAAAAATGAGGCTTCTGCCAAGTACTTTCTTTGTAGGTCACTCATTGTAGTTGAAATTACAGGGAGCACAAGAGCAAGCGGTCTATTAGCAAAGCCATGCAAACAAACCATTCGCCACTTCTAACAAACGCTGGACCAAAAATACGCCTCGCGTTTTAAAAATAAGCCAAGACTTGGCGAAAAATAAGACCCCAGGTTTATCTGCATTTCATCAGGTACATGGCGTCCTGGAGCCTAGCCCACTGGCAGAAGCATGGGGAGTGTTATCCTTTGCAGCACTGGGAATGTTCTCCGCTGAATTTGGCGCCAAGGACCGAGCTTTGCTTGTTAGCTGAAGTTCACACAGACTCCTTGCCAGGCCTGCCCAGAATGCTGTCTCCTCTGACTTCCTGTGCTCTTGCATAATATTTCCTTGCCGGTTGTGTAACCGTGGCTTGCTCTGGTCACTGCCCGGTTTGAAGGGTTGACTTCTTAAAAGGCCAGTCCTGCAAACGTGTGGCTGAGCCATGCGGGAGGCGTCCCGGTGGTGACGCTGATGGAAGCGCCCTTCCAACGGGGAAGCCGCTGGCGACGGAGGGGGGTGTGGATGGAGATGCCAAAATGTCTGAAGGCAATAAAGTTGCCTGCCGCAGCCCCGTGACCAGATAAGCGAGCGGCACGGCTTCAGATCGACTGTGCTTTTGTAATACACCACTGTTGCCCTGAGGTTAAAACTTAAACAGGGGAAGTTTAGATTGGATATAAGGAGGAAATTCTTTCCTGTTAGGGTGGTGAGGCACTGGAATGGGTTGCCCAGGGAGGTTTGTGAATGCTCCATCCCTGGCAGTGTTCAAGGCCAGGGTGGACGAAGCCTTGGGTGGCATGGTTTAGTGTGAGGTGTCCCTGCCCTTGGCAGGGGGGGTTGGAACTTGATGATCTTAAGGTCCTTTCCAACCCTAACAATTCTATTTCTGTAACAAATATAGGTGTTAATTGGTGTGTGTGTGAGCACCATGGGCTCTGTATCAATGAAAGAGCGTGTTTTCAGAGCACTATGAAGTTCTCATTACTGTTAGTAGTCACTCAGTTAAGAGTCCTTACATTTGCCTTAAAAACATGCTCCAGGTACCTGGAGTACTGATTACAGCAAGTCAAGGCATTTAAGAAAATAGTGGTTTCTTTCTGCTGGTTTTAATGCTTTCATGCAAGTTGTTTCTGCAGTTATCTACCGTTAAAATGCACATCAATTTTGTGTTACTGTTGAAGCAAGTGTATGTGTCGAAGTTTACCATTGATTAGCCTGTATTATTTATATATATATTTTGAAAGTGAATTTCATAGCAGTTTGTGCCATCTAACTGCATTTACACTGATTGTTTTTCAAGTATTTGTGTTTGCCCATGTACTTATACATGGAACACTGCGCATAACCCAGAGCTTTGTCAGTAACTCATTTTCGGAAAGATGCTTGTCTACCATGACACTTTCTAGGACCATGTTTTAAATTCGGTTTTCGAGCTGTTACTCTTGTTCTTTGGCAACCCTGGTCCTGGCATGGCTTTGAAAAGCAGAAGAGTAGGGATTACAAATAGTCGCTTCTGTATGTTTGTAAACTTTACTCTGTAGACTGTCCTGGTTTGTGTGTTAGAGTTCTCCGATCCTGTATGCTCTTCCAGTTAAATGCTACTTAGCTGCTGTGAAGAAACAGAAGAATCACTTTAAAGGAAAAGCATTAGCATTGAGTTAGTCATCAGTTGTGCGAGATTTATACATAAATCATCTCATGCCATAATCTCTTCCATGAATCCAGGTTTCCCGTTGTCATAGAAACTTTGACATCAAAAAAGTTCACGCTGCCTACACATGACTTCTTGCAACAGTGTATTGTTAATTAATCTGATTAATTCAACGGAAAGTACACTTTTACTGGTTAATGTGTGTTATGAGGCAGGTTTTCTGGCCATTTAAAAGTGGTTTATTACCTTGTGTTCCTCAGATCAACATTTTAATGACTGCAGTCTAGCTAATATAGTGTTTGGAAAATTGTCAAAGTTATATAGTGGCGGTACTACTGACACCTAGCAAACCATTTTATAGTACTGTGAATACCGGAGCTTCTGGGGGGCAGGCAGTAAATACACTGCATTTTGACAGATTCAAAGCCAGAGTTCCTCGTATGGCTTGACCACTCGGCTCTAGCAACACAGATGCCAAATAAACCAGGTTCACCTCCACACGTTTTTGCCGGTGATGGAGAAGCCACTTTATGTGCCAGTATCAAGCTTGCTTCTCACTGATGGGTTTGAAGTCTTGGATAAGCCATACAAATATGAATTGCGTGGTAGAAATAGTGGTGCTAGGATGGGCCTAACATGAAGCAAAAAGCGTGAGAATTACCAAAGGTGTTGGGCTGAGCATTGCTTAGCCAGCTAGAGAGCACAGTTCGCAGTCATAGAAGAGGGATTTCCTCACTAAATGGAAGCAGACATAAATGTTGAGACCCAGCATTCTGTTTCTTTTTAAAAGTCTTTGTCTGTCCCGTGTAAATAATCAGTGAGCAGTTTTAACAGATTTCAGACAAAAATGTGTTGCCTTATAAAGACAGGGAGCTGGGAGTTTACAATTTACTCAGCACATAGAATAACGAGGTTGAGAAACTCTTGTTCAGAATAGATAGGATGGGTCTCGGTATGGGTATCGGCAGTGGTAGAGGCACACATGCTCTCTGAATCCAAAGGTAGCAAGCGCTGAAGAGGTCCACAGTCACATACATGGGCATGTTCTTCTTGCTCTTCTTTTACTTTAGTTAGGAATGTGAAAATAGGCCTTGCAGAAGGGTTAGGGGTTTAATCCTCAGCTGCACAGGGAGGCACATCCCCACTGCATTCAGTGGGGTTTTGTCTGAATTAAGCAGCTTGGGATTATGCACTTGTGTACATGTTTAAATAAAAACCTCGGTCAAGTAAACAAGCGTGTAGCTGTATGCAGTAATCTGCTTTCCAAGCTGCAGAACACCCTGTGTATTTTGCGTGGCTGAGTACAAGGCCACGTCTCGAGCTCTGTTTGAGCTCCTGGTAAGGCCACTGATTGCCGGTCCACATGCGTCTCGCTGCAGGAGGAGAGCGATAGATATCTCGGAGGGGTACAGCAGCCTCCGTCACTCGGCTTGTGGTGGGGTGAGATACCGCCGGCCTTTGAAGGACGTGTTAGGGCAGATACATGCTTTCAAAATGCCTGTGCTCCCAGATAAAGGCAGAAGGGAGCAGCTTGCCTAACGCTGGATGTTTTCAGCCCGACATACCTGCCCCTTCCTGATGCTGAAGAACTTCTCTCTGTTTCTCAGGCTGAACTTTTACAGGAGCAAGAATAAACCTCTTATCTGAGGAAGAGACTGTGTAAAGGCCAACTAGAGCCACCAGAAATAGGGTTATGCTTACAGTGCCAAAGAGCGTTTTTCATGAGCTGCATTCTGGAGCTGACATTGAGCAACATCTGTAAGTGTCTTGTGTAGGGGGGAATGGGACATACACCTGCCTTTACTTAGATACTCCTCATACAGCTATCACAGTTGAGAGTGCTGATATTTGTTTTATTTTGTTTTCTTCTTATAATGTGAAGTTGTTCAATGAAACTTGCCCAGAGGCTGTAGCCTGGCAGGAGGGAAAGCCAGACTGGTGATGTCGCCACAAAACGTGCCACGTCTCATGCAATATTGTGACTTGTGTGCTATAATTAGGGAGCTGTGCACATGAGGCAGTGCTAGAGGTGTGTAATAACTACTTTATTGTATGCTATAAAACCCAGTCTTGCTGAATACTGAGGACCTCAGGAGTTTTGGAACAGCTTCTCCTACTGTCTGAAGTAGTAATCCAGCATGTTTAGCTTCTTAGAGGGTAGGTCTAACAACAGTTAGTACATTTGTATAAGTATGCTTAAAAAGCTTAAATGGATGTGGTTTGAAAAAGTGAAATGAAAGAGCTGTAAAATTAACATTAAACCCCAGCATATGCTATGGTGAGGAAGTGTAGTCTTAGCCGTGCTACAAAAAATAGAGATCTGAAAAGCTCTCTGGCTGTCAGATATACCAGACCAGGCAGAAGTGGGTATTAAATGTTACTGTTGCTTATGGTGTGTTGGGTTTTGTTTGCATTTTTCAAAGCGTTAGGGAATTATGGGGTTTGTGTGCTTAAAAATGGTGACATTTCCAAAAGCTCCCTTTTCATATGAAGCAGAGGATGAGAGGGATGCTTTCCTTTTGCTGGTGCTAGTGCTCCTGCAAGCTTGGTGAGCTTGTCTTTTGGGTGGAGGTGGTGTATGCAGCACCAGTGCTGCCTGGAGGCTGGGGAGGGACAAGGGGGCTCTGCCCTTTTTTTCAGAGCTCTGCTCACCAGCATTAATTTCTCCTGAGGAGGCTGCTGTAGGTTGCCTGCTACATGGAAGGGCTGGCAGGACAGGTCTGTGAGCTGTGAAGGAAGCTGACGAGCGGTTTCAGCTCTGAGTGTCCTGCTGGCCTACCTCAGCATGTATTTTCAAAGGGGTTTGAGTATATGCTTGACTTCAGTCATCAAAAGCAGCTGTAGCCACCAGAACAGACTAGGGGATTGCAGAGATAAGATGCTAGCCATGGCTAGCGTCAGTTCCTGATCACCTGGAGCATCAGTAGGTTGCAGACTTACAGCCCTGGAAGGCAGAGAGAACAGCATTTAGAGCTCTTTGGAAGTCTTGGGGATTGAATAGCAATCACAAGCAAACAGATTTTTGCAAGGATGTTGGGGAGCCTCTTGTTAATTCTTGCAGTAATGATTGAACTGTTTTCTTATTGCTTAAAAATTGGTGCTCTCATTTGTTTGTCACTGTTCAATCAGTGAATGAAATATGTTGTAACAAATTGCAGCATAGGGAAATAGTCTATTTCAGGCAACATATGAATACTGGAAACACAGGCAAAATGAAAGGTGAAGGTTAATGATTTAATAACAAGGTCCTGGGACTGTGCAGTGTATATAGAAGGCAGCAATTTGCATTTGCTTCCTGTAGGGTGACTTTACTGAAGAACTGAGGGCATTTAGCATATGCCGATGCTGAGACTCTTCTATACATCTGTTGTTATTTGGAAAGTGCAAAATCTGTGCTAGGGACTTGCAAGATGCTACAGGAGGAGGGAGGCCCTGGCAGACTGGAGAGCACTGGTGTAGGCAGAGTGTGATGAGGAGAGGAGATGCTTATAGGCACTCCATAAAGCTGGGTGAGGTACAGAGTGGTTAATGAGGGCAAATAAGCTCTGTTTGGGAAAGGGGTGTTTATGTGCTACATAGAATTGCATATACAGCAAACAGCCTTAAATATGTTTTGCGGTTACCACTACCTATATACAAAGCAAAACCATAATTACAACGCAGTTCTTACTTCTGAAACATCATCGTGTGCCAAACAAGTTGTGGATATTTGTAAGGGCACAGTAATGTCAAAGATCTCCCGAGTGCAAAGAGGATAGGTTTACGGGCACCAGCTATGTTCACAAATCCAGCTGAAGCTGAATTCTCATTCGCATCATATTGTGAAGACTTTGACCTTCAGGTGTTTGACGATGGCTTCTGCAGCACCTGCATGCCCACAGCAGATGTCACGGGTGGCAGGTGGCTGGAGGTGGGGCAGCTGGTGGAGCAAGAGACTTGCTCTTCCCTGATCCTAGTAGGGCTGTGCAGTATGTGCAACAGCATCATTAATGCCCCTTTGTTCTTCCCCAATGCTGTATCAATAGCTGGGGGCAGAAAAGTCTCAATTTAAGGAATTTTTTAAGAGTTTGCTGCTGATGACAATGTCTCAGTAGTTTCTTTGCCTTTTTGACCATGCTGGTGGCTCTTTCTGCAGCAATCTGCAGTATGTTGGCTCCTTTATTTTTATTTTTAAGCATTTCCAGAAGTTTAAGGAAAAGGTTTTTTCTCGTATATTTGTATTTTTATTTTATTGGCCAATTTGAGACAGTTTTAGAAGAGAGAATCAGAATGTCAGTTGGAAACACGATTTCCTAGACAGCTCAGGACACTTGTTCAACAGCCTTCCCTCTCCTACCAGTGCCCCTGCTGTTGTTTTATGATAAATTACTGATGAAATAGCATACAGGTCAGATGCCTAATGTCAGAGCCAAAGGCTTCAGCTTTGGCAGAGTGGCCACACTCCCACTGACTGTATGTCCCCAGGTTAGCCATAGGGTATTGAAATTGCTCCATTTACTCAAATTATTCATTGGACTTTTACTCAAAACAGAAAAAGAGAGCATCCCCAAGCCCCTTTGTAATGCTTAATAATAGATCACTAATCATTTTAATGTGTTAGAAAAAAATCCACTGTTTATGACAGTGTGTCTGCAGTAAAGGATTTGTTTTGTCATCCTTTCATAGCATTAAAGAGTGTAAGAAGCACTAACTTTTGCAGGCACCAGTAGAGAAACTAATTGAAAATATGGAGATTTCATGCTTTTGCTGCCCTGCTTGTGCCCTGTTCAATACTAATGGGACTCCATGGGATGTAGATGGCTACAGCACTTTTGCTGTTATATATAAACCCAATTTGGGGAACTTTTAGTGTTTTGTTATGTACAGTGAACCTCTGGGAAAGCTTCAGCCTTTGACCTCTGTAGCGGGTTATGACAGGGAAGAATCGTAAGAGCTTGATTTAGACTCATCTGTGGAAAGCTGGTTAAAAATACTCAACTACCATGTTCTTCCTCCTCCCCCATCCCGGTACAGGACCTCTGAAAATACATTCCCTGTGACTTCATTTTTATCATGACTTTGGGAGTCCTGTAGCCAAGCCTGCTTGTAAGGAAATGATTAAATTATGTTCATGTTTGTCCTTTGGAATCGCCTTGGTGGTAATCCAAGAAGTATTTTCTTGCTCTTCCAAATTTCCATGTGCTTTAATATTAATCTATTGTCATCAGTGTGACCTGCCCCAGCAGTCAAATTTGTTTGGTGGTCATGAACTGATTGCTGAAGGGGCATAAAAACTGGAGTACATTTATTTTGGGCTTTTAAGAAACTTAGTTGAAGACAAATAAGCTTTTATTAGAAAACAAAATGGCATTTGACAGTATCAGTGGGCAGTTTGTCCCAAAACTGGATGGTCATTAAGGAAGTTGTGGTAGCAGAGCTCTTTAATTCTGCTTTCACAAACCAGAATATTCTCTCTTTGAAATACTTTGTCACTACCTTTTAATTTGCATTATATGTTAATAAATGTTTATGCTGGGGTTGTGGTGGCAGTTTCAGACTGAGCAACCAGTAATGACATTATTTGTTGCCTTTGAGAAAGAACCCTTTTATGTGGTCTTTGTATCACAAATTGAGACTTTCCCAAATATCTAGAATGATAGAATCCCTTCTTTTTAATGATAGCACAGGCTGTCTTCGGAGCAAGCCAGAACATCTGGCTGTCAGTTCAGACTGTGAAATTCTGGCTTGCTGATGCCTTTTTGTTAAGTAAAGGTGAAAGAACATTTCATGCAAGAACAGAAGTGATTTTATTACCAAGTAGAATGGCTGTTACTAACGACTATTAGGTGCACTTTAGAGCAGTCAATATTTTGTTGTTTTTCTGGCAAAATAGTTTGTAATCAAAGCCATTATCCTGTTGCTTAAATGGCAAGGCCACTGTTTTCCCAGAACAGCTGTGTAGTTACATTAGCTTCTATAAAGAAGTTTATTATTTTAGATGAAAGTTATAAAGCAATCTGTTTACCTCTACTGGAGTAAGCAGAATAGCTGAAAATATGCTTGAAAAAAGGATGAAGAGGAGAGTTGGAACAACATCCTCCAAGGGTTCTTTATGCATAGTTAATCAAACACAACTTCTTTGTGGTTTTGTGGTCTTAAGAAAACTGGATGGAAGGAAAGTGGTATTTCACTCTTCAGCTGACTGAAATGTAGTGATTTCCTTGTTCAAAATACTCATTCTCCCCAGTTGAGATGTTTTGGAGGCAGACAGAACCAAGGGGGGGCAGAATTAAACATGAAAATACAAAAACTTCCATTAATGGTGTGGAGAAAATAAAAGCATTAGCATGCATTCTGTTCTCCTTTAGAAACAAACAGTGGTTAGATACAGGGGGTTCAGTACCGTGTATGCTGAAAATGTGGTCTAAGAGCTTTAATTTACTTTTGTCTGTCCGTGTTAATGGACAGAGCAAGTGCTGGAGCTGCTGTAAAACAAATCTGTTTTCCTTTTGTCTGCTGTGCCAGATAATGAAATAAAAGCTAAATTATCGCTGATAAAAGTAATTTGCAGAAAAGCAATGATAAAAATATAACAGCAGAGCTTGCCATTAGCAGTTTAAATGGATAATGTTTGCTAGTGTTTGTTAACCTACTTCTGTCCTCTGGTTTCTATTGTCTTCCTCCCTTTCCCATGCTAGCAAGGGCCTTTTCATAGGGCATTAAAATTAGAGGTATGATAAATCCTGGCAGGGTAACTATGAGAGGTAACTGCTGTTTTTCTTTTCCTTCTTCTGTACTACAGCATTGCCAAGTCAAAGCATGTACACAGTTTCAAGTGCAGTTATCAGCATAATTTTATCTATCCCAACTTGAGGAATGTATCTGCTAATGATGAAGACCGAGAAAATGGTTTATCTCATTGCAGCCCTGGTAACTCCTATCATGAGTTATATGATATTTACTGCAAAAGCCTTAGTTCTCTGAGTTGTGTTTAGGTGAGACTCATGTTTTCCTTTCTGTCTTCTTTTTATGTTTTCTTTTTTAACTCTTAAGATAGAGAAATTTGAAGTCATGTCCCAGTTGCTCACAAAAACTCAGAAATGGGAAGGCAAATGTACAGCCTTCTGAGCCCTGTGTGTTGGCATGTGTGCATGTATAAATGTACACACATATGCACAAACATTTGAACTTTATAATTTCCTTGTCAACCAGCCTTATCTCTCTTAAAATTGACTCATTCTTTTTTTTAAATGCTTGGAATTCAGATAACTTTTATGATGGGGAAGCCAGTGTCCCGCCTAGAATGTTAGCCATAGAGTACTTTGAATGGTAATGGTTTCTTGTAAGAGCTGGGCATGCTCACTGGTACCTTTGTAGCTTGTGAAAGTGTTTATATAAAGGCCTTTAGTTGTGAATGACTACATGGGGAGCAAGTGCTAAACTGTAGCTGCGGTACCTAAAAGTATTTGATGTTTGCAGCCCGGACGCTGCTGCACGGTGCTTGGCAGTTTGCAAATGTCAAGGGCAGTTACCCTCTCGCATTCCTAAATGGCTTGCCTCTGACCATCCTTCAGAAAACCTGCCCTTTCTCTGGCACTCTTCTCCAGCTACTGCTGCCAGCTGCTGCTTTGTTGTGCAGCTGCAATGGTTGTATTCCTTGGGAAAGCTGGGATGTGTTGGTCCAGGCAGCCTGGGAAGGCACATGAACTCCCTCTCTCTACCCTAAAAAATTAAACAACAGCACATTGAAAGCTGGGAAAACTCTTTTTGCCTGTGTAGCTATGCAGAGTATTGGCTAGAGCGCAGTCTTGTCGCTGCTGGTTGGACAATTCCTTGTAGGCCCATGCTTACATGATGTGCAAAGTGATACGCGGCACTATTAATGTTTTATTGTGCATGACTATCTTGGGGTTTTCTTTCATGTGTAACACAGGAGAAAATATCACATGTATAAACTTTGTCAAGTACTTGTATCTGACAAAAACCTTTTGTGTTAATATCATAAATGATACAGGTCGGTATTGTTCTGAAGTGCTCTAATATTTATTGTGCCCGAACGGTGTTGTTATGAGTTTATAATGTTATAATACTTTGAGCTTTGCTTCTGTGTTATGTCTGTTCCGTGTGTCATGCTTTATTCCCTCTGCAGCTTCAAAGTGCTTAGGAAAAAAAAGTGTGCTAGTAAAAGTGTGTTTATAGCAGAACAGATAATTAAGCTGGTCTTTTGCAATACTGTTCAAATGGCTCCAAATGGCCTTCAACGATGCTTTTAGTGGCATAATAATTAGGTATTAATAGAATGGAATAATAATAATGCCATATTGGAAGAAAGCCTAAATTTTAGTTTGCTATAAATTTGGGGTTATATCAGCAGCAACCTGCAAGCATGGTGGCAGAGGTCTGCTTGCCAGTGTAGAGTAGGAGCTGTATTCTGGCTTTTAACAGGCAGGCAAGCTATGATGCACAAGTTGAGTCTGTTCATGGCATGTTAAACACAACTTCACTGAAGCAAAACCTTAGTAACGTCAAGTCTGTATCACCATAACTGGATGGCAAAGCAGTGTAACGTGTTGCCACCGTGTTTATGTACTGGTTAACAAACATCAGTGAATAAAACGGAGTAGCAAAACGGATACTTGCATGGAAATGGCCAGAGTGTGAATGCCAATGGACAAGTTGATGTAGAGGTAGCTCTGCTGTTTGTCATATTTACATACGTATTTGTGATCTTGTGGGTGCAAATGGATGTTGACAAACTTCACTGCAGAAAATGGTCCTCTGTTCCCTTCTGAGAGTGAAATAGAGAGGTGGACCACAAAACTACTGAAAACATGCATGAAAAATTGCAAGCTTTAGGAAAATGGTGTGTCTGCTGAAAAGTGGGTGTAAAAATGCACACAGAGATGCACACGACTGCAGAATTAAATCCTGAGGATGGCTGGTCCTCAACTAAGCTGTTGTTTGAACTTTCAGTCTGCCTCCAGGGGAGAGGTTGCAAGTGCTCAACACCTCCTGGCCTGCAGTGTGTCAGAAGCATGCTAGAAAGTGAGCCATATTAGTTAGGTTAGGTGAGCAGTCAGACCTGAGATGTTTGGACAGACAGCCATGAAAAGAAGTTGATTGAGGCCAAAACTGGAAAAGATGGTGCAAAAGGCTTTTTGGTAAATGAAATTGTGCTTCAAGGGAGAGTTGTCCTCATCAGGAGAGTACCTACCCTTCTGAGAAGGGCTGGGAGTGGTCTTGCATGTGCAAGTGCTAGAATGTGGTAACTAAGCAAACAATCATGGGAGTTTCACGTGAGGGAGGAACGGTACAAGTTGGTGGGCAGCAGCATGGGGAAAAATATTTGAGCAAACAGAAAATAGATCCTGATGTAAGGTTTATTCTTAGAGGGTTTTTTGAGGGCTGAGTTGTAATCTGCACAGTCGTGGTCACGTATGTTGGTATGGAGGTGCTGCTTAATAGAAGATTCTTATCTGTTCTATAAAGCTTTTATGCAGTAACTTTTCTTCTTCCCCGTATCCCTGTGGGCAGGAGGAGTGGCTCCTTCAAGACTATTTCTGATGCACTAAGTCTTGATACATCAGGCTGATCGAGCTACTGGGCAGGCTGGGCCCTTTTGTTCTTGAAAGTGTTATTCATGGAGTTAAACAGAATTAATCTTTGTCCTTCTGACTGCTCTCAAAGCTTGGTTAATTAAGGTGATCAGCGCTTGCATAACATTAACAGAGCCCAGATGTTCCTGTATTTCAGCTACACTTGCACCTTTTACCCTGTGTGAAGCAAGACACGTAGGGTGAGAAGTTCTCCACTTCTCTCTTTATCTAATTCTAGGTCTGCACTTGAAAATATTTTCCATGCTCTTGAAGTCTTTCTACACCCAAGGGAATTTTTTTGGTGTCTGCTTTCCCTTTCCTCTCCCTAAATCTGCTGACGGCACTCCCAAATCTTTCTCCCATTTTCTGAATTGTGTTATCTACTTCCTGCAGAGATGGTTTGATAAAAATCTGGTTTCCAGTTCTCTCCATGCTTTTGGGCCTCTGTGTGGTAGAGAACATCATTTAGTGAAGCTATGTTAGTGGCCCTTCTTGCTTTCATTTGTGGTATCCATTTCAAATGCTCCTCAATAATTGTATTAATTGTTCTATAATGAAATAGAACTGTATTGACGCATGAGAAATTCTCTATCATAGGCTAGCAAGACATTCATTCTTTCTTGGCTTACAGAGTTCTGTGAAACCTTCATTTTCTACAAGTCTATTCCATCAGAGTTACCTTTTCCATGCAGACCCATTGTCTTGTTTTAACTTCCCCTGAAACTGTTGTTTCTACCTGTTTTCTTCTTTAAAGATTTACCCTTCTTTCTTGGTAGCCAGGATGTTCCTTCCCATGCCAAACAGTCACTGCCTACTAGTAGCTGGTCTCATGTGATATGTCCCAGGAGAATTTGAGAGCAAAGTATTTCCTGTTTATTGGCATTGACATAAGAAAACATAAAATAGAACTTACTTTGAAGAGCTGTGTTCCGATCTCCCATCCATGCAAGTCAGGGTAAATCCATTTAGGTTAATGTGGTGAGGTGAGGATTCATACCAGGGACTGGTGTGATATGATTCCCCTAGAGGAGGACTTGAGGAGAGAAGACTTCGTCTTCGTCCTGGACTAGCTATGTCCCCACTGTCCTCTCTTCCTTTGTACCACAAGCACCATTGTTTGGATGGTGTTTCAGATGTTTTTTTTTGCTGTCTTTCATGTGCTTGGGTTCCCTGTTTCAGTTTGTGGGTGAGTGTCAGTACTGGATCCCTGCTCTGAGTTGGAGTCTGATGGGTCAAACACAGGGCATCCCACTCCCCAAGTCAAAGATGTTTTTCCCATCTATTTAGTTGCCCTTTAGGTTTTTAATTCTAGAATGAGGAAGTGAAGACTATTTCACTATATCTCAAGATAATAACTTAAATAGCTGCAGCAACCAAAACCATGGGAAGGACACCTTTTGAGACTGGCTTTGCAAAACTGTTTTGAGTCAACCTAAATCGGAGGGCATGCTCCATGGCATTCAGTCCTTCCCATATGAAAAACAGGGGAAGGTCACACAGCAGCAGGCTTTGCAGCTGCTGCCTGTAGCCATCCTTTTGATTTTTACTGTCCACAGCGACTTGTCTGTAGAAGTGCTTATGCCCAGCAAAGTAGTGTGAGGGTAAGTACTAGTGAACGGTGTAATTCTGAAGGCACCTAAGTGATGACCTGCTGTGCCTGGTAAGTATGTAAGGGAGGAGGAGAAATGGCATTCGTAAGAGTAGACCCAAGCACTGCACTTTCTGGGAAGTGGGGTGGGCGGGGGGTGTGTTGTGCATGGAGTTTCTTCTCCCCAAACCCCATAGCTTATCTTGTTTGTTTCTCTTGTCTTTCCTCTCCCATCTGGCCAGCCTCCAGTTTGTAACTCTGCATTCTTTCCTGCTCAGCTTAAAGTTTTCTCATGTTAAATGCTTGGTTTGAATTTGCACTTTGGTTTTGCACAGAACGTATCAGTGATGCAAGACTTGCTGGACGGGGGATTTTCTAGAATAGAAAATATAAACTGAAAGTTAAGTGGTGTTGGGTTGGCATGTTTATGTGCACCAAATAACTTCAGACCTTTAAAAAAAGAGGCAGTAAGAAATTAATTCTTATGGACAGAAAGTGAAAATAGGTGCAAATGTTTTGACAGTAAAGCTGACTGATCAGTAGAACAACCTACTGAATGTTACAACAGGTTGCTTCTCCATCCCTGAAAGATGACTGGCCAGTAGAACAACCCATTAAATGTTAAGGTGCGTTAGTTCTCCATCCCTGAAAGATGACTGGCCAGTAGAACAGCCCATTAAATGTTACAATGGGTTGGTTCTCCATCCCTGAAAGATGACTGGCCAGTAGAACAGCCCATTAAATGTTAAGGTGCGTTAGTTCTCCATCCCTGAAAGCTGCTTAAATTGACTGGAGTATTCTTTTAAAGAAACGCTCAGATTCAAATTGTATTATTCCAGGTGAATCCTGCAACCTCTGATCCACAGGTTAGGCAGGTTGCTGGCATTCTTCCTTTCCGGACTGATGAGGTTTGATGCTGTCATCCATCCTTCTCTCAGAGCTGTTAGTAAGCCAGGGCTTTGGGGAAACATGGCTTTATTCAGGATTTAAGTAAAACATGCTGTAATCCTAGTGAATAATCCCTGTGTCTACAGAGCACAGGCCTACACCCTACCTGCACTCTGACTTGAAACTTCATTGGAAATACAGCCCATCAGTAGGGTTTGATATTTCTTGTCTCATTGCTTTCAGAAAGGTTTTATCCAGTTGGTGAAAATGAAGCAACCTCCTCAGCTGGAGCAAACATGTATTGGTAGCTTTATTTATTGGTAAATAAAGCTTTATTTAGTATTATTAATGAAAATTGCCTCTTTGATTCCTAGTTAATGATCTGAGGTATTGGACCCCTCCAAGTGGAGAAACTGCAACTGAAATGCTTGGTCATGTGGGTTTGTTCTGCTGATGACTTGTTCCTTTAGGGTCCTTGGAGATTTTTTCCCCCCAATGTTTTCCAAGTTTTCTTCGGACTAATGGCAGGGTCAGCAATGGTGGAAGTCCATTACTTGTATGAGGAAGTGAGAACAAAAACGAGGGTGAATGTTGATACTGGCGACAGTTTCATCCAATTGTAAGATTTTGCTTTTTAAAAACATCAGGAATAAAATTAACAGGATGCATATAAAGTGGGTGTATTCATCTGTGTCGTGTTAGTGTTGAATTGTATTGGTGCAATTTAGGACTCCACTTGGTGTGCTATGCCTTGCTTTTTTATTATTACTGTTGTTTTCCATCTGCATTGCATTATAAAGGTTTCTTGGTATTTCACATCAGTGTACAGCTGTTTCAGTAAGAGAGTTAAATATTTATCCCTCTCCTGTATTCTGCATGAAAGAACTTCCCCTGTTTTCCTTTTTTCCTTTCCCTGTCTGTGAAGGGATAAAAATCCTTTTTATACCTACTCTTGGCCATAGCAGCATGTTTTGTACAAACATAGCCAACTGTGCTGGCATACAAATCCAATTCAAAAGAACATGCTAACACAACAAGAGATGTTACCTTTTGGATTCAGCTTTTATCAGCAGCAGGTACATGGTGCTCTCTGTACCTGCCTCATCCTTCTTCCGCACCAGAGTTTAGGGTAGGGCTGTAGTGTGGTTGTTTCTCAGTGTACCTCATCTTTGGCCTCCGTACCCATCCCAGTTGTGTTTTCTAATAACAAAGTCATCAGCTTTGGCAGTGATTACAGCTTCTTTTCTTCCTTTTCTTTCTGCTTCCCCTGAGAAAGCCATCATTTTTCGGAACAATTGTGCAGTTCGGTTGATTAAGTTATTTAATTTAGCAAAGGACAGGAAGAATAAAAATTGTGTTTTCCAAGAACTGCTGTAGAGAGGCACAAGGTGTCCTTGCAAAACAGCGTTGGTAGTTCCTGGCACTTTCGGCGCTAAATGGATGAGAGCAACCTTGCCCGTGCCTTGGGAAGTACCATCTGGTTTTTGTAACTCTTGTAACCCCTTGTGCATGTACTGACACAGTTGCTTGCATTTCAGCATGTGTAGCATGGGCTTTCTTGTCAGAACTTTGGCTGTTATACAGCTAGAATCAAAACAGTGAAATATTGAGGTACCACACCCTGACAGATGCAAAGTTCCAATCGATGGCCAAGACCTTCGTGATTGTAATGTGTTTCTTGTTAAATGAGCTTAACATTGTATCAAGTTAAGCGGAAAACTCTGGAAGAACTGAGTTTCACCTACCTTTGTCATGAACAGAATTTATTACAGTTATTAGTCTTCTGCCTCCTGCCCTCCTGGGGTGATGGGGCCATGATGAACATGAGAATCAGGCCCAATGTATGTGTATGTGCCTTGTTTGCTTAATTGTAAGGAGAATAAAAGCTCTAGCAGGAAATATGGCAAGATACTGGTAAGTTCATTCACAGTTCTGAAGTAAAACCCAGAAAATACAAAGAAATGTAGCCATGAGCTTTTGCCTTTGTGCGCACACCGAGTGCTTCCAAGCTTTTCTGCTTCCCATTTATCACCGTCTGTTGTCTAGAGTAACCATCCTTTGGTTGTAGATACGTAGGAGTTGAAGGAGTGAGTAGGCAGGAGGAGGACAGGAAACAAGAAACACCGAAAGAGAAAGACTGCCTCCAGTTGATTTGTATTACACCACAGGCTGCCCTTATACTAGTTCCCTTTGCAAGGTTGTGTTTAGTGAGTGATTACTCAGGTGATGTCAGAGGAGCTGGCGGCCATCTCCCAACAGAACCAAGCCTTCATTTTTAGAATACTTGAAATACTGCAGTTGAGTGTGGAGAGGCCATGACTGTTTCCTCCTCAAGTGCTGGGGTTTCGATGTCCCTCTGCCTTCTGCTGCAGCAGCGGGTGCAGAGGGGCAGGGCAGCAGCAAGAAGGCTTCTCAGGGCTTTGCTAGGAGCTGAAGGTAGGATTTGGGGGTGCACAGAGAAGGCAGTGATTGCCCCAAGTTACATCACTCCAGCCTCTGATTTTAGCTGTAAATATAGAGGGATTGCCTAACTTTACTGCAGTGACTGCTGGTTTTCTGGGTAGGTGGCTGAAGTAGCCTGACCATTTGCTTCAGTCCTTTCCCTCTTAAAAGAAGAATACAATTTACCCCAGTTTATGCTATGAATAGTCAATTTTTGATTGACTTCAGCTAGTGATAAACTTGAATGCTACTGGGAACTTGGAATCGCAGCATGCAAAGTTATCACTATTCCAGTTTAGCCAGTAAGTGAATTAAAGGGAGGCAGACAATTCAAAAGCTGCTGTATAAAACAACAGCCCCTTGAAAAGAAAGGAGGAACTAAGAATGAGCTGTGTCCAAGGATGTTTGCACAGACAAAACTCACACCCCAGAGGGCAAGAAATGTAGCCTGACTCTGGCCTGCACTTGGTCGTTGTTGCAGGAAGTGGAGGAAACTGTCTTACATGGAATGATCAAAATTTAGAGCGTCTGTGTTGTTATTCTCAAGAATTATTATTCCCTGCTTGCCAAAGAAATGGCTGTTTAATCTGTCTTTCTTTCTGCATATCCTTCTCCTTGCTGTGAATGGCTACAAGTAACCAAGAGATGGAGAGGGAGAAACCATAAACTTCCATCATAACCAAGCGCACATTAAAATGATTGAGGTCCAAAAAGTAAGCAAGGGTCACTATTGTTTCATAAAGACTTTATCGCAAGAGCTGTTTTCTTAACTGTATTATTAGAAGATCTGGCACTTGGGGAGGACAAGGCACGGGTTATTACCAGGCAACAGCACAAAGTGATTTTAATGACTGTTTTGAGCATTCTCTAAAGGTGACAAAAGGTGAGTGCTGCCACTGCAGTCTTTAGAGCATCCAACAGAGGCCCTGTGCTTGAAGCAGAGTGACACAAAGTGGCTGAATTTCCTTTGTAGATGTTCTGCTGTCTGCATACTGAACCTGTGGCTAAGGGCATCATCACAGAGCAGCCCACAGCCTTAGGAGAAGGAGCTCTCTTTGTGTTCCCAAGGCTGGTGGGAGGGTTACCTGCTCAATCTTGATCTGTTGGTAAGCTTGCTGGTTGTGATGGAGGCAAGCCTGGGTGAAGGTATGGCCTCCATGCCTTCAGAGGCTGGCCTCCAGTCTTCAACTATCTGCTGATATCAGAGACCCATTTCAATATGGATTGTCTTTATTGCTCTTTTCTGTCTTGCAGCTGTTCTGTATTAAATATTAATTCTAGCTACTGTTTTAATTGGCAGAATTAGGGGGAAAAAAAAAACAAACAAAGAGCTGAAATGCACTGTGGAGGGCTGTTCTCCTATATCGCAACTTGTTTAATTGTGGCACTATGTTTCCTTTATGATCCCTATAAATGCTCGCTATCGTGTATTTACCAGCCAGTACAGTTTTAGATTTTGATGAAGTTATCCAACTGAGTCAGCTTAGAGAGCCTGGAGATGCATGCGAGAAGAAAGGTGGTGATGGAGGTTTCGGTGGATGCATGCAGATGTCTTCTGTTTGGTGAAGATTGCAGCTGCTTTATGGCTTGGGGGTTGAAGAACCTACAACATGTTGAAGGGTGGGCTGTTTGTTTTCCCTGTGTTGTTTTTATGTACTGAAATATTGTAGTGAAAATAACTGGGTGGGGTGTAATGAATGTTTTCAAAGACCTTCCTTTGAAAGAGGCTTTTTTTTTCCATCCCTTGGTGGTCACCACCCATTTTCCTGTGCTGGTGCGCGCCTCTCTCATTGTTCCTTACCCACAAAGGCCCCTTGTGTGAACCTGTCAGCAAATGTGCCAGTGCCACGAGATAACATACCATGGGATATTGGTCCGAGCCTGGCTTGAGCACCGGGGTTTTCACCCGCAGATGTTGGTGGATATTGCCTAAGGTGTAGCATAACCTTAAACTGTAGAACTCTGGGTTTGTCAGCAGTGTTTGGCGTGACTCTTTCAACTATTAACAGCTGAGTGGGCTTGAGGCTGAAGCGTAGGTGTGCATACCACTGATAGTGAAGTCGTGTGATGGCAGCGTTTGTCCCTTAGGCTTGACATAAAGCTTAATCATTCACCTGCAGTTGTGCCACGTTGATAAATGATGCTGGATGTGGTTTGGTATGGGCTGGGCTGGGCTGTGGTCGCTGCCCCATCTGAAAAATGGGGCTGCTTTTGAGGTTAATTTCTGTGCTTCCCCCCACCCCACCCTGGCCTGCAAATTACACTTGGTTCACCTTTAGCTTTAACCCACTGGTGAAGAGATAAAGCACATCCTTTGGTATGTGTTTTTTTTAGAGTGGGTAAATAGTTGGGTTATCTGAAAACAGATCTTAGCAATACCTGCTGAGCTCCTGAGCAACAATATGTAGGGACCTCTAGATTAGCTGTCAAAACTGACTGATTACTACAAGTAATGCCACAAGATAAGGATCTGTGATCTCTCAAACACAAATCATTGATAGGGATCTCGGGTTGTGCATTGTCATAACCTTATCCCCACTTCTGTGCTGCTATTTTAGCTCTAGCTGTACTGCAGGGACTCCTGGATGTCTAAGTGGAAACTATGGAGAAAATCGGAGCGGTACATTTATCACCCCCAAAAATTAGCTGATTTGAAAGCAAGTTCAGTTTTGTCCAACACTGAAATAATCCTTTCTGTCGTATTGTTTAGTGGGTTTGGTGATGGGCTTTCTTTAGTCTACAGGTTATCTCTGAAGGCTGCGGTATCTTGGCTAGTGTCAAAGAGTCAATTGCTGCAGAGAAGGAATCCATCATCCCGTGTCTTGATAGAGCAGAGCAGTGCAAAACCAGTCTGGGAGGGAAGGCTTGAGTTAGATGACTCTGTGCTCCTCTGAGATTTAACTGTATGCTGGGCTGCTTGTTTATCTCCAAATGTCCTCATTATTTGAGAAGATGGAGGGGGCATTTTGCTGGTCTGTTTTAGAGTATGGGCTGCAGCAGCTTTACAAGGGTAATCCAGAGCTGTCCTGGCCCTTTCTGTGACCAGCACTGGGGCTTGCTGGGCATGCCTTGAAGCAGGAAACTGCTCTGCCTGAAAATGAAAAGACAAGAAGTCACTCAGTCATCTATCCCTAATGGAATGGGTTGAAAAGGCAAAAAGGCAATACTTCTATCTGCTCCAACTGCTGATCAAAGAGCAGCCTGGCATCTCTGGACATTGTGAGCCTCATGCAGTTCCACAGGGCTGTGCCTTGCCCTAAGAGCAGCATGTTTGGCACGTCCTCCCAGGTACCAGGCTTGTGCTGGCGTGGTGACTGCAGGACAGGCTGCACTCACAGCATCGTAAAATAATCCAGGACCAGATTAATGGCTGCTGAAATCCTAATACTTATCTTTCTGGTTCAAGGTACTCATAAAACTAGAGGGAAAATGGTAGAACATAAATCCTGTAGATGCTGTTTTGCTTACTGTGATTAAATTTATCAGGCTCTGGTGACATATTGTGAACCTAAATGCTTTAAAAAAATAAAGCACTTCTACAACCTCAGCAAGGTTTTCAACATTGAACTCCCCACGTACTGTTTAGTTGCTGTGACAACTTCAGTATTCACAATGATACTTTAAATTGCAGGTGCAAAGTGGGTTTCTTTTAGTAGCTACATTAAATGCAGCTAATGGTATAAAAAGGATGCTAGTGGTACAAGCATTTCAAAACTATATAGTTTTATAGAATGCTTTTTGTCTCAGCACCATCTTCTTTAAGAAATAAATGCCAGGAATGTTCTTGAAAATAAATAAGATACAAATCCAGTACAGCTTAATTATTAAGACTAAAGGCACCATCAGAGCTTCAGACATTGGAGAAGTTAGTCTTGCATGTGGTTTTAAAGTTATCCTAACGAGCTGATGTGTTGTTTCCCACTCAAGAAAACGTATTCTTGACTGTTTAGCACCAGCTGTAGTGTTCCTGGGGTGATGTGGACTTAGTGAATTATAAATATGCCAAAGACACCATACCACAGGTTTGGTATTCACTTAGGTCTCATCTCTTGATACTCTAAGCGTACTAGCTAAGTCCATTATCGTTGTGCCAGACATCCTTTGAAGAGGCCTAATAAGAGTAGAAATTAGTTTCTTGCCCTTAAACAAGAACTCTTCCCTCATCTGTCACTGAGACACTCCTATTCCTCATTTTCCTGTCTCTTGTCCAGCCTTTGGTTTTAAACTTGGAGGAAAGAACCGCATCGCACATTGATATGGCAGGAGATGCCAAGCTTCGTTACCCTAGCAGTGATCTGTTATTTAGTTGGTATGTACAGAAACACAAGAAATCCCGAAATCAAACCAAGGAGTTGGTGGGGAGTTCCTGTAAGTTAGGGCAGCTTTAAAGGAAGGGTGGAAGGTATTTCATTTCCTTATTTTTGTAATAGCCCTTTCTGTTGGTAGCTTTTCTTGTTACCTTCAAACTCTCATTTCCTCTATTAGCAAATTCCCCATTTAGGCGTCGTTTGTGTTTTGTCTGTGTACTGGGTACCATATCCCAACGTTCTCAGCTTTCATAGTTTGGCCCAAGTTCCTGATGAGTGAGTAAATTGCTGTTTCTAGCACTTTTTATTTACCGATGGTCACTTCTATTCCTTGAACGGAGGGGGCTTTCAGAAGCCCAGTGTGCCATCCAGAATAAACTGCTCGTCAAGTACAATGGTGACAAATGCTTTCTAAAGGAATCTTAAGGCTAAGTAAGCATCGCCGCTGGCTGCTTGGTGTCTGTGCAAGCACATCTCTGGAGGCCATCAGGCAATGTGGTCCTGAGACAGCTATGGAGTGCCTCACAGGCAGAGAAACTCCTTTTCAGTTATCGTCCTGGTTCAAATCAGCAAGGCATTTGCTGAGCAGCAAGTGGAGCAAAATGTAAACATGCAGCAAAAAACGCATTTGCTAGGTTGAAATAAATCTTTGTTGTTATCCAAGATAGCGCTGCCTGTTAAAGTATTTTTATTGAGTTTTTACAGGCTTGAATTGGAAAATATTTTTTCTGCTGAGCATCTGATTTTTTTTTTCCATTTACTTGTACTGTAAAACATTTTCTTATTTTTGCATCCTTAGAATGTATTTTTCTTGTCCTGCAAGGTAGCATTTGCATCTTTACCTGTAAACCATTGAAGGTGAGCATTCACTAGGAGTGAATGAGAAATTTCATGTGACAGCTGAATTAATTATGGATTCTTGACTTCTAAAGTGCCGGAGCTAGAAACATTTAATGACCAGCCGCTGGATATCAAGTAATACACTGGTTGTTTTACTAGTTTGCATACATGGCAGTTTGAAGCAAAGTCCAAGGGTCACCGAAATAGTGAAGTAAACTCTAGCGAGTCAGTCTGAACTGTGTATTTCAAAGTGTACGGCTGTGTTGTGCAGTACATACATACGAGCGAGGGCTACCAGGTTACATAGAAGGTGTTTTTATATAAGGTGTGGATTACGATTTCTCTAAAAGCTTCTGTGATCTGGAGCCTACAAGGTGGGAGTGCAATTCAGTGCAATTACTGTGCTGCCCAGTCTTAAACAAGCAAGCGTGTGTGTGTACACAACCAGGGCACCAACCCACATGGACTTGTTGAGAGCAACGAAACCCAGAGCAGAAGATTGCTATCTTGGCAAGCTTAAAGGAGGCCCACGATGTCCTCGACAGAAGGGAGGACTGCTGAAGCTGACCACCCGGTACCAAGGACTTTGATGGGGTAATGTGTGTGGGAAGGACCAGAGAGATGTATGGGTGGAGGTGGCGGGCAGGGATTTGTGATGGTGATGAAGTACTGGTGGGGTTACGATTGCAGAGAGTATGGTCACAGTTGATGGAAACTGGACTGAGACCTCAAGTCAGTCCCTGTCTGCTGAGCCAAGAAGGGTTATGTGGGTGCCTGACTGTATTCCAGACCAGTGAGTGATGCCATGTGTTGGGGTGGTCTCTTTACACCAGTGTTTGTGGGGCTGCTCCCTGCTGTGTCTGGGCTGTGGGTGCCCAGGCAGCACAGTCCCCGTCCTGACTGGCTGCCCCAGCATATCTCCCAGCTGCCCAAGTCTGAGGCTATCGCAGCAGTGAGCACTACAGACAACCCCTACACTGTTGTGATAGCTTTGCAAGGTTGTTTAAGACAGATCAGTTACGCAGGGCTTCAAGGTTTGCCAATAAGTTGCCGTGCCTGGAGTTCCCAGTCCTGCAGTAAGAGAGGCTTCAGAAAGCCAGATTATGATCTTCACCCCAGGTGTGCAAGTCCTTCCTCTGCAGGTATTCCTGCCTATTTCAGTGGAGCTGTGTCGCAAGAGACTGTTGGAGATGAGCAAGGGGATAGGAATCTGCCTTCTTGGATCCATGCAGGGCATTCCAACACCCCTTTGGATGCTTCCAGCAGATAGGATCTCATCCTCTGTTCCTGTTATCGTTGTTGGGACCAGTTTGTTGTTTGGGTTCTTGGGTATGTTATGGAGAGCTTTTGCTCCTGAACTTTTGTGAGCTTCACCTGAGAGGGCAAATACTTGCCCATTGTGTGTCATCTTTGCTCACACATGTTGGCCCGTGAATTCTATTTTCAGAGTGCAAATTAAACATGCCAGGAGGGAGTGGGAAGTCATGTAAACAGCTGTCCTGGGGGTACAGTGCCATACTTGTGTTCTGTGGTGGCCAACTGCCTGCCCTGTCTTAACTCTTCCATTCCCTATAGCCTCCATGTGTGTAAACACTCTGGCCTTGGAGCATCATCCAGCAGCCCTCAGAGTTCTTGCTGGGAATTGGCATCTTCCTTTTCCTTCTCCTTGAGCTTCCCAACTACCTTGTGCATAGCCCAGTCCTGGATGGAGTCCCCAGTCTCATTTCTTAGCTTGGTCTCCCCATTTCCAAGGATATTTGAGTTTTTCCATTTCTTTCTTGTGGTTTTATTGGGAAGGGTCATGCTGTGATTGCAATGTAAAGGTGCGTTTGTGGCTGAGTGGGGTCTTATCCTGCCAGATCACAGAATGGTTTGGCTTGAAAGGGACCTCAAAGATCATCCAGTTCCAACCCCCCTGTGCCGGGCAGGGACACCTTTCCACTAGAGCAGGCTGCTCCAAGCCCCATCCAGCCTTGCCTTGAACACTGCCAGGGATGGGGCACCCTGTGCCAGGGCCTCAGCACCCTCATAGTAAAGCATTTCTTCCTTATAGCGAGTCTAAATCTACCATCTTTCAGTTTAAACCCATTCCCCCTTGCCCTGTCCCTGTGTGCCCTTGTCCAAAGTCCCTCTCCAGATTTCTTGTCAGCCCTTTTAGGCCCTGGAACTGCTCTAAGGTCTCCCCTTATGGAGCCTTCTCTTCTCCAGGCCAAACCAGCCCAGCTCTCTCAGCCTGGCTCCATAGGAGGGGTGTTGCAGCCCTCTCGTTTGGATATTTGGACTGGGGGCTTGATCCCAGGGCTCCTGAAGGAACAAATGTCAGGGAGCCCCTGGGAGGATTCCCCTGCACCACCTCCGAGCCTCGCAGCAGCGTGCGGGTGGCTTTCTCCTCTCTCCCCTCTGCATTTTCAACTCTGACACAAGCTCGGGTGAGGGAGGTTTCTGCTTCTGCTTGCATCACGTTCCCCGAGCAGTGACGCACACGTGTGCTTTTTTTTGCCACATAAGTGGGTGGTTTATGTGCTGGGAGGGAATGATTCATACATTAGCTGGAACCTGGGCCTTTTCTCTGTTGCTCTAATGATGTGCGAAGAGGAGTCGGTGTCCTCTGTTCTTCCTGGCCTTCGAAAGGGCAGCTCCTAGAGTAGTTACGTTTTCATGCTGTAGCTGTGGGTAGTCCAGCCTTGCTGCGGGTGAAATGTGAATCCTGTAGCTACAGTTAGGGAGTTAACGGCCTGCAATATGAAAATACTGCTTTTACCAGATTTCTATCACTCAACTCCAATTTTGGAGGTTCTTGCAACCAGGATGAGTAAGCACAGAACAACCATCTTAGAATCATAGAATAGTTAGGGTTGGAAAGGACCTTAAGATCATCAAGTTCCAACCCCTCTGCCATGGCCAGGGACACCTCACACTAAACCATATCACCCAAGGCCTCGTCCAACCTTGGACATGGGTGTCCCTGGGAAGGAGAGCAAGCAAGTGTAGATGTCTTGTGACTGTGGCTGGGGCCAGAAACTGTGTGGGGCAATCCCTCATTGTGCTTGTACTAGGCTGGCTACACTAACAACGTGACCTGAGGGTGTGCTGGGTGAGGAAAGGCTGGGAGGAAAACTGAGGTGCAGGAAGCCACGGGGGAAATGCTTAACAAGCAAATTGTTTGTTTGCTTTAAATGATAATGGGTGAGCAAGAAAGTCCTTTGAAAGCCACTGGGCAGGCTGATTCCTCCCCTTGTGTTCTGATGTGAAAAAGCTCTTGTGTGGTGTGGAATGTAATGAAGCATGATATCTCTGCAGAGAACCCAAGCACGGCAGTCAGGAGTGAGTGGAAGCATCTGCAGCACAGGGAGGAAAAGCCATTCTCTACTCATAGCATCAGTTATTAGAAACCTTGAGCATCCCGTGGTTAATGAAACCAGCTCATCTCATCAGCCACGCTTCAAATTACATCTACAGAGCTTGGCAAAACCAAGTATTCTTCTTTGTGGCTGGAGTGGTGTTACGAGACCCTGTCTTATACAACCCGTTTTTACTGCATGAGTTGTGACATGGCTTTGGCCTCGGTAACCCAAGTTTTGTATTTAAATGAGGAGGGATCGGATCTTGTTCTGTGCAGGTTGGTTTTAATGTGAAAACTGTGGGCTCCAGATTTAGAGCAGACCTTGAATGCTCATGGGTCAAGTTAAATTTTCCAGGTTTTGCAATTGGAAATTCATGCAAATCTTGCCATGCAGATTTTGTTCTGTTTGGTTTGGTTTTATTTCTACTCTTTTATTTCCTCAGTAGAATTAGAAACTGAGAAGCCTGGGAAGACATGGGGCATTTTCTCTTGTACCTTTTCAGAGAGCTGTATGAAGGGACTTCTTTTTTACATGGATGTAGTATGACTTTCTCGGCAAAGAGAGAAGTAAGGCGTTAGAGTCGCCTTGTAATATCTGGTCCATTAGATTCAAGCTCGGGTGGGTCGGTGCTTGCTCCAGCAATGCCCCTGAAGTCATTATCAAAGTTGGACCCTGCTGTTACGTACTGAAGTGTGTATAGGTCTCCTCATTGTGCATGCCTCCTGTAGCAGATGCGGTGTTAGAAAATATCCACCTCGGGCAAAATCATTGTGAAAGAGGTTGCCGAGGGCAGGCCATGGATCTTGAGGAGATACTGTAAGCATTTATGAGGCCCTTTGCCCTGTTAGCACACCCTCTGGTGAGCACCTATCCGATCCCTGTGCATATGCCAAGCTTCACGTGTTTTGCAGCATGAGGGCCCTACTGATGTGTAGTGTGCACATTCCTGCTTTGGATGATGATGATGTTGAATGCTCAGCCTTGCTTGGGCCCAGCAAACATTGTACTGTAACTTTATTCTTAGCATTCAGCACACACCCTGGCTATTTTCCCCTATTTCTAATTTATGAAGGCACCCATGGCTTCAATGCTAGAAGCTTTTGAAGGCAGTCTAGCTCTTCTAGAAATGGTCATCTTGTTTAGAATACAGTGCTATGTATTAATACTCTTCTTCTATCTTATGCAGAATGAGGCCAGTCATGATTGGAACAGTTTCTAGTAATGTGATGTTTTCCTCATCATCTTCACACAAAAGAGTATATTTATTGGAATACCCTGTTTTGATAGGACTTTGTTGTTGTTGATCCATTATTAGTTTATAGGCTCTTTTTTTATATACTGACATTGAAAAAAAGCAGGTTATAAACTGCTTCAGTTTTAGGCAGCCTTGAGGATGGAGTGATGCTGCTAGTGATCCCACAAATGAATGTGCAGCCACAATGGCAAAACCAGCAGGGCTGATCTATTCCACACCCTGTTCTGTGCTCATTCTGTTTGCATTGGTACAATATTGCAGGAGTCTGCCTGAAAAGTAATACATTCTGTGTTGACATGACTAAGATGCAAAACCTCAACTCATGCAAGTGAAGGACACTTGTAGTATTGGCAGAGCTACATGGGTTTGATATAGCTGATGGGTTTGACTGGATTCAGGTTCTTCATGTTCTGAAATAAGAATTGTGCTTGATAAAAGAACCTGAAAGTCAGTGAAGCTCCCTCTTAAAACAGTCCTGTCCCAGATCCATTATAAGTGTATCCCTTGTGTATCTTGCATGTTAAATTTAGCTTTATGTCTCTCAGTGGCTTAACTTTGCATGCTTGCTTTGTAAAATGTCATCCCCTTCATTATTTTCTGCTCTTCTGTTTTCTGTGGACTTTGAAGACTGCTGGCTCTTTTGGTCACATTCTTTTGTTAAAGAAAGAATCTATTTTCATAGACAGTGGAGAGCAGGCTATTTAATTAGAATATCCTTCTACAAAGGAGGGGTTTCTTGCAAGTAGCAGGATTTTCCCTCCCACTTGGTATCCTTCATGGTCAAGAAAAAGTGTTTTTCCAGAGTAGTGTTGGATTAATTGCTGAGAGAGTTGTATATACAAACACAGCTTGATACCCTATCACTACTTTGATTTCAGTGTGGGGTGCAGCCATTGAAACTCTCTGACACTGAAATAACTATGACACATCCACATGTATTGTAATTGTTCCAGCTTTAAAATGGGTTGTTACTTCATCCCAGAATACTTGTCAAGTAAATTAATTTAGATTGAACAAACAAAACTTTTATTTTTAATATTTCCTGAATTCCAGGAGTAATAGGATGCTATTTTGCATTGATTCTCTCACCTAAAGCAGATCCCATTACACTCAATGGGAATTCAGGGAGTCCAAAGGCTGACCTGTGTAGAATCGGAGCCCTTCCCAGCTGTGGCAGTGCTCTCCCAAGTCCCATTTTAAAGGAGCAAATAGACATTAAAGTCTGGTCCATTTATTTAAATCAGTTGACGTAATGGATTCATTCATTGCTGAGGAGATTTACTCTTGCAAATTCTTCTCTTAGGTCATGAATTGCACTTGAAGAAATGCTTTTTTCTCTCTCTTCTTTACCTACCAGGAGCAGTTCTGAGCGGAGGAAGGAAAAATCAAGAGATGCAGCAAGATGCAGAAGAAGCAAAGAGACCGAAGTTTTCTATGAACTGGCACATGAACTGCCCCTGCCCCACAACATCAGTTCCCACCTGGACAAGGCATCCATCATGCGCCTGGCAATCAGTTTCCTGCGCACTCACAAGCTGCTGTCTTCAGGTAAGATCTGGCCATAAGAAGTTATCATTGGTAGTTGATGGTGGCCTGGTAAGATTGTATATGTTCTTCTCTGAGTACAGGGTCCTAAGGTGAGAACAGGACATACTGCTTGTGTTGTAAGAATACAACTGGATTTAAAGATTGGTTGGTGGTTTTTTTTCCAACAGAATTATGTGTATTTTAATTGGGTTAGCAGGCACACCTTCCACTAGACCAAGTTGCTCCAAGCCCCATCCAACCTGGCTTTGAACACTGCTAGGTTTCTAAGGTTCTCTGGGCAACCTGTTCCAGGGCCTCATCACCCTCATAGTAAAGAATTTCTTCCTTATTTCAAATCTAAATCTCTCCTCTGACAGTTTAAAGCCATCCCCCCGGTCCTGTTGCTGTGTACTCTTGTAAAAAGTCCCTTTCCACATTTCTTGTTAGCCCCTTTAGGTATTGGAAGTTGCCCTAAGGTCTCCCCTTAAGGAGCCTTCTCTTCTCCAGGCTGAACCAGCCCAGCTCTCTCAGCCTGGCTCCAAGCCAGAGGTGCTCCAGCCCTTGGAGCATATTCTTGGCCCTCCTCTGCACCCACTCCAACAGGTCCAAAACATCAGTGATATCAGTCATATAAGGTCTTCATTACCAAAATAACAACTAGTGCAGTTTTGCCTCTCTAAAATAAAACCTCTCAAAACTCTTGAATGTGGTTTATTAAGCTCAATTACAAGATTTTAAGCTTTTAAGTTTATTCAGAATTCAAACATATGCCTTAAGCTTCCATGCTGAAACAAGTAAATTTTGATTTGGCGTGGCAAACGTGTTTGTGCCAGCACATTCAAAAGGCAGCTGGGAGGTTCTGAAGGTCCAATACTTTCTTTAAAGGAACTAATTGTTCTTGCTATATGCTGGCAATGAGTAGTAGGTGTTTATGACATAAGATAACTAAAGCAAACAACTTTTAAAGACTCAACATGAATGGACTCTATGTAATCAGAATCTTGCTCATGTTCTAAGAAATGTGAACCAGGGAACCAGCATCATTTTCATGTGAAAACAGGCAAAATTAACAATATTCTTATTTTGCACCTGTATTTGAATAATCAGTTTGATGGAAATCTATGGTTTGAGTAACCTGTAAGATCAATGCAAGCAACTGGTGTTTCTGGGGAACTTTGGCACAGTAAGTATCAAGAATACGTTGACCAAACAATGCCTGCATTGTTTGTGAAAGGTAACCCCCAAATTTCATCTTTTCCTTAATTAATGGCAAAACTCCCAATAAGGTCACGATTGCACTTCCTTTCCTTAGAGAAGTTGAGTCATAACATAACAATTACTTTCATAAATGCTATTAGGAAGTGTCTCGTTTTGTGGACAGCTATGCTGTTGGGTTGTTGCTGGGTAGTCTGAAAGATGTGACAAACTCGATTCTACTCCTGAGCGCTCCATAGTTTTTGTAGCTGCTTTGCCTTCTGCTAAAACTATTGTATCAAATGTGGATATTTCCATCTTAGCTTATAGAATGTGGCTTTTTAACATGTCCTTCTGTGGAAAGAAAAGTTTATTTGCTGAGCAGTGTTTGGAAATCATCTCAGATTTCATCATGTCATTAATACTGGAGAAGTTGCGTAAAGAGATAAATGTTGTTGAAAGTGCCGTACACCAAGCCAATGTGTTGTTAACTTTCTCATAAAAACAGAGCTTTGGCTATTCAAATATTTATATGGTATGAATTAGAGACTGACAAAGCACAGGAAAAGCAAACTTCTGAAGGGCTGTGGAAAAAAAACTATGTATGTGTGTGTATATATATACATATAATAGTTTGATGCTGTCATCATTGGGAAAATATAATTGCTCACCTGCAAACTGTGAAGATTAAAGTGAACTTTTCATTTACATGTGTATTAGTGAGGAAAAATATCTACAAATAGAACATCTGTTTTAGTGCTTCTGCAATGGCTTAGGCTCATATCATTTGATAATAATGACAACTCAGTATATGTTTATAATATTCATACATACACATAGTTACATGATTTTTCTGTGACAGTGATTGAAAAACAATGTGATTCATGTAGGTGATTTACATTTTTTGGAAGTACTACCAGAAATTATTTCCTTAGATGTAAATCCGATGCACTTCCTCAGTCTGAATATTAATGTGGAGTAAGTCCTCTCATTAACAGTTGTGGAGTTAGACAAATGCAGATTTGTCCATGGGTACATGGAGATGTAGGTAAGGGTTTCAAAATCTTCAGTGCTTTTATTCTGAGGAACTGGAACTTAAGGTACTTTAAAGGGATAGATTTTTTTCTGGATGATTTTGGTATTATTTGCTCATGAGAATACACAGAGATGAAAGAACTCAAGCCAGAAAACCTCATCTGCTATTTGTGTTCTTCTCATTTAAATTAGATTCTATATCTCTGATTGTGGGCTTCTGAATAGTGTTGGTCTTTAAGGACACTGGCTTTCACTACAAGGCCATCTGATTTACTTCAAGGGGATAGGTTTTTGATACAGCTTTAGTCTCACAGGTGAAGGGGTTTTACTGCCCATACATTTTGACAAGAGTGTGGAGCAATATGGGAACTCTGCTTGTGTGATGCCTGTCCATGCTGTTCTTGCTCTTGCTCTGGACCCTTTCTAAGCCCCAAGCAAAGCTGCCCCCCATTCCACTTCCATGTTTAGTAGACTACAGTCTGACCATTAATTCAGTGTTGCATTTGAGGAGCCTGATTTGACTGGTGACGACCGTGGGGGGTACTGTGTCATCTCTGACAGGTGAACTGGGAAATAGGGAGGTGGAGGAATGCAGTGTGCATGGGAAGCAAAGGTCTGCCTCAGCCTGCAGACCCCCGCTTTGCTTTATGTTGTCTTCATGGAAATGGTTTTGGTTTATTTGGGCTACATGCTTGGTGTAAACTGGAGTTAAGTGGGAGTATTTATCCTGTCATTAATTGGGACATTAAAATAACATCTTCTGCGTTTGTATGTGTATATATACGATGTCATTAAATAAGCTTGCAGTACAGCTTGAAAAATGCTTTGAAGGGTAGTAGAGAAAAAAGTTACTCCTTGATTAGCACTTTCCTCATGTATTATTTACTCTATCAAAACCTACTGGTAAACCAGGTTTTATTTTATATCACTGGTTGGCCATGATTCTCAAATGTGAGCCCATCTCTTCGTTTCATGGCAGTTTTGCCTGCAGTGGGGAGAGCAAGGCCCTTCCCAGGACTGCATCCTCATCTTTCTGCAAGCCGATGCTCCAGATGGGATTTCAGAGATGGCCGTAGGCAACGTGCCAGCCTCAGTCCGCTGGCATTGAGTGTCTCATACCCCTTCCTATTATTCCACGACTCGGAATAGGGCTTTTCGCTTGTGTAGCTCGGGCTGTTTTACTAGCTGTGTCTGCATAATGATTATTTATCTGTCAGGAAGCCAAGACCTAGGGAAATCTATGCCCACATTCTTCCAGCAGGTGAATGGCAGAGCCTGTGAATCTGAGCCTTCATTGAGAGCTCTCCTGCTACGTGCCTCTGAAAATCTCAGCTTCAGGGTTGCAGGGTGCACGTCTCCTGCAGGCATTGCAGGGCCCGAGCTTGGCCCTTGTATCCTATCATAATAGGAAATAGCTGGTTGTATATCTCAGAGTTCAAAAGGGTAAAAAATACCAGGTTTTGCTTTATAAAAGTTGTTGCTTTACTTAGTAACACGTTTCCCTTTGATTTTCACAGTAGGCAATTCTGTGTGGGAATGTTGGAGAGGAAGCCTTTAACATTTAGAAATGCAGGCTGTTCGTCTGACGGCCTGATTGAGATTAGTATCGCAGGAAGCAAACTGAAACAATAGCTTTATAATTCTGTTTCCATGTTGTGCACAGAACAGTACAGGGTACAACTGGAATGCAAAGTAGAAATATCATTTAATTATGCTCACCTTAAATATTTTTCAAGATGTCCTCTAATTCTGTTGGCATAATACATTTTTGCCATCATGACATTCAAATGTTCGGGATAAATTTAGAACTGATCTTTGTTTCAGGGAAAGGTTTTGATCCCATAAAGTTGCTGCTGAAAATAGACAGGTTGATGCTTATCGCTAGTGGACCTTTTGGGTCTTGTGTCCTTTAGTATAGTCAGAAAAACTGATAGCAGTACTTGTTGCCTGTTAGTCTGTAGTCTAGCTAGTAAATTAGCCTAATGCTTTTTTGGGGATTAATAGATGGGAAGAGAGACATAACTGTCTTTTGCTGAAGAATGGCTGTCTTGGTTAACAGCTAACATCATTATGGTTGTTAAGGCTGCCTCAGATAGTCTCTTTTTGTCTGGATATGAGGAAGAGAATCCACTTTAGTAAGCCTGTATGGGCGTTAGCATGTGGTGCCCATAATTTGAAGTGTTCCTTTGGACCACATTGATGCTGAAGGCATTACAGGAACCAGAACTCCTTGGTACCAGTGAGTTTCTGTGTGCCAGCACTGCAGACTTTTTTAGTCAAGCTAATCAGGCAAACATAATTTTATCAGCTCTCTTTCATCCCATCCCAGTGGTGTGGTCACCAGGGTGTCTTTTCTGTGCAGAGGTCCAGCAAAGGAAACTGGATGGGAGTTGCTCCTGTGCAGGCAGACAGCAGCAGAAATGGGGAGGGAACAGGGAAGCAGACGGGAAGTTGTTTGGGAGAAGGGAGGCCATGAGGAAGCCACTGTGAAGTTGTTTCAAGGGAGGGAGACAAGAGAGCCGGAAAGCCAGCAGGGAGCAGAAGGGAAAAAATAGCTTTTCTCCAGGCTTTTAAGGGAGAGGACAAGCTACAGGGAGAAGTGTTGTGGGCATTGTTTTTGAATGTCTGGACAAGCTGCATCTAATCTCAGGCCATTGTGGCATAAAACAGTGCTTTAAAAATAGCATGGCTACTTGTTTGCTTTTATTAAATTGGAAAAATAGCTTTGTGCCAACCGTGCTGCCAGGAATGGGAGTGGAGCTGGGTGCTGAGTGCTTCGGCTGCTTAAAGTGATGTCCCTTCTTTGGGAAGCTGTGCCAGAAGGTCCCAAAGGGCGCTGGAAGCCTGGTCTGATGGGGTGCTGTGTCTTGCTGTTCAACGCTGAGGGCTGTAGGACTCAAAGCAGCTTCCCGGGAGCAGCATCTGAATGATTTGGCTAGATATAAACTCTGCAATTAAAAGAACACTAACATAAGTGTTTTCTTTATCAAAGTTGCTTGTGCGCTTGGAGATAAGAGCTCTTCAGGAAGCTTCAAGTTTAAGAGTAGCTTTTTCTTGATGTATCTAAACTGAAAGCTTTTATTGAACACATTGAAAATATCCCCTTGAACAGGATGTACTGCCCTGTCAAGACAAGAAGAGAAAGGAAAAAAAAACAGTTGCTTTCCTTTGATGGAAAACAAGGAACCAGGAAGAGACAAGTCTGGCTCAAGGCTGCTCTCTCTGGGGCAGGATGGAGCTGCTGTTAGATATTCCCTAACTTTTGCCTGCCGGCATCAGGTGGTGTTTACAGCCCTTTGTGGAATGGCAGCTATAACCTGGTGTCTTTTATGCACAAAACATAAAGAACTTTCTGGTATTTGTAAGATCCAGGATGAGAGGCAAAGCTATGAGAATACTGTGGAGAAGTTGATGTGGCCTCCAGTAGAAACCTTTTTTAATCACTCTTTACCTGTGAACTGACCAGAAAAGGCCCCTTTGAGTCAGATCAAAGGTGTTGAGGGGAGTAGAAGCTGTTTATACCTGAGCAGTTATTGCTTGTAAGGAGACCCCGATTTTTGAGCCATCAGGCTCGTTCCAAGAGGTTGGACTGACGGAAATGAGCAAGCATCTACGGAAAAAGTGTTCTTAAACTTGGGAACAGTGCACATCCTGACAGTGGGAATTAATCAAAGCTTGTTTACAAGAGCTATTTTTAGCATAAAAGGTTATCATAAACACTGCAATAAGCATTTGCCATTGCAGTTCAAAGTTTCTTGATGCTGAATAAATTCCACTTTGGGGGTTAGAAAACTTCTCAAAGTGGAGTTTACCAAAAAATACCAAACTTTAATACAGGCAGAGACATGGACTGAAAAATACTGCATCAGAGTTTGATGCAGACTAAGAAATGCTGCCTTGGGGCAATATGAGCAGCGGGATGACCCATCAGACTGGGACATGGGGGCACTTGCTCTGTTCTTAGTTCTGCTGTAGCTCTGGCAGCTGCCCCAGGGAGGCCAATGCGCTTGTCTGAGGTTCTCTGACATGTTTCAGCATCTCCTGAGCTCACCTAGGCAGAGATTCTTCCTCCTTTGTAGGCTTCCCAGTACTACATGAGCACAGTCTTGGCCAGGATCCATAAATGTAACTATAATATGAACAATAATATCACAGCACTTCATTCTGCTGAATGTGCTATTAATTTAAACCGGCATATTTGCAGTCCGGTCTCCCTGCTATGCTGTTATGGTGCCTGCACTGAGATATTCCTATTAATAGAGGGGAAATGGAAAAAGTTGTAGGGAAAACAAGAAGAAACACGTTTTTATTTCAGAATTTAGTTAGCAGCTATTTGGAAAACCAATGCTGACAAATGGGAAAAAATAAAACTGGGGGTAAATGGAATCTACAGTTGCCTTTCTTTAAGACCTGGAAAATTCCAGGCAGTCTACATGGGGTGCTGTTATCTGGCCTCAGACCTACTGGAAGACTGAAGTTCTGCCCCTGCCTCCTCATCCTGACCTGCTTCCGTTTGGTCCCAGCTTTCTCAAATGTTTTCCATTTGAAGCCAGATTTTCTTGTGCTAGTGCTGCAGTCCAGCTCCGAGGTGAATTAATGAAGAAAATTGAAAGCTAAGTGAAAGACAATGGGGATTTCTGGGAGCAGCCTGCATTTGTTTCTTGTCTTGTTCTTGTCTTTATTTGTGTTTCTTCTGTGAAATAGGTTCTTTCTAAAGCAAACTAGGTTTTTGTGAGTGGCAACGACTGATGTATCAGTCTCCTAATGTGTGTATATCCTCTATGTATTAGTAGCTAGTGATTTTCACAGAAGGGGGACGAGCTATAATGCTGTAACTGCAGCCATATAAAAGGTTCTTAGTATAATTATAGTAATAGAAATAATAAGTTACCTGACACAGGGCGTTCTAGGGCTGCCATGGTGATGCCCAGCGTAGTTCTGTGCTATGGACTGATGATCTTGAGGTAGCTAATATGCTTTAAGGGTTTAGCACAGATGACACCTTATGGGACTGAGTGTTTGCAACCACCACAAAGAACCTGGACACAGCAGAAGCTGTGAGCACTTTTGGTGCATCCCCCAGTGCTTGAACATCCCTGGGCAGGCTGTGGGGAGATGCTGATGAGGGGCAGGCAGGGAATGGATGGGCAGCAACAGCACAGTGGTCCCTGGAGGTACTTGTCTTCTACCTTCATGTGCCTGATAGTGCCTACATTTTCCTCAGTGCAGCTGCTCTGTAATAATAGAGCATGATCTACAAAGTACTACAAGAAACCTTGTCTGCCAGCTCCCATTGCCTGATGGGGATGCTGAAGGGGGAAGGAGGAGATGCAGTGGGGTTACCAGTGAAGCTGGAGGGTGTCTGCAAAGCACCTTGGGTGTTCTTTGGGGTTATGTGAGGGGGGTGCACAGCAGCACAAACCCTCTTCCCTCCCTCCTCCCAGTCCACATTATATATACCTCCAGCTGGACAAAGGTAATTGTAACGAAAACAAGTTGAACTCTGATCCCACAGAACCCTATAACCCTGTGCTTTAAAGCTGGCTATATCTTTAAGTGCTGTGCTCAGCTAGGACATTAAGCGTTTGAACCTGCAGCCCTGATGCGAGTGATCCTATGTCCTCTGCCTGTATTTGTATAAGTAATATAATTTATATACATGGAAAAGCAAACTTTATCATCTGATAATACGAGTAAAGTGTTTGTCTTTCACTGTTGGAGGCATTTAAGAATACAAGTACTTTCAATAGCCTTCCTGCCTTTGAATGGCCATGTTTTGTTAATGCGAGCTTAATGAGCTGGGGGTTAAAAAATGGAAAGGAGGGTCTGGGGTTAGAGCTGAAAAGTCATTTTCTTCTCCGAACCCACGCTTGGCTGATTGTCTTGGGCTACAGCCATGATCCCTGCTGAATAAACCATTTGTTTGCTTCCGGAAAAGTAAAAGAAGACCCTTGACATTCTTTACACAGCAGAAACAAGCTTGGGAGCAGATGGTCACTTACCTTTTTTTTTTTCCTCCTTCCCTAAATGTCATTATGGTCAAAGTGCGTACTATTCAGATGTATTATTGTGTATTTTCTGCGTTTTAAATGCTAGCCCTGATGTAATTTCCTGAAGTCAGTTGCTTTGTACTGAGGAGGAACTGGCTGTTGCGTTTGCACTCAGAAGCGCAGCGCAGGGACACGAAATGATAAATCCCCAGCCTGTGGTGGCCATCCCCAGAGAGCGTCTTCTCTTCCCTGCTACGGAACAGTCGCCTTGAGAAGCAAAAGGTGGCAAAACAAGTGCTCCCAGTGGCACTGGGGCTGAGTCCATTTCTTCCCTTGCTGGCACGATGGGAAATGGGCTGCTGCTGGGGAGGAATGTTGAGATGCAGGATGAGGATGCAGCAGCAGCCAGCATCGTTTCTCTCACCGCTCATCTTTTCCAAACAGTGGCTTGGTGGGTTCTGCACTGTAAGTGCTCATCCCTCTGCATTTACTCACTGGCCATCCTTAGGTACTAGCAGATGGAGTTGCAGGAGGTTTCTAGATTGAACTCGCCTTTTAATCATAATTCACTGAGACTTCAAAGGAAGAACTGCATTTGTTTGGCTGAGCCTCTTCCCTACCCCAAAAAATGCCAACCCCAAACCACTTCTAATAATGTTTTACAAAGCAATACCCCATTCCTTGTTCTAGACTTCTTCCAAAACAAGTATTTCAACAAGGAACATGAAGGGAAATGATGAACGTGCATATGGCCAAAAGAATGTGCACAAAAGATGTGCTTCAGTGTTTAGGTATCTAGCTGTTAGGTACTGAAAACACATTTTGCAGAAAGACACTAAAGGTGAACAGAGGGTCTGTTGCACTTGCCAGAGTTCAGAAAGATATCTCCTGCCTTGCTAGTGATAAAGGCATCCCTTTTGTACAGTGTTCAGAAGAGGGTTGTCTTGTCTTGGTTGCCCTGTACCTGGATGTGTTTGTGTTGACAAAGGCTGGCTATGGTGCTGAAGACTTTACATGCCTTTTTTTTCCCCCCAGTATGTGCTGACAATGAGAATGAATTAGAGGCAGACCAGCAGATGGACAACTTGTACCTGAAAGCTTTGGAGGGATTTATTGCCGTGGTGACACAGGATGGAGACATGATCTTTTTGTCAGAGAATGTCAACAAATACATGGGTCTTACCCAGGTAACTTGTTCCATAACACTTTCCTGTCTTTGTAATACAATTCCTAGAAACGAGGCCTATGCCTAAATGCAGAAAACCAGCTGTGTCTTGTTGCAAAAAGAGACTGGAAATAGAATGTCTCATTTCTCAGCAGGTACCATGTACATCAGACAACAGTGTGTGTGGGGGGGGTGTCCCCCTCCCTTTCTATCAAAGTCCTACTGTCTTTGGCAACTGCAAACTTACCTTCCTAGATATTACCATGGAGAGGAGAATGGGAGTTTATTCAACTTATGCTTTAGACCCTGAGACATGGGGATTGAGCTGCTCTTTTATGTACCCCCACTTTTCTGCTTTGTGGATTGGGGGTTTTCTCCTTCTGTGCTGAAAGCAACCGCTGGTGTTGGCTGTTAACTGCACTTGCAAATGCAAAGATAAGGAATTGCTCTGGGGAGAAAATGAAGTTCTGCATGGGATAAACAAAGGGAGGGTCACAGGCTTTGTGTCTGTGAGCATTCTGGTTCTAATGAGCGGTTTTATCTGAATAGGTGGTATTTAAAACCAGGTAAATATCATCAATTGTTTTTATTTGGCTAAGTGTAGTTCTTACTTCTGCACAGGTGGAATTAACTGGACACAGCATTTTTGACTTCACTCATCCATGTGACCACGAAGAAATTCGAGAGAATCTCAGCCTGAAAAACGGTAATAATGAAAATACACAAGTCACCATTTGCTTTTTAAGTAACCAAATGAGGTAACTGGCTAGCAGTAGAGATGTTGGTCACGGTAAAGGGAATTTTCATTCCTAGAGTAATCATTAACTGTTATTCACTGCTTTGCAGATTTCTTTTGTTTTGGTAGATATTGCTTAAAAATGATAGCACCAAGTACTGTTTGTTCAGTGTTTTCCTTTCATCAAGTTAAGGCAGGCATAATGTTTTCACTTGTAAGGCTTTGCAAAGATTTATGTGCTAAACCTAAAGATAGGTTTAAATGCACAAAGTCCTATTGAAGTTCCACTTAAAGTTTTAGGTCTGAGCTCTACAAACTGCTCTGCAATGGTCCATGCATCTTTGATGGTCTCTGCAGGTACATGATCTGAGAATTAGTCTGTTTTTTCTATTGAATCCTTCCTGCTTGTGAATAGAAGAAATCAAGAAGCAAAACTGAGAAAACCTATTTGCTATTTTCCTTATACAGGTCCAGGCTTTGGGAAGAAAAGCAAAGAGATGTCAACTGAGCGCGACTTCTTCATGAGGATGAAATGCACTGTTACCAACAGAGGCAGAACTGTTAACCTCAAGTCTGCCACGTGGAAGGTACTGTGTTTGGGCCATAATAAGTGGTTTTCATTTGAAAAGACATCTTGTCACGTAGAGAAAGAACATTCTTAAGTTTGCTTCTCATTCAAAAATCCTTATTTCAGGTTTTGCACTGCACTGGACAAGTTAAAGTATATAACACTTGCCCTCCTCACAGTCTGTGTGGGTATAAAGAGCCTCTTCTCACCTGCCTTATAATAATGTGTGAGCCTATTCAGCATCCTTCAAACATCGATATCCCCCTGGACAGCAAGACCTTCCTGAGTCGCCACAGCATGGACATGAAATTCACCTACTGTGATGACAGGTAAACCCCACTGACCTTTTCTTTTCCATAGGCGTTTCTGTCTTTTTGACGAAAATGAGTAGTCCTTCCAAATGTCCTCCTGCATGGACCTGGTAAGCAAAGAGTAGGAGAAAGTACAGTCTGTTACCAAGGCAGCTATTCAGTGGCTCACTTAATCCATCTCAAATCTCAGTTTAGGCAAAATGGTATTTCTGCTTGTTTCCTTCTCGTGCTGAGTGAAGAATTCAAGTTCACTTGCAGAAGGCAAGGCAACTTAAAGCCATAAGCATTAGCTTCTTGGGTTTTAGCAAACTGAAGGATACACAGGATTTCTGTCTGAAACGACATGCTTTATACAAGGACTGTTTTATGGTTGGTTTGGCCCAGGATGCTGTTAGCGGTTAGCTGGAAAGTACTTTATGCTCTAGATTATCTAAGGATTGTTAAGGCATCCAGAGCATCTGCGGCTCTGGAATGGGCTTGGAGCCTCTTGCTCAATGAAAGCAAACCACTTTTGCTGGTTATCTGTCTGCTCCATTTAGTGGTAAAATGAAGAGGGGCAGAGGAGGATCTTGGATCAAGCAAGGGGCTGTGTGTCTGTACTCCTTGTGGGTTTGGTGTTTGTTTGGGTGTTTTTTTTAAGTTTGAGGTCATTTCTGAATGTAGTATGCAGTTTCCCATCTAATGAAACTGGTTTTCTGAAATTCAGAGCTACTTGCAACCGCGGAGGTCTGCAGGGTTATCAGTGGGATTATACGTACGCGCAAAACCTCCCAGGACTGAGGTCTTGGTTGTTTTTTTCATCCTTCAAAGTTTTGTTTTTTAAACTTGTGCTAAGCAGGATTTATGATTTCAGAGAGTGTGATGAGCAACCATATCGGCTAGCAGCATATAAACTAGCAGTGTCAGCAGCTGTGGATAGAAGCAAGATGACAAGTGTGAAGCTTGACTGACCTTCTGGCCTCTCTGAGAATATAGCCACGAGTGTGCTGTAACTAGAAATGCCCTCTGATGTAGCTGCAATAAAACAGACTTTTTTTCTTGTTAATACTTTTAGGGTTGAAAGTATTAACACATCCTATATAAGCAATATTTACTAATATTTATTAATATTAATACTATAGTATTAAGCAAATCCTATATGAATAGAATTTTCTGCTGGAGGACAGGAAAGCAACAATATGGTAGTAAGCCATTATTAAAGGCAATTTACCTCTGAATTATTAGGGCCATTCAGTGGCAGGCTAGAGGATTTTGTTGCATGGCAGCATTCACATGCATAAGCAATTATAAATGAGAATTAGAGGAACTGATGCCTATCCCATTAAAGATACACATGCTTATTTTAAGAAGAATGACACATTATGCCCTGGCTTAAGCAGTGGCAGTTGATTTACAGGGAAAACATTTCACATGGTGGAGATATACAACAGCTTCCTCTGGAGGATTTAACTTGAAGGGGATTTCAGAGATTCTTCTTTAAAAGCAGGCAACAGAGCAGCCCATCTTTGACTAAATAGTTTTGGTTGGATGGTTGGTTCATGTTTTATTGGGATTATGATAAAGCTGTAAACAGCCAGCCAGAGCAGAGAAGGAAGAGACCTCAGAAACCTTCCAGGTTCTTCCCAGCAGATCCTCCTGGCTCTTGCTTCCCTCCCAGAGGGATGCTGATTTCTCTCCAAAATGCGACACATCAGTAGACACATAAAAATGCAAACGCTCAGCTGTTATTATCAAGTTCGGTGCTGCTAGACAGATTGCATTGAAGGAGCAGTTTATGCCAAGAATGTAAATCCAGGCTGAGGAAAAGCAGCCTGTGCCAGTCAGATGCCTAAACCCTTTTTGACACACTCTAGCCTTTCTGCAGCGACACGGCAGGGCTGACACAGCTTGGCTCTCCATGAGCGACTGTGTCTTTCCAGTTCAGGGCCCATTTCATCTGGGGCCGTGTGCCTTTGCTACAGGGCTTCTGCAGCAATCCGAGTGTCCTCTTTGCAGTTCATCTGGTGTGGACAGGCCTGCTTCCAGGGGGCATTAAAGTTCTTAGTGCTGAAGCATTCAAGTAAAGAAACTTAAGGATTTCTGAGGAAGTACCTTAACGAATGGCAGCCATGCGTGGTCTTGCTAATGGAAGCACCCGCTTTCAGTGTGAAGCTGAAGTTGGGTACAAAGGAGAGCTGCCCTTGTACGTGAAGCTGGAATTTATCCTTGTGGAAAATGAGGATCCCATCTGTCATCTCTTTAGGAAAGCTCAGTAGTCTCTGTCTGTCACAGTGCAAGATGCAAAATATAAGCTGGCTACCTTTCAACACTTCATAAGGAAAGCTAGCTGGCTGGCATGAAGTGCCTTGATTCTCTTGGCTTTTCCACAGGAGCATGCAGAGCAGATTCAACATGGCATCCCTCATTTTAAACGTGTGAGACATTACCCCCATATATTTTGCCTTCCAGAAAGAATTGGTATATGGGGGCCCATGACTGGCCAGTGGTTAGGTAGGATATGCTTGTGTTGTTAAAACGGCTTTTGCAAGGCAATGAGCCTGTAAAGAAGGGTTTGTGAGGTCTAAACAACAAAAATGGGTTGCTCTGTTAAATGCATGCTTCAGCCATTACTGGAGAGTGGTTTAAAAATGTTCCCTTGCTCCACTTGGCTGAGTGGTTTACAGGATTATTTTAGCTGTAATACAGAAATGCTGATCAGCGGTACGATGCAATAATCCAAGTGAGGGTTTCGTTTAGCTGCACTATGCTTTTGTGTTGGGGAAGACCAGTGAGGGTGTTTTAGTCAGGAAAAAGGCAAGTATTTGGGTGAAGGTAACTTTATTAACTTGTGGCATAGCTGATGCTATGGGATCATGGGGCTGATGAGTGGACAGAAACAGTGGCTCTATGGTCCTGTGGTGGAAAAATCCACAAAACAAAAGTGAAAACTGTATCTGAATTGGACAGAAAGCCCCAAAAGTACTTCAGCACATTAAGTCTTGGCCTTCATGGTTCATGCATAACAAAAGAAACCCATATGCGGGGCTTTGAAGGGGACCAATGTATTGAAAACAGGGAGGTAGGTGACACTGTTTTCTCACCTTCATCCCTGTGACCTCTTAGGGAGGCTGGGGAAAGGAGAGGGAATTGCTCTTTGCCCACAGTTGCTGTGGGTAGCATGCGTCAGGTGAGGGAAGGATAAGGAAACAAATCTGTTCTGCATGGGGGAAGATGTGCAGGCGGCAGCGTCACATACCAGCTCGCTGGCACCGGCACACTGAGAAGCGTATGTTCCCCATTACCTTGAAGGCATGACTTGTTTTGGGGAATTGTATGTTCTTGGTTACAAGAAGCCAAATTAGTTATACTCCTTTGTGTTTTCTTGAGTGGAACTTTTTAATGGAAGAGTTGAAGCAGAAAAAGGCATGATGGAGGATGTATGGTGATTCAGAATAGGGTGGTGCAGGAAGATCATAGAATGGTTAGGGTTGGAAAGGACTTGAAGATTACCTAGTTCCAACCCCCTTGCCATGGCCAGGGGCACAACCTGCAATGTCCGTCCCTTGCAAAGATGCAAGGCCAATACTGTTGGTCCCAGTTAGATTTCTCCTAATATGAGTGTGTACACGTGGTATCCAGGCTGTGACCAACTGAAAGGAAACTGAGTTATGTCCCTGTAAAACAGAAATATGCAGGCCTCAGAACTTTGGTGAGGTTTAAGTCAGTTTGATGTTTGACCTGTATTTGGGGAATATTTTCAAATCAGGTGAGAATGCAACTAAACATCTGAAAGGACCTCCTGTCCCTCCATCCCTGCTCAGGGGGGAAATGCGGTACGGAGACAACAGCGAAGTGAGGCATTCTGAAACCGAAGAACTGCATTGACAAAACTGGCTTTTGGTTTATGTCCTATTTAAGGACAAAACATGACCAACTTCTTTTGTTAATAATGAAATTTAGGTAGACCAAATGAATAAGAAAGACGAAGTCCTGGTGAAGTTTTTCATGTACCCATCTAGACTTTGCCTAGCAGGGCAGCTACACCTGACAGGCCAGCTCTCCCTCTAAGGAGTGGATAGGAGTCCCAGGATTTTGCATTTTCCTTTCTTTGTTGCTCTGGGTTATAATAGAAGCAGCCATGAATATATCCAAGAGGAAATGTGGGTACTTGGCAGGACAGCTTTACCCCAAGCACCGTGGCTGTGTTGGGCTTTATGTTTTCTTTTTCTTTCTCTTTTTTTTTAACTCATTCTGCTTTAAGTATAACTTGGTTTGTTTGTTCCCGTCAAGACCAGTTTAACTTCAATAACTTGGTAGCAGTTTGAATACAGGCAGACTTTGTTAGAAGATCCACACCCTCACACACACAGTCCACATGCAGCCCAATGAGTATACACCCAGCTATTTTTTCATGAGCAGTAAACATTACAGCGGTCTTTCACAAAGAGCCTGACTTCTCAGTCCTGATGGTTCTTATGATCCTATTTTAACTCAAGAAACGGTATACAATAAAAAGCTTTGTGTTCCTATAAAGAGACAGAAAAGCACCATTTTAAGAAAAAAAAACCAAAATACTTGAAATAGCTTGTCTCATTAGGAGATGGAGCCTTTCAAGGAGCGAGCTCTCTTTGCTTTGCCGTGTCTCAAAGAGATAAAATGGGGCAAAGCTGTACAAATCTAGAAACAGGATTCAGATCGCTCGTTCCTCCATTGTGTACCTTAAGCACAAACTCTGCCTCTCAAAAAGCATTTAAGTAGCAGTAGCTGGGCCAGATCTGCTGGTAACATGGAGGGCTACTGCCCGCCTCTGCTGTGTTCTGTGGGATTTTGACCTCGCTGTGCATCACGGTGACCAGTTTAGCTCAGAAAGCTGAAGTGCCAGTTCAGCACAACGAAGATCCCCCCAAAGGTATTTGCGTTTTCAGAACAGAGGACAAACAGCTTCTCAGGCACCTGTCATCTCCAACAACAATGAGTATTACAAATGCAGGGGGAACACAAAGCCTACATAGCAGGAGCACCATCCAAAACCACCATACAGTTTGTTTTCCAATTTTGTCACTCCCCAGCTTGCACAAAGAGCAATTTTCTGTCTGGTGTCTGAGCAAAGTAGAGGTCTTGTGTTCTGGACTCAGTTTTGTAAATGACCCTTTGGTCCCACAGGGTGTATGTGTTTCTGTGTCTCTTTTAGTTACGTATTCCTTCTCCTCATAGCTCCGTAGGATGCTTTTTCCTTTGCACTTAGTCCTCCGTGTTCTCACTTAGCATTCTGTATTGCTGAGAGGCTCCTGTGGAAAGCATGTAGAATTTGGAGTGTACACCTCAGACTGATGCTCAGGTGAGGTCAGTGCAGGGACCTTTGCTGAAGCACACGCTACCTCCTGGCACCTCTGGGTGCTGTTCAAGCTCTTTGCTGTGGTCAGTCTTCCATCAAGCATCTCAAGATTGTCGCAGGACAGGGGTGATGGAGATGGACCCGCATCCCTAGCGTGTAATGCGGCATGGAAGTGGCTAACCTGGTTTCTAGCCCTGCAATGTCCTTAGCCTGCAAGATCAAGCTTCTCAGAGTCAGCAGCAGCAGAGGAGGAATAAAGGAGGATGTGATCTGCCAATTCATTCACCCCAAACCAATACTGCTAATAATTCCTGGAGAAGAGGGTATTGTTATCAAATAATGGTCTTTTAAAATATACTGAGCCAGTTTTAGGGTTTTTTGGGACGGGAGAAAGAAACATTCTGTATTTTGAAATAAATAAATGAATACAAAATCGATTCACTCCCAGGAGTGTTTAAAGAGAAATGTAATCAGTCTGAATAGTGGTAACAGCTTAATGGGTTAGTGAGGAAGGGCATAGAAGCTGTTTAGCCATTTCTTTTATAAAACAGCTACTCCTCACTAGTAGATTGTGCCCAGTGCTGTGGGGTTTGTGGGTAATTCTTTGATCTCTTTACTTTTCTGTGTACTTTTTAGTTGGTTGTATTAAAAAGATATCAAATTGCCACTTGATAATGCTCATCCAAGATTGTTACATCTAATTAAATTTGATGTTGTCACAGCTGGATCGCACCACAAGTGGTTCTGTGCCATGGAATAAGGAAAAGTAATTTTATAGTGAGGGTGCTTGTTATGAGCAGCGAGGAGCACTTTCAAAGAGGAATTACAGGACTGGAATAGACAATTTTGCATAGAGATTGCAGTTCCTATATGATAAGGGTTAGGAGTCCTTCAGCCTGCCATAATGCATATTTTTTGCTTGCCATCTCAGTTTCACTGTTGATACCCTCGAAGGCTGTAATGTGGTTTTGGATTTGCATTGGTGCTGCTGGGTACATGATGCTGCTTTTTTTTCCATTATCTTTTATTTCCTTTTCCTTCTCCCTGCTCAACCCTCACTTGGCTCTCGGCTCCAAATGACTGGATTAAGAGTAAATCCTCAACTTCCTGAATTTTAAAAGCCTTCCCCATGTGATGAGCTCCAAACTAACCGGGATGGTTTTATTATACTATGCCATTATATAACCAAAGGCCATAGTTTCTGTTTTTTAAGGACTGTATATTTACACTGGTCCTGGCAAAAGCCTCAGGCTACTTATCCCAACGTGTCCCAGCTGACTGTGTAAAGGCAAGCAGCAACTGTATTTTGGGAGCCTTGCTTTTATTAGGGCTTCTTCTGTGTTTGGTTCTTTTTCTCCTTGTGGCTCAGCTCTGAGGACCGACTCGTTATGAGAGTTACTGCTTTTATTAAAACAGAAAAAGCCATTGTGGTTTCAGAGAAAAGCTGCAGATTTGGCTGGGGTGCATTCTAAAGTTGCTGGTCAGTGAAGGAGAGGCCAAAAAACCAGCTCTTTGGAAACCTGATTCTGTGATTTCCCCTTTGTTAGGTTAACTGTAAGCATAAATGAAACTGTAAATACAAACAGGAGAGTAAGTCTTCGGGGGGAACCTGGTAAAGCCAACTACAGTCTTTGCTCAGCTAAGCCATTATAAACCCAGGTTTGTTCTGTGGAAATCAAGACACAGTAGGTTTTGGAGTGACAAACCCAAGGTGTCCCAGGGGTATGAACGGTACAGTTCTGTGGAGGCGAGGGAAAAGCTGACTCAATGCCTTGGCGTTCAAACCATACACAAAATAGCTCCATCTTCTGTGTCTTCCTTGCTGGAGGGCGATCCAGGAGATGAATGCCATGTTCTTGCTCTGTTTGCTTTACAGTATTTACATGTCTGTCTTGTAAAGACATGCTTGTGTCTGGAGGGCTGGGCCAAGGCTGTCCTTCCAGGGAGTGCACAAGCCTGAGGATGTGTCTCTTAAAATGCCACTGATCAAATGTGATGGTGCCAGATAAACCCTTTCAAGGGAGTTAGGAGGCATAACACTTGGGCACCACCATTGACGGCAGTGATGTGCTGCAGGCTGTGGCTGTTCCTTGCAAGCCTCCTGCCTTTCCAAGGTCTGGGACAGCTTAGCAGTCGGTTTGTAGTTGTTTCTGCTGTTGCTCTTTGCTACATCACACGTTGTTATTGCCCTTTAGAAGCTAGGAAAAGGCATCCAAAGGGTTGTTGACTTGGAAAACGGTCATGTTTCCTTTTTTCCCAGAAAAAAAATTATCTTTTTGCTTTTGAATTCAATTTTTTTTTTCACTGTGTTTCCTGTAAAGTTGTGTGTGATGGTTTTTCAAATTGGATTTAGGAAAAAAGAACCTTTTTCCTCCACCCCTCATTAGAGGAAATCATCTGCAGTTTGATGACCTGTTTTCATTTATTCAGGCACTTGTGAGAAATTCTACCTTGCCCAAGTACTTGGAAAGGCTCTGAAAAAGTCTATTTTTTGAGATCATAGCTTTCTTTTTGTAAAATCCTACTCAGTTTGTGGATTAGTCACCCAAGTAACCTAATCCACGTGCTGAAGTTCTCATACAATTGAGAACCACCAAGTACAAGAGCTGATTCGGTTTTTACTTTTAACTGCCCTTCATTTCCTCACCTTGCATTTTTATTTTATTAAATGCAATACCCAAAGTAGTGATTTAACCCTTTGATGTCTGTTTTCTAAATGTACACGTACTTTTAAACCTGATGGTGCCAACCGCTACCCTCCTCACGTGTATTTGATTTGGAAGGGTGGTATTTGGGAGATCCTGCATGTAGGAGATGACTTGAGGACTTTGTCAGTGAGGGTTTTCCAGTGCAGACCTTCTGTAAGGTCTGGTTTAATTCTGTTAGGCTAAGGGCTAGAGCTGATGGTTACCCTGTACATGTTAGCATAAGGCTAAGGTGACCTGAATTTTAAAGTCTGTTCTGTTGCTTCTTTTTTCTTAACCAAGAATAACAGAGTTAATTGGCTACCATCCAGAGGAGCTGCTGGGCCGTTCGGCATATGAGTTCTACCATGCCTTGGACTCGGAGAGCATGACCAAGAGTCACCAGAACTGTAAGTCAAATACTTATTTGTCTTCATAGCTTGCACATAAAGCACAGCTTGCAGGTACCTCAATAAGCAGTTGGAGATACAAATGTGTGCCAGTATTCTCTGAGAACAGTATTTGCACTTGGTAACAAAACTTACAGGTCACTGTGCTTGTGTTGCTGAAACCTGCTGCTAATCTTTGCAAAGGGCCTGATTTTTGCCCTAGTTTAAACTTTGATGGTAGAGAGGAGAATGGCTGTCTCTCTGAGGGATAATACAAGGATCAGCTGAAAATCTGAGTTAGGCAGTACTGGCTTGGTGAGAAGGCTCTTTACTGGTGGTATTATCCTTCTAGTGTGCCGTTGGGCTCAGCAGGAAAGAGCAGCTGTAAAGGGTAATAGGAAGGACTTATTGCAGTGTAATTTTGAATGTCTGTCTTCTGCTACCAAATAACAACTGTCCTCCCACCCAAAACAGATGTGCAAGGAGACTCTCTAAAAGGGATATTCATTATGCAAATAATATATACTGCCAGGCACAGCTGCTGCTTGTTATCCTTATGCCTATGGGAACTGCCAGTTTTACCTGGTTTTAATGATGGTTAGTGATGGGTTTACCTGAATTATTCTGGGAGCAGAAATCGGATCCAAGTTCGGCTCCCTCTTTTCAGCAGGCCCCGCAGTGTCTCTTGCTCACAGAAGAGTTCTTTGAATCGGTCAAGTTTTCAGTGTCTGTCCTTAGTGTTGGTGCTATGGCTGGAGACAACACGGTGCGTTAATGTGCAAATGACATTCCCACCCCTGGCTGTTTCAGCCATTGAGTAGTTACTGTATGCGAGAGTTCTAGGCAACAGATCGCTGAAGTGTCTGCTGCTGCTTTTATGATAGAAAACAAAGCAAAGCTCCTAGACTGGAGTCCACATGCTAAAAAATCCCCATCTTGTAGTTACTGTGATCAAGATCTCTGTCCTCGGGGGAAAAAGCCCATAACTTAGGTCACGTCTATAGGGAATCATCCACCAAATAGACTTACAGGAAGTATTTCTCTATTTCCCAGAGAAAAGTGGTAGCAAAGAATAACTGTGTGACCTTTAGGGGGAAAGGGAATATGCGTTAACTCCAATGGCAAGGATTCAGTTGAAATGTTGCTTGAAAGAATGTTTGGCAGTGATTAAAGTTGTGTGCTGTAAAACAGTGTTGGTATGAATCATCCTGTTTCCAGAGCTGCCTAAAAGAAAAAAGAAATCAAACCATACTTGCAGAGAGTTGTCTGGGAATGTGTCTGTTAAAATGGTTTCTTAGGTAATGTGTTTGTGTTTTTAACAGTGAAAAGGAATTGGTGATGTTCATAGACGGAATGTCTGTATCCTATGCTGGGCTATCTAGAGTCATCCTGAGGAATCAGGGGGTGTGCTGCACTGTTGCTTTTGACTTGTTGAGTTGCATTTCTAAGAATGGGACGATGCCAGGGAAGGAATGAAATGAGAGCTGACAATCTCTTTGGTAACAGGACAGGGATACCTTCATGGTTATCCCTATCTAGTTAATGAAGTGGGAGCGCTGAACTGGGACTTGTCCATCTTGACCAGGAGTTGACTGAGGTCACTCCTCACTCTAGCCGTTTAACTCACCTCATATAGTGCAAAGTGTATGTCTATATGCCGTTTGTGCTTACAGCGAAGAGCCGTGTCCTACAAGGTTTTGCTGTTGGGAATGAGGACTGATTGAGAATCAGAATGAAAGCAAGGGAAAGTCTAGAGGGGCGAGTTATACCAGCAGAAGTGCTCAAGGCACTGTGCACTGCACAGGTTATAAATATTTCGGATCAAACTGTACCATAGTGTTTATGATAGCACAGAGTCTTTGCTGTTGGAAGCACAGGACCAAAGTCTGTGCTGCGATAAATGCCGTTGCCGACAAGAGCCAGCGAATTTGACCCCTTTAGTTCTAAGATAAATACTTTCCATGTCTTCTGGGACAGTCGGGCTTCTTACCAACTCGGAAGAACCACAAAGGCAAAGTGACAGCAAGCAGTGACTTGAGAAAGCACACACAAGCCCTCCGAATAAGAAATCCCTAGGTTTTGTAATGTGTGCTGTTGAGAGCTTGTAACCAGGGTAACCAAGCAGGTATATAACTTATAGAGAGCTTCCTAGTTCTTCCTAGCATGTAGCTATACAGAACTTTCAATCTTCCTAACCATGGCCATTTATACATGGAAATATCCACCTCACAGTTTGTGTTCAGCACACTTGTATTTATCAAATAATAATCTTCATTAGCAATAATTAGAAATAATAAAAATATGCTATGTATAGGGTATATATTCATTCAGTTAACACAGTCATCAATTCTGACAGTGCCAACCAGTTAGTGTTGTAAAGATGCATAGGAAATAGAGGGAGGAGACTGAAGTTTGAAGAGAGGGACAGAGAAAAACCTCAAATGAGTCTCTTGGTTAGAAGCAGAATGCCTTCCCTTTCTTTCCTTCTAATTTAGTGATAAATCATGCTTATTGCAACTTTATTACAACGCAGGGTTGTTATTTTGTATGTGTTATATTTATTATATATTTACTATCTATTTATTATCTAAAAATTATATATTATTATCATATTTATTATATTAGGTGAAATAACCTCACATTCAAGCAGGCAAGCAACAATGACATTTGTGTTCTTGGCTGGAAGTATAGTTGCATATAGAGTATAAGAGTCTTAATTAGTCACCATCAGATGGGAAGACTATAGAGTGCATTTGGCAGTATTTAGTTATCATACCCAACTTTTTGCATGTTATGCAAGCAAGATGAAAATCTGTCTTGTTACGTAAATATACACAAAAGGTTGACTGTAGAGCTGTACTGTCCAATTCAGCAATTAATAACCTATAATCACTTCCATTTAAGAGTGGCCTTATTGCCATTAAAGCCAATGGGAATTTTGCTGTTGACTTCAGTGGGGAGCTGAATGTCACCATCTGGACCTGCCACTTGGTAGCACTTAGCAGAAGTTTGCCAAGCCTTCCACGTGAATCATATTTCACAGGTCCTTGGCAATTGAAAAACAAGTTTTTGTTTGCCATTAAATTCATCCCTGCCTTTCCCCTTTTTGCACCCAAAGATAAGGAATATAATTGAAGCCTATTTCATTGAGATGTAATAATAATAGCTCTGTAAAGATACAGACAAGGTATGATTAAAAACAACCAAGAGAAAAAGAGTGAGAAGTTCACTCTGAAGGCAGAACCTTAAATGCAGCATTGATACTAATATGCTCCTAACTGCTGACTTTGTTAATTTATGAGATTACCCCATGGAGAGATTCTGCTGTACTTTATAGTATCAGAACATGACATGCTTTGAATAACAATCATAAAAAAGATTAAAGCAGTAAAAAGCTTCTTTGTAATGTAACAGGCGCCTACACTGTGACTCTTATTGATGAGCTGACGATTAGGAAGCAGCGTAATTATGTTTCACAAGCAGAGCAGAGCAGTCCAGTCACTAAAACACTCTGAAATGGAAGCCTTTTGATTTTGTTCCACCAGAAGTATTTAATCAATAGAAGTAATGTTCTACTTTGTCTAAATAAATTAAATGAAGGATGATTAAATACTCCTAGGAAGAAAACAAACTTCAGAGACACAAGGATAAACACAGCAACAATTATCTGCAAAACAGTTGTATTTCATGGGCCTGGATTTGTACATTTGTATGGTGGCAATGTAGGAGAGACTGGCAATAAATAGTTTCCCTTAAAGGCCACATTCACAGGAAGCTTTTCTGTATAAAGACTGCAGAATTGAGTTTCCAGCCCTACCGAGTCAAACTGCATTATTTTTAGGGCATTAGTTTGGTGTAAAACCTGTTTAAAAGGAAAGATTGCCAATGTGGTCAAAGGTTTAGCTGAGCCAGTTCCCCACTTTTGCTACTCAATACAACTACCTCTGCTCACAAATACCAGTTCTTCTTAGTACGAGTACTGCTTGCGTATTCCAGCCCTAATTATATTGCCATTGATCAACAGTGTTTTTCTTCAACTCGCACACTGTCACAGTCAGGATGTCGTAAAACTTCACATCTCAGAATTCCAAAGCTCCAGCGTCTTCAACTATTACAAAATATTGGAAGGGAGGTAGGATTTCACCCTTCAGACACCTAGATGAGGCTTTAAACCCGAGCTGTACCATTGTCAGTTTATTGCTTGAGAAACACGGGCCGCTTCAAAAAGCATTTCAAGTTGGGTAAACATCATTTGGTTTGTCGCATGGCTCTTGGTTTCTTCTAGGCTGCTAGTTTCAAGCTATTGCAGAGGAACAACGCAGATCAAGCACATAGAGAATGCAGTAATTCAGCTTTTTTATTGTCCTAGGCAAAACTATCCCATTTACCATTCTTAAAAGAATATGAAACTTAAGCATAATAGTACTTCTTCAGCCTCTTAAGACCAGTGCTGTGCTAGTGGCACCTCCACTTTGCTTGTGATTTTGATGTCTCCATCTCTTAGCATTAAAGTATAAAAAGAGACATAAATATATAAAGTACAGATTTGTATAAAATATAGATGTATAGATTTATGTAAAATGTATTTATATCTATATTTATATAAAATACAGATTTAAACCATAAGATTTTTTTAATTTGAGTGTAGCTCTTAAATCATTCCGACTCTTGGGCTTATCCGGCACCTAAATAAGGGAAATATTAAATAGTTGCCTAAATAAATTCACCTTCTTACAGGTCAACTTTGGAGCTCAAACAGGCACACACTTCCAGAACAGGGACTCTCAGGAAACATGCAACCAGCAGGCATTATTCTGGGGGGGGCAGCTGGGGTCTTACGTTAAGAGTTTTTAAATCCCACCCTCTGCTCTGAAGGCTCAGGCTATCTCAGGAATTCAAATGCCAGAGCTCAAATTTCCAACTTTGAGTGGAAACCTCGAATGAACAGCCCCTTGATAGTCAAGAGGGCTGAATTTTCCCAAAGTTGAGCATCCTTGATGACAAATGTGATAGGCAAAACTGCACTAATTAAAACTCGGGAGCGGGTTTGTTTAAAACAAGTGTTACTTATGGTACGTTCCTGTCCTGCTGAGTGATTTATATCTCTGTGCTTCCTTTTCTCAGTGTGTACAAAAGGTCAAGTAGTGACAGGCCAGTACCGTATGCTTGCCAAGCATGGTGGATACGTATGGCTGGAGACTCAAGGCACAGTGATTTACAATACACGCAACCTACAGCCTCAGTGTATCGTCTGTGTCAACTATGTGCTGAGGTAAGCCGTACGGGCCAGAAAAACCACGTATGGAATCACGTGCTGGGAGAAATGCAATAATCAGGAGGGTTTTGAAGGGTCTGTTTATCCAGTGTTGTTATTCTGACATCAGTTTAGTCATGTTGGTTCAGTCTTGTTTACTGATGTTAGACATCGATGAAGAATGTGGCATGTCTGCTCCTATGCATGCTGTTGAAATACACCACAGCCCTTCTCTTCTTCAGAGTGGCTGCTGTGCTAGTATGAAAGTATAAAGCCTGGGCTAAAGATTGTGTTGTGTAACATGACTGCTAATGTGTTTTGGTTTTCTAATGCTGTGTCAGAGACAGAAAATGAAGTAGTAATTGCATCTTATATTCCTAGGAGAAACTGTTTACTCCTCAAAAATCAGGACCAATCAGGAGTTTTGCCTCTTTTGCCAAACTCGAGTAGTTTTGGTCCTAGATGGGGCCAAAATAGCAAATACTTATTTGAGTGATAGTCTGGGTCATTACAGCCTCTACTACATCCCTTCAAAAAGCAGTGCAACAAAGCCCTGACTATTCCCACAGAACTACTGACCACGGTCTCTGCCTCACCCGAGATGGTGGTGCTCAGCAACGCTGGAACCGTGCCTCGCCTGCCGAGAGCCTGGCATGCCACCCAGGGAGGCCAGAACGCTTGTACGGGCCCCAGCTTTAGAGCGCGCTTGCTGCCTACATTACTCGCATCTTTTTGTTTTTTAGAGTGCAAAATGCCTAAAACCTATTTTCTTGTCAGTGAAATTGAGAAGAACGATGTTGTGTTCTCCATGGACCAGACGGAATCGCTCTTCAAGCCTCACCTGCTGACGATGAGCACCGCCTATGAGAGCGGCATCCCAGCGACAGAGAAGAGTGACTTCTTGTTTACTAAGCTAAAGGAGGAACCAGAGGAACTGGCTCAGCTGGCACCAACACCCGGCGATGCCATTATTTCCCTGGATTTTGGTTAGTATTTGTATAAATAATTTTTGTACAACAAAGAGCCGTGTGTGAGCCTACATTTATAGAAACTTTATAATAGACAAGGTCTGTTTGCTGTGCGCACAGACTGGGAGTAGTGTCTATAAGAGCCCACATGCTCACACCAGTGGAAAATTTCTGTGAATGGGAGCAGATTCAGGCTTTCTTGCTGACTAAACAACACGCATTAAGTCTATGCCAGCTTATTGTCATGGCAACTAGGAACAGTGTTTACTTTTAATGAATAGCTGCAATTATATCATAACACAGACAAGCTAAAAGCGTTCATTAATATTGTTAAAACTCCATCCAGGGACACAGAAGTTTGAGGAAGCCCCTGCCTTCCCCACTGCTGTATTGACACCAAACAAAGCATGGCCAGTGGAAGTGAAAAGCCACGCTGCTCAAGGTGAAACGCTGACGATACCATCCTTTACAATGCCTCAGATTGCACCTGGCAACAGTACTCCAAGTGCAAGCAGTAACAGTAGCTGTTCCACGGTAAGAGGAGCTATAAAAATAAACGCATGTTATATTGTGTATGTAAGTCCCATCAATATATGTAGATGATGTTTTCATCTTAGCAGTCCTGTCTCATTCCTTATTAACAGGGACAAGTGTATCTATATCCCTCCTATACTGTGTATATCTTAAGCACCAGAAGCAAAAACATCAGATGGGAACTATATTCTGCCTTTACATTGCAATCCTCTTTCTTTCAGCTGTTCCTCAGTAATTACCATAACTTACAAGACAAGTTATAACAACATGCTACCTTTCATGAGTTAGCCTTAAACAAAAAGCTATTGTAAAATCATGTTGTCCCTAGCACCACTGTCCCAGAGCCCTCCTCTTTCTGTTCGTTACCTAGAAGCTAAAGTCTTTAGAAAGCTTACCCAGCTCAGGCTTTTGAGAACAGTTCCATTGCATTCCCCACTGAAAGAATGAATGTGTTTTCAGGGCATTGCCCCCAAGGTCTGGAGCCACTTCTGGTTGGCCCTTTACTAAAGGATGTCCAGCAATAAGAAAGGCATTGAGGTATTGCTGCACATCTTCCTTCTTGACAAGAGTATTTAATAGCGTACATTTCATGGTTCTGGTCTGAGCTGCCAAAAAAAACCCCAAACCATTTAAACCAAGAAGATAACTAGGTTCTTGTATTGGGTGTCTGTGTTTTGTAGTGACCAGTAGTGTTCTCCAAAGTGTATGATAGAAGCAGACAGTTTTGGGTTCTGAGGACACTATGTATACAGTCTGGCCATTTGCTTTTCATAGGGAAGATCCATTACTGAACAGTGCAGTATAAACAGCATAATGCTAAACCAATACCGTGGTTGTCTTGCTGCTTATAGCAAATTCTTATTATCTCTGTGCAGCCAAGCAGCCCAGGAGATTATTACAGTTCTGTGGATGAAGATCTGAAGATTGAAGTGATTGAAAAACTTTTTGCCATGGACACAGAATCAAAAAGCCAGTGCACCTCACAGGTAAAGAATTAATGTCTCTCCCAACAGCCGTAAAGATCAGTCCTCTGCTAGCAGGTGACACAGACATAGTGATATTACACACTAACTGCACTTGCACATATACATCAAAGCTTTGATGCACAACACTAAAATTCATTCACTTTCAAAAGCTGGGGTGTAAATTTCTATCCCTAACTCTGAAGCAAGTGTTTTAGGCTGTCACTGTGGTGGCACTGATAAAGCTCTCTGTTGCTGCTTGTTTTCCTTATCCAGTCTACAGAAGCTTCCAGATTCTTAAGAGAAAAAAGGCAGCAATTTCTTTTAACCTAGCCTAATGATGAGGGTAACAAGTAAACACCCTTCCTAGAACAAAATAAACTAATTCTTGCAACACATTAAAATGAGAAAGGAATGTCCCTCCATAGCACATATCTCCTTTAACTACAAAATGCAAACTGGTGTAAGTGTGGAAATTCCCTCTACAAATAAACTAATCCATTATTATAACGTTGCATCAAGTGAGCTAGTGAATAAAAGGTGTAGGCCTGATTTGGCCCATCTAACTTTAGATAATTAAAATGCCTTTGTTAAGAGCTTATACTTTTTTATATACAAACTGGCTGGCAGCTCAGACCTTATACTATTCTCTTTCTATTAATCCTACGGAAAGTTTGGGGTGCCGGGGCCCAAATGAGGTGCCTCTGTTTGCCAGTGCAATTTGCAGACTTAGGTAGGCTGTCATCCATGTCCTGAATAAATTTCATCCAAGTCTGGACATAAACAGCAATGAAAGCTGTTTCAATAATAGAAAGAGTGGACAGAGAGGGGGAGAAATGTGGAGCATGATTAAACTGAGTGCAAGACTTGACATTGCAGACTTCAGTTTTGTCAGGTTCAGCATCTGCTTGCTCCCATCACATCAGCAGCTGTGGTGGGAAAAATGAGCCTTAGAAACATACACCTGTCATGAGCTGACTGGTGAGCCAACATTGATTTCCCTCTCTGTTCAGCTCTGTTCAGAGGCCAAGAGGAACGTGCTTAAATAAGACTAGTTCTCCAGGGGAAAAGAATACATGGATTTAAGTGCAGTAGTGCCACCTGACTAAGGGTTTTTTTAAACATTTGCATTTTTTAGATGCATTTTTTTCTGTAGCTGGATTATGAGGAAGCTCCATTTTCTATTTTAGCATGTAAAAGCCTGAGGTTGAACTGCACACCACATGTTGTGGAGTCTTGGCAGACAAATTATTCAAAACATACTGAAACACAAGATCTACTTCAGATCATGCTGGTGCTGCAGGCTGCAAACAAGATGCTTTAGCAAATACTGCCTAGCTGGGAGGGGTTTCTTCTTCAGGTTGTTGTCTTTGCTACTGATGCTGTGATGAACAGGTGTACTAGTCACAGAATTAAGGCATGTTCAAGGAGGAGTTGGCTGGTTTCATATGGGTAAATTTGGCATCAGTGATTTTTCTGCTTCACATCTACATGTATTCCCTGTCACACTAACTGCCCCAACCATTATAAACCTTTATGAACTTTATTTTTGTGCAGACTGACTTCAATGAACTGGACCTTGAAACCCTGGCTCCTTACATTCCTATGGACGGAGAAGATTTCCAGCTCAGCCCAATCTGCCAAGAAGACCGTCCTCTCTCTGAAAGTGCACAAAATACCCAGCAGAGTCTAAGTAGCATGAGTACCATCTTCCAACCCCTTGCTTCTGCTTCACAGAATCAGTTTCTCCCGGAGAAATACTGTCCGCAGCTATCAAATAAAAAAGTGAATCCTGGTCGTGGGTCCCTGTCATCGGTGTTCTTCAACAATATGAGCAGGTCATCACTGCCACCGTACCATGACCAAGCCAGCACTCCCTTGTCTTCGATGGGAGGAAGACCAAACACACAATGGCCACCTGATCCCCCATTAGAATACATCCCTTCTAAATGGAGACTCATGGATAAATACTCAGGATCCCTATCAAGTTCCCCCTCAGGGCCACCAATACATTCTCCAAATATGCCCATATATAAAAAAAGGTAAGAGTTTCTGTGGTATATCTATTTATTTTACTAAGAAAAGTGTGGGAGGGGAGATGAGAGGGATCATAATATTGACTAATTCTTTTTCTCAACTCAGCTGGAATAGCTGTTTTGCTAGGCATCAGACTGTGCCTCTGGGGAAGTCAGTGTGGTGCTCTCCCAGTAGCAGTCAGTCTGGTGGAAGCAGAAGTGGGGTAATTTTTCATTGCCTGTAAGGACACACAAATGAACTTTCTGCTGGGCAAGTAAGCATTACCCCAATAATTTTGCACAACCTCCTTTATGCAGCTGAAGAGAGGTCCTGAAAAGGCTTTCCTGGGCCAGCAGTAAGCTGTGACATATACATGCTTTCTTACCTTGCCTATTTTTTTTTGCACAACAGAAAACAGGGGAGAGGAAGAGATGACAGTACACTTAGCATTGGTTTATGGAAATGCTACAACTAAGATTTAAAATTACAGGCTTTTTTTCTACAGCCCTTCCTTACCTTGTTCGCTTTCTTACGCACGTGAACAGTACATGATGAGATGTAGATCAGAGGCCACAGTCCTAGAAGCTTCGTATGATAGCTGGTAGCTTCTCTGTAGCTCTTGGGTCCTCAGTGTTGAAACAGGCAGGAAGTATGTCAAATGGCAGTCATAATTTTAAAACATGAAGCTGTGCAGCTTGCCTAGTTTGCATTCTGGGATTTCTTGTTGGCAGAAATACCAGTATCTGAATATGCATCTGTAAAGAGAGGGTTTGTCCCCAAACAGCAGCCTACGTGTTTGTATTTAGTATGTAAAGCAAGGGGACAGGTGTGGCTCTCAAAATCCTCGCCTTAAAAATCACGTGACTTTCTTTTCCACAGCATCTTTGTGTCTGCCTGGAGATCCCTAGAGGCTGTTTATGTTAGACTTTCATTAGCCCTTGATCCCAAGAGTCAAAAGTTTCCAAAGCTTGTAGGATGACTAACAAAAGGAAGTAAAACATTTGGGATTTGAGGTCTGTCCACTGCCATGTGTCTAAAGACACCTTAAATGTCTTTAAATGAAAGAATTTATAGAAGTGACCAAGATCATATAGATTTGCCTCCCTGCTCACTCACCCAGAGATCTTTACTCCACAGGCCTTTGGATGCTTTTGGGCAGCGAGGCATAGATGTAAACCCGGCAAGAATTGCTCTGGCTAACAGTTTGAAATTGAAGCGGCAACTGGATTATGAAGAACAAGCATTACAACAGCTGAGTGGGGTAATAAGAAATACATCTCCTTCACAAGCTTCGGACTCACCGTGGTCATCGGTGTTGATTATTTGGTTTGCTTTCCTTTGCGTTCTAGGGAGATCCATCTGTCATTAATTCATCTCACCTCATGTGGAAGAGAATGAAATTTCTCAAAGGGGAAAACTGTTCCTTGGTTACAGAAAAGAAATCTCTCAGCACAAGTGTTCTTACTGGTAAGACAAAAGAGTGGTTTTGCGATGAAACACAATTTTAAGAGAGGTTGAATAGGAAATTAAGCTCTTTCAAAAGGAACTGTAAATAAGCTCTGTAAATATGACATTAAGCTAAAATTAAAGATCAAGTTGTATCACTAAGAGTTGAATAATTTCAGGTACATTTAATAAATACCAGGTAGATGGTTTCATGTATGTTCGCATCCTTGCTTTGGATGTAACAGATCAGCTTAATGGAGACGGCCTGGCTTCATGCTGATTGGAGATGCAGACATCTCAGAGCTAAAACTGATACTTTCTCTCTACAACATTGTGTTTCCTTACACACAAGCATATCTTGTACAGTAGCTCTATTATGCAATTGTACAGCTAGTGCTGTTTGTGGGCTTCTTTTGTGACAAGCTGTAGGTATGCCCACACTGTGACCATCACAGCAAGGATCACTTTGCTCTGAATTAATATTATCTATTAATTATTACACTAGCTTAACCTTTTTCTCCCCCCCCTTGTGTAAATCAGATGAATTTGTCTGTAATTCGAGGGGCCTGAGCCAGCCAATGAATCAGCTACAGCAGCAGCAGCAACAACAGCAGCAGCAGCAACCAACCTGTGGCAGTCCTGGTGAGAATTTGAAAGCAGGAGCATTTCCCCCTCCGTTTTACAGTTCCCATTGTCAGGACTATGCTGTCCAGCCAGCTCATAAAGTGTCAGGTAAGAGCTGTCAAATACAGAAGTAGGAAAATGCTAGTACTTAGTTCCAATGCTGATTTTATGGAAAAATACACCTAAAGAATTGTGGAGGAGGCTGATAAACTAAGAACCAAAAATGTATTGTTTCATAGCATGAGAAAATAGTTCTGTTGTTTAGTATGAAACTTTAGTGATTACATTTGTTAAAGACATTTTTGTACTTTATTTCAGTTAAACTTGACTTTTTACCTTCAAGGTTGAATCATCCTCCATCCATACTCTTGTCTTGTGATACAATTGATTAAACTGTAGTAAACAACTTCACTGCAGCATTGATACAGGAGTTTTGTAGCTTACAGTCTTGACAGCCTTATAAAAGTTAAGTAGTTAAAGGGGACATACATACATGTCCCTTTTAATATACAAGGGGAGTGAGTGTCAATTTATAAACTGTCTTTACCACAGCTTTCCTCATCTGCACCAACATAATTTTTCTCAGAGCAATGTAAACTAGGGGTAGAAGTGAAAACTTGCACACGTCTGTGTGACATGCTTGCAACAGCTGAAGGCAGAGCCAGGCATAGGTTTGCTCTGAAACCTGTAACTGCTGGTGGTTTGAGGTGTATTGATATATAAACAAAATGAAATAAGAACTGATATAAACAGAAGAAGGATGAGAGGAAATAGTCTCAGCACCATGCCTTACTTGTCTAATCTCTTCCAGGTATGACCAGTCGGCTGCTGGGGCCTTCCTTTGAACCCTACTTGTTGCCCGAGTTGACAAGATATGACTGTGAGGTGAACGTCCCCGTTTTGGGCAGCTCTACGCTTCTGCAGGGCAGTGAACTGCTCCGAGCGCTGGACCAGGCAACCTGAGCGATCCTGCAATATTCCGTGGCCTATACTGTTCAAAACAGCTTCAGTTTTTAAATATATTTTTGCAAGTAGACAATTTCTAATACAGATACACTTTTACAGGATTTTACTTAGATATTGAACCTGTCCACGTTACCAAATAGTGGCCTTTTGAAGTTACTCACTTTATTATTCATATTAAAGAAATACATCTACTGTATTTTCTCTATTGCAATTAAAGTGTTGTTTAGAGAGTTTGATTACCCTCCCCCTTGTCTCATGACCTGTAATTTATATGCTGAAATTTTCTGCAAATTTCATGCTGATAAAAAGCTGTGGTATAAATGCCTCATTCTGCAATGTACTTTGGCTGCAGTAGTGCAAAGATTTCTTTTTATTGCCAAAGATGAATGAAACAAATTTGATCTCCAACCACAGCTTTTTGTTGATCTGCCAAATTGAAATCTTCTGAGTCTTTCTGTTTTCCAGCATTTATTGTATTGTAACTTTAATAACTTTTGGAAGGGTATACTAAGGAAAAATCCCAGCCTTCCGCCTTCTCCCCCTTCCTTTTGTTTTTATACTTTTTGTTGAAAGAAATGTGAATGGTGAACTGCAAATGTTTGTGGGTATCTGTGAAAGTTGCACGTTGTAAGCTTTTTTCCTCAAGAAGCAAGCCACATTCTCAGCTGCCTTAACCTGGCTTAGCTCTACAGCCAAGGGAGTCCTACAAATTTACCCCAGTGGAGGATTTAGACCTGTGATTTCATTTGTTTGGGGTTTGGTTTGTTTGCTTTGTTCTTTCCTTTCCTTTTTAATTTCTCTCTGGGTCAGTTGTTGATCATCTCTTGGTACTTTTGCTGTATCTTAAGAGCTGTTTCTGATAAAACTAGTAGTATTTGTTATGGTGTTGCTGATATTTCAGGCATCTGACCAGCGGGCCAGCACTAACCCCTCTGATTAATGTTACACTTCTACCATCTTATATGCTAGCTAGCAATATAATTGCAGTATTGAATCATTAAAACTAAGTAATATTTCCCAGGCTATTAGGCTAACTCAGTTATAAATAGACAAAAAGAATTAAGGATTGTATAGCAAGATGAATAGCTGGCAGGCAGGTTTGTATCATTTTTACTTGCCTTACATTAATCGGTCGTTGCAATGTCATTAAAAGGTAGCCAGACATTTCGGAGCTCTTTTCCAACTACCATTAAAAAAAATAAGGCTTTGAATGCATTCAAAGGCAAAGGAATTCTGAAGTTTGAATTACAACATATTTAAAGAGCAAAAACACTGAAGTAATAAAAGGCAGGTGAGCAGTTCTGACTTAAAATACATACAGACCTAGATCGATGTTGGCATATATACCATCTTGTTTCCTCCACTGGTATAAATCATTGTAGCTTCATTGAAGAAAATGGAGCAGTGGCAACGTACAAAAGGTAAAAATCTGGCCTAGAACCTTAGAACAAAGATATGTTCTTTTGAGACTTCCGATTGCGCTGAAGCCTGGTTGATAAAATTGCTTTATATCATGCACTGACACTTGCAGGGAGGGAGCCTTGGGTTCATAGAGCACTTCAGAGTTCACTGTGTTAAGCAAGTCTTAACCACACAAGAAAAGCTTAAAATCTTTTGCTATTGATACATAATATAAAAAAATCTGGTAGTCCTTATTGTAGACAATGTTTTGAGAGTTTATTACCAAAAATAATCTGCTCCTAAAGTAAAGTTATTACCATATGGAAGAATATATTGTAGGCATCAAAACCTGATTAAAATTGGCAAGCCAGCTTTGACAAAGGTGTAGTGGCAAGGACTTAATGCTTCAAGGATTAAAGACACTTGAATCCCGCTCTTCTGTTTCTTATTTGTGTAGTTGCAGCATTAAAAATGTTATACCCTAACAGTTTACTAAAACACTCTGAAAAATTATTCCATGTCTTAATATTAATCATACTTTTTATCATAATTGTTTCATAATCTATATTGCTGAATTCTTATTGACAATATTATAACTGTATGGGAACTTTAACTTGATAAGGAAATGTATTTTGACACTGATACCTTATTAAAGTATACTGATCCTAAATTCTTTGCGACTCGTTTGCTATGAATTTGTTATTTGTTGTATCATTGTAAAACAAAAGTATTTATTAAATTATTTATAGAAAATAAAGGTTTGCATTGATCTTTGAAGACTGAAAGAATGAACAAAAGTTACCTGTGTTCAAGAGCTGGGAAGTACCACCAAGCTGTTTGAAGAGTTTACCCAGCTTTCCTCAAATGGAGAATTAATGCCCTGCAGGCCACCCTTCTGAAACACATCCTGTGGTCCAGACTGCTGCTTCCATTTCCTAAGTGCATTTCTGTCGGAGGATTTGCAGGTGCCTCTTGCATGTTACCCTTAAAAGAAAAAAAACATGGACAAAATTACATTCTAGAGGCTGAATTGCAGCAGTTCCCTACTTCAGTTCCTGTGTCATAACCTGTCTTATTCTGGCAATCCTCAAGCCCTCTGCTTCACACCCCCCATCACTTTACCCCAGTACTGTTGCTAAACGTGCCAATCCTTTTCTCTGCAGAAATTACCGCTTTTGCCTATAGAATCACAGAATGATTTAAAGATCATCTAGTTCCAACACCTTCCACTAGACCAGGTTGCTCAAAGCCCACCTTCTCTGGGCAGCCTGCACCAGCATCTTGCCACCCTCACAGGAAATTACTTCTTCTGAATCTAAATCTACCCTGTTTCATCCTAGAGGCGTTTCCCCCTTGTCCTGTCACTAACACCACTGTTGACACTGTAGGAGGACAGACACATCAAGAAATTCATCTCCAAACATGCACTTAAATTCAGACTGGACTCTGCAGCAGCTGTTGGTGCTTGACCCTTCTGATAACTGCCTTTGAGCCATGCAGTGGCCATAAAGACACCACTGAGCTGCTCAACAGCAACGAATCTCCTGAATAACCTGCATTAAGTGGGCTATCATCCCCTCCTTTTCTAGATGGGATGCTCAGGAGGCATAGAAAGTAATTGCTTGCTTCTCAATCTGTTGTAAATAGCAGTAGTCACACAACACCCAGCAGTGAAGAGTGAATAGTGGTGTGCACCTCTTAATCTCCTTTTTAAAGCATCCTCTTGATCTTCAGGGCGCTTGGACAAAGACTAACACAGCATGCCAGATCCTAATCCAACTGAGGGTTAAAAAAAAGACAACCAGCCCATCTCCTAAGTAGAGATTAACCTGTTCAGACCACTTTCAGCCTTTTACAGGTTGTAATCACTAACCTGCTAAATATAAAACAATGATGCAAGGCATTTTTGGGGGGACCCAAACATAGCATTTGGGGGGGGGGGCTGGAAGCTCCTCAGAACATGTTCAAATTGCTTAAGGAACACACTAGCCATGCCTTCAGCAGTGATATTTTTTCCCCTGTCTACAGCTCACTGTTTCTCACCTTAGTGTTTTTCCCTTACCTATCTGGACATGGCAATTTACATATCTCAAAGACCCAAACCCTGGCCAGAACCATAATACACAGATTATATCAACAACCAGGTTTTGTTCTGCTGAACAAGGATTTATTACAGCTTTCTAAAAACTTTCATTTCCCCTCCCACTCTCCCAGACGACCAGCAGAAGTGCTTATAATTAAGCATGCATCATCTCTCACTGCCTAGAAGCACCATTTCTTGGCATCAGACCTTGTATCTCTAACAGCACAGCACCCATCCCAACTCTGTTGTTCAACTCTCATTACATTGTGCTGAAAAACCAGGCAGTTTTGCCAAGCCCTCATAGCTTGGGCTGGTCTCAGTCTCTGGCCGATTTTCAAGTCGTATCGTCCTTTTAAAATGACCAACACAATGCTTTTTCTAGAGCACAGATTCCAAGCAGGCAAGAGTCATGCTGTTACTGAACAAATGATAACAACCAACTGCAGGAAAGTCTCAAGATCCTGGTATATATTGCGATTACTAATTAAAACTGCAAAGAAAACCCCAGATAAGTTGGAGGGAAGTCCAGCTATCATTTCAGTCAAGACACCAGTCCCTAAGCAACACAGATCTGTGGACAGTAGGTGATTCATCATGCTTGCAACAGTAGGCAGAGACATGAAAATTCTCTAACACACAACTATTCCAATTCTAGATGAAGGTTTCATGCGTTACTTCTCCCTGAGGAGCTTTATAAAGCTATTTACAGACATGCCAGATACATAAATAAATCAATCAAAGAGCTACAGTGGAGAATGGAAATATTCACCTACATTGAAATAAACAGCATTGTGTTCTTCCTTTCTTTCCCCTCCAACTCTTAGTATAGGCTTCCCAAGAAAGGAACAAACAACATCTGGAAAGAAAGAAAACCTTAACTCTATTTTCTTAAGACAACAAGAATCTGTCACAAGCCCCAGTTCTGCCCCCTTCGGACAAGCCAACACACAGCACACAACAGCTGCCTTTTGGTCATCTGGGGCTGTGTCCAAGCTCACCCATGCCCACAGGGAAGGCAGGCTTGGATTCCTGCTTGCCCAAGCTCCATTCGTTGTTGTTGCTTTCCTTGGCCAGTTCAAGCTGCAAAAGCATGGCAGGAAGGCTGTAGCAGTTGGTATGTACCCCATTTTTGGGGTGCTCACATTAAAACTGGCTTCAAATTAAAAAGTGCTACTTTTTTAGCTACTCAGCTCAGAAGCACCATCACCGTTCCTTTTGTCTCAAAGCCAGCCTGCGGTTCTGGCAGCTTGGGATATGCCAGAGGTCTCACATGGAACATTTTCCTTGAAGGAGTCCTCAATTCCTGTAATCAAGGAGTTACTTAATTCTCTTCAGCCACGCCTCTCAGTTAGTAATGGGGTTAAGATGCCTCACCAGGGAACTGAAGCACATGCATAAACCTGGCTTGTGAAGCCTACCTGCAAGCCAGCCGGCACCAGCTCCTGTGCCTCTGACACTGGACAGCACCAGGCAGCTGGAGGCAACAGCAGCTGCATCCCCCCCTCCTGTGCTATCATCTGCCGTGGAAACTGCTGCATCTTAACCAGAGTGCCTGTGCTTATGCTTGGGGAGCATCTCAAAAGCACAACTCCCCTTAGCTTCATTACAGCAAGAGAAGTAAGAAACTCCTCAAAGTCCCTGGTTGAAAAGTACATATTTAGACCTTGGAATTACAGGCAAATCTGGCACGTGAGATCCTCAAAGGCAATTTCATCAGTAAACACAAGTGAAACCCCCAGTTATAATATAATTATATGATTTCTAAGCTAATGAGTTGAGTTCTGCGTGTTGGTCTTTGAAGGATGGGCACTGGCTGGATTTTGCATGAAAAAGCATTATAACAACAGCTCCTGTGACTGAAACCCCGTCTCCCCATAGCACTGGCAAAGGCAAACAAACAGCTGCCTCTAGTGCAGAAGGCACCTCTGTCAAGCATTGCCTTCCCCAGGCACACTGGTGTCACCCTCTACATGTAGTTCCAGAAGGACCGTGGGTCCTAGAGAAACCACAGCTTGTTCATCCATCGAACACGAAAAGTCCTCTAGTGTCTCAACAGTTGAACACGCTTCTTGGCTGCATCAAGCAACCTTTATTGCCTAGTCTTCATTCCTGGCCTTTTCCTCAGCTAATAGATGTCTGTTTCCATTTGCTACTCAAGCAAGTGATGGTGGGGTATGGATGAAAAAGGTTCTGCTGGCTCACAGACAGTACCTCTTTCATCATCCCCCTGACACTGCGCTTCAAGCAAAATTCTAACACATTTCAGATGTACATATAGTTTCTCCTGCAGTTCTGGAGAAGAGAGCAGAGTTGAGCAATTTCCCCAGACAGCTGAACTCTGTAAAGCCAGAACAATTTCCCAGCCATAAGAGGCGCAGAGCAGTATGGGCTTGCTCTTGTAGTCATATCAGCACCATAGAGCTAACACTGGTGGGAGGGGAATCCAAGTTTCTTCTTCCCCAAAACTTCTCCCTGTACAAATAACTGCATGTTCTGGACAAAAATTAAGCCAGAGATAGAGCTACGTACACTTGTTAAAGCACTTCCAGATGCTGCTATGTGCTTGACAGACACAAACAAGCTCACTTAGGGTGCTACTTGTGAGCACAAGCTTATCCCTTGGTATTTTCAGCCCTGGACAAGCCTTATGCACTCATTCGCACCAGAGCTTGGCTGTTCAGAACTTGGAGAACACCAGGGTGCCCCAGAGGGGAGTGACCTGCAGGGATCTCCGTCCAGTTACACCCATAAGACAGAAAACTCAGAGGTTAACACTCCTGCAGGCCAACTAAAACCCATTCATATGTCCACCAGAAAGAGTGATCACGATGCCACTTCAGCAGAGTTTTACATAGGGAAGCTCTTCCTGAAAACAACAGGGATGTATCTTCCTGGTTACAGCCGTTTACACAACTTGATTTGTCTAGTGGAAAAAGTCCAGCAGCTTTAAAGCCTTGCTGTCTATTTCTCAAGATGCTGGTAAAGGCCAGGTCTGAGATGGAAGAGAAAAGCACAAAAAAGCTACCCACAGCTGCCAAAAACCCAAACCAAAGGCCACACAGCTCCCTGGCTTTATTCTGTTGCAGAAGTTGTGTAAACTTTGAAGTGGCATACTACAAAAGTGCCCTCCTATGATGAGCCTTAAGATCAATCCAGATATATGCAACTGTAGTTCCTCCCCTCCTCCACACAGCAGCACCAAAACAGTGTTGCACTGGATCAAGTGAAGCATAAAATCGATGTCGTCACCATCCATTTTTAGACGCACTGCATGACATCCATTGGCTTTTTTTCCTGGAAGAGCCAGCAACACTAATTGTGACCATCGCCTCTCTCTGCTAACACAGTGCTGTCCTTAACTGCAGCCCCCAAAACACGCTGGAGTTCACAGAAAGCAATCCAATGGAAGTTGACTGGGAAAACAGGTTGACCCCCGTTATGTTCGTTTTATCTGTAAACATCAAGATGTGCTTTCTCATGCCTTGCTCAGCTAAAGACGTGCTTGTAGTTTTTAGCATATCTACACCTTTTAACACAGGCTGTTGTTCATACCTTCCATTTGTTTACTCTTTAGTCAGATTGAGTGCACAGTATCACCGCTTTTAGGGTCAGTCTGATCACCACAGGAATCTCAAAGATAAAGGAAGCACCAACACTGAATACTTCAATTTCTGGTCAACCTTCTCAACACCTCTCTTCTGCAGAATCTATGTTTAATCATAAGCAACACCTTGAACAACTGTGTGCCGGGTTTGCTCTTATCTAGCCCCCCTTTCTACCTTCCCTGCATCCACAGTAAGCATAGTCCGTGCAAAGCCACCCAAGCACTTTGAAAAGTGCACAAACACCTGGCTTTTATAACCATTAATTATACCTTAATGTACCAAATAAACAACTTAACTTGCGCTTTCATATTTAGGGTGACTTCTCCAAGCCCCCCTCTTAGACATTCTTACTCCCTTCCAATGCAAAACCAAGAGGAAAGCATCTTCGGGGGGGGGAAAGAAAATGGAAAGCCACTAAAATACTTGTCTGGGTAACCAGCAGAGGAACCAGGAACCAATGAAGTATCTGGAACTCATTTAAGCTCATTGGAAATACAGGAATCGGTCAAGTCAACAGTGCTCTCATTCTTTCTGCAAGTCCCTGCTGGGCAGGGTTTGTTTGCACTGAGGTTTTGTCTTCGAAACACACACACACACTTAGCTAAATACGATTTTGTTTATCCAGGACTTCTTCTGTACTGGTCAGTGCACAAATGCTACAAACCTGTGCTGAAAATAATAAACAGGGTGAAAAGCACCTGTGCACAGCATCCAAGAACCACAACAGCAGGCTGCCACGCTGGGCACACTGAAAAGATGTATCCTGAAACCTGCTCTAAGTGGTTCTGTTCAAAACCCACCAGGAGAATCCTTTCCCCAGTGGGTATGTTGAGACTGGATGCCAAACGCCACAACTCGGGAAAGCAGGGAAGTTCTCCTGTTGAGCAATTCTCCAGGATGATTCCAAGAAAGTAGAAGGAATGCTCCTGTATTCCTTCCTCCCCTTTACTGCTCCACACATTGTGCCTCCTTTCCATGGAAATCTCTCAAACAGGGGTTTGATTCTTTTAGGCAAAATGGTGTCCTGACTCATGCCAAGGCAATAAATCCCATATGTCAAAGACTACACTACAAATCACTTGCTGAGGGGTGACCGTTCCCAAGCAAGCCCAAGAAAAAGGGGTCTTCTGCAGCCTGTGGCAGGAAGCCCTGCTCTCCACAGGGTGTTCCTGACCCCAATGTGGGAGCACATGCTGCAGCTGTGCCCAGCAGCCAATGCTGTTCCTTGAGGCCAGAAAAGCAGCAACTGAATAAGCTGTTTATTTCATGTCCTGTCATAGCTGACCCAACATAGGTCACCTATATGACACGATTCACTTATATAGAACCATAGAACAGTTAGGGTTGGAAAGGACCTTAAGATCATCCAGTTCCAACCCCCCTGCCATGGGCAGGGACACCTCACACTAAACCATGCCACCCAAGGCTCTGTCCAGCCTGGACTTGCACACCACAGGGGATGGAGCATTCACTATATACAGTAATATACAAGAGGGCAAATAAGCCTGGCAATGCATTACTTCCACGATTCACGGAACATTCATCCAGAGCAACATCATATATGGCAAAAGCTGCTTAACAGGAAATTGCCCCAGGAAGCTTTCCAAAAACTGTCATTTCCACTTTCACAGTAGGCCCTCAAGCTTCACTGCCCAAAGGGCATGAGCATAGCACACCAATTTGCTGCGAAACCCCCAGCCATGCCCCCCCCCCCCCCATTTCCTCACCACCAAGATGCCAAATTCTTCTCCTGAGTGAACACCTCCAGCTCGCCATTCCACAACGTCCATCAGCACTTAGAAATCCTTTTCCAGAGGCTCTTATTGGAAATGCAGACCACACAGTTACAAAAGGAGTTCTGGGATCTTGTCTGTACCACTGTGACTCATCTTTGAAAGGAGTATTGCAGCAGCATCCAAACACACATTCAAATTATTTGCTCATTCTTTGTTTAAAGTGAGGTAACAAAAGGAAAAGGATGTGGACAGTCACATGCAGCACACTCTGCAGTTGAACAGGCCAAGTTTTGACAACGAGACACATGTAGAACTAAACCAGTGCATACCCAAAGAGATACAGGCTTATGTTAAGAAAACTAGGCATTCAAAACTGTGTTTTAAAGATAGTATGTTGCAGCTGTGCAGCTAATGATAGATATGGGAGACTCTGTTGCACTGGCACCACACCGTGCCAGTGACTGGACTGATGCTGAAAGAATGAACTCATTCTCCTTTGGGATCTCCAGTCAAGATCCAAGCAAACAGGTACTTCTGCAACAAACAAGGAAACAGGACAGAGTGCCTTCGAAGGCACAAGTCAGCAGCAGGGTACGAGGCCTTTTGGAAAACAATACCAACTCTTCGCTCCAGGTTTTAAATGGAAACAAGTAGACTGTCATCCATTTCTACCCAATCACGACAACGCTCCTGCACAACATTTCTTTCTGCTGCTAATTCATTACATCTTTGGATTTTTCTGTTCTATTGAAAATCACCTGACTCACTTGGATGCTTTAGCTTCTTATTGTCTCTCCTCTGCAGCTACACAAACATGATTTACAGGCTCTAAAGAACGAGCTACTTTGAAAACTTAACTTTTCAAACAGCCCAGAGAAAATGGTTGTCATCCTTCCGTTTCCAACCAGCAGTCTGTGTAGATTTTACTACAATCGATTCATGTCTGTGTCATGTTTCATTTTCATGCTTCATTTTACAAGCCCGCTAATCAAACTAATGAGGTTGAATGTGAAGAACCCCCTTTGTTTCAAGCTGAACAGCCTCTGAAACCACAGTTACAGTGGTCTTTCTTGGCTTATTCATTTCCTGTTTGCAAGTAATAGCAAAAAAAATACAGCATTACAGAATTTTCCTGCTAAACCTTAAAGGCAGAAAGCCATCTTATTACAACACCGCCTGTAGTTCACAGGAGTTCAAGCTGTATGTTGATGTAAGGGGGCCACACAGTGCCTTCCACATGTGAACAAGTTTAAATGAGAACAAAATCTTATTCACTGCTTTGGAAGGGTCACAAGTATGTTCTGTATGTTCCAAATCAGGGGCTTAAGATGGTCCAGTGAGCAAATGCATGTTTGCTCATGGGAGTTTGTGCTGTGCTGACCACATTCCTGCGTGGAGGATGCTATTTCCCCTGAGCCTGAGACATGATCAGGACCTGGGACCTTCCTCATTCATCAGCCCATCTAAACCATGAGCCACATATATAGAGATAATCCAAGGCAGGAGACAGAAACTAGAAGTGCAGATGGAAATTCCTACTCAGGGATTCATTACGCAGCCATCCCAGGCTGCAATACAAACCCACCAGTGCTCCTCAGAGCTTTTTGTCACGAGTCAATAGGGATAGAGAGAGACAAAGATTTACAAGGGAATACATGCAATTACAGGACAGTGCCACAAAGGACAACACTGTCAGCCCGCACACAATTCCAGTAAACTTGAAATCATAATCTCTTAGAAGGCTTGGCTTGAATTCATTTGTTTAAGTATTGTATGTGATATTAAGCAGAAAACAATTCTCCATCCCACCCTTGCTTCCGAAAGCAAAGTATCAGTCACAGCACATAACAGTAACCAGAGAAAGGCTTGTTTCTGACCCTCTGAATACCCGAAGTAGCTACGCAGACCATCTGTGGAACAAGTGACAATCACATTGCAGAGTTAGAAGGTCACAGAGCACTCCATCTTTACCATCAAGGTTACTATCAGTATTACTAGACTGGCTCATGTAAATACTACATCCCGAGTTGGAAGTTTTTGGAATATGGGGGATTAGAGGTACCAATCACTAAGTCTCCTTGTCCAGACCAGTCCATGGAGATGGGGTGAAGATTTATCATGCCACAGCAGGGGCCAACACTATTTCCATGTGGGCTTCACCTGGTTAACCTTCAGCACTTTCCTAGGGGAAAGGAGGAGCATCCTGCCCTTTCCCACTCCTGGAACAAAGACACCCATCATGAAGCAGCACCTTCCATGTCAGCGGGAGCCTGGCTGTGCAGACAGATGCAGGATGACTACTAGCTAGAGCCTATATCCACCCACAGAAACCAGACTTTCTGAAGTGCTTTTGTTTCTCTTCTTTTTCACAGGAGAGAAACCCAAGCCACTCATCGGCAGTACCATGGCAGGTAAATAACTGCGAGCTGATGGATCTGAAGAGTTGTGTGCAGAAAAGGCACTTTAGCTTTCAACTATCTCAAGTGATCCTCTGATGTTTAATTAGGAATAATTAAAGAACAAGCAAAAAGCCTGAATCCTTTCATGAATACTTGATAGGGACATGCTAGTTATTTCAAATGGGAGCTTGGTTCCAGGGTGGCAGATTCCCTTTGCACAGAAACAGGAAAAGCAAACTAAACTGTTACAGAAATAGAGCAAAAAGGTGTCAGATTTCTTCCAAAACAGAGATATTTTTGACAACAAACTGGTTAGTAAGCTTAAACAAGATGAAGTGACTAATGACAGGCAGTGATCCCCCACAATCGGCCTCAAGACACAGGTGTTATTAAAAATCAACATGTAGCTTTACTGAAGTCTTTAAACACTGTACTGCCTCCCAGACATGGGAAAAGAATAAAACTGCCTGAGCAGCTTGGGTTTGGCATAGAAAAAGAGAGTTCATTAAAGAATTGGGTTATTCCCAAACTGTGCTGTTTAAAAAGCCCCATTATACCTGCTGCACAATAGGTGGGATCCACTTTCTTTCAGCAACACTTATGTCAGATGTTAATTCAAGACTGTATCGTGTTTAACAAATACTCCCCTAAGAGAAACTACTGAAAAGGGGTAAAGTCATCTCTCTGGGAGTACTGCAAGCAGAAGCTCACTCACTAAAGCATGTGGGTGAAAAGCAGGCGACACGGCAACGGATAATCAAACAAGATAGAAGATGGAATATCATTTAGAGTCATCAGGGATACAGGAGGAGCAATGGAAGAGGATGATGGTGCTTCTCAAAGCAAGGAAGCTCAGCCTTCACCATCCCACTACACCTCCCAAATTCTCTCTCGTCCTTGGCGAGATGTATATTTTGCTCCTCTAGAGAGGACTGTGCCCTGACCCACGGGATGCCCACTCTGTGCTGCAGGCTGCAGCTCTTGCATTCGGCAGAGCAGAGGACAGATAGTCCTCACCTCTTGAGCATCCCACAGGCACACTCCTCCTCCCATGGGGGTCACGGGAGACAGGACAGGGCACCACAGCTGCAGGGGCAGCTGCGAGGGCAGCGAGCCACATGCAACTGGTGAATGGGGAGACACATCCTTCCTCCAGCAGATGTGGAGGCAGCCCACGGAGGCCACCCTGTGCGAGGGCACTGGCACGGGGGCTGCCCTCACATCCTGCCCCGGCACGCCAGCTGCACAGCCCAGCTGTGCATGGTGCCAGACAGGCACTGGCACGGCAAGGAGGGAGGGCACGGTGGAGATGACCAAAAGGCAGCACGGGGAGAGCTGTGAAAGGAACAACAGCACCCACCCACAACACTGCACCGCTTCTTAGAAGGCCATGACCCAGGAAGCCATGAAGACTTGCCTTCCCCATCCATGGCCACAGGAGCATGCTGGGTGCACCAAAGGGCAGCAGGGCAAGAGGCAGGAGCATCAGTTTCAGCAGGAGGACTATGAAATGGAGACCATGGAGACTCATTGTAGCACCAGATGCCTACAGACCGTTTGCAAGGTGCTGACTGTTAGTCTTGAAGCTACATTTGGAAACTGAGGGGTTGCACGGGGTTGCAGCATGTTCCTGACTGCTGACCATGGAAGAAAGGGGGCTCTGCAGCCACACAGGAGGAACAGAAGGTGTAGAAGGAGGAAGGATTTTCTCTCCCTGATGGCTTTCAAAGTACCTCTGAGGATAGAACCTTGAAGACATACAGAAATTCCCATAGACAGAAAAAATACAAAGCAAAAAAGAGGAATCTTAGTCACAAGATGACAATATAGAAGATTTAAATTGGCCTCTACCTCTCTAAGTTGTTACCACTCACCAGTGATGCTTTTACACTACTGCTGTGCACTTCTTCCTGGCTTACCAATGTGTCACATCAGCATTACGTATGAATCCTCAAAGATTTCACCTCTTCACAGAACCATAGAATGGTTTAGGTTGGAAGGGACCTTAAATCTCATCCAGTTCCAAGCCCCTGCCACAAGCAGGGACACCTTCCACTAGACCAGGTTGCTTCAAGCCCCATCCACCCTGGCCTTGAACACTGCCAGGGATGGGGCAGCCACAACTTCTCTGGGCAACCTGTGCCAATGTCTCAGCTCCTTCATAGTGAAGAGCTTCTTCCTAAGATCTCATCTAAGTCTCCCCTCTGTCAGTTTGAAGCCATTCCCATTTGTCCTGTCACTACATGTCCTGTTAAAAGTCCCTCTCCAGGTTTCTTGTAGGCCCCCTTTAGGTATCAGAATACTGCTATAACATCTCCCCTGAGCCTTCTCTTCTTATGCCCAGCCAATCTCACCTTGCATCAACAAAACCAGCACTTCATGCAAAATAACACGTCTGCTGATCAGAGCAGACCTTAACTAGGAAACAAAGCATCACAGTTTCATGACAACCCTTTTCCCCAGTATTCCCAAGGGCATAGCGCTCTCCCTCTTTAACAGGACACTTTGTCTTCAGCATTTGTGTCACTGTAGCTAGGCGATCACCAATAGCTAAGCTCTCAAATTACAGTAACAAATATCAGCAGGGGTAAGTCCACGAGTATCAGTTAATACATATTAATTTAAACCACACAAACTACAGCCTGATGCACTGACCACCCTGAACACAGTTAGCATACCCCCCTCATAGCAAGCTGACAGACCTGCTCCTGTGGTGATAAAGTGCTGAATTTCATCTAGAGCTCCAACCTTGCATATGGTCCTTTCACCATCGCCTGGCCCTGCTGCTATTCTTGCAGTTTTTAAATACTCTGGAGGAACCACCGTATCTTTCTAAAGGAAGTTCAGCTGCACAAAGTGAGCAAAGACAAACAAAACTAAGTAACAGTGCCTCAGTTCCATTTCAAAACTAACAACCATACATTGCTTGGACAAGCAGAACAAATGATAGTCTACAGCCCAGCAGCAGGAAAGGTCACATTATTGTTGTGGTTATTTTTTATATTCAACCCTTCCCATCTCATTTGCTCTTTTCTTCCATGCCCTCACATAGCGCAGCCTGGTCTCAGCATGGGAGCCTGATCTATATGTAGGAAGGGGACCGTAAGACTTTCCTGAAACGGAAGGGGCCCAGTTTGCAACAGCCCATCAGGAAATAAGAGCTACTGTACTGCCCTAGGATTTTGAGCTACAGCTGTTTAATAAATTCAAGGTTTACTCTACAAATTTTTCAAGATCTCCTGCAGAGAAATTGTCAAGAAATGTTGGAGCATCATGAAGGGCACGCACTTAAAATGTAAGAAAAATAGACTGAAACTCCCAAAGCACCATCTCTCTTCAGTTGCTTTAGTTCTAAAAGGATGGGTTTAAAGGCAAAATACTTATGCAATGGGAAATACGTAGGTTTATACACTTTAATAGTTATAATGGGGGGGGGGAGGGAGAAAGACATCTTCCAGCCCCCCCATATATTTCAGACAAGATTTTGGACCTGAAGAAGGGTTTGCACATCCCAAAGTCAGTTAGGTTTTGGAGAGTAGAGCTTAACACAGGGCTTCATGCAGTTTTACAACAGCACAGTTTAACAACATCAATAAACAAGGAACATTACAATATCGTGTCATTTATTCTCAGAGCTTTTTGTTACGCAATTCTCACCCAACCACCCTTCATACTTATTCCAGGGAAACACACAACAGTAATGTGTGTGTATTTTGCTCTACAGTCTTTCCTCAATATGACAATGTTTTCTTCTCGAGCTGCTCTCATTAGTTCTTAAAGGAAACATTAGCATCAGCAGATCTGATCACAGACAAAATTCTTCCTAATGGTTAAACAATGTTTATGCTTATAACCAAAATCCCATAACAGACTAAGCCCTTTGGGATGCGTCAGCAGAAAAGAACATCTAGACAGCACAAGTATCGTGCCATATGCTTCTTCATTAAAGCAACTGTGCAACGCTCATTCAAAAAGATGAGCTTTTTAACTTTATGCTTCTTCAGTAATAAACCAGTGAAATTACATTCCCCCCCTCCCCACTACACAGTTTGCCCTTTAGCAATGTTCCTCTGAAGGACAGCAAACTACTACTGTTAAATCCCCCCCCAGGATTCCTGAAACTGAACCAGTTTAGCCCTGATAAGAAGTTTTTAATGGGCTCTTCCCAGAAGCATGCATGTTTCCTAAGAAAATTCACCTAAGAAAAGTGAAGCAATGAAGCACACAAATGCCTGTTTATGTAAGTCCATTCATGTGCAAACGTCTGCATGAATACCAAAGGCTGAGACTTGGGATGTCATTCGAAGGTACTTCGAGTGAAAATGTCATGATTTAGTGCAGACAAGGTCTTAAAACCAGGGGTTCTGGGTGTTGGAATTTGAAACTTCCTTGGTGAGAAATCGGTCTTGGTCATGATGAAACAGTTCGTCAACACTGCACTTCTGAAAGTATCAAGTGTTTTGCATATATAAATGTTGACAATGTAGTTAACTAAATTCAAGATAATTCAGCTTTATGCATGTTTGAGGTTTATTTACAGATAGACCACACAATATGTCAAGCTTCTCTACTGGGGTTTGTATTTATAAAAATCTGTGAATACGTATTTTCTGCCCTGTGCTACTCAGTTTTCCTATGGAGTCCCCAAAAAGAAAGACTTCCTCGGCAGAGTGAATTGTTTATACTTCTCATGGGTGACAAAATGCAAATGGACTCTGGTCTAGAGACAGAATTATCTGTGCAAATGCACAATTAAGACAATATGGCCTTTGAGCATACTTACAGATGCAAACCCATCCCATTCAGATGATTTAAGCATGGTATGAAGTGCAAAGAAAACAAAAACTCATTACATTTCGCTATCCATAAAGTACTGTTTCTAAAACTCGCTTCTGAATCCATAAGAGAGCGCAGAGGACTAAAACTCCTTCACAACGTTTCCCTGCATGATCTACTTATATACGGGAAACTCATCAAATCCTCATTGTGACAGCAACACAGGAGCTCCCACAACTGCTCCCACAATCCCCAGACTGCCTTCTGGGCTGTTTATATAGGAAAGGCAGAGGATTTACACAAGTACATGAGGGTTCAAGAAGTGTTAGACCCAAGATTATCAAGCATTTCCATCCAGTGTGCCAGTGGTAAAGTACCTGGGACTCTCCACTGTAACCTTGTATTTCCTTTCATCACAAAACTTGCTAGCAAAGAAGTCTCAAGTACCTGAATTCTGAGTACCTGTGATGGAAGAAAAGCCTCTAGGTCATATTCCCACAATTCACAGCTAGACAGTTTGAAACAGATCCAGATGCCACTCCTAATGGCCCTTTTTGATGAGCAGAAATCACTGACTAATGATGCCCAGGAGGTATCTTTCTACCCTCTGCAGAGCTGCAGTCATTTTCAAGATTCTCCATTCAACACTACTGACGCACATTTCTATCATCATAGCATATCGTTGCATCTTATAGTCAGTGTAATTTACCCACAATTTTATGCCATCTTCCCCTAGAAAGATGTCAAGAATCGTATCATCATACCATGAAACAACTAACTTTGCGAACAGACCGAGAGCAGCTGCTCCTGAACATCTGGCTTAACCTGTTGCCAGGAGCATAATTACCCCTTAGAATGCTCAACTGCCAGAGACCTTAGGAGTCACACAGTTTCTGGTATGATACTTTTTTACCCATATAATGAGCAGCAATTACCAAAAATAAACTATAAACTAGAAAAATCCCTCCCTTCTAGACTTAAGTGCAAGAGCTGCCAAGACTCTGTACACATTTTGGACACAGTACTCATTAAAAAGCCTTTCCCAATCTTTACTCTCTGAATACCAGTCTTTCCCCTGGTTCACTCTACTGGCAATGATAAGAGGTAGATGATTACAGAGGGCTACTCAAAGCCACCACTGAACTGCCCCGAGGAAGGGCCAGCCTTTGATCGTGGTGGTATGCACAAAGACACAATAAAACCCAGTAAAACATATACTGTCATGATGAAAAAAGATGAAAGATCTTTGGACTAGCTAATTTGTTGCTAATTTTGCCTATTTGGTTTCAAAAGAGGCTGAGAAAGTAAAGGACTAAGCAAACTTCTAGCATTGCTAAGAAACTGCTGGAGAGGTGATAACTGTTACACAATTTAACATCTATTGGCAAATAAGCAAGCTGGAAATTATTGCCCACTTTCACATGGCTTCCCGTCCAGTAAGCGGGTTTCCACCCAAGTTCTTCACATCTTTTCTGAACATGAACTTTTCTTTATCAAAAGTGATCCTACCACCCAGGCTCAAACATCAGTTACAGTTCATTGTCAAAGGTATGCCTGTCCTGTGTTGAATTTGTGAGTATCTCGTTTCCATAAATTGTCCCTGTTTTTATTCATTAGGTCATCTACATAACCTTGTTATTGGGAGACAAAAAGATGTAAAAGCATTGCCAGAGCTATGCCTCCATCTCCTTTACACCCCACAAATCAACTCTCTCCTATGTATCCTGTGAAAAATCGAGCTCCAGTGCAGAGCTGAGACCTACTAGCCCAACTTGAAAACTGTATTCTATCAAGTATGAACATTAACTTCAACTTTTAGATTTAGGAGAGTTGGCAAGGATGAATTATTCACCTCCGGTGTTTCTGGTCCCATTCAAGATTTTTTAGGCTTCAATTCACAGACTAACCATGGTTTGCTGGGAATGGGAAGGAACCATGCCCGAGAGTGACCTCATTCATTCCTATGCCCACTGGGGATTTTCATATCTTACAAAGTATTTCAATGCTATAAACCACTTCAGCTAATCTAGCTGTTCTTCTTTTCTTTACTGATCCTAGAATGTCTTCATATGCAATGTCTTTCTGTAAGTATGTCATCAAACCATTGTGGAGACTTCGTTAGTGATCATATCTGCTTTGCCATAAGCATATTAAATAAAAAAAATCAAGCCAAGAATTATTCAGATCTAGTCAGAGAATCATTCAAGTATTTACATTTAGTTCACAGCTAAAATACAAGCTTAAATATAAGATGTAAAACAGACTTCCCTTTACCAGACTGAAATTTGTCCTTATGCTAGCATAAAGCTCCAAGGTAGCTCAGAAAGGAAATTACACAGACTCTTTTGCCTTAGTTTGTCTGGAAGTAAAGTGAAAATAAGCACAGGTCATTACTGAATATGACAAAGCAGCTAGGGACCTAAATGCTCTATGTAATATTTCTCCTTATAAAGTGTACAAATGTTCTTTCGGCTTCAGTATTCACAGTGAGCATTTAAAGGCCATGAACTTGAAGAGCACATTGTTGAACTCTTCTTCCAAACACAGCTGCCAGGGTGGGATAAGAGAAATACCGCTCAAATTGTTTTTATTGTGCATATCTACAGGACATAGGTGAATACCAATGTAACCTGCTATTGCTTTAAACACAAAAGAGGTTTGGATGGGAAAACCACACCCAGATTCCAGTTTACAAGCAAACCCTGTTACATCTTTCCAAGTCAGGTGTTTCAGAGTGGTCTGTCTCTTTACCTGTGTAATATTTCCCAGTTCTCTAAAATACTGAGCTTCCATCCGATGGGGTATGTGTTTGGAAACAAGAAATGAAACAATTGTGGAATAGCATGGGTTCAGTAGAGCACAAAGGTATTTTCCTTGTGTCAACAGAACCATAGCAATGTCCAAATACTTTTCATACTTGGCTTCAGTATCTTATGATATATCTGGTGCTCTTAATAGTCATGTCTCAATCCTGATTCACATGCAGTGAACCAGATGAACTAGATTCATTCCTACGCAGATGCCCACATTCAGGCTCACCAGCTATCCCATACACCTACAAGATCACCTGTCCCAGGCCTCTTGGGTCACATACTTTGCTTAACCAAGCTGTATTGTGCACCTTGTAACAAAATATCTTCCCTCTTCCAGGAGGCCAAATACTTTATCAGCTCACTATTTATATTGACTTTTCTATATTAGCATAGTGCTTCTATGGAAGATATAAGGAAGAAATTCTTTACTGTGAGGGTGGCGAGACACTGGACCAAGATGTCCAAGGAAGTTCAGAATGCTCCATCCCTAGCAGTGTTCAAAGCCAGGTTGGATGGGGCTTGGGGCAACTTGGTCTAGTGGAAGGTGTCCCTGCCCATGGTAGGGGGAGGTGGGGGAGTGGTGGTGGAACTAGATGATCTTTAAGGTCCTTTCTAATCCAAACCATTTTATGATTCTTTGTGTTAGACAAATGCAGATTTGTCCATGGATGCATCTTAATCCTTTAATCACTAGATCATCACTCCTTATCAACAAGGTTAGACACCTGCAGTTTGAAAATCCATGTATGACAGTTTAAAGTGGAAAACCTTTTAGTGTATGAACAGAGGTTAGGAGTTCATACTACAGTGTTACTGTGCTTGTCCCTTACACCAAGGGAAACTGTTTATCATGAAAGATTGTCAAAGCTATGGAACATTACAGAGCTGCTGTTCACATGCTCCCACCGTGAAAAGCAGCAGCATCAGGCAGAAGCATCAAAATCTACAGAGTTGGCACTTAAGTCCAGCTTTCATATTTTCTGCCTTATTCTACCTCACCACCAAATTTCCCACTGTGATACTGAAAGGAGTAGGATAGCTGCAATTTTAATTGAAACACCTAGCAACTTCTATTTGCCATAGAGTTTCAAAGGTGTGGTCAGTAGCACAAACTGGCTAAGCAACACATTTGAACTGCAATGCAGCTCTAGATACCAAGATCTGAGGATATGCTGCAGGCCAGTTTAGCCATTAGCAGGCAGAGACCAGACAGGGATGAAGCCACTCCACCATGGCAAAAGGCAAATCTTTTTCTTCGTGTCACCTTGTCCTGCTGGGGACAATGAAGATGAGCACAGTGAGAAGCCTTCTAACAAGATGATTCACTTACCTTTTTCCATTTCTGTCTGTCCTGATACAGGGCAAAATGATCTGTATCTTGTCTGCTACTGAAATACTGGCCCTGCTACACAGGCACAGCCAACCTAAGCTCTGAGAGGCACTGTCTTTGCTGTAGATAGGAAGATGTGCTTCCTACCCTGTGAAGAATGAACGCTGGAGAACACTTTGGGATTTTTTGCTTTCAAACAGAAACATCACTATGTAGTTACATGCTCCATCGTGGAACAACAAAAAACAACCCACCCCAAAAAAATCCATAAGAGCAAAATGGTAACTTTCACATTGAACATTCAACCAACAAGCACATCAAAATCGAGGGGGAGAAATGCTTTAGGTCACAGCTAACGGTGAATCACGAGGGCTCTCCTGCCTACAGAAATCTGTGATGCAGAAAGCAGACAGATTTTTACTCAGCTGCTAGAGAGCTTTGAGATGGGCCCAAACTGTAGACCTGATAGAATAGGTAGTATAGAAGAGGGACCATCCTCATTAAAGTTGAAATCTACTCCAAAGATGTGCACATGTGTTTTCCTTACAATGAAGGAGGAAATTCCTAGCCCTCAAGAAGCAAACCCAAACAGTGCCTTACATAAAGCTTCTAGAGCCAAAGGCAATCTCAGCAATAACTTGAACAACTTCAGATTTTTCACAGTATGTTTTCAGGAGCTTTGTTTCAGCAGTTTTAGAAAGTATTTGAAAGCTGTGACCTGAAAGAGCACAGGAGTTCATAATGAATGTTGACATCTGCTTAACCTCACACCTCTATTTCTGTTCCTACTACAGCTATGACTGTCACTGATTAAAATCAGTGTCACAACCTTTCGTATTCACTCTAGAACATAGAAAACTTCAACTTCCAACTGTAAGCTGGGGGGGGATGGAGAAAGAAAAAGGATATAGTAAAAAATTTGAATTTCTCTATTTAATGATCAGCATGACCTGCCTTTAACCCAAACACTATGGTTAATAGGTTTCCTGTAGGCATCATGTGATTAGAAGCTCTTGCACCTGTTAGCATCTTTAGGCATATATTTTTGTGTTAACGGCCAGCGTCTTTGTCTATATAAGCCACGACTACATTTTAAATTGCTTAAGTCAACTTCCTCAAGCAACCACAGAGTGAGAGGTTCTCGTGGGAAAAAAAGATGCTAGGCATCAGTTTTCAGTTCAGAAGACCTCAATTAAACCTATAAATTGTCTTATCAGAAGAAGGGAAAAGACATTAGAAACTACCTGGTCAAAATACAGGGTAATAAATAGAGAGAGGAATAATAGGTCACAGGTGGAAAAATATCTTTATGTTTTACCTTTGCTTTGAAGCATTGTTGCTTTACCCAGATTATCGCAGATAACAAGTTCTCCAAGGGTAAGCATCATAGTATTCATCTACAACTGCTCAGAAGAACATAAGTAATTCCTGTGTGGGGAGAGGACAGAAGGCTTGTGGCGCAGGGTGCCTCGTAGAGTATCTCTAACTCCTCTCCTATGAGTTTGCACCCGGAAAATAATCTCAGTGAGAAAACACAAGATATTTATCAAGGAACAGCAGGGTGGTTTACACCATTCTTCACTTCCATTGTGCCTCAGAGTTGTTATTAATACAGTTTCCTTCTTCCAGGTTACACATCAGGGCCAGGTTTTGCAACCATACTTTACTGCTCCCCCAGCAACCCATTTGACTTTATCCTCACCTCCACTCATTCCTTTTTCAGAGCTCCTTGAAGGAGCAGAGCTGAATTTCCACTCCCTGCCTGTGCAACGCACCTGGCTCCTTTTGCACCAAAGCACAGGGGCACGACTGTGTCTGGGGTGGGTTTCACTGCAAGGCTTTGTACGTGCTGATGCCCATATACAGGCTAACGGCCATCACACGAGGTCCTCCCCAAATATCAGGCAGTCACTGTGGCAATGACAAAGTGCATTTGAGGCCACTGGTACAGTGACGTGCAAATAACTTTATTGAGGTATCTTCTGCCAGCATTGCTCATGGTTTCACTTGCAGGAACAAATGCAAAAGATATGTAATATAAAATACCACAACACTGGCATACCAGTTCGACTGTACTCATGTGTTGCATAAAACACAGTTCTCTGGAATAGCTGAGACTACGCAATTTGGGTTTGTTGGTTTTTTTTTGTTAGCATGGGCAAGACCGGAGATACTCTCCGATTATCTGATTCTGGCTCGCAGTCACTAATCCCTTTGTATGTCCACACCCAGGTCCTGCATGAACCCTGACCAACCACTGCCCTGTGCTCAGCCCACTCAAACTGAAGCAAGGGCTTCTTCTTCAGAGGCTGCTCTGTGCTGAACAAACAAGCACCACCCAGCATCGCACTGAACAGAAAGATTCATGATTTGTGCCTTTCTTCCAGCTTTTTTATTTGCAAAAGAAGCCATTTGCACAAAAGCTGAGGGTGAAGAGCAGACTTGTCTTCTGGCCTGACGTTTGCCCAGGCTGACAAGAAGGTTGGTAGCACGTGGAAGAATTCGGTAGCTCAATGATACAGGAGTTGAAGAAGGAACCTGCTAGCGCTCACTTTGCAACAGACAACAGCCCAAAAACCTAACAGGATAAGTAACCTAACCTGCCACAAGGGCAAAACTGGGAGGTTGTTACCATCATCAGATAAAGCCCTTCAATTTTTGCACAGAAATTGTGTTAACCTTCATAAATGCCTCCTATCTCATCTTCCCATGAAGCCATCCATTTCCGTATATCTTTACTGCCTTTGTAACACAATAGTGACGACCAAGATGTGGTTACGTTGCCTCGGGGTTTATTGTTTGATTTCTGGTTTTGAAGTTGCTGTATCTGCTCTGCGTACTAATTATGGTTTTGTACTTAAGGCTTGAAGAATGATGTTTAGAATAAAAAGCAAGCAAGAGATGAGTCATTAATACGGAGAAGTTGTTTTGCCTTAGGTTTCACTGTATGGTTTTGACAAGGATGATGCATGTTTCTCAGGCGTTAAGCATATTGGGTGGCCATGAATTAGGCAGCTACAGGTTTGTGTTTTCCTGCTTACTCACATTTTCCTTAGCCATTTATGAAGTTAAAAAGAAAACCTTAGAAGTTCTACAATGTGTGATAAAAATTCATCTGCGTAGGCTCAAATGAGCACAGAGAGATTGGGGCAGGAGGGGAAAACCAACTAGCACCCAGCCCTAGCTATTCCCAAGGCCATCACAGGAGCCATAAGCCCACCAGGGCCTGATCCCCACAATCCCAGAGGAACACAGAAGCACAAGGGCAGGCAGAAACCCAAATTAAGGATTTGGAAGATGGAACATGCTGCCTGGGCATCTCCTGATACTGTCCCAGCAGGGTCTCAGCCCTGGCTGAATGCCCAGGCATGAAAATCGGTCAACACTAGAGCTCCTTTTGGATGGAGAGTAGTTACTGGCAAGGGGTAGAGAACATGTTATAAGATGTGGGGGAAGAGCATTTTGAGATCTCACAAGACTTAATACAGGATGTTTAGTGAAGGTACCAGAGGTGGGAAAGGGGATAGATTTAGGTTATTTGGGGATGAACACGTGTGGGGAACACAGAGAGGTACAGGGACAAAAAAAGGTTATCACATGTAACAGGCTGACTGTTTGGTACACTTGTCTGGCTGCACGCTGCCCCATCTTATTAAATTCATTTCTAACTCTTTTACTGGGCAAGAGACCATTTGCTTTGCATATGTGTGTGTGTGTATGAGGGTCTGAGTGCAGCTACTGGAGTCAGACCATGAGTGGGACCATGGGTTCATGAAGCAAGTGGAGGTGTGCAAGGGAGGATGTATGTGTAAGCAAAGAGTGAGGCAGTGAGGAGGGGAATCAGCCTGGGAGCAAGGGGAATCTCCAAGGGCAAGAACCACAGGGGAGCTGGCTACTGTAACCAGGGTCAGAAATATGCCTCTTTTTCCCCACCTCTCACTAGAGGACCTCTGTCCTGATCAGCCAGATAGAGAAGGTGGACGCAGCCTTTACTAATGCCTGGGAATACATCATCAGCCTCACTGCCAGTGGGACCTGGGTGTGCAGCCGCCTCACCTATCTCAGGCCACCGGTGGTATAGTTTCCCCTAATTCTTTTCTGAATTATTATTACTCACACATAAATTGTTATCACTACTCCATACTGTAAGAATGCTTCATAATGTACTGTTATCATCAAGAGACCTTTACACACCAAATTATTGTTTCAGCACTACATCTTCAAGACCATTATGACCTTTAAAAAAAAATTAATAATTCTCTGGAATTAGATCAAGGCAATTTAACTGGAGAAAAAGTAACTTAACAGTCATGACAGAAAGAACCATCTATTTTTCACAGGAAAGAGCAGATGTGTTTGCTGTTCACAGGCAAATCCCTGACTGGGATCATGATGGATCTCCCCATCTCTTAATTTATCCGCTGTCAGATGTTAAGGGCCACAGCCCTTCAGAGATGAGAAGTAGATGATCAACACCAAACAGAGTCAGAGAAAACTGCCTGAAGAGTGTGCAGGGTATGTAAACAGGAAAGGAAACACATGCAGGGAGAGGCAGAGTGCCTTTCCCCAGGTCATGCGCCAGGTCCCTGACAAAGCCAGAAATAGAGCTCTGGCTTCCTGAGCCCCCGTCACCCCACGGCACACCTGGTCTCCCATGCGGTTAGGCTGCAGACATTGCTTTTGTGCAGCCACCCCTTCAGACACTGGTGCATGTGGAAAACAGAGCCACAGCAACCTCACAGGAGCAGCATCTTTGCTCTTTTCAGGAACTGAAGTTTCAGCAGAAACAATTGGGCCAGGAGGTTTGCACAGCAATTATGAGATTTTAATATTCCTCACTCCAAATCTGTTGTGTATCCTTTCCTGGATAGTGTTTAAGAGATTTGTTTTGCTCTACAAACTCAGGTTCTCCTCCCATGTAAGGAGCTATTTTTATCACCGGACAACATCACCGCAGAGCCCAGTTATATGCCTGCTAAGAAAAACTCCCATTTTAACCACTAATACAACAAAAAACATGGCATAAGAAGAAATCACTCTACTAGACAAACACCAAGCCAAATATACAGCACTATTGTAGCCCTTTGCCTCTGAGCAGTGGAGGCATTTCAGCCTGGAAGCTTTTCTTAGTTATGCAACTGATTTCAAGTACAGAAATACTCATTCTCTACATATTCAGCGTGATGACAGCTGCAGTGCCTGTAATGAATGCTGGGGACCCAAGCTTGTTTACCGAGAAACAAAATTCATCAGGTGAGAATCAGATGTGAATTTGCTCTTCTGGGCCCCTTTTCCACCAGATGCAGGGCAGCTCCTGGGTTCATTAAGTAACCACGACACTCACAAAATCAGAGCTGCAGGCTCACTCAAGAGCAGCATCTGCATCATTCCCACCCGGCAGCATCAGTACTCGGGGCTCTACTTCATACCTGCAGACTGGTTTGGCCATGTTAACACAATCATACGTAGGTGGTTTGGTTTCAGTTTTCTTATTTTTACTAGAGCAAAAGCATTTGGAAGAGAGTTTGCATTGTAACCCAAGGAAATTATATATACAGTTTGCTCTTATGCCTCTGGGCTTCTTCCTCTTCCAGAAGGAGCACACCTCAGCTAAACAAAAAGCGTGCTCCCCTCCACCAGGTTTGAGCTAATTACGTATGTTATTCAGCAGTCACATGCTGTTACCTGTCTTTTAGTACTCAAGTACCAAAGAGTAGAACATGTGTGAGTGCACACTGCCTTGGTACATACAGACATACACCACCACACCAGTGTCACTAGGAGCAGGTCCTGCCTCAGTCAGTCCTGTGCTGCCACTGCTCATTCCCATCCCAGGGCTGAGGTGAATTCACCTGTAAAGCCTCCGAGCTCTGGAGAAGGGGAGCCTGGGAGCAGGCTGTGCTCTCACTTGCTTCCTGTGGCATTCCAGCCCCTTCATCCTCGAGGTTTAATTGTCAAAATTGGAGCTTTTTCAAAGTGTATAGCACAAGATGATCCTATGATCCTTTCCAACCCGAACCATTCTATGAGTCTATTGTGAGAGATATTACTTTTATTTGGCAAAATCTTGCCATTCTCCTCAAACACCAGGCTATGCTGGGGCTGAAGAACAGTGGGACGAATGTTTCGATGATGCACATACAGCCTGGAGTAAACAAAAGTGAATTAATAATGCTACACCTGGGCAGTTAGTGCACACGCTGCCTATTACCAGGAGGCTGCAAGCCAAATGCCATTAACCTCCAAGGCAGATCATTATTAGACCATAACACCCAACCTGTCATGTCTCATTGTTTCATTAACACAGTTCTGGAAAGCTTCTAATAAAGTCAGGGAAACTGTTGCCTCAAAATTAGCAGAGATGACAAGATTTTCCACGTGAATACTGAGGAGGAGAAAAGGAAGGTTATTACAACCATTTTAAGGGCATTAGAGATAACTGAGATAATTCTGCTTCTGATCTAAGGCCCACTGAAGGCAGTAAACAGGCTCCTACTCTTTTCTTCTGAAACAGTGATTTTATTATTATAAATATGATTCTCCCCCACTCATTTCTTATATTAAATTAGAAGTTGCCCAGCCCAGAAGAAACCTGTAATGCATGTACCAAATATTTGCATGGCTGACAAGCTCTGTCTTTGAATCTTCATGAAAGGCATATAATTGTGTTTAATGCAATTTATTTGTCATTAAAGAAGTCAGCTTTGATCCAAACATCTTTGCAACAGAGATCCAAAGAAACTAAAACTCCAGGTCTATTTTAAAGCAATGTGCATTTAACATTCATTCCTTTCTTATCTGATTAGGAAATTTATTCCCTAGAATATTACAGAAATATAACAAAGAAAAAAGGTGATACTTATGTAACTTCATTAATGCCTTGCAACTTATGGCTAGGTTTTGTTGTTGAGTGTATTTCGTGCTTGGTTTTGTTGCGTTTCATAAAGAAGAGACAAGATGATCTTCAAGGTCCCTTCCAACCCAAACCACTCAATGATTCTCATCTAATGTAAACCAAAAACCTTTGGGACAAAGATCATTGACTGCTCCACAACTCTGGGAAGATCAGTTGGCACCTAACCAAGTAGGCTTCTAGCAGTTTAATGGGTCTTGAATGCCAGCTGACAAAAACACACAGAAATCTAACTGGGAAAGAAAGAAAAGGAGGGTTTTGGAAAACCTTAGAGGAAACACTTTCATTAATGATTGTATTGTCAGTGTCAGTTTGTCTGCATTTAAGCAATTCGTTGCAATGTGTGCAAGGCCAGCACAAACACTGTACTTCACGAGGGCGGAACAAGCTAGCTGGGTTTTGTTGCTGGTCTTTTTCTTTCCTTGCTTTAATCAAGACATGAGCAAAATAAATGCCATCAGTTACAGGAGAGAAAATAAAAGAAAATAAAAATAAAATAAAAGCAAAGGAAAAAAGTCTCTAAAAGAAAAAAAATGGTTTTTTTTTCCTTTGCCAAACATCTCCAGGAAACTTTCTGTGGGAGTTGGGACATTCACCTCCCAGAATCTGGCCCCCAGTGAGGAACTGAAGTGTGCCAAGCCAAGGAAAGAGGGAGGGTAGAAAAAAAAGGAATCAAATTCTACACTGATTGTGAAATACTCCAGATCATCGAATTTCCTATTACACATGTGAAATATTTCTTTAAAAGTAGGAGAGTTCCTCAGAAGTCATGATTGCTTAAAAAGAAAGAGAACAAAAACCCTTGAAGCCTGTACTCATTTGACTTTCAAACTGGTTCTTTCCACATGAAAATTAGTTATTATGGCATTCAAAAATCACAGCACTTGCAGTGGATGGGACCATCTTTTGGCCACATCAGTCTCTGCACCTTAGGTTAGCCTGTTTCTGACACTGGCAAATACCAGATGCTTGGGGAAAAAACATGTCTAGCACAAGCCTGTGGTAACAGCTCACCAGATTAGTCTGCCAGGGTCAACACAATTCACAGGTCTCCTGTGAGACTCCTTAAACCCAGAACTCTTGAATCTACATGAAGTTCTACCACATTGAGCCTCTGATGAAGTTACAAACCACCTCCCCTCAACTTTAAACCCCAAACCCCCTAAAGCTTTTCACAGCCCCTGGTTCTCATAAGCAGCAGCAAGCAGCTAATTCCTTTTCATCTTCTCCTTCCCTATGGTGTCAAAAGACTTGCCCATCCTCTCTCAGTAACTTCTTTCCTAAGAAAGGAAGTCCTAAGCTTGCTTACAGCTACTGTACAGAAGATGTTCAGTGCCTTTGACAACTACTGGCTGCTCTGACCTCAAAGCTTCTCTAGCTCTAACCTACCCTCTGATGTGGAGCTGCTCTTAGTTCTTTTATGTGGTATTGGCCTTGGACTACTTATGCCATTGTGTGAAGCCTCAATGCAGGCAACAGTGGAACCAAAGGCTCTTCCAAAAAACCAACAGCAAGGCAAACATCTGGATACTGCACCCACCAAGCACTCAGGGTATGGGAGACACACGCATTTCTTAAACTCAATAAAACAACCAATGCCACACACCAAACAAAATCCAGGTTTTCTTTCTAAGCCATATAACTTTTGGGTGAAGGTAAATCAGATATTTAAGCAATTTGTATTTTTTTTAAAGAGAAAACAGTCCTAGAACAGACTCACTGATATGAACAGCTCAGTTAAATGGAATTCCTAATATTATCATGCTAGTTTGAATTTTCATATGATGAACCTGTCTTCCTACCTGTGTGACATGGAAATTGTCACGCTATAAAGACAAAGGTACTTTAGAACGTCTGCACAGTTGAAGCAACTCGGTCCCAGGGAGCTTTTCTGTAGGACACCCTTGTTAATTTAGACCTCAAAAAGGGCCTGAAATATAATTGTTAGGCTCCTAAGGGCAGAAGATCCATTCTGGAAAGTCAGTTTTTCCATTCGTTTTTAAGCAACAACAAGCACATGCGTTTGAGTGCCCCAAGAGGTAAACTTGCATTTCTGTCCCCAGACAGAAGGATGGAATTTGCTGCTTCTTCAGATGCTTTCCACTCCTTTCCTCTGATTCACTGAGCTCTTCATTAAGAAAAATACCGAATTAGATGAGTAAATCCTGTGTATTAAGGATGTGCTGGGGATGGGGGGGGGTGGTGGTGGAAACATCACGGTATGAGCTCTATTCCCTCTCATCTCTTGAAGGCTACTGGCCAGATATTGCAGGAGGACCCACAGGCTTGTTGCTATCAGACCCTGCAGCAAGTCAGGAAAACTGTCCCTGCAGACCTGTAGAATCCATGCAGGGAAATAAAATACAGCTCCACCAGAAAGCTATCAGTAAGCCAAGAGTGCCAGCCACACAGGGCTTGAATTATGACACAGGGACAGCTTCAGTTCCTTCAGATCTCACCCCAAACTCAGCAAACACCAAAGAAGTCAGGAAGCTTTCCTTATAACCGGAGCACAGAGCCAGGCCTTTGGCACTGTGTTTAGACAAGTCAATTGGATTAAAACATCCTTGGCTGGCTCTGCTATCTTTTGATGGCTCGCCTTGCAGATGCACAGGGACAAAGCCCCAAGGAAGAAAACTAAATGCTTTCCACTCTTTAGATGAGTTTTGTAAGGATGCTTTTATAGCATGTGGGAAATACAACTGTGAAAGATACTGACTTGGGATTTTCAGACACATTTTATCTGCAGGCTGATATAAAAATACGTAATCAAGTTAAAAACAAAAACCAAACTCGATCGTGAGAAAGACTGAGCTGTTGCAAGAAAAATATTCTCACCACATCAGTTGAAGTGAAACCAGCAAATATTGTAATTTCTGTGGTCTTGGTCCCTCTTATAAGAGGGGAATTGGGCTTATTTTCCCAATTTCAATCCTAATTTGACAGGTATAGGGGTATTAGGCTCTTGAGAGAGTCCTGACAATAGGTAGGGAAAGGGAAGTCAGCCTCAATACCTCATGGAGGGCCAGATTACAGCCAGAGCTCATCCACACCATTAAACACAAGGGGCTGTGCAGGAATCCAGAAGTCACATTTTGTCTCACAGCACGACCTGTAGCTGTGCCCCACTGAAACCCCTCTCCCGAGATGCCTTTTTCTGGTTCTATAAAACATGGTCTTTACATTGACACTGATGTCCCTTGCTTGCTCTCTCGGACAGGGAACTTTTTCAAACCACAGCAGAAGCCTTCTGTACAGCCCCTGGGAGCAGTGATGCCAAAGGGGACGCTTTATGTAAGCCTTAACATCACTCAACACCTAAACAGCCTTCCAGCCCTGTAAGATGCTCTCTTGCATCACCACAGGAGACTGCAAGGACATTACCCTTCAGGAGGTCCAAAGCACCTACATCATGTTGCCCTGCTACTGCAAAAGGGAATAAGGCAAAATGCTGTCATCTGATGTGCCTCCCAGAGCAACGTTTCCCAGCAAGTCTTCCATTCCACCCAGCTGCTCTCCCCACCAGGCTACTACCATCTCACCCTCTCCTTCTTGCTCCTTGTCCCCATCTGCACTTATGGTGAAATTGGATCTTCTTGTGGAAGAACAGTGGAGACTGAGATATTAATGACCCCAAAGAGTTACTGGGCCTGTGAATGAAAAATGACACTAGAAGGGAGAAGCAATGAATGTCAACCAGGAGGCTTAGTGATCAAAGGGCAAGAGGAAAAAAAGTTACTTGGACAGCGTGAAAAACTTTGCTTGCAGGGAGCAAGCCTCCTTCCTTCCTTATCAGCTTATTTGAAAAGCAGGAGCCATAGCATGTCACACTGCAGAGGGCATTGGAGAAAGGAATTTGACAGAGCCATATTAGACCCAGCACCTTAGTGGGGCAGGTGCTAAAAGATACCTTGATTGATTTTCCTCTCTAGCAAGAGAAGGAGGGGCAAGAGAATAAGGTACTGAGACCTCACTGGTTAGAAGTCACAACCCTAGGATCTGAAAACATCATGAGAACACCAGAAATCTCTATATAAATCACTACAGGTTGCCCTAGTCTTTAAAATGCAGTGACACATGTTAAACTCTACAGATACTTGACTACCTAGTTATTCCCATTCTCAACGCTAAAATACCATGGTAGCTACAAGCCACTGAAGCCCACAGGGATTCAAAACCAAGTCAAAACTTGCCAGAGGTCAGGAGAACAACTGATCATAAAAGATTGATTCCACCATAGCATGAAGGCTAAAACATTTCAGGGAAAGAAGCCATTAGAGTGGCTACATAGCCAGCACCTGTGAACTAAGGTTTAGAGCCAAAGTAATTTCCCACCCCTTACAGGCTCCGGAAAGAACATGCTCCTGCCATCATAGGAGAACATTCTCAGACATCAGCTTGTCCAAACAGAATAAAAGCTGGGCATTTTCTAGCTTTAATAGACAGAGGTATTGTTCACTGCATAGGAATAACACAGAAAAGAACTCATTTCACCCTTGAATAGCTAGTCTTGTCAGAGGCAGAGATTCAGAATATCCTTTTTTTCAGTCAGACATCCTTGAAGGATGCTACAACTTTGGTGAGCCAAGAAGAGTTAATCGATTAAGTTCCTTGTTCTCCTGGGAAAAGAAAAAGCATTTTCTCCATTGGGATTGCTGTAGCAGAACTGACAACAGATACTGATTCAGTGAACTGAAGAACACTGTTGGGAATACGTGACAGCTGAAGGCTTGTCTGAATCCTTGTCCAGCACAGACACAGGATCGTGCTGGGGTGATCCAAGTTTCCAGGATTCCATTAAGAAGTGACAACGTGACTCCAAACAAGCCAAGAAGTAATTTAGCCTTTTGCAGTTCTCAACCCAAAGGTAGATAGGCTCACTCTGAGAAGACACCCCTGAAAACAGGGTAAGCAAAAACAGTTTCAGCTGTCATGGTCTTACTGAGCTGCCTACAGCACCACTGGATTGCCTCCCTTCTGCCAGCCTCAGTGTTTTCTGTCTATTGGTTTACTCTCAATGTCGAGGGCATATTTGGCTTGGCCAAGAACATGGATCAAAGCAAGAACCTCTCCTCTGGCCTCAGGATATCCCATGGAATGGGGCAAAAATCAGGCTCCAGGACAGCTTTGTAGTAAAATAAGACAGATAACCTCCCAGGCCAGCAGAAACGTTCAAGTTCTCTCCTTAAAACAAGCAATAAGCTACTCACCAAAAATCTATCAAGACAAGCTTTAGCAGCAAGATAGGGCTGTTCTATGAGCCAACCACACCAAGTTTGTCACCTGGAAGAATTCTTCTTAACTTTGGCAGGTGAATGAAATAAACATCATCTGTTCTAGGCACTGGAATGAAGCTGGATGAACAGGTCTGCCAGCCTAACTTGCCAGTTCAGGGTTATTTCAGCCAAGACAACTTCTAGTCCACATACCTCCTTTCTACCCTGGTCACATTAATAAAAACCTTATTACTTGAAGGATTTAAGTAGAATACAATTCAAAATCATGAAAAGCTAGGAGAGTAAAGACACTGCTTAGTAACACAGGGCAAGATTTGTCACCATGTTGAGGTCTTAGACATTGAAATCCCTCCAAAAATTCAGCCAGGTTTGGTCATCATGGAGCACATCATTCCTTTGGCTCCTTGGACCTCTACCCTTGCTAGATTTAAGCAAATGGTTGGAAAGCTTCTATCCCTAACCTTTCCTCAACCTCCCTTCTTTCGAAAGGAAGGGGAAAAAAACCTAACCTAGAAGACGTTGTCTACCCTGGGGTGAACAGAGCAAGGGCCTTGAATTATTTTGAAGCTTTCTAGCTACTCCTCCAAAAGGATAACCAACATTTAAAGCAGCTGGAAAAGCAAAGGTCAGTTACAAAGCCAGCATGCAAAGATGACTGACTCTTCAGTGAGAAACCCCTCCGAGCCCAGTGCAGCAACTGATGATCGCCAAGAGAGGGCAGTCTGAGACTAGAGACGATTCACAGGGAGTGCTGCTGTTACACCTGGGTTTTGCCCCATTTTATCGTAGGTACCTAAGAAGCCTGATGTCTAAATAGCACTGGCCATTAAATCTTGGCTACACGTCAAAGCTTACAAGTTAGCCTCCTGCAAGCTTCAAAGGGGAGGGAAACGTTAGATTCCCTTTACAGATGCTGTAACACAGGGAAATGCATTCTGCATGTGGATTTAGTCCAACAAAAAAAAAAAAGCCTGCACTGAAACACATGCTCATCTTCAAACACACCATCAATTCTAAAGCAGTCAATGGCACATTTCTTTGCTTCCGAGTTCACCAGCAGCAAGATGATGGCGAGAGGTCAGATACTAGTACAGCAAAAGGTCAGATACTAGTACAGCAAAACCAGCAACAACAAAATTGCAATTTAGGTACTGTTTTCCCCCCAAAGACAAAGGCTCTTCTGGGGTTTTTCTTATTTAATGTCACTATGAGCCAGCTAGACTGTGCCAGCCCTGCTGTCTACTTATCCCTCTTCTCTTTACTACCTAAACAAATAGGGAAAGAGAAAAGCACCAGACCAGAGTTCTCTCTACCTCTCCTCAAATCCTTAATGAAGGCCACCTGGAAAAGTTAACCCCAAAATCCAGTCCAGTACCTTCTTTCTTGCCAGTGAGCAGACTGGCTTCTAGAAAGAGGCAAACCCTTCTACTAGTTCCTACTGTTTCATCTGCTCTTGCCTTACAGGTGGCAAAGCTCACAGACATGTTCACCCCACTCAGAGGAACTGGAGGCCACCAAATTCCACCCCTTCAAACAGAATCACCCTCAGCATCTTAGAGGTGCACCTCACTCTTTTTCTCCACCTTTCTCTCTCCCAAACATTCACATGAAGCCCTCTTTGTTCATGTTGGTGACCAATTTCATGAAAGTCCAATTTTAGTGACCTGGTAAAAGAGGTCACACACTCAATGTTTTCTCTAGTAAGGTCAAACCACATGGATAGCAAGAGTTTCACAACAGCAGTTTGACTTGCTTGGGCAGAACACACAAAACAGAACACCAGGGGAGAAAATTCTTCATAGACATTAAGTTCTTTGCTGTGATTTCAGGGCTGCAGATGAAAGCAAACACAGAACTGTTTTCTTCCTTGCCTCACTGAAGTACTCGGAAATCCTCCAAATTAACAAACACTCCACCAGCTTCTGTTGCCAACAGAACACCATGGGAAACCCCAAACAGCTCAGATCACAGTTGGTGCCCAGTGTGCATACCTGGTTGAATTCTGTGGCTGTAACAAGACTTTCACTGCTATGCTATCCCATCTGCCTGGGCAGTGGCAATACTCCTGAGTACTTTTGCAAGCCAGAACAGCTACCACTGAGGTTTACAGAATGATTTCCACTGGTTTCAGTGAAAGCTGGACCAGGCTGTGTCATAGAAGCTGCCTGCATGGCAAGGTCCTTGGATGAAAGCACACAGAAAGGCTTTTAATATTCTCTTCACAACAATAAAAGCAACAACATACCTCAAGAGACCGTGGCTTTCAAGAAACCAAATTACTATTTCCCTAACACCCATCCAAGGCAGGGTATTTCAAGTGGTCTGAAGGAGTTGAGCCCATGGAGCACTAAGCAATGAGAAGGAATCCCCAAAGTATAGAGTTAATTAACCTAACCACAGCACTGCAAACACCTTTTTGGTTCATTAGAGAAAAGCCAAGAACACAAGTCTCTTTCCAAGACACAGTACACTTCTGCAGAGAGGTAAAGTGTCTCGCTTTTAAACAGACCACACATTTCAAAGCTAGCCCTATACAGCCAAACACACACACAAAGAAAAGGATAATTCAAGAACATTATAGTAATATAGGCCAGCTAGTTTGGGTCTTTAGAAAGAAAATGGAAGCTGATAAGGACCAGCGAGGTTTCAGGTGTGAGGCTGAGCCCACATGTAGCTGTGATTGGTAGCATACCAACTGCAGGCACTTACCCAATCAGGCCTCACGTCCCACCACTGAGATGGAGGACCAGCCATTCACACACACAAACACATGCTTTTTGCACCCTAATTTTGTACAACAGGGAGTCATCCCCACAACTTTATTGCAACTGGAAGCCTAAATCGCTCTGTAAAACCTACAAAGCGGTTTATAAAGCTGAAGAGAGCACCTAGCAGGACCTAAAACAGTTTTGTTCAGCAGAGCTTCTGTTAATCTAAAAGGTGTTAACAGCAGACCCAGTAGTCTTTTCTCCCCACTCCCTCTAAGCCCAGTGCACATACTGAAGAATCTAGCTACTCACAACTGCTAACAAGTAGAACTGGCCTTTAACCCAGTCCCAAAAATACTTGGAGCAAAAGCATCCAACCTAGAAGAGCAGCAGCACTTCACCTCAGCAGCAGAACTGTGTATAGCACTTTGCCACAGGCAAATTATTCCATAGAACCAGGAGGGCAGAGTCCCCACCTCTGCCTTTACTGACACCCTCTTTCCCCCTGCTCTGCCTGCCAGGCTCAGGCTGGCCGGGAGCCCACCTGAGCACACAGGGGACCCTGCTGCGGCTCAGCAAAAACATCTTTTTCTCCTCCTATCCTACCTCACCCCTCGCATCAGACAAATCATTATTCACAAATTATTACGGGTTTTACCCGGACAACACTTCCGGCATCACGCAGATGTAAAATTAACGTTACACACATCAGGGTGCACAAACCCACCTGTAACACCCCTTTCTTCGCATTAAAAGGTTTGTATCACTCACCCCTGCACGGTGCCGAAGCTCTCCGAGGTTTCTTTGTCCCTTTCCAAGCAGGGATATCCCTCTGCTGTCGCTCCCCGGGCTCTCTGCTTGCCCTCGGAGCAGCCTGCCCTGCGGTGCCCGAGGCGGGCCGGGGCGGGGCTCCCGGTGCTGGGTCCCGAGGTTGTCCCGAGGCTATCCCAGGATACTCGAGCCCCGGGCAAAGCCTAAGGAGCCGCTGAGTCAGGCGAGCGTTGAGAACAGGAGCGCTGCTCGGACCGCCCCTAGCCTGGCTCGACCGGGTCAGCGCGAGCAGAGGGTCCCAGGGATGTACCTTGCCCTCTAACAAGTCTCAGCTGGGTCTCATTTGAGCTGCTCAGCGCTGGGGGTGGAAACAGTGGATGATGGGCTGGCAAGATCTTCCTTTCCGTTGCACTGCCCTTTTTCTTGTCCCCTCTCCTTAGCCTTGCACTGCAAAGAAAGAACAACGTAAATAAGACAGAGGAAGGGTTTGAGCAGGTTTGTTAAGGCTGTGTAGAGGTGGGAGCTCAGCTTGGGCTCAGGGTGTCAATCTGAGGTCTGAAGTCACCGACTAACTGAAAAGAACCTGTGCAAAGCTCTTGCAACAGAACTGACCTCGCAGGCTTCTAAAACCCCCAGCTTTCGTACAGAAACACTGCTGGCTAGAGGGCCCCGGAATGAAGTTGCTAAATATGAAATGAGTTTCGGCTCGCTGGTGGGTTGGTGTCTTCCTTTCCCTTCCAAGCTCGCCCTTCGGTTTGGTGCAGGTGGTATCATTCTTATGGGAGAGCAATAGATAAATGCTGTTGAATGTAGCCTTGACTGTAGCAGGTAAATTGACAAACATTTTGTTTTGCCAGGATCAGTAATTCCCAATTCAGGTGCTAATAAATCACAAATCAGCTGCTGAAGCACATGGGAATTCGAATGTGTTATTTGTAATTGTGAAATTTGGGCTCTTTGGAGTGGCTTCTGGAACTCAGGGATAACTTTATGCTGCAACCCTGAGGGTGAAAAAGCTCTTGTTCTTGTGGTTCTCTTGAAATCAAACCAGCTGTAAAATACTGTCTCCTTTTAGGCTTAAAATAGCTGAAACCACCGGTTTCCTGTGGTTTCACAGGAAACCGTGTACTTTGTGATGAGTGTGCCTACTGTTGTAAAAGTAAGGGCACAGGGCACAGCCAGGCAGCTCAAAGGGTGTATTTGTCACTCCCGTGAAGGGCAAGAGCTGACCAAAGTGCAGAGGACCTGAAGCGTTTAAGGAGGAGCTTGGATTATTCTGTTCTTTGCTGTATGGATACTTGTTAAGACTTCACCTACAACGATTTTCAGCAGTTTTTTGAGCTCTAGCTGCCAGAAGGCAGGCAGCTACACAGAAATTGCCACTTAAAGAAAAACCTCTAGTTCTCATCAATGTGGGAGTATGTTTAAAAGTATAACATGGGTACCCATGAGGGCCGAGAGAACACCTGTTAGGGACAGGCAAACCCATTTTCTTCCTTGATTAGGTGGGGATATGGGAATGTTTGGAATATGCCTGTATGGTGAGGCAGCTGTCTTAAGGCTATTTAGTATTATCTCCTGTGCGCAGTAAATAAAATGCAAAAGACTAATAACTCTTTCTGCCTCTCCCCGAAAGCTGGCATTGAAAGAGCTTCCAAAATAGCATTTCTGTGCAGACTGTGCTGTGGAACTTCTAGTGGTCTCGCATCTGTGACTAACTGGGTTGGAACTAGATGAGCTTTGAGGTCCTTTCCAACCCAAACCATTACACCACAGAATCATGGAATGGTTTGGGCTAAAAGGGACCTTAAAGCTCATCGAGTTTGAACCCCCTGCTGTGGACAGGGACACCTTCCACTAGACCACGTTGCTCAAAGTGGAATAAAGGGGGAGAGTTCTATGGTTCTATATTTGTAGCTGTAATTTGACTTAATATTCATACAGATTCATACAACCTCTGTTGATTAAAATCCAAGAGTCACCAACAATGAAGAGAAGCATTCAAAGTCACTTGTGCTATTGCAAACCATATTTATATCCAGGCTATCTGCAGTGTTTTCAGATTCAGCAGAAAACAAAGGACAGACTTCTCTCCAGTGTTTGGGTGACATTCTCATTATTTTAGTGAAGGAAAAGCACAGATTTGAGAGCAGCTTATTTAGAGGTCTTCAGTCACTTAAAAAAAAGTAAAGTCGAATCACTGCCTTCCACAGAAATCCTAAAGTGCTGAAGGGGCCTGGGATTTCAGCAAGAGCTAATGGTTACTTTTGCTGGAAAAAGAGGAACTGCAGCTGGGTAAAGCTTTTATTCACTTATTTTTGATTGGTCTAGTTCTCTAAATGTGTGTATGTAAGCCTTAACTACAGCAAGCAATGTCTCATTGCCACTTTTGCGCATGGTAGCAAACAGATCATTAAATTCTCTCGAGCATCTCCCTCCATGCTAATAAACACAACTGTGAAACCTCTCTGTGATAATTCATTATAGGTAAGATCAAGTCACTGTGCTAATCCAAGGAGGCGAGATAAAATAGAAGATGTTCCAAAATGATTTCTTATTGTGTGTACCTTTATTTGCATGGATGAATGCTCCGGAATGATGCTAAACATGTTGGTGAGACAGCATGAAACCAGATGATGCCATTCAGTGACAATTTTCTTCAGGAAATCAGTTGGTTTTCCTTAAATAGGCATGTAATGATACTGAAATCCTGCATGTATGATTGGCGTAGTGATAATAAAAAAGCAGCAAAAATGGGGCAAAAAGAGTAGAACAAGCAGCTTTTCTTAAGAAAATTTATTGTTATTTCTGTAATCTTGGAAAATAATTTTAAGAATGTAGTACACAATAGCAAAACAGAACAGGTAATGGGTTTGGAAAACGTAGAAGACCAGCTCCTTTAAAGTATAAATAACATGAAAGACGATGAAGCAGTAAAGGAACAAGGCATATTGGTTCGAGGGCTGGAGAACGTTTTGGAGTCCTTCGCTGACCTGCAGAAAAAGGAAAAGACACACATTGTGTCACACATCCACTCCATGCTTCTCTGAGCACACCTGGCCCTCTGGCACGCTCAGTTCATGAAAAGTTGCTGTGAGATATGCCAGCATGTGAATAGAAAGTGCATCAGCTATGCTGTGTTCAGTGGCAAATGTCACACCCCCACCAGACCCATAGCATAAGTTAAGCTTTTTCTCTTTGAAATGAAGGTGACTGACCTCATATTTACTGCAAGAACTAGTGTGCAGGTACACAAAGCAGGTCATGTGAAGTGAGTGCACATCCACGGTAAGGCTTTTGTGCATCTGTCTCTACATCTGTGGAATAAACTGTTGCCTATGGTTTTCCACTGTGTGGCCATTTCACACCTTTACACATGTTCATGGGCAATCTCTCAGGTCTTAATTTAATAAGAAAATCCAGTAGTTAATTTGTTTAATCCAGATGCATGTCAGTAATCTAGCAAAATATATACTGGACCTGATCCTCACTGTTTTTCTCTGATAGAACTTCACTGATTTCATAGGAACTACATTTACTTCACCTAACTGTGAGATCCTATCCAGGACTATGGATTAGCTATATGAATAAATCGATAAATATATATGGAAAACTTCAGAGATTATCTGGTACGTAGCTCAGTGCCATTCTTGTGTGTGATCTGAGCTCCTATGTACAACCACAACATGCATGCTACAATGAGTGTGTAAAACATACCCTCCTATCCTGTCCTGATTTAGAGCACAGAATCTGCAAGAGAAGGCAAACGCTGCAAGTACCTCTAAAACTCTGAGGATTTAGAATCAGATACTCCTCTTAATCTCTCAGTCTAATGAGAAATTGCATTAAACTGGAGGAGAGTTGAGCCCACAGACAGCCAATGTGATCAGGAAGAGCCCAGGCAACCAAGAGTGGCAGCTGTGCCATTTGCTAAACTCTGCCAAATAGAATGGTCTCTTCTGGGCTGGACTACCGTTAACCACAGAGTCATATGCCTGAGCATACAATAACCTCATCTACTTCTGCAAAAAACAGGCTTGCCAAATCTGACTAATTGTCTATAAAACTTTCATTACTTTGGGAGGTTCTTTCATCCGATTATTTATTCATGCATTTATCATCTTAAGTCATCTAACTGTAACCCAGGAAATTGCTCCCACTAGCAATTTCTGTAGAAACAGAAACCTGATCAAAGTGGTGTTCAGAGCAATCCCTCTGATGGGGAGGGAGGAAGTAAGGAAAAAAAGTGTTCTTGGATCCTTACATCATACTCTTAATTGTGAGTTAACTGTTCTTTAATATATTTTATAGCAATGAATGTTGCCACAGGTCATATTCTACAGAGTGGAACAACTCCATTCTCCTTAAGTTTGTGTACAAGCTGTAAAGATCACCTAGTCAGGATTTTAAAAGAAGTCCCAGGACTACTCAACACCTAAAAGAATAAAATCTTGCAAACTGCTTAACATATTGTCCTGGGTTCATGTCATGTGAATGTTTCAGTCTTTACTGTGTTCATCCCTTTTTGTGTTTGCCTACTTACCGATCCTTTTACTGCCTGATGACGAATCTGCTCCATTCTCTTTTCATGAAGCCTTTGCTTTTCCTTATCCTCCTGTTCACATTTCAGTTTAGTCAGCACAAAATGCCACCTCAACTTCTCAAGCTCAAGATTAATTCCTGTGACCTTCTGGTCACAGACCTCCTCTGTTTCGGTGGACACTTCTGACTGCGAACTGCTGGTTTCTCCCATATCCAAACATCCTATAGGACGCTTAGCGTCCATGCTCTCCTTTTCATTGTTTGAACTGGAAGACAATGTTGAAGTGCCTGCGATGTCTTTCTGCAGTAAATTAGATAGAGGGAGGATAAATTAATATTTAAGCTGATAGTTGAAAATAGAATATGGTCATCTAAGTCAACCTGAATATTCGTTCAAGTGATTATGCACACATTTGTATAATGACTCAAGAGTTACCTAAAATCCATTATTTCCCTTTAAAAATGGTGTTCCTAAAGTTGGAAATCTTCCATTGAATGTCATCTTACAAAATATGACATATCCACCATATAAAAATTTTCTGATTTGAAAATGTGAAGAAAATTTTGACAACATTTAATGAGGGCCTGGCTGGTTAAAACCAAACACTATGGCCCTTTTGACCAAGTGAAAGGATTTTACATTTTGTGAATTTGATGTTAATCTATAAAGACGGGAGCTACTGAGGTCCTTCACCTCTGAGAATAAACTCTAATGTCTCACAATCCTCACTTTCCTTTGCAGATTCAGTTTCCTGGCTGATCTACATCTTCCATGATGCACTGTAGTTTTACATCTGGAAGAATTTTATTTTCCACTTACCATCTTTTCATGCTTCTGGGCTTTCTGGGAAGTCAGTTTTAGAGTTTTTTGATTTTTTTTAAGCTCTACCATAACTGTTTGGAAAGAAAATCCTGATTCTTCTAGATCAGAGCTTTCTTCCAAATCTCCTTGTATTTTCTGGTCTTTAGCAAACAGGGTTCCTGTCTTAAGACAGGGGCCCTCCACTGATGCCAAAGCACCTCCAGGGACATTCTAGAGTAGAACGTAGAACGGACATAGCTCTGTGCTGACAATGAAGCAGGTGACCCTTCTAGATGCAAGAACAGGAACGACTCTGAGAATGTGGGTACGTACACACAGGGCATACTGGAGCCCATAGGAAAGTGTCTAGGGGCTTAGCTCTCATTTCCATTCCATCGTGTTCCTTGCCTAGGTATGAATGAAAAAAATAAATCGCTGGATATAGGCCTGGAGGCAGACCTGAAAATCTCACTTGAAGGCTTTTTAAGCAGAGAATTTGTTGTCAGTTCCCCTTACAGTAACCTGTGGAGCTGGCCCCCAAGAAGTAAGAATAGTATATCACGCTTCTATAAAACGTAACATAATCAATATCTTTCCGCAGCTCAGATAAGGATGGCTTTTCTTTCCTGGAAATAAACCTTGACTGAAAATCTACTTCAGCCTAGGGAGTTTCTTACTGCCTCCAGCATCATCAGATCAGAACTTGCAGGGTACGTCTAGTCAATAGATAGAAATCCACATTATCCTTTTAAGTGACCACAGCTAGGTAGACATTTCAGCCTGTGAACTAAGAGTTCAGCCTCTTGTTTCCAGGCTCACAGTACTTGCTTCATTCTATAAAAGTGATATAGGGCATAGATTTTACATCTGCTAAAAGATTTATGCAAGTAAGATAATTGGGTTTTGTCGAGTTTGAGGAAGAGGCGCAGAAGAGGAAGAAAGTAAAGCAAGCTGATTACCATGGCTAACTGATGTCCAAAGGCGGAGCAGGTAGCAGGTTAAACAGAAGGCAACAATCTCTTCACAGGATTTCCACACGTAAAATGTGAAACCAGCTGTCCCAGTTCAAAGAACACGAGACAGTGACTGCAGAGGTTCTGACCTTGGCCCTTGGCTGACCTCCTAAGTGCTGTTGCCACAACAAACTGATGCTCGCTGTTGTCAAGGACGCGTTCTACCGCCCTCTTTGTTTTGACTACCGGAGCGGAGCGGTATCCAGGCTCTTCAGGGTGGACTGAACTTACCTCCTCCTCTGTCACAGATCATCCTAACCTGGTCACTGTTTTCCCCCTGATAAATACACCTATCTGTACGTTGCAGTGGAGCTTTCTGCCAGAATTTGTGGACTTCTAGAACATCCCCATGCCCAACCCAATTAGCTTTTGCTGGGAGGCAGGATTATTGGATCAGATAGTGCACCATTGATGATAGTTATCCCATTCTGGTGCTCCTGGATAGTTTCTCTTTAAGGTGTCGCGCTGAACCTCATGGATGTAATTGGCCCAGGAATTTCTGCACTGTCCTCTACTCCCTGCTGGAGATATGCCAGCATTTCAGTTAATTTCATCTATAAACTGGAATCCCTTCAAGGGACTGATCACAATCTCACAGTGACTTTGTGATACACTAAAGGTTGTCCCTGTAGTAAGGTCATGTGAGCCCTTTAAGAAACTCAAAGAAACTTTCTTCTTACCTGTTATTCAGGAGTAAGGAGATAAAGTGCTACTGTTACTAGTCTAGTCTAGTCGATTCTAAAGGACCTTTCAGAAAAGGATCCATCAATTACAGATTATATAATCATCCTCAATTGCTTTTTGCCCCGTCCCCTATAACAAATACCCTAGCGCAAAGGCAGTATATTTGCTCCGTAAGTGAAGCGTGGAGAGCTGCGTGACAGATCCAGTGAAGATAAGAAAGACTAATGAAGTCACTGAGACCACTTCCCATGGCATCATTTATCGAGTGTTCTGTCAGCTTATAGCTGGATTTTCAAATCCCAAGGCACGCTGAAGACAGAGTGATCCACAGGGCTCTGGAATTCCATCATTAGTTTTGACTGAACGTATTATAGGGTTTTTATTTGCTTCTGGTGCTGATGATCCAATTACCCAGTTAAACATAGGTCCTAGTTACTGAATAATCACAAAAAGAGTAAGAAGAGATGTAGAATACTTGGGTGTTCCTGTGTATTTGTGCATTTACCTCACACTTTCCAAAGGGAATGTGCATTTTCTAAGAAGACACTGAAATGGAACTGTGTCAGTCTTTGTTCTTTTTTTGCAGTTAAGTTTCTTGAATTCCTGATGGATTGTGCAGATATCACAATGCTTTAAATGCTTACTAATGATGCATTTGTTCAATGAGTCTCAATACACCCACATGAATATAGTTCCCCATAAATCTTACAGAAATATAAAAAAGGATTTTCAACACTGTCCAGGGATCAAACGTTGTAATTAGGAAAGCAATCTGTTTTTGGTGAATGACTTAATTGGCAAGTGGGAGGCACAGGATGCTGTTGGATAGACATGAAATATACAATCATCTTCCTACAGTAAATAGGTATTTGCAAAATCATTCCTTCTCTGTGTACCAAACACATTTCAATCTTGTGCAGCCAGACTCACTATCAGGTGCTTCAGAGAGTTGTGATGTTCTCAGCCTCTCACATGCTCTTGTCCTTGATTTATTGTTCTAAAATATTTGCCTTCACATTCAAACCAGAGAAGCTAATTTCTTCTTGAGCCCTTTCATTTCTTCTCGCACCCCAAGAAGCGGAGGCTGCTACTTCCACTTTCAAATTATTATCTCTTTTGCCTTCTTTTGCTTTCCTTTTATCTCGCCAAACTTGCGGTCCTTTGCCATTAGAGTGAATTTAATGCATAGCAGGAAAATGACTTTTGCTGTCATTTGTGCTGCAGTTATTGCCATATGTTGCAAAATTTTACTTTCATTTCCTTCTTGATATGATTCCAGTTGCAAGGACACAGTAGGGCATGTAATAGTTCGGATATCTGCCTATATTTAGAGAGTGAGGGATGTTCATGCCTGAGTAGGAAGTCTCTCTTCACAATGTATTTCAGTGTCTGAAGATAATTTCTCTATAAAGCCTAGCGCATCTGATGAGCATCTTTGCTGGAGGTGAGATTTGGAGCAGTACGTTAGTAACCTGTGTATATTTGCAACATCACTAAGACTTCCAGGATGCCCAACATTTAGAAATTTAGACAAATGCCCAAATTCTTCTTTTTCTGCCTGGCCAAAATGTACATGCAAAAAAAGAGTGGACATTTCAGTGAAATAAAATACACATAACCCTCGGCAAATATAATGGCCAAAAAATCATGATCACCAACATCCCCAAGCTCTTTCAAGGCTAAGTTGCCTCCTCTGTGTATTTTCTGGTGAATCCCAGTGAACTGTTTTAAACTATCCTGACTAACTGTGCTTCACTGTTCCTTTTAGTGACTTTTGATGACCTCTCAGAATATACTTTTGAATTTCCTGAAGATAAGCACAAAACACATGGGCTGTACATACTGGATAACAAAGACAATAATACTAAATGTGTACTGAAAGTGGTTTCATTTTATGTAAAACTCATTCTTTTGCTATTTTTACAGCTTGCTTAATAAACTCATGCTCTGCTCCTGTGTCAGCACTGGGATACTTCATTGTCATGAGCTGATTTATCATGGTTTCTTTTCTTTCCTTTTCTTCTTTTCTCTTTTCTTTTCTTTTCTTTTCTTTTCTTTTCTTTTCTTTTCTTTTCTTTTCTTCTTTTCTCTTTTCTTTTTTTCTTTTCTTTTCTTTTTTTTCTTTTCTTTTCTTTTTTCTCTTTTCTTTTCTTCTCTTTTCTCTTTTCTTTTGTCTTTTCTTTGTGCACCAAGAAAAGGGCTCTTCCGTTTTGTTCAAATGGTGCAAAACTGTTCACCTGTAAGATTTAATTACCACATACAACATACATGCATACATACATATGTGATTATTTTAAGGTATTTGTATGTCATGAAGGACAGAACAGGAAATATGAATATTTCTGTGGCACATCAGGGCAAATCAGTTTTCTGTGTTATAGTAACTGATGAAGATATGAAACTCCTTAATTTCAGACTTTACTTTGTATTCATTACAATTCTAACTATATTCCAGCAAAGATAAATTCCTGAAGCCTGGGTCTAACCCCACCTGCTCCAGTGAAAAGATGCCTCCTGGCTTCTCCCAAGGCAGGTATTAGCACAGCGCTGTCGAGCTGTCTAAGCTTGATAGATAGCTGAAAGATGAGAGTAGAAGGCTGTGCATGTTGTGTCTGAGTAAGCACATGAAGCCAAGTAGCAACAACCACCACAAAAGCACCACCAGCCTGACTTTTTATACTAATTTTGCACAGCTGTAATTGACATCACAAGATTTGAGACAGCACAGTATTGCTTTTAGTCAGAAATAATGCCGGGGGACAGTAAGGAGTTGGTGGCCGTGTTTTGGTATAGGGCCTTTAAAAACCATGAATGCATTTGAAATGGAAAAAGGCTTTTTTTGAACACTTGACAGAAAGTTCCGCAGTTATTCCAGGTAGTATTAGAAACAAGCTCTGAATAAAAATAAAACCATTTGCAAAAGCTGAGCTACTTTTACTGCTGGTTCCAGTGCAGTCAGCATTTTGATCACTGAAGAATTAACAAATATTTTTGCTTCCAAGTGAATTGCTCCCTGTTCTAAGCCCAAAGTTTTGGTTAGCTTCTGGATCACTGTTGGGAGTCTGAGCCAAGGAAAGGACAGCCCTGAAAGATGAATGCAATCTTTCTTCTGTTGGCTTTGGGCCATCAGTATAGAAGATGGTCTCTCCCATTGCTTATGCCTGCAAGAGTTTCACAGCTGCCTGCAGATCTGTTGGACCCTTTCAGAGAAAGACAATCCACTGACAAAAATGTCATTTCTTCCTATGCAGATGCTGGTTGGGTGGTGCCTCACATTTGAGGCAGTTCAACATTCCTCTTTATAACCAGTTTATTGCATTCATTGCATGGACAGGAGCAATAGCGATAGCTGGCAAACCTCATTTTTTTGAATATTCAGGATATCTCCGTTCAGATGAAACGGTTCACTAAAATTGGAGTGTACTGTATCTCTACTTGGAAAGCTGATCATATGTACTGAGAAAGGAAGGAGATTGAAATATAGCTACTTGGGAAGCCATCTCTAGCATTCTGAGAACAGAGGGGCATCACGTATTCAGTAAGCAATCAGACCTGTGCTCAAGCCTGAGACACCGTCTCAGAGCTGTCACCATGATTTATTTGGATACCTTACTCTCCTCCTACCCTGGGAACCAGCTCATGATGACAGCTGTACTTAGAAGTACCCCCACACTAATACCACTCACATTAAATGTCAGCCTAGTTACTCAGCCTGTTCCATCTCATACTGTGTGGTCAGAACTGTCTCAGTATGACATTAGCATTTGAAATGTGTTTCTCAGTTATCAGGAAGTCTCAGCCAAAAAAAGATAGTTATTACTTCAAAGAGGAAAAAAAAAAGTTCTCAAGCCATCAAGACTACATTTTTTCTTTCTTAAGACATATCTGACATTTCTATAAATTTTTGGGGTTCGTACTTTATGACTAAATCTACTGAACACTAAGACATTTGTCTTGATATGCATATGTAGACAAGTCTCTTCTCCCAAGACATTATCATATAAACCAAGGTCAGATGATTCAGTTAAAAGCCCAAATTGTTCCTGGCACTGCTCTACTTCTGTAAACAGAGCATATTACTTATTTATACTAGCTGACTTTTACTTCTTTTTTTTTTTTTTTTCTCAAGAAAGAAGTAGAATTACAATCAGAGCAATGGAAGCACAACAGTGTTTCTTAGCCCAGTGGGTGGAAGTTGATAATTCAGAACACACATATAAAGAGCAATCTGGGAGATGACTCTTGGTGTTTTAGAGAAGTAAGGCAAAAAAGAAGAAATGAAAATCCTCATAGGACAAAGAGACAGACGAAGAAACAAGTTGAATACATGGACTGAATAAAGAAAGGAAGCTAACAAATAGCTTTAAATGGCAAATGCTCCCCAAAAACAAAGCAAATTAATATCACCAAGACTGAATTCCCTCATGGAGAAGCTCTGGGGACAAAGAACAATAGATGACTCAGAGAGGAGCAAAAGAGCAAAGAAATATTAACTGAACATAGACACTCTTGATGTGAAAGGCAGTCTCTGTCTTCAATCTGCATTTGTGTGTATTGCATGGGGAGGATGCCAACATTGCAGCATCCCAGGGCACGCATCCCCTTGGCTGATGTGTGCCACCCTGCTACAGCCATGTATCTTAGCTCCCTTCACATTCGCCTAGACAAGTCCTAGAGAACATTTCCATTTTGGGGATTTGCATTTACTGAAACCCTTAAGAAGCAATGCAAGAATGTCCATCCAGCCTCCCCAGCTGGCTCCAGGTCTTCATACTTAGTCCTTAATGTAAATCCTGTTAAGGTTTTCTACCAGCATGACTTGTCTTCACCATCCAGGCTATCAGCCTGCTGTTTCCTGAGAGCAAATACTTACAGATACTCTGTCAGCTAAAATCTCTAGAGAAACTGCCAGAGCACACACTTTTTCCAAGAAGCAACTCCCAGAGTTTCCCCTTCAACACTTCTCTGAGGCACCTAACAGCTGTTCTAATGTTAGCTAGGAGGTCCCTGGCTGGTAAGCACTTGGCCCCATTCCCTAGCTTCCCTGCTGCTGCTCCAAGCAGCCATCTCTTCAAATGCCAACATCATGCAATAGTGGGAAGGGGAAGAGGGGAAGGTCATATCACGGCCTATACAGCACAACTCAAGAATGACGGCGATCAGCACAGCACAGTCAAGACTCCTTTATCCTCCAGTTTTAAAGACAATACTATAAGGAACAAGTCTTCTATAGTGAAGAATAAAAATGCTGTATGGCAAAGAAAACATACAGTTTTATAAGGCTTGGCACACCATTCTGGAGTGGGTCCAGGAATGGTGAAAGGGCTCGAGCAGCCAGATGTAGCAGCATGAAGAGGTTTAGGCTATGCAGGCAATGACATAACAAATTTCAGGGAAGCATCTATCACCAATGCAGTTACAAATATTCACCATACTGGGAGACGGAGCATATGCAACACTGAATAGTCACATTCTCTCTGTCTCTAGTTAAATGGCAATTAGACTGCTCTGGAGTGGATATGTAACTGGACAGGAACAGCCTATACAAGACTTTTCTCCATTGCAGAGCTTTCTTCAAAAGCACTCTATGTTCAAAAGCGTGTTTCTGGGGCTCTGTGTGTGTGTGAATAGTGTGTGAATAGTAAGCCTAATTGTAGCCTATATTGTCTAGGTGGCCACATGATACTTTATCATTACCCAGAGCCAGGCAACGGCAATGCTAGTTCATCAACTTACTCTTAGACAAAAATTATCTCACCTAGAACAAGAAAAGAAAATAGAAACCCAGAAAAAACAGTCTTGGTGAGAAAGCAGAGAATGCCTGCTGCAGCATGGGGCTGCATGACCACCAGCTTACCAGGTGAACAGGATATTTGGTTTTTGCAGACTAGTTGAACATGAGTCAGCAGTATGCCTTAATGGAGGACGAGGCTCAACAGCATACTAGACTGCATTAGCAAAAGTACAGACAGCAGTTAAAGGCAAGAGCTTATTCTCTCCATTCAGTACTTTTGAGATGACATCTGGAGTATCACACTTGGTCTGAGCTCCCCAGTAGCTAAGATACACTGTCAAACTGAAGGAAGTCCAGCAGAGGTATCCTAAGATGATTAGGGGACTGCAGTGCAGGAATGAGAGACCTGGGTTTATTCAGTCTATAGAAGAAAAGTCAGGGGGGGTGTGGGTGTGGGTGTGGATGGATCTAGTATTGACTACCTAATGGGCAGTGGTAAAAAAGACTGAGCCAAATCCTTCTCAAAGGCACACAGGGAAAGGCTGAGAGAAAATGAGCATAGGTCACAGCCACAGAGGGAAACTGATCATTTACTAATAAAACTTCTTCACAGTAGGAAAGGTCCAGCGCTGCAGCTGGTGCCCAGAGAGGCCAAATGACCCTTGTGATCATGGGCTCAAAGTCACTTTCAGGTGGAAAGAGCAATTTCCAGCTCCTTCTGTGGGGAAGCATTTAGCTGAGCTAAGCTTTAAGCATCATTCGATGAAGGGAGTTACCTTCAACCCGCCAATCAATAACAGCTTGTTTCTGTGTGTGCCAGCGGCTCCATGCTGACCGGCTGCTTCACTTGCTGTGCCTGCTGGAGAAACTCAGTCTGTGCTACGCTTCTGGCCCAGGATGTGGGAGGATGTGGGTTACTGATGTGTGAATGAGGAGAGAGGTGTGAGATTTGAGGGTGGTGCAGGTTCACATACTGAGCTGAGACGCCAGTTTGTAGGAGTGAAGGAATACAGTAGGCTATAAAAGAGGGTTGTCTGTCTATGTACATTTTCTCTCATGGAAGGAGTCAAACACACCCAGAAACTTAGGGTCTCATAAGTCAGATTTGAAAATCTCAAGGCTATCTTACAGATTTTAGAATAATGCCCTTGCCAATAATACTGTGGCCATCAACAATATGTACTTTCTTTTATGTAAGACATAGTATTCCCTAGAAAATAAACTGGGAATGAGAATATTTTGCACACATAATAGTTCTTGATTTTAGTGCAATTTTGAGCTAAAACTGATAAATGCCAGCTCAGATCATAGACATATGATGTGTTAGCATTACGCTTCAGTTTTCAGAAAGTAGAGATAAGGTTAAAGATTTCAAATCAATATATACCAGAACAATGAGATAAAACAGCTACAAGTATATGCCCAGCAGGTTCTATGCTGGCAGTTGTAACAGAAGATAAAAAGAAAATGGAAGGGGAGAGATTCTGAAGCAGTCACAGCTGTTTCACACTCAGTATCTGAAGGAAGCTGAAATGGAAAAGAAATGATACTCAGAAGGAAATACCTATCAAAGAGAAAGGAACCTGAGCCAGCTCTTAAGAATGGATGATCGGTTCTCTATTATCTCATGTAAGTTTGTTGCTATGAACAGTGTTAGAGGCCTTTCAGTCTTTGTATGGTCTGATATTTTCAAAAAAAAAGTGGAAAAGCAATATGACTAGGTCATTGGATTTACCTGTAGGTAACCTATGAGGATAACACGTGGGAAAATATGTCTTAAATGAACATTTGCCAAAGCTGAGTAGAAAGCTTTCACTGCCAAACAATCTGGAAGACCTGGAACATCTCTGAAGCATGAAGATCACAGGAAATTATATCCAGCTGACAAGGATGTGGTGGGATTCAGAAACGAGCAAAAAAAAAAATAAATGTAAAAGGTGTTTGAGGAAGAAATGGAGGTTTATCAGCCCATAAATAAGTAAACAAGCATGGGAAAAGGAAGGTTGGGCAGGACACAGAAGGAAGTATCATACCCAGCTCAGTTGTTAAATGCTTCTGCATTTTGCTAATGTCTCCTTCCTTCAGAAAATACTCTTCAGAAATCCTCTTAACCTGTTTTAAATTAGATTGGAGAATATGCCAACAGTGCAAATGCATTCCAAGACGAAGCCAAAACACTCCTTCTTGGGAAGCTCGAGGAGATGAGGTAGGTTATTAAAGTATGATGAGTTCTGCCCTGAAGAAGGAAGTTTAAAAGTTCAGAAAAAAAAAAGAAATGAAAACTGAAGAATAACATTCAGTCTGCTGGGAATAATTCACTTGATGGATGATGTCAGTGTTTTTAACTACCTCCTAAGGAGAGTTAGCTCTTCAAAGCGATCACCTGACATGGACTCTTCAAGGCCTTATATCACCAGGTCCTCAGGTCCTTATCCCCCCTTCCCTGACAAAGCATCCAAACTCTAAGTCCTGTTGACTCAGGCCTATTATTTTGTCTCTTTTGCACAAAATAGAGTCATAAGAGCTGCCTCTCTCTTTGACTATTCTAATATCAACTAAGCCAGCATTTAAACTGCTCATTTGGAGAGATGTGGAGATTTAAACTCAGATCTCCACTCCAAATCAGATGAAGGATTCAAACAAATCTCAGTTCCAGATTTCAGTTTTCTGAAAAAGGTCAGATTGAAGCTCTCATCTCCAGCAAATGTGAATCCTGAGAGGAGAGTGAAAAGCTACCTCTGAAGAAACACAAGACAATGTCTATTCCTCCCTTCAGCGTTTCCGGATGGCTGTCTTGGAGTGTCAGGATGTTGACAAGTAACTTTTAAATTCCAATGAGTTACTCTTAATGCTATAGTTCCTAAGTCCCTCTCTGGGTTTTGTCCATCATATATCTGCCTCACAAATTTAGGGGACATGTTTCTGTAAGTATTGGGGTACCTAATGACATCTCCATGTGAAGATTTATTCAGTATAATTTTTCAAGAGAGAATAACCAGCACAGGTGTTCTCATTAGCTAAAAAAAGAAATAGAGGTGCCAAAGTCATTAACTGGGTATTTGCTAAAGATGACAAAAAAGCATGGATCCTGTAGAGCTAATGGGCAAGATTAAGAAGAAATACTATTAATTCAGCATTTAACAGATGAAGATTTGACACAAAGCTCTCAGAATTCAGTTCCTTTTTGTGGATTGTTAGGGTTGACCTCGGGTTGCTCAAGCTGAAGAAAAAGTCTGTGGAGGTCTGAACAATGAAACCAGAACAACTTAGTCTGTTCTGGTTTTTCATGCCACGTGATCATCTAATGAGTTCCACAACTGAGCTGACAGTTCAGCTTTAATAAAGTTAAAACCCCTCCAAACAATACCTCTGCTCTATTTAGCAACCCTATCTAATTTACTGTCAGTCAAAAAAGTAACACATGGTGGAGAGGCAAATAAGATTTATTTTTAAACCTTTTGAGAATGATTCAGTTACAGTAGGTCATTCCCCCCACAAAGGCTACATTCTTCTTTCTCCATAGTGAATTCTGTGAAATGCTCCTTTGAAATGCTTTCATGCAATTTATCTGATTCTCTTCAGGCAGGAAGGTTATTGGGCATTTTCTTGCTCTTCCAATACAGTATTGCATGACTTTCATATATACAGACTGTGAGAAATTTTGTCTAGGCTGTCTTTTATCATTGCTCATGACATTTTCAAATGACTAGTTCTCAGCACCGTTGTTAGAAATGGGACATGTCTGCAGCCCCTTGTTTTATTTTGTGTTTGCCACACAAAGTCAATTGAAACTACCTCTTTCCAATTGAAACATTTCTTGCCTCAACCCAATCTATTAGTGAAGCTAGTAGAATCTAAAAACCATTGCCAATGTTTTCTGAATACTGAGGTATTTTTCTGCAAAGACTGATACTCACTGAAGAGAAGCAATCAGCAGGTCAGTCTGACCCAGTGATTACTGAAGAGAAAGGCTTCCACCAAAAGCAGTGTAGTTTTTTGGCAAAGATTCGCGTAAGTGATTGTCCCAATTTTGTCCATATTACATGAGCTCTGACCTCCTAGTTCAGCTGATGTCTGCAAGGACGTCATCAATCCTGGTAAGTTTTCACGTTCTTATTCCAGGTAGCTCTAACGTAGGTGATAGATCAATGAGACATTCCCTGGAAACACCATTTTGTATCTGAGTCCCCAAAACAGACTTTTTCCTGACTTGGGACAGCAGTCATTACACTGAGCAACTAGCACCTGCTCTGTACAGTTTGCAGAACAATGTCATCCAAAGTGACCAGGTAGCAGCAACCCCACATGATTGTTTCTGCCCACTGTTCTGGACACCTTCCATGCAAAGGCTTTTCTAGTACCTGCTTCTTATAATAAACTGACAGTACAAATGATCTCTTCCTTTTAATTTCACTTGATTCTATTAAGTCTGGCCTAAAGCCTTCACCTATGGATAAAAGGGTTGGCCTATTTTGCCCTGCTGTGATTCTTCCACCTCTTCTTTCATTCTCAAATCTACCAGATGCTGTAATTAATACTTCCTCAGGTTTCCTTCTCAACAGTAATTGCTTTAGCGCATGCACGTCAGGTTCTGCATTTAGAGATGTCAGTGATGCAATATCACAGGAGAAACACTTCCAGAAACATTAGGGAATATTCAAAAAAAGTCTTCCAGTGTGTGATCCTATGAACGACTCCACTGTCATTGGGTCCTAACCAGCTTCACAGATTCAAGGCCTGTCAGTACCATGATTTTTGCTAGCACAGATTCATTATATAGAAACCTAAGTCTTAGTGGTTTTATCTTTCAATACCCAGCTATATGGAATAGATATGTTCTGTATCCTGTGCATCTTGCTGCCACCCATAATGTTAATGTTTTAGAATGGGCCATGCTTCCTTACATGCTATCTCACTTTATTTATGCCTTACTATGGTACTTATTCTGTTAAAAAATTCCCACATACTTTGCCACTGTTTGATAAAAATATGACAGTATCACAGTTGCTGAGACTCTACCCCTTGAACTGTTCTCCAGTCATGCACACTCTGTATCTTGTGTACTTGTGAGGTGTAGTTGTGAAAGAGTGAAAACCATTTTGCATTCCATACATCTTGTCCATATTTTCTCATGTGCATGGCATGACGTTCCTGTTGCTGTGCCTGAAGCAACTCGCATTTACTGTAAGCCTTCTGTCTCTATGCCCTTACATGATTTTATCCTTATAATGATGGATATAGCTGCCATCTGCCATTTGTTTCATTAACCTTTTCTTCATGGTGAGTCCGATTGCTGGATATATTCACATTCCTATTATATGTACATTGCGATGGTAGTTTGAGTAGTTTGACCACCCACATCAGTTATTTCTATGTGCTTCTGTGCACTTACCAGTGTATAATCATGCTTTTTTTTACCCAATGTCTATTACAAAAGAAAATTGCCTGCTGAAAAATACTTTCCTGCCTCAGTTCCTGTGAAGATCAGTTCTTATAATTGCTTCCTCTTTGCTCAGTTCTCAAAACCTGTTTCGCTTCATATTCTGCAAAAGGGTGCACAGCTCATCTTTTCTTCATCTGATGTTCTCAGTTCTTTCGATTAACTCTTCGTAAGAAATAGAGACTCCAGGATGGGGCAGAATAACCAGATATTTCACAAGTACATTTATGCTTAGCTATTCAGTTCACAGGGAGGAGAGAAATGGCATGAAGGAATCAATTCCTTAGGAACACCTTGGGGAACTCACTTGAAAACATTCACCATCTATCTAACCATGACAACACTTCAGTGTTTGCTGCAGGTCTGTTATTTTAATCTAAGACTCAAACTTTTTTCCCATTTCCCCTTCTCTCCTTCTCCTTTCATCAGGGATGACAGCATCATCTTCCTACTCACTAAGTATAAGCAGGGCACCATCTTTCCCTCCCCCCCCCCCCCCCCCTTATATCTTGGCTCTATTTAAATCTTATCACTCTTTCCTACACAGCTTTGCAAAGACCATCCTGTTTTGCCTGAGAGACTGCCAAAGTGTTTGTCGATGGGCTGATAATCTCGTTGCTTGACTACTGTCACCTCCACTTTTCCAGCTCTGTTGCCTCCAGTCCTTTTGCTACTCACATCCCAAGCACTACTGCTATTTTTCTACTTTGCATTTTGTTTATGTCTCCAGCTCCACCTTCCTTTCTTTTTACCATCTTACTGATTTAAACATAAGCATCTTTCTCAAGGCTTTAAAGCCTGCTACAAGGTAACATCACTATATTAATTAGATCTCCTTTGATACAAAAATGACAGTGCCAGACCATGTTACTCTGCTAGCAAACACCTCTGTGAATAACTTTCCTGATCTGTCATGATTGATATTTAACATGATATGAAAATCCCTATCAGGACCAGGAAAACTTCACCAGCACATACTTCAATTTCCTTCATAAGTCTCTTCTTCTCCAGGCTTTCCAGTTAATTGTGAATATTTTGGAGGGTGAACTAAAACCACTCTATAGCATGCAGAACCACATAGATGAAACCGCACCTCCTCCAGCATAAAAGCCAGGAAACATGAGGCAGGCAGGAGAGAAAATAGGAAAGATGGCTTAGTAATCACAGCTTTAAATAAGGTCTCAGGTAAACTCTATCCTGACCTGGCTCTACTCCAGACTGCTTTTACTGGGGAAACTTAACGTCATCTTATTTTCCAGGCTGGAGAAGACAACCCTGGTGCAGGCAGGCAATGAGAGCAACACAGTGGCCAGTGAGGCCAATGTGACTGCTCCTTATACCTGGCACTGCTTGGACATGGGGTGCTGAGCTGACCTCAGACAGGCTTCATGGAGTCCTCTGCAAGGAGAATGAGAGGCTTGAGAGACAGACGCTACTATTTATAAGCCCAGCATTAGTTTCCATGATTTTGTAAAATCTAACTTCTCAATGTTAAGAGTAATACTGTCTAGTTTCATGTTTACTCACTCTTTTTTATGCAGACTTTAAAACTTTATACACAGCTCTACCTAGATACCTCCAGTTATAGTCAATATGAAATTGTTCTCTTCTGAAAGCAGTGAGAAGGCCTTTAAAGGTTTGTCATGCAGATATATGGCCTGGAAGACAGAAGGTCCAAAGCAGAAGAGTCCATGTATTGTATCAGGACTCAGAAGTGAGATAAGATTCAAAAAACTATGTGGGAAAGAAAACAGAGTAGTTTTCTCTAGCTTTTTTCTGTATATAAGCACAAATGACCTTCAGTAAGGTAAACATGCCCTAGTCCATCCTGCCAGGTATTTGTACCATCACTTCAAGCTCAGTCCCACACTGCTGGTTTGGATTTGGCACAGATGACAGCAGAATACATTTCAAGTAATGGTAGGGACAAAAGCCTCCCAAATTGATGATAAAGTTTTTGCAAATGATAGTCAATAAAACAGTTAACATTGACAAGCTCTGCTCCACTCAGCTTAGAAATTCTAAAATATTCAGAGGAATGCAAAAAACATAATGTAAGAATGTAAAATACACGGTAACTCCAATTAAAAAAAATATGCTGTAGCATTAATAAGCTAAAATGTTCTTATATTGAGAAGGTAGACATACTGACTCTGGTTTCTGTAAGGCTGGTTCCTGTACAAGGATTGTAAAGGGAAGGCCTTGGGTTAAATCTGCCCCCTCTTATCCCCATTTACTAGATTTGTATTGAAGACAAACCTGACTCATTCTCAGTTTCATTCACTGTGGACCCTCTGTTTTTTCCATCCTGATGTCAGGAATCTGGATCTTCAGTTCAGTTTTCCTTATCTTACCCTTATCAGTAACAGAACGGATAAAAGATAAAGTGGCAGAGAAACCAGCAGATAATTCCTTGGCATGGCTTCCTCCTGACAAGCAGTGACTCTCTTTTCCCTCTAGCTCAGCAGAGCTGGAGGAACCTTCCTCTTACTCATCACAATGTTCAGCTCTGAGATTTGACTAAAGGAAGCAAGTTCCTTTTCTATTCCTCACCTCAGACTGTCACTCTTTTCAGGTGCCTGCTGGCTCATCAGTGTCCTCCAACAGGTAGCTTCACTACATAAAGAACTTTAGTATTTTCCTTTCCAGCTAACTTGCTGTGCAATACCTTGCAGATAACTGCCATACCTCTGCAAGGAGGAAAGGCCCACAGCCCATTCTCTCCTACAGTCCTTCTGGAGTGTTTACACACAGCCTCTCATCTTTCCAGAACTCCCTCCTGTAACTGCCTGCCTGGAGTGTATACCTCCAGATTTCTTTATTGGGAAACATAAGCAAGGTAGAGCTGAGGTCAGAACCTATGTTACAGAAGTCCTTTCTCTGAGGCAAGGGAATACTCATTCAGCTAGCTCAAAAATACCCCACGACTGAATAAGTTCTGAAGAAACTGAAGAGTCAATTGGAGCACCAAATCCCAGGCAAGGGAAAACAAGCAGTTGTGATAGTTAATAGACACAAGGACAGCTCATAGGAAAAGAATAATGAGACATGGAGCATGATGTAAATGAAACAGGCCAGATGGCAGTACAGCTGTGGGCAAACTCAGCTAGCTCTGAAATGAGTCTTCAGTTACTCAGACTCCCGACTGCAAAAAAAGCTCTGGTTGTCTCAAGCAAGTGGCAGTTTGTTAACAATTACCCAATTGAAAGCAAAATGGAGCAGGTGATACTAAGAAATCTATTAGGGCACGTCTGATGAAGAGCCATACAAGAATGTCCACAGCCTCTCTTTGTTCCAATGGCACAGATTTAGAGACACTTTAGAAAGCAGAGTTATAACTTAAACCTTAAGTAAGACAGCAGCTGATAACTTTGCCCTGTATCGGGTTATCCAGTTGATATCAGTTCCAAGAAGTCCTTTGAGGTCATGCAATGGCTCCAGGGATGACTCAGTATGAAAACAGGAAAATGCATCCATGAAACAGTGTTGTGAGATAGTTGGAATATGTAGTAGTATGGAATTTCTGTGATATGTATTTCATGAACACTTGTAATTTACCAGTGACAAAAAAAAATCACAAAGAAAAAGTTTAATGCTAGTCTAATTCAATTCCTGTGTGAGTCAGAATAATTCTTCAGGGACACCAGAGCACTCATGTTAGATTCCTAGCTTTCATGCTAGATTTTAAAGCAGCTACTAGCTACCTAATATACAGCATGATGCTGTTTTTACAACAGTTACATGGATCAGTGTTTCACTCTTAGAGCAGTGTGCTGAATGTAAGCCCCAGAGTATCTTCTGGGTGACTGGCGTAGGAACCAGAAACCAGTCTCTAAAGGGGTAAAAAATGAGTAGCAGCAATGACCTCAAGTGACTTCACATACAATTCCTAGAAACTGTGTATTATTTAACTTACCATCTGGAACTCAAAGAAAAAATCTGCAGCTGATATAAAATGTCCACAATATTGCTGTTCCTGCCTGTGCTAATACAGCACAAAAGCAGCTTTTAGCACAAGAAAGAGTTCAGTCCAGGTATTCAGAGACATTTAGTGTCCATCATCACACACTAGCTGAATGGTTTCCTTAACTAAGCAATGCCAACAGCCTGCAGTTCACTGGCATTCTCCCATGCAGTTCTAGTGTCTTTCAGCAGATCATGACAAGTGTCAGTGCCAAGTGCTTGCCCTTGAAATATTCACCCTGAATCAGGCTGTAATTTAGATGAGAGGTCAACTGTCCACCACTGTATGAGCAGTTCTGGGGAAGGCAGAAAGAATAAAGTGGATTTCCCCAGCTGATTAAATCCTCCTCTGTATATATCTATTTCTGCTCTGTTTTTCCTACAGTCCGTTTAAGCATTATAGGACATCTATGTGCCTCAAGACCAGATCGCTTTGGTTTTGTACTGCTTTATAATCAATCTCCTTATCTACACAGGAAAGGAGCTGCTGTTCTTTTTCATTACGAAACATCAGCTCTTTGTTACTGTACTGACTTTGTTATACCTAATTGAAAATCCCTGGAATTATTTGCTTGCTATTAAGTCTTCCTTTCCAACATCAGCCTTCACTGGAATTCATGACCGCAATCCGCAATGTTCAGATGTAAGAGTGAAAGGCACCTTATGGGAAAGATTAGGGATGTGATATGAGCAATTGGCTTTTTCACTGGTATTTCAGTTTTGGAGAACTTATCCTGTCCTCCTGATGCCTTATGAGTCCTTTAAACTATTTCACCGATAATAAATTGTTTCCTTTATTAAAAGAAATCATTCAACTAATTGAGTATGGCATAAGAATGAATGAAACAAATACGTATTACAACATTTTGTCAGCTTCTTGGGAGCTAACAAACTGCCTTCAATGTTATGTGCAATGCCAGCTTAAAGGTTGGACCAGCTGATCCTTAAGGTGCCTTCCAAACTGGTATTCTATGATTCTTAAATGCCCCAAGCAAAAGGGATCTGACTTTACCACAGGAGGTTATCCTAGAGTGTAACAGCTATTGCCAGGAACATCTAACACTGTACTTTTCTCCAGGTATTAGCCTTAAAGTAAACCACCACCAGGAAAAAATGAGACCATTACTTTTAATAAATAATGTCATGATCGTGTTGTACTCACTTGAGACAGCACTGACCAGTCAGACCCTAGATTAAAGAGAATACTGTCAGACTCCTTGATTCTAGATGATTGCTAAGCAGAACAATAAATAATAAATAAATAAATAGGAATCACTAAGCAAAAGAAGCAGAGAAAGAGAAACTAACAGAAGATCAGGGGATTAAAGAATAGATCAGGGAAGAAAATACTAGAAAAGATCTGTTTAAAGGAAGGCTGAAGTTTCCAGGTAAAGCTGGGATCAACAGAGCATGGCAAGGTTATTCTGGGATCCAAACCAGTTCGCTGAGACTCTCTTCATTATTTTTATACTCACTAGAGCCAGATGAAGGGTATAAAAGAGATTACATGGCAGAGCTGCCTAAAATATCTGAGAATGAAACAAGTCAGTTCTACTCTTGTCTTTCTGATTCAGCCTATATTAAACAAAAGCCCCACTGTGAGCCTAGAAACCATTTGGAAGAATATTCATACCTGTCTCCAGTCATAAAACATGCTGCTCATTTTTAAAAGTTCTCTGTGAGCCTCAGCTTGGCACCACCGTAAACCTATTTAGATTACGCAAGCTTAGACTTTGGCTCAAAATGAGCAAGCAAAAAGAAGAAACGTATATCAAAACCTCATTCCCCACTCCCAAACTCATTTTGGTAAATAGAACCAGTCATAAATCCTGCAAATGTTCTTGACTGGTTCTTTTTCATTAAACTTTATCACCCATGCAAGGCTGGGTTATCAGCTAGACACACGCTAATAAAGAGGAAGAACTCCAACAGCAGCTAGAATGTGAATTAGGAATCTTATGCTGGATTTATGCTTGAGTTTGATGCAGAATAAATAGATTTGACATCTGCATTACTGGCTGGATGCTTTTGCTTTGCAGCTAGGTTAGTATTCTTCACCTCAGGAAGACTAAAGTTACTGCCATGCTGCAGTTCCAGTCCACTAATTTGCTGCTTGCAAGGTGAAACCTAGATAACCCATTGTCCAAGTGTATAATCCCTTTGCATCTTCAACTGTGTCTGTCATTCCCCTTGTGGGAATCTTTGTGTCTTATAAGATCTCTGCAATCTCTCTTTCCAACCCTTCCATGACTTCCTGGTCCATACAGCTCTTCACTGTCTACTAAAATCTCTCTCTCCTGGGGATAAGTGAGGATAAAGAGAAATACTTCAGAATATGCGGATCTCTTAAAATCCTAGAAGCAAGAGGAATGATAAGCATGGTTTTCTTGACAGAGTCTGGCCTCCCCATACAAACTGGTTTGGTTTGTTGCAAAAAAAACCAAACATAATACAACAAAAATCCCAACAAATCAAATCTAAACAGATTATTTGCTTTATTGAGAGAATAACTTCTATTTCAATAGAGTGCCATAAAGAAGACTGCTGGTTATATTGAAGACTGGAGTGCAGAAAGGATTTCTTACACTTTACCAGGCGTAAGAAGTAACTCTAGCTAAATGAGAGGATTATTGACAGCAGGGAGAGAGCTCTACCATGAATTACAGATATGCTGTCAGTTGTTCATATTGCCTGTGGCCTTATCTCTGTCTTAGTCCTGGAACAATGTCCTGATGAGGGATCTTTTTTTGCAGTCCAGTCCTGTGACTTCTCTCTAAGTTGCAGCTGAAACATGATGGGATAAAGGATAGGCATCCTGTACTGAGCAGCATGCAGGAGCAAGGTTTCTTAGCTATTTTCAAGACTACAGATTTTGGGGGACACAGTAAAGACACTGATAAAAGCCTAGACTTTGTGCCATAATACAAAGCCAAATTTGTTACTGGACAAACACCTGCTTGTTCCCAAACAAATGCCTGGGCTATTAGAACTTCTCATATGGTCAGATGTACGGACCCTACTTACTTACTCTTTGCTGAGTAAGAGATTGAGAGGACCTGACCAGGCTTAAAGCAAATGATTTCTGTAAGTGCTTTGTCAACTCAAAGACAAGAAGGATGTTAACAGTTTGAAAGCAAAAATCAGAACATGTCTTATTACTGCCACTGAAGAAAACCAGAAACTAACCAAACTCTCCAAACAGGTCTTTCTGGAGTCCCTTGTTATCATGCCCTAAAGCACTGGTGAGCTGTGACAGTTTTATAATTCTTTTCCAAACACAAAGTATTGTCCAGCCATTTAGGCTGAGGTCTGAAATGCCTCCAATATCCATCCATTAAAGTCTAAACACAGATGCTGCAATAAACAGCAGAAGCAAGACCAGGGTTAGGCACAGGTCATGCTGTGCCTTCCCTTACTCTTCAAATCCTGGGGGTCGAAAGGACCCAATCTGGCCTCTGTCGTGATACACAGCAGCTTTCTATCTTCCTAAAATTGGAGCCTGCTTCACTGATGCAGTGGTCTTTGTAGAACTGTCTCCTGTTCTGCTTCCTTTCACTGAGGGATGTCATCTTTGTGCGTGAATAAGGGTTTATTATCTCCCCTCAATAGAGCACTTTTTAAAGGGAACCCTGTTAATTATCCAACTTTTATAGCTGCACAGTGGTGGCAGCTGAAGCAGACCCAAGCATCAGGACTTACACATTTTATTAAGGATTCCTTTCAGGACAGGAAACCAGCCTGCTACGCCTCCATTGTTAATTCACTTTCCTGGGTGATGAAATATGCTCAATGGCAGGTGCTGGCATGTGTCATGGAAGTGTGTGTAGTAACAGGAAAAGTAGGTGAAAGATGCTACAATAAAGGAGAGAAGAAATTAAAAGGAGGAGCAGAGCCATGAGGACAGGAAAGAACTAAGCAGCAGATTTAGGGTGACAGGCATGAGGATCCTATAAAAAAAAGAGGAAATTACATGTTAGGCATACATAAGCTATGCATAACCATAAAATGAGGATTGAAAGAGCCTTCATTAGAATTCCAGAGAGGGGAAGCAATCCCTATGGGATATAAGAATAACAAAGCAGGAAAAACAGTGGGCAGTCACTTAAAAATACTTTTCACCATTTCAAGTCAAATGATGTCCTATTTTCCATACGCCACTATTTTGAGAGCTCTCTTGATATAAGGAGAGAAGGCTATCTGTATATAAAATGCACGCAATGGCTAGTCACTAAATGCATCTGATACAAAATCCGTTTTGGAACCTGTTTCATATATTAGGACACATTAGGAACAAGCTTTACTCTGCTCAAAATGCCTCCCTACGCTCAGTGGAGTACAGGAGCTCCTGGGTGAAAATCAGCCCTTCTGATGTGAAAATTCCATGCATTTCCCAAGGATATTGGGAACGGTAAGCAGAGGCTTTTCTGCCACGATTCCGGTTTCCCGGTGGCGGGTTGTTGGATGGATCAGCCAAGCCCAGGTCCGGGGGCCAGAGCCGAGACACGTGCGGGCACTACACCGAAAGCAGACGGGGAAGGAGCCCGATGCAAGAGCAACCCCATCCGGTTTCCCCCAGGCGCCGCCGGGGCGGGGGGAGCGGGTGCGGAGGAGAGGCTCGGCCCCGCCGACGTGACCGGCGCGGCGCCCCGGCGGCCCCGCTACGTGCGGCCGAGGCGCGGCCGCCGCACCGGCCCCAGCCTACGTGAGCGCCAGCAGCCGCCCGGGGGAGCTGGTGGCCGGGTGCGGAGCCGCTGTCAGCCTCGTCAGCCTTTCCGAGAAGGAAGGATCCCGGCTGCGAGCTGCCGCTGATGCAGCGGAGGAAAAGGCGGTGTGGCCCTAGGTATTCGCAGTATGACACGCCGCCGTCGAAGCGCATTAAGGAGACCGTATCCGAGGTGCTACATGTGGCTCTGGTCGCTCACATTCAAATACAAGTGGACTGGGACTAGTACACCTGCTGAGAAGTCTTGAAAGGGAGATAAGAGAATGGACAACCTGCAAACCTTTGCAAAACAAAGACTGAGAGCAGATACGATCGCTTTGCATAAATACCGCCGGTGACTTAAGCCTGAGAAGGGACTAGAACTTTGCGAGCTAAACGTGAAGTGTTTTGTACATAAGCACTCAAGGTACAAATAGTTTGCAAATATGTTTTGGTTGAAAATCGGTTGGTTTAGTTCTCCCCCCCCCCGTTGAAAGTGAAAAGTGATAGCCTGCAACAGGCTTTCTATGGAAGTAGGAGGGGAAGAGGGGGAAGAATACTGAATACTTAGCCAGTCAGAGCTCTAGCAATTAGTGACAAAAGAAGAAAAATAATATATAAATATATATAATACATATTTGCAGTAGCAGGGGTACTGGGCTTGAGCAGGGTGTCCTTTCCTATCTTCTTTTCTTAAACATAAATGTTGGCTTCGTCTGGGACAGAGTTAATTTTCTTCATAGTAGCTGGCATGGGGCTGTGTTTTGGATTTGTGCTGGAAACAGTGCTGCTAACACAGGGATGTCTTTATTGCTGAGCAGTGCTTACACAGAGTCAAGGCCTTTTTTACCTCTCATACCATCTCACCAGTGAGCAGGCTGGGGTTGCACAAGGAGTTGGGAGGGGACAGAGCCAGGACAGCTGACTCCTGATGCCCATGATGCCCATGAGGAATCATGCTCAGCATATAAAGCTGGGAGGTTAGAGGGGAAAGAAAAAGAAAGGGGGGATGTTCGCATGATGGCATTTTGTCTTCCCAAGTAACCATTATGCTGTAACAATTCCCAAGTAACCATTATGATGGAGCCCTGCTCTCCTGGAGATGCTGAACACCTGCCTGCCAATGGGAAGGAGTGAATGAATTCCTTGTTTTGCTTTGCATGTGTGCACAGCTTTTGCTTTACCAATTAAACTTGGCCTACAGAGTTTTCTCACTTTTACTCTTCTGATTCTCTCCCCCATCCCACCAGTGGGGAGTAAGCAAGCAGCTGGGTGCCAGCTGGGTTAAACCATGAACATGGGCCAAGAGTGTTTAGATAGCACGGTGATAAATAATGCAAATAAGTAAATACATAAACAGTAATGACATTTCTAATGTACTTGTCCAGGGATCTCCAACAGCTATGCAAACGTGCTTGCCAGATACATATCTATCACTCAGGAAAAAGCTAGCAGGTATTCCTAGCTTCATATCAAGCTGGGAAGACAGAAGTGTAGAGAGGTTGAGCATCTGGCATGAGTCTATTCCAAAGGCTTTATTTTCAGTGACCGCAAAGCCCCATTGGGCTGATACAGGAACTCTGAAGTGCAAACACTCAAGTAGAAAGGTTTCCTAGAGCAACAAGAGGTCTATACCTGCCTGCTTTAAGAACTGTCCACTGGGTGAGTGCCCAGTCAAAGTTTCTTAGGAGTGACCTGTGTTGCAATACAGTATTCTTTATATCCTAGGGCGAAGAGAAAATAATCAGAAGCAGCTCTGTCACTTAGAGCAGGCCTGAAGTGGTGCTATATTTCACTGAGGGCATCAAAATAATCAAGATTTCTCCCTCTGAGTGAAAGAAGAGGGTGACTGAAAAATAGGCAATGTGAACAAACAGCAGAATTGAAAGAATACCACAGTAACCCTAAGTTATCTCCTAACCACAGTGAATACAAGTCTTCATTTCCGTTCAGCCAGCAGCAAAATGAAAAAGCCTATTAATTTCCATCAGTCCTCACTCTCACTCACTGTCCCATACTTCACAGCTATTTGTCCATGCTCTCAGCACAGACTGTGAATGCAGACAGTCTAGTGAATAAGCAGAACTTTCCTTTTGTAATCTTGGCCCAGGAAATAAAACTGGTAAAACTCAGTGATAGGCTTTTAAGAATTTATCAAAGGGAAAGTGTTGGTCTACCTGTGTCAGCACAGACCCCATAACAAAGGTCAGCTCTCAGAATGCTCATCTGCAGCAAGGAAAAAGATGCACAATCCTTTCTGTTCCACACCCCAACCCTGTGGTCTCAGGAGACCTAAGACACTTACAGATATTCTCACCTGGGAACCATCACTCTCCCATTTTGTATCTGAGTTTTGGGTTGGAAACATTTTTATACAGCAGGTAATACATCTGTATATAATGGGTTCTCTGTTGTCTTCACTTTTCCCCCACAGGTCATTTTTCTCTTCCTTAAATACCCAGCTTCTTCCCTTAAGCAATAGAAGAGCCCAGCAGAGCCCCAGCACCTCAACCTTCTAGCACTTCTGATACCTCCACTTAGCAGCAAGCTGAACCAGGCCTTCTTCCATGATGCTGGGTAAACCTTAGGAGTTTATCCTAGTCCTTTCATTGATTTGCTACAAGGTTCATACAAGTGAGTTCATTAGTCAGTTTTTCCCAATGGAAAATAATAGTCTCCTGAGGTATGAGAGCCTCTGGAGTCATAAAGAGCTGTCAACTTACCATAGGGAAAAGAATTCCCATGGAATAGCATCTGTTTACATGCAGTTTTATTACATATGAGTTATTGGACAGCTTCATCTCATAATTTTTTATACTAGCTGTTTATGTTTCTATAAATGAATCTCCACATTTCAATCCTTTACCTGGGACATTAAATAGAAGAAATTGGGCGGGAGGGAGATGAAGGGAAAGGGAAAGGCTTTAAGCAACATGTTTTCTGCAGCAGACATTAATATGTATTTTCTTTGTTATCATTTTCCCTTTCTGTGAGTCATTCATCATGTTGACACAGCACATATGGCAGTGAAAAATTCTGGGCTGGACTCTGTACCATTAATGTTGAGTCATTTCCACCATTGCTAGCAACCACCATGTGAAATAGTTGTGTAAACCTCCTCCCTGGACCTTTATAAAAAGATGCCAAATGCAGAGCACTGCAGCATTGTATATTGTGTTCTTTCTCACATATTCTAGGCTTTACATTTTGGCACATACAGTGTAATTTCCCCATATTTCTAGGCAGTAGTCATGTTTGTATTTAGGCCTCCATCAAACAATTCCATAAGCTTGTATGAAGCCAAAGTTTCTCTTAAATAACTAAGAATGGCAGGTAGGAAAAGCAGTTTATTTGGGATTTATGAATGCTGGATAAGGTTATAAAATTGCTGCATCCTGGAAAGGTTAATGTTACAGTGACTCAGCTATTTGCTACCATGGCTGGTGTCATAGAGCTCCCTGTAAAGGGAAAACTGTCTGAGTCACTGACATTAATATTCTTCCATGTAAGTAGGACTGTCTTAGAAGAAAGGTATGGCTGCCCTTGCACCCATAATCTTGCCCTTGCAAGAGCTGGGGGTGTGTCATGGAAAAATCCGACCAAAAGAGAAGGGACAAAGAGCAGGAAGTGGCTTTTGAAAACACGGATGTGAAAAATTCAGGAGACTAAAAGGATCACGGTTCGACCAAGGGAAGTCTTTTGCCCATTGTGTTGGGAGAAGGAAAAGGTAACTTGTTCTGGGAGAAGGAGATAGTTTTAAAGCATGTACAGTCTGTGGCAGATTTACTCTTGGGAGGGAAAGGGACAGGAGAGGAAAACATGAAGCTAAGCAGATTCTCCATGTCACAAAGGAAGTGGGTGTGAAAGTGATGTGGCATAGGAATATGGCTCTCACAGAGAAATGGAAGAACTCTGACGGTCTGCAGTGAAATCTTTCCAGAGAAACTGAAAGGCATGTGTCCCTTACCAGTAAAATTGAAGTTATCAGTAAAAATCCCAAGAAATCTGAAAAACTGTGGATCTTTGGTATGTTCCTTTAATTTCAAGAGCTTGCTTCCTTCTGCTTTCCAGTTTCCTGTATCTGCAGTCTCCTGTATTAGGATGACTGTTCTAAACTACCCAGTCTTGGCTAACAGCCCCACTTGCAAAGTACTCTCCAAGCAGTACGACATTAGGGATATGCTACAGTTATCACAACATGTCTGTGAATAACCACCTACTCTGTCTGCATTTCCCTACAGACAGCAGAATAAGTGCTGGGTGGGGAGTGGGGAACACAAAACAACAAAAATTGGTGCAGTTGCACTTGGTTTTTTCATTATCTCCAGGCCAGGCATTAGATTTTAAGAGAAACCGTGGGCCACCAAATAAAATTGCTCATAAATGTAAATTAAAGCTCATTTAATCACAGGTGCAAATTGTGCTTTTTAACTGGTCAGAGAGTTAGCAGTTTAGGTTTTTATGTTAAGCATTTCTCCTGTAAGAGCAATAAGGTCTCTAGATGTCTGCAGAAATAAGGTGCATTTGCCAATAATGACAGACATAAAAATGGAATCCACATGTTCTAAATGATCACATAATGCTTTCAGACATGTGAGGGTCATGTTAAACCGTGACTTAAAATAGGCAACAGTTAACTGGTGACAATTAACTGTTTCTTGGTGACATTAGTTAGTCCAGAACCATTGACTCACTCACACTCGCTGAACAGGGAGATTTGGTGCTTTCTCTTTTCAGCTATGAAATGCAAATATTTTATGAAGGCAGAAACTGGAGTTAACATGCTACATGCTTGAAGATATGTTTAAAGTCTCATGACTTAGCTGAAAGTAGGTGACAGGAAGCACAGAAAAAGAGAAGCTCCTTAAAAGACATTAAAAAGATGTGTTTCTCTCTACAGGTTATTTATCCATGAGGTCTCACAAGACAAAGCTAAGTTATACCTCCTCACAAATCAGCAGGAAGCCTGTAGTCTTATAACAGGGACCTAATTTGAGATGAATAAACAGCCTGATTTAGAGAAGGGACAAGCTGTGTCTTCCATCTTTTAGGTGAGTGTCCTAATCCATAGGCAATAGGTGATTCTACAATGGGAGCTTCTCCTTATGCAGCCACTTCTGTTTTGAATCAACAAGTATATATGGCATTGAGAAAATAAAATCAAGATAGCTGGTGAGAATGGTCTTCTAGGGTGTCTGAGACTCATGTTTGAGCCTCTGACTTTCTGGCCTCAGGATATAATCTTGAACGAGGTTTTCTTGTAAACCAGGGTACTTTTGCTACCATGCTTAGATTTACCAGACCTACCTGGAACATACTCTGTCCCATTAATATTGCAATGGAGAACTCAGTTCATCTGTACCTGCATCGTCTTTAGCAGTCTGTTTTCCCTCTGACCCAGATATGTGACCTAAAACTTCGATTGTCTGGGTCAAATTCAGATGTCTGGGAAGTTTAAGCACGCTGATCTGAAACAAGAAAGAAAGAAAGAAACCTTTGTTTCTGGAAAGGTTGCAGTTTCATCTGATATGAAATGGAGAAATACCTTCAATCTTCAGAAACTCTAATGGCGTGAGAAAATTATTTCTTTACAGTTGCAGTACTGTTGGAGAGAACTGTAACAGAAATGCTAGGAGTGGTATGAATGGGAATTGTTGGGTGTGGAAGTACTGAAAGGGACACAAGGTCAGAAAAGGACGACAGGACTGGCCTGTGTTGATGGTACATAGATTAGCAAATCATCAGGACTTAGCACACATACATGTGCAACTTCTTGTTGAGAGACAAAGGACAGTAAATCCTGATTACTCACAGAGGTGGGACAGGATGGACAGACTGATCACTGTCAGCTCCAAAAGAATACAAAAAGGCACTTGCAAAACCAGCACATGGCCTCCAGCCTGCAAAGGGCACCGATGCGAGGATTCAGGAGCTGATGTCCTTGTCCTCTGCATCATTGTAAGGAATGCTGGGAGACTGCCTGGGCACATGTTTTGGTGACAGCGCACTAGACAAACTGCTTGAAATCTTGCACATGCCTCCCAGGGCCTGACTGCTTAGCAGGTTGCTTGGATGCACACATCCTAGTGCTTGTACATGGTTGGGAGGGCACATATGTGAATGAGTGCCATCTGATTCACAATCTGATTTTACAACAAAATCAGCTTCCCCTCCTGTAAGGTCTGGCCTTGACATTTGCTGTTTTCTTGCTGTCGCAGAATTTCCTACACCAAGTGTTTCTGGAAACTTAGACCATACCGTCTTAAGTGACCTCCAGAATTCAGTTTTCATGTGTTTGTTAGAGTTCTCAAAGCAATTTATATTTAAATAGTTTAAAAGGGAAAGTTAGATCATTAGCTTCATTTACAGCCACTGGTTTAGACAACTCTTAAGCAATCCCCATGGGTGATGCTGAGTTACTGTAGCTGTCCAATCGGATAATAAGAATGAACACAAATTGAATCACTGAGCCTGTGTGGTTTTAATAAAGCAGAGGAAGACCAGTTTGCTGAGCGAATAGAGAGACTTGTTGACTACAAAACAAAATTGAGTGGTGCTGTGTGCATCATTGTGGCTTAAATTAATGACAGGGACTCACTCAAACATGGATTATCAGTGTGGGTTTTTCATTGTGGACATTGGAGTGAGCATTGAAGACAATGCCTACAAAGTGAATATAAAAAAAAGATATGTAATTTTTATTAGCATTGCATAGGAGATCTATATATTACCAGGAAAACAAAGAGCCTGATCTCACTCTTGGATAAAAAGGGATAAAGTGTTACTTCTGTGTGTGTATGTGTATATTCAGAATTTACTCATTAGAGAGTGAAGATGCCAGTAAGCATAATCATGACTCGGCACATACCTCTTAGTCTGTGAAAGGATATTAGCAAGCAATGAATAACTGATGCATTTGAGCAATTTAGAATCTATGGCCTTTTTAAGGTCCTAAAATATGGTTGATTAGTCTTCTTCTGACCTTAAAATGAGGTTTAAAAAGAGAACCGACATACCTCAACCTTTCTATTTACTCCCTATCATAACTACTGGATGTCAAATTTGTTAAGGTGGATAGTAGACAGACCTCAGAACTACAGCACCTGAGCTTGGATTTTGCTTATTCCACTGGCTCCTATACTTGTCCACAGACAAATTATTTAAGCCAAAGTTTCAAAATCGTTACCCTAACATGGTATTGCACTGTCATGAGTGCTCAGATACCCCCCTGTGACCTTTGATGCAGAACCACAAGCTGAAATTCAGTTTTGTCTAAGCAGAGCTGTGATGCTTGCAGAGTGGGAGAGCTTGGTGGCATTATTCAATGGCATGCTTTTGTATCAGAAAGCATATGTATAAGGCAGAGAACATGTACCAGGATAAAGATCAGAAAACCTAAAATTAACCATCACCATTAAAGTAATTATTTTGCTGAAACTCTTTTATCACATGCCACTGTTCATGGCACCCCTACCTGGATGGCAAGACATTAACACCTTCCCAGGGGAAACACATGCTCTTCCAGGAACCTTCAAAAGTCTAGGGGCTAATCTGTGCCTTAGGTGCTGCAGCCCCGCATCACTGCTCTGACACCAGGCCAGAATGACTCAGCACCTCCTGTTGCTTTACAGCAGCAAACCCAAACCTTGTGTGGAGTCCAAAGGTGGCCTGTTTTTCTGCAGTCACCTCACAGCAGCAGCAAATGATGAAGACTGCCTGCAGTGTAAGAAAGGGCTCTGAGGCTTCACTCTTAAAAGCACCACAGGCTCCTATAAACCTTCATCAAGTCATTTAAATGTGCTGTCCAAATCTGTTCATTTCTAAAACAGATCCTGATTCAAAGCTCATTTATCTTAAAATACAGTAAAATATCAGTACGTTTTGGATTCATCACAATTTTTTAAACAAAAGATAAAGTCACTTTAACTATAGATTTTGTCCATATGTGAAATGTGTGTATTATGGGCTACAAAATTTGAGCTCTTGTGTGCAAAACTGAAAATAAAATGTTTCTTCAGCAATGTTTTATCATGATTTTCTTTTCTCATAATTTTATCATAACTTTTAAATCATAATTTTATCACTTATAATCATATTATTATGATAATCACTTTTCTCATAATTTTCTGGCTTTCAGGAAGCCTTTTCTGTTTTTCCTGTTTCCATTTCAAAATAAAACTTGCATTAGGAAAAAAAAAATATATATATAAAAAAAATGCAGAATTGGCACATTTCAACCAGCTTATCTAAGAACACTGCAAATTTTGTTTGGGTATTTCCTGCCTTGAAATCTGTTCTGGCATCAGCACGCTGAGATAAATAACCTGCTGAGAGTACCCTCTGCTCCAGGCGCTCCCTTGCTCTCTGAAGAGCTAGTTTAGGAGCTCCACCTTGGCTTTTCTCCCAGCTGCAGCATACAGGGAGGATCAGGAGCACAGCTGGTAGGCGCAAGCCGTGGTCTCTGTTTCACAGGACCTCAAGAGGCACAGCACAAATTACACTGGCGCTGGGGAGGCTCTGGCTCACAATTAGAGTTGTTGCGGCCCCTGCAGGACTCCCGAGCATGAATCCAAAGGTAACTTCAGCTGATACTGCTTCCCTGGCTGCAGTCATTCCCCTCCAGCCTGAAGTGCAGGACCTGGGTAACTGAGCATAGGATTCGTTATCTCCCTCTTCAGCATCAGACCACAGAAGCCCGGTTTCTTTCAGTCTTTTTCACTGTGAAGTCTGGATATGCACATCAAAAGCAGTACTGCTGCCTCTAAAAGATTTTATTGCAAATCACAGCCACTAGCCATGTGATTGCATAACAAAGGCTTTATTTTCAAGCTTCCAGCTCTCATAATTCGGAAAACTGCAGAACAAGACACGAAGCCCAGAAACCAGATGACGGTTTGAAGAGCTCTAAGGCTCTTGAAACCAGGTGGCAATTTAAAGAGTTCTAAGGCTATTATTTACTTAAAAGGAAAAATTTCATGAGTTTTAAGCCCGTTGTGATTTTGAAAACTGAGTCGTGAGTTTTGAATACTTGGGCTTAGTGAAGGTGGGGAAACAGCTGCTTTTGTAGCACTAAAAATGTTAGTGCAGTCCTGAACACAGTTTTGGTGCATACACTGTTCTTTGAGTAGCATCCTGCATAAGGGAGAGGAATAAGTAACAAAAATTGTGCAGTAGGTTTTATGGCAGCTGCTGTTTTCAGAGCTGAATATTGTGGAACGTGATAACAACAGCAATTCTCACTGTGCAGGTTGCAACTTTCTCAGGGAGGCCCTAAGTCTGAAATCCTACCTTTGTATGAGAGTTTGTCAATGGAAGAATAGATGTTGAGAAAGGCTATGCTTTCAGTTTAATAGATATTCTTTATGGCTTATTTTTTGCTTGGTTCTCTTCTTCTGTCCTTCTACCTCTGCAGCACTGTGGAGCCTCAGGATCATAACAGAGAGGTGATCACTTCTGCATGAAATAAGGTGGTTTATTAAATCTTGAGTCACAGGTGGCGAAAAATACCCAGTTTCCCTTTGTGGGTACATTCACAAACTGCATGTAACTTCTAAAACTTACGCTCTTTACCTCAGACTTTAGGGTAAGACACATACACCTCTTCACTATCAAGAAAAGTGCTCACTGGGCTGTAATTTTTCACAAAGATGAAACTGGAGCAATTCTACAAATGTTGGCAAACAGGCTGCTGCTCCCAAAGGCACACATTATGGTTAAAGCCAGTGTTTTCTCTCTAGCTCTGTGTTATACTTAGAAACACAAGTTTGGTTCTTTTCTTAGTAATAACTGTTTGATGAGAAGGGCTTAAATAGTGACAATGCTGGATCAGAAGACTGTAAGTTTGGGATGATTTCAGGACATGCTGAAGAGCCAATTGGTCAAATACTGCACTTGAAACTCTTACTTTTTGGGGGGAAAACTTAGAGAAGAAAGCCTGAAAGAGTGAGTGCTCCATCTGCTTTCACGCTTCTCTGCGAACACCATAAAAATGCAGTAGTGCAGAGACCATTTACATATGAAATATCTGGTGTTGATAAATTTCTTTTATTGCCAGGCAACTGGATCAAATAATCAGTTAATGATAAGCAGAAATAAATCTCATATGAGTATCTAACCAGAAATTCCTGAGGTGTAGAAGTATAACCTTAGAGATCAGTCACATTCCATCTTACATATAGATATTCACCGGACTCATCATCAGCTAAGGTGTCCCGAGAAATACACACTCTTAGAATTGATACAATAACAGATTGTCTTTGGGTTTCCTGTATTTTTTTTTTCCTGGCATACAGAGTTCTACCTCCTCAAATGCAGAGTTACTTGCTACGATTTTGGCAAGGACAGAAATTTGGCTGCTTCATGGCTCTCAATAGCGGCCAGCCACTAATGTAAGAATTAGATGAGGAGAAACATCTTCTGGTAAAAAAACTTTCCCTCCTGACAAGAATGTTTTCTCTAAACATGCTTTGTTTTGAACCCTTTAAAGATTTCCAGTATTCCAAAAGCAAAATTCCTTGAATTGTAAACAGAAAAAATGGAAGTTTCCAATGAAGCTTTGGAAGAAACGTCCATCTTTCTTTTCAAGAAAGTATTTCCACCTCAGTCTAAGAATAACTGCAACAGCTTTTGAAATTCCAGGATAGTCTTCTTCCTCTTGTGACAATGCATGGAGTAGGGACATCATCTCCCACATAGTTAATATTTATTTTCCTGTAACTAAAGAATGCATGGCTGAAGCCTCCTGTGATGCCTAAAAAAGGAGCTGATAAATATTTTAAGCACTGCCTGGCTGAGGAACTCCTGGTCCTTGACAAGGAGCACTTACGTAATGGCCTTGGTACCACTTCTGTTCTTTATGGACACTAGTCCTTGACCTTTGGTCATCCTTTCAGCAGCTTCAGCTCTGTTCTCTTCCTCACTGGTTGATTTCAGTGAAGTACATCTGTGCAGCCTATAAAGCATGGACTTCATGTAATGAATGCATCTGGCAGCACCAGTTTTTGGCAGCCACAAGTAACTTCAAGTCACAGTGCATTAGTGGCTCTGGCTTTTTTTAGCATTCACCCTGTTACCCTGTATAGCATAGAAGGCAAAGTTTAGTTTGGTCATTTACACTCAAACAGAGCAGCAGCATCTTATGCAGTTCCTCTGCACTTTCAGGGACACTAGGAGATACAAGCTGGTGGCTTATTTATGTGATTTAATGTGCACAGTACATACAGGAAAATTCACTGCTAAAGTTACCACTACAGAGCATTGTTCTGACACATTATCATCACATAAATATGTATAAATCAGAAACATGGATGCTTTATCGTTTACTGATATTTCTTTTTGGTCAAGCTTGACAACTGTATTAGGATCAGGCCCTAGGAATCTGTGTATTTCCACTGGGGAGAAAATCTGCTCATGCACAAAGTGAAGCCACCTGCCTTTTGTGACATTCAAGTGCAAACTCCACTTTCTCAGTTGTATAACTGAAGTTATGCAAGTTGCTATCAGCCTTGACGTGTTGCTCCATGACATTTACCTTGCTCATCATGTTCTTTCAAGTCAGAATGGGGAACAGCACAAACACTGCAGCAAAAGGAAATAATGTGAGGAAAACTGCTAAGGGTTTTGAAGAAGCCCACTGCAGTATTAAGGAAACACTGGGAAGATAGTGACTTTTCTGTCCTTTGGTGTGATTAAGCACATAAACACTCTGGGTTTAAGGGCACATTGGTAACTCAGATGTTCTGGTATTTGAAGCTGTAGGATATATGTCAGTTTAAATCCAGATAGCCAGGGATTAGTATCAAGGCTTACTTTAATACAGAAGCCACACAGGATTAGAGCAACTACTTGTTTTTCTTCTTATACAGAGAGGGTGAAAATAACTCCTGGAGAGCACAATATTTATGCATCATTTAAGTCCTGTTCTGATGCTGCTAAGTAGAGCACTGTGATGTCTTGCTGCTTAAAGGTGAACTTAACCCAGCAGGGGTACTCCAAGGTGTTTATCTGGCCCCTGTCAAGACATGTAAGAGAACTGAAAGTGTTTCTAAGGGCAGATTTATAGCACCAGAAAGAACCTGATTAAACTCTCCAAGATTTCTCTGAGGGTTATTTGGCAAAGTATTTTATTTAAATATTTATTGAATCTGATGCTGTTTCATAAAAGGTATTTGTATTATTTAAATGTCCTCCACATGACTATTTATAAACCTTGCTTCTAATCTAACCCTTTTAATCAAGTTCTCTCTATTTTAAATTAAACTTCTACATTGGGGTTATACAGTTTATTGTTGATTTATATCCTAAATCACTGGCTTTCTACAGTCTTCTAGAATATGACCCAGGCTGCAGAAGCCTGGCATGCTGGAGTTTTTGCTGGAGCCTGCACACCAACAGATGTACAGCAGTCTTCTCTGGACACGCACAGGTTAAGCTCCCAGTAAGGTCAATAGCACTGTTACCCTGTTGTTATTAGCAGAACAAAATCTGTGTCTCAGGGAGTTTAAATTGAGCTATATCAATTATGATCCTCCAGTCTGACTTCTTCCAAAGGACTGACCAAATAATGTAACCCAGGAATTCCCATTTAAAGCCCACAGCTGTTCTTTGTAAAGGAGTGAAACTTCTAGTAATGCATCTTTTTTCATCATAGAGGCTACGAATGACTGGGAATTCAGTACACCCAATACCCAACTATCCTTAAAATCATGCAGCTACAGCAACATCACGACCTTCATACACCCATAATAGGCTAGATATCTCACTTCTCATTTTTGGAGTCTTCATTTTTGGAGTCTTCCTCCGCCTCTTACTCTGGGATTTATTGCCAGTCTATTGCCTACAAAAAGGCAAGCTCCTCTGAATCATGACACTGAATAAATGCAGATAATCTAGGAGCTGTGGATGGCTGTGACTCCTGGGATTCTGTGGGAGCAGGAAGAGTACCTTCATGGCTATGAATAGCAATGCCTGGCATTCAAGCTACCTTTCCAGTTACTACTGCCCTCTATTTCTGTGGGTCCAGAAAACCCAGGGCCTGTAGGGAAGCAAGCAGGAGGAAAGACACCACACCATGTTCAATCCCCAAACTTTTATATCAAAACAGAAAATAGTCACAAATTAGTTCCTAACAGAGATAAGAAAGCAGGGTCAGTGCATTGCTGTGGGTCTAAGGGACAGGTAATATACTTCTTTTTTTTTTGAGGGGTTTTAATGATTTAGCTAAAAATATAGCACATCACACTGCTTAAGTTCAACCAGTGAAACTGTGTGTGTATGTATGTACTTTGTACTAGGCTGGGAGAAACCAGCAGGATAAGCAAGGTTTAAAGGGACACACAGTTAAACTGGTACAATATCATCCGTCTAATGAAACTGATACTTTTCCTCTGTGTAATGAACCAGTTTTGAGACCCCACTGCCTTGTCTGCATCATCATTTACACCTACAAGAAAAGGGTACGTTACCAAGTCAGCAGAGGGGATGCTTCTTATCAGATCAAAAATTCCCAAGGCGACTGCAAAATCAAAGCTAATCCAATAATGCCTTAATGCTTTTCCTGGTAGGTTTCTTATTTTTAAAGCAAGGCAGAAAATGGCAGGGACTGTAGGTCAGTATGATTGATCCCCATCAGCCTCCAAGTGTGAGGGCAATTGCTGGTTTGTCATTTTTTTGTTTCCACCCCAGTTTCTTAGCTAAGCAAATTCCTCTGCATAAATAATCTCATCCAATGACACAGGAACAACTACTCTCCAGCCTGTACTCTGTATGCAAGGTGCCAGCAGTTCTGAGACACTGCATCTGTGGACCCCGGTGAAATGAAATCCTGTCCAGGAGTCCACATGCCTGCTGCCATCCGACTAGGCACAGGCACAGTGAAGGTCCTTTCTGATTCCTCTGATATAATAGTGACTCTGGGAGGCTGCAGTACCCTGGCATCCTGCCTACCAGAGCAGTTGACTCCTACCCAGCTCAGTAAGTTACAGCCCTCAAAGGCTGTCAGCCTGAAAGAGAGAGCACTTAGAGGACACGATACATTATGGATTCACTCCTGAAACATGGCAGGGATTGAGCTCCGGTTGTGACACACAAATATAACGTGGGGCTTTGCAATTGCTCTGCAGTTCACTATTATGAGAAGCATCAAGCTATGGAAAACAGAAGGTGGGAAAACAGAAAGTGTGTGTGTGTGAAAATGGATTAAAGATCTATTTCATTCCTTCTGCCAGATCCCTTGCCAAACATACTATGCCAGAAGGGTCTAATTCCTGTTGTTTACTCCTTAAAGGTCTCAAATCAGTGGCACAGGCTGCATGGAGGAGTATATACTCTACTGATAGCAGAGATCGTATTTGTCTAAGAACTCCTCTTCCCTGGTAGCACCGATGGCCTGTCCTCAATGGAATGCAAATTCTTGCCTTGCTGCCCCTCTTTATCCTCAGAAACATGGAGTCTAGCACACCTGTATGTTTGGGGGTAAACAGAGGCTGCAATGCCACTCACAGAGACACGAGAGGAGCTAGGATCCATCACAGTCCATTTGGTTGTCAACTATATTCTGAAACCTAAGGGAAACATTATCCTTTGCTTTGTAAGAATAAGCTTATTTGCTCAAGTGTTTTTGTACGAGGCATGACTCTAATGCTGTCTGCTTTAGTTATCCTGCAAGGCAGGAAATCTGCGGTCTCTCACTGAAATTATAGCAAGTCCCATATTTGCTGTGTATATGTTATGTAAGAGTTACTATTCTGGGTTGAGCTAAATTTAAAAGAGAAATCTATCAGGGACTCCTGCCATCAACTTGGGCATTGACATGTTCAGGAGGATCTCCTGCTTTGATTAAGCAGATTGTGAACAGAAAAGCAGAGTTTAGAAGCTTAATTTAATTCCCAGTTCTCTTCTCAAAAGAGAAAATTGTTAAGCCCTAGACAAACTGTCTGCAATTCTGTCATTTAATCTACCCCCAGAATACGATTCCAGTTACAGTGACACATAACATTAGTAAGGGGGCATATTATGAAGCCCTTCAGCAATAAATTAAGCTCCTCACCTAGACTGGCTGTGGGGAGTGTCTGGTGTATAAGTCATACAAAACCATGGATAGTCTGCACTCAAGCCATGTAGCTTACTGGAAACCTGCAAAGATGAGCTTTCTTCACTCCCAAATGATCATGGCTCATGTGAGCTCACACAGAGCCTCCTAAAAGTGATTTTTAACTAGTTTTAAGTGTCAAGTGAGTGCAAGAGAGTATGTGTTAGATTGTTTGATCCTTTCGCCCTAACAGCAATTTAATAAATAACAATAATTTGATAACTACATAATTTACCAGTGCTGAGAAAATTAAGGGAAAAAATGAGCTAAACACTAAGAGCTGGAATTTCAAATGTTTATGGGCACTTCAATATATAACATAAACCTGTAGAAACCTAGCAGATATTTTGATCAGTGTTTCTGAAGCTTTTCATTCAGTGATACAGGACAGCGAGATGCAAAAAGTCCTCAATAACAGAATCATAGAATCACAGAATAGTTAGGGTTGGAAAGGACCTTAAGATCATCCAATTCCAACCCCCCTGCCATGGGCAGGGACACCTCACACTAAACCATGTCACCTAAGGCTCTTCAACCTGGCCTTGAACGCCACCAGGGATGGAGCATTCACAGCTTCCTTGGGCAACTCATTCCGGTGCCTCACCACCCTAACAGTAAAGAACTTCTTCCTTATATCCAATCTAAACTTCCCCTGTTTAAGTTTTAACCCATTACCCCTTGTCCTGTCACTACAGTCCCTAATGAAGAGTCCACACACAGCATCCCTATAGGCCCCCTTCAGATACTGGAATGAGGTCTCCACGCAGCCTTCTCTTCTCCAGCCTGAACAGCCCCAACTTTCTCAGCCTATCTCCAGTCCCCTGACCATCCTCGTGGCCTCCTCTGGACTTGTTCCAACAGTTCCGTGTCCTTTTTATGTTGAGGACACCAGAACTGCACACAATACTCCAGGTGAGGTCTCACAAGAGCAGAGTAGAGGGGCAGGATCACCTCCTTTGACCTGCTGGTCACGCTCCTTTTGATGCAGCCCAGGACAGGGTTGGCTTTCTGGGCTGCTATTGCACACTGAAGCCGGCTCATGTTCATTTTCTCATCGACCAACACCCCCAAGCCCTTCTCTGCAGGGCTGCTCTGAATCTCTAACATTCTGTCAGGAGTTTCAGCATGAAGGCGGATAAAGCAGGACTCCCCAAAGGATGATGCTGTGACAACCAGGTCAATACCTGCAACCGTGACTGACCCCACTTTGCTACCCCCCCTCCTCCCAGCCAGTCTCATTCCGTTCAAATCCAGCTCCAAGGGCTGTGTAAGCCCTCAGGTGCGGGAGCTTTCTCTCCGGTGTTACCTGGACTGCTCCATGCCTGCTCTCTGGTGGTGCATTCAAACCCAGGGGTAAATCAGCTTCCACAAGCAGCCTCTGGGGTCACCACTGACCACTGCTACCACGTGAGGAATGATGGAGCTGGTCAACAGGGTTTCCCCAAATATTCACTTGGAACTCAGCATTTTACCAGAGAACACATTGTAACAGGTCAGGATCTAGGTGAAGAAAGGTGCCTGAGCATTTTAAATCCTGGTGGAATGCTGGGAGCTACATTTCAGCCATGTGTGCTCAGGAGTTAGGTGGAAGCTCACCCTGAACAGGAATAATGCTCAGAGCAGCTGTGGCTGCCCCATCCCTGGCAGTGTTCAAGGCCAGGTTGGACACAGGTGCTTGGAGCAAGCTGCTCTAGTGGAAGGTGTCCCTGCGTGTGGCAGGGGGTTGGAACTGGATGAGCTTTAAGGCCCCTTCCAACCCAAACCATCCTGTGATATTTATCCCCATACTATTTTACCTGTTCAGCAGCCGGCGTGTTGCAGTGTGTGCCGCGGTCCTTTGCTGCCGCCGTGGTTTCCTCATTGGGACGCCCCGTCCCTCCCGCCACCTCCTGGCGGCAGCCTTCAGGGATGACAAAATGGCGCCGTGCCGGTGGCGCCCAACATGGCTGCCCCTGCAGGGGCGCACCAGGGGCAGCAGGAGCGGGGCTGACCCCCGCGGTGTTGCTAAGCCTGCTCATTTTAACACGGGCAGGCTTCCCCTCTGCCGCGGCGAGGCCTCCCGACTGGAAGCGCTGCCTGAGAGAGCCTCGGATGTGAAAGCCTGGGTCTCCGGCAGCACCATGGCTGTGGTGAGGGCTGTGTGGGCCCCGCCGCAGGGCAGCTCCTTGGGGTGCGCACATGCAGTGACTGCAGCTGCTTTTCAGGTCCTAGACAGAACTCAAAGCCGAACGCGGCCTCCCACCTGCCCTCGTGCCCAGCGCCTCTCCGTCGGCGTCTGTCAGTCACGGACCCGGCTCAGAACGCAGCAAGAAACAAGCCGGTTTTCTTCCTTAGAAGTTTAGGAAGGGGGAAAGGACAGAGGAACCAAAGCCAAAACACTGCGGTGATGTGCAGAGCCTGAACCCCGCTCAAGTGAGGCACTGTGCTTGCCGGGGATGCAGCCAGGCGGCCATGCACCAAAGGACTAGAAGACCCTTGCTTATGGTCGTTTAAACACCTAACTCATACGTACAGAGCTCTTCTTGTCCCCAGGTTTTCAGTTTTCATTTTATTTGAGAAGCTAAATAATCTTATGAAGGTCTTTAGCAAAGTCATTGACAAAGCAGGGCACAGGCAGCAGGCCACTGAGCTGCTGGCTTTTTTGGGAATGCTCTTTTGGGATAATCAAAGCCATGGATGCTGTAACCAGTCAGAGCTTTTCAAGCAAGGGCTTTCGGGGTGCTGAAACCCAAACACGACTGCAACCAGAAATCCCATCCTGTTCTGATACACTGTCAGCATTCACGAGGGTAACTGGGATCTTCCTGCTCCAAAGCATTACCACTGCAATTGGTAAATTAGAATAACTGTGTCACATTTCAACCCAAAGAGGAGATAAACAACACCAGACAAAAGAAAAGAAGATCTAGAGATGTACAGAAAATTCTTATCTTTTGAACAGCACTGAAGCTGTATTGACAGGTTTCAGGTCTGTAGTCTATGAATAGCTGCAAATTGCAGATGCATTACTGAGAAAACTACATAATATAGAAACCTCTGCACTTTCAGAACACTTTCCATTAGCATAACTCAGCAAGTAGCTGCTATTGTCATTTCATGCACGGCATAACTTGCCGTGGGGGTCAGTGCCAAAGCTGGGATTTTAATTCAGGGCTTTTAACTCTCAGCCAGCCTCAGCTTCGGTCCCTGAGTAACAGTGCTGTGATAGGAAATGATCCCCATGGGGCTGATTGCACCTTTATAACTTCCAATGTGGGGTTCCCCTGCAGGCCAAAAAGGTGTTCAGCTGTTGAGAGAGCATCATAGAATCATAGAATAGTTAGGGTTGGAAAGGACCTTAAGATCATCCAGTTCCAACCCCCCTGCCATGGGCAGAGACACCTCACACTACACCATATCACCTAAGGCCTCCTCCAACCTGGTCTTGAACACTGCCAGGGATGGAGCATTCACAACCTCCCTGGGCAACCCATTCCAGTGCCTCACCTGGCAGGAAAGAAAAAAAAAAATTCTTTCCCTAACAGGAAAGAATTTCCTCCTTGTATCCCATGCCTTCCTCCCAGGACCCTCCTGGGACTTGCATGATCCAAAACCTATTCATAAAGGAGTGGACAGGCTTAGGAGGACACTCAGTACCCCTGGAAAATCTCCAGGAAATTATGTATCATTCCAGGCTGTTCCATCCTTCTGTGAAATCACCCTGCCAGAGCATCCAGAGTCGCTTCTGGGGCAGTGGCAGGGCAGAGAAGGCCTCCTCATTGCTGCAGCATCCTCTCACAGATCCCTGGAGGACATCTGAGCTTGCAGCCGCCCCATTGTGTGCAGGGTAATGCTGTGAACGGGTCACGGAGGCATGTCTTCCCTCCTGCAGATTTTTCCTTGGGAAGGGATGATCTGAGCCCATATGACTTGGGATTCAGTGTTTTTACCCTAGTAGCAACTGTAGAGTGCTTCCCATGTGGCAAAAGAGAGTTTTGCTTCACTGCTGCTGTTGAGCAGCTGCTTAATAGTCGGTGCAGAGTACATCTCTGTGTCCAAATTCAGGCTTCTCCTTTAAACTTACAAACTAGCCTTCTGGAAATGCCTTCTGCTTATTTAGTGCCAGCACTGCCCTCATCGCAGGGGGAGGAGGGGAGAAAGCCGAAAGATGAGGTTATGTTCTAATCATGTGACTGCTGCAGCATCTGTCAACTGCGATACAATTACTAAACCATAACTGTGCATTTATGACATTCAAACCTGCTCAGCAAAGCCTCTCCTCTGCTTCTGGTGCCTTCACCCTTTCTGTACATAGGGACCATCTGAAAAGTTGACTAAGCAAACACGGACCGTGAATTACAAAGCATACATTGTGGTCTCTTACACCGAATATTGCAATGCACCATGGAAATCACATTCTAATCAAATCCTTTCGCCGTCAAAAGCTTCAGGGCAGTCACTTAGGTGGGATTGTTTGGAGTGGGAAATTTAACCTCTGTGTTCCAGGATTGCTCCGAGCCTGCCAGGCTGAGCAGGAGTGAACGCAGCCTCTTGCTCAGAGGAGCTGGTGTTTGAGACTCTCTTTCCAAACCGACTGCATGAGCCTCACCTCAGCTGCAGTGTGGCTGCATAGGATATGCAATCACCGGATAAAGTAGGATTTTGTTTTTCAGTGCCTGTTTTATGGCTATGAGAATAGTCAGTTCTGCTGGGAGTTACGTCAGGAGGTGCAGCAGCACACCAGTGTTTTCTCTCTCTCTGTAGCCTGCATTCCGTACTGCAGACTCAGAAGCATTGCAAGCACAGTGTGTACAGATTCCCATTGTTTATGAGTTTCTATTTTTATTTGGTGATCCATGGCAGAGAAGAATGGGTACTGTCTGTATGCTAGGTAACCCCCCAACTATTAGATCCATATATATATTTAATTGCATATGGTTCAGCAATATCCTGTTGGTTGCAGGTAGTAAACTCAGCAGAACTGCACAAGTCCTTGTAGGTGAGCCCCTGTATGACACACGATTACTCAGTATAAAAGATTTATTAGCTAAATGCAGACCTTTAAGGAAAAATATAACAGCGTTCATTCATACCAAAGGTCAGCTAACTCAACATCTTACCATCAACAGGGGCCAAGGTTGGTGCTCACAGAATGTTTCTCTCTGAAGACTTTCTTCTCCTAGAACAATGAGGCACCTTTTGGCAAAGTTGTGCGGTTTCCTGAGTCAGAGGATGCATTTGGATCATCACATTTAATAGGTAAGGATGGAATCATCCTTCACAAATCTTCCCAATCTTTTTAAAGCCCGTTTTTGCTGCCACAACAACTGAATCCCACAACAGTATTAAGCACCATATTAAAGCAATTGTTTTCTGTTTGTTTAAAACCTGCTGCCTGGTGATTTCCTTACATTTCAGTTCACATCAGTGTACGTTTAGCTCATGCATTAAGCACCATAAAACTATTAGTCACATTTGATGAGTTATAAGCTGATGCATATACATGACTCTCTCACCACACAGCAGAGAGTCAGAGAGAAAAGTAGGGAAGCTATGAAACTGGTGGGGAGAGAGACTAGGATCTTTGCTGACAGCATTAGGCTCACTGACGCTGGTACTGGTGATGTGGGAGATGGGTACGTACTCTGTAGCTACCCCACAATATCAATCGCATAGCCCTGAAGGACAGAAGAAATCTGGTAAAGAGAGAATGACAGAAGAAATGTGGTAAGGGAGGAATGCAGAACTTTTAAGGCTCTCGTAGTTGTTGATTGGGAAGGATGAACAAAGGAGAAAAATAAATCACCAACAATTACCCTCAAAGTTCTGGGTCCCTTCCGCTTCTGCAGGCCCATTGGAGAGAAACCAAAGATCTTGCTTCTAAGCTCCTTCCTGTATTCTCTAGCTTGGAGGAGTGTGCTTACCCTGGTGGCAGTGAGCTGAAGGTTAGGACAGGCTAAAGATCCCAAGTAGATGAATATACTAAAGTGCTAGGATGTGTTGGCCAATAATGCTTCAGGACAGAAATTGCAATCACCGGGAAATTTGTGATCACTGAGCAATTTTTACAGAGCCTACAAAAATCAGCAGAGACTGATTAAGATAATATATAAGGGATAGATTTCTGTGAATGCTGGCAGGAAGAACTTAAAAAGGGGCCTTGAATACGACTTGCTAGCAAAATCCTTAGCGACTGACATGGCTCTGATACAAGTATCAATAACAGCAAGAATGAGACCATCCTCTACATAGCCAGATTTGAATCGGCCTCATCCACTGCTTTAGTGTTTCAATTAGAATGTGTTTGAATGTGAGGTTTGCAACCAACAATTACATCATATCCCTTGGCAGAAAACAGAATCGTATGTCTGTAGACACTTGATATATGAGAAAATTCAAGGAGAAACCCAGCAGAAAACAAGGAAGGGCTTCATATTCTCTCCTAGGTATAGCTGTCTATTAGGTGTCACGTAAAACATAGCATGGAAGCTGAAGTCATCGTCACAGTATTTAATGGATTAAGAAGTGGTGTCAGGCTCATCATCTTCTCACTTTGGACTGTTAAGCGCAATTCAGGCTGCAGGCTGTGAGTTCTGACTGCATCAGCTGTAAGTTTGGTGGGCACTCTTCTGTCCTTTGCTTTTCTCCTTGTTGGTTCTTACTCTCCTCTTGCATTCTGCATCCCTGTGGCAGATTTTTCTTACACTGAAACCTCCTCGAAAAAGGCAACATCTTACTGTAGTCCATAATACAAGGCCTCCAACTGCAGCAAGGTCTCCAAGAGTTGTACTATTATGAGTGTCCTTGTGGATGTTTTCTTTTGGTTCTGATAAATAAGCTGTGCAATGAGAGAGATTTCCAGATGCGAGAAATTCTGTGAGAGCTTCCTTAATAGAAAAAGCATTTGATGCTTGAAAGAGCATAGTAACAAGTTGGCACTGCATCTAAGCCTTTTATAACAGTTTAATTCACACCCTCTCTCCAAATGTAAATTAATCCAGATTGGGAAATGTTGGTAAATCTGAAGCAATATATGTAATTTGGTACTAGTATAAGGAATGGGGAAGGAAGAATAGAAGAAGATACCCTGCTCAAACCCTTATATGAGCATTAGGCCAATGTTTTTAAGCCCTCTACTCTTAAGGCTAGTAGTACTGCTAACGCCAACAATCAGCAACTGAGAGTCAGATCCCAGACTTACATCCCTATACCTGCTGAAGATGATTCTAGTGTTTAAAACATCACAGTTCACCTTTCCTTCACAATCAGGAGGGTGAAAATTTGAACATAATCAAACTAAGTCAGCACTTACAAAATTACGACTCCGTAGCACGGATTTAGAGGAGGAATAAACCTCTCCAGGTTCTTCATAGAAACAATATGGTAGAAAAACATGGTTCTTGAAAAGAGGACCTTGCTATGAAAACACACACATACAGAGTCACATCTGGAAATGCTTTGTTCCCTTTGCATGGGTATTCTGCAGCATGGTTGCGTTTGGTTTGGTTTGTTTTTAAACAGAATACTCCCTCATTATGATGGCTCTTTAAAAACCAGGCCACTTCCCATTAAAATGTTCCTAGGCATACCCCAGCAGAGAACAAAGGCTGGCACCCGGCAGTCAGTCAGACAGGTGGCAGGGCACTTGCATAAAAGCTTCCATTAGCATAAGCGCTCCTTTTGTGGTTCTGCTAGTGCTTTTTGCACTTAACTCTTTTCCATCCTCCTTTGAAAGGATGGCTGCATCAGGCCCCTAACCTGGGAGCGGAGCTGTCTGGGGGTGAGTCCGTGTTTGTACAGGTGATGCGAGAGAGATTGCAGGGTTTTGGTTACTGCAGATCACCATTTGAGAAGTGCACAATGTAACAAACTACTGAATCACTGTGTCAACAAAAGAAATAAATTAGTGAAGATACCATTTTGCAGTCCTTGTGGTGTTAATGAGGCACCAATGCATGCGGACACACAAAACTGACTGCAACCTAACTATGTTACACCGAGCTCTACTGCCAGGAAGGGACTTGAGGTTATTAACTCAGTCAAAGTTGTCTATGCTTTTGGAGTACTCTGTAAGGTCGTTCTTAACTATGCAGCGTTACTATCTTAGGGGAAGGTGGCCTACATTACATTCCTCTGGTGTCTTTACTATGCACTGTTATTTCTGCCAATGCGTATGTTCTGAGTTCCTGTCTGGCTCTTTGGGTTTCTCGTGGTCAGTAAGATACTAGAGATCCACACACAGGAAGCAGCAACTTCTTCATCTTTTGCACTTAGAGGACAACACAGAGTGCAGTTCCCTGTCTGAAAACGTTAAGCAGAATTTTCCACTGGCTTTTCGGATAATGTGAAGCAGGATGACCAGCACGGGAACTGGGATTTGTCTGAAGCCAACAGACAAATCTAGAACAACTCATCACGCCCCAAACTGAAAAGATTTACGACCATTACTCCCAGCATTTTGGCAGTCATTCCAGTGAATCAATGATCGTATTACGTGTTCCCGGGAAGGGAAGGGGCACAAACTGGGACACGTGAGAAGAAGTCCAGTTGCCTTTAAGGATTTGGGAATTCAAAAACCAAGCCCATTTTGACACGGGAAATGGCACTCTGAAAATATTTTGCCTGGCTCCAATCACACTTAATCACTGGTTGCCACAGAAATCTCGCTCAGGGGAACGCTGGAGTTGTCTGTGCCTGAAATCCTTTTGTTCCTCTCCTGCACTGCTCAACAGCACAAAGGCCATGTCAAATTTATTAATAAAGCAAGGCCTGCTTTGTTTGGATTTACCCACTGACCAAATTCAGACATCGCAGAAGCTGATGCGACTGGGCTGACTCATGCCGCCACCGAATCCTTGTCAAAGCCTATTACTATAAGGTAAAGCCTACATCCGTTTTATCTCCTTGAGCTCTTGCTATTGTGCAGCATCAACTGCCACTTTCCCATGATGGTTTAATGGGTGTAAGGAGCAGTGAATTTGGTAGCAGTGCACTCCATGCATATTCACGAATAGGTGAACTGCGGAGGTGATTTGTCATTCCGGAGTTGGCATGATACCAGTTTTCCAATTGAAAACCTTTCTTTGTGTTATCCTTTAAAATTTTATTGCTTGAATTGACCTTAAAAATAACTTTTCTTTGCCCTCATTACCACAGCTTTTCCCAGCCATCCTAGGAGGAGGGTTTTCAGGATATGGAACTGGAAGGTCAGGAAGGTTGCAGCCACCTTTAAGAGACAGCTGTGGTTTACAGGTGATGGAGGTGAGGTGTGCATCCCCTATTTCCACTGACACACTGATCCTTCACCCCTATTATCCTGTCAACATTACTGACGTCCACAGCACTTCCATCCTATTTTAGAGATGTAGAATTGAAAAAGCAAGTGATGAGTTCATGGCTGAGTTTTGGCAGATCGTGGACTAAAGGGTTAGATTGCCTGTAATCCTAGGTCAAAACTTCAGCTTCACTCTGTCTTTCATGCATATGCAGCTGGGATCAGAGTTTTAAAAGGTAGTCATGTACCACACAAAAAGCCCACTCGGGTACTCCTGAAAATCCAGTTGTAAAATGTGCCAGTGAGATCCACTGAGTATTTTGGGATAACTACCTTTTTTTTTCCCCCCCAAACAATAGGAGCTGAGCTCTGCTGAAAAACTGATGCAGTGTCTGCAGCTTCCAACAGTTGTATACACATTTTAAACAGCTGGTTTCTTTATATATACCTGCTTAAGTAGCCTGCTCATCCTTGTCTCAGTGCTTCCCGACTGCCATTAAAAACAGAACCTGGGAAAGGAAAACAGAAAACAGCAAACCAGTGGTGAATCCCATCGAGCCAGTCAGCAGGAAAATATTCAAACCCAAACCATCCCAATACCCCAGCGAAACAAAGCACCTACCATTCCCTCATGCACCTGGTCCTTACTAAAAACTTCAGGACTCCACTAACGTCAGGGTTTTTAACTCATCCTGAACCAGCACATAGCAAAGATGCTTTCTCAAGACATATTTTGATGATCGAGGAAAGAGTGAATTTCAGGTCCTTAAAGCATCTTTCCTTGTTACTGACTGACAAAACCCCTTAATTAATGCAGAGTTGGGATTTCCTGGCAGTGGCTGAGCCCATATAAAATACTGGCTTCAGCAAAATTCAGACTTTTGGAAGCCAGGAAATACAGTAGCAACATTCAGGCAACCTTTATTTTTCCCTTGGGAGAGCTGGCAGTAGGAAGAGGGAACTGCAGTTCTGAGTATTGTTCTGTCAAATGGTACAAGACTTCAGTAAACTATGACCGTAAGGAAGATGGGAGGCCATACCTCTCAGGTGGGACCTCAGCCCCACAGCCCCCAGTATAGATACATATATATTTTTGTATTCATATACCCTGAGATAGCTGCATACCTCTTTTCATCACTGCATTCTGTGCATTGAATCAGTGCTGGGAGACATGATTTAGCCACTGGCACTTGTGCAAAGTGAAGTAGGGAAAATATTCAGTGGTCTTAATAATATATCTATGACTAAATATTGGTGAGTAGTGGGAAAGATACTGTTTACTTATTATGGAATTGTTTCTAGGAAATTGGGTCAGAGTATGCATGTAAAGGAAGCATCACTGTAAATACAGCCCACTTTTCCACAGAGAATATGTGCCTGTGCTGTAGTGGTTCCATACTATGTTCTCTGAAAGACACTCACTGAAAAGGTGAATTATTTCCATTACAGACATACAGAGGCATTGCTATAAAGGTTGGAGTTAATATTGCTTCATTCTCCCCTGTATTTCCTGGTTTCTCAGTGGTTTGAATTATGCTGAGCTCAACTTTCAGGAAGCAAGTGAGCAATCTTAACCATATGTTAGCAAATCTTTTCAGCAAAGTAATGTTTTCAATAGGGATGTTTTTTTCTGTAGATCTTAGAAGTTCCTTAAGTGCTTGTAGTTACTACTGCAACAACAGCACTACTGAAATGAAGGGAGCCCTGTGACTCTGAAGCCCTGCATTCTCCATTGTTTTGTGGAAGGGGGTTGTCACCACTCACTGAAGCATTTGGAAGATGAAGTTATCAAGAGTGAGATGAGAGAATCCTCAGAAATTATGGTTCTATGTCAATTACAAGAAATGCCTGAGAACAAAATGATGGGTCTGTCCTCTTCTCCCTGCTCTTCACTTCCTATCAGGACATCCATAACCCTGCCTGAGAAAATGTCAAGCACACTCTTCTCTTCCAGCCCTGTGAAGCCATTAGCTTTTTAGAAGCTATTAGCACTTAAGGAGTTTCTCATGCTTCACAGCAAGCTGCTTACAGCCCATCCTCCCCTGCAGATGCTAGATTCCCCAGGTCTGGATTTCTGTCCTCAGGTCTGGTTTTGAATCCCTTCCAGCATTCCCCACATCCCGGATTTACAGACAATGTACTGAAGAGGACAGCCAAAGAAGGACTTACCCTTTTCTTCCTAGTGCAGGGTGGGTTCAGGTCCTACAGTGTGAGTGAGTGGTGTGTGTGTGTGTGTGTGTGCTGCAGGGCTCCCCACATTCACTTCTGTTCTCTGCTATCCACCTGCGTTTCCCAGTATCCCATCCATCACCATTCTTTCCCTCCCATAACACTAGACTTTACTTCACTAGGAAGCTGATTACTGACATGGGTTTAAAAATGGCTCTATTTCCCTGAGTGGAATGTCCTCAAATCAAGAAAGAAGTTTGTTTCAGCATTTGGCTTTACAAATGAATGAAGTTTAGGGGTTTCCTTCTCTCCATCAAGGAGATCAAGAATCAGCTTCAAAGAAGCTGATGAAAGAAGTCCAGACTACATGAAAATTCAAACCCAAATCCAGCCTTCATCAAAGGCAGTTTTCTCACTCTTCTGTCTCCTTCTATTTCGTGCAGCGTCCTTCTCCCTGCTTTGGCTTTCCCTTTCTTTTTTCCTTCCTGTCTCCCTAAGGAATCTTCTTTTCCAGCTGTAGTGCAATAGTGTTATATTTGATTTCTTCCTTACTTTCCGAAGAGGAGCTGCTAAATAGCATGCTCACGAATTCATCAGCAAATACTAGTTTGAGAGGTATTACAGGTGTCAGCATGAGATAGATAAACTGGAGAAATCAAGAGAAAGATTAGGTAAGATCTTAAGAGATGGATTTTGGGAAAACCAATCAAACTCACAGCTATTCCTTAGGGCAGAGAAACCTGCAAAGCACAGCATGTACCCATGGCTTGTATCAGCCTGATCCTGTCACTTTTAACCCTGACTTCACTCATTTGCTCTCCTTTGTAGTCATTCACAGGAGAGAAACTGTTTCGCACTCTGTAATTGAGCAGTTCCTATTCAATTCAAACAGTTAAGGACATGAGACTCCATTGTGATACACTAGAATAATTATTAATGATAGTGTGGCAATATAGCATCGTTGCAAAATCTGATGTATTCTAAATGAATCACAGCTCCCTGTTGAGCACTTGGTTATACTTGGGCCATGATGTTGGAAACTGGGCACTTCCTTAATGAAAACACTGTCAAAGAGATTTCAAGTTAAAAAAGGTACTCTGAGTAAGAAGGGAACATGCTCTCTGAATGCACTTGAGCATGCCATGAGCATGAGGGAGTGCATCAGCTGTGCAGAGGATAACACTTCACTTTCACGATCGTTTTAGGGATTTCTGATCAGGAATGCAACCTGAACACTTTGAAATTCCTTAAAAAAAATCAACTGGACAAAACAATTCTAACAGAAAAACAAAGTGAACTGAAATGTTTGAGGCTACCATCTTTTAGTTTATGTAACGCTGTACTCTAACATTAGGCGAACTTAAATCGAAACCAGAGAGATTTAGAAATAAAAATGTTTTACTCTAAAAATATAAAAAAACCTGGATGCTTGGAAGCTTCCAGAACTTTTGGGCTTTTTGCTTTTTTGAAAATATTTTCATGGAATTCACATGGATTCAAAAAGTAATCACCCCAAAGCAGCTGCCTTTTCAGAGCCAATGGGCCCACTGGTGTGTGACCATCTTTAACGCTCCTGCACTGCAGGTATTAAGAAGCAGCACCCAGAGGAGTGATTGTGACACTTCCCAGTGGCTAGTGCCAACCTTGTTTTAAAAACAGTGTCCCTCATTCTCAGCAACGGGCTCCAGTTTTGGTCCTGGGGCCACGGTTTTGCTTCGGCCAACAAAACACTCCCATCTCAAGTTACATCCATGTGAAAAGGAAGGAGATTGTTTAGGGTGGTTAATAGAGGGCCACAAGCTGTAATAGCATTAACAGAATAAGATGAGGCAGTTCAAGAGACCTGTGCAGGAGCTTCGTGTATAGCAGACCATACTAGGTTGCTCCCTGAAGAGAACAAGTGATGCTTCACCTGCTCACGACTTTCAGCCCCATTCCAAGAAAAGAACCACTACAGGTACAGTAATTGCTCTCGCAATCAGAAGACTACAGCAGATGACCTAAAATGGGTCATCCTGGTTTATTCTGATTTCATATACTGTTTGCCTTTGCTTGGAGACACCACTGTGCTCTTGAAACACATTATGGGGGAAGTAAGCAAGCAGCCAGAACCCTTTAAACGGGGAGGAAATTGGTACCAGTGCTCTTTTAAATGATTAAACAAAATCTGGGGATAGAGTAGAAACTGACAATCAGAAGGAATTGGATCCGCAGCTATTGAACTGCCTATCCATTTCTGGCACATTAGAAATGTGTGATTTGTTTCCTTTACGTTAGCTGGGATACAGAAACATTCTCTGCCTTACATAATCTCGGGCAGAGAAGCAAAACTGTAACCATCAGATTCCTTGGTTGTAAAAATGGTGTTCTCACCATTTGTGACAACAGTAAATCATTCTGACTGAAAGCAGGCTTCCATTGTGCCCATTCGAGTGCTACCTTCTGCTGCTTGGGGACAGCTCTGCTCTTGTACTCGCAAGAGATTGATTGGTCTGAAAGACAATATGCTGCAAACAGGGCATTCAGATGACATTGCCCTTCTCATTGACTTTCCTAAAGACTCAGTATGCCTCCCAAGTCTAAAAGTTGTTTCAGAAAATCATAAGCCATGGCTCCAATCTTCCACAAACACGGATGCCTAAAAAAGGAATCCTCTGATGGACTTTGTGGGACTAATTTGAGTGTCTTTCACTCATCACTTTGACCTTTGCCTGGGACATGGCATTTTTAGGGCTGTTTCTTCAAATATTGGCTATTGCCATGAAGCTATTTCACCCAACATGGGAAGATGTCCACCACTGTAGTTAGATGCATGGCCACTCTCTAGCAGTGCACATCAGTCCGGTGACAAAGTGACCAGCTTATTTGGTAGGGTGATCAAGAGGATTTGGAGAATGAAACACCGGAGTGTAGTCACAACACACAGCAGCACACCTGATGAAAATAACCACATTGTGTAAACTTAACCTCAGAGACATGTTAGTAACTGACATGGACAGATTTATCTTCTTCAAATGTGCTGAATTTAGATGATTAACAACACTTATTCCCTTGTTCCATAGACCAAACAGGTCTTTTGGTGCTTACTGAAGCCTGGCTCCATCATTTTCCCTTCTATTTTCCCATGGCTGGTAACTCAGATAAAGGACTTTGGGATTCTACTTCATGGTCCTGCTCTCACTTTCAGAAGCCTGTCTACCCCAGAAACTGCTTCCCAGAAATGTTTATCTTCTGTTGTCTAGCTGCATGGTCATCTGCGGGGTTTCACTACATTTGTGTCCTACTTGCGCCCACCATTCATTAGACATGCTTTGCTCCATTACTGACCTCAATTATCTGGAACAGAGCTTATTTCTAAGGGCAGTCCAGCTGCATTACTGTGAGTGCTGAGCCTCCTATCAGAGAACCATTGAACGGCTTGGGTTGGAAGGGACCTTAAATATCATCCAGTTCCAACCCCCTGCCATGGGTAGGGACATCTTCCACTAGAGCAGGTTGCTCCAAGCCCGGTCCGCAACCTCTTCCAGCGTCTCAGCACCCTCACAGGGAAGAACTTCCTAAGAAAAAAGGACTGTTTAGCACTCATATGTGATACTAAAGTCACTGTTCAGTGCATAAGCTAGAAATAGTCACAAACTGCTCTTAGGAATTAATTTTGTGTGTAAATTAGATTAAGCTGGTTTTCATTTTGTGACAACTTTATAGTAAGCAATGGGAACTAAAAATACATTTTAAACATCACTAAGCTGAAAAGTTTCCTTTTAACATTTCACACTGGTTTATTTTACTATAGAAGAAGTTAGAGAAAAATGGTTCAATTTAGTGTCTTTAATAAAGATAGTTACAATTATATTTGTCATAGGTAGGTAATTATTTTAACACTTTACATTTGCCCTGCCGACAAATGGAAGTGTATTACACAGAACAGCTTGTTCATCTACCTGAAAGATAGATGTGATTCCTGGTAAGGTATTCATTGTACCAAGATACAGCTGAGTTGATTTCCTCCGCTGAGCCATGTCAGTTGATGCCAGCAGAGCCTCTAACACATTTGTAGGGAGCTGCTGAAATGCAGAAGAGTTCAAGAGAAGAAATCAGTTTCCAGGACCACCCGGTGACCGTTTCACTCCTTACACCACTCCTTATCACACTGCTGGGGGTGCCTGCTGGAAAACAACATCTGCAAAGGGTGAAAACAGGCAGTGAGAAATACACTGTGGCTTAAGAGTGCTGAGCCCCTGTGGGTGATTCCATGGAGCTGTGGGGCTTTTGTGAGGTTCTACGAGGTCCCGCAGCTACGTGATTCCCTGTGGCTGTGCAATCAGCCAGGCGACTGTTTCAGTTTACCAGTTCCCCATCTTCATTCAGTCTAAATACTTACTGCAGACTAATTGGCCATCTATTGTCTGAGAGAAACTGGATGAGAAGCATTTGGCTGAGATTGTGCAAGTTCAAAATGATGATTACAGGATTGGAGAAGCAACGCTAGCAATTAAGCAAGCAGCAGACCGGAGGAAGTACTCCCCATTGACTGCGCAGGCGATGGCCTGGGACGCTGCTCTCCAGGGATGCAGGTGTTGGGTGCTCCTCAATGTGTAATTGGTGGGTTGCCAAAAAAATCTGTGGCTGCCCCGTCCCTGGCAGTGCTCAAAGCCAGGTTGGACAGGGCTTGGAGCAACTTGCTCTAGTGCAAGGTGCCCCTGCCCATGCTACGGGGTTGGAACTGGATGAGCTTGAAGGTCCCTTCCAACCCAAACCAGTCTGGGATTCTACGAAAGGTGAGTGGATAACCTGGGCCAGTGAACATATGCATGCTTTCAACTCCCACAGGGTACCTGGGAACTTCTAACCTCAGGTAGCATCAGTAAGGTTGCTGTAAAGCAATTCTCCTGTATCTAGTCCCAAACTCCCCTCCCTGAAATAGCTGCTCATGCAGCACAGACCTGCTCATGAGGAGAAGTTGCTCTCTGGGAGACCTGTGCACCAAGCCCTGTGCTGGCTGCCAGAAGATTTCTTGGTAAATCAGCTTTCTTCTAGAGCTGGTGCCTTCCAAAGGGCTGAGGAAAAATCTCCTGGGGCAGCCTCTGTCTGCTCATGAGTCTGGGTGGATGCTCTCAGGATGAATCAGTAGGAAATCACAGAACAGCCTTGGATGTCCCGCTTTCCCCCTCTGTGGTCTGAAGGCATGAAAGTTTGGTTGTCTAAAGCTGAAAAACAGGCAAAGTAATAACTTTTCTATTCTGTCCTGATTTGAAAACGTGTTTTATGGGATATTCGGGTAAGGTTTGTGCAGTGTAGGGTCTGCATTTACTTTCCCCCTCAATCATGTCAGGTCGAACAGAAACACAAACCACACAACAAAGAGGTCTCCTCGTGGCTCACGCTGCTGCGTGCTGCCTTTAGTCGTGATCTGTAGCCTAAACACACAAAAAATACAGGCTAGGAAAGGCAACTGTGTTCTGTCTGACAGGCTCCACACCATTTGACAATGTGAAGCTGGAAACCCCTGCACGGAATGGTGGGGGGTTTGCCACTGACATTAGTGGGAGCACGATGTCACCCCGTTTTCAGGCAGTACTCACGCTTTAGATCTCGTCCTCTGGTCCTTTTGCCTTTCAAATGAGTGCCGAAGACTCTTTAAACCATTTAAACATACGCCCCCTCCTGAATTTCAGACCCAGATACGATAAGCTGAGCTCAGAAAATGAAACATCCTTCATCTCCGCGCTGGCTGTTTCCATACTCACGGACACACCGCGGGGGTACCGCCGGAGGATGCGACCGAAGTTTCCTTTGTACGTACAGGGCGACGGTGGGCGGACAGGACGGGACGGGAGGGTAACGAGCCCGGAATCAACCCTCCTCCCGCTGCCTCGGCGGGGCAGGAGCTGCGCGCAGGGCACCCGCGGAGCGCTCCTGCTCCGTGCGTCTGCGGGCAGCGGGCTCAGCGCGCAGCGCGGCCCCGCCGCCAGCGCGCACAGAGCGCGGGGCCGCTCCCCGCCTCCGGCCGGCCCCGCTCTCCCTGCGCGGCCGGGGGGAAGGCGGCTCCCGCCGGGCCCAGCGCGGCGGCGGATGGCGGGGGGGCCGCGCCCGGCGGGGGCCGGCGGGGGCGCCCGCTGAGCGGCGGCGGCGGCGCCGATGCCGGGGGGCCCTGCGCGGCGGGGCGCGCCCGCGGGGCCATGAGGGCGGTGTCCGGCCATGGCCCATGGCAGCGCGGCGGTCATGCTCAAGTGCGTGGTGGTGGGGGACGGCGCCGTGGGCAAGACGTGCCTGCTGATGAGCTACGCCAACGACGCCTTCCCCGAGGAGTACGTGCCCACCGTCTTCGACCACTACGCAGGTGAGCGGCGGTGGGGGGGGGACCCGGCGGCTCTGCCGCCCTCTCTCCCTTCCTCCGTCTCCGGCCTTACCCTGCCGGGAGGCGACGCTGCGGCGGTGGGACTCGGCCGGGGTTTGCCCCCCTCACCCGCTGTGTTTCTCCCCCCTCGCAGTCAGCGTTACCGTCGGGGGCAAGCAGTACCTGCTGGGGCTGTACGACACCGCCGGACAGGTGAGTGCCGAGCGCTGCCGCGGACCCCCGGCCCCGCCGCCATCCCCCGCTGAAGTTACTCGCAGGGCTGCGGTCCGGGCTGGGTGATTCAGAGGCGGAGGTGCGGGCTTGGGGGCTGGGGTTGGCGTTTTATGCAAACCGGGTTTAGAACAAACCCATCGATCCAGCGCCGTGTTCCGAGGGCGGGCACCCGCCTTATTGTTAGCGGTGGGTGCCCGGCTCCGTGGGGGGGGTGCGGCCGGGGGCAGCGGCTGGCGCTAGGGGAGGCGACGCAACCGGCCCGGGACCGGCATCACCCCCGGCCTCGGTGCCGGCGTTCGGAGGAGGGAACTCGCTGTTCCAACGCGTCAGGCCGGGTAGAGCCCCGAGTGCTGCCGCTCGCCTTGCTGGCACTTCCCAGCTCTTCAATAGCCGAACAGAGTTGTTCAGTTTAGAGGTAGAAAATCATAACATGTAACTGTCAGCCACCGCCGTTGAGATAACCCCGGTTTCTTTTGCTGTGCCAGACAGTGGGAGTGATTCAGGTTGAGATCATTACAGCCTGTTTTGAAAGGTGCCGTGTCTGCATGTATCTTAAGTTACTTCAGTGACTGATCAGCTGCTTGGTGTTCGGGGGGTCGCCGGTGTAGCGGTTTCTAAAGGGCTCCGTTACTCAGCTTAACTTGCGCGGCACGGGGCCCCTGGGTTCAAGAATGAGAGCCCGGAGATGCCTCGTTGGAAACGAAATAGTTTGTGCCTGGGAGGTGCAGGGCTCGGGCAGAAACGCTGCGTGGGTTTGGGTAAAGTTGTGTATCCCTTGTGTTTAAACTTCTCCTTGCAGCGTGAGCATGTGTTCTGCTCTCACATGACCTCAGACGCGCTTCCTTCTTGTATAGAGCCACTGGTAACATGATGGCACCGGACTCGCATAGGCTGGGGCCATTTCTTTAAACCATGTTACTCCTGTGCTTAATTAAACAGCTGCTGCCTAAGTGAGTGAGGCCTTTTAGGTCTGCAAACAGCCTGGAGTAAGGGAAGAAGCATTTAACCAGCCCTTGATACCTTGGTTAGGCCTGAAATCAGCAACAAAGTTAATTCCATGAGAATTACAGCAAACAGCCCTATTTCCAGGCTGAGACTTCCCAAACAGTCTGGCTTCATGGTTGTCATCTCCCTGACATAAACACAAACTGGTCGAAGTTATGCCAAGTGCATTTCTTACTGTTGTCATAGCCCTGTTTGTCAGTAGTAACTGCTTCAAAACACAGCTTGTCAAACACTGCTTAAGTAGGTTACAGAATGAGGACTGAGTGCCCCGGCATAGAAAGCGTTTGGTTAATATGCAACTCTTTTAATCCCTTTTTTCATAAAGAGCATTGGAACATGTGAAAGCCACCCCAGCACTACTGCCACACGTGCATGGCTTGGTGGTGGGTGCCGTCTCAAACTGCTTGTGCTGGCTTGTTGCTGTTAACGGGAGTGTGTGTTGCTAGCGCTGTGTAACCATAAGTAAGGTGGCTTTGTGGTATCCCCCCACTTCCTGAGTGTGCTGAGGACAAAACCGAGTGACTTTTGGCCTCCTCAAAAGCCAGCAGGTTGAACTGGCCCGTTTACAACAAATGTCAAGTAAAGGTATTCCTGCCTGTTAGGCTAAGAAAGTTTTTTCAGTGTGAAATTGTATATCCAGACGTGTAAAAAGTTGGGCTGAGATTTTTCTTCCCTTTTTCTTTTTTTTTCTTTCCCCAAATTCCGAGAAGCTGGAATCTTTAAGTTTGAATCACGGAGCAGTTCCTGATGTGCCCAGGACCAGATCCTGCTGGCCTAATTCCGAGGAGCCTCAGCTCATGTCAGGTGTTTTAATGAGGCTACCGTTACAAATATACCTGGCCTTGGCAAAGCTCCTGTTTTGGTCAGACCCGTGGTACTGATAAAATCTCTACAGTTATCTCCATCCCACTCCAGCATGTTTGGTGCACTGGTGGACATCTGCCCACGGGAGCCCCATCCCAACATCCGGCACAACCAAGGCGGAAGTCTGTGTGAAGATGCCAGTCCAGCAATTCCATTCAGCTAAAAGCTGCTTTGTCAGGGAGCGTGTGATAACAGAAAGCTCTCTTTAAAGCTTCAATACGTGTAGTAAAGAGCAGAAGAGACTTGAGCTGATGGTGCCTTCTCTGTGTTGAGGAAACCGTGCTGCATTTGGTGCATGCCTGCTGCTTGCACAGACTGCCGTACGGCTCGGATTCAGAGTCGGGATTTCTGTGCCAGCACACATCAGTGCTTTCATCTCTAATTCTGTTCCTCCCCAAATAGTTGTACTGTGAAATACTGGCCTGATAGTATTGTTTTATCACAACTTGGCAGCGTGTGAGCACTGTGGTATCTAAGCAGTTCACAGTCTTCAGCGTGTTTATACTCCCAAAGCATAGGTACAATCTACAGATCTCATTTTGGGGGGCGAGGAGTTAGAGGGTAAATGGAGGGTAAGCAGTGACCTACTCCAAATCCGTGCAGGAAGCCCACAGCAGAGCAAGGATTAAAGACCTATTGGTCCATAGCTGGTGTACAGCAGGCTCATTGCCCTGAAACACTGACTTAATCAGCCTGTGGGTCTCTGTAACTTGGCGTGGTTATGTGTTTAGCAACTTGTGACAGACTTCTGTTTGGCAGAGGAGTTGCAAGCTTTCGGGTTCATAGCATCCAGTACTCATTTCTAGCTCGCTTCTTCACAACACACACAGCATCACATGTAGCAACTGATGACATAATGCATCATATCCTTGTGAGTTTAAAGTAGGTTGAGAATAAATCTATCAAGTCCTATTTTTCCCCCCAGGTTATATATAGCAGGAAAAATGCCAGTAGCAGGCCACAAACTTCAGTTTCTATGTAGACAGACCTTCCCCTTTTGGGGGTGTGTGTGTGAGCTCAGGCAGGCTTCCCTCTGGCTGCAAGTACTTCGGCCCTGGTTCAAACAGCCAGTACAGCTGCTGGGCAGGGGAGGCACCCGGAGCTCATTTGGGTGTGCAGCTGTGGAAGCAGCTCCTGCGCCAGGGAGACGGGTGGGAATCCGGTGCCTATGGTGTCCAAGAGGACATTCCTCCAGCAATTCCTCCCAGAGGTGGAGCCGGCAGCTCCTTTTGGCCTTGCTGCTGCACAGAGACTTGGGCTGAGACTGGCTGGGCTTGGAGTGCACCCTGGTTTCCACAGGAAGAACTATGTACATCACCTCGAGCTGGGAGCATCGATGCGCTGCAGTTAGAATGTGACGTGGTTGTGATACTGGTGCTTGGATGACTTTGGCTCTGCAGTAGCCTCTCTTGCTCTGAGAGTTAACTGCGTGTCACTGCTGCTCTGAGAGTTAACTGCGTGTCACTGCTGCTCTTCGTTGAGCAGGGGTATGGGGCAAAATCAGCCTGGGAAGAGAATGGTGCCTTCATCGGAGTCTGTTAACTGCACCGTGTTAGAGGGCTTCTGAGCTGGTGACAAGTGATGATCATTTTGATCTTCTGTAACACCCAAAGTAATGCTGCCAGCTCTCCCAATGGAGCAATGTCTGTAAGCACTAACGAAGAGGTGTGCTGCATGTCCCCTTGCCACGTCCCAAATGATAGGGGTAAGTGGGAGGGCCCACAGGAGTTACCTCTCGGGGATTTCACTCCATATTGAAGACTGCTGCTTAAAATGGCAGTTGGGGTCCATCCTCCTCTCAGTCTGCAGGGTTTCATTGATGGTGTCCCTTTCCTTCCATATGTGCCGACCACATGCACATGGAAGTCTTGCTCTGCTGCGTGTCTTTGCTGTGAAGAACTGTCAGGTAGGATGCAGGGGATGCAGGAACAGAGCCTGTGCTGCTTCAGCTGCCCTGGGAAGAGAGATGCTGAGGCATAGCGTGGCTGTTTGGTGCAGGTTTGGCACCAAACCAGTGTCTGAGTAGTGCAGAGCAGGGTACAGAAGGAGCAGAGTGAATCTTGCTATGGTGCAGTGCCTCATAATAACATTGGTATCCCTCAGCATCACTCAGTGTTGTGATACTGGCCTGGTCTGGTTGGACAATGCTGAGGTAAACTGTTCCTTGGCTTTCCACTTCTGTTTCTCTGCCTTAAACACCCTAATATGAGCAGGACAAGCTGTAGGTCTGGTACAATAAAGCTCACAGTGCCTTCTCAACCATCACCAAAACAGTAGCCACAGAACACGCTAAGCACAAGAGCCAGAATAAGCCTCTTCTTGGCTCCTCTCAGCTCAGATACCAATGGCTACTGTGGTTGCAGCAGCAGCCACTTAATTCAGATACGCTGATGTTTTGGTTGCAGTGGAGGCCCTGGTGTTGCAAGCAGTTTTGTATTCAAGTTGGTCAGGCTGCTGAGGTGCGTGAAGCTGACTCCAGCATTAGCAAGATCTGTGCCTGTGTTAAGGCAAGGTGTCAAATGGTTGTAACTGAATGTGCTAACAGGAAAGAGGTGGTGGAGGTGTGGTTATTAGAATGGATGGTCACCAGGCTTGCTGTGGTTGCTATAAATAAGGCATAGAGGGAATATTTGTGCTCCTTGCTGGCTGTTTGTCTCAGCTTTGGTTGGTAGCCCTGAACGAACAGGTACCACGTCTGTGTCCTGCACCAAAACCTCTAACGTGATCTTGGCAGACCTGAGAATGAAATGTTAGCAATTGACATCCCGTCCCCTTTCTGCCCCCGCCGTGCCTCCCTTCTCCCACATGCATTTTCCCTCACTCCCTGCATACTGTCCCAGCCGAGCTGGCACTGGGGAGCTGTGAGCTCATGAGTCTGCTGCAGTCCAGCTCCAGCTGCCGTGCTGGCCTATGAGAAGCTCAGCCTCTCTCTGCTTCAGGATGGTGCTGACCACGTAGGTTTAGCGCTCCTCAGCCACAAGTGGATGTGAGTAGATAAAACAAAGCCGTGCCTGTTTTCTCCCTCTGAAATTTAAGTTCTTCAGTGCAAAAGATGGAGGTGAAGTCCCTGAGCTTGCAATCTCTTATGCTGAGACAAGTGTGGTCTTGCATGGGCTTCCATTTGGCACCGCTTGCTCTAGACAAGCGTTGACGCAAAGATGGGCTTTCCCTTTATATGGAAAGGGACTCGCTCCTTCAGGTTTGCTTTTAAAAATGGCCTTCCAGCAACACTAACCCCAGTGCAAAGCTCCCATTCACACACCTCCCTTGCTGTGAGCTGTGACTCACACTCTGAAAGCATCACTGCTTTCCTAGAAAGGCAGGTGAGCATTGCTGTCACCAGGTGGGGAGCCTCGAGGTGGCAGGTGCTGCATCCATGAAATGCATGTTGGGAACTCAGGACAGTTGTGTTTCATTTTCAGTGTCAAAAGGCCCATAGCACCTCTGAATAGCATCACTGTGTTACGGTAAAACCAAATGCAAGGAATGTGTTTCAAACTGTAGATCCAGTGTGTCTTTATGGAATTATCAGTAAGTTAATGGCAGGCCAAAGTAAAGAACCCAAAGCTTGAGAGGTTCTCTGAAACTTCAGGTTTTGATATGTTAAAAGCACATTTTCATGAAGACTACTGACACAGACTCTTGCTAAACATTAGTTATGCATTGGTTACGCTAAACATTGGTATTATCATGGAATCATAGAATAGTTAGGATTGGAAAGGACCTTAAAATCATCAAGTTCCAACCCTCTTGCCATGGGAAGGGACACCTCACACTAAACCATATCACCCAAGGCCTCATCCAATGGTCCAATAAAAATCCCTTTTCCTGGATTAAGAGTCAGAAGATACCCTTTAGTTTGTGACCGAGTTTTCTCTGTATTTTACTATCATTTCTTCACAGTACAGTGACATCTTTCAATGCTATCCAAACAGCAGCAGCTAAAAAGGCAATACTCAATAAAAGCAATTAGCACAATGTTACTGCACATCCTCTTACTTTCTGACTTCATTTTAAGGCGGTGTGTGCACCTGCACTCATTCGAGTACCATGCAACCCACAGCTGTCCTGCTGGAGGCAAGAGTGATAGAATGGGATAGCCGGGTAAGGTGGCGTGAGCTCTACAGTTAGCTTCTGACAGAGAGCCTGTGAGACCCTGGGAATTCTTGGCAGGTCCACAGTCAGACTTCGTGACTGAAATCCACTTCCTTTGCAAAAAGCTCTTTATATGCTGGTAAATAAGAAAAGTATAAAAAACTGCATCTTTTCACGGATAGCCTAACTCTTGATTCAGCCTCCAAACTACCTCTTAAAGCAAACTAAATCACATTTAGAGTACTGCCTCCACAGCGCAGACCTGCGATCCAGAGGGCTTACAATGTGCGTTAGAGTCTGATCCAAAGCTCTGTGTTAGCAGGCACCCGATGGCTGATTTCAGTAAGCTTCATTCCAGTTCCTTGATTGAGAACACATGGACAAAGTAGACATAAAACTTGAGCAGTACTGAGGTGTTGCCAGTCCCTGGCTTTCATAGTGGTGAGTCAGCTTTTCCTATCCACAGACACCACTACCTAAGAACCTAAATGGTTTGAGCCTTTTTCTGGATGTGGGTTTTCTTTAAGCCTTTGTGCTTCATGTGTTCAAGTTTTGTGTGTATCTGCGGGGTACCAGAAATTTCTCTTTCATTTAAAGGCAAAAAGGATGTGATTTTTTTCTCCAGGAACCTGGGCTTTAGGAAGCAATATAAAGCACACTGATTCCAAATACTGCAGTTTTACTGTGAACTGTAAACTCCAACATTACTCCAACTGGGACAGAGCTTCACGACTTCCAAATTAGCCCCTTCTCTCATTAGAAACAACGCAAAATGAGGGCAGAGAGGAGGGGAATGGTATCTTTTTATTGCTCTGGTCTGTGCTTTCATAAGCAGTGCTTTGGTTTGGACCGGTGACTGGATGATTTGTGTTAAGACAAATGTGTCTAAAGGCCACATGACACTTCCAGCCGTGCTGAAGGAGTTGTGTGTCATTTGACACGTTAGTGGCCACTGTCCTCAGCCTCGTTTTATCGTGCTCTGTGCTGCATCCATGTTGTGGCACATGCAGCAAGCCTTTGTGATGGCTGGCACTCCTGGTGCGTGTATGAAAATGCAGGTGGCTGCATTATTATCCAGAGCAAAGGAACATCTGTCAGCATCCTAAGCGAGCGCATTGCCTTGGATGAATAAAACACAGGCTGAAAGTGCCTCAGGCAGTTCGTGCTCTAAATTAGGTATAGCCATGAATGCTAAAAGATCATCTGTAGGACTTAATGCTAGTTCCTTCTTGGTCTGATATCCGGTTGGGATGCAGTGGTGGAGTCAGTAAGGGATGGATGCCAGGTGTGATCTGGGATGCATCTGTAGTTATGACCAAGAGATAGCCCAGTGAGGGGAAGTGAGCTGGATTACATGTTCCTCACTTGAGGAACTAAAAACACAGGCAGTTTTTCAACTTTGCCGCAGTGAAATCATGGAGTGTTTTACCATGTTCTTGAATGGAAACTGTTACCCCTAACAAATCAGGACTTGACATAAAATGAGGTGCAGAAGACTCTTAGGAACTCCTTTAATTCCAGGAACTCTTTCACTGTGATGTGTTTATTCAGGGCACACGTGATGGCACTGGTGCTCTGGCACTTCGACTCCTGAGAAGCTGTGTGATGGGAATTAAGCCCTAGGAGTCAGGGTGAAGGCTTAGTCTTCTGTCTTACAAAGCTGCTGCTCAGCACTGCACTGAAGAGTGTGCTTTTGGGGCTTATTTGTAAAAAGTGAAAGTGAATGGGACACCTAACTGATCAGTCTTTCTTGTCTGGGCAGGATTTATATAGCTAGTAAATGAAAAGTCATGTATGATCTATGGGTAACTATATTCAACCATCTCTATTCCATAGTCTGTTTTCCCTGTGAGAACAGATTTATTGATGGCCATGTTCTTCTGTAAAAATAAAGTGAAAGAGCCCATCTTTCCGAAGAGCAGGATCTGCAGAGGGTCCGATCAGACGCCTGTGCCAGGATAAGTTTGATGTTTTTCCTTTCATTGCCCGTATCGGAAAGAATGAAAAAGCCTGGTTGTTCATGGCTGCAGACACCCAAACTAGGGTGAATCCATTTCCTGGAGAAAGTGGGAATCCTGTGTGGGAACAGTGCTGTTCGTAAGGCCACTGATGGTAAGAAAGGAACCAGTGCAGGAACGCTCCGTAGCCTTGTGATTCCTCATAAGTATGTCAAGGCTATGGAGGAGTGTCATAGGTAAGGAGTGAAAGGGTTTGTCCATGGCTATTACTCCAGGGGCTCCATAGTGGATGAACAACTGGTATAAAGTATTTATGTGAGCTGTGCTTGCTGATACTGCTTGCAGCTGGTTGAATCCATGTTCTGTTGTTGCAGACACTAAAAAGCCTTACAGAGGAAAGTCAGGGACTTCCACTTTCAGGAAAGCACGAGGAAGCCAGCAAGTTGAAGTTCCTGTGGTGAGGGAGAGAGGGAGCGTTCTGTTGAGGCTGCCTAGGAAAAGTTTAGCATCGCCGCATGGCACAATGTAGGATTTGGGAAGTATTTAATCCCACATTAAGGCAGGGATCAGTTCTGATCACTCAAAGGCAATTTTGTGTATAACTGAAGAGATACTCTGTCCTTCTCATCTCTAAAATCCATCTTACCAGGCTCCATCTTCCAGCTAGCTATTTCTCTCCATACAGAAAAGCTTGTCAGGAGTGTAAGCAGCTGCAGTCCTCAAGGATCCCAGAAGGAAAGTTTTGTCAAAAGAAAAGATAATTCATAAACCCTGGGCTTTTCCAATGTATAATTCATACCTCCTCTGAACAGCACTCCTCGCAGGGATTTAGAGGTGGATTTAGAACAGCTTACTTCATTTTTAGAATACAATGGACGAGCACTCACCCTGCATTCTTGCAGCCTTTTCTATAAAAGATAGATGCTGGGCCCAAATCAGCAGCTTTCTGTGCTCCCTGGGAAACCTGTGTGATTGAACCACAACAGGATAGTGCTGCTGCCTTCAGCAACACAAGCTGCATCCCCAGAAGCCTGTGAAGAGATGGAGGGTCTGTAGTGCACTTTACCCCAGGGAATAATCAGCACATCTTGGTTTGTGTTCAGAAGGTACAAACAGTAACAAATAGGGCTTGGGCTGCAGAACTGGACAAGCAGACGTTTTATGGCAATGCTGTGTCAGTCCGAATTGCAGCTTGCCAAATGGTCCTGGCATTAGTGGTGCCGTGTGAGAAGCAGCGCCAGGATGCTCCAACCTCCGTCCTTGCAAAGGGTTACAGTGTTACACAGACCAGACTGAAGCAATTTGGAGAGGTTTTTAGCCAGGGAAGCAATTTGTGCTTGGCATGGGTCAGGACAGACCACTTCCCTCTCTCTGCTCCTCCACCAAGCATCTCGTAGAATCAGAAACCACAGGGTGAGTCAGCAGGGTGAATGAAGGCTGCTTCATGGTGTGCTGCTGGAATGGGCTGTTGTGCTCAAAGGCTCTCCCTGGTGCTTATGGCAAAGCTGCACATGAGCCTTTAATGCCAAATAATCTGGGGCAGGCGGGAGGATGGGGCCACGGGGTAACTGGGAGCTGATAGTCCCTGGGGCAGGTGTCAGACACAGCAGTCATTATTACGGTTCACTTCTCACATTGTCCAGAATATTCCAGGGGCCTTCTGAAATGGAAATTCTTTTTCAGGGAGGAAAACTATGAAAAATGCAGTCATGAAGGATAGCTTTGAAATGCACTTCAAAAATGAAAGCATGGCAATTCATACTGAGAGAGGACTTTTGACTGTGGTTACCATGGCCTGCTCTGAAATGCGTTAAAACTTGGACTTACAGCTGGGGTTTTGCTCTGCAGAAACCAGCTAGTTGCACACGTGAGCCTCACTGAGACCCTCTGAGCAGCAGCAGGGATTACCCTTCACTGTGTGAAGGTTGGATTCCTCTAGCAACTCTGCCTGATGTCTATTTTTGGCTTCCCCTCTAAAAACAGATGGTTGGGAGTGAGAACCTCCTCTTACGATTGCTGTTGTAAGCTGTGAAAGCAACAGATGGTTGCTAACACAGAGATCACAAACCTGGAGTTGTTGAGCTCCAGTTTTCTTCCAGTGGGCCAAGCTTTGTACGCTGCCATCCACTTTGTAGCTTATCAGAACAGAAATAGGCTTCTCCTTTTGTTTATAAGAGTATGTCAGTATGATGTAACTGGAGGACTATCATCGAAATCCTGTTCCTAAGCTGCAAACCACATAAAATCATTAATTACTTTGTTCCATCAGAATGGAACATTATGTTATAATGTTATGTTACATTACGTTATAAATAATATATATTAAAAATACCTATAGATGAGCATGACACACCTTGCTCAGGGCCCCTGCACAACATTAATGACACACCAGCATTTGTTTTCTCCTATTTGCTTAAAGATGCAAGCCCTCATATTTACAAGAAAAGGAAAATGTAAAAGTATCAATTTCAATCCTGCTCTTTTCAAAGTGAAACCAAAAAATAACCCCAAGGAGTCCTTCCCAGTTTGTAGCTGAGAAGCTAAGCCAAGCCAGTAGCTCCTCCATCTCATCTCCTTGCCTATGTCTGTTCTGTATTGGCAGCTGTGCTGGGTTACCAGAGAGACACTAGGTGAATGATGCATGGTCCTGCCGCAGAGGAATCACAACTCTATATAGCATTAATTAAGCCAACATACTTGCATGCAGTCAGTTTAAAGTTATTACAGCTCTTGTATTTTCAGCATGTTTTTCTATCTGTATTCGTTTGCTTCAGCAAACGGTGAACAGTTCTGTTTTAAAGTCCACAGTATATTGGAGAATGAGCCATTTCCCCATTATAGCCTGGAGGTTTTGACACTTGTGATGCACATTTTGATCCTTCGTGGTCTTCTTGCCCATCTTGTTCACGTTCTTAAAATAGTCCAGTAAAATTCTTTAGATATCTTTAATGCCTACATATACAGGCAGTGCCTCCCCCAGTTAGGCTGGAAGTCTTAATTGCTGCACAGGGTGGTGTGTACAGGCACCCAAACTGGGATTTCTGTTCACTGGCTAGTATAATTAGGGTTTGCCACTGCATTTAGTTTGAGAATTAGCCACATTCATTTCCCTCATACTAGAGTCAGCAAATACAGTTGAAGCAGTCTGATTTTTCCAGGCTTCTCTAATATTCGGTCTAAATGCATTTGTTTCTTCAGTCTTCTACCCATGCAGCGGTTATTTAGGCCCAGTACATCACAGGAAGTTTTAGGTTTGATTGCTGTTTCTGAGGGGCTGTTGGGGAGCAGGAGGAGTCTTTAAGCACAGGTGGCCTGCTAGATGCTGGTAACAGTGAAGCCAGGCTTTTTCTTAAGCAGACCCAGGACCAGTCTGATGACGTGGTGGGAGGCTTTATTAGAATTACCTGCCATTATTAGCATCAATATGCACCTAATTTTCATAGCACAGACAAAGGTTTAAAGGCGAGCCTGGCAGCACTGGCTTGTTTCAAGCAGCAGGACTGGTGAGGACAGCCAAATTCTCTGTTAATTTAAGTAAGCGTGAAGTCACCGTAGTGAATACCACGTACTTCTTTGGCCGTGGCACATGATGTATCCAGTCACACTGTACTTGCCTGCAGTTGAACTTCTTAATTACAGGGGACAGACCCACAATTTGCCCAGTGCAGATGGGACAGGGTATAAATCAGAAGGCAGATATATAAATAGCTGCAAGGGCAGGAAAGGAGTTCAGCAATGCACGTGCCTTAAAAAGCAGTAACGCTGCTCACTCCCAGATGATTGCTGAGGAATATGTGGGCAGTAAGGAGCAGGACCAAGATGTGGCTAAATGGACGAGGATTTATATCCAATGGGATTAAAAAAGATAAATACAAAAGTTTTGAAGTAAACCATACAAACATAAAGTAAAATGAAGTAAACCAAGCTTTGAGATGAGGAACTGATTAGTATTTGCCATGAATAAAAAGTCCATCTGCAATTTCAAATGGATTAACTGAAGAGGTATTTTAAGGCCAATGGACTAAGAGTAATTTCTGGTGACAGTGAAGTGTCTTCTCCATTCCAGCATTTAATGCAGACAGTATTCTTGTTATTGTAGCCCAGATGTGAGGACTTTAGAAAATGTTGAATGTAGTAAAGGCAGCTCTTTAGTAGCAGGAATGAATTATGACTTTAAACTAGATCTTTTCTTTAAAGAAAACCTATTCAGTAATACCCCGTGTGTGATTTAGCAGAGCTGAATTCAAGAGCAGCTGACAGATCTGCCTCTGTGTTCTTGCATGCAGATTTTGTACTCCAGGGACCAGTGTAATTTGCAGTTGGGAAGCTGCTTTTAGGATTTCAATCTCCACCCAGAAAACAGAGTGGCAACCCTGATCAGTACCTAACTATATTCAGGAGTAGAAGTGAAACGTAAAATACATGCCTAAAAAGAGAACTGAACGCTGAATAGTTTCAAGTTGCTGTTGTGATGCTCTTAAAGTTATTTCTGCCTTTTATGATGAATTCCACAGATGCGGAAAAGACAAGGTTCCTGGGTTTTTTCTTTTGCATCAGGATAGGAGGCTGACACTAGCAGGAACAACTGATCTCCAGATAGGCCAGTCAAATGCTGTGGTTTCCCAGTAGTGTCAGTTACTGTGGTTGTGAAACTGGGAGCCCATGCTTACAGCCACGTATGCTCTAGCCTACTGACAAAACTGGAAAGCATCCAAGACTGGCAGGAGAGCGTATAACCACAATGGCACATGAGAATACTGATTCCAAATACGAGTTATCATGTAGATTGACACTAAAAGAGTACTGGCCAATGGTCACCCCCCTGCTAGTGCAGAATCTCCTCCAGTGCTTGTCATTCCTCCATTTCATGATGAGGATAACGGCCCTCTTCCCATAGCTGTTGACTCTCAAATGAAAAGATGGGCCTAGCAGAAACTGTTCTGAGGAAGTTTTCATGTGTCTTCTGAAATGCTAGTGACACCATCTTTAAAAACCTATCAGTCAATGAAGGGCTGTTTTGAGGGTGCCACTATAGGTTAATAACCTGGTAATGTGACTGTTGCCAAGGAAACGAAAATTTGATTTTCTGGCTTGATTCAACCATGGAGTTGAATTCTGTTTCTGTCTCTACCTTTAATGAACAAATTGTTCCAATATTTGTGAGATTTAATTAAGATGGGGAGCTTACATGGGTAGGAGGGAGGCTGCTGCAGCAGCCATAATAAATTGGTGTTTATGGTGGGAGAGATGGCATAAAACCAGCTCAGTCTTACTTATCTGTGTTAAAAACCAACCAGCCAAACAAAAAAGCCAAAGGTAGGAATTGTAAAGCATTGGTTGACTGGGAATTCACTTTCTTTCTTGCTAGAGAGAACTGGTTTACAATGGGACAATGCTCCTAGGTATTGTACTGTATGCCCTGGCTGTAGGACCGGTGGCTTTAGATGTTATGGCTCTAAATGACCCAAGTAAGAATCTTTTCACACTAACTTCCCCCCACCAAAGGGCATTAATATTCCCCTGATGGTGTTCTTGATCCTGAGTGTTCCCTAATAGTGTTCCTTCCCGCTTTTCGCTGGTCTTGCTTACAGAAAGCAGTCTGGATAAAAAAGGTCGCTCTGATCCTTACTTTGCCCAGTCACTAGCAACAGGACAGCAAAGTTTCTAAGAGACAGAAAGAAAATTCTTAAGAGGGCCTTAAATACCACCTCTACATACGATCCAAAGGAGAAGACTCAACTGCATTAATTAGCCTTAATCTAGTCTAGCTTTGTATTATCTGCATGGCTTTATAGCAGTCACATCTGCTAATTCCTCTTTGGTCAAAGAAGTGCTAACCTTTGAATATGTTTGAACCATAAGTCTTTTTTTTAACTTAAAACTTCTGAAGGGGTAGTCTTCTGTATATTCTGGTACAGAAGTAAGTTAATACTCACACTGCTTTTCAATATATTTATGTCATTTCCCTCTAACAACCACGCTGATTAACCTAGAAGAGTTGCAAGCATTCAGAAAGTTTGCCTCAACATTTCTGAAATACTGAACAGAGTTTCTATACCTAACTGTTAAAATTAACAAAATACCATTTAATATTGCAGATAACAGACTTTTTCTTTCCTAGGAAGACTATGATCGTCTGAGACCTTTATCTTATCCTATGACCGATGTCTTCCTTATCTGCTTCTCAGTGGTAAACCCTGCTTCATTTCAAAATGTGAAGGAAGAGTGGGTACCGGAGTTGAAGGAATATGCACCTAATGTTCCCTTTTTACTAGTAGGAACACAGGTATATCTGGTTCTGTTATACTTTATTTAAACAATTCAGATCATTGTATGGTGCCTTTTCTTTGGGCTGGAAATTCAGGGCCAACAGGCTTCTGGCTTTGGAAGAACAACCCTAGCAAGTGGCAGAAACCCTGGATTTGTGGTGTTCTCTAATGGGCTACCAGCATTTTGTTAAAAATACATTCAGTGTAAACAGAGTGGCAAAATTGGCTCCATCTCTCCTTGGGACTTTCTAGAAAGTCAGAGGATTTAAGGAATATTTATATATATGTCTATTTATACCCATGTACATGGGTCTACAGTTGTTGGTCATATACAATATTTGCTGAAGCAAAGGAGCAAAGGAAGAAGTGAGACAATTTCCTCCTGCTTCTTGTGACCAGTGGACAGGGCTTCAATTACACATGTTGATATTATCTTTGGGTTAAAGCCTTCTGCCACTGCTGGATGTACCTTCTGGCATTCCAAGATGATCACATCTTATCAAAGAGCTGAATTACAGAATATATATTTGTTCCGTCTGGATTAAAGGTGGTAGTTCACAGCTTAAACTTTCAGGACTTTTTGGATCAGGAAGGGTCCATGATCTGAATCATGCATGACTCCATCTGTATACATACAATACTCCATTAAATAAATGCTTTTGCTTCTAAAAGAGGGTATTATATAGCCTGCTGACTTTTGTTTAGGAAAAGTATCCCAACATGACTGCTACCTTCCTTGCTAGATTGATCTTCGTGATGACCCAAAAACTCTGGCAAGACTGAATGACATGAAAGAGAAGCCCATATCTGTGGAGCAAGGACAGAAGTTGGCTAAAGAGGTAAGCTCCTAGCTGAAAGCAGGTAGCAAAGAAGCAAAAAAACCCTATTACCAACTGCCTTTTTCTTTACTACTTCAATGTATGAAAACCTTCTGACAGGTTACCAGTTAACAATATTTACTTACACTGCTGAACACAGCTAACAAGCAGACCTGTGTAATAGCACTTCCCTGATAGTAGTGGTTCTATGTTTCTTTGTAGACACTTGTAAATACTACACAAGCATCGGTCAAGAGTGAATTAAAATCACAGAGTTGTTGAGGTTGGAAGGGACCTCTCCTCCTCTAGCAAAATGTTGAAATCATCTTAAAGCAATTATTTGAGCATGCTGTACTACCGTTTTAACACACTGTGTGGATAATGCACATAAAGATGCTTACTTACAGTCTTATTTTTGAAACATAAATTGGTCATAATTCTGTAATTCTTTTTTGCTGTTTAGTTATCGAAAAATACCTTAGGACTCCAGTGCCAGGCCAAAGAGCTTATTTAATACTCTTCCTTTGTAAACAAACCCAACATAAATGCATTCCAGATCTTTGACCAAAAGACAAATCTTTTCTTCTACAGGGGGATGCACATGCAGGTAGCTTTTCTAGATCACAGCCAAACATTGTGATGTCACTAGAGAAAAAGAGATACGCAGAAGTGCACACTTAAAACTGAACAGCTGAAATGTACTGTTGTTGAATTAACTTATTTTCTTGACAGATAGGAGCCTACTGCTATGTGGAGTGTTCAGCTTTAACGCAGAAAGGACTGAAGACCGTTTTTGATGAAGCTATTATAGCCATTCTAACTCCAAAGAAACACACAGTGAAGAAGAGAATAGGCTCAAGATGCATAAACTGCTGTTTGATCACGTGAACCACATTTGACAATGGCCAGGCTTACTGTGAAATTCTACTGAATTTAAACACAATGCATTAAGTACACGGCAAAGTTGTTACAGGTTTGAAAGCTAAAACGATGGTTCTGCCTTCTACAACTAGTGAAATCCAGAGGAATAAAATCAGACTCAACAAACTTGTAATAAGAAGCCACCGTATCTGTTACAAGTATTTTATTCAGACTGGAAGGTACAATCTCTCAGGGTTACATAGTCTAGAGGAAGCAAAAACTGCACCATGCTGAAATGGCGTCTATGTGATTTTATCGAGTGGAGATGCTTGGCCTGAAATACTCTAAATGAATTTGGACAGTCTTCTGCTTTGACTATACATAAATATATATATCTTATAAACACCACCCCCCCCCCCCCCCCCCCCAATTTTTGCACAGTCTGTATGGGATCTGCACAAAGAAATACCTTGTCTCTCTTTGCTCCAGTTATCTGCTTTTGTATGTAAGCTGCTTCCGGTTCCAGTGTATCCACAGAGGTGCAATAATCAGACCAGCGACATAGCCAAAGGTAGCTCCGAAGGAACAGGAAATGGGCCATACCTGAGGGGAGAACACAAGGTAAAAGCAGACAATGAGGAAAATGTCTGTGGTTCTTTTGTACTTGGTGAGCACAAAACCTAGGTACTGAAAGACAGTAGAGTCTTACTCTAAAGCTCGGCGTGCTTTCCTAAAAATGCCAAAAGGGTAACAATCATCTTCATGAACACTAAATGCTGTTGTACAGTTTTTAACCAATATGCATTAAAATGTAACCAGGCTTCTGGCTATTGCAGAGTTTAGTTCGATATTCCCAAAACTATGTGAAAAAATGTAGAAGTCTTTATATCCCCCCTGAAGCGTTCAGCTAACCCGACTTCCTGTTCTGCTGTGTACATCTGGAAACCCACAGATGTCTTGGCGATTTCTCCTTCCAATCTCTCATGGTGTTCTGAAACCTTTAGAGGTGTGTATGGATGAACTGCTATTCAAACAGGCCAGAGACTGAGATGGATAGAGGGGTTTTCTTTATGTTTTTTTGTCTTGAAGAGTAGGCAAAGGGCTGAATCTCCCCCTGGCTAGCAGCAGGGAGGGAACACAAATTTGGAAACTCACCATCTTGCACCCACTTCAGCAAACATGTAGTAAGCCACTTACGTTCTAGAGCTTAGAATTAAAACTCTCTTCTTCCTAGTGTAAGAACAGGGAGCTGTTCTTATACTTAATACAGCTGACTCAGTCTCACAAACCATCTAGTGCAAAGTAACGGGTTTTTTTTCCCCTACCCCCCCTTTTTTTAACTGGTATTGATTTGCAGGGAGGAGTGGCCAGAACAAGACTTACCCAGTCTGTCCTGAGATGTAGCTTATATTACCTGTCACCTACAGACTGCATTTGATGGAAATCTCAGCTAAGCAATTAAAGCAGTCGAATAAACTAAATTCCCACTCTCTTCAAAATTCCCCTTTGCATATTGTTTTTGCAAGGACAGTTTTGCACTTCCTGCTGTCCAGTGCATATTCCTGAAGCAAGCGCAGACTGCACTCCCCTATTTTAATTTTGACTAAAGGGTGGTTTCCACCTTCTGTAGTACTTGAGACTGAGACATGAAGTAGACATTAAAGAAAATATCCACGTCTTGGTGTCCGGCCAAGCCTGCAATTCATGAATATCAAATGAGTTTACTCTTAATGGTACTGGTTCCTCCATTCATTTTCCTAGCTCTGATTCTTCTCTTCACTATTGTGGGAAAATGCATTTATTCACATCCTCTGATCATGGCAATTTTAACTAGGAATAAGAGTAACTTATTTTGTCCTCAGCTGTTTCATCTTCACATTCCCTAGCATTTGCAATTTTATACGTTATTTGGAGGTCTTAAGGAGTGTAGCAAAGATGACTATAAACAAGGTGCCTTAGGTACTCTTTATTGACCTTGTTTCATTCTTATTTCTGGACATTCTGTCTGTGCTACTTGTTTTTGTTGCTGAGTATTTTGGCTGTTGCCTCTCAAACCAAAGACTTGCTTGTTTTCATTAACAGTGATATTGTAGATCTTCTATTAAAAGCCTTGAGATGCTTTGACATGGTAAGATATTATGTATATTTAAAACTCATGTGAGTTTGTGGCCTTGGCTAAACTTACATTTCAGGTGGATCTTTTCAACTTTTAAATGAAATGTAATTAAGTTATTTCTAGCGTTTTGCATATTACACACATCTAAAGGACAAAACAATAAAAGATGTCCATGCAACCCCAGCTGCTCACTCAGTACCATTCAGCTGGAACAGGAGTCGTACTTTTTTCTCTGCTGATGAAATCAAATACCAGTCAAACAGCCACAAAACTATAGACAGAGGCTTCATAACTCAGTGGTCTTTTGACATCAAAATCTCTGAGCGATCAATGATCCTGCATTAAATCTTACCTACATTAGGTGAAACTGTAGTTGCCTGTTTGCTTTTCAGAAGTATAGGTAGGCGTGGGACTCTGAATTTTTCATGCTCTCTTAACTAGAGTCAATATCCCTGATAACCTGTTGACCCTGTATGTTTTGCTATATTGTGTATAGTGGACGATTGTTGGTATGATTAAAAGGATCTCTGATGATTGTTGTAGCTTCTCTTACCTGACTGAACTGCAACACAAACACACTGGTTTTTCAATAGTTATGTAACTCTCAATACTAATTATGCCTCTGTCTTCCAAAACATTCACTTTTTGCTTTTGAAAAATCAATGTTACATTACAGAAGTTTCAGGCTGTTTCATTTAACACCTGAATCTCTGAACTCTGAAATCCAAACCTCAGCAATGGCAGCTGGCAAAGATAGATAGGGGGCAAAGGGAAGAAACCATAAACCACTCCATCTCGCTGTCTGTGAATGAGACATAAAAAATACACCATCTCATCACTTTTAGGGGTGCAGAACAGAAGCGTACTAGGCCAGGTACTCATTATGCTGGTCAGATGGCTTAAAGTAGTTCCAACAGCAGTTTGATGGGCCTTTTGAAAACTCCCTAAGCACAGGGGTTAAAAGCCGGGACTTCAGAACATTGCTATCCTAATGCTATGTTTGCTAACCCTTAAGGCAGGGCAAAAAACAACTAACACATAATGATCCTAGTTCTGCACCTCTTTCTTGACTGCTGGCCTTCAGGCTACATATAGCCAGGCGATATAAAGCTGCAAGTTGTCAAAGACACATTAAGATGTGGCTCTTAAGCACATCAGCTGCACTAAAGTAACAGCCCTTGGATATGCCTTTTGTCTATGAAAGCGGTTTGCTTTATTCTGCATTAGCTGCTGGCCTCATTTTTCTGAGACCAAATCACTTCCAGCTGGACCTTTTTAAATTAATTTGACTTGCTTGATTGGTCTGCTTTTGCCCTGCCTTTCATATTATCTCTTAAACTTGGTTTAGCTTCCCTGACTTGGAATGAACTGCTTCTAAGTGATAAAAACCTAATACGCATCTGCCTGTTCTAAGGGATTCCATTCTGCTTATTCAAAGTATGCAACTTGTAATACACCCCTTTCATCCCCTGAGAACTATTCAGCTCAGTTTCTCCTACTTTATGCTCCCTTCTGCCATGAGGAAGCTGACATACCCCATCCCAGTACTGATGTCATGTCTAGGCTGGGTCAGCAACAGGGGAATACAATGTTAGGCAACACTGCCTGACTGCACACTTTGAGGGGGGAGAAAGCAGGGAGGGAAGAAGATTGATCTGGAGAGAAGAGTGCGGGGAATGCAGGAGACACGACAGAACGTTCTTTAGGAAACTGTCGTGAAATGCTTTGTCTGTCCCAGCAGCTGGGAAGCATCAGCTCCCATCCTCACAGCCTAGTATGACTCAGTTTACATGTCAGATGCATGTGGAAAAGGGCAATTTTACCAACCTGCATATGATTACTAGGAGTCTGAACAGCAACTTGACAAAAACAAATCTCCATCTGTATGCTTACCAAGAACTAAACTTACATTTTAAGGGACAGAGCATGGGCCAGGGGTTTATGGAAGACGATCCTGACTTCTGCTATTTGTTTAGTTTTTGTTTGGTCATTTCATCTGGCAGCAGTACTAGAACTTAACAGAGGTTTCTTTAGGCTTGCTAAATAAGACAGTGCAGAACTGCAAGGTTTCTAGTGTCTATCAGAATTCATTTTAAGAATAAGGACTCAAAATACCAATTGCCAACCTTTCAGTACACATTTCCTCAGTGCTCTTTAGAACACCTGTGAACTGATGTGAGAATGCTTAACATACTGCATGGAAAGCAGAGCATGTTGCAGGATCCCAACAAGGTTATCTAGCTCTGCTGTACTATTCATGTAGCTAGTTAAATCAGAATTCTGACTGCATGACAGCGTTGTCATCTATTACAAGTCTGTAAATTGCATCCCATGCAGTGGGAATTACATAGACATTGATAAGAACATAAAGGCCAGATTCTTAGGGGCCAGAGCAGCAACACCCTAATGAAGTTTTAGATCACACAAAGTAAGCAGCTGACAGCTGGAACTTTAATGATACAAATGCAAATACTATATATTTTGTGAGTTTAGTAACCTGGTCCCATTCTTCAGATGAGTGTTCTTCTCATATTCCTAAATGCCATTCTTTTTTGTATGCTTACTATTTCAAAAGATCCATTTCTGACTGTCAACGAGAAAGCTACGTTGTATTTTCTGTTTCATTTTAAAACTGAATAAATGAGCACAATGACTTTCCCTCCCCGTTTCTAACATGCCTTAAATTCCCGGTTGTTTAGTCTGTACTGTCTTTAAAAAAATCAGTACATGCCTTCAATCTATTCTGGTTGCATGCACATGTTAACTAAAAATGTCTTATGGCATTGTGCAGAATGTGTGTTGACAAGCACATGCCGAGGAGAAGAAAGTGTGAGGGGGTTTTCTGCAGGCTGGCATTTGTAACTAGAAGGTGATTTTGTGGATTTGCGTTATAAAATTACAGCAAGTGTAACTGCCTTTTGATTTCACCCTTAAGGTTTACATCAAGGAAACATATCATTAAATAAACAATGATAACCACATGAAAGTGGGACAAGCTTCTACCTGTGTTAAAAAGGAACTGAAATCAAACACTGGATATTATCGCTTCTACTCGTATAGCAACTTCTTTTGCAACAAAAAATTCACAGTAGGTAGTAGCTCCAAAAGCAGATACGAGAAGGAAACTCTATGAGCTGTGTTAACAATAACACACTAATATGAAACTTTACAGTCCTGTTTCGGTAAGCACCAAGAACTGTACCCAAGATTCTCCAGATGATTTTTCAGGTTACAAATGTCCGAGAGGTATCTAGGCTAATACTTACATTCATATCAACTCAATTACGTGGCAGTCAATCTACTCATTTGAGTTATATCAGCACTACCTACTATGTTTCCAGTACAAAGAGGGCATAAATCAATTTCCCTTTCACCTAATGAATATAAAAACACTGTAGGCAGAATATTGCTTCAAAGTCACTTTTTATCAGATCAGGTACTACAGATCACAATTATGCTGCAAAAAGACAGATGGATGGGTGGGCAGGCACACAGTAAACCCAGGAACCTGGTTCTAAAGTTTGTTATCAAAACAGTCAATGAACCCAGAAACTTCACGGTTTCCAAAATTCAGCTGGCAGTAACAAATGGGATGTCTGGAATACACTGCATATAAAGTGTGCTGATAAGGTTTTGATCTTTAATTATACCACCTTGTTCTGCAACTAAATTACCTTGGGCTGAGCAGAGAAAGGATGTGTAATGACATGTCTAGAAACACCTAAATGATGCTGTTCTGTTTCAGTGGTGGTGTGCTTTAAGGTGCCACTTCTCAGATGACACATGAAGCCAGGATCCTAATCACATGTGGTTACTAAAAGAACACCATCAACTTGAAATAAGCAATCTGAAAAAACTGAGTAACTGTAACAAATGAAGTTATTTTCTGTTTCTTTATTAGAACTGTCCTGACTATAACCCTTACATAACCACTGTACATCAGAGGGCTAAAGGGAACTAGAGATGGATGTACAACTCTTAAACCTTTTGAACATCATCTAGAATAGCCTTAAGTGATCATAACTAAGTGTTGTAAACTATTTTGCTATCTAAAACAGTTCTAATCTCAAAACTTTGACAAAATTATCCTACCAGAAAACTGAAACCCATCTTGCACAGGGAGTCTTGAAAAGTTTGGGGTGTTCTTTTTTGTTTGCCCATAAGGCAACTATCTCTACCTTTCTCTGAGATAGGTGCAGACAAAGTTCTGCAGGTTATAGTTCTGCAGACCTATAACCAGGAGCAGCCATAGAGTAGGCCTGCCTGACCAACTGTTTTGCATAGGTACAAAATAAAATAGCAGAGGGGCAAGAGGCATGGCTGAATTGTGGTAAAAAGGTGCTTTAAGAACAACACTACTAATGAAAAAGAGGGAATCATTGGGATACCAGCTGACTTTCAGCAATATATTTTATGCTTTTAACAGAAATGCTCTATGTATTTTTCATTTCCATTCTGCAACATTACTCAGATACTTAATGTAATTTTATTCCAAAAAAGTATTCAGCTATTAATATTTACCTAGCATAAAAAGCTGTATGATAAAAAAAAATAAATGCATTTTACACTATTATCTTTAACTGCAGACAGGCCCACTTGGTGAATCTGAATATTCCCTGTACGCAGTATTTTTCAAACATAAATATGGAAAATAAAGTGAAGATTTTCTGAGACACCTGTATTTATCACAGTTTTGTTGCACGTCCCACGAGGTATGTGTAAAGAACCAGTATGTCCTCTGTGGTTTACGAGTAACTCAGAATGAAGCAGCATTTTGGTTTTAAGCCATCAGAACATGACTTGGAGCTCCTGATGGAGAACATCATACCAAGTTTACTCTGCAAGAGTCCGGAGTCATTTGAAGTAAAAACAAATTACAGTGGAAGATATACAAGACATGCTGACATCTGATTTTCTGATTAGATAAGATATAGGTAATGGTACTGCAGACTTCTCAGCTTACAAATATATCTCAACCATGATGTAAAGGGATCACTACAATATAATTTTTCAGTTCTTCTATTAAGACTGCAGGAAAAAATGCTGGTCCCAGTACACGCAGCTAAGGGCTGGGAGACAGATTAGGAAAAAATGAACTCAATGTTGCCCTCAATTGCTGCTTCTTTTACAGCCACAGAGCAGCAACCAAGTGACACCATAAGAACTGCCGTAGGTGACAATTCCTACTGCCAGCGTGGTGATTCAGACAACAGGTGCCTTACAGAAAAGTACAGGCAGCTTTATTCAATACTCTACTGGAACTCCAGCATCCTTGCTACTCTTTCTTTCCTTTAACCTCTTGTTTGCTTCAGGTGTGTGACTAGAGGCCATTTTAATTTGAAGCCATTTCTGTGAGCAAGACTGATCTCATCACAGAAGTGGCTTTACTCACTCCACCCTCTGAACTGGACTGCAGTAAATCTAAAAGTAGACTGTAGACACTCTGACATTGCCTGCAGTTCAAAAGGTAGACGCTAGATCTGCTGAAGTGCTACATCCTGATCAAGAAAAAAATACAAGACAGTGCTTAACTGTTCATGCAATAGGTTATAGTAGATTGTTCTAACAGAGTCTAATCACATTTTTCACTCTAAATTTAGGGCATTTTCGCATCTGCTGGATGTCACATGTTTTTGCCAACTTTTGACATTTCAGGGCTACCAACACAAGGGCAGCAGCAGCAGCAACCCTTTGGTTTGCTTTATCACACGGTATTTCTCCACTACTGTTGACCCAATTCTTGTAGGAGCAATTTTGCCTTGTCTACAACACTCCTTAAATAATGAATTGTCTGAAGCTAAAGGTAAAAATGCAGTTGTGTTTCCACAATACATGGTTGCACTACAAACACTAACCATAACCAACAGAAACATCACAACCAGATTTTGCAACAAGGGGGTGTAAAGGCCTTAACGCTGCTCTCTGGTATGATAATACCACTTTAGTCTTGCCCATATAAGATTTAAACCACATTTTCTGTTCTAGAGCAGAACCATTTCTACTACAGATTAAAGAAAAAAATAATAAAATCTGTGTACAACAGAAACTCTGAAATAAGAAAACAACCACGGATGAAACCTATCGCAAAAGCTGGTCCTGAATCCAAAGACTAACCTATTCCTTTTGAGTGCCTTTCTGTATCTGAGAAGGGTGGATCCAAACCTATAGGTTTGGATCAGCCTCAAGCTCTCTGCTTTCAGGCTAAAACGAGACACAGTTCATGTCAGAAGCATGACAGCTTAATACTTTATTCATGCAGATGCCTAGAAATAATTTGATTTTGACTAAGTTCTGATTACTTTTAAACCCACCTTGCTTGGGATTTAATCTGTAGGTGTTACTGTAAGCATATCAGATGGATTAGGTTCTATACAAAACACTGAACAACCATGTCTTCTGGGGGAATTTTTTAGATATATAAATGTATTTTTTTAATAGAGAACATCCTCCTGTATATGCATTACTTACAGGTATTTTTATCTTCAATACATCAGTCAGTAGATAGGCAATCTGCACTAAAGACTCCCTTCACAAACTAAGCAAATCTGTGACAAAAGCAGAATTCTTTGAGGGCTGTTCTTCTTTCCTGTCTTAGCCTGAAGACAACACAGAAAGCTCCTCTCCTCTTTCATTGCTACAGTCAAAGAATCTACTATGAGTTTCTAATCATTCCAAAAGGAATACTCTCATAAAAAAGGGTTGCACTGCTAATGCCCAGTGAACTTCTGAAGAACAGGAAGCTATTATGTGCAACTCAGTACCAGTGTTGTTGAATCCATACTACTCAATGGGGAGAGAAAGACAAAAGACTCACGTCATCTGTTGCAGTTTAGTGTTTCCAGAGAACCTTATTCATGTATCTCTCAGCTTGGCTGAACTGCAAAGCAGTGCATCCTGGGCATCTATTGAGAATGCATGACCAGGACATCTTTTTTAACTCCTTCCTCTGTGTCCTGTAACCAATATTTAAGAGATCACCTTCACAAAAATATTAAATTACCAACAGGTGATTGAAAACTTCAGACAGTTGTGAACAGGATCTCTAATAAGCTGCTTAACAAGAGGTTCACTTCTGCCTTGAAGATGTGCTCCCATTATGATGCTTCACTGTGTTGCTTTGCTGACATAATTTGACTTTAAAAACTACATCATGTTTTATCAAGAACTTCTTTCATTTCCCCTTATACAGCAGATCTTCAAAAATGCCGCTTTCAAAGACTGTTGAAGTGGTAGGCTGCAGGACTGAAACTTCTCTATGGCTGCTCTTGAACTGCCCATGTGATGATTAAAGTAATGATCAAGCAGTTCAGATCCAAAATGGAAAATCTGATTTCTTCCTGCACCCCACTGGTTTAAACCCTACAAGGTAAAAATCAGAGAAGTGGGGATGGGGAAAAATAAGAGGAACTTAATGGCAAGAACACAACAGCAAATGCTCTGGATGTAGGCAGAGGAAAATTGCTTTGATGCACAAACTGACAGAAACTCTCCTCTGCCAACTTTGGTATAGGAGTATGTCAGAAATGGGAGTGGAAATGATGAAGGGAAAGGGAAATGCAGACATACGGTTTCTGCTGCTGCCTGAACTCCTTAGGGAACATTCATGCCCAGAAACAGCAAGTGACAAGTTATGGTATCTGAGGTTTCTGCAGATGCTTTGCTGTTCTGAGGAGTCAGATAATCTCTTTTTAGGTGTCTAAATACAGATTATGGAGCTTAACTTTCATCAGTCGTGTCTGGCTTTTATTGACTTGGCAGAGTTTTCAAACAGAAACAGCTGCCAGGCCATTACCAGATTTGTGTCTCCTACTATGGGAGGATGGACAAATAAAGTAAAAACTTTACTTAAAAGTATCTGTCTTAATCTATTGGTGTCCTTGTTTTGTTAATCAGAGCCTAAAGACACAGTAATTCAGTTTTCCTTATATCATTGGTGCATAAAAGGTGAAATTTTTATACACAGCAGTAGTAGCAAGGCTTATTTTGGGAATAAAGTAAAACTGGCCAGATGTGATGTGCCCCTTTAAAATCCTAACTGAGCAAGGAAAAAGTGCTTGCCTCACTAGACCAGGAAAGTACGTAAGACTTCACAAGATATGAGACTGCACTTCAATGAATCCCTTGACTTTTGGGTTACATTCATGTCCATCAGCAATTAACTACTGTCAACACACACCTATGCCAGACTGATGGTGAAACATACAGATTTTACTCTTGTAAAACCAAGTGTTTTTAGGGAAGAAAACTTGATTATTTAAAGTATCAACCTAGTCTATTATTCTTTTAAATAAAATTTTACTATCTTACTACACTGTTACAAAGAAGGCTGATGGTATAAACGTTTGCTACTCATAGGAAACACGTTTCTGTTGCAGCTGTAAGCCACAATGTCTCTACAATACAGAGAGAAAAGCGTGTTGCCTGTTGTGTTGATTTCTTGAAGAATCTTTGAAACCATCTGCTTAAGGCCTGGTAGATGCTACTCAGCTGAGAGTGTAGGAGTCTGGTAACCTGAGGAATATCCTCTGAGGACGTTTAGGAAGAAGTGTTACTAGTGTCATCATTTTATGGCAACTGCAGACTTCAGTTACGTTTAATGGAATAATTTCTTCATGCCAACAAAAATATTAAGAACACAGACATTTGGATTTATAAAGAGAGGGTCTGCAATGCCAACTTCACATTTTTTTATTGCACAGCTACAAAGCTGATGTTTGCCTGCCTTTGAAATCAGAAGTGTTTAGTACAGCGCTTTGGCCCCACCATTTCCACAAATCAATCCAAATCCATTTAAAATGCATTCTGTTAAGTGCTTTGATGGAAGACAGAGTGGAACTAAAACACTAAGAAAGCATCTTTCCTTCTCTACCCATAAACGATAAAAGCTGCCAGACTGAAGGCAAACTTGGAGCCATCTTCATCATGTCACATTTCTCTTCCAGCTTGTCTAGTTTCTCCTTATCAAAATACTTACCAGCTTTATTTCATGCAAAAATTTGCATGCAACAGACACTCATAAATCTATAACAAAGAACCTATGAAAATGGAGGTACAAATTTTGCGTTTTACATCCTCACATCCTAACACTGCAAGCACAGATGCTTCCAACAACATAAAACATTTGGCACAACCCAGCTTATGAGCAAGTCCAACATACCTGTACAGTTTCAGAGCAATAGCGTGGCATGCATATCCAGAACATTAACATTGTTGTATTTATGATAAAGGTGTACATACTAACCTGCCAAGGCCGATCCCAATCAAGAGGAATAGGAAATGCTCCAAACCAAGCTCCAAGTATACTGCACACAGTAGTAATTTGCAAACTGCTTTCCCAGATGGACATAGCTCTGTAAAAACAGTGCGTTACAAGGTTTCAGCAGCAGCAGATCTGATTTCTCCCAAGATTTTTGAGACTACAGATATAAAAATGCATGTATTCCATAAATAGCATTCAGGTTCCTCCTAAAAGATACAAACTATACATACAATGTCAGTTGCATGTTTTAGCTATAAACACAATCTTTCTATACCACACATTACTGCACCCCAAAGAACTCTTGCACTGCCAATCATGACATGTATCGTAAGAGATGTTAGCGACTTCAGTTCTCAATACAGCCTACTACCACTACTGACTCCAAAAGTTTAGGAAAAGTCAGGTTTCTGTTTAATAGAGAAACACTTATTGCCTGTCATCAGTCTTCCAAGTGATTGCTCTGCTTTTCTCAAACCATGGACGTTTGAGTACTTGGTACCAATTAAGAAACAACAGCAGAAGTTGAGAACAAAATAGGGGACAGTTCTGAGACAGGAGAATTGGGTTGAAATCCCTGCTCCAAATCAGGAAGTTAAGAGACTGGAATCTTAAGTTTGCTACATCTCAGACTGTAAATGTAAATTTAGCTTTAGCTAACAGAAGTATAAAAACAGTAGTTTTGTGACTAGAAGAGCTGTTGGATAGTAAACTGAATTGCACATGTGCTGTTCAGGTTGTATGGCATGAAAGCTTTAACCCTACACCTTGTTTTGATGACTGTAAAACTTCTGACTGCTTCTGAGTACACCTACCTCATGGCTGCATTTGCTACTGACCAAAGGGCTCACAAGTGTGAAGCAAACATTTTTCATTGTTTGCAAAATAAAGGTCATACAGATTATAGTATTTATGGTGTAACATTGACATTTTGAGCAGAACTGTTTCTTCTACAATAACCTCATCCCTTTACTTAAACTACTCCATTTCAATTCACAATACGACCAGTTTGAGATTTTTCCCCCCTCCCAAAGGGAAAGGTCCTGATTTAACTCAAAACTGTTCAAGAATCTACACATTGAAACTTTTATAAATTATTTTCAGAAGCTGAATAACCAGGTCAAGAGAACATCCACTACAGCCTTAAAGCAGTGAAAGAGCCAGCAGAATATACTGAGGACTGACTGAGGTAGATTTACACCCCACAAGACATTTTATCTGGTAAACCTACACACATACTGCTGCACCATATGGAGATATATCAGACTGAGTCCAAAAGCAAAACAACAGAACATGCAAGGCACAGTGCCCAAGTGAAGAAGCCATTGGTAGTTTGGTAACTATTTGCACTGCTAATCCAACCACTCTGCAGCATGGAACTGGCTACTCAAATACAACTTGACTTGTCCTCCAACATTATCCCCAAGAACAACGTTTTGATTACTCTTTTCTTCATGTAATGTCACCTATTGGGATTTTTACAGGTAGTCTTTAACCCATTATTAACTCATCACATAAATGCCTCATTTGCATGAGGCTAATAACCGCAGCAACATTTACAAACTGAATGTTATAGCTTTATTTATTTAACTATGAATAAACTACAACTAAGACCATTCTGCAGGCAAAACTAGTAGTATTTACGGTAAGAAATGTTCACTAGCAACACAAAGGCCTTTTAAAGTCTAAAGTAATTATTTAACCCCTTTAAACAATACAATACATTAAGTACTGCTTAAATAATGTTTGAATTAAGAGGTTAGCTAAAAGAATTTATTAAAACAGCTCCTGAATAGAGAAGATCTGGAAATTTGGACTGCAGCAGGACTGAAATACTAAGGAGGACTTAGTATTTGATGCTGCCTAACTTTACAAAAGAGATTTCCAAGTATGAGTATGCAGTTCACAAACAAGTGACAGAATAGGTGAAATGACAACTAGATGGAGCCCTGAAGTTATGGGATTACACTATTTTCAGGCAAACTCCAAATAAAACCTACTTCCTACCCAGGTGACATCTTATAATTGCCATCATAAAATTCAATGCAATTACTCAGTGATTTGAAATAAACAGTCTTCAAAAGGAACAACAAAAATCAGCAATTGAAAGCTGATTTCATAAAAGGCTTTTACGCATGAGGCTATTTCAGCCAATAGTTACTGAAAAGCCATTTAAAGAATAGACACCTGCTTCCCTCAGTGCTGATAACCCTTTCTGTAGCTTCTATTTCCCTCTATCTGCTTACAGCAGCACATGACAGCGTATGATCAATATGATCAGCGTCATGACACTGGTCACAACACTAGACGCCAGAATACAGAGTCCAGAGAGAGGTGGCATGGGCCCACCCATCCCCAAACCCAGAATTAGTGGAGAGAGGCTTATTTACAGGCTACTTGGTATTGATACGATGTAGAATAAACAGACTAACTTTCCTCACACATTCTATGTGTACACAGACTATAAAGGTAAGAAAAATTGCTCAAAATCCATGAAGTAAAAATAAAGAAAACCCCAAAAGAAATACATTTGGTTCATCAAACTGATATTTCCAATTCAAAAGTGCACTCAGTTTGAAAATGTGGAGCATATGTGTTTTTCTGTCTGAGCTGCAATTGTGTTTCATGTATATGAAAAAAAACACCAAACCAACCAAACAATACCTCCCCGTCCACCTGCAAATAACCAAACCTTTATTATATAAACAGTTAAACCTGCAGTGTCACAGTTTACATGCTATCATTAGAAGGCACATATCGCCCATCTCATAGAGGCATGCACACTTAAAGACTCGTCTTGTAGTAAACTTAATAGAACTGATTTTACTAGCAGTGACTGCACTTCCACATGCTGCAAGCAGAAACAGAGAAAGCTAAGCATCTCTGCAGAAATAATAACCACTTTGCAAGTTTATGCCCACATATTTAAGTCCGACTGACTCAGTTGTACCACAGCTATTACAATGCAATAGACTACATGAAACTTACTGGAATGTAAATTTATGAATAGTCATATGACAAGACATTAGACACATCAGTATGTTCACACTAGATCATCTAAAACGTAACAGAAAGCAGAGCAATAGCTAGGGAATTAGCCTCTTTTACTTATTTATACTTGATCCATCAAGATAAAGACATCTAGAAAAAGCAAGTTTATCTTTCTGCAAAAGCAATTGCACAAGCAGGTTTTGAGCTGATAAATATTGCATAGGCAAATATAGATGACAGTGGTTAATTGTTTAAAGTGTATTCAGATTGTTTAAAACAAACTCCTTTTTCATACTAAGCTATATGCTTAATCAGATTTTCCAGCTTGCTGTTCCAGTGAAATTCAATTTGCTGAACTCTTTTTTCAAGGCAAACAGCGGTGTTGATATTACCTAACCATCCTTTTCCTCCATTCAACCAGTTCCACCTCATTCCACGTGGTTATATTAGACACTAAATGCAAGATATTCTAACTCATTCATAAGCTTAAATAAAAAACCACGCAGGATTATTTTTAAAAGAGCTAAAATCTTGCTAAAATCCATTAAAAAAAATCCCAAACCTGCTACAGTATTTCTTTGCAGTGTATTTTTATTCGAAGGATAGTCTAAATAAACATAATTGTTAAACAGACATTTTACTCAGATGTCACATAGCTCATTAGTAAGAGGTATGTACAAACTGTCACAACAAAAACATTAAATCAAGACTACTGTTTCCTATGCAATAACTGTGCTGAAATAAGATGGAGATCTAGGCTAGGAAAGACAAAAATCATCAGGCATTCAAAAAACTAACCTGGTACAAAGACAGACTGCTGTCACACATCTGTTACTTCAATTCAACTATTATTTCCAACCGCAAAACCTCCAAAGATGGCTAAGTGAATCAGCAATGATTTGTTTTGGCTAAACAACTCCATGCTTTTATTAAAGTCTATTCAACCCTTCCACTGGAAAATAAAAAAAAAACAAGCATAAATGACTTGAATAAGGATTCAAGATCTTTTTCAGCAAGATGAGAACTGACATAAACCAAAAGTTACTACCTGAAACTACTACAAAATATCTACTTGTATCCTCCTCTACAGAAGTTGAAACCAAAGGTAACTCCAGAGGTCAGCAGCATTATACAACTCTTCACTTTCTTTTGAGATAAGAGGTCATCCTTACAAACTATTAAAAGTGAACAAATGCTAACATCTTATTATTAAACCTCAAAGCATGTGTGGGGCTTTTTTATGCTTCAGCATCCCAGTCTTTCAACAATCCTGGTATGTAGCTAGTGCAGAAAAGGTAGAAGAGACAAAATACATCTGAAAAATACATTATCCAGGATACATGCTAATGTCATGGGCATCACTGAGGTGAAAGTGAGGTAAAAAGGCTCATTTTACTCTAAACATACTCTTGAAAAAAATTAATGCTTGGAACCTCCGACACTGAAACAGCTTTCTTAGAAATCTGAAGACGAGCATGGGTAAAGATTACATACTGAAGACCACAGTAAATTATATATTATTTTCACTCTTACAGTCACATTTAAAATACCATTAAAATAGTTTGCTTTGGCTTGTTATTCCTACTTCAAAAGTTGTATTTACAAAGGTACTATTGGATCATCTGCAAGATTCTCCCTGTACAGCTCAGTCTCAGGTCTCCACTTTAATTGAGAACCATCATACTGGACTCCAGAATGGTTTTATACCAGCAAAACATGTGTTTGGAACTTTACTTTCTTCAAACACATACAGAAACCTAGAACGGTTTGGGTTGGAAGGGACCTTAAAGATCACTCAGTTCCAACCCCCCTGCCCTTCTCTTTGTCAGAAAAGCTTTCGTAAGCCTGTAATTACAAATATAAGAACCACTCATAAATTCAGGAGTTTTCCTTTCTTTAAAAAACATAAATTCTGTGATCTATTGTTTACCTCAATTCTGTCCATTTTTTTTTTGGGGGGGTAAGATGAGAAACTTTAGAATAGAACTTACCCATTTTTACTAAATACCCGTATCCATGCTTGGATGTTTGGTCCCAGCATACACAAGCATTGTAAAGTCGTAAAGGTAGAGAGGAGAACTGAAAACAAAAACGTCTCAGTCACTGACCTACAAAGAAGGAATATTACAAAATTAAGTGAGGCAGTTACTGATATTCTGAGAATTCCAAAGTAAAGGGGTGGCTTTTGTTTTTCCCTAAAAGTCAATTTGTGAAAGTATGCATGATTTCTTAAGCCTCATGTAGAAGAATAAAGGATTTTCTTATTACTCTGTAGAACAGTAAAGAAAGATGGAAAAAATTCTGGTATCCATTTGTTATCTCAACCAAGACTGAGATGCAGTAATTATTTTAAATACCTAAAAATCCCATGGGTGTACCTCATGCAAAACATTAGTTCTGAAGTATACATGGATATTTACTTCATTATTCCATTTGTTTTTCTCGTTTCACATTGCAGAAGCAGCCATGAAACCAAACTATGTGATGCCATTGTTAGTCAGTAACTTAGCATCTCCTTCAGAATAAAACACTAATACCAAAGGATGAAAGATATGCAAGATGAGTGTTTTAGAGTCTTCTGGGGAAAATGACTAAATGAAACTTGGAAAAATGGCTGCACCTGTATGCTTAATGGGTAATATTAAAGTAAAAGCAGTTGCATGTAACTGCCTTGAACAACACATCTCCAAATACACAGAAATTGTAAAAGTCAGCTTCTATAAATAAAAAACCCAACAAAAAAAACCAACAAACAAAACCAAAACCCAAACAAAACCCAACCCCCAAAAGACACCCAACCAGCAACCCCCCCTCCAAACCAAACCAGCTACCCTTCTTCCCCCAGCCAGGAGCTGATCCTTTAACCTCCAACGTACCAGGAACTATAAAAGTACTGCTACCAATATCTGCAAGGAGAACTGACTCTTAAAAAGCTTAGAGAAAAATAGGGTTTTCTGACTTACCCTAGGAGAGGTGCTCCATAGAGAACAATAATGGCATGAAATACTATGCAAGACATGAAAAAGTACATACAGCATTTTAGAAATCTGGATATCTAAAAAAGAGCAATAAGATATCAGAATAATGTTGCAAAAGAAAAGAGAACATAAGTAATCTACATGGTCTACATCTTATCAACAGCATTGTACTCTACCCACTTCTTTAACTTCAGCCACAGTGAAGCATGATAATAGCATGGCCTGTGTTGAAACAGTTTTCCCAATGTCTGATACTTCAAATAATCAATTAGAAATGATTACACTCCATTTAAATTTTTTTTTGACGTACCCTATTATTATAAACATAAAAAAGTGTAACTAGAAATGACAAGATAAACAGAGATAGTTTTATTGGGTATTTTTACACTTGTTTTACATCTGAGTGTTAACTCCATTCATTCAAAGACATCTTTCGCAGAAAGTAAAAACAATATTTAAAAGAAAGAAAATATGTAACATTAAAAAGAAACAGCCACATTCAGAATCAAAAGTAATACTTAAAATTTACACCAAATAAAAACTACATTTTGAACTTGGTTTCTTAAATTCTAAATCCATTTGAGAAACGTCCACAATTTTCTATAAATCTGCAAAACACATTTAATTTTCGATGAATTTAAACCATAGTTTCTGGGTACTCACTATACCATCTAGAAGCATACTCACTTGGCAAACAGTTCTGGTTAGATCTGTTCTGATCAGGTCATCAGTGGAAACCTATGATTTTCCTTAAACACTTTTTAACAAATATTTATTCCTTATGCTAGGCTGGGGTGAAAGCTCACCTAGAACACAAAACCTGCTTCCTTCGTAAATCACAGATGGTTAAAATACTTATTTTCCATGGTGATTTTGTGTATTTCACATCACCCCTCAGTCAGCCAAACAGAGGCTCTGCCTACAAAGATGCTGTTTTCAGGGGTGTTTGCTTAAATGTTGAAGACTCACCCTCTCGGAGCACGATTCAGAAAGTTGGGAGTGCAAGGCTGTCCTGATTACAAAATGCAGGTGTATTCCCCGACTCCTGAACAAGTTGTGTGCTGCTGCTGCAAATTCACTCTGATCAAACCTATTTCATCAGGATTCATATGTCTAATGCCCCCATTACAAACTGTAACTAGAAGAGTTTATCCCAGATTTAGATTCTGCATGCAAGTTTCATCATGCCAGGAAATGCAGCCATTTTAATAGTTTTCCACATAGCTTTTAAAAATGTACCGACTTTGTTTAAATTGCAATAAGCCGGTCTCTTTTTTGGGTCTCAAATTCTAAAAACTACTTCTCTCCCTGTAAAATTATTACAAACTTAAAAGTATACATGAGAAATGCATTCCTTCATCAGGCTGAAGGTCAGGCCTAGGCTCTGAAACGAGTTCTGCACCCATTCAATTACGCCAGGTTGTGCCACCATATAAACTGTTGTAAGATCAATGGCTGGAATTACGGACAATATATTAGCAAGGAAAAGGAAAGGCACAGAATCGCTTGCCTGAACAGGTAGAGAAAGTATAACATCATGAAAACATTGGAGAACTCATTTCAAAGGGTGCTACGCTCAGCTCATTCATGGAAAACAAGAATTCACCTGCAAAAATTGACCTTTCTTTCTGATTTGATTATTACAGTGACAGCATTTGCTTCCCCTCCATACCATCTGGTAGGAATTTAACATGAAAAATCTTACCTTGTGAGCAAGCGAACTTCTCTTAGGAGAACGATTTGTCTTAAGGACTAAGTGCAAGATTACATTAACGGTACCGACGCAAAGAGAACAAATACACAGCCACGCGAGGTGTGTTCCCAAGACCGTGAATCCGTCCCAGAGGAAAGCCGGAACAACCGCTGTCAGAATAACCGAGAACACGCAGAGGAGGTTGGCAGCAAAGAGCCTCCTTATTTCTACTTCTTTCATCGTGATACCGGTTAGCCGGCCCCCTGCAAGACAGCAAGCGCGTCCTGGTACTCAAACGCAGCACAGGCACCACACGGTAAGGTTTTGCCTTGTCGCCATAGACAAGGCAGAGCTCTCAGCTTAATTTGGGGATCAAAGTGATTACTTTAGGGCAGAAGAGTGTTACGGGTTTACCACACGGAACAGGCGGCCTGCCCCGGCACCCGCCACCCCCGTGCCCCACGCAAGGGAAACCGCCTCAGCGCCCGGGCCGGGCCGCTCCCTCTTCCGGCAGGAGGCGGCGGTGCTGCCCGCTGACAAGCCCCGCTCAGCAGCACCTGCTCCGGGACAGCGAGGGGCAAAAGAGCGGATGTACCGGCCCGCCTCTTACCACAGCACTGCCGCCGCGGGGCCGCCCGGCGCCGGAAACCGGCGCTATAGAAACGTCAGTTCCGGGGAAGACCCGGAAGCGGGGTTGTGGTGTTGCCGTTGTTGTTGTGGTGGTGGTGGGGAGGCCGCCATGGTGTGTGAGAAGTGTGAGTGCGGCGGGCGGGCCGTCAGTGGGGGTCTGCTGAGCCCGAGGTGGGCTCGGGTTCGGCTGGGCAACCATGGGTCCCGGGCTGTACAGGGTGGGCTTTAGGTGGCGGTTCTAGGGGTGTCGGGAGCTGTCGTTCTCCTGTAGGCAGCGATTGGTGTGGGTGTTAATGCCGTATAGGTATATTGTTTTCCTTTGTAATCCTTCCCTGGGTAGGTGAGAAGAAGCTCGGTACTGTAATTACTCCCGATACGTGGAAAGATGGTGCGAGAAACACGACAGGTAACTTTGAGGGGGGGTGGTGGGGTGTTTAACGCTTGTTTTTCCGGTATCTTAAAGTTAGTTGGGCATCTTGAGTTGTCTTATGATCGTAAGGGTAAAATACGAAGTAATTGGGTTAATTTCTAACTTCCGTAGTTTTCCTTCCGTTCTGATTTAGTCCCTGCCCAAAGCAGAGGGCTGGAACTGGGTGATCCTTAAGGTTCCCTCCAACCCAAACAATTCTGTGTTCTGTTCGTTGGGAACTTATTTATTCTGAGCTCTTCAGTATTGAATTTGTGTGTGTTTTTTTCCTGTGTGGAATGATGATATGCAGGTACGATGTAAACTGTTTTGTTGTCCTGTGCTTTAATGCTGTGCTGGATGCTTTATCTCTTCTCCTGACTTTATTTGTAGAGATGTAAAAGCTGTAAACTGTATGCTTGGAACAGGGGAATTTACTGTTTTATGGCTTTATTCTGTCTGTAGAAAGCGGTGGCCGCAAGTTAAATGAAAACAAGGCACTGACATCAAAAAAGGCAAGGTTAGTATTTAATACTATGCTTGGCTAAAAGACAGTTTTCTGTAACTGAGGCCTGTACCCTGCATTTTTTGGCAACTGCTCAAAACTTGTCCAAAATCCACTTTTTTTTTTTAAAAAAAAGGAAAAATGTAGGGATTGTGACATTTGATCACTTGGCAAAAGTATGCCCATGTGTATTTCATGAGTACTTTCTGCTGAATCATAGAGCATGGAGAACTGTTTTGCTGCAGTTCTTCCTGACATTGCTATGGTTTGATGCTTTTGTTAGCAGAGGAGCCAGAAAGACTTATTTTCTGTGCTAAGGTGGCTGGTGCAACCTCTTGAGCATTTTCTTGATGTCTGGAGGGTGTTTTGTTATGTAAGGGGGCAAGGTGCTTGAAGATGTTTAAGTTCAAAATAGTATCTTAATTGAAAGGCACATTGGAAGTAATCCTTGTTGGAGTTTCTGTCTGTGCCCTCTGGCTTAGGATTTTGAGGATGAGGAGGAAGAAATACTTTATTTCAAGGTGTATATATAAACTACTTGTCCTTTTCCCCAGGTTTGATCCTTACGGAAAGAACAAATTTGCAATCTGTCGGATTTGTAAGAGTTCTGTGCATCAGCCAGGGTCTCACTATTGTCAAGGATGTGCCTATAAAAAAGGTGAGTTTCACAGAGTACCAAATTACCCCAGTTTGATTTGAAATTAGGGAGCTGTTGGAAAACTCTTGAGTTGGTTTTGCCTCGCAAAGAGAAAGCTGAGATTCAGTTGCTATCTTCAACTACTAATAGGAAGGCTTAGAGAAGGTGGACTCAGACTCTTCTGAGGTGTGCAGTAATAGTGTAAGAGACAGCGTACACAGGTTAGAATGTGGAAAATCCTTATTAATTATAAGGAAAGCAGTTTTCACTGGGATTGTGGTCAAATATTGTAATCCCAGTGACCCTCATAGCTTGTGGAATCTCTACATGAGATACGTAGAGCTTGACTTGAAAAGCCCTGAGCCAGCCTTATCCAAGCTGGCTGTATTTTGGGTGAGGCAAGGGCAGGAGTAGAGACTGCTGGAGATCTTTTCCAGCCTAAGTCATTCTATGGTTCTGTTTCTTTTAGAATGTTTCTGGTATCTAAATCAGTAGAATGAGAAGAATAAGTGTAAGCTTAATCTTGGCAATTACATAGAAAACTGTTATCTAGCAAGTTAGATTCTCCTTAGTTTAAAAAAAATAGATTATGTAAAACTCAATTACTTAATTACTTGTTACTGTCCCTTTTCTGCTCTCTTTTTCCCCTCTCTCATTTTTACAATAGCTGTATTTAAACCTCTAAATAGTGGTCTCCTAAAACAAACCAAAAATTCCTCAGCCAAACACCCCAGATCCACACCCCCCCCCAAAAATCCCAAACTGCAAACCAATCACAAAGCCAATTTCTGATATTGGTAAAGCAGTAGGCTATCTTAAGTAGAATACCTAGGGAATAAAAGGCAAAGATAAATAATAAGTTAAAAAAGCAGTTAAGAAAGTGTCTCTGAAGGCAAATCATGCTCATGGGTTTGTGTCTGCGTGTTGTATTGCACGTTCAGTGGCTTAACATAGGCCATTGAAAGGCTCATTTCTCTAAAAGGAGTCTGGTCTATGGTCCAGTTGTGAATGTGCTTGATGCATTGTAAGTCAAGCTTGGCTTAAGGTGAAACTGAAAAATCAAGAGTAATAATACTCATGATTCCTATAAACCAAGACATTGAGCCCTGCAGTACATAATATATAATTTTTTTCTGTACATATGAGTTATGTGTGAATGACTTCCCTGAAATTCTGCTTATACTTGGAAGCTTTCTGACTCCCATATTAATTATAAATCTTCAGTATTGTTAAAAAACTTAAAAACTCCTGAGGGAAAAAAAAAATCAATTACAAGCCAATTTGATGGAGAGCCTTAAGGACATAGAACTTCCACAAGTTTTGTGATTTTTGAGAAGGTAAAGGAAAGGACTCAACCTTGTAATTTCTGGTGGGGAGGGGGGGGGGGGGAAGCAACATGAACTCAGTCACATTATTAATACCAAGGAATCTACACAGCACACTGGCAGGGGATGAACCAGTTGTTAAATGTAGAGCTACAGCTTACTAGTAGTAGGTTTTATTTATGAGATTAATTGTTCAATAAATGTGTACTGTGTCACTATGTCAGTGGTTTAGCAGCCTGCTGTAGGAGGGTTGCCTTTTCTAGCTGCTAGCTGCTCATCAGATGGCTGCTTGAATCCCATGTGGTAGAACCTTGTTATGTTTCTTAAACTTACGTCTGGTTTCAGTGGGCTTCAGCATTTTGTCTTTGCTTGTGTATCCTTCCAGCTTGAATCTGGTTTCTTCATAAAATTCAGAGCTCCCAAGTGCTTGAGGCTCTAGTCATGACCATCAATGACGTGGTTATGGCATGGTTTTTGGAGCAAACGCAGTCATATGGCTTAATGCGTCAACTGTTGCATCTCTGAAATTGAGAGGCAATCTAAACTTAATTACTTCTCAATTTAGAACTGAACAGCCTGTGGGCTAGATTTTGCTCTCTGAAGTAAATCCCAGGGCATGTTCCCTGTTCTCTTTCCTAATGGGCTCTTAGTGAGACACATGATGTCAATATATGAAAACATACGATTTGGAGAAAGTTAACACTTGACATTTTTTTTTTTGTCTGCTGATGAATGGTCTTGTAAAATGAGAAGTGACCCTACAAGGGAAAAGATTTAGCACCTTTCTTTAGGTGCTTCAGAAGAAGAGGCAACCCACCCCTCTGCCTCTGCTGAACTAGTGTACTTTTTGCTGCTTTATTCTTCTGAGTTGCCACTCTTTGAGTTTAGGTCAAAGCCATCTGAGATATCGGCACCTTCACTTCAGCTCTTGAGTGTTCTTAGTGTCCATTGTCACTTTTGCTACTTTAAAAATAGCTTAATTTTATGAAACTCTTTTCTTCTCAACTTTCTCAATTGTCTGAAGCTCCCCACCTCTTAATCTTGAATTTAGCAGTCAGTATGGTGGTAACTGTATTTTCATAGGCTCGCTACTTTCTGGCTGTCTCAGGCCTCAGTTTGACTCCAGGACTTCCAAAGTTAAATAATGGACTATTTTTACTTGTTTACCAGATGGGAGCCTTTCCTGGCTGTCTCCCAGTATTCCAGCAAATTGCAGAGTCTTTGGGGCAGTTTTGTGAATCATAATGCTCTCAAAATAGAGCTGCTTTTTTTTAAGTGATGGTATTATGCGTATGCTGTAAATGTTAATTTGTATGAAAAGTCATATCATTACTTCTGAATTAGCAATATCTGGTGAGAAAACACAGATACTGACAATGGGATCTCATATATAAATAAGATTTTAAAGCATCTTTACAAAAACACGGCAACTGTAGTTCTGAAGGAAAACTTGAATGATTTTGAAGGAAAACTTGAATGATTTTAAAGTAATTTACACCCCTTTTGTGTGCTTGTAGGCATCTGCTCAATGTGTGGCAAGAAGGTCTTGGATACAAAGAACTACAAGCAAACTTCTGTTTAATTGTTTTGACTAGTCTTTTTATAGACTTCAACTTCTGTGTCTTTGTACAGTATTTTTTCTCTGAAATCATTTGTGACTATTACTTGCTGGAAGGTAATGCAGTTACTTGGAATGAGATGAGAAGTAAGCACAGTCTGGTGGCCTAGAAATGTACATAATATTTGGGTTTTTTTTCTTGTTCTAGCACTAATGTTAACTGATGTTTAAAGGTAATGGTTTTCAGCAACTGATACAGTTCAAACTGAAGGAGAAGATCCTTGTGGATAGGTTGAAGCTGTCATGACACAGATCTTGGAAGTTTTACAGTTTGATTCTTTGGATGTATCTTGAGTCTTTGCTTGTCTAATAGTAATATTTTATAGATGTATATAAAATACAAGCTTGTATCACCTCATTAAAGTAGTATCTTCATTTACTTCTATGCTTACAGGTATTTATAATTCCTCTCATCCCAAACTATTGCATCCTCCCCTTTAAATAAATGCAGTCGTCCCGTTGATTTTTTCCTTTTTTTCCAGCCTCCAGTAAGGCTGGTTAGATCACAAATTGTTAAACTACTGAAATCTAGTGTGTTACTCTGCCAGTTCTTACTTTGGCAGTAAGACTGATTAGCTGTTCCCTTGTTAGCCTCTAAGGAGGCTTTACGTACAGCATCTGTTGGGCCAAGGCAATAAAATAATGAGCATCAATTTCTAATGCCAGCTTTCAGTCTTATCATTTCCTAGGTTCGTCCAGCTTTTAAGTATTTGGTTTGATACTGGCTCTTGAATTCTGTGATGTAATTGCCTATGCGCATGTCAAATCTGAAAGGTCAAGATCTCTTCAGCATTGGTTTGATGTAAGATTTGAAGCGAGCTTCTGAGCATGAGGGATTCATTGTGACTCTGCATTTCTTTTATCCTTCGGTTAGTTTCTGCATAAGAAAGCAGTTTCTGTTATGCAGAGTAATAAGTGTTGACTGTGCATGCATTTTAAGGGAAAAGAATGGTACTCATAATTCATAGACCTATTTAAGTGTGTCTCCTCCCAGCAATCTCCTCTTGGCAATCTCCTGTGCTTCTGCAACTTCCTTTCAACTGTAACAAAAAACCTATTAATGGGAATTTCCCTGTTAATAGATACTCTGGTTTAGGTTTTCTTTTATTCTCAAATCAGCTACTGAGAGAACTGCATGACTAATGGAGTCTGAAAAATCACTGTTCTTTCTGTAAGTGGAAGAAAATAAAGAATGCTGAGCATATAGTTACTCTCTTAGCTCCTGCCATGCTGTGATTATGCTGTAAGTAGCCCTCTAAAGGGTTGCCTGACATTTCCTGTCACCCTTAACTATCCATTATTGAGCATTTGTCACCAAAGTTTCTTGTGCTGAACGTGCTGACATCTTGACATCCTGCAGTTGCTAAAATGGTAATTCTTTCCAGCACTTGATATTTACTAAGAAGCTGTGTCAGGGTAATGGAGTGAGCTGGGTCCCCAAGAAGAGAGGAATGCTGCTGCTTTTTATTTTAAAGGCTTCACGTACCTTAACATTTGGAGGTATGTGGATTAGCTAGCTGGTAGCCTACAATGTTACTTCCATATGATGCTGGCCACTCGTTTCCAAACACATTAAGGAATTCTACTATTAGTGTACATCTCTGTGGCACATCCTTTGTATGGATGAGAAGAAAATGTCTGTAATTGACTTGAAGTTTTGCAGCAATATGTCAGCAGTGTCAGGTGGCAGATACTCCCATGTTCTCTGAATTCTTCACCCTTTTGTGGGTGTGTTCTATAAGATTGATTTTTGCTGTTCTCTGAATGAAACTTCTTGTCTTCATAAAACTTGCCAGTATCTGTATTTCAGCTGCATGACTTTGTAACCTTGAATATGTGGCACGAATTGAATGTTTAATGCGCTCTGTAAATACTGGCACTGAACGAACTCTTACCTCATTTTGGAAATGATTTAGGAACAACAGGGATTTAAATAATACAGTCCTTTGTTCAAAAATGTTTTGTGACTGGAGCTTGTATGTACCTGTATCCTGTTACTGGGCAGCTGCTCTTGCATGTTAGAATGTATTTCTATTGGAAAAGGAGGGCACTTTGGGGGTTTGTTCTGTTTAATAGTGCATACAAACAGTGGTTTGTTGAGTGGTTTGTATGTGCTTGGGAGCTTCCATCTGTAGCTCTCAAACCTTCTTAGCTTTACGAGAGTTTCAGTTCCCAAAATCTGTAAAATTTGCTGATGCAACAGTCACATTTCAGAAAAGCCTGTTTCCCAAGCATTGCTTTGGAGACTCACTGCTTTAGATTTGGATCACAAGCCCTCTCTTGCTCCTCTGAGATGCACCACAGTTCAAGGCAATGTTGGTAAAGAAGCACTTAAAGTAAGCTTTTAAACTTGGATACTCCTTCAGTATATTGAATTGTCATATAAAGTCATTTTTGTTGATAACTAAAATTGTTTTGCTTGCATGGGATGCCTTTCCTGAGACATTGTGCAGTGAAAAACAAACTCTGCTGCAATGGAAAGTTGCCGGTTTTGTTTAATGTACTGAAAAGAACACGTTAATGTTCCCAGATGAGACAGATGATCAGACTGTCCTCTAAATCGCAGGTTACATAAGACATTTGTGCTGCCAAATTTAATAGAATTAGAATTTTCCTCAGTAGTGCTGAGTTCCTATACTGTACTTGCTGTTTCTGCATGTTCACTGGCCAGAGCTATTACTGAGCTAAGTATAAGCAACATTTTGATGCAGATTATAAAGAGAAAAGAACAGATTAACTATAAAAATGTTACTCTGTCTGTAGCAGCTTATCATACGAAACTTGAACAGGGGCTATTGAAGGGTCCTTGTGTCAGGGTGTTCTCATATTCATGTTGTTGTTTTTGTTTTGTTAGGTGTTTTTTATTTGGTTGGTTTTGGTTGGTTGGTTTTTTTTTGTTAAACCTTGTGCTGGAAGCTGGAGGAAGGACCATTCGGGACAGTCATACAGCAATACTCTTCCAAGGCATTAGGACTACTTTGATTGTTCACGTGTAGAAATAGGGCAGGATTTTTCCCCTCTTAGGTTTACTCTGTTCGTTATCAGAAGGATAGCAAGAAAGACTTTGTCATACACAGGGATGTCACTGACCACTTTGCATTCAGTTTTTCTTGAGAATGTCCCAGACTTGCACCAAAATATTTAGCAAAAGAAAAGAACTAGAGGTTTCAGATGGTAAGTCTGTCGCACCTACATGCTTGTTCTGGCATCAGTCCTATCATCAGCTCATCTCTCCACAGTGCCTCAGATTGCACAGATTTTCCAGTTCTGAACATTGCTCTACCCAGAGACACTTACTTAGACCTCTGCAAATCTGCTTGACAAATTCTGGGCAAGAATGACTTTGTGCCTTTGTGTTGTCAGTGGACATAAGAGCTATGTGCAAAACATGAGAAAACAACAGACTGAAGTAAAGGGCTGCTTGAAGTGGTGCAATGAACCATGTTGATATATTTTTCTAATACAGAGCTGGAAGTTTCCCAGCTGCAGGAAGAATCCCCAGCATGAGAGATTCATTATTCACTGAAAGGCAGTAAGCCAAGAGCTGGAGCTATGGCTCTTTACATCTGCTATGGCAAAACTTAGTGACAGGGCCTCTGCAGTGAGAGTAAGATTCTGGGGCTAATAAAGTCTTTAAAAACCCTTCAGACAAGAAATTGTTTTCCCTGGATTGAAGCTGGGCTTCCTGGTCTCCTGTAAGTATATGTGGCCTAAAGATGGGGCCCTCTATCATTTGCTTTGGATGCTGGAGAATCCATGAGTGTTTCTGGCAGCGTTGCTGCCCAGTCTCTGCCTTACCAGTTGCTTGACTATCTGCTCAGCAAGCACTGCTTCAGTGTGGGATCATGCAGGTATCACTTTTGCTTACAGTATTTTACCAGATCAAGGTGCAAAATGGAATACTGGTGATAGGAAATCTCTCCCTGAATATCATGAGAGAATGAATACATTGCTGCATCACAGCTGAGGTTTGCTATTCAGCAAAAATGTTTGTTCTCCGAGTCAGGAGATTACTAATGACAAAGCCAAATGTTTCTTCTAGTGAGGACTGTAAATGTGCCTCATGTGAAGACCAGTTGGTTTTGAGTGGCTTGTCTTCCTCCCACACTTGTGCTTTTATGGCAGAAGTTATCATTCTTTATCATCTGAAATTAATCAGAAACTGATTTTTCATCAACTTGGGGCGGGGGGGTGGGTGGGTATAGTTCACTTTGCAGGACTTGCATGAGGTATGCATGTGTTCATCATGTCTGACTAGTGCCTGCAGAAAACATGAGCTCTCTGTTGACAAGGAGCCCACTAAGGGCAACAGGAGCAGATATGTTGAAGGAACCTGGAAGAACTTGTTTGAAATCTTGCCAAGAAGCTGAAAGAAGAGCAGAGTGGAGTGTTCTGCATGGGGGTATTGCTGGTAAAGATTCCTTTCTTAATGGTTCACAAAGACGCTTCTGTTCCTTACTGTCTTTTTTTTTTTTGCCTTGCTGCCATTCGTTTGTGATAAATTGCAGGTATATTTTTCAGGCACCACAGAATTGATGGCCTAAAGAAATGACTGTTTCTTCCTTTCTGTGTCTGCACTGAAAGATGCAGACTGAACTTTGCAATGTGAGTGATTCATTAAGCACAAGCACTTCCAGCAAATGCGCTTACTATATGCTTGTTTGCCAAATGGTGCTGAGAAAACAAATACTGAGGTTTTATTTTGTTATTTTTTTTCTGCCTCATCATGGTTCTGATGCTTAAATATCAGTATTGTTCACTGTTTCAGATCACACACAAACATACAGAACTCACAGTTGCCATTTTCTACTGGCTAATGAACCTCATCCCAGGCATCTTAAATGTATCACTATCACTCTAGCCTTCAGGAAACATTCCTTGTTAATTTTCTGTTACTTCTTTTGCTGCCACAGAAGGTAAAGGCTTTAAGTTTATACAGCTCCCAGGTAGTGCTATGACCATTTACTGTTCGAGGCCCTCAGTGACATGGGTTAGTGGTAGGCCTTGGCAGTGCTGGGGAATGGTTGGACTTGATGATCTTAAAGGTCCTTTCCAACTTGTTTGATTCTATGACTCTGTGATATTTTTACTGCTGTTCAGTAACACGTTAGTGCGACTGAGACTCTGTTGAAAGGCATGGGCTCTCAGGGAGCTGGCATCTAGCCCAGTCCAGCTGTCATCTTTTATTGATTAAAATATTTAAATGCTAATTGGATTAAGCAAAGACTTTACTCTGACATCTTAAATCTCTGCCTTTCTGTTGAAGGCTTTTGAAGGAGTGATGACATGACATTTCAGTGATGAATAGCTTCCTTCTATGGCTTCCAAAATCAGTGTTTCCTAAAGGATGGGAAGTAAGCAAAAGTGATTTAAGGGAGGAGTTACTCTGCTGATTTCCAGATTTGATATTTTGTTTGTTTTCAGGTAATCCCTAATGATTAGGATTTCACAGAAATCTGTCAAAGCTCAGGCATTTTGTGTATCCAGTCATGTCAGCCTGCATATGAAGAGAACCTGAAGCAGTGAACTGCGAGATTAGTTGCTTTAAGCTTAAAATAGATCCTTGTTTGGATAACGAGATACTAGTAACATCGATTGCGGCCCCTCTCATCAGAACACGTGAAATCTAAATTCAGAAACTCATGGAACCAGCACGTTTCTGAGCCTAGATTAGGGATCGTGGACAGCTAAGTAGATCAGTATGGGTTTACATAGGTTTGGTAGGGCTGCAGTGAAGAGGAAGAAGGGGGCATTGTGCACTAACTCCATGTAGCATCCTGCAGTACTGTTGTGGAGGCTCTAAACAGAGAGGCTCCGTATGCTTATCTTGACAGTAGCTAAGAAAATAAGTGTCTGCTAGTGAGGGAGCAGAATTCATGCTTTAAGAGTCAAAGTTTTCCAATTTAACGTCTGCCACAGGTTCCAAACTATTACAAATAGTGACCTGTGCAAGGAAAATCCTATAAAGAACACTGAAAGTAAATAATTTCTGAAGATTTTGCTGATAATACCCCCATTTCTTTGTTTTATCTACTTTTCTTCTTACAACTACCCCTCTGCACCTGGCTGACATAGAAGCATATGTTGTTGCTGTATGTTGAGTAAGTGCAGCACTGAGATAAAAATAGGCAACTAGGTATTATGGTATATGAAGGAAAAAACCCAACAGTTTTTAAAGACTCGCATATGTTCACTATAAAAGATGAAACTTTTAAAGTTGTTTACCTTAGCTAAATTAAAAACAAATGCTCATGCAGATACTAAGGATTTAACCCAGTTTGCAATCACCATGTCTTCTTACTCTATAAAAGATTTCTGAAGGTTGGATTTGGTTTGGGTTTGTTGTTTCAGAAGCAGCTGGGGACCAGGGACAAGTTTTTAAAAGCTGAATTTATTGAAGTAAATAAAGTTTCAAGTCCTTTCAACATAAGACTCTATGGCAAGGTCATGAAGATTTTGGAGGTGAATATATGGGTTAGCCAGATTTTGACAAGTGCATCTGTCACATGCTAGCTGTGAAATGCAATTTTATAAAGGCTGCTCCACCGTTAAGTGCCACATGCTCTGGCTCTATTCCTGCCTTTATATTTGTAATGAAAAATCAGTGCTTAGACCAAGGGAGGAAATTGTAGTACTAGCAACAGTAAAAGTGTGTGGAGCACAAGCACACACTTGTGTCATTGAGCATTCAGCATTAATTTTCCTTCACTGTGCCACCCAAAGTAGATAAATAACCATTCAGCTGAGCTGTCCAAGGCTGCTGAGGAAATGGTCTCAGGTTGGAGTTGGCATAGATAGATTGCTAGGAGATGTCTTGTCTATGTGTGTCTGTTGTCTGTGTGATACTTCTGATGCTTGTATTACCATTGCAGACTAGGACAAGGGTTTGTCACAAAAAAACCCTTAATGAATTATTCCCTTTAAGGAATTAGTCTGGAAAACAATTAGAGCATAGTTTTCATATGGGATTTTTTCCGTTTGAGGTCCATTCAGTTTTCCATTAACATTTTACGTCTGTGCCTGTGTGTGTATATAAGCTTCCCAATCAGTACTTAATACTCTGAGCCGTACAGCTGTTTTATTTATGTAAACACTTTCTCTGGATCATTGTTCATCTTTCAGTGTTGATTTAAGTTAGGCAGGAAATGTAATATTTATTGAACATTTCGTACATAAACTGTCAGTTTGACTTGTTCTCATTTGGACACCTGTGGGTTACGATATTACCCCAGTTCTGCTACAGATTAAGGCATATCCATCTTCTCAAGAAGTTGGATCAACAGGATTGCAGTGCATGGAGGAACACACAACTATATCTCAAACTACATTTGCATGTGAAAAATGTAATATTTATAAAACTGGTAAAAGCAAGAATGCTGAAGAAAGAGCAGGCATTAAATCAATAATCTGTTAGAAAAACATATATACAGAAGAGAAACTTAATTCAAATTCAGGTTTACAGTCAGATTTTGCCACTCTTCTTGGTGTAGAATAGCATCTTCAAGTGTTGCTCCTAGTTTGGTTCAGAGGTGCAAATATTTAAAGGCAGTTGGGGACCTAGTTCTTATAGAATCAATTTCATCGAGAATGGGTGTTCAAGTTGTGGAGTAAGGTACTGCACAGTATGAATAAGGTACAAATTGTGGCATATTAGAACAAGTGGCAATTTTTATATACCATCACTATCTGCTTTACTGTTATTTCCAATAAAGCTTTAATAAAAACTCAGCTTGCCACTAGCAGGTAAACAGCAATACAATAGCAGCTGGTCTTTTCCCTGTGCATAAAGGTCTAGACAGATTGTTTGATCCCACAGAGCTTAAGAAACCTTGTTGTTCTGCATTACCTTGTTAGTTCTGTATTCAGAAAACCAGCAATCAGGGCTTCTGAGCTGAGATTTCCAACCAGTGATAAATAAACTGCCTTCAGGAGGAGTGGGGCAGCCTGTTCAGTGACGATTGATCATTTTCCGTATATTGAAGCAGGTTCATAATGCAGTACTGACTTACTGTTATATATATACATGGCTCAGTTTATCATTGCATGGTACTGTGTATCATTCAACCCTTGCCCAGTCTGTTGTAGGAAATTGTTTGAGATTAAAAGGATTAAAAATACTTTTTGAGGGCTAAACAACTACAGCTTTGTCCTCTTCTTTGAATCTTGCAGAAGGCCCCTTAACATTTCTGTGTATTTAAGAGTCTTGATTTCATGATGTAGAAGCATCTGTGCAGAGGCAAAAGGCATTTCTGGATGAGAATGGCTCTCTGCAGCCATGTATCCGTATTTCATTGTAGTCCACTTAACCACTTTCTGCTAGTGACTTTTAGGAATGGGCACGTAATTGCCTTGCTGTTTCCAGTGGGCTATGAATTCCAAAGGACGGATTACTGGACAGCAGATCCTAAAGCACTGTGGCATGCTTGTCTTGCATGCCAGCCAGGAATTTTAGCTGATACCCTACTTCTGACAGACAGAAAGGATAGAGGACAGTGTATTAGATTACACCAATCTTGGCTCTTGTGGCTGTTCATAGGGGCAGTGCTGGCTGGGGAGACATGTTTTTCTGGTGGGATTGTTTGCTGGGGTTTTCTTTTTTGGATTTGCTGATGAAGGCATCTTTTGGAAAATAACCCACAGGATCCTTTGAAATGGGACAGAATCCTCAGGATCAAGGATTAGGGGTCTGGATCCTCAAGGGTGTCTGTTCATTCTGCTCTTACTGAGATCCGAGTAATGCTTGAGTGTCTTTGGAAATATATAGTTAGGTTTGTCTTCTCTAAGCTTTGTTAATAGTTGGAACAAATTGGTTTGGTTTGGATTTCTTGTGTGGGGATAAGTAGTTCATTGTAGGTTCCAGCCCAGGGAAGCTGTGAATGCTCCATCCCTGGCGGTGTTCAAGGCCAGGTTGGACAGAGCCTTGGATGACACTGTTTAGTGTGAGGTGTCCTTGCCCGTGGCAGAGGGGTTGGAACTGGATGATCTTAAGGTCCTTTCCAACCCTAACTATTCAGTGATTCTCTGGTTCTATTTTATAGTGCCATTATTGCTACAGTGAGAGAACATCTTGTCTGTTTTTTGTTAGGTAGCTATGAATTAAATACTATTACCCTTAAGTAAGAATTTGAAGAGACTGCACGGTGCTAATGAGAAGTGAGAACGAAGCTGTGAAACAGCTGTTCCTCTTGTAGAGATTCTGGAAGCATAACACAAACATACCACATATGGTAATCAGTGTCTGGTGATTGTTTTTGCTGTTAGTGCTGGCAAAATGTGATTTGGGATCCATTTCCGTTTAATTCCTGATCAGCATGAGAAAGTTCTTCCTTGGATTTTGGATCTTCTTGCAAGACTGCAGAATTGATGCTGGTGACTGTCCTGCTGTTTGTCAACACGAGCAATACCATGCTCATTATGTGTCCACAAAGTGAATTGTTCGATGTTCAAACTTGGTTTAATATTCTGAAGTATTTTAAGTCTGGATAAAAGTTCACGTGAGTATCTTTCCTAACTTAGAATCATAGTTAAGTCTTTTATCTCTAAAATGGAGCTCATGGTGAAAGGCTGACTGAAGACATGTCCTTCTTCATCTTGGGAATCTGATACCTAGCAACCTTTAAGCGTTAAGACTTTAACACAGCTTGAATAGCTTCTCACTGAGATTATTCCAGTTTTAAAGATCTCATCCTTTAGCTCTCAACAGCACACAGGCTTTTGTGCAGGAAAGCTGCAGTGCCCATCTCAAGGCTGAAGATCCCGTTGCATGTGAGTTGGCCTGACAATGAAGAGTGATGTCCCTTTTGAGCTAGCTACAAATGACTTTACCAAGGTCGTGGCATCTGGGTCATTACAAAATGAGCTTTGGGAGCTGTTCAAAATCGCCCCTAAAATCTCCCCGATGACAGTGATAAATGGGGGACTGTGTAGCTTTCCCTGAGTTTTTAATAGGCGGCACTATGATTAAACACCAGGAATTCTTTTCCTTCTAGAACTGTGGGCACCCCAGCAAGTTTCAGACCTTCAGTGGCTGTAAGAGCAATCTGTTCCGTAAACTGCTCTTAAACTAGAGAAGGAAAAGCGGGATCTTGCAAACCCTGCTGTTACTGCCAGTACTTGTGAAGTAACATTGAGATAGTCCTACTGTGCTCCAGGTACAGCCATCAGATTCTAACACCCAGTAAGTAAGGGAGCTCTTGTGCTAGAGGTGTTTCTTGAATGCTTTGGAAAGCCAGTATGTGTAGTGCTAATGAGGAGTACTGGGCTGGCAGCATTAAAACTCTGAGTATGTAAAAAGCTTTTATCCTGACTATTAGCGAATATAAATAATTGTACACCACCACATGTAGTCCGATTAAAATATTAGACAGACATCCAGGCCTACATACAGTATCTTAATACTAGTTACCATTACAGTATTACCTGTGTAGAATTCTCTCTGCTACTGCAGTGTAAATTGTGTGGCTGCTATGGCAGTTCTTGGGGGCATTCAGAGAAGGCATTGAGGTCTCCCAACCATACTAGCATAAGCCAGTGAAGCACATGCCTCACATTCTGTGGTTCAGCCATTTGTTGATGGTGAACTCATTTATTCCAGTCTTTGTCAGGACAGAGTAACACCAGCACCCACTTATTTTCATCCATGTAGTTTATAAATGTAGTTACAACCTCCTAAGGTCAGTGTAAGAAAAACTCTGCTTTTTCTGTGAGATATCTGTCAGCCAAGACAAAGAGATTGTATTTTACCAGCGTGATCTATTCCCAGTGCATTGTTAGCCTTGCTATCACAATTAGAATGAATCTTGCAATATCACAGTACATTCGTTGCAGTTCAAAGTACAGTAGGAATATAGAAGGGTCACTGGCAAACATTTATACTATTTTTGGCTCTTTGGTATGCGGACCATTTTCTCGAGTGTAGGAGTGCCTATTGTTTGATAGCCTCAGCGAGAGCTCCTCGCTTGTGAGAAATCTCTTTTTCTATCCAGAAAGAGGCACCAGTCTGAAAGTTACAGGTATCCCTGTTTTCCTTACAAAACTAATCTGGCAAACCTAGCAAATGACCAGCAGGACCACCAGCAGCTGCCAGTAAAATGCGTACACTTGGTGGTTGGATCTTAACTAAACAGATAGCAGAATCTACCCTTCATACAGACCTTAGTGCCTTGTCAAGTCCCTCCCTCCCCACAGAGAAGCCTGGGCAATAGGAAAATACTTGCAGCATGCCCATGAGGCTATTTCAGTTCAGGGGGAGGTGCCAATTCCTCAATTAAGTACCTCTCACAGCGAACACACTCTTGCCAATCTCTTTCTGCTTGTAGATGATGGCAAATGTTTAGTGTGCAAGCTTTCAAGAAGTGTGATTGGGAAATGCTGTCAGAAACAGCATTTCTGTGGCATGAAACAGTCCTGCCAGGAAAAAGCAGCACTATAAAACGGCTATATAAAAACTATAATAGCTGCAACTGTATATATAATATATATAAACTGTATATATATTATATATAATAAAATCATACTATGTAAACCCTAATTTCCTCAAAAAAAAATATTACTTTGAGATCAATGTCATAATGTTTGTTACTGGTATAAACAAACCACAGCCAGTCTATCATTGGCACTGTTCCTGTTGTCTGTAGAAGACTCTTGCTTCCTATGAGAAGGGAAGATATTCCCAGAACTTGGGATGGAGGTGGAGCTTCACCTCTGTACCTTGCAGCTGCTCCCTTGAGGTCTTTACACTTCTTCAGGTTGGGAGACACTGCAGAGCCATCTGCCAGTTTTTTCATGGCTCAAAGGAGGCACAACCACAGTATCAGTGCTTCAGTCTTAGCTGTGACTCTGGCCCTTTGCGTGGTTCACTACCACACAGTGTCAGCTCTGAAAATGAGACTTTCGTCTTGCACCTTAGCTAACTGTAGTATTCCACAGTTTGGTTGTCTGTATACATCCAGTTACCTTGCAAACCTGTGTGGTGTAACCACTTTCTTCCTAAGTACTTGTGCATACCTGCAAAAAGAAGGGGTGCAAGTACTGAATGACTTGTGGGACTGATCCGAGAAGGAAAGGTGAAGTCTAAACAAAGTAAGGACTGAAGTGGATTTCTGTGCCAAGTCTATGGGACTGCCCATGGTCACGGCAGTATAAACGCAAATAGGAAATCATAAACACTGAGCTTTTGAGCTGTGGTCTTCAAGCTTGCATGTCTTCCCATTAATGCCAATAGGAAATTCACTGCTGTATCTGCAAGTCTGAAAAGGTCATCAGTAAGTCAGACACACAATGCATGGTGGTTGTAGAGGTAACCAATGCACCTCTACAGGTGCTTTACAGCTGAGCAGCTCAGTTTCCACCAGTTTCAGAATAAAATTGCCTTTAACATTGTGCAGGATGGAATGCCCAGGAATAACCATTCAGTTCATGACAGTTTAAATGGAAATTTTGTTTTCAAAAGCCTTTTCATTCCTCTAGCTAGGAATTAACCTGATTTTTTTCAGCTAGTAAAACACTACTTTAATGCTCTGAGTGTTTATATTATATTCGAGCTTCAATTTGCACCTAAACATAGCTTAACACTAATCAGGAATCAGAAAGAAATCAACTCTAAGTAATATCAGCTATCTTTTTCTAGCATCATAGAATATAAACATTAGAAATCTGAATAAATACATGTCATATTAAATAAGCACTTGGGTACACAGAGAACGTGTCTTACTGATTAGGAAAAAGAAGCAGCAATTTAATGTAGAGGGTATGTTCTGTTGCGAATGAGCACTAGATTACTAATCAGTGAGAATCAAACTTTTTGGGAAGTGACAAAAACACTGGAATGGAAAATGACAAGCTGTTCAAGTCAGCACTATCCATTTGCCAAATTAAATCACGATTAAACCAGTAGTGATTCAAATTATTAAGCACTCGTCTTTGAGGCACAGTTTACGCGTGCCTGGATCGCAAGCAGGATTTTTTGGTAAAGAGGAAAAGAGGCAGGTATGTTTTGCACATTCCAAGCGATTCAAGCTGCCAAGAATTCACGTGGAGTAAGTAGTGGGGCCGGAAACAGAAACAGCTTTAGATAAGCAGCATGTTCATTAGCTAAGCGTATGACAAAGTGTATGGCTCAGGGAAACAAAAGGAAGTTCTACTGGAGAGAATTAAAAATCACCGGGTTTGTTTAAATGTCATAGTAGTAAATACATGAAGTTGTGGAAGGATCTCAAGATAAAGCCAGTGCATGTAAAATTTGGATTAAGAATGTCTGACTTTGCATACAAATACTTCCTTGGTGTAGCTTGCATAGTGTTCCATGATCAATACTCCTGCTACAGTTACTCACTTCAGTGAGAATTAGGAATGCCTAAAGTTAAGCAGCAGCTTTACCCTTTACTAGGCTATCAGCTAGCTACAGAAGTAAATGTAACTCTATCACTTTTGGTGAGTATCTAGAATGATCAGCTCTGGACTGCTTTATGCCACGTATACAACTACTTTCACATTGCTTGCTTCTCAGACTACCTTCTTAAAAAGCTACTGGTTTACATATTCCTTTGGAAATGAGTATTTGCTGTTCTGGGCATTAAGAACTCACAGCATTTTTTCCTCCTTTATTTCTCTTTACTATAGTCTCCTGTTTCATTCCATCTTTTTCAACACAACATCCAAGACTGAAAAGCAGGTCTTCTCCATGAAACAGCTGGAGAATCACTAGCTTAGAAAAATAGTAAGTGGTGCATATAAAGGGAAAACCTGTCAATATCCATGGTGTTCATTATTACATCATGACTCATCAAGACAGCATCACTGAGTGTGCTTAAAAGAACAGAGATGAGCTTTTACTGGAAAGGAAATACCTGACTTTACAGCAGAAAACTCTGCTCTGAAGGGCTTTGTGGTTGTAATGCAGCAAATGAGCTGTACAGCCCAAAGAGCCAAAGAGAAATTTGCCAAATGGGAAATGCAGGTTTACATTCCAACCCTTGAAAAATGGCTTTAATGAAGGAAGCTGTATTAACCTGTGGGGTTACTCTGAAGTAGTTCTAAGGGGAAGTGGGGTTTGCATCCAGACCTGCCCTTTCCTTTTTCCATCCATTCAAGAAAGTGAGGATTCTGCTCTAGGTTCGTATCCATGACTCAGGTGTATTTCCAGTCTTGAACTGTTCACCTAGGTCTGAATGTTGCTGAGATTTCACTGAGGTCTGAGTTCTGACCAATTTCAGTCCCAGTCCCAGCAGGATGTGTTTCTAGGATTTAGCTAGATTTGTTTAACTGTGTGTTTGACTGATTGCTGTGGTGGGTTGACCAGTTGCTCACTGGACACCAAGTGCTCACCAAAGCTGCTCTATCACTGCCCCTCCTCAGCCGGACAGGGAATATAATGCAAAAGCTCAGGGGACAAGGACAGGGAGGGATCACTCACCAGTTACCGTCACGGGCAAAACAGGCTCAGCTTGGGGAAATGAGTTTAATTTATTACCAATCAGAGTAGGGTAGTGAGGAATCAAACCAAATCTTAAGAACACCTTCCCTCCACCCCTCTCTTCTTCCTGGACTCCACTTTACTTCCAGTTTCCTCTCCTTTAGCGGCACAGGGGGATGGGGAATGGGGGCTGTGGTCAGTGCATCAGATGTTGCCTCTGCTGCTCCTTCCTCCTCAGGAGAGGACTCCTCACACTCTTCCCCTGCTCCACTGTGGGGTCCCTCCCACAAGAGACAGTCCTCCATAAACCTTTCCAGTGTGGGACCTTTCCATAGGCTGCAGTTCTTCATAGACTGCTCCAGCGTGGGTCCCCCATGGGGTCACAGCTCCTGCCAGCAAACCCACTCAAGCATGGGCTTCCTATGGGGTCCAGCCTCCTTTGGGCATCCCCCTGTTCAGTGAACACTTTGGCATCAGCATCACTTTAATCATGTCAGTGCAGGCAGGTTCCAGGTGAGCAGAGTTAATATATGCATGTAAACACTCTCAAGATCTGGCCTTTGGGTTTAGTATCAAATTATCATGCTTAATTGCAGGGGAAGCGTATTAAAAGGTTGGTCTGGAATAGATTCTCATAAGGGAAGATAAAATTGTGTATGTTGGTGTTTGTTCTTATTTTCATTCAATTTATGACAAATACCTTTGTACCTACCTGCTGATTTTTCTCTTTGCATGAAGATAGCTGTTTTAATAGGTCTTTAAATACTGACTCGTGAAAGGTCCCCACTAAAAGGCTGATCCTTGACGTACCTTCAATAGAAGGACTTTCTAACCTACTGCTATGTGAATGTCCAGAACTTAAACCAAAAAATAACAATAGCAATAGCAGAACTCATGTGTGCAGTAGATTTCCAAAGGAAAATAAACATTTTTAAAGCATACAAATGTAATCTGTGGGAGTAAAGTTCAGATTGTTTCTCATCCATGTTATTAACACAGGAGGAAGGGAAATAAAACCCTCAGGCAGTTAGAAAAAGAAGCATCTTTTTTTCCATCAGAAACATTCTTTATGCGTCTGACATGTCAGACCCCTGAGTTCAAACAGGCCTTTATAGCAAGAGGGTATCTCATTAAGTAAAAATGATTTCCCAAGAAGTAGGAATACAGTGCTGTTCAGGAAAGAGGAAACCAGCCAGCCTCTGGCTGCATCCTTTGTGTCAGGAACTGGCCTTGGGAGGCATGTGCTAAGATCTTACAGCTCAGACCTGTAGGGCACATTTCACGAGCTGTGGGAGGCAGGTCCTGAAGAGGTTCATAGCTAGGAAATGACAATGACTGCCTAGGGGCCTTCCTGCTCCATTACACGATGGGGCTATAGCTGGTCTGAATGTCTTGCTGAGCGCTAGAGGATCACCAAGGTGATGGCAGCAGCAGCCCCAGATGGCTAAGTCCAATTTGCATCTGACAGTAAAACCAACTCAGGAGCTGTCTCTGAGAACCCTCCTCTGCAGCCCTGCTAGAACAGGATGTCCTTAAGTTTAGGACCTTCTCACAGGGAAAAAGACCCCTCTTTACAGCAGTTTGACCAGCAAGGGAGCTCTCTCAAAACTTCATTAGATGGTGCAGACCTGACTGAGTGAAACCTGGCTCTATTTATCTGCAGCAGTTTCAGACAGGAGAATCCAAACACTCTCAGCAACTAATTTCCCATTACGGGTAGCACTTTCTTCTAATACTGTCTAGGATGGAGAAATTAGGAAGAGGGAACTCTAGAGGAGGAATGCTCAGTCACCAATGGGAGAGCAAAAAGCAGTGGAGGTAAGAACACATGGTGCCAGCTGGACAGGCTCGCCAGCTGCTGAGGAAGGGTGATGCTACCCCATAGATGCCTTTGCATGAAGCACAGTTTAACATTCCTGGGATATCCCTGCCTCTCCCAGGCATCCCCCAGCTGTCAACCCCATATAGCATAGAAGGAGCCAGCATGCCATGATCTGTCACAGCTGGGTATGGCCTCTCCTGGTACAGGACATGCCAGCGCAGCATCACATGGCACAGTCCAGTATGGCATGAGCAGGGGCATTGTGGCCCAGTGCAGCTCAGCATGGCGTGGCACAGCACAGCAGCCTGCCTCTCGCCTTGGCTGCACATTGCCTGGCACCCACAGGCCCCATGCTTCCCTGGTCCAGTCACCTCTGCATCCCACACCCACCTGAGGCTGCCTTTGAGCAATGATAAAAAGCCTGTTTTTCCCACGTCTTGATTCATGTATCTTGCCACTCCAACCATCCACATTGTCACCTCCCTAATGCCAATTTGCATTTTAACCCGTGCTATCACAAAATCAATCTTGTGCTCCCAGTAGCATCATGAGCTGTGCTCACAGCAGCAAGCACAAGGCAGGCTTCCCCGCTTGGTGTGCAGGGAAGCGGGTTCCACGTCTGTGTATGGGCCAAGTCAGAACAAGATAAAATCTGTTCATAGCTGTTAACTTGAGACAACTTTTTTAGGTGTAGCAGTGGCTCTGGATCACGCAGTACATAATTGGCAGTTGCTGTCTGATAGTGACATCCATCTGAAATGTGGCATTATTGATTTTCCTTTTACTTGAGCAATTAGTGGAAATGAACCTCTGAACCATTGGCAATCATCCTGTAGGTATCTACAAAGTCCGGAAAATAGAAGTGGTCTGCATTCAGCTCCGATGTGAAGTCAGAAATTACAGGCTCATCAGCCTGGAGAGGTTTGGCATAAAACACCAAAGAATGAGTATGTAAAAGCTGAGATAAGGCACTGATACATGTCTACCCACCCAATCTGTCATTAGATGAACAAGTGTAATTTTCCTCTTTAAGAGGACAACTATCCTAGCAAGGAATGGAGACACTGTAGATGTATATAAAGAAAATAAACACCTATGTAGCAGTACAGCAGGAAAGCATGTTGGAACAGAAATATTTTACAAACTACAGATGAGTCAACTAAACAGCGTCATTCAGGGATGAATAAGTAGGACTGTCGTATTTTAAACAAGGGAAGTAATTATCCTGCTCTACTTGATCCTTTCAAAGACTCAGTTGGAAAACTTTATCCTGATGGCAGATTTCAGAAAGCACAGTTTAAAGCAAAGCTTAGGGAATTTGTTCACATGAAAAAAGACAAGGTTATAGGTAGATATTTTAGCAATTTTCCAGTGCATGAATGGATGTTATGTAGTGCTCAGCTGTTCTTCATCCTTACAACAGTAACATATTTCATACTTTAAACATATATCTTCCTTGCAGCAAATTAGGCTCATTTGTTTTCAGCATTTGGTTGTATGGAGTGCTAAAATAAGTAGTATAGGGATGCTTCACTGCCTTCACTGCAGCTTTTCAAGAAAATAGACCAGTACCTTTGTGGTTTTTATCTGAACAGACTTCAGCTGGCTTTAGTGCATGGCATTGGATGATAGTATGTCCTGAACTCCTGTAGTCTTACGTTTCAGTAATTCTAGTACATCTTTTAGACAGAAAACTCTTTGAGGCAGGGTACGTCACCGTTGTGTTTGTGCAGTGTCTGAAATAACAATGTCCTACATAATATATCTGTCTGCATCATTGTCTAGAGAGCAGTCAAAAATCAGTGCTGCAGATCATTAATATCATGACAAGTAATACACCAGAAAAGATACGGTAAATATACCTAGGATTGTTATCTCAGTAAGAGTTGTATTTATGTTTACTTGCATATGTTTTCTTGTATGAATGGATGTAGATATGCTCTTTGCTATATCTTAATCTCCATACCTTTTTATTCTTTGGCACGTGATGCTTTATCATTTACTCAATATAATCCTTTTAACAATGGTTTCTCAAAGCTCTTGTTTTAATTGGTTGGCATACTATGGAAAACAAAACTGTTCTCGTTCTCCCAAAGTTCCCCTCCAGCCCTGGATCCACCCACACAGGATTAAAGCTGGGTACAAAGAATTTTCCTATCTCATAAAACTTAGAAAACAGGAATAGTGTTACTACTCCACAGTGGGGAAGTTCCACCAGCTCCATAAAAAGCAACCCCAAAACTCTAACCAAGTAACCATAAGCACATTCAGTCCTACAGGAGGACCCCTTCCTAACACCCAAACAGCTTCCTGCTTCACCTTATGAAGAAGAACATAAGAAAGTGCTTAGAGCAGAGCAGTTCGAAAGACAGATGTGGAGGACCTACCAACCCACAAGGGGAAGAGCAATCCATCCTGACTCATGTCTAGCTGTTCTTGGGGTTTCAGTGGAACATTCAGACTGAACTTTTATATGCCCTCTGTGAATTTAGCTCACGTTCCGTTCTCATTCCCTGCTTAGCTTGAGAAATAAAACCAGATGCCTTTTAGAGTATAGATGGTAGGGAGAGATGTGCAGAAAATGAAAGTAAGTAATGGATGGATATTTAGATAGTACTGCCATACTTTGTCCATGTGTCATCATGTCAGCCAGTGAAACCAGCTGGAGTGGATTTCTAACATGTTGACTGTTACTTCTTCTGAACTTCTGAGCTGAAAATACTAATGAAAATCCCCTTATCACAAAACAGGCTACATGCCATAAGCAAAAGTTCATGTTCTTACTAGTGTTGTATCGAGGTTTTCCAGCAAAGATGAACCTAAAGTACTGTATTATGACTTGTAGATTGGGTGTTAATCAGACAGATACAGAATAATAAGTAACACACAAGAAGTTCCTTGAAATTTCATCTGTATTCTGCTGATTTGGTGGGAGAGTCTGCATGCCCCTTATGGATCAGAGTGCATGGGGAAATTCACAGGTGATAACACAAATCCATTCCTGTTAAGGCAGCAAACAGTGTGTTTATGAACAGCAGAGTAGCATAAGATAACTAGGTATGCAGAGCCGGTAAAGCACTTAGACATTTTATGAGCGGTATGTTATGTAGTTGCTTTTGCAATAGTTTCTGTCTTGAAGAAATTTGAATACAGTGGATGAGCAGCAGAGTTAGGTGGTGCTGTCAGTAATCATTTTTGTACCAGTAACAGAGCCTTGGAATTTCATATAGCTGTTCATATATGTATAGTCATTTGCATAGATAAATGTTTGGCAGATATATTGTATTCTGTATATGACACAGGTTTCCCTCTAGTTAAAAAATAACCTGATGGATTAGATATTTTTGCAGGTCTTCTAAATCCCTTCCAGTTTGATTTTATACAAGGATCATGGCAGGCTGTGGTGTTCTAGTTTAAGCAGCATGTTTTAATCCATTTGCCTGTTAGCTTATGGTAAAATCACTTTTGCTGACATGCTACATGACTTGTCCCCTTTTTAAATCCTGGCTTTTGGGACAGCCTCTGGCATGATGGAGTGCTGACTCTGTTGGGAGTCTTTGGGAAATGTCACGGCACAGGGAGTGATTATCCATCACAGTGAGACAGAGACATTAACAATACCAAGCATTTCAAAGTGAATCAGGATTTCAAACTATGAAGCTGATTTAAAAATCATAGCGTTTTACCACAAATCATTCTGGGAAGAAGGACTTGGCCTTCCTATTATTGAGCTCTTAAGATTTATGGTTTTTCACTTTTCTCTGCAGTCTTAAGAGCATTTAACTTCTTTCTTTTTGTTCTTTTTTTAAGATGCAAGCTGAGAGTTTCACAGAACTCTGGAAACTTAAATCAATGGATTGCATTTCATGAAGTTCATGCAGTTGTGAACAGCAGTGGTATATTACCCTGTCTCCAACTCAATACCCAGAAAGGGCAAAACCATATGGTTTTAACATTAGGTTTTCACTTTCTGGAATAAATCCTGGAATAAATGTAGTTCTGATGTTGAGCTCTAGCTCAGCTTCCACCACAGTAAATGAAACGGCTTCTGCTGATTTCAATGGGAGCTGGGCCGGACCCTCAGGAAACAGTTCAGTACCTTGTGTCAGTCCCTAACCCAATTTAAATATGGGGAACCTAATGGAAGAAAAGGACTTTAATGTCAGATCAAACCATGCACACAAAAGGGCCTCAATCACCTTCCTTTTAGGTCAATAGGAACTTTCCATTGACTTCACTGGGCATTGCATCAAGCCAGACAGTATCATAGAAAAGTTTGGGTTGGAAGGGACCTTAAAGCTCATCCAGTTCCATGGACAGGGACACCTTCCACTAGAACAGGTTGCTCCAAGCCCCATCCAGCCTGGCCTTGAACACTGCCAGGGATAAATCAGTCTAGCCGTAAGTGTAAAATCTGAATGGAATCTGAATAAAACTGATAGCTTCAAGAGAGCTCCTAGGTGATAAACTTCATGCATTGCTAAGCCAAAATTCAGAGGGCATGTGCACAGCAATACAGCAATACAAAAATCTAGGCAAAGCATATAGAAATGAGTGTGTGTGGGAATTGCGTTGTTGCTATAAGCATAAATGAGTAGATCTAAATGTAGCAGCAAATCAAACTCAAATTATCAAGCCTATTTTTAGTCTATATGATGTGTAAAAAAACACTAGGTGCATCTTTTGACCAGGTTATTGCTGCAAGAAATATTTTTCCTAGAGTCCTGTGGACGTAGTATCTGCAGCTCTGGCTGCAGTCTGTATCAGCACATTCAATAGAAAATGACTGAAAGCAGGACTTAGGTAATGTCAGTAAGAGATGTGTCAAACCAGGGCCTGCAAATGCTCTACACAAATGACATTTATTAAGGCTGGATTCTCTTAATGACACTGCATAGGACTGCATTTGTCAAACAGTACAGAGAAAATGTAGTCATTGTGCCCTGGCAGCTTGTCTGCTTTGTCCTGCTGTCACTCAGATGTGCCTGCAGCTTCCCCCCTTTCAGTCCTGCCATGCTTTTGTGTTTTTCTGGTGTCCTTACTTTGGAACAGTTACTGGTGGTGACTACAGTAATACTGTATGGTTCCAGTCCAGATGAGGTCTGAGTGACCCTAGTCCACCAAAAAAAGAGCAAATGGGAACTGCTGCCACCACAAGCTGAGATAACTGCTGTGTGTGGGGATGGATGTTAGCACTGCTACTGTCACTTTGCCAAAATGCCTTAAGTACCAATAAAATGTCTACATGTGACCACAGGAATGGAAACGGCATCACTAATTCTGGGGATTCTTTATAGAAGCAGTGATTAATGTTTCAATTTGGAGTCTCTGGCTGTTCTCACATATCACTTTCTTCAAAGCTTTGTTTTGGACCAGGCTGTATCTGCTAATCCCTCATTGCCCTGTGGGAGAGCTGGGAGTTTCAGTTGGGATTGTAAATGTTTATTTGGGTCTACAAGTGTTAATGAAGGTGTTGCAGTGACTCATGAGAGTTCAGACTGTGATTCATCTAACCTCTACTGAAAATTCTTACCAGAGCTAGGTCTCCCAGATTGAGAATGCTTTGTTCTACACTCTCATGCACTGTGTGCTGGGCTTTGAGATCTGATTCATTCCCTCAGCACAATCCTTGAGCCATTTAACTTGAATGGCTTTCAAGGTGATAAGATACAATTCAGCTTTTAGTCTTAAAGCAGTTCTTCATGCAGTGTTGCTATCACTTCACTGTATTCCTACTTATTTCTTCCTGCAGTTTATCCTCCAGATTACTGTTCTCCTTTCCTTCTTGCCTAGCCATGTCTTTCACTCAGAATATAATGTTCTCCATGACTCATACTCCAGGCAAAATGCCATTCATCTTAATAGAGTGAAACAGTGTGTATTTTCCTCATACTAATTTACCCAAATCTGTTTTTTGTTCAGATCATTTGCTGTACTTTCAGATCTTATTTGTTCTTAACATCTTCTGGCTGACGATGCCTCACACTTTGAAGTTTAATAGGTTAGACCTTATAACTTCGTGATAGATAACCTTGTAATTTACTCCTGGAGCATGTAAATGTTAAGATTTGCTGTTTTTTTTTCAATGAAAAATTCAGATATGGTTAACTTATGAACTTTGTTAATGGTTATAAACTGGTGGATGAGCTGTGGTCTGATTCAATATCTCATCATTCCTTAGCCTGCATTTTGTTCTTACTCTGGAGGTGAGAATTCTGGCATGATCTGTATCCCGTAACAAGTTTAGTTTTAAGTTGGAAAAGAAAGTTAGTAAGTTCTGACACCCGTGGCCATTTTAATGCTCTATAATAGTTCTGTATTGTAGGTTGAAAATACTGGTTTGGTCTGTATCAAAAAATGGCTTTAATTTTGTAAGCTGCTTGCCAAGTTCAGAGAATGAGCATCCTTTCTACAGGCTGATGCATCCGCCCGTTCATCCCTTTTGCGCCTGAATATCAAACTGTGAGAAGCAGCTGTTTATCTCAGCTGTTCATGATAGCTTTTGGAGGAGAATTATGATGGGTCTGTCCCCAGCCTCATATTGGGAGTGATGTGTTTGTCTTGTGCATTATGTACTATTCAGGCATATCTAGTGGATATGTTATTTTTCCTTTTCTCGTCAGTCAAGAGGGGTTAAATTAAAACCATTTATTTGATGTCTTGCGTGCTAGTGGGGAAGGGTTGCTTATTGAGCATTGCAGCAGTATCAGTTAGTTTGCAGATACCTGGCTTTGGGCTTGAGTTGGTGCTGCACAGGTGGTTTTGTAAGGACACCAAGAAATTGAAGTTAGCCTTTTGAAGCTAATCAGACTTCAGCAGATGATCTACAATTACAATGTTAGGAAGTGAGACTCTGCCTGCTAAGGAATGCTTAAGGCAGGACTACTCAGTGTCTGGGCAACCAGGCTGCATTTGGCCCCCACACATGCTACTACTAGTCTTCAGTTTGTGCTCATCCCTAGATCACATGCATTGTAGTCAAGTGTCAGCAGTGCTTGCCTACCTACCCTTCACTTCCTTGGATTTCCAGGAGTGGTGTCACAGCAATTGTGTCTGAGCAGCTGTCTGAGCATGACTTGACGGACATGACTTGAACCTTGAGGTGGCTGATTCTCAGAACAGGGTTTTTAACCAAAGTCCCTAATGACTGGGTAATAGATTCATCTTCTGTTACTGGCCCTCTCTTTCTTTAAGAATATTTAATCTAACTTTTACAAAGTGCAACTGTGTCGAAATAAGATTGAAAATGACCCCATTGTAGGAGCCAGATCTACGCATGGACTCTAACTAACACAGTGCACTCTGCTAATCTGCAGGGGAACTGCACGGGAGGTTATGGAGTTACGTTTGTTTCATAAGCAAAGCACTGCACATTGGATGTCATGCATTTCTGCTTTAAAGTTAAGGTAATTTTGTCCCATTCCCTAGAGTCTGATCATATGCTGAGACCAGTATCAGATGAGGAAATATGACATTTTCTATTCAAGGAAGCACTAAATCTGGAAGTTAAAGATTTTTATCACCATTGTTATTATGTAGGTACAGTTTGCTGCCATTTGCATTGTTTAACCTTGCAGTCAGTGTCCATACCTAAGTTACAAACCGGGTCAGTTCGTTCTTTTATATCTAGTAAGAACAACCAATGTTTTTACTTGAAATGCCTTTCTTCAGAGTTTCCCTTCATATGCTACAGCTTAAGCCAACCTCCAAGGTTTGGATACTCAAGCCAAAACTGAGGCTAGGACTCAAATGACGATCTGCTTGCCACAGTATTGAAATGTCATTCATTTCTGAATTGCTGTCCTCTCTGTAGACTCCAGCACGAAATCCCCTGCTATTTTACTTGGGTTACAGCTGGCTTCTACGGGTTTTTTTTTCCTGTCGATTTCTGGGTAATGAGATACTTTAACAGCAGATTCTGGATTCATTCACAGAACTACACAGAGACCAAACTACGCCAGTATTGTCATTAAACTGAACGGGTAGGTTTAAGATCAGTTTTTCTTTATCTGTGGATCCTTGGCACCATCTAGTGTCTAAAAATGTAGACCATTGAGCATGAAACACCACTACAGAAGGTTTCAGCCATACTAAAAGTGGTGCTCTGGACCATCAGCTAATTAATTTCACACAATTACATTTTTCCAGGTACAAACTACAAATAGACCAGGATATGGAAATACGTTCCATGCTCGTGATTTCCTATCCCTTGTCTCTCCCATGATGCTACACTGGAACGAATAGATCAGTGTCAGAAGTGGACATCTGTATGTCTGCTACTGGCAAATGTACAGTACTTTTCATGGAAATAAAGTGTGGTGTTAGATAAATCCAAGCACAGCTTGGATGGAGAAAATCATTTTCGTCTCCTGTTCTAAGTTAGTGCCAGTTTCTGACCCAACCATACCAGCAGCCCTCCCACATTTAGCTGCTGATTAGCCCTCTTTCTAGGGAATGATGTTGGCCTTCCAGCTCTTGCATGAAGTTCTGCAGAAGCAGAACCACAATTACATATATATGTACTGTATAATTACATGTGCTGCTCAGCAGAAATCTACCAGCAAAGCTTTTCTGTCAACAGTTTGCATTTCATGCGTTCGCCACCGCAGCGTTTGTTTTAGCAGAGGGTTTTATGGCTTCTAACAGAGCTGAGACAGCAAAGTTTCTGGTACCTCGGGACCATCGCTTGCAGCAGCTGAGTGCAAAGATCTGTGTGAAATGTGCAGTGTGGTTAGCCAAGTGTGAAAGGGAAAAATTGCTGTGATAGCAAATAACGCTTCCTTCCGCATGCTAGGAGAAATGTGGTCAGGCAAAAAATACGATGTCCCTTTGTCAGTTTATGCCAGGCCTAATGAAAGCCAGGGAGAGGAGATAGCAGCTGACCTGATAGCTTTGACTTGTTCTTGTGATGCCATGAATGTGACCCAGCTGCTGGTTATTGAGGTATTGCCAGCAATAGCTGGGAAAAGACAATCTGCTGTAGATAACTAGAGCTAGAGGCAGGGGATGTGTGGAAAACAGAGAACAGAGGGGATATTCAGTGTTTAAACTGAACTTTATGGATTCTCATACATAGACTGAGTTTGGTTATGCATGGAACAGATTATGAGTGCTTTACTGGAAAAGTAGTCAGCAGGATTAGAAAGCCTGGCCCATCATTAAGGAAATAATTGTGATTGCGTTTCCATGGATGTTTAAGACCTGGACACCTGACCTAAGGCTGTCCTGGTCAATCCCTCGCTGGTCATGGGAGAGAGGCAGCATGTTCTGGAGGTGATTTATGCCTTGTTTCTCTGGCATTTATGTTGGAATGGGGTGAATCCTGAGCTGAGAAGGTAGTTCTCCCTTTCCCAGACTACAGAGGGGACCAAAAGGGGCTCAGACACAACACCAGTTTTAGATCAGGTAGGTGAGATGAATCCTCTACTAAGTTGGAGGTAGAAGCAAGGTGAGAAGAAGACATCTGACAAAAAGCACACCATTACTGGCTTGAACTCCCTTCTTTGTTCTTTCTTCTGCATACTGAGGGTAAAGGTAGTAGGCATGACAGTTCGGAGACTCATGCTCTGTATGTATGTAAACCGACCTAGATGTGCTTGGCATCTGCTCCCCACTGCCCTCTGCCTGTGGACTCCATTTACATTTGTTTCAGTCCATTTTTCCTGATTTAAATGATCTGATGAATGCAAAGACCATAAAGCCAGGGGCAGAATCAAGCCCTTCTTTGGGACTGATTGCACCAAGGGCTCTGTGCAAACTAATTGACAGCGCTTTACTTGAGTTGTGTCTAGTCTGGCTGTGCCTGGTGGATACAGGCCCTGAGGCTCTCCTTCCTCACAGCTGTCAGAACATGACCAGCTCAAGATCCCTACACAGGGCTCACCACAGTCCTTGCTGCAGAGAAGAAATCAGCGTTACATGGGTCACACGCTGAGCATGAGTCAGTTATGTGGCAGAACTGCAAAACACAAAGAGTTTTCTAGGAAGTGTTAATAACAAGGATGTGTAAAGCCAAAGAGGGTAATTTTGGGGGTCTGCTTGGCCCCAAACCCGAGAGAGCTGAGAGGAAAGCAATCAAGATGAGAGACAGTTCTGAAATCCTGAGCTCTGCGAAAGGACGGGAGGAAGTTAGGCTGAACAAGAAAGAGGGAACTGAGGGTAGGGGAAATACAGCAGTCTGCTCTGTATGTCTGCAGTTGTCATGAAGTTGATTCAAGTGTTGGCTATGTCCAGTGCAGGCACAAAGTTAAGAATTGATACCTTAATTTGTATCCAGAGAGATTTGGATTAGCAATTAGAAAAGCATTCCTCGTTAGGAAGGACAGTGCAGTAGCAGGAGGGGATGCTGGTCACGGTCGTTGCAGAATCACCTTCACTGGGAGCTGTTAAAAACCAAGCATCTGTCAGGAATAGCTTGATATACGCCATTCTGGTGTATGGGGAATGGTGTAAATGATACCAGGAAATCCCTTCCAGCTATAGATCTCTAAAGTCCCCTTAATGCTGTCAAAATTCAGGAAAGCCTCAGGCACAGTGACAGATATATATGACCTCTCCCATCAATTTAATGATATGCCTACTTCCCCCCCTTCCCCCCTGCCTAGAGCTTGCATTCCTTGGCTGCCTCTGCATGTGCAAATTGCAGTAGAGGCAGGAACCCCATTGTGGCTGACTACCAACCTGGGACTTGTCTTGGACGAGGACTGTGCTGCCTTCCTCCATGCATTTCTCACTTCCATCCTGGATCGCTGCGCTCATTCTCATTCGAACAAAGGTAATCCGAGCTAATTTGGAAGCATGCACGTGTACTCTGTATGGTATCACACACAGATAATGGCGTGACATGGGGGTTAATCAAGGTAGTGCCTTGGTGTCAGTGAAGAGCCAGTGAAAACTAAATGCAGTGAACCTGTTTCGATGTTTATATCCCATGTATTTTTAAAGTGCAGACCAATGCAGAATGTCAGGTCCTGTGGTACATTCCTCACTGAATTGTGCCATGGAGGGAGTGCAGGGGCAGGATTTACACTTTATTGTAAAGTGCTTGCAAAGTTCTCCAGCTGCCCAGATATCTGAAAGACAATAGCAAGCTTTTTTTGTCTGATGCAGAAACAGAAGTGTGTGTATGTTACTAATGGTGAGTGTTCTTTTTGTAAGAGGAAGATGCAATGGAGTCTTAAGAATGAAACATTTCATATGGTTCCATTTATTTGCTTACACATCTCCTGCTAGAGAGGCCATGCCTCCAACATAGAATATAGATATCAGAATCCATTATTAAAAGGGATTTTTTACCTCACTTCCTAAGGTGTTTATAATTGTCAGTCAGCCTGCAGATTTTATAGCCAATACTAAAAAGAGAAGTTTATTGCCATATTGCGTCTTGAAAGTTGTATGTGCCTATGCTCTTTAAATGATAACCTTGTCAGATAAGAGCTGAACACGGTAGCGAAGTGGGTAGCTGTTCCAGTCCTGCTGTATGGTATTTTCAATAGTAAGCTGTAATAATTAATAAACCAAATAAACAGGCTTCCAAATTGGCAGGAGAGAGAAGTAGTGGAAGAGCTAAAAGTACATCTGGTAGGATACTTTCTTCCCTTTCTGTCATCTGCAAGGAATGTTCCCAAGACAATAAACTCAGAATGCAGTTGGGAAAATGGTAATTGTTTTCCACTCCTGTCATCAGGAAACTGAAGTCAGAGCAATGTCCTTAACTCCCGTTACCATAACCACAGATGTCTGTAGCCTTCCCCCTCACCCCACAAATTGTCTGGGAAGTGTTTGCGTTCAGTGAATTTAGGATAGCTTTGTGGATGGTGCGGGCAATCTGAATGTTCATGAGTGAAAATAATAAATACAGAAGTATTACAGAGGGTTGATTGTAGCTGCATGTTATCTTTTATATACTTTATTACAAGTTGTCCACCCAACACGATTATAGCTGGCAAAAATTAGGACCAGAAGGGATCTATTCAAAGTTCAGGAGTTGGTTGGTTCTCGGTTCTCTGCTGTATGGACTAGAAAAAATGGACACAGGGAAGCATCCATTACCCAAAGGCTTGGTCAGTTCTTTCACAACCTTTTCTGTGCTTTCCATCGAGCCTCATGTCCTGTGTGACACAGCATCCTCTGTGCTTGGTGGGTTTTGTCACACTTGACAAATGCTGTCTTGGGAATACCTAATTTGGGTACACCCTGGTACTTGCTATAGCACCTTCCCCCTGGGATCCCAATCTGTCCTCATTTTCTTCCTCCAGCCTCTGTGGGCTGAGAACCTTCCACCTCGGCTGGCCTTAGGGGAATAAAAAGCCAAGAATTACGCAAGACTGCATGCCTTGTGATGTCTCAAATGTTCTTTGAACTATGGTACACACTGTGACAAGCCTTGTCCTAGAAGAGGATGTAACTCTTGAGAAAAAAGATAAATCTGGCTTTTTTATATGTAAGAGCTGAAAAATCTTACCCAGAACTGACCTTCAGGATGGAACTGAAAAGACAGATGTACTGCTATGCAGTGTTTAGAAACTCTGATGGGCTGTGCCTTCCAATGAAACAGGAGCAGAGGAGCCAGGCTCTCTCTCTACCTTCCAGAAGAGGCATTAGATGTGCTCAGATATAAGTATGGTTGCACTGGGTGGACATGCCTGGAATAGTAGTATCAGGGAAGGCTGAGAGTTTAGCTAGATTGATGCATATGGCATACACACATCTAGTATGCAGTTCCTTGAATTGTGGATGAAACTGCATTTTGTAGTGCAAAGCAAGTCAGTCTGAGTGTGTAGTGGCTTCTGGTCAGCTTGTGGACAAACAGCAACTTTGACCTTGAAAGCGGGTTTGAGATCAAGCTTCAAAGCCATGGATGTATCCAGGAACAGCTAATTCTGCATCCTTCATTTCTCTGGAAACTCACTCTGTAAAACTGACTTTCACATCCCTATTCCCTGATTCACACAGCAATGTATAGAGGGAAGAAGACAGAAGTAGCAAGTCTCGGGTTTGTCTACTTGTGCCTCAAGTCACACACGCTACATCCAACTTGTGGGGTTCTCCTCTAAGTGAAACTAAGTGGATTTTGAGTGTGCAATGAAATTTTGTCCATAAATAAGGCATTGAATGGCTTCTTTATGACCAGGCTTGTCTTTTTTTAACACATGCATCCACTTTTTGTCACAGAAAGTTCCTTCTCTCCTTCAGGGAAAAAGAAGGACCTATGCAAAATTGCAGGACCTACTGAAGGAACAGAGTGGGAGCAGGAGGGGCAGGGGGATAACAGGTTGTGCAGGGCAGGACAACAGGGAAGAGAACTGGAGACAGTTGAATTGTTTACTGCAGAAATATGGAGTCTTCTGCAGGCTCAGAGCTTTGTTTTGGCCCCTCCTGAATCGGTATGAAAGACTGACTTTGCTGGTAGCTACGGAATGAATGTCAAGGAGGTGAGAGCTGGGCCTCTAGGCTCATTTCTTTTATGGAACCTTCCTATTTTATTCATAGCTTTGCCCTAGATCCTAAGCTGTCCAAGGTGGAAATTGCTTTACATGACATAAAGGCCAGATGCTCATGTGGCTGCATGCAAAAACTGCCCCAGTGCCCCTGTTACTGCATGACCAAGAGCCTTCAGTTTATTGTGTGGACAGGCAAGGAGAGGAGGGATGGAGCACACACAGAATCAGCACATTGCAGAAACTGACTGAACAATACATGGGAGGCAAGCTTTGGGCATATTCAACAACAGTGCACTTGAAACATTGCCACCAAGTCATTCTCAAGAGTCTGTACATCTAAAAAGAACTATTAAATGTATATGTCAGTTAAACAGACATCAAATAATGGCTTGGATTTTTGTCTGTTTTAATGAAAGGGAAATGATTAAGAACAGATAAGGTTAAACAATTCTCTAAACAATGAGCTTTATTGCAAAAATATATGGTGTGCTGAGAGACAGTTTCATATGGTGCCATTCTAAGCCTGAAAATCACGTTAGGACACTGGAGAGCTGACTGGCATTTAACTGTAATGGAGCTGTAACACTAAGACAAATTTATCTGAAGGAATATGAAAAGTGCCAGAATAATTAAGGTACTTATAATGCTCTCTGGTCTCTTGCAAAGCCCCGTATTCTTCCCTGCTGATTTTTCCTCTGAAGCAAAATAAATGTTAGCAATAATAGAGGCTCAGATCACCTTACAAAGCTGTAAAGCCGTATATCATAAGAAATGGGAATTCTTTGCCAATGAAAATATAGAAAGTTTTTCTCATTCTCAAATGTCTTAGCTTTTGGCATGTGGAGGAAAACCGACTCTTTCTGAAAAATAAAGCCTTATTTTATGGAAAACTTATGTTCCTTAAGAGCCCAGAAGCTATAAAAAGATGCTTTCTTGAAATCAGTGCAATTTTAAACAGAAATAACACAACTCGTATGTTTTCTAAACCAACTTTAATTAGTAAATACCTCACACAAAGAGTAAATCTTTCTAGCAAGCCCACATATCATGCCCGAAGCTGCAGCTGGTTTTCAGTGTCTCTTTATGGTAGCATATTGATGAGATCAGTCAATAAGGGGTGAAGAGAATTTCAGAGGTAGGCCAATGTGTTGCAACAGAGCGAATGACACATGGGAATCCCTCACCCACAGTGTCAGTGCTGATACAGTGCTGCGTCAGTACTGCTCTGTCAGGAGCAGAAGGCAATTACTACACAAAGTACTAGATCTTTTCAGCTCTCCTGCTTGTAGCAATAGAGGTGTCAGGTGTGTTCAAACTGTAGGTGAATTCCGTGGAAAACCTTTACTTTAAAGAAGAGTAGAACACAAAGTGCATGGATTTTGGGAAATGATAATTTGAAGGTCTTTTAGGCCTCTCTTAAGTTCTTGTGTATATGGACGTATTCACTATTCCTTATGTGTAAGAGAGCTCCCCAAGAACATGAGCTCTTTCTCTCTGCCTCTTCATCTCTTCATTTATTTATAAGCCCTGCAGGCAGAACGAGTCATCGCAGATCATCTTGTCTTACTCTAACATAGCAGAGGCAGGTGGGTTTCACAAATCAAGCCCACCACTACCAGTAGAAAGAATCCCATCCTGGCTTTTGAAATTGCAAATGCCTACGGGTCCGCAAGCCAGCCCTCTCCGATTTCCTTGCAGCCCTTAGGGTAAGCCCAAGAGCTCTTGCCTCCCAAAAGAAGGGAACTTCATTGTGTGAACTGAGTGACTTGCAGAAGCATAGGAAAGAAGGAAGGTTTCCCTTGGAGTCCCTCTTGCTGAAGGAAAGCTCCATGTATTGGGGCAGAATTTCCTTAAGTTACATGGAGAAGCCCAGAATGAGATCTACAGTGCTGGATAAGGGGAGACTATTGAAAACTGAGGAGAGTGAAAACTTCTCTTGAAACTTCTCCATTTTAACAATACTTACTGCAGATCACAGAAGGCACATCAGCAAACTGAGCATTTATTTTTCTGCGAGACAATCTCAAATCATGCAGCAGTGCTAAGTGGATAGAAAAGAATCATTTCTAAGCCCTTTTCTTGGCTCACTTCATCATAAAACCTATTTCGGTCATATTACAGAAACCGCTCTGAGCAGAGTATGAATCTGCCAAACTTTAGGCCCAAGGAAGGGGAAAAATGTTAAGAGAGATCTACATATAATCCCTCAGATCAGAGAGAGCTGTCGTGCTGCACCAGGAGGTATTAACCTGCTTCAATAGCAACATAATTCTATACTGTGTGAAAGGATGGCTGAGAAAGTCAGAGATTTCAAGTGCATTCAGTTTGAAGGGAAATTGAAGGGAAAATGAAAAGATCAGTTGTCTTCATTCATAGTGTAATGAATTCCTGCAGTACTTTGTAAGCCCCCTTAATCAGCAATGCAAGTTCAGAGTATACTGCAAAAAGATATGACCGTCTTTGTATACATTCTGAAAACACAGTTTGAACACTAATAGGAACGAGCATCTTCCTGACAATGAGAGAACTGCACTGCTGGCTGCACATTAAGAGGCAAGTCTGTTCTAATCCACTTCCTATGTTTGTAGGGATAAAAGGGAAAAAATAGAATGAAACCAAAATACAGAAAGACAAGTAAAGGTAAAGGTTTGGGAACACAACTGAACAGCTGTGAAAGTTCGTATCTAAATTCACTATCTTGATAGTATCCATCACAAGTGTACTGCAAGCATTAGGAGGATAGAAAAGAAGTTTCTTATAAGCGTATTATAAGGTGGTTGTTGAAAAAGCTGTGAAATCTCTGCTGTGACACAACACAGACCTGCTAACTGTTAGCATGTGGTACCTTTAAATCAGAAAGAGAAGCTAATGCAATCAGAAACCTTCCAGTAACCACCAAAATCTATTTTTTTAAATAATGAAACCCTGAAGGCAGAGTTAAACTGAAACCCTGACAAAACTAAATGAGTTCCCAGTAATATGAAAAAAGAGAGACAAAGTGATATTCCAGATGGAGATTATTTGGAGTTACAGCAGTGAACTGTGTAAAGCTAAAGGAATGCTAATAAAGAATGAAAATGAATCTATTAAATAGAGAGGAAGGGAAATGGTGCCACTGAGAGATGGGTGTGTTAGAAATGGGATACTCTTCACGAGCCTGGTTCCAGAGCTGGCAATCATGTCAGTTCTTTTCCAAGCAAACTCTTACTAACTATCTGATCATCTGTATTGAGTTATGAAAGCCAACTTGCCCATGCACTATTGCTTGACAGCAGGGAGCAGAGAATGAATGGGTAAAATAACTCCCTCCATCCTTCCCTTGCCCCACAGGCTGGCCAGCTGAGCTGCTTTAGAGCACTGATTCTGGGACCCTGCTGCTGTAGTAGCGAAAGCTGATAGAGGACCCCATGCCTCAGAGAGATGGGTGCTGCAGCACCTTTGCACTGGAGCCCTCAGTGACAGCATCCTGTGAGCATTCACCAATTGCTTCACTCTTACAGATGATGGGATAAGGGATAAAGAATCGTCTGGGGTGAGAGTTTGAAGTCTTAAGGCTGACGAGGTTCATTATACATGTATTTTCTTTCAATGTGCAGGTGACATTCACACTTACAGCCTTCTGCACAGCTCAGTTTGCAGTTTGCTCTCACCTGTGTTTATGAGAGACCATTTCCACCCCACTCTGCTCCAGCTGGATGCTCCACTGCACTCATAGACAGCCGGTGGCCATATCGAGTATTTAAACTGGGGAGTGGCAAAATCTTTTCTCTGCCTATGTCTGAACACCTTTAACAGGTCACAACTTGACACATATCTTAATATTATCCAACAGTAACCAGAAAAAAAAATACAATAGGTGTTGGCAGGCAGCCCGAAATAAAATCACAAGTGACATGGAGGCTCCACTCCTATCTCCTGTGTTGTTCCTTTCTCTCTCTCTCTCAGCAGTTGAAAATCTCATTCTTCCTCAAAGCAGCCATTCAAGGCTGATTTAAGGGAATAAAAGCCATAGCCTTCAAACACCTTCCTTTCTCCCATTGTCTAAAGTGATACAGAGCAGCAGCTGGGAAGGACCTGCTCCTCTTGGATGCAACCATGCCCTGAGCTTCAAAATCTGTGGTCCAGGGGACATGTCTGCACCAGCCTCCATTTATCTGGTCCATTGCTGCTGTTTGCTGCTTCTCCTTCAGTTTATTCACTCACTCTCCCTGCCCATCTTGATTTTCACTCTTGCCCTCCTCTTTGCAGCCTCCTTCCTACACACTCACTCCTCCTTTTCTTCACCCTCTTAAACCTCAGGGCTTCACCGCATCACTTTCTAACATCCAACACCAGTATCTTCTGTAACAGTGTGTTCTGACCTCTCCCTTCATGCACATGCACACACCCCCATTATGCGACTCTTACTTACAGAAAGACATGGTTAATACAGAGGTCAGTGGTTAGTTACCTTCATTCATCCGGTTGAGTGGAGAGATGATTTATTCACACTGGTACCTGTTCTTTGGAAAGGGCTTGCATTGGAGCAGTGATGGGTTCCCTACTCTGTTGCTTGATACCACATATAAGTAGCATCCAGGAAGGAAGGGACAGATACTACTGGTCCAGAGTCTCATCAGACCAGGTCAAAGGTTTAGCAGTAGGCACAGTATCACAGAGGAGAACTTTATATGCCAAATATCAGATCACATGTAGTAAAAACGTGAAGCCAAATGTCACTGAATCTTCAGAAGTCACATGTTGACACCCTCTGTACAACTCCTGTATAGATATTTATATTTAAAGGCTTCTGTATCTATATTGTTCCTTAAGTTACATTTATTGCCTGACAGTGAAAAACTGATCTACGCCTGTTATATCTAAATCTCATAACCAGGTAGAAGTACACCAGAGCAGAACATCTATTTGACATGTAGAAGAATGAGACTGTCGTGTAGTGTCTTTAGCTGTGACACTGTCGATCAGCTCATGTTTAACACACTGTACTCACAAAATGCGTGAAATGTTCTTGAGGTACAATGGGAATGTAATCCTGACCTCTAAAAGAGAGTGAAACCCAGACAGTTCACTTGCACATTTGGTAAACGTTACCGCTAAGACACATTTAGCACAGTTCTAAAATTGAGACTCTTATCAGAGCTAACATAGAGTGGAAAGTAAAACTCAGTAAGAATATCCCTAAATTAAACTGTATCAGCCTTTCCCACAGTTCCTGTGATATGTTCCAAACGGGTGGCAGTCAGATGGTGATTATAAATCATTGCTTTCAGTTCTCTGACTTGAGCACTATCCAAGATAGGCAGCGAACACCTCTGAAATAGCTTAGGCAGTCACCTCAAGGACTTCAGGAAGACATTAGGTTCTGAAAACTGCCTTCTCACATCAGCGTTTTTCACTCCTTTGCGATTTGGGAAGGTGTTGGGCAGCAGAGGAGACTCTGGAATGCTCTTGTGCAGACTCAGGGCGATGGCACCGTTCTGTCACTCGCAAACCGCATTGATTGTTTTTGTCTGGAGCAACACCTAGAAACTCTTTAACTAATTAAAGTTATTGGCACTCACAGGGGACATCCTTACTCCTGCTGAGTGCATTTTAGACACCTTATTGGGTCAAATTCTTCTGTCACTAACTCTATTAATATTGTCCAAAGGCTCATGTATTGCCCTGTTGACCTGCAGAAGATACAGATGGTGGGTGTCCTACCTGCAGTTTCCTCCTGCACAGTTTGCAGGATCCCATAAGATGTTCCAGCAAATTCAGGCTGGGGTAGTCCTAGAACAGCTACAGAAAGCGTTGGACACACTCAAACTGATCAGTGGGGAGGGGTCCTTTCAAAATGAAGGTTAATAACATATAAATTGATTTCAAATGGAAGTCCTAAACCTGGTGAAATCTGTACAGATACTGAACGTTTTATTCCGTGAGCAGCTCCATTTAACTCAATGAGGCTCTTCACAGCATCTGAAACTTGACACATCCACAAGTCTTGTGTATGAATGATGCAGGATGAGGGCCAAAACCATTTCTTTTTAAGAGTGTGACTTGCTTGGAGACATTCCAGAGGAAAAAAAACATGTGGGGCTTTCTATAAAGTTGTTGGCAGCATTGTGCTTATTAAACAGACATGAATTCACTCAAACTAGATAAGGTCTAGACACTTCTATCAAGTGTGTGGAAGTTTGTGGCAAAAAGTAAATCTTCCTATCTTACCTCAAGCTAATTCTACACTAAGTATGTAAGGCAAGAATTTATTGTTCAATTTGCAGCTTGTGTATTGAGATGAATGTGTTCGTTTCAGGAACAGAGTGTCATTTTAGATCAGCATTAAAGGTGAGATGAAAATGTGAATGCTGGGGCCGTCAGTAGGGCTTTTCAAGAGCAAGCCCAGTATAGTTCTTGAACTACAATGATTGTGAGAGGAAAGAAATAGAACGGAGTTCACTGGTCTAAGTGGAACCTCCTATATATCTGAATTTTTTCACCCCCAAGTTGTTATCATGGGCATGGCCTCAAACCACTTCAGGTAAACACTTCTCCATTATAGCTCTCCAAGAAGACAGATATAGTTGTTAGGCCCACTGGGTTCTGGACTGGTTGTACTGCCAGCACTTTAAATAAGCCACCTAGGGAGACACATGGAACATCTGGCCACAGCAGCTCCTTGTAATCACACATTACATTGCAGGACAGCACAGAAAATCAGTGTCACATTTAGCAAAGCACCTTTACTTGACCACAAGGCGGTGAGGTCAGATTAAAAAGCTTCTGCAGATGTAGGCAGGAACCCAGTGGGATTTTCACAAGCCCCCAAGTGCCTGTTTCCCACTGGATTCTCACTGGGACTGTCTTTGTAGTAGTACTTTAAAAGTACTTCAGTACGTTAGGTGTCTCAAGGCACACTGCCTTCCTTCAGGCTGCAAAAAGCCAGGCACTGCTGCTTAGGTAACTGGTTTTCAACTACAGTTACTTTTAGGGCAGCTGACCCATGTCCGTACCAAAATCCTCTAGAGCTCCTAGTCTGGGAACGCAGGAGACCAGGGGCAATTGCTACATGAACCAGGTGCATTTTAGTTAACAGAATTGCATAGGAAGTCTTTTTCATGTCCTGGAGTGTGCTAATCCCTGTGGATTTTTCAACAGAGACAGCACCCCATATATACAGGGAAAAGTTTATTCACTGTTTAGCTTGATGCTTCAGAATCATCTTTGCAACCGAGGATACCTCCCCTCCCTTGCTGCTGCTCTCTAGCCCCGCACCCAGACTGGCCACACTGGAAGGCATCAGGCCCCTTCTCTAGGCAACTTCTGCATTCCTATTCCACATTTTAAAGATAGGGGAACACATGCTCTTTGCAAGATAATCTCCAGTTCCCAGTCACGCTGCTCAGAGCCAATGTTACTGCATAGCTGGGAAGTCTGTTACAGAAATGTATATAATCTATACTATCACTTGCCTGGAAAAAAAATGTTCCCAAGGAAGTTAGTTGCATTTTCAGGATTTCGGAGTGTTTAGAGCTGGAAGTAACGAATCCAGAACAATGTCCTTGGAAATGCTGTACAGGGAACGCAAGGATCAGTAGAGCAGCACTAGATGGCACTGCAGTGACTCTGACCAATCTCCATTTACCATCTAAATTTTACCTGGGTGGCCTGAGGAGATTCTGAGGAATATGAGGCATATCAATCTTTCCAAGGATTATAATATATAGCCTTGAGCAAGTTGATAAGTGATATGAAATGTATGATGAACAGTGTGGAAAGCTACCTGAATGCTTTCATTTCACAAAGTGAGACCACAAGGCACCTGAAAACCTGTTAGGCTCCGTTGAACCCAAGGTAAGGCTAGCTGGGTTCAGTACATCTAAAAGCATGTCACTCAAAAGCACACGAAAGATGTTATGTGTCATCTAGGCAACCGGATAGTTCAATGTCTACCTGCAGGTTTAAACTGGCTGTTTAGAACTGCAGTGGTTTGGACCTACAAATGAAAATCTGACTTAGTGGGCCAAACCCAGCTGGATTTTGGGAGTAGCCTCACAGCTGGCATTTCCTGTCACAGAGCTAAATGCTGACTATTGTGAATTTTTCTTGATGTTGCCCACAGATGGTAGCTAACATCAAGGCTTGATACGTATCTTGCTGCTAGTGACAGACCATATAGCTTGTTGTCTCGAACAGACACTGCGGTAAGCTGATTTGAGAGCCTGGGTTTAGAACTTTGCAGAAGGATAGTCTTATAGGAACAGCTGCGTGATTCTGTAGCTTACATTATCAAATACATAGGGGAGAAAACAGAGCCTCTTGAAAAAATCATACCTATTCTTGCAAGTTGAACCAATTTAAAGGAAACTTATGTGGTTGTTGCAATTTAAAGGACACGGTCTATGTCAGATTTGAAGTCTACAACGTTGTAGAACGAGATTTATAAATCTTGCAAATCCTTCTAAAGGAAACATCTAAGTGCAGATTATTCACAACAGCAGCACTACAGGTTACTTTTATAATACCATAATTATTTTTCTATTATGCATTTCGGTGAGTTATATTTTGCCTTCTGTTACGCTCCAGGTTTAGATCCTCAAAGGGTAATTAGTATCTATTTCACTGGAATCAGTGGGAGTTAGATATTTCAGAGACAGGGAACTCTGACATTTAAGTTTAAAGGCGAAATCAGCTTGAATGTGTAAGTTTCTTCACGTAAATCTTATCCTAGTCATACAGCTACATAACCCTTTAGGGATATCGCCAGCTAAAAGGCCACCCACTTGTCAGTTACACATAAAAAAGTCTAATAGTACGTTCCTGTACTACAAGAATGGTCTTTATCAGTGGAAATAGCCCAACTGGAGACAATAAGATTGCTTAGAAAAATAAGCACTGGAACCAGTAGTATTATTTGACCACAGGTCATGCTCCCACCCAGCCAATGTGTGCAGGTTAGCTCCAGTGGACTTTCAACACAAAATGGGTGGAGAAGAGGGGTCCTAAGAGTCAGAGCATAAAAATCTAGCATTGTACCATTGCTTCAAACTGCCAGCATTCAAATAGCATTGTTTAATCAGAGCTTAAATCCCCCTTCTGCTGGAATTGGACTGTTTGCCCACGCAAGGCTAAACCTGTGGTAAAGATGAGAGACATATGATGTCCAAAAACACTTTAAACTGTCTCTTTTAGTCATAAGCCACTGCTCTTTGAAATGATTCCTGTGTGGTTCTGAACGCATCCTGAGAAAATGTTCTAGTTGTCCTACTTCTTCTAATGTGTACTCTAATAAGGGCTCCTTTAATCTGTGCTTTAAATCTCCTTTAATCTGGTCACTCTTTTACACTTTGAGACGTGCCCCTGAGGCCTCCTCTTGCCTCAGAAGAGGCTTGAAAACAACCATAACTTGCTGCTTGCTTTCTCAGACATGTCTATGTCTACATTCCTGGAGTTGATGTTGGTCTTGATAGACACGTCCTAAAAGCAGACTCCATCCTAAATGCTAAAGTGGTCTGTGTAGTTGGCAATGAATGGCGCTCACGGAAATACTCCCTGGTGAAGGTGTGATGAGGCATGCAGTTTGTTGTGCAGCCCATTTTGCAACCTGAGTGACTTGACCCACTTGAAGCCCAGAAGAGCAGCTGCAAAAGTTTCCTGAACGGTGTGGTATGCCCGTGGGAAACAACAGTGTCCCAAAGGTCACTGTTGTCACTGTCACCCCAACCATACGGGCTGACACTGAAGTCAATGCAGCAGTGCCCAGCCTTACCTTGAGCAAGTACAGCCACAGCAGTACTGTGTTGCTGCCCAGCTCTGCAGGCTTGGGAAGAGGTATGGGTCTGACAAATGTGCTTGGTTCAGTGCTAATTACATTGCCAAACCACTGTGTCTCTCTGTGTGTGTATGTGGGTGTGTGAGGTAGGAGGTCAGGGAGTTGTCTTACTCTTAGCTAGCTCTATTACCTGAGCACGAGGTATCCCACCTAAACTAGTCACCTCTGCTCCCTTGTGTCAATGGCAGGGTAGTAGGGTGTTACATCCTGTTCTGACCTAAGAGATAAAGCTTAGAAAACTAGTTTTGAAAGTTAATAGCTACTATTTAGTTAGCTGAACATACAAACATATAAACATATAACAGCATCACCATACTGATGCTGGCTTTAGTGCAGCCACCTGCTCGGCATAGCCTCAACTCCTGGGCTCAAGTGATCTGGTGGACTCAGTCCTCCCAGGCAGGTGGGAATGCAGGCATGCAGCACTGCGCCCAGAAAGCAGCATGCCAACAGCATCCTGGACTGCAGCAGGAGGAGCATTGGGCAAGGGAAGCGATCCTTTCCCTCTGCTCAGCCCTGGAGAGGCCACACCTGAAGTGCTGTGTCCAGTTCTGGACTCTCTAGTACAGGAGAGCTGGGACTGTTCACCCTAGAGAAAAGGAGGTGCAGGGTGATCTTACCCATGTGTACAAATACCTGATGGGAGGGAATAAGGAAAAGGGAAGCTGGCTCTTCTCAGTAGTGCCCAGAGACAGGAGAAGAGGCGGTAAGCACAAATTGAAACACATGAAATTCCATCTGAACGAAAGAACACACTTTTTTTACTGTGGGAGTGATCGAACACTGGCACAGGTTAGCCAGAGAGGTTGTGGAGTCTCCACCCTTGGAGATATTCAAAACTCAGCTGGACGCAGCCCTGGTCAACCTGTGCTAGCTGACGCTGCTTAAGCAACCCCAACCATTGCGTGACACTTCGATTCTATGAATTTGCTTCAAGAAAAGAAAGCTTCAGGTCTTGATACTATAAGGAAAACATCTTTTAATGTACAATCTATAGTAAAGCCATATAGCTCTGATATAGGAAATAGGCACTAACTTAACATAAACCTGGTTTACCCTTATGTAGATGACACAGGATTCACATGAATTCTATGCTCATTAGTATTCTATCCCTTTCGCTCTCATTTGCCTGTAATATTTATTTGTGCATCTCTCTTCAATTATGGCTTTAGTTGTATTTTCCAGTTTGCATTCTCCCTCAACAACAGAAAAAAACCCCAACCCAACCCAACACAACCAAAAACCAACCAAGAAACCTACAACCTCCCAAAAATCCAAACCTATTAAATAAACCACTCTGTATTTTCTGTATTTCTTGATGAAGAGTTAAGAAAACCTGAGATGGGTTCTCTCTTTCTTCACTACCTTGCTATTGGATACTAATACATATTTATGTATACACACATGCACATGCTCAGACATAAGATCATTTAAGGTAAATCCTGCAGGTATTTTGACATGGTATGAACTCCTTCAACGCTTTCTTCTATTCTTTAAGTTGAGCTGTCAGCCTTCAGAAACCACATTAGTAGCCGCTCAGACTGAACATTACTGATTATAAACAGATTTTTATGAAAGCAAGAGATCTAAATCCTCAGTCCTGCATCACTGAGCTTCACCACAGTGCTCTGAAAACATGGAGCAAGTTCAAAACTCCTTTGTTGCAAGTGTGGGAATCTCCAAGCAGAGTGAAGCCACCAACTAAAATGTCTCCCAAACCACCTCCTGGTTGGCACTCCCATGGAAGAATACAGCCTGCATAGGTATTGCTGGGAACTGTGGAGCTGCTTCAATTTATACTCACATTATCCTGACAATCAAGTGACCTGGGGAACAAAGAGATATTTTAAAGCAACTTTGTAGGCTGCTCACACCTATATTCAGAAACCTTGGCCTGTGTCTCTTGCCTTGATTCCGTACCTGCTTGCACCTAAATTTCACTGTAAAACTCAGAAAGATGAAATAGCACAACCCTGTTCATGCCGGTGCTGGGCATCTGAGTTGCACATCACTTTGCTTTGTCCCTTTCTGACTGTGACTTCTGCAGATGAAAGTGCTATTATCAGTGCTGAAAACTTGTCTTCCATCACAGAAGGTACAGTCTGCCAATCCTGCTGTACAGAGCGCAGTCACAGGGTCTGAGCACTGAAAAATACAAGCCTGGAATGTATTTGGGTGGCTTTAACTGGGTTTCAACCTCATCTTTTCCTACTGTTGCTGTAAGCCTGAAAAACTATGCAAATGCATCACTGCTAAAGAAAGGAGGTAAAACGAAACAAGTCCAGACAACAGAACCGCCAGCTCACATCAGTATTCTGCCACGGTGAAATAAACCAGATCTTCAGACAAAATAGGCACAAATGCAGGTCTCATCGAGAATATAGCTGCTTGGATAGGAATGGCTCTAATCTCAGCAGTGCCACAAATCCCCTTTGAGAAAATGAATTTTGGAACACTAAATGTTTAACTGTTTTTCAGTTTCCATGGAGTAACACCCTGCCTCAGGCCACTGTAATAACATTCCTGGCTTGCCCTGCTGTAACAATCTGTAAAAACCCATCCAGTCAGATGATTTGGTTTTAGTATCAAGCTGCTCTGGAGAACATTCATGGTTGGAAGTGAATAATAATACGGTTTATTATTGCTGTAAGAAAACAGAAGAAAAGCTAGAAGTGGTTTGCTCATTGGGGAGCTCTGGTTTGTTATTACATTCTATGCAATGGTAATTAATGACTCCACAACCAGCACTGAAACAGTGTTCCCTGGCTAAAATGTTCAGAAGTAAGTCATGATAAAGGGTTTCTTTGCATTTATGTGTTCAGTTTGAAATACCTTAAAGAGGGACCTGCTTTTCAGCAAAGGCTAAGCACCGACTTTCTGCAAAACGTCTGCCTTGCTCTTAAACCCTTCAGATCCTGTCATTTTAAGGTCACGTTACATGCTGTTTACTGGCAACAAAAGCATGTCAATTCACAAATCAGCAATGGAGCGCCAGAATAGATCACAAATAAATCCATTTCAAAGGAAAACGTTTTCAAATGTTACCAGCCTTCCACCTGCAAGACTTCTGGACTCTTGAGATGATCGGAAGCTACTTAATGAACAAGCATGTAAGCAAAAGAGGGTAGGCTCGGGACTGGTTCTAGCAGTTGTTTTGTATTACTCAGTGAAAGAAAGATCAAGACCAAGATCCTAGAGTCTTGGGTGGTGCTTGGACATGTCAGAGTACTTTTGAATGTCACTGTACGCACTGCGCCTGCCTGAAGCTGTCCTGGAGCCTGGCTGTCCTTTGCCTGGCAGGAGGAATCACTATTAACACTTGTGTGAAGTGGGGAACCTGCAACTGAATCAGAAAGCTGATGTTTCAGTCTTGTTGTCAGTGCTCATTCAAGGTATGCAGTGATGGAGAAAGGAGCATCACAGATGTCCTTATTTCATCCACCCAAATGACTCAGCATCAGAAAAATCCAGAAAGGCTTCTAGGTTTTCCTCCCAGCTCAGCTGCACTGGAGCAGGTAGAAGGCAAAGGAGAAAGCAATGAACTGAGTCCGAGCTCTCCCTCTGCCACAGTGATTACCACAGGGTATCTTTATTTCATGCCCCTCTACGTGTAGTAATGTTCAGCTAGCCCAGATTAAAAACCTTTGGACCTTTGTCTCCCTGGCTTGGTTTTAGTCATTGCAACCTTGTCTTTCTTCAAAGAGAAGTCCCTGGCCAGGGCAAGTGTGCTGGATATCCAGGTCAGCATTTCAGAAGTACATTTCTCTTCTGATACCAGAGGTTCTCACATCTTGAAGTGGAGATTTCCCTTCTATTCATTTGGGCAGGATGAAACATTTTGTCCTGTAAAATTAACAGTGAGTATGCTTGCAAACATCCAAATCACCATGCTGTGCCTGATCGTGCGTGCAAGTGAAACTGTCAGAGGTCAGTAAAGGTAGAGCGAGGTAGCACTTGGTGGCTCAAGGTGCTCAGCTGCATGAAACTGGCTGGCCTGCTGATGGGGTTCTTAATCCTAAATTTGGCCTGGGTTGGGATTATTCCTGTTGACTTAGACACAAGGCAAGACCCCGCTTGTGTGAGCTTGCTCTGCCTTCCCCAGGACTGTGCACTTTTGCTTTGCAGAGGACTTTGTCCCTGTTGTAAGTCACTCTTCCCAAGTCTTGTGGTTTATCTAGTATATGCTCAACATCCTTTTGTTTCAAGGTGTCCTTTGCGGACAGGATTTATCCGCAGACACCAAGATTTCATCAGCAGGATAATGAAAGCGGTTCTTGTTTTACTCCAGCTCTCTTGCCCTGCTTTTATCTTAGATTTTCCATCACTAATGCTTCTCTTCTGCCTGGCTGAAGGACAGAGGAGTGTTCATCTAGTTCCAGTCTGAAGGGAAAAAGCCTGGAAGTAAGGAGATAGCATCAAATGATTACACTGCTCTGCCTTTAATGGGCAGTCTTCTGACTGTGTGTCACTATGGCCTGGAAGAAGCACCCTAGCACAGGGAAGTCTTACCACTATAGCTGTACCATGGTTCTCAAAGAAACAGAGACTTCTGGGCACAGGGCAGGGATGCTGGGGCTGCAGAGAAGACTGCTTGCTATGCTAGCCACAATTGAAAGGACCCTATTTTGCTTTGCTGAACTACAACTTGATTTTACAGCTCTGACACACTGAGGTGTGGTATGTGACTGATACTGCTGCTAGGAGTGAGGGGAGAAGGTATGCCTTGACTAACTTGGTCAAACTTTGTGAAGTCCCATTTGGAATGAAGAGGTTTTATTTAAGGCCTAGGCCTGCATTTGCTTTCTCAGAATTACTCTAGGCTACAGAGAGGATAAACCCTGAAGAAGGAAGCGGGATAAAGTCAGAGCTGCAGAGCTTGCCAGGGTCAGGCAGTATTTCATGCAGAACCGGGATCAGTCAAGGACATACTGACAAGCAACGATCCAGCAGAGCTGGGCTGGGAAAAGCAGTTAGTGTGGCAGCTCAGGGCTGGTGAAGCAACCACGGTGGCTGATAGCACAGCAAGTGGGCAGTGTCACCCCGGAGCAGCAGGCTGAGGGCCCTGTGCACGGCATGCCCAGCAGTGCTGCGCTGCATTGTTGGCAGCAAACACAGGAGCTGGCGGCATGCCTGGGAAATAAACATTGAAAGATGAAAGCAAGCCAATGTGGGAGGTAGCAGCCTGCTCACTTTCCAGCCTCTGAGCACCTTCTTCCAGTCCCTGTTTCCTCGGCGTCCCCTTGTCCTCTCAGAATGAATGGACCGTTGCCGTCCATCGGGAAAATGAATTGCCATATGAATGAAGAGATTGCCCAGATGATTCCCCAGAGAATTGCTTTGCATTCAAGGGTGTGTGCACATCCTGAGAAAGGACGTGATCTGACTTCTTTTAATAGGCTCATTGCAGCCTCATAGTCTGGAGCATCCACAATGGCCCCTGGTTTCCTCATTTCCTTCTCAGAATCTTACTGATACAGCTCTTTAAGATGTTCATACCAACACGAGTAGAGAAGTACCACAGCAAGTAGCATCATGCTTTGAAGCCTGAGTGTTGGTCCCTTGCACCAATGCTTCCTTCCCAAAATCTAACCAGATCCCAGAGCTGTGGGGGTCAGGCTGATGAAGCCTGAGGATGGTAACCACCAGTTGCACAGCTGCCATCCTGCTGCACTCTGGTTGCACTTAACTCTGCTGGTATTGTTACAGCAAGTACTTGTTACAACAAGTAGCAGACCATTTTGTTTCTTTTTCTCCATCCTATCAACAGATCCCCAACAATGAAACATATGGTAGTAAAAACAAAGCAGTGGATTATTGCCCTCTTCAGTTAGGGGTTCTTTGCCCAAGTAGCATTAGATGAAGACGACTTGCTGAACCTTAACCCTGACAAAAATGGAAGCATCAAGAGGATTTGCATTATGGGTAAGAGACAGAGCACATCTAGGGGTTTATGCTACTAAAACTTTATACTTCTGAGAGGTTTGTAAGTATCTAGCATAAAAATATTTACTACATGCTAGACACGAAAAATGAATGCTAGTTTGCTACGGAAGGAATTGAAAAGAGAAACAGCCTACCAGTTGAAGTTAAAAACTCACTTAGGGAATTTTATACAAGTGGAGTCAGCAGTGGGTAACTGCTGACTTGGGAAAGATTGTTGTGGTTTAACCCAGCTGGCAACTAAGCACCACACAGCTGCTTGCTCACTGCCCTCCCTGGCCCTGGTGGGATGGGGAGAGAATCAGAAAGGTAAAAGTGATAAAACTTGTGGGTTGAGTTACAGACAGTTTAATCGGTGAAGCAAAAGCTGTGCACACAAGCAAAGCAAAACAAGGAGTTCATTCACCACTTCCCATTGGCAGGCAGGTGTTCAGCATCTCCAGGAGAGCAGGGCTCCATCATGCATAACAGTTACTTGGGAAAACAAATACCACTACGCCAAACAGGCCCCAATTCCTTCTTTTTAATCATGCTGAGCATGATGCCATATGATGTGGAATATCCCTTGGGTCAGTTGGGGCCAGCTGTCCCGGCTGTGTCCTCTCCCAGCTCCTTGTGCACTCCCAGCATCCTCACTGGTGAGGTGGGCTGAGAAGCAGAAAAGGCCTTGACTTTGTGTAAGCACTGCTCAGCAATAATGAAAACATCCCTGTGTTATCAGCACTGTTTCCAACACAAATCCAAAACACAGCCCCATACCAGCTACTAGGAAGAAAATTAACCCTATCCCAGCCAAACCCAGCACAAAGATAAGTACTCTAAGGTGATATGGTGATGTTAAATGTTACAGAACCACAGAAGGGCAGAGGTTGGAAGTGACCCCTGGAGGTCATCTTGTCCAGCCTCCCCTCATCATGCAGGATCAGCTAGAGCTGGTTGCGCAGGACCATGCTGAGATGGCTTTTGGGTATCTCTAAGGATGGAGGCTCCAGAGTCTCTCTGGGCAACCTGTTCCAGTGCTTGGTCACCCTCGCTGCAAAGAAGTGTTTCCTGCTGTTCAGGCAGAACATCCTGTGTTTCAGTCTGTGCCCATTTCCTCTGGTCCCGTCACTGGGCAGCATTGTTAAGAGTCTGACTCCATCCTCTTCACATCCTCCCTTCAGATATTTATATACACTGATGAGATCCCCTGAGGCTTCTCTTCTTCAGGCTAAATAGTCCCAGCTCTTCCAGTCTCCCTTCATAGGAGAAATGTTTCAGTCCCTCAGTGATCTTAGCAGTCCTCTGCTGGACTCTCTCCAGTAGCTCCATGTCTCTCTGGTCTCTGGAGACCACAGAACTGGACACAGGGCTGCAGGTGTGGCCTCACCAGGGCAAAGGAGAGGGGAAGGATCGCCTCCCTTGACCTGCTGGCACACTCCTCCTCATGCAGCCCACACCACCATTATCCTTCACTGCCAGCATAGGCACACGGCTGGCTCGTGTTCAGCTTGGTGTGCACCAGGACACTCAGGCCTTTCTCTGCAAAGCTGCTTTCTAGCCAGTCACCCCCAGCATGGACAGGGGCTTGGGGTTGTTGCTCCCCAAGTGCAGGACTTTGCATTTCCCCCTCTTGAACTGTTAGGCTGACTAGATCCTGGCTGTGCTGGCTCTGGATTTATTTTGCTTGTTGTTACTACTTGCTAGCTCATTCTTCCTTGCACTGTTTACGTAGGGCTGCCAAGTGGCAATTTAGCTGCATCTGTGCTGGGTGCACATGAATCCTTCATGAGTGCTACCCTGTTCTAGAAATGTAAATTCACACATTGGCCTCATCAGTATCATTCTGAATGCAGCTAACATCAATTATGTATGTTTCATTATATTTTTCATCCTCTTCCAAGGTGCAGAACTGCTTATACAGGGTATTATTTCATCTTTGAGGTTTTTGCTGCTAATGTATATGCTAGGCTGTGTTCTGCATGCAGAAGTATGCTGAAGCTGCCTCTTCCTCAAGCTGAATGAGGCCTGTTAGCTCAGCCTCTCCTCACAGGGTAAATGCTGCAGCTTTCCCTGGACAACTTGGTGGCCTCCACTGAACTTGCTACGGTCTGTTGAGCTTTTCCTTGCATTTGGACACCTAAAACCGGACACGTTATTCTATACATGGCTGAGTGGAAGCAGGTAAAGATTTTCCCTGGCCTGCTGGCTGTGTTCCTAGTGGCAAAGCCCATGATGCTCTTGGCCTCTTTTGCTGCCAGGACGCAGTGCTGGTTTGTGGCCAGCCTGCTGTCTACCAAGACCCCATGTCCTTTCCTGTCTGTACTGTTGCAGAGGGCTCTTCCTTCCCAGGTGCTGGACTTGTTGAATTCCCTTTCACTTGTCCTTCCACTGTCCCACTCTGGCATTACCTGCAAACTTGATGAGCATGCACTCCCATCCTCCTCAAGTCACTGAGAAAGGTGTCAAACAGAGCTGGCCCCTGCAGTCCTCCACTCCCTACCACCAGCAGAGTACAGCCCACTGCCCCTGACCCTCCAAGCCTGGTGATCCAACTGGTTTTTCCCCACCAAACCATCCACCCTCAGACCGCAGCATCCCGGTTTATGTGCTACATGCAGGAAGACAAGTCACGCTCCGTTGCTTGCAATGCCAAGTTATCTTTTTGTACTGGTGCAGCAACGAGTGATTCCTCTGTCTGATGTGATCAAACACACTTCATCCGTGCTTGAGCCGAGCAGTGAGCTTGCTCCCCATTATACAGAGGCAGGAAAAGGAGACGGAGCTGTTTTGAACAGGGCATTGCTCTCAGCAATACCCACATCTCTTCGGAAGTCTCTGTAAGCATTCGCTAGTCCCTTCTGCTTACAAGGAGCCACTGGACTTCAGATCCAGCGCTGGGGCAGCTGGTGGCGTTATCCAGGGAGCAGCTCCGCAGCAGGTACTATGCCAGCCACCTCGTTAGCAGGCACCCAGCCCAGCCCGGGGCTGCTCCGAGCGCTCCTCCAGACCTTCCGAGGCCTGGCAGAGCGGCGGCACGGAGCGTTGCCCGTCCCGGGGTGGGGGGGAGGATGGGGGATTTCGGATGCCGGGGGTGCGGGTGGGTACACGGCTTGGCCGGCCCCACCGCCGTTCCTATTCTGACATCGAGCCTCAGGGGTGAGCTCGGGCCCGGCTGCTGATCCCGCGTCCACCAGCACACGCCGGGCACGCTCGGCCGCGGAGTGCCGCCGCGGGGCTTGGCCGGGCCGGGGTGCCCGTGAGGGAGGAGGCCGCCCCGGGGCGAGGGGCAGCGCCGCTCCGTCCCAGCGCCCTCCTGAGAGAGGCGGCCCCAGGCGAGGTGTGGTGTTGGCAGCGGAGCCCCAAGGGGTTGGGGTTCAAGCTGCCCCAATGCGGTGCCGGCTCCCCGAGGCGGGCGGTGGGGGTGCCCCGACTCTGACCGCCGCTCCTCCGGGCTTCCAGGTTAATTCGGTAGCTGGTGCAGGAGCGGGGCGGTAGCTCCTCCAGTCGAGCTTGCACGGGTGTTTGTCAGTGTAGAAATCACCCAGGCAAAAGAGCCCCTTTGAGTGTTCGGGGCACAGAAGCGACTGTTAACCCCTTCTGTGGAGGGTGGCACGTTAAGTGTCAGGCTGTGAGCGCTCATAAAAGTTTTGGTGCAAAACTCATAAAAGTCTTTACATGCATCTGACTCGGAGTTGTGAATGGTTTCTTGGAATTGTGGAAGCAGTAAATCGTGTTATTTCTGCTGCTGTTAACTTTGTAATTCAGTGCTTGCACAGAATCACAATAGCTTAATCCCGTGGAATACATTTCTGACTCTGATACGTTTGTTTCATCGGGTTTGTGTCATCTGAGCGTGTATTCTTATGAACACAGCACGTACAATAGTTACATTTCCATTCCCTGAATACTTGCAGAAGCTTCTCTTTTATCTCTCTTTTTTTCCTTCTGTCTCCTCTAAAGCTTGTTGAAGTTTTCTGCAATGTTTCTATGATTGTAAGATACACGTTTTAGATTGATCATCATATGGGATGCCATATGCCATCATTTGTCCTTAGTGACATGGGTTAGGGGTTGACTTGGCAGTCCTGGGGGAAGGGTTGGACTTGAAACGTCTTTTCCAACCTGATTGATTATGTGATTCTATGTGATGTATGGTCCCTGACCACGCCATGAAAACCCTCTTAAGGCACTGACTGTGCTTTCCCATTGAAGCTGATTCCAGTATAGTTTGTAAGTTTGGTAAAGGTAACAACAAACAGTAACAACTTCAGCGGTGCTTTTGTTGGTGCAGTATACTCCTATTACAAGAAAATATTTTGGGGATAGATGTGGCCCAACTCAACTATTTGCATGGAGATTGTATGACTGGAAAGTGCTACTAAAGCTCGTATTTATATAACCTTATTTAAAAATACATGTTCCAAAAACTTGCACAGAAGTTGACTGGTTATCTCTTTAAATTGGTCTGCCCCTTTCAGCAAACAGGTGAACTGGATATCAAGATGAGAGTGAAAATGTTGAGAGCTTTTTTCCTGGCTTTAAAACTCTCTGCAGAAGGCTAAATTGCATTTTCATGGCTATTTGAACACTTCACATGCTTTAAAGACATTTGAGTGTTCTGTTTTCTAAAGTTATTACTTTATCTTGACATCTTTTGTGTAATTAAGTTTAAAATTCCCTTAGAGATGAGCAGTTGCGTGTCAGGGCACTTTTTTCTTGTTTCCTTCTTGGTGGATAGCAAAAAAGACCCTTCTGTGGTTGCAGGTACCACGGAAAATATTTTACCGGGGTTAAAGTGCATTATCATTTAAAATGGAACTTTAGAGTAGTTTCACTTTGATTTTGTTAATATTATGAGTCAGGACCCAATACTGAAAAGAGATTGCGCACTTGCTGGACCCTTTAGTATAAACTTCTTTACAGAATCAGTGTCTTAATGTGCCTTTCTAGAAGTGCTTTTATCTTAATTATGGGATTGTATAGAAGCCTAATTCTGTTTCTTGTAAACCTGGTTAACTTCCTAGTTTAGAGCTCTTCCTCCAAGATACACTACTCTTACGAAAGAGCAGTTTTAGTCCCATTCCACCCTGCAGAGTGTATTTGTGCAACATGAAGACTGTAATTTATGGGTGCCGGAAGGCTTGAGTCCAGTGAATTATCGAGGAGAATGGAATGTCCTTTCATAAGTCCATTTCAGGAAGGGAAGTTGGGGTTGTGTGACTAGGTAATGACCGTGGAGTACATCATAGCCCCTAAATGTTGTTTGCCTTACTCAGGTCTCTTAACTTCTGGGTTCAGCTCTCACATGGGCCACAGGTGTGCACAGAGATGACATTAGGGCAATTTCATAGTTAAACTGTGTTACAGCTATAGAAATCTTGAGGTGTGGTTCGCACACCTCAAGGTCTTGTGACATGCAAGGTTTGTGCTGTTCAGGGCTTCCTGCTGAAGATGTCATGCAGCCCTGAAGATAACCCCCGTTACCTTGAATATCCCCAGTTAATGAGGTTGCTACAGGGAGGTGCTGGACGAAGGCAGCTTTCCAAGTTAACAGCCTCCTAATTCATTCAGTTGTCAATCTGAAAACCAGGATATTCAAGTGGGCCTGGTATCAGTGCAGTAGCCTTAGCTCTGTCAGAACATATTTTATTGTTATGTTGTGGGTTTTGTGCATTAATAAATATGGCAGGGTGAATTAGCTGTGTTTTTGGGGTGCGTTCTTTGTCAGTCCAAAGCAAACTACAAAGAAGGGAAAACAAAACTTTGGGACCTGATGTACTGAGCTGCTAAGTGTGTTCGGATTGTTCCAGTTGGTCTTTTAGATGTCTCGCATCTACTCTGATTTCAGAATTGCATTAGCAGTACAACCAGCTAGTGAATTCAGACAGCTGGGTAGCATGCAATAGCTTGACATGACTTCATACATATGACAGCATTGGAAAAATGGCTGGGTTAGTCCTTGGAGGGCTATCTAGAATTTCTCCTCTGTTGCTCTTTTTATGATGGCAGGTACATCTAAGAAAGAGAACAGATGGAAGGGATTAGAAATAACTGTGTTCTTTTAGAAAGGTTTGGGGTGGTTTTTTAATCTTTAAAACATGTGGAACCTGTCATTCTGTGGCAAGGTTCTAGAGGGATGACTATTCATTGAACTCAATGTGGCAACTCATGTGTTTCCCTGATGGACTCGTAACTCAAGATGGTATATTGTGCGTTTTTCTGATCATGTTCATGGTGTTTGAACTAAGATGTATTTTAGTCTAATCAAAAGATAGTGATGATTTCTGTTAACAGTTGTAAACCACCTTGTTCTGTAAGAGCCTGTTGCTAAATAGCTTGATTTTTTTGTTTTTGTTTTTGATAGATGGGATTCAAGGTGTAACTTTCAAAGTGTAGGTTGATCTAAAGTGGTGATGTTTAATTCAGTGCTACAAATAGTGAAAGCAAACTTCAAATCTAAACAAGATGCCTTTTTCTTCACCAAAATGGACATTCTTAACTTTGTCGAATAAATAAAAGAACTTTTGATATAAAGGCTTCACCATAAACTCCTAAAATACTGATTCCTATTCCAAAACATTGGAATAGGCTGGCGTGTTAAATCATTCTTGAGTAGCTCTCTGTTTTAGGCTTATTTCCTTGCCTCTAGTTTGCCCAAGAGCTATGTTTGGTAGGTTTCTTCAGCCTTAAGGGGAAATAAGCACTTAGTACTATGTTGTGGCATTTATGCCTAGAGGCTTCATTAAGGCCACAAGGTTTGGTTGTGTTGAGAAATTTCCTGTGCCTCCCCTCCATCTCATCGTGCCCACTGTCTTCTAAAGGTGTCTGCCTAGTTTAAGAAAAACCTTGTATTTTGCTTTATGGGGTTTGGGGTCAGAAGGATTATCAACTTTTCCAAAACTGTGAACCTATGCATTAGTTTGAAGCAAACATGCAGTTGCTCCATTAAATAAGAAGCGCCCTGAAATGCTACGTGTTTGTGTGGTTTGGTTGTTGGACAGTTATTTTAATCTTTGAGCTATATCTAGTTAAAATGTTGTATTTAAAATTTAGTAAATGTATGCTATACCTTCTGGAGCCCTTATACTTTGTCAGCTCTATAAATTAACTCTGACACACTGAATATTTTTCACCAGCTAACATAGCTGTTAGTGAAGTTAAATAAAGGAGAGAAGCCCACATGCTCTCTCCATGCATACAGCTGGACATCTCTTAAATTTTTCCACAAAAATGAAATTTTGATTGCTTTTTAGAGCTTCATGAATACACTAATTGGTGAATCATCTAATGTGCAGTTCAGTTTCAGGAAATCCGAAATGGCTCACTAACTCCGTGGGGATAGGATTATGCAGACCACCTGAAAGTCTCAGTAAGAAAATGCGTGCAGTGGCGGTAGTCGGTATTTTTGGCTGTGGAGAGGTTGGCTAAAACTCAGTGCAGTCAGGCATGGTCTGCACTAGTTTATATGACAGAAATTCCTTTGTGGAATTATCTGGAAGGGAGAATAATTTTACAGGTTTATCTGCTCTTGGGACCTTACCCAGATTTTATTAAAGAAGTTTGCAGCCAGGAGCCTCTTCTAGGTCGGGACTGGTCCTGAATTCCTGGATAACATGGGAGTTGCTTTTACACAGCCATGGTTGTTGAATTCTTCAGCCTTAATGTTGGACAGCTGTAAAGCATTTAAACCCTGTCTTTGAAAGACTGGGATAAGAAGGAGAGGGAGATGGAGGCTGCCAAGATAAGTAATACTTCTTGGGGAGTCTGAAGTATTTTCTTTATGTAGCCGTATATGGTGTGTTCCTGGCTAGCTGGATACTACTTGATTGTGTACTCTGTTATCAGCTGAAGTATTTAAACCAGTAGTCCTTACTTGTGAAAGCTGGGGTCTCTACACCAGTTGAAGAGTCAAAGAGGTCAGGAGTATTCTTTTTGCTGCAGCAAAGAAAAAGAATCAGTGCAGTGCACAAGGTCTCTTTATAAACCCCAGGTTTTAGACTAAATATTCTCACTCTTGTTGAAGATGCACAGGGCATTCTTAGAATACTATTGTATCTCAATACATATTGCACTAGTGAGCACCAGTTTCTTACAGCTAGAAACTTAGTGTTTGGAAGTGCTTCAGCAATTTCTCATTGGAGTGCATTTACCGAGGTGAAATTTCAGAGTGTTTTAAAATTGAAGTACAGTAGAAACAATTGGAAAAAGTTTTTCTGCAATACTAAATCTGTTAACAGTTTTGTTCCTCCTCAGCAGAATGAATCCTGATTATAACGCAACAGTCAGCCTGGCTCCCAGCTGAAATCATTTGGGCCTCATTGTGCAAAGCCCAAATGTCAGTCATAGGATTAAGAATTGTAATTCTGGGATAAAAAAGGCTGTCACTTAGCACCCTTTACAGGTTGCCATTAGGCTAGTAGAGACTCAAGGACTGCAGTTGAATGAATTAGGACTGAGAGAATCTCTTGGAATATTTGGCCTTCAGTAACAAAATCTTAAGTTGTGGTGATTGTTGATGCCAGTTTGACATAATTTTATTCGTGGAACTTGGCTAGCTAAGGATGAATGTGTTTAATAAGGCAGACCTGCAAGTCCCCTGTTTCTTGAAAAGAACTCCAGACTTCCCCATTTCCAAGATGTCTCAGAGCTTCTGATGCCTCGAATTCTGTCTGCTTGGGTGTATCTGTTATTATACCTACCTGTATACTGTGCCTCTCTACCTTAGGTTTTTGGTTTTGCAGAATAAGGCATGTGCAGCGGAGTCTGATTTACTGACTGCCTCGCTTATGGAAAAAATACCCATTACTAAACTTTGTTTTTGGAGAGCTTTTACGTTTGGCCTCTGTGAAGACGGAGATATTTTAATCATTTCACTAGTGCAGTAAGAGGTCTCTTGTTCTTTTGAAGTAGCATATGGATAAAGTGAATCAATTTTAGACTGCAAATTATCTTTAATCTTGAGTTGACTGGATTCTTTGCGTGATAGATTTGGTTAAACACTTATGCTGCTTAGTTGATGCTTTGTTTTCCTAGATCTTTAATTTTCACATTTCTGTTGGGGAATGGTGAATTACATACTTCTTTTTTTTTAAACAAATGTTAAACTTCACTTGGACAGAAAGTGGAATTCAATTAAATATACAAATAGCATTTTAAAATTGATCTGCAGTTTATTCCTTCAGATGTACTGGATGAGTACTTAAACCAGCAATTTTACCTAAACACTTTTTTTTTTTTTTTAATTTAAAACTTGCCCAGTAAGTTCAAATTTCTGTTCATTTTTGTGTTGCAGTATTTTAGACTTTGTGGATCTCATTTCTTATCTATTGGTCTTACTTAGGGCTTGGAAGAGGAAAATAACTACGTATTCTTAAACTGTCAAACAGTTGTGCTGTTAAAATTACTAATACTTAACCTCTTAGCCAGACTTCTCATTCTTATCTTTACTAAAAGAACATTGCTTTCAACTGTAAGCTATCAGCCTGTGATTGTTTCCATCATTCCACTTGTGAGCCAGGGTGATATTGTGTGGCTCTGCCACTCCTGTAGGCTCTACTGAAACCATCTCTCCATATTGTCCTGTTATTTGCTGCTTGAGTCCTCCTCAGAATTGTGGCTGTTTAGGAAGGAACTTCAGGAGTCCATCCGACCCAGGGATGGGTCCCTGGTCTTGTTAACGTTGAAATGATTGTTTTTTTCCATTTTCTGAAGTAGTATATAAGTTGGGTCTTCGTGACCACTTGGCAGAGAACTGGGAGAGGTGCTATCAATGTCCTCTCACTGTGATCGTAGTTAATAAAGCTTCTGTCTGACCTATCCTAAATTGTATGTGTATTATTATGCACTTGGGGTCCCCAGATTCTCTTGTCAGAGTTTCTCATTTTTTAATCAATCCGTTGTTTTAATCCATGATGTTCTCCTTTCTTTTTTCCTCTTGGGATAGTTGGTGGTGGCTTGTTGAGGGAGACTAACTCTGGCTGCTGGTGTCAGTGTAAGAGGGTGGGCTGGGGTATGTGATGGGATGAGTAGGTCAAGGCCTTAATGCAGATTGTCGTGATGCTGGGTAGATTTGGATGTAAATTGGATTTCAAGTCTAGGTATCAGACCAGATTTACCTTCAAAAATGTATGTGATCTGTCTACTGAAGAAGTTCTGCAAATCTGTTGTCCTTAAGACTTGGATGCCTTATTTATGGAAGCAAGAAATTTGATAGCAGGGCTTCTGGTTCTTACAGATGTAAAACGAACTATACATAATAATTTAGATTAGTATTATGAGGTTAAAAATTCCGTTAATCCTGGAGGATGCAGAGGTACAAGCTCTGGTTTAAGGCCCTGAATTGCAAAATACTGACTCTGGGAGAGGATGTGTGCATTGTCTCCCTGTTTGTATTTGCTCATATTATTAGTTTATAGCCTGGTTTAGCAATTAACAAAAGTTATGTCACACCCTGGATTATAACATAGCGATTGTTGGTGGGGTCATTTGGTGACTTAGTTGGTTTTAGAAGAGAATGTGTGACAAGGACTTTTGGAAAAAAGTCTTCATTCTGGAAGGTTAACATATTGTGCACCGGTAAAAATGTAGAAATACCGATTGCCTAATTCCTGTTAATGTACTCACTTTAAGCATAAAAACGATCTTTTGTTCGTTATAATAAAGATAGCTTAGAAATTAGTCCTCCTGTATGACAGTTCCAAAATAACTTCTCTTATGGTGCTTTCATGTTGCAGTTAAAATGTTTGCAAATTCAGTAAGTCCACACGGTAATCTATATTATAGAGGTATTCTTATCGCCCGTTGCATTATGTTTCAGCAACACTTCCTTGAATAAATACAAGGACTCTTTCAGCTTGACCTGCTGATCTTCTGTTTCCCGTTACTGGCACTGAAAAGCAAAATCTGGAAACCTGTCAGAAATTCTAATTATTATAATGCTGAAACGGTTGTGCTATAAGAAGGGAGAAAACTGCTTTGCCTCACGGGTCTGGGTTGACCAGTGTCAGTTGTCATGTGCAGATGATATGGTTTTGTTCTCCCAAATTCCTTGGGGTCTGAAGCATCTGTTAGAGGATTTAGCATTTTTGTCGGTAGAACTATTAGTCCTTATATGCATATGACATGGTTTTGTTCTCTCAAACTCCTCTGGGAGTGAAGCATCTGTTAAAGGATTTTCAATGTTTTTGTCAGAAGGAATGTGACTAAAATTCGAAACTATCAAGTCATTGCACTCATCTGTAGCTCAGAGTTGCTTGTGTGGAGGACTGGTGAGCACTTGCATTGAACAAGTTTTCTATTTGGATGTTTGTCTAAGAGTTGTGAGCAGAATAAGTGAGGTTAGGGCCTTAAGGTCCAGGCCAGCAGGGTAACTTGTGTCTGAAAAAGTAGTAGTCGCCTTGTATTTTAGATTAAGGTTTGGACTTTTATTCAGTATGGCATGTGGTGTAGGGAAAGCACTTTGTTCTACGGTGGACCATAGAAATGTATGTGATTCAGGCAAACCTGACCTTTTGTTAATTAAACTTATGCTTGTTTCCAGGACTAGGTCTAGAAGGCAGTTTCTAGGCGTCAACTCTGCAGGGGTCTGAAAGTTTGAAATCTCCCTGCTTTGTGTTTGATTTGTCCCTTCCCCATATCTGCTGATCACTGTTAGTATTTCTTTTTTCCCTTGAGTGCTTTTTGGCTTCTTTTTTTTACAAGGAGTTTTGAAAAGAATTTTAAGAATGGAAAAAATTAGCATAGTAATGTATCATCAGTTGTCTTTTTGAGGCTATCTATATTTAACTGACATTTGGAAATCCTTGTTGCTAATGAGCTCCAGAGAAACTTTACAGCTCTGTTTTCAGCAATACAGTTGGTTTATTTGGGTAGAAAATACTCTCCCTGAGCATCATAGATGGTAATGGATAAGCTGAAGATTTGCGGTTTATATCTATTTCATAAACGGTTCTTAAGATGCAAATGACTTTAGTTTTAGTCCTGTAAGTTCTTGCTTATAGGCTCAAAAATTACCATTTTATAAAATAGTCTTTTTTTTCGGTTATGCAGATAATTCCCTTATTTTGACTGTGTAGCAGTAGAAACAAAGACTGCAAGAGATCTACATAGCCCATGAATTCTCTAATAGTTTTTTAAACTTTAGCTCACATATGAGAGACTGATCAGTTTTATACCAGAACTCCATCCACACGGAGCCCCATCCCTGGCAATGTTCACGGCCGGGTTGGACAGGGCTTAGAGCAACCTAGTCTAGTGGAAGGTGTCCCTGTCTCTGGCAGGGAACTGGATGATCTTTAAGGTCCCTTCCAACCCAAACCATCCTGTGATTCTATAAGGCAAATCTCAATGCTAGTAAAGTTAACATGGCATACTAATACTATATCTGTGCATGGTTGAGGAATATGTCATCCCTGTAGTTGCTTCGAAGCCTGTCATAAGTGAAAAGAATCTTGATTTGCCAGTTCCATTGAGAGAGGCATGTATAATTTCACACAAGTTTCTTAATGGGATGCCTGCAGTGGTGTTTTCTGTTTTCCTGAGAAATGCAGAGGCACTGAAACTATTTGTTTCTTTCCTTACCATCCCAGAGAAGAATGAGTAAAGCAAACCTGAAAATTGTGGAGAAAAGAGACTATTGTTATGTAGGAGATGAAATACCGTACAACTGTGGCTTATTATTTGTTCATTACTATGAAATTTGATGAAATTATGTTCTTTTTTGAATATTAATGCTTTGTTTGGCAGACTAAAGTTTGATACAGCAAAGATGTGCAAAGAAGTAGTTTTGCCCTTTTTGTTACACAATATAGATCTAGAAAGTGGCTGCCCTTGTTCAGAGTCTGTTCTCAAGTCTTTCCTGTACTTAAATTAAATACACTGCTTGTATTTAATTTTCTGAGTTCTCACAAATGTTGGGCTTGGTTTCTTCTGCTACACTCAGACTTGCTTTTCTTTGTGCCATTAAGTTATGCCTCAAATGCCAAAAAATCTACTTTGCAATTTAATGTTGGCTGACTTGAAGAGGGTCAGTAATTATAGTTACCATTCCCAGCAAGTTGAGTTTTTCCAGCAGTCTGCGTAGAATGTGACTGTGGATTAATTGAACATAAAAATGAGTCAAAACCTTTTCTCTGCCAAAGGCAAACATAGGAGTAGGTGCTAGTAAGGTTTTCAAAACTGTTTCCTAGGCAATTTGTAGATCTACTGTGAGCTGTTGCTCAAGGAAGTATAAAACTGATTTAATTTAGTGAGAAAGTTATTGGGGTACAGCTTACTCCTAAAACAGAGAGCAGTTCTGTGGAAGCTCTTCAGTTTTCACGGCATGTTGATGTCGAGGCATCTTTAAAGCCTGCTGCTTCCAAGCTTCCTGCCAACAGTGAGGCTGGCACCTCTAAAGCATGTGTCCTGGGTTCAGCATGGTACCCTGCCTTTTTTCAAGTCAAGCTGAGTTCGGAGAAGACAGTAATTTAGCAGTTGTTGATTTAAGAATATGCTGACATCATGGATGATGTGACTAACAGAATTTCTTCTGTTCTGCCTTGCTAGCTTATGCACGTTCCTTTGGTGTCCTGGAGGGGGTGAGGAGGCAGGAGTGGCGCTCTGTGGCAGCAGGATGATGTACTTAAGTCACTGAATAGCGTGTGATAGTATTCAGGTGATGCCTCTCCTCTGAAGGATATTTAGTTCTGCCATTAATCACTGTAAGTTGTCTTCACAATGGCAAAGAACGCTCTTCTTTGGCTCAGGATTTGCAATGAATATGAGTTTTATTCTTGCAACTACCTCTGGATGGAATTACATCGTGATACTACATATGTACAGCGTGTCTTTTCACATGGATTGTACAGCACTTGCTAGGCTGTTTATAAACCAGTGTTTGTATGTAGAAAACCTCTCCAATTAACTAGAATGAAAGCAGGAAGATGATAATTTGTGAATATATTTGATCAGGTTGATTCTGGAGGAAAACTGTCAGAACTAGAGAAAAATATACATAAAGATATTTGGCAGGGGTCAGCGTCTCCACATTACTGTTGTGGAATGTGATGGTGCAGGGACTGGAACCTTGTTTGGAGTTATAGTTAATTATACGTTATTGCATAAATATAACACAGACCATTGGTTTTTGAGACTTACTAGAGATATATTCCTAATGCTCAGTGTGTACTTCTGTTTTACAAAACCACCATAGTGCTGGTATAAGGAGTGATCAAGAAATGCTTCACAAACTCGGCTGAGTTTGGTATTGGCATGGAGAAGTAGTCTTGATCTTAGCTGTCATTGCTGTGCTCTCAAGACCATGGTTTGTGTAGCAGGAGTTATGGTGGTGCTAGATACAGCTTTGTTGGAAGAAAAATCTGGACTTCAGTTTGGGACAGTGATGGAAGCCAAATGGGGAAAAGAATATCAGTGTGCACAGCTACCTTTCTGTTACAAAATCTTGCTAGGTAGGCCTGCCGATACAGCAACATTTGCAAATCCCTTAAGCTTAGATGAATCCAGTGCTTCTGATCCTTGTTTTCTACTCATTTAGCTTTGTATGTGTATTTTATGATCTTTGTACTAACTTTGGAGTTGAACCATGTGTTTAGCTGTAATGGAAAGTGGTTGTACTTCAACATTTCAGGCAGCATAGGTAGTTAATGCCTCAATGCAGGAGCTAAGCCTGGGGCTCAAATAAATGCATGTAGAAAATTGCTGCTCAAAAGGCTTTGCCAGCTTACTTATCCTACACATCCAGGAAGTAAGTAGATAGGAGTGAACTGTGTATTCATGTACTTTGGTTGTTGTATGGGAGTGCACAGAAGGAGCATAGAGTTGAACTTACTTTGTGAGGAGCAGCAGCAAAGGCATGCATTACGAAGTGAGGGAGGAGAAGGAGGTGAAACCAAGTTCTGTGTGTGTGTAATCTGGAGAGCTGAAGCTTGCAGTGTGTCCACAGTAGCACAACTGCTGGTGGTGGTGATCCCAAACTTGTATGTGATCCCTGGGGTGTTACATGGTGACAACACGTGCTGCTGTTAAAGGAGTTATTGCTACTTTTGCGTCTTTCTCCCCCCTCCTCGGGTAGGAAGGACATACAACCATAGAGATCTGTTGGGGGAACGTGGTGAAGTCCTTGACTGTGTCCATAGGAGGCAACAAAGCTGGTGAAAGGGCTGGCAGGAGTGTCCTATGTGGAGCAGTTGAGGACTTTGGGCTCATCTAGTTTGGAGAAAAGGGGGCTGATGGATGACCTCATTGGCCTCTCCAGCTTCCTGAGAAGAATTGGAGAGGGAAGTGCTGATCTTTTCTCCCTGTTATCCAGCGAGAGGATGCATGGGAACAGCACAGAGTTCTGCCAGGGAAGGATTCGACTGGGCATTAGGAAGCGTTTCTTTACTGAGAGGGTGGTCAAACACGGGAAGAGGCTTCCTAGGGAGGTGGCTAATGCTGCAAGCCTGTCACTGCTTAAGAGACATTTGGACAATGCCCTTAATAACATGCTTTAACTTTTGGTCAGCTCTGAATTGGTCAGGCAGATGGTCTAGATGATCATTGACAGTTCCTTCCAACTAAACATTATTCTATAAAGTCTAGAGTAGACTATATACTATAATATAAAATATAACAGTATATAATATAATACTTAAAGTCTGTTCTATAAAGAAACAAACAAAAAAACCCAATCAGAGCAAACAAAAAACCTCACAAAACCAAACAAAACTCCCAAAATAAACAAAACCCCAAACAAACAAAAACCAAACCAACCCCACAACAGACACTGAGTATTTAGATAAAGGTATAACTTTGGACCAGGTGTGGCTATATTGAAAGGTATTCCAAAACTAGGCCGGCTGCATGTAGTGTTGCTTTACGATGCTTCAAATTGCCCGTGGTGGAAGTTGAGCAATGGTAACTGGATGTAAAGAGCCATAGCTCTTTCTGGTTTTATTTATGTGTGAGTGGAGGTTAAATGGAATGTCCGGAAGAGTGAAGAAAAACCTCTCCTGGTCATTGTGTTTTCTTACTGTTGAAGTGGGCTTTTTCTCCTCTTCAGACTCTTTGAGGTGTCTTACCTGGTCCTTGTGGAGTGTAGTTCCTGCTTACTGTGGGCCTGGAAGTCCCTTATTTTAAGCAATAACTTAAGAGAGTATTGACTATGGTATATGTCCATATTGCTTCACTTTCTAGTTCACTGCCTCTACTCTGTACTCTCAGGATGGAGTGTACCATTGTACAAGCTGAAGGCTTTGAAGTCTTGCAATTGAGTATAATGCCTCTGAGGTTTGCAAAGGTCACTTTGATTTGCCTTGCATGAAATGTTTTCTGGAGGAAACAAGATGGCCGAGTGTTTATGCTACATGATCTCAATGAGCAGACAAATAGCTGCAATGTTTAGTAAGGTAAGCTTTATATTTTATTTGTGCTTGCTGGATCGTCCTGCTCTGTCATTTCACTGAACCTGACATTGGCCATTACACAAATAACCCTGACAGTGTCTACTTGTTCACCCATCCGCTTGCAGACTCTTTAATGGACAATTTGAATAGCCATGACCCTTTGTCATTGACAAAGGGTCCTATTTTGTTGCACAGCTGTAAACTTCTATAGCGAAGTGCATTGCTGCATAAGTGACGCTGGGAGTTCACACATGAGTCATTGTTCCCACTGGTGTTCTTCCTTCATCTCTGCCACAGATAATAGGAGGTGTTAGACAATTTTGAAGAGACGTTGTATTCAGTTGCTTATAACTTTCTGAACCCCGGTTTTTTGGACTGAAATACTTTATGCCATTTCTTTGCCTTGAGTTTAATTTTGTTTAAAGCTTTCAGCCAAAATGCCTCATCTGTTTTCAGAAGTAAAACTCTAATAAATCTCTGCCATTTTGTTTATGTCAGTTTCTCCTTTGAAATACTGTAATGCACCTCTGAACTGGAACATCTACTTGACATTTGTTGGTGGGTGGCCTCTGGCTGAGCTCTAATGTTTTAGTGTTACATGAAAATCTGCCTAAATGGAGCCAGTTCTCTTTGAATTTGAATATTTGTGACCTAGACATGGCAACATTTCTTTGTGGAATTCTCTGGAGACTGCCCGCGCTCCGTGTGCTTAGCAGGACCTTCCTTTCAAGTACGTCTCTGGACTGCAGTAAACTGTGCAGAGCCTGGGAACACAATTGTCCTAGGTTAATAAGGGGACTGAATGGGGTCTTATGGCACGAAGCCGGGTGGGAAATCTCCATAAGACAGCCCTGACACTCGTCAACTCTGGAATCATGCACTCGTTCCTCCTCCCTTCCTGTCCCAACAGCTCCCCAGTACCTCCAGACTCCCACCAGCACCTGTACTCTTGACTGTGACTTTGGCAAGACTTTCTTTAGAGGTATCCATACTGGGCTAAAGTTTGGCTTTGCCTGTATGTGAACAGGTAGGTAACTTGTAACAAGGATGCCAGTCATCATACTAATGTGTAACTGTGGAATGTAGGGAGCGCGCGCAATCGCTTTGTAGGAGTAGGGTATACACGTTTGGTCAGTACTGATCGCCATGACAGTCATCCAGAAATGCTCAATCTGATTCTTTAGAGACCTTAACAGATAAAATCTGGAAAAACTGAGACAATGAACCTAAATTTTTTTTTCTTTTTAATTTTGGGAGCTCCAAACTGGTCCACATTTGGCTGTACTTCCGTAAGGAGAGCAGAGGTACCACAGAAAGTCCATGCTTCCTGAATTTATAAGATGAGGTGGTGGTGTAGTTGTTGGGTTTTTTTACTATTAGACAGTCAAAATATGACCTTTTTTGGATGTTTTTCCTGCAACTTCAGCTTTGAAGAGCTATTTTAGGTAGCTACCTGGCCTATCAAATTCAGACCAAACTAGGAAGCTAAAGGCAGCCACTGAATGCGATCTAATAATGGGAAGCATTAGATAATCATAAAATATAAATTATTGAGAAAAAGGAAAACATGTTTTCAGAGGCATGTTCCTGTTGTTGGGAAGAAGACTTTAAACCCACCAAGTAGGCCAAATGTCTCTGCTCCTTTGGAGGTGGCTAGTTCAAGCTATAAGAAAGATGGTCTTGCCTGTTGACATTGTACAGCTTAAAGTATTGTTTTTTTAATGCATTTCTCCTGTAGCAAAATCCATGTCTATTAATGTTGACACTTGAAGTTGGGTGAGAGAACCTTTACTAAGTTTTTTGCTGTCCTTCCTCTGAACTAGCAGCAGTGCCCACTGTGGCAGTGTGACCTTCACAAGAAGTTAGTACCAGGTTGAGCAGGAGTTCCTTCTTTTTCCTCTGTTCAGTCTAGGAGAGAACAGACAGATTTTGCTGAAAGATGTTCTAGTCTGGCTGCTTGTCGTAACTGTTATGAAAGTAAATGTTAAGTTTTCTTTGAGTCGGGATGGATTTAAAGTTACCTGCAGGTTAATTCTGTATGCCTGCGTACCGCTGAGGCAGTGCTATCAGAAATTTGCCATGCTATATGCCCTCAGACACTAGACAGTGTTCTTTGGTTTCCCCTCCTTTCTCCACCTGCCAGTCTACAGCAGATTTTGAAGTTGCACTGAATAACTTGCAGTTATTCAGACCCTTCAGCTTTAATGGTTTGGGGGATGCTCAAGCTGTGGCTAATCATCAGCGTCTCAAAAATGCCTTAGTTATTGCCCAGGAATGAGAATTTGGAATCCTCATTCTTGTGATCACCAGGCATGTTTTCCATCAGGAACTTCTGGCCTCCACGTGACAGTACTAGATGTGGAAACTGCCACGTCTCCTGATGATAAATTGAGGAAACTTGAATTTGATTCTTGATGTAGAAATACTATTTTGACGTGGAGGATGCTAAAGGATTATAGCTTCCTGAAGTCATTTATTGAACAGGTTGTCCCTGTCATCTTGAAAATGTTTATGTAGATTGTCTGGTATTTTAAGTAACAGTTGAACTGTCCTTACTGAAAAATGAAGAGGAATAGTTCCTGATTTCATGTTGATAGATTTTCCTGTTAATAGTGGTATGCCTCCTGTATCCTCTGAAATGTGCAGTATTTCTCTAGATGAGTCTTGGTCTCAAGGCTTCATTTTATCTTTTTGCTGCACAATTATGACTTTATTATACTTTTTAATAAAGTATGTTCCCTGGTATAAGGAAAGTGTGGTTTAACATTAAGGAGTGGGATTCTATAGAAATGGCTAAACCACTGTTAACAGCTCGCTGCTGCTGGGAGAGATGGGTTTTCTCCTTTTCTCTCCTGGAGCTTCTCCTGCACTCATGCTGTCACTTGTCTTTTCTGGCTTCTTTTTCCTAGCAAGGGCTTGTTGGTCTGTCTCGTGCTTCCATTAATTAGCTCATAGGGAAAGTAGAGGTCAGATGAATGTTGGAAGTGATGCAAAGGGGTGGGAGCGAAGCAGGAATATCCCTTTGATTAGCAGAAAAGCAATAGTAGGTTACTTATCATGGACTGTCACCCTTCGGGTGCCCTGGCTATGGCTAAATTCTGTTTATGAGATACAACCTAGAAGACCTATACTCTTCTGTTCCTTTCATGCAGGGGATGGTAAATTATGATCTCGAGCTGATAATGGTGAAATAGCATCAATGACTTGCTCTGTGTTTGTGGTTTGTTGGGTTCTTTTGTTGTTGGGTTGTTTTTTCTTTTAATACCCCTTCTGTGGTAAGTTCAACATCCAGTAACTGTGTGATTTAGCTTTCTGTTTGTGGTGCTGCAAACTTTGTGCGTGAAGCACAGTCTCTTAAACCATTCCTACAACTGGATCCCTGCTTTCATACATCCAGTGAAGGACAGAAGAGGTTAATGAGTTTTATTAGTCTTGTGCAGCTGGTACTGCTGTTGTAAAGATCAATTTTTCTAATTTCCTGCAGCATATAACTTATATTTACCTGTATCAGATAGGAGCCCTTAGATACTTGGTGACTTGACAGTACTGCATGAGCTGTTGTGTGTGTGTGTGGCTATTAGAGTGGTATCGCAGGTAGTGAGTTGCCTTTTTTAGGTAAGCCATTTTCCTATTGATTAATAGGCATTAATAGACATTAGCTAAGCAGTGAGTTATTGGTCTATGGCTAGGGCTTGGTGCAACAATCCTTAGTGAATCCGGAGGCAGCTTTAGGATTAGATAGATGACCTCAAAAGGCAGAGCATTTATCTATTTTGTTTTCAGAATTTAGGAATTAATCAAGCACGTTTTTTCTTAGAGAGTTCTCATCCTGTGGGGGCTCAGTCACTTAACACACACAGATGTGCCTTTGCTAGAATAAGCATTCATTCAAATTGTAGGATCATTGAATGGTTTGGGTTGAAAGGGACTTTAAAAGTTACCCGGTTCCAGCCCCTCCTACTGTGGGCACCGACACCGTCCACTCATGAGTATAGACCAAGAGAGACTCTAAGTTTACTCATTAGCCTTGTCTGTGTAAAGGTGCAGAATACAGAAGGAGAGCAGGTATTGCAAAGAGCTGGATCTGTTCTGTGCTGTCATGGTAGGAAACGTTTTCTGTTATTCTAAAGCAGTACCTCTAAACATTTTCTGTTACTAAAGCAGTACCTCTAAACTTAGCGATTTACAATCTCATTTTCTTTTTAAAGATTGCTAATGGATCTTTGTATTAGCCCTGTTTAACATCACTATCAGCTAAAGGTATTGTGCAATTGTTTACATAAGGTGTTCAGTTAAAACCGAAGTGGCACACTGCATGGCTCTTAGGGACACCAGTGGTCTGACTATCAAGTACTTCCATCGCAATCTCTAGTTTTCACAAACACCATAATTCTGCATGAACGCTTCTTGATTGACATGCCATACAGAGACTATGCCTGACTTTGCCTTTTAACACTTCTAAATCTGCAGTTAAGTTATGGAAATATTCATGCTACTGTACATTGTTGGAATTCTTGACTAGCAAGCTAAAAGTAAACCACCTAAAATGTGGAACTTGGCACAGGCATAAAGTCTCAGCTGAACGCTTTGCTCTAAAGAAATCTAGTTTTTTCTTTTCAGTATTTATACTTAAACTGTCTTAAACAAAAATCTGGAGGAAAAAAAACCCTGAAGTATATCGATGCATTTATTTTATGTATGTTCTTGCTTGTGTATAGGTAATTAGGCACTTGTTGATTCAATAATGTAAAACTCTGCTAAGCTAACAAACTGGTATTTTTCCCCCTTACTCCTAAGAAGAAATTCCCTACCTCAGGAACTGAACTTGCAAGGCTAATGCTTTAAGTTGTTTTTGCTTGAGTTTTAATATTGCAAAAAAGAAAGAGTGGAATTTCAGAAAGCTTCAAATTTGCCGAAATCATGAATCTTCTATTCAAGGAAGTGATCCTGCCTCTCTGCTCTGCTCTCGCGAGACCTCACTTGGAGTATTGTGTGCAGTTCTGGTGTCCTCAACATAAAAAGGATGTGGAACTGTTGGAACAAGTCCAGAGGAGGGCCACGAAGATGATCAGGGTCTGGATCACCTCCTGTATGAAGACAGGCTGAGAAAGTTGGGGCTGTTCAGCCTGGAGAAGAGAAGGCTGCGTGGAGACCTCATAGCAGCCTTCCAGTATCTGAAGGGGGCCTATAGGGATGCTGGGGAGAGACTCTTCATTAGGGACTGTAGTGATAGGACAAGGGGTAATGGGGAAAGTTTAGATTGGATATAAGGAAGAAGTTCTTTGCTGTAAGGATGGTGAGGCACCGGAATGGGTTGCCTGAGGAAGCTGTGAATGCTCCATCCCTGGTGGTGTTCAAGGCCAGGTTGGACAGAGCCTTGGGTAATATGGTTTAGTGTGAGGTGTCCCTGCCCGTGGCAGGGGGATTGGAACTGGATGATCTTAAGGTCCTCTCCAACCCTAACTATTCTATGATTCTGTGATTCCTAGCAGAGGTCAAAACATATTCTAAGTGTCTTTTCATACTTCTGGAAGTCCCCCTTCAAATTCCTTGTACAGCTTACTTCTAGCTAGTTTCCAGAATTGGTTTGGGTTTTTTACTTTCTTCCCTTTCTTCAAAGATGCACTGTAATTTGCTGTGTCTCATAAGCTGTCACTGTGTGTGCTTTATATGTCCAATATGCAGAATATCCGGGACAGTCTCAGTTTTGATTTTCTGGCATATTGCTCTGTAATTTTAAAGTTATAATAATACTTTTAAGCTAATTTTTGGTGGCATTTGAAAACCAGAATTCCAATTGTGCTGCAATTTAATAGTAGTGTTGATGTTGCAGTTGGCTGTGCCGCAGCATGACCCCGCACAGCAGGGCCTGGTGGGCACGCAGTGGCAGAGCTCGCAGGTACACAGCCGTAAAGCACGGGTTCCTTTCAGCTGGAAAGCTGCAGGAAACATTTCTGGTAGCTCCAGCTGGGTATGGTTTAGGATGGAGTTGCCTGTGGATCAAAGTGAAAACATGAAACAGGCTATGCCTGCTGGAAGCCTTCCAGCTGCCTCTCCTCCTTCTTTGCAGGGTTTATATTCTTTTACCTACCAGGGCCCAGCCTAGGGAACCAGGTGCTTGCTGCCAATTAGTCTTGTCAAGACAGCCCAGAGCCTCCCTTGACAAGCCTGACTGCTGATAGCAGCTGTGGGGTAGTCTTAGGCAGGATTTTAACTCCTTGCTCACCAAGTGCTTTGCAGGTTAAATCTCCTGGTCTCGTTCTGCAGCTATTCAAATGTGCTTCTATTCTATGAAAACACATTTTATACAGAAACTGGCCGAAGATTGCGAGTGGTGCTGTAATGATAGAGTTTACTTGTCAAGCTTCTGGCACAGAAGCATGTACGTTGGGGGTTACCATCCATCCCAGGCCATCTTCTACTTGATATAGAGCAGGGCTGTAGCTGGACTAGGCTGGTCCAGCAATTCTCTCCCCAGTAGCTTGAAGCTTAATCTCTCTCTAGAAGTGCATTGGCATCAAGGGATTTAGGCCAATTTACAGCTCATCCATTAGTATCATTGAAATATAAATTGCAATGATATGTTTCATGTTTTTAAGCATTTCAAGTCACTTATCTTGCTGCCAGGAGAAGCACTACCTCTAGTGATGTATCGACAATGGTGACTACACAGGAAAAAGCAGTATTGTTATTCAAGCTAAATTGCAAGACATTAAAAAAGCCACCCTTTCAAATTTGAGTGGAATGGACCTGAAACTTCAAAAGCCCCTAGAACCACAACAGCTGATGAGTAGCAGCCTCAGCTGTGTGCTCTTAGGAACTGCATTTAAGTAGTGTTAACCTGAAGACTAAATATTGCCACATGCACTTAAAAAAAAATTGAGATCTCTTGCACTATGAGTTGCTCAGATCATTAATTTGCCATTTTGGATGAACATTAAAAAAAATCCACTGAGGTTTAGTGGGTAGCATCTGTATTTTTTGTTCACTGCTAACATTACTGGAGCACTTGATAACAGCAAGGTCATACCCATGGGTAAAAGACAAGTAGGTTTGTAACCACTTTTAAGAGGTGGCAGCTAGCTGGTCTGTATTGAAGCATAGGATCTTTTGCTTGGTCAGACAGAAGATGATCAGGGGAAGTAGCTGGGTGCTTGAGAAGAGCTCTGTGTCTAAAGGAGATGCTTGTAAGCTAGCCGGGAGCAAAGGCACTATGGGGAGGGAGAGGCATTAGGCAGGCTGTAGAGGTGTTGAAAAATGTAGCAGTGGGAGTAAGACTGTTAAAACAGCAGAAATTGATCCCAAAAGAGAGGAACTGTTTGTTTGCAAAACAGCCAATTTGCAACAGAATGAAGTGCACTGTTTACAAAATAATCTGAAATTGGATGTTTCTACTGAGCTAATCTAGAAAGAGGGATGTGATTGACTCAGCTGTTCAACTTTGCTTCCAATTTCCTTTGCTTTTAGGTATGCTTTTCCTTCACTCAGAACTCCCAAGAACTGCATGCATATAACTGTTGGCTCACTCTTTATGTCAATTTGAGACCTATTTATATTTTAGAACTTGATAGCGAAGAATATGCTTCATTAGAGTTCTTAAAAGTAGAAATCAATTCTGCCCTGCTAGGGGAGAGCTCCATAATGTTTTCCAGAGTACTCACAGCTTTTGCAGAGGTCATGAAGAGGGCTGCTCTACTTAAAATGAACACTGACTGGAACCATTTACTTTGCCCACATCAGTTAATAAAGAGTATATTGGCAGCTCTTGTTTGAGGAGAGTTAAACACAGCAGTACAGAAATGTTATTTCAGCAAGTCATAGAATCATAGAATAGTTAGGGTTGGAAAGGACCTTAAGATCATCCAGTTCCACCCCCCCTGCCATGGGCAGGGACACCTCCCACTAAACCATGTCACCCAAGGCTCTGTCCAACCTGGCCTTGAATGCTGCCAGGGATGGAGCATTCACAGCTTCCTCAGGCAACCCATTCCAGTGCCTCACCAGCCTTATAGTGAAGAACTTCCCATCAAGAGATCTCTTCCATAGCGGGCACCTTGCTTTGCTAACTTAATGCCTTTGCTTTTAGGTTTTCAAGCAATAAGGGAAAGTTATGAGTTGCCTGCTTAGGGTGTGTAGAGGTAATTGAAAAGAAACTGCTTCTGTTTAATGTTGCTTGTACGGCTTACTGTGTTATGATGTGTGGCCATCAGGACGCTGCCTGAATGATTTGAGGGTGTCTTTACTTGGAATGAACATGCATCATTATCTTGAATTTGCAGAGATTCTACCATGGATATCTACCAGAATGTACAGTTCTCAGTAGATCTGTATAGCATTATTTCTGTATTAATACCTGAAACGTAATGCTTGCTGTGTGTAGTTCTGTGATCCTTATAATTAGAAATACAGGCTTTGTTCATGATGGTTGTATTATTATCCACTATATTTGTGTAAGTACAGGGAAAAGAGTAGTTCGGAAAGAGCTGCCTCATTATTTTTGAGTCAGTATTGTTCACATTCCGTTCTTCCATTGATGTTTTCTCTGTTTCAGGGATTTTAGGTTTTCTGAACAAAAAAGAAATGGATAGCAGCTGCACAGTATTTTGTAATCTAACATGTGAACACATGTAGTCCTGACATTGTCCTTTTTGAACTCCAGAGCCTAGTCACGGGGCTGTAAGGATATATCCCACTGTTTGAAATATCTTGGAATGAGATTTTTGAACTGAAGTTACAAATGTGTGGCCACTTGGAAAGAAACGGGCAGAGCATCAGCTATCCAAGCCAAGACTGCTTCTTGCTCCTTGAGAATCTGCACCAAGGCCGGGGAGAAGATTACTTCTTGCTGTCGTTGGAATAATGGCAAAATATCATTGTTTTTCTTTGAGCTGACAGTCTGCCAGCTTAAGTCCTTTAGACCTGTAGCTTTCCCTCTGTTTTAGCAGGGCGCATCCAGCCAACTCAGCATGTTAGTTTTGAAGTAAGCATTTTCAGCAGCTGAACTTTCAACACGAATGCTCAAAGCAGCAGCTTAAATAGAGTCCTAATCTCTCTGTCTGCAGTCAGAGCCCCACAGCTGGTTAACATGGTAGGCTTCAAAGTAGCTGTTTCAGGTCTTCGTATCTTGAGCAGAACTAACCAGTGCTGCAGTGGAAGGAAGCATTCTTGCCCTGGCTGCTGCTTGTCCCTCCTCACCCAATCATCCCTTGAGTTACCATGAATGTTTAGACAGAAGTCAAACCGGATGGAATAAATGATTAAGACTTTTTGAGAGAATTCGTTACAGCGTGGATCAGTTCCTTGAGCTGGTTGACTGAGCAGCCATATGGTGTGCAGACCACCTCCTGCACCAGCACAGGTGGGCAGGAAGAGGCTGACGCCATTTCTTTTGGTTGCAGTCCTGACTTAGGCCAATTTTGTGTGTTGTTGGAATTCAGCTTGGTGTCCTTTACGTCTTGGCGAGTTTGAGTTTTGATTTGCGGGTTCAGACCTTCAGATTCTTCTCCCTACACAACTGCACTTGCAAGTTATCAGAGACTGATAGGGCCAAGCAGTTTTTTTTTTCCCTAATGAGGCTTTCATGGACACTTGGGACACTTGGGCCTTTTGCCTTGACTAGTTAAGAAATAACAGCCACCTTTTCCTTCCAGCCTCCAAATCAGTTCAAGCTGTCCGCAGTGAACACGTTTTTGTGCATGTGCAGAAAAATGCATGGTTCCACCTAAGCCAACATATTCCTTATTTTTTTAACAAAAGTTGTCTCTAATGTACAGTAGTAATTCATTATCTCTGGAATGTGTATTGGAAGGGAGGGAATTGCTTTGTAATCCTTAGTATTTCCCTTCCTTCCTTCCTTCCTTAGGTGGGTTGCTTTCAAGGATAGGTGTTTGCCAGCCTTATTCATTCTGACTGAATAAGGTTGAGGAGTGCTTATGTGAGCAGCTTTGTTAGTGCATCCCTAGGAGCAGTAGCCTATAGCAGGCAGTTGGCAATGTGCAAATAGGGCATTAACCTCTTCTGCAAGCATACCTTAAGGGAAGCAAATGTCTTTAATAACAGAGTCTCTTGTCACTGCTTATTGAATCATTGCAAAGTAAGGAACAATCCAAATAGAAGGATAGACTCCCTCCATTCCTTTCACTTCTACCTCTGTGGTCCAGGGTGATGTGCCTCAGTGTCACTGAGTGTGTTAGCCTGCTTGCCTGTGTTGGCTCATGCTAGCATTGAACTAAACAGTGTTTGAAGAGCAGAGACTGTGATTTGTCTCCCTCCCCTCTCTTCCCCTCCATTTTCAGATGGTTGGGGGTTTTTGACTGGTTTTGTTTTCTTTTGATGTTTTTTCCTGTTATCTTTCAGTGTTTTGAAGCTAATCATCATATGAACATACCAAAACGATGAGTCTTGTAGATGCTTGGTTTTTAAATAAGCATACTATACCTGTTTTGCAAGGTGTTATATGTTATGCAGTGTATCAGCTTTTGTGAAGATGGTACATTTTAGGAGTTAATATTTTTGATGTAGTTTACCTTATCAGCTGATTTTTAAGTTGGCTAACACTGAGAGAGTAAAACAAGTGTATTAGCTTTAGGACAGAACACAACCTTGGCATTGAATGTTCCTCCTAGGAGGTCACAGGCAGAAAGCTCTGGTTAGATCTCTTAACACTTGTGGAGGAATGGTCTGGGTTTGCACAGTAATCTATTAATATGTGGTACTTCAGGATTGCAAACAGGTTGTAACTGTTGTCTTTATTTAAATAGCATTACACAAGTGGTTTTGGTAGCTTCTCTTTGAAGACTGCACTCCTGCAAACCTCATGGCTTTGAATGTCTCTAAATTTACTACAGATGGAGAGAGAATGTTAAGATACTACTGCTCATTGCTTCTGTCATCCCTGTAGAGTGCTTACTACCTGTTGGGTGTTTTTTAAGGTAACTTACGCCAGTTTAAAGTGGACAGAAATCATTTTTAGCTGAAAAGAGATTGGCTTAGGAATATTTCTTTTTCTCAGGAAACCTACAAATTGGTGAGTTCACTTTGTAGATTTTGGTAGAATTAAATTTGTTTTCTGTTTTGGCTGCAGTAACCACTGGCATTGCTCCTTTGTAAAACCGGGATGACTTTAGGGCCAGTTCAGCTGTAATTTGTATTTTGTCAACCTTAGCAGTGCCACAAGAAATCTGTGAAACCACACATCTGTTGCACATTAGTTTAAAATCAATGTCAAATTACTAGATTGAATATTAAATACTTTACCAATGACTCAAGTTTTAGTCTTACACAAGGTTGAGAGGTGTAACTGAGACAGTCACCCAAACTGAAGAAACTGTTTTCCACTAGGGAGGGATGGGCTCCCAAAGCAACCACTGCCTCCTGGAGCCACCAGGCAATTTGTCCAGCGGGCTGTGTTGGCTGGCTAGCATCGCTGATGTGATAGGGGGTACACAGACTGCTCGTGTTCCTGAGCAGAGGAAGAGAATAACAGTGATGTATAAAATAATGTACATTAAGCATGAAATGTCAAGATCTGCTTCCGTGTCCTTTTTGTATTTTTAATGAGTTAAAATGGGTAGCGTGCAGCTCCTTTGTCACCAGTAAAACAGCATTACTGGTTTTATTTGGAATGCAGGTATGTCTTAGGAGGCCTGGGTGATCTGATGTTTTAAGGAAGGCTTTATTGAAAATTGTATAGCCCTTATTTTAGCAACTTTACCATTATTTGCTCCATTAAAGCCTTGCTCTGAACAAGGTGTAGTGAGTTTTACTGTCTTGTGTGTGTAGACTTGCTGGAAACATAATGGGGGGGGGGGGGAGGAATGGGTGTAAATGTTGAAGTTGCAGAAGAATTTTACTTTTGCTTTGATCTCCATTCTATACTAAAATTTTGTCCTAGTAACTCTGTTGCTCTCTGGAAAGGTTACTGCTATGGAATCTTTCAGTAGCAGTGAGGCCTAACTTTAAAAGTGTTTCAGTGATTTTGGTGCTTCCAGAGGTGAATGGAAACTTTAGTACTTTTCAGACGTTACCCTGGATTTTCTGCATGGGGAATAATACCTTTTAATATTCACCTAGTGATTGCTCAACCCCATAGGGTTTTTTTATTCCAATAAATGCATCATATTTGAATATTGTTTTCCTGTTCTGCATGTAAAGCTTTAACATAAGCTCCCAATGTTTTCTGTTAACTCTTAATGCTGTCCTAGGCTTGGCTGTAGCGTGGAAAAGAAAATTACTCTCCTGTGTCGTGTTTCTGTTAGATTTCTGTCAGTGGTGTGAGCGTATTAAATCACTCGACTGCTCTTGGATTTCTGAAAAACAATGATGATTATTTTAGGGAAGTGCTGACCTATTCTTTTAATAAAGAACTTGTCTTGTATTCCACCTTCCCATTTTTAGAATCATGGTTCATATGCCTCTTGCTGCACAATCCTGTAACATCCTGTGGCAAGTACAGCAGTTGCTTACCTGGAAAAGTAATATTAGAAAAGTGTGTATTTTTAGCTGCCTTTTGATGTGATGTAGCAGCTGGAAACAAGGAGGAGAGGCAGTATGAGGTGATCTGACAGCACTGCCAATCACAACTTGGGAACCACGGCTTTGGACTTGCGACCAAACTGTGGGGAATCCATTTTTACAGGCCTGAGTGTGCCCATTGTGCCTGGCACTTCAGCGACCCACATGCTGTGGGTTCACTTTTGGGGCTCAGGGGCTCCATTTTGAGGATCCCCTTCTGGACTCCTGACAAATGTCATTAATAGATGAAATAAAGTTCTGTAAAGCTTTTTGTTTATGTTGGTTTGCATTAAAAGTGTATAGTAAGCGGGCAGTTCCATGCACATATTTGAGATATAATAGGTAAAATATCACTTTGATACCAGTGACTACTTGTAAACACCTAAATTGAAATCTATTCTATCAACTAACAAAAATGCCATTTTTGCCATTTTTCTCTTTGTAGGAATCATGTCCAGAACTCAGAGAAGGAATCTAGCAAGTTCATGTTGAGGCATATTCTGAAGACAAAATACAGCGACTCGTATGCTTTTCTGGGTAAGAAGGATGTCTATATTCTTTTGAGTATGACAAAAAGTAGTTAAACTGTTAAATTTAACTTGTGAAAAGTACAGTCTGTCAAGCCAGTATGGTGGGGGTTTGTTTTTGCTTTGTTCTTGAAGCTTTCTGGACGAGTGCAGAGCACTTCCCACCCATGTAGCAGTCTAAAGACTTTCTAGACTAATAGTACAAAGGAAGAGCAATAATGAGCAGTATTGGAATAAAAGACACCACTGAACAGTGTGTGACTGGTTAGAAAAGTAATTCCAATGCATTGTTGCAAAGATGTATACTACTTCTAGCCTGATTTCCCAAGAGAATGGAGGTGGTGTACTCTCTCTTCCTCCTTTTCCCTTCCCAACAATGTTAAACATCTCTATGAAGAGAAATGTACAACTTGAGAGAAAAGGGGGTAGAAGCCTATCATATATATGCTGTGTTGACAGGCTGGCAACCAGCAAGCGTAAGCTGCCTCCTGGTCAGTGTGGATATTCTGAGACACCATGAGCAGCTATGGTTATTGTGATGGCAGGATACATGGTTGCATGGTGCCTATAGATCTGTATGTGATCTGACTTCGTTAGCTCAGCTGCTTTTGGAACTCCCAGAGTCCCCTGATTTGGTCCAGACAGCTCCAGAAAAAGGAAATTTAGGCATGTTTTTTTTCATCAGGAAGACATTCTTTGCTCAGTTGCTTACACACTTTTACCTATGCACAGAACTCTATAGCATCTCTTACCTATAACACTTCTCTGCAAGTGTCTCCCTCCTTAATAACTACTTGGGTGTTCATATTGTCAGTAGCATTGTGTTCTAGCTAACTTGTACCAGTGGTCTCCAGAGACTGTTAAGGCCTGCTTCCCCTGCTTCCCCTCACCACCTCCCTGCATCCACACTGAAGTCTTAAGGTTTTACTTTATGCAGTTAGATGTAGATGCCTTGCTTGCTGGGTTTGCTGAATTATCTAAGGAGCGGGTGGAGAAGAAAGTATTTGTCCCTTTTGCTTTCTGTTCCTGTAACAGTTAGGTGTTTCTCGTTCATTATCCTGCCATGATTCTGATGTAAGCTGTACCTCTGATTCTTCCTCAGTCCCGGTGGATTCTGCTATAAAGTCATGGGTTTACAGCTGTGCTTTATCTTAAGGGACTTCTAGACTGAATCACTAGAGCATTGCTTACTTATTATCCACATTATTTAATGAGACCCAGTGTGTTCAATCCCTGCTCCAGATCCCTTTCTAGCTGTGATCAGAAAAGAACTGCAGGAACAGAGGGATGTTGCCTTGAAGTAATGTTTCCAAAGGACAGAGCAGTTTCCCTTAAGAGTTAAATTAGATAAGATGGCATGTTTCAGTCCTTTAAGTTTAGCACTTCTCTCAGAACTTAATTAGATCTAATTTAGCTTGGCATTGCCTGACTTTCTTAGTAGAGAATTAGCCTGTTTCTCTCTGTCCTAGGGCAGTCTCGAGTTTTTGGCAGTCTTGTTCCAATTATCACACTGTTTCTAAAGAAGTAGTTGCAGAATACACACTGCTAATGTTTGTATCTTTTGACTGTATCTTCATGATTCACTGTCATTGTGTTTCTGCTGCAAGCTGGTTTCTTTTTAAGTGCTCTTACTAAAGATAGTAAAGCTCCTTAGCTCTTTCATTCTTTTATATCTTAAGTAATAAAGTCAGGCAGTTCCTCTTTTTGTTTTTAAGTGTTTCATATGTGTGGCTTTAATTTATGAGAGACTTTATAATTCTACAATTCTGCTCATAGCTTATTGCCTTTCCTTGTCTTTGGCAATTGCCTCATCTAAGAATGTTGAATTTTATTTTTTTTTTCCCTAAATTTCATTTTTTGTGCACTTTTTTATAATCTTGACAGTTACAGCTTGGAATTTATCTGACCTGTGGCTGGAGCTTTTGCTTTTAAATGGTGTATTTGGGCATTTGCAGTGTGCTTGTTGGATTTCACTAACTGCTGTCATGGTTTGGAGTGTCATAAACAGTTCTTTTTCAGGGTTTGTTTTACTGCTGCTTATTGGAAGCTTATTAGGGAGGTCATGCTTTACATGTGACTTACAGATTCTTCCTAAAATGAAGAATTTCAGACTGTGTATTTCCTGTTCATCAAACCCAACTCTACATGCAGAAAAAATGGGGAGGGCCTGCTTGTAAATAAAATGCTTGTCACTTCCTAAACATTTTCTTATGGGATTTTTCTAACTATCAGAACGGTGTGACGTGTGACACTTCCACATAGCCAATGAACAATAGAGCACTTCTTAAAATGTAGTGTTTTCAATTAACAGTCATTTTGTGCCTGTAACTTTATTGATAACTGAAGGTGTAGCCTCTTTTTTAACTCTATTTTTATGTTAATATTTCTTCTCTTGAATTTAGATAACATAATCCATGGATAAAGTGGGAAAGATGTGGAACAATTTCAAATACAGGTGCCAGAATCTCTTCAGTCATGAGGGTGGAAGCCAAAATGAAAATGTGGTTGTGAACTCCAGTAGTTGCTCATCTGCTAAAGAGAAAGCTATCCAGATAACTGATTTGGCTCAACAACAACCCAGTAGCCCTTTGAGAGAAAACATTGCTTTGCAATTAGGTTTAAGCCCTTCAAAGAATTCAGCAAGGCGAAACCAAAACTGCGTCACGGAAATCCCTCAGATTGTTGAAATAAGCATTGAGAAAGAGAATGACTCGTGTGTCACCACGGGAGCTAGGCTTGCTCGAAGGGACTCTTATTCTCGGCATGCCCCTTGGGGTGGGAAGAAGAAGCATTCCTGCTCTACCAAAACCCAGAGCTCCTTGGATACCGAAAAAAGAATTGGTAGAACACGAAGTGGTTTGCAGAGGAGGGAGAGAAGGTACGGGGTGAGCTCTGTCCATGATATGGATGCAGTGTCAAGCAGGACAGTAGGTAGCCGTTCTCTGCGACAGCGTCTGCAGGATACCGTTGGGCTGTGTTTTCCCATGAGAACTTACAGCAAGCAGTCCAAACCTCTGTTTTCCAACAAAAGAAAGATCCATCTCTCTGAACTAATGCTTGAGAAATGCCCTTTTCCTGCAGGTTCAGATCTGGCTCAGAAGTGGCATCTGATTAAACAACACACAGCTCCTGTGAGTCCTCATTCAACTTTTTTTGACACATTTGATCCTTCCTTGGTTTCCACAGAAGATGAAGAAGACAGGCTCAGAGAGAGACGTAGACTTAGTATTGAAGAAGGGGTTGATCCCCCTCCCAATGCCCAAATACATACTTTTGAAGCTACAGCACAGGTTAATCCATTGTATAAACTGGGACCAAAGTTAGCCCCCGGTATGACTGAGCTGACCGGGGACAAAAACCTCACACCTCCAGGGAACTGTGACTCTGAAGAGGACACAACAACGCTCTGTCTGCAGTCACGCAGGCAGAAGCAGCGACAGATGTCTGGAGAGGGCCACGGCCATATCAGTAGGCAGGGGGCTTGGAAAGTGCACACTCAAATCGATTACATCCATTGCCTCGTGCCAGACTTACTTCAGATCACAGGTAACCCGTGTTACTGGGGTGTGATGGACCGCTATGAAGCAGAAGCACTTCTGGAGGGTAAACCCGAAGGCACTTTTTTGCTCAGGGATTCCGCGCAGGAGGACTACCTCTTCTCTGTGAGCTTCCGTCGTTACAACCGATCGCTACACGCACGCATTGAGCAGTGGAATCACAACTTTAGTTTCGATGCCCACGATCCCTGTGTATTTCACTCCTCCACGGTTACAGGGCTTCTGGAACACTACAAAGACCCTAGCTCTTGCATGTTCTTTGAACCATTACTTACTGTATCTCTGAACAGGACCTTCCCCTTTAGTCTGCAGTATATCTGCCGGGCAGTAATCTGCAGGTGCACTACGTATGATGGAATTGATGACCTTCCTCTACCCTCAATGTTGCAAGACTTTCTCAAGGAGTATCACTATAAACAAAAAGTCAGGGTGCGATGGCTGGAGCGGGAACCTATAAAATCAAAGTAAAAAGAAATCGGAATAAGCTTCTAGAATATGCTTTTTTGTGTGTGTGTGTTACAGTTTAACTGCAGCAAGCGCACCAACAGCGTCTAGCTTTTCTGCAATATCCTATTTAAGCTGAGTGTTAGTATCCTGTCAGATGCTGCCTGCTGTTAATCAGACTAAGTTATGATGCCTCTTGGAAACAGTAAGCAGACACAATTCTGCACGTTTTTCATTAAGGCCTAATGAAAATATTTTTGCTAATTTCTAAATATTTTTGTTTCCCTTTTAGAGCTGTAGTAATTGGATGAAGAAACTATGAGGCATTTTCCATGGGGCATTCATGTAATGCTAAGAAAGGCTTTAGTAGAGGAGCATTTTTGCTAATATTGGAAATATTTTTATAAAATGATCTTCTTGAAAGCTCTCCACTACTCAAAGTACTGATTTAGCTCACAGACAAGTTCCCAAATACTTGCGAATTAAGACTATTTTCCTTTAATGAAGAGCAGTTCATTAGAAGCAGTCCATTAAGAGTTAATGGTGCTTTCACGCTAACAAATGAATCATGCATTTCTCAGTGTATAAGGTTTCCTAGTCATTAAGACTTGAATATGCCTGCTCAGTACTGTAATTCTGTTTTAAACACTTGGAGATTTAAGTGGCATTGTTAGCAAAAGTAATACTGTCTTGGACAGTTAAGTACCTTCCAGTGTGAATTACTGATTCAGTCGACAGGACAGGAGATTAGATTATCGCCATGCAACAAAAGGTGGTGTTTTTTCCTAAACCAGAATTTGATGGCCTGCCTGCAAGTAACTGACAATGGAAGGTAATAGTGAAGAGAAAAATAATGTTTAATTATTTAAAGTCGTCTGATATTTTTATGGAGAAAGCTACAAGTGGTTGAATTATTATAACCAGAACGCAAAATCTGACATATCTGAAATAAATGTCAGGTTTCAAAGGTACTGTTACACTTTATTTGTAAATATCTTTCCATTTGCGCTTTTAAAAATACCTTAAAGTAATATGCACTGATGATAGTTTCAACAGATCGCTTAGAAACAAGATTCTAAGTTCTGTTTGCTTATTTAATTGGAGATGGAACTGAAAATAGTTCTGTCTTGGATGGTTTTGCACTAAAATTTTATTGGAATGCCCTGACCCCTGTTTCATGTTTTGTACCAATTCCGAGTGCTCCCTAGTTTCTTTACCAGCTGCTACAGTGTGTTATTACTTACTTCTCTATGGCAGTGACCTGTGCGAGGTAGGGAACATTTTGGCTGCAATTACAATAAACGTTATTCTTGTATGCTACACTAACCCTTCTCTTGATGTATTTTTCTGCTTGCTGTGCCTTGTTCTGGCTTTTTTTGTGCTAATAAAGTACAGTATGTTCAGTGTTATACTTGTATATCTGCTCTGTTTTTATATATTCACGTAACTTGTAGCAGTTAACTGAATTTTTAATAGGCTTTTCTTAGTACTTAGCATAGGTAACGCACAAACACTGTGCAGTTGAAGACTGGTTAGTCAGCACACCATAGTCCTGGGTTTTGTTCCTTGCTTATCAGAAACCTGGCAGTGTACACCCTTCAATAATGTTTCTGTAGTCACTGCAAAGTAACGGACGTGTCTGCAGGCGTAGAGCATTTTGCAGGTTTTTGTAATGTAAAGGATAAATGTTAAGCAGGAAGTATTCTAAAACTTTATCGATCCCCTTTAATGGTTGCTGAAGGTGTTTCAGCTTCTTATATTGGCTAACTGCTAAGCTTTTGATACCCCCCCACTGCGTAAGGAATGGTTATTCCTGTAAATTGACAGTACAGCGGTGGCATTTGTTCACTTTTAGACTATTTTAATAAATAGATGTATGCGCAAACTGGCCAAATGTCCTGTTTTTACCAAAGAATACTGTCAATTTATGTTGGGGTCTTTGTTCGTAGTAAGAAGAGTGGAGAGGTGCAATTTCTGTTCTATCAGATATTTATCCCAAGCTATGATAAACCAAAGTGTATTTGACAACTTCATCTGAACTTAATGTGTATGTTTATGTTGGTAGAGCTTAAAACCTTTACATCAGCGGTGTGGTTGTTTTCCTTGAACTCACAATGCACCTGGAGGAGAACGATTAATGTTTGTAATGACTGGAACAGCACTACATGGAAGCTCATACTGCAAGGGGTTAATCTGAAGCACCCAGAAAGCACTTTAAAACATGTGTTTATATGCTTGTGGAAAATTTGTGATCTCGTTATGCATTCTTTGTAGTAGCTTATCTTTCATGTGTTAAAAAGACTTAAACTGTTACAATGGAACTTTGTTTAGAGTGTGTAAATACCAAGTTTATGTAAGTATGTGTACAAATGTGCTAATGGTCACTTAAGTTTTGAATTGTGTGTGTCATTGGATATGCAACTCCTGGTTTCAAACCTGCTCGAAGCATAAAAAGCAGAAAAACAAAGTCACCAGCATGAAATTGCACCTAAGTGTACCTTCACTGTGTCGTTCTCACTGTTCCCTCCGTTGGATCTGAATTCCAGACGAGTTTACTTTAAATCTTGCTTTCAATATTACTATCGTGCAGTCAGCCTGCAGCCAAGCTTTGTCCCAGTGTGGGGACCTGTTCTTTGTTTACACCTGTTGCAGTTCCTTGTCATAAAGTAGCTGATGAGATTCTAGCTGTGACATTATCAATGTGGTCAGGAGTACACGTTCATTTCATTTTTTATCATGTGGTGAAATCTTTGGAGAAAAAAAAAAAGAAATAAAAACCCCAAACCCTTATCTCAGAAAGTTTGCTCTTGCATTTGTGTAAATAATCTGTATGGAGAGGATTTATTGCTGCCTTAAAGCACACGAAAAAGGAATGATCTCTTTCCTTAACAACTTGGTTAAAGCTTTGCTTCACTGAAATATACAGAATAACCTGCTAGTGTGGTTATGCTAAAAATAATCACATTTTAAATTATAGTAGGCTTGAGCGTTGGCTACTCGAGTTGCAGTAATGAGTACATTTTCAGTTCTAAAGGCACTAAAACGTTGGTATGTTGAGAATGCAATTCCTGCTTTCTGTTTGAGGACTACACCTTGACCTTCTGCTTTCATTTAGAATATTTTATACATGTCATCTGCGCAAACCACTGATAGGATTCAATGTAATAAGGTATGGTAGCATGATTCTAATCTGATTTGATTTCATGACAGGTAAGTATTTGAGACTCAGTCTTGCAAAATGCTCTGTCAAGGTGGTTGTCCTTTCTGCAGGAAAGGCTACATAGAAAGGGCTTACTCAATAGGACTGTTTTGCAAAGAGCCTTGCAAAGATCTTTGACCAGATTGGAAAAGAACAGGGGATGTGGCGGGTACTATGTGCGAGTTAAGATCTTGGAATACTCAGCACAACTTGATGTTTTCGTTCCTTAAAAATACACGTCGTTATATTTTTGAAGGTTGGCAACAGCACCAGTTTACCAACAAGGAAATTACAATTTCCATATAACATGCTGTCTGGCATTGAAAACTACTGTGTAAGTGAAACTGTCCGTAACGCACTGGCATACAGCGTGTGGAGGTTTTTTTACTCTGACTGGATCATAGTTTGTAGAACAATTGCAATTTAAAAAAATGAGGAGATTAAATCCAGATGGTTTTAGAAATCAGTCTTTATGTCCCCATGAAGTTGGAAAGATGTAACTATACTGTATTTTACCTATACATGAGGGTCTATGGGTTGGGATACCTTACCGGCTTTGAAGGCATAGCTCTCCTGAAAATACTCTTAAAGAGTAGACATTTGTCCAGGTATTACTTGTCAGAATTAATCCTCATTTAAGAGAGTAAGTTATAAAGCTGTGGTTTGCATTTTATGTACTTTGAATTTTGTGTATTTGAAGATTTGTTGCTCACATATTGATGGTCTTTAGGAAGCATGCAGTCTTAGACCTGTCGGCGTATTCATTTGACAAGATGAATTTAAGCCTTTGCTAATTGTCGTCCTGGCACTCGCTCTCATCCTTAAGTCTGTATTTAAGGTTCTGCACTACTTGGAAATAAGCAAAGATTCTGAATTTATCTGATGCAAACCTGGTTTACTTTACTCTCCATCAACTAGCCAAAATGTTTGCAGAACGCTTTAAAGCTTGTCTCTGCTGCAGAGTTGCATGGAAGACCAGACCTGAGAGGTGAGAAGTTGCTGAGTACCAGAGAGATGAATATGCAGGGAGCATGTGGGAGTTTTCTGGTTTTTATATGAACTGCCTCTTCTGTGATTCTTTCCAGCATAACCAGATTTGTGTCTTTTGAAAATCATTCCCATTTGAAATTGAGGCTGAGTCTCGTTTTCCTGAAGTGTTGTGAAGTGACCATGTATGTGCCAAACCTTAGTCTGCAAGTATCTACATAGCCTAGATATATATATAAATAGAAGATTACTCCAAGCATGTGCACATTCATGTTCTTATTTGCAGCTACCTGAAGTACACCAATATTGTGAGCATTAATACATTGGGATTCTAAAAATTCTCTTTGTGCTTGGCATACATTCCAAATAAAAGGACTATTTTACTTGTAACTTCAGCTGTATTTATATATTACAGCCAGTTGATTGGTGTGCGTTAAACACTTGTCTCCTGCCTGTGACCGAAGGAGGCTTTATGTTCATAACTGCGGTAGACTGACATAAAATCAGTTGGTATTTAAAGTGTTAACTCTGACGAAGCATGGTAGAACGCTGCTCATTGCTCTCCCTTTTTGCAATATTGATGTACGAAGAATCATTTAGCTTCACTATGGATGTGTGTACCAAAGGCAGTTGACTTAAAATGTCAGGATTTTAAGGTTTGGGGGTTTTGGGTTTTTTTCCTTTTATTTTTTCAATTGAAAATGCTGGTGCTGAGGATAGAAAAAGACTTTGTGTTTTCACAGCAAGATGCATAAAGTAAATGCTTTGCAGTGAGCTAAAGATCTCTTGAAATGTTTTTGAAGTTCCCCCCCCCCTTATGTCTTAAATCGAGACTTTTAAAGAAAAAAATAAGCACCTCTTGATGACTTAAACCTTACAGTCGTTTAAAGACTGAAATCTGGTGCTTTTACTTGATTTTGCTTGCATGTCGCTATACAGACTTAAAAGTAGTCATTTCAAGAAGCAAATTCTGTTATTTCAATGAAGCATTGCCTTATTTTTATAAAACACTCAATTTACAAAACTCATGTATCAATAGGATGTTAATCTGGTACTGTCTTCAACTCTCTTGTTATCAAGGTAATTATTGTGTATTGGCTTTTCAAGCTGAATGAATGGTCACTTTGTAAATCTGCATTAAAGCTACAGCTGTTATCAGCTAGGTTTCTTTGGGCCAACACTATGTATTTATGAGCTGAAGCTCCTGGTGCTTGACCCCTTTTTCTCTATCTTCCATAGACAAAAGAAATGCATAATTGAGCATGTGTGATACAGCTAATGTTGCACATCTTGTGAAGCACATAGCTACTACTGACAAGCAGAAACAGACCTGCACTTGCTTGTCTGGAGTAACCTCTCTTGCTTTCTCAGCAGCTGTAACGGTGGCAAGTTGGCAAGGAGGAAGCAGAAGTGGGTTTTGTTCTTCTCTGAGCAGCTGTTACATGGAACGCGGTGTGTGCTTCCTGTGCAATAAGGTATATTAACTTTTTAGAGCGCCAGCAATTTTAATGGCTTTTGGAGGATACTTGGAAGTAGTTGGCTGCTTTGTCACTTCTTGCTTTTGTACTTGTAGTTTTATGAAAGCACAAAGATACAGTTATTAAAACTGAATCTATGTAGTCACCAACTGTATAAGCACTGTGTCGTAATATCTGTATGGAGATAGGGTATTCCTACGCAGTTGTATTTCAGCTGTTTTGGGAGAACGAACACTGTGGGCACAAATTCATTCAGATTGCACTATAAACTTTCGTACCAGAAGCCTTCATTCTTTAAAAAAGAAATAAAATCCTATGCGATCCCTGCACAGAAAAACTGTAGTTTTGGTGATGTGCTCTTTGGTAGGTGTCCAAAAAAGCAGCACCCAGACGGTCCCCGGACCTTTTCCCGGCCTTCCAGCTGAAGGGGCCCTGGCAGGCCTTCCAGGCACTCGAGGAGTTGGCTGGCAAGTGTGCTGTGCCCGATGCCAGCACCTTGTGTAACAGCGCTGGCTCAGGTCTCCCTAGTTCAGATGGATTTTGACCCGCTGCAGCTTAAATGTTTCTTCACCCTGCCTAATTTGTCTTTGTTATCTGGTTGCCAAGCTGTCTCGCATCTTAATATAGTAAGAAAAGAATGTGATTTATGGCTACCCAGCCAGTGTATTAAGTAATGGATGGCTCTGTCTTAATAAATGGGGTATAAGCTATCAGTGCTTTCTTTTTATATCTGTTTGGGAGCAAAAAAAAGTTGTCATTTTCAGGAGTTGGTTTGAAGTCTGTACTGTAAATACATCTTTTTACCAATATAGTTGTCATGCATGTCAGAGATAAGCAGTTAGATCAGAATAATCAGTTTATTTGGGTCCATTTCTATTGCATCTAAAATACTCGAGTGAAGACATCCAGAGACTGATAATTATCGTCTTAAGAAGTTTTGCCACACTGAAATTCCAGCAAGCTCCTAAATTAGCAAGTTTTCACTTAAATCTCAAGGTTTCCCCCCCCCCTTCCCCCCCAGTTATGGGCCAAGAACATGGTTTCTGAGACATAACTGTATTCTGGAGCACAGCCCCCATGAGCACAAGCTGAAGGATCAGATGTATGTATCATCTGAGTGTCTCCTTTGTGCCTTATGGGAGCAATTCCTACAGCACATCAGTGCGGATTATGGCAACTGGGCAAAATGCTGCTGGTGAGCAGTTGTAGTGGGCACAGGAACAGCCGTGTGACAAGCTGAAATAGTATTGTGGGCTGCTCTGTGCAGCTATTTTAGGCTGAATCTGTTAATTATATGTTTTCTAGAGCATTGCTCCTAAAAATACATGTAGTCTAGGCACCTTTTTGGAGTCTTTATATCTCATCATTTAGTGAACTAATAGAAAAAACCCTGAAAACAAAACGGTGGGGTTTTGGCTGCTTTATGTAGAGGTTACCTTTGTAGTTTTAGCTTCATTGAAACATCTTCATTAAGACCAGAGTCTTAAACTCTGCTGAAATAAATCCATAGTTGATTAATAAACGCAAGTTACGGGCACTGGCTTACCTTAGTGGTGCGGTTGATACAGAGAGTTCTAATTCTGTTAAACTTAGGGCAGAGATCATCATTCATAACATTCTATGATTTCAGTATCTTGAGTGTTTAGGTAAGGAAAAGGCAGGCACAATGGTATTGCACAATGGTTTCAAAACGCCCAGGGGATCTGAAGCAAAGGTTGCTGGAATCAGTCTCTTCTGCATCCCTGTCCCTAGAGGAGGGAATTTGAGTCTGTCTCAGAAAGCTCTTTGAGTTGTGACTTTGCCGGATGCCAGAAAATACATGGGTGTCTAGAACAGAATACATAGGTATATAGAGTAAATATGAGAGGCCCTAGAATGAGCATGCCTGGCTACCACCGGTGTAAGATGTGCTGAAGAGAATACATACCCCTAGTGGTTCTTGAGCTTTGAATTGCCCACATGAGCTGCTCAGACCTAATGCTGAGAAGCAGCACAAGAGTAACACAGTACAGATTCCTGAAGCAATGTTCCTGCTGCTTTTATCTATGAGATAATATTTATCTAGGAGGTAAATGAATCTGTGAGAAGGGTTTGTGGTGTCTGAAGCAGCTGGTGGTGTAAGGAGCATCAATATGGTTCCAGATGTGAGCTTCCCAGTAGTCAATGGGCTAGTTCAGGTATGGTTGGAGTAGCACTGATATGACCTGCTCGTGAGGCTGTTCTCACTTCATTCACCCATCAGGTGTCCTGTGGCATCCGGGCAGTCAAGGTTGTGACCTTCAGCAGGGCTTTTGTCATCTTATTGAAACAAAAGTGACTAAAAATTGCTATATATAGGGTTTCTAACTGTCAGGATAGTGTAAGTTGTAGCTCTTATCTGTTATATTAGGAATATTAGGAAGAATATGTAAAATCATCTTGGTTTTAAGAGAGCACCGTGGACTTTGTCAGAAGGTCACAAAGAGCTGCTTGGGAATCGGACTTGCTAGATGTGGGGTAAGTTGGACATGTTTGCTAGCTCAGGTTTCCCTTTAGTGAAAGAAGAATGATGATGCTTATCTGTTTGTGAAATACTTAGTGCTCTGGCGAAGAGCAGCATAATAGAACTAGTCTGTGTTACTTGGGAATGTCTGACACCCTTCACCAAGTCATAGAGCTGAGGTGGGTATGTGTCCTCTCCGTACTGTAATTCAGTGTTCTAGCTGAAGTGACAACTGACACAATACATATGATACGCAGGTATGTGGGGTACTGAGCACCATATGCCCTTTATTTCCTAACCCAGCCCGTTGTCAAGCCATAGTTTGGGTTTTCCCCACGTAAAGTGTTGTTTTCTACATGCAAGCTCTGTTCTGGAGACACTGTTTTTTGCCTCCTCGCTTCTGTCACTTTGGTTTTTGTATCCCATCTGATAAGGCTGATAACCTGCAAGCAGCATGCGGGGAGAATTTCCTGGCATGAGCCAGTGAACTGCTGAGATTGTTATCATTCTGTACTACAGAAGCACCCTGTTTTATTTAGACACCATTTGTCTTTGGTTTCATTATGTGCCAAGAAGAAAAGAGCCAGACTTCTCCTTCAAGCAATTGCTTGTATAACCATTCATACTCTGGGCATACGGGTGCCTCATGTTTAAGCCAAGTTAGTTTTGTGCCCCAGCAATGTTCATGAGAGTACTCCTTTTCCCCCCTCCCCAGTCTGGTGCATGCATTGTTTGTTCTTTGCTGGAGGACACTTCCACTCTTTTTTTGGAGCTATCAAACCTTTCTGTTTTAACTGAAAATTTGCTTCCTTGTGTCTACGGGCATGGCTTTGCATGGAGGCTGTGGCTTTAAGCTGTTCCAGATGTGTCAGAGCCACTGCTGACCATCAGATGAGTGCTGCCAGTGTTTATGCTGTTCAGGAAAAAGCCTGTGGAAAGCCGCCTGTGAGCCAAGAGTTTGCAAGAAGCATCCATGGCTTCAGCTGTTTCTCTCTGGAAGTCTTTTAGCTTCAGCTTGATTCCGTACTTCAAGGAGCCTTAATCCTTACGCTGGCGTCACCTCAACGAGATGTTTCACACTGCGCAGGAAAGGAAAAGAAGGGAAAATACGTGTAAACAATTCCAGCATGGACTTCAAAGGAGCCATTTCCAAGGCTGGTATCTGTGTCGCTTTAAGACCTCCTGAATGTCTCAGGTGTCTGGTATCTCCCACAGGAACGTAAGACTGGCACCAGCTTCAGACATAGAGTTGCCGAGAAAAGCCAAGAGGTGCCCTGAAACAAGACTTGGCTGCGGCTCTTGGTGGATGCCTTCGAAGTCACTTCCCAGCAGGTCACCATTTACTGCACTATAGACTTCATGGACATTGGTGCTCTCTAGAACTTGCCCTTGGTCCTGGTTTCTGGCAGTTTAGGCCCTTTTAACAAAGGTTCCGTTTCTAATCCTCGTGCTCCTCTTTGAACCAGCACCGCCTCATGAAACAGCCTAAGGTGGTCTGAGGCTCTGAATGTGGCTCAGCCTTCCTTTGCTTCTTGGGGAGACCGATTGCAGGTGGATCCCCATCTCAGACTGGACAGAGTGGCTCAGGTGGCCAGCCCTGCTTTTCACCCTCTATAGTTAGGGAGCTTTTACTGCCCTCCTGTAGCCAGGAGTCTCAGGTTCACAGGAGAAAATCTGGCTTGGCTCCTGCCTGAGCGAGCCTCCCGACCACATCCCTCTGTCCTAACAGGGCCGGTTCTTGGCATCCTCCTTGTCATGTGCAAGGTAAGAGACTCTGCCCAGCTGCCTTGGTTAAGAGTAATTGAACAGGGCTTCCCTCAGGCTGTGCCCTTTCTGGAGTAGAAAGGTAACGTGTCTGCACCCATATCGTGAGCGATCGGCGCTCTGAGCTGCAGGCTGCCTTCAGTTTGTATAAGGAGCATTTCTGCAGTGTTATAGTCCCTTTCAGGCCATTTTAAAGGGCTTCTCTCGGTTTTCTCAAGACAATGTCTATTCTCATTGTTTCTGTTGTAACTTGAGCCAGTAATAGCTTATAATTTCTTAAGTTTTGTCAAAAATAATGAAGCAATTAGCTAACCAGTAATCTCAGACCTGCTCACAGATTCCCAAATCAGCATCTCCACTCAAAGCTCCATTCATTGCCTGCAGTCTGTGAGTCATATGGTCCTCACTGTTCAGTCCTGGCTTTGCTTTTCTGTTGGGAGATACCCTAATTAACAGCAGCAGTGAATGCCAAAGCCAAGTAATTAGATTCTCTGCTTGAAGTCCAGTCATCTCTTTTCCCCAAGGGCATGTTGCTCCCCTTTCGTTCTGGCACGCTGTTTGGTGTCTGAGCTTCTTGGTTGAAAGTTTGTCTGCAGCCATTGTTGCTGCTCAAACGCTATTTCTTTTGCCTCCATCCTGCAGCAGTTGGAAACCTTAAGGACTTAGGAACACTTATTTTCATTGTGTTTTAGTTTTTCTCTTCTTATGATATTTACAACCTCTTTCCTTAGGGGATGTTTAAACTGGGAAGATCAGATCACCGAGCCTCTGGCAACCATTCTGATGGCTGTCAGATGGATGAGAAGGGTGAGCAGTACATGCCCTCCCTATACCATCTCTGTTTTGACAAAATTACCCTTTGCACTTGCTTTTCTGAGGTGAATTTGATTTGTGCTACTTTATCTTTCCCAAACCTGCAGATGTTCAGATTTGAATCATCCCATTTTATCTTGGATGTTGAGGAGCGTTTTGGTTTTCTGTTTGGACACCATGGAAGTGGTTGGGAGGATCTTCCACATCAGGAGACCAGGGCTCAGCCATTTTATCTAAAGGTCTTGGGCCCAAAGAACTGGTTGTGACACCACCACAAAAGTGAGAGGATGGAAATACCAAATGTGGTTAGAATACAGCTCACCAAAGCTTGGACAGCTCAGACTGACTGGGTGAGGAAAGTGGCTACCTGGAACTGTGGCTGCATCTCACCACAGATCATCACCAGGTATGGTGTGGTTTGAACAGAAGGGTACCCTGCTCATTGCTCTCTTAAGGGCTGCAGAATGCTTCACCCTGTTGTTTGCTGAGGCTCAGGGGTAGCGGGGGTGTCTACCAAGTGAAATAGCCTGTGGAAATGAGCATCGCTCCCGGAAAAAGAACACCTCTGTGATGCGCTATGGAAACACACTCAATCAATGACTTTAATGAGGGGGGAAATACATACGCTACGTTGGCTCCAGACACAAGGTAAGCAAAGCACATGCTGCTGGGCATTGTGTAGCTGGCTGCAGGTTACATTTCAAGTGGGATGCAGTGAAATGTGTCTCAGCAGGCACATACTTCCTTTATTAATCAATCTTCTAGAAAGTTTCAAGCCTACTGAAGTCATACTCGAGAGGATGCTCTTCTATGCCAAACCCATCTCTTTGCACGTATGAGGAAAAGGCTGGAAAACTTGAAGGAAATGCCCTCGCTTAAAGCTTTTTGAACTAATCAGTAAATATACAAAAGGAGTTTAAAATCTTTTTGCAACATTTTCCTATACGGAACGATCTTCCAAACCTGCATCTTCATTCTACAGCTTGCTTAATCTACTGTGCTTGTGCATAGATATATATCTCCAGCTTCCCTTCCCCCGGAACTTAGTGTGCAGTTGTTCTTGGTGAGCACACATGTTCGGAGGGAGTTCGACAATGTGCTTGGCATGAGCGATGGGCCTTCAGGTATTGGAACCTGGGGAAAGAATGGATTCTTGGATTCTTTGAGTGGTATAAGAGTCTGGAATCATAGAATAGTTAGGGTTGGAAAGTTCCAAGCCCCCTGCCATGGGCAGGGACACCTCACACTAAGCCATGTCACCCAAGGCTTCGTCCAACCTGGTCTTGAACACTGCCAGGGATGGAGCATTCACAACCTCCCTGGGCAACCCATTCCAGTGCCTCACCACCCTCACAGGAAAGAATTTCCTCTTTATATCCAATCTAAACTTCCCCTGTTTAAGTTTTAACCCGTTACCCCTTGTCCTGTCACTGCAGTCCCTAATGAAGAGTGCAAACCAGCCCTGGATCAGCATGTTGCCTGCAGCTTTCCGTATGGGTGGCTTTTAGATCTAGAAATTTGGAATTTGAAGCTTCAGGCTTTAATGGCTTTTGTGTATTGTGTTGATTGAATTGGTTTACTCTACAGTGATTCAATGCTGTTGTTTGAGATGAGAAATTAGTATGAGTTTGTAATGGGGACTGAAGGGAAAGCTTTGAGGGTGTGTTTTGATTTACTTTGGGAACTTGGGTAACCAGAGTCAGAAGTGATGGACTGGGTTGCACAGCACTGCCTGTCTGAGCGGGGCTGTGAAGCGGTTGTGGCTACCTTCTGGGGTCCACCCCACAGCCTGGCTCCCCAGCCTGCTGTCAGGTTATTGCAGCTTTTGAGCTGTGTGTTTGTGCGTTGTTCGTGCAGGAGCTGTGATGTGGGGAAGGTGGTCATAGATGCCCCACAGCACAGACATGCTGTTCTAGTCCCTCTCTGTGAGGCCACGGTCCTTCAGGAACACAGCTGTGCTTTGTTCCCTGCTAGCATTAGGTCACCCATCCAAATAAGAGATTTCTTGTGCATTTGTTGAAGGAAAGCTTGAGCCCCCATTATTCCTTGGTTACCACATCTGGCTTGGAACCCAGCACTGCTTGGTAGCCTGTTACACTGCCTGTGTTCTCATCCTCTGTCACGCTATCACGTTATGGGTTGACTCAGCTCACTCTTTGTCCTCAGCAAGTTTGCTGGGACTGTGCTCCGGCATTCCCCATTGCTCCCAGGTCATCCATGGGGACTTGCAGTCAAAAGAACTCTTTTAGGATGACACACACGGTCATCCTGGAGCACGCTTGTCAAAAGGAGTTGTACCTGGCCGTAGCAAAGACCTCTTGCTCAACACATACTGTTATGGTACTGAGATGGCCACAGGTTCAGCCTGCTGTCTTCCACCAAGTGAAACCAGCTGCAGGGGACTTCATAGGTGACTGTTCATTGTATAGATTTCTCCCTCAGGGCACACTCCAAAGAGTTTTGATGCTCATCCCAGCGTTCACTCGTGCAACAGAAAGGCTGCAACCTCATGAAGGTGATTAAACCAGGTCATGTAAACGTGAAATTTGGTAATTCTCCTACCTGTGTTATCCCTTGGATGAAGTCCTATGTGTCTCTGTGCTGCCTGTGTGTAATTGTGGCTAAAAATGTAGACATATTTAAAAACTGACTTGGATTTTTGTTTTTGAAGCTGGAACAGAGACAAACAGCATAAGTAATTCACTGCCTTTTCTTTCATATCGTGGTTGTTGAAATTTAGACAGACTAGACCCCTTCTGGTGGGTTTGAGCTAGTAAAAGTAGTAATGAGCCCTCCAAAAGAGATCATTTTGCTATCAGAGGAAACTGGAGAGCATCATGCACACACAACTCTTATTTCAGACCATTCCTCCCCAGTTCAACCCCAAAGCATTAGGGGAGTTACCAACTGGACAAGGAACACTGCATCTTACCTGGCCCAAGGGCATAGGATCAAGTTGCTCCTCACCCTTAATTCTCTCTCTTGGACCGAGGAGACATCAGTTCTATGTGATCCATTCATACAGGACAGCTTCCTTCTCTGTGGTGTGCTTGCTGGAAAGCCTTTGAGTGGTCATTCTGTCAGGGAGTTTTGTTCTCTTGGTAAATTAGAAAGGAAAGGGCAGATGACACCAGGGTTTGCGAAATGGTTCTTCAGCGTAGCTATGACTACATCACTGGTCCAAAGCCTGTCCTGACAGTGAGGGCCTGAAAGCTGCGTCTGTAACACGTTTCATGTCTGATGGATCTTCATGTACCGACCAGGCTGTTAATATCAGAACTATATTTGTCAGAGCCCTTTCAGCTGAACGTGTGCAGCTGCTGCAGACGCTGCTGCATGCTGGTACCAAAGAATACCACATTTTTCTTCAACAGTTTGAAGGGGAAATAATTGTGGTTTCTCAGCTCCCACTTTGAAGCGGCGTTTTTTTACAGCTGGCTGACTTTAATAACTGTAATTGTGTGTGCAGTCCTGCTCCAGCTGTGCACTGGGCACCCTGAGTCACTGTCCAAAAACATCCTGAGGTTCAAACCCCTCTTAAAAGAGATGGTTCTGAAATACCTCTAAATGTCCTCTTCCCCGTTACTGGGAAATTCCCTTCTGGTCAGGCAGCTCCGTGGTGGCCATTTGAGAGGCTTCTCCTGGAGTTTGCATGGGCATATCCTATGCTGTGTGCTCCCACGCCGGAGCTGGGGACAGAAGAATGGGCTGTCCCAAGGAGCCGTAGCTCAGCCAGTGATGGGCACATAGACTCATAGGATAGCTTGTGTTGAAAGGACCTTCAAAGCTCATCCAGTCCAACCCCCTGCAATAAGCAGGGACATCTTCAACTGGACCAGGCTGCCCAGAACCACATCCAGCCTGGCCTTGAATGCTCCCAGGGATGGGGCATCCACCACCTCCCTGTTCAGCCTGTGCCAGTGTTTTACCACCCTCATTGTAAAGAATTTCTTCCTCACGTCCAGCTTAAGTCTCCCCTCTTTTCGTTTAAAACCATTGCCCCTTGTCCTCTCCCCCTATCTTTCCCATAGGCCCCTTTTAGGCGCTGAAACGCCACAATAAGGTCTCCCCCCGCTGCTGCTCACCTCCTGTGTGCAGAGCTATGCACATCTGCCTCTTCCATCTGCTCCTCTCTGCTGTCGCTCCAGCATTTCTCCTAGTAGGTTAATCTGCTATGAACACCAACCAAGAAAGCCAGGAATTTGTCTGCTTTGTCAGAAGAAGCCACAATTTAAATACCCTTGTATTACATTGCTATAAATCACACTAGGCTTTGGAAATTCCTTTCCATCAGCAAAACTCACATCAGTTTATTAAACAGTTCAGTATTGTCTGATGCAGCTGTAAAAGTAAAGAAACTGAGGCAGAAGAGTGGAATTCACTTTGTGTTGCCCAGTGGCCAGTAAGAAAGCTGGGGAAAGGAGTTGGTCTCCTTCCAGCTCTCTTCCCAGCAGCTATTGCTGTGCTGTAAATAGTTTAAATACTTAAATATTTTCAAAGTGCCTTTAAAATGATTATAAGAAATACCTTCTTATTCCATGCGTTTCCTGCCCACATAGCGTATTTACATATGACACGCAGTTGGAAGGTATTATTAGAGATCCCTGCTCAGGCACCTGACTCATAGCACCTTTAACTTGCCACCATAAATAGGCACGTTTGACTGAGACTGCTCGCGACGTGATGCCTCTGCCTGCGCATTGGAGGCTCTCTCCTACTGATATCTAGGGCAGACTTCAAACCAGACCTGCTTCTTGCAGCAGAATCCTCCTTGCCCAGTTCCTGCAGGTGTTTGCACCTCAGCCGGTCCCTCAGTCTGCTGCAGACAGGGTGAGCATCACCTTCAAGTCAAAACACCCATGAGACATCCTCTGAGTGAAGTGTGGTGATACCCAGGGGATCTGTCACTGTGGTGCCAACACAACTGTCCACCCTGCCTGCCTGTCCATGTCAGCAGCACTGGAGGCCAGCTGCTAGTGCTGTGGGAGATGCTCAATCACAAAGCACGAGGTCTGTGCAAACCAGCTGGCTGAAGGCAGAAGTCAGGCACTTCAGTCTGATTTTCTGATGTGCTGAGGCATGTAGGAGGTGGGGAAAGAGCTGTCGGGTCTGAAATGGGCTCTGTACTGCTACTACTGTCTGTATTAATAGCTATTAGGATTTGCAGATGCAGGACTTCATCCAAGTGTCAAATCTCCCTTGCCTAAGCTGGCAACATGGTCCATGTGCTACATGGGTTACCTGATGCTTTGGGAGGTCCTTGACTGTGTATGTGTGAATTGTATGTACTCAGTAGGACTTGTTTTCCAGCAGGATCAGCCTTCCATAAATCGACCATGCAGCCATAAGCAATATGTGGAGTAAGACTTTCCAGAAGTGTGATAATGCCCTCAGTGGAGGCACAGTATGTGCTCCATAGTGTGTGCGTGCCTTGGATTTCCTGTTTTCTGCGTGGATTTACTGCATGATGGCTCCAAACAGTACTGGGCACACAAGTCCTGGGAAAACACGGACAATAGTTTTCCATCTGTACTGAAGCTCTGAGTTGGAAAGAGGTTTTCTTTGCTAGGGGATGCTGAGTGTATTTGGTCCATAAGCACACCTCTGGATCTGCTTTGGTTAAAAAGTCAGTCCTGTTCCTGGGTGACGAGGAACTTTCTAGCTCATCAGAACTGACCCAGCTGTTGGGACAGCAAAGGAATGTTTGCTGTGGACTCTCAAGGGATCATCAGCAGTCCTGAAAGGTTGCTGGACTTGGGCTCTCTCTTTTGGCAGAGCCCCATCCACATACGATGGAGAGCAGGATGTGGTTTCTCAAGCAGAATAGCTGCATTCTTGCAGGAGGCTATGGGCAGAGGGAATCCTTAGTTAACATGGAATCGCTTATCTGCTTACGCAGCCCTCTAAAGGGAAGGGGAACATGGTCATTCTGTGCAGTCCTTTGTGGAAGCATTCTAATAGCTCAAGTTGTACTGTGAACAGCCAAGTGCATGGGGAAGAAATAAGTACTGGATAGACCTTGTGTCTCCCGAAGTGCACAAGGAAATCATAGACTTCTGTGCTGTTAGTATGGCCTTTTCTGGGTCTGAACTGATGTTCTTTTGCAGTTTAGCAGTCTTTAAAATGAATGATATCATAAAACTCTGTCTAGCAAAAACGGCTGCCAGAGTTCTAAAATATCTACCAAATCCTCTTCCCATTAAAACAGCCTTGTTAAAGTTGTCTGCTCCAAGCAGAAGCATATTTTACTGTTCCTGGTTATGTGGTTTTCCTGCTCGGATTTCTGTGAAAGCATGTGTTTCACGATGCATATCGAAGTTGTCTCGTGGGCAAAAACATGTAAGCAACAAGTATGTCATTTTCTTGCAATCCTCTGTAAAATGGCTCTCCACGTGGCCTTTACCATGCAGGCAGTTTTTTGAAGGCATAAGAAGAAAGATGGGTTTTGCAAACACTGCAGGCCTGGAGCTGTGCCTGTGGCTCTCCCGTTGCCCTTCAAGCAATCAGCCAAATGGGCTTCCTATGCCTCAGTTTCCCCACTTGGGAGGCAATGACTGTATAAAGGATACGGGCTCTTCTCATGCCAAGTGAAGCTCAAGGTCCACGTGGTGCTGGGTTGACTCCTTAGGTCTGGCCATAGCTGCTGCAGAAGCCCAGTCAGACTCCTGGGAAGAGTTTACTGCAGCACTCCACTCTTTTCACTGTTTCCACATCGAGCTCTTCCTCCTTAGTTCAGTCGATACATGGAAGGAGGATGTGCTCTCTTACTCCTTGCCTTAATTCCCTGCCTGGTTGATTAGGGTGAATCGTTAACCAAGCGTTTCAGTCTAGCAATGCAAAAGTTGAGTGCCATTTGCAGACCTTGCCCTTCCAGTACATTCATGTACCAAAGTGTACCTATCTGTTGAAGTTCTGATGTTGCTCCTGCTTTGTGGGTGAGGAAGGGGAACGATGGATGTGTCCTGAAGAAAGGAGTTAAGTTATGTTAACTTTTCCATTGATCCTCCTTTGTGGTTGCTTGAGTTTGTTGGCAAAAATAATGAGCATCCTTTTCCTAGCAGCAGTTAACAAACTGAAACCATCCTCTAGGGTGATGCTGACATGCCAGCTCTCTGTATGTGGAAAATGTCTGCTGAGGTCCCATAGGAAAGGACTGCAGAGTGTGCTGAAGATCATGGAAAAGATACCCTTCAGTGAAAGGTGGGGTTGTTATGTCCGTGGCTGCTGCAGGTACTTCCTCCATAGGTCTTTATGCTTGCCTTAAAACTGTTGCCTTGGTGTGCTGGGCTATAAAATCCCTGGGGGCTGTGGTGAAGGAACAGCATGGTCTAGATAAACTCTACTGAACGCACTTATTCAGGTGGAGGTTGATTGGCTTTGTCCTTTCTCCCTGAGCCAAGACTGAGGAATTACTGCAGTGCTGCAATGTTGTCAAGCGGGTGAGTGCTTTCATTGTAAATCTGTAAATCCTCTTAACCCCTATTTGTGCGAGATGAATGGGAGCCCTGCCACAGAGCCCACCTTCTCGTACACCAACAGTCCTATTCATGCCGCAAATACAATGCAGATACTGATTTCCCCCTTTTAAATGCCAAAGCATTTATCTGCCGGTCCTCAGGACTGTATTTCCATGGTGTAAGAGTCTCCTGGATAATTAACAAACACAGTTACAACCGCATCAGTTTGAAGATGTTCTTCTCTCTGCTTTTAAAGCAAATAGCCTTGATTTTGCAGTGGCATTCAGTGAGGTGGCACCTGAATGCAAGAGCCTGAGTTTGGGCAACTGTTCTCAGAATGAGGGCCTGTATTTGTATTTCTTCCAGAAACTCTCCCCCTACTGCTTGCAAACCTTATTTAAAGAGTTTTACTGAGAAGGCACGTTCAAGCCTTCATTATTAGAAGATGTTGGCAATGAGATTGACTGTTCAGCATGAATTCTTCCAGCTGTGCCTCTGTGTATTGGAATTACTGTATCACTACTCACACTTGGGCTCAGGGGGACCAACCACCCAAGGACCTGCAGTGCCTGGCCAGTGGGGCAGAGGCACTGGGTGTTCCTCCGGCCTTCAGTGGAAATGGCTGCTTTTGTTGGCATTGCAATGGGCAGGGACACCTTCCATTAGACCAAGTTGCTCCAAGCCCTGTCCAACCTGGCCTTGAACACTGCCAGGGATGGGGCAGCCACAGCTGCTCAGGTGAGACCCTGGCAGAGGGTGCCCAATCTAAACTAAATCTTTCAGTTTCCTCAATTCTCATCAACCAAAAACTTGTCACAGAAGTTTGGTCATGTTTCACATTCAAATTCCATCAAATTTGGGAAATCATGGGGACATCAGATGGAAATGCTGGTCTCTCCAGCCTCCCCTTGGCTCCATACCTTCGTCACCCACCATGGAGGGGCTGTGCAGGCATAACCAACTGAGGATATGGGTGTGCACAAGCTGCTGCTGGCTGGTAGAAAGCAAACCACTTTCTTGCCTGCATTGCTTCTTCCACCTCTGTGAGTCCAGGTCTCCACCCCTAGCCAGTCCTGTTCCCCATCCCTTTCCGTCTTCCCTTCCCTATCCTCTGCTCCTGCTAACTCCCAAAGGCAGGGCCATTTTGAAGCAAATCTGTCTTTTTTGGTCTCTTCTCTGCCACCCCTTGCTTTCACCAGGGCTCCACGCCGTGTCTCTTCCTTGCTCTCTAGCAACTTGGTTTTCAGTTGTGCCTCTTGCTGCCATAGGTCTGTGTCCACCCTCCTTCACAGCTCAAAGTGAGCTGTGTTCCTGAGGCTCTGCAGGAGACGAAGGACCTCTTGCCCACAGCAGAAAGAGCAGGTAACTGCAATTCTTCAACAGCTTTAAAGGCCTTACGGAGCCTTTAACTGCAGTTCTGAGTTGTTCTGTGATCTGGCCAAAGTTGGGTAGATTTTAATGGGGATAGACACTTTCTACCACAAAGGCTGCCCCGCTGCCAGATTTCAGAATTCCCCTTCTGAAGCTGGAGATCCTCACAGAAAAGGTTGTCTGCATTTATTTAACATGTGCCAAGTGGTGTATTTTCCCCTTTATAATATTCCTGGAAATGGCTGAACTATTTTGGCTCCAGCAGATGCCGAACTGTTTGGGATCAAATTCTCAGTGCTACGTTCTGGCAAAGCCAAGGAACGTGCCATTTTGTGCCGTTGACACCGGGGAAGGCTGAGCACTGTGTCAGCAGGGAGGAAGGTGACACTGCCGTTCAACTCCAACCAGCAAGTGTTGCTTTTAAGGAGCTGCCAGCTCGAAGCCAGAGAGGAACATCCTTGTGCTCGTGTGCCCAGTGAAGTCTGTACCTTCATCTTGGACAGCAGACATGGCAACCCAGAAGCATCAGTGCTGCTTCCAGCTGCATTGAGCTGTTTAAATCTACCCTTTAAACCATCCAGGCTCGATTCCCCCAAACCTTTATTGCTCCTGGGCTTAAGGCTGGATCTGTATGTGGAATCTATAGGTTTGTATTGCCACCTTGGTGCTCAGTTCCCACCTTGGAAGTCCATCTGCAGAACCCCCCTGTGCCAAATAAGAGTGTCCTCCATGGATGTTTCACTATACAGGTATGTCTTTGGGGCTGAAGCCTTACAGGGCTGTGACGTGAATGAGGATAAGGTTCCTTCCCTCTTCTCTGCTCTGTCCTGGCTCCTTTCTCTGTCTTTAGGACCCAAGGCACAGTGACATAGAGCTCCTGCTCTCTTTCCTAGGTATATATGTTTTGGTACATAAACAGACTGTGAAATGCTCACCTTACCAAGTTGGCTTTTCCACAGGCAATACTATATTTTGGGAGGGCAGAGATGAAGTTCCCATCTCTGGAATTTCTTGGTATTTTAAAGTGTTCAGTCATTCCTTTAGTTGTTTTCAAACAAAGCCTGTTAGACTCTTAGAGAACGATGTGCCTGCTGACCCCATCACCCCAAGCTGGGTTATTGTGCCCTCTCCAAGTCCGTGCTGTGCAAGTCCTTTCTATAATTACAGCCTTCTCAAACAATACTGGTACCAGAGCATAAGCCCAGCACATTTGAGCTGCAGAGCTGTGAATATCACTTTTTGTGGATACAACACTTGCACTCTGTGGCTTTGGGCTCAAGCTTATGTCAGTGTTAGCGCAGGGCTAATAATAGCCTCTACAGGCAGTTTGAGAAGTTGCTTACCTTTCCCTGGGGATATGAGTTTGTATTCCCTAAACCTTTAGATACACAACCTGTTTGTGGGCTTGGCTGCATAACAAATAGTGTGAGAGTAATCCTTGCTTTTATATGTATTTATATATATAATGTGTGTGTATATGTACATGTGTATATACGTTTTTATATATATAATGTGTATATATATATATAATGTGTATATATATATAATGTATATACATATGAGGTTTTTTTCCTCCTTTAAGTTCTGATTTGCCTGCTTGGTTGTTGTCTGCCTGTTTTCTCCAGTGCTAGTGATTTCATGGCAGGTCATGGACCATAACCATGAAGTTAAGGTGATGGGCAAGCAGGAGCTGCTGTGCTTGGTAGCCCAAGCTGACCCTGCCACTGCTTTGGTGGGAAGAAGAACCTGTTTCAGAAGAGCACATCCATCCTGAGCGTGCCTCTGGCTTTCACACCAGGGCTTCTCAAAGGAGCCCCTTGACCCTGTGCTGCCTCTTAGACCTCTGCCCCTCTGTCTGATAACGGTGAGTGTGGTTTGTGCTGGGGCTTTGTTCTCCACTCTACAGAGAGCAGCATTAACGTGCAGAATGACTAAGTGCCTTTCCAAAGGCCTCATAATGAATCAGTGAATGAACAACAACCCCAGCAGCTCCAGGCCCCCTGGAATAATGCCTCTGTTCCTGTACCAAGACGTGCATGTAGTATACGTTGCATACAGAATTATGTATTTCAAAAGAAACGTGGATATTAATATTTACATTGGAGCAATGCCCCTGTCCTCTATGCTCTGTAAATAGCAGCACCACAACCACGTGAATGACTCCTTTTATGCAAAACCCTGGCCAGTGAAATAGCTCATCAATGTGAGATGAAATTGCTGCACAAAAGTTTGACAGCTACATTCATTACACATGTCAATCAGAGGATCCTAAAGGCTTTATTGTCACTGTACAATGTCTGAACAATCTGCTAGCCCAATATGCCACAAAGTTATTTTCTCACTGCTCCTTTCATTTAACAAATAGCCACCGATAGCTGTCGTCAAACAGCCTCTGTTGAGGAGAACTGCCTGACCAGCAAAGGAAACTTAGGTTTTCTTGGGTGTCTGTGGGCTGGAGGCATTCCGGGCTGAACTCGCTGCTCTGGGCTAGCATATCACAGTGCTTACAGTGGGTGAGATCTGGTCAGAAACACAGGACACACGATGCAATTACTGCACGAAGGCCAGAGTGGGCTGAGGCTGTGGAGATGGCACGGTGAGTTAGAATGGGGAAGTTGTGCTAAAGAGGAGAGAATTTAACCACTTCACCTGCTTTTTGTCCGATTTTGCTGGATATCGGACATTCAAGCTCCTCTGTCCCGAGTCTCCCCCCAGGTTAGAATCAGAATCACTGGATGGTTTGGGTTGGAAGAGAACTTAAAGCTCATCCAGTCCCAACCCCCTGCTATGGGCAGGGACACCTTCCACTAGAGCAGGTTGCTCCAAGCCCCTGTGTCCAACCTGGCCTTGAACACTGCCAGGGATGGGGCAGCCACAGCTTCTCTGGGCACCCTGTGCCAGCGCCTCAGCACTCTCGCAGTGAAAAGCTTCTGCCTAAAAGCTCATCTCAATCTCCCTTCTGTCAGGTTAAAGCCATTCCCCCTTGTCATGTCCCTACAGGCTCTTGTGAGATTAGGACTGGCCTTTTAAATTGGCCCCAGTAAGTTTCTAAGACGTGGGTTTTGATAAGATCTTGCTCTCAATGGACTCCTTACAGCCTGGCGGCGAGCTTTGTGTTTGAATTTCTTTTCCAGCCTTCTCGCTGAGCCTGTGAGACCCCACTTACCCTGTGCTGTAATAGGGGCAGAGGGTCGGACTGGGGGTGGCTGCTTCCATAGGAGGCAAAACCAGCCGCGGGCGCTCCCGTGGATGAAGCCGCATCCCGGCGGCTTGGGGGACCCGGGTGCCGGCACCGGGGGTCCCCTCAGCCTCGCAGCGAAGCGAGGAACAGCCGCGAGAGGGAGCTTCCGCAGCAATGCCGTGAGCATCCCGGCTCCTCCCGCTTTCCTCCCGCTTTCCTCCCGCTTTCCTCCCGCTTTCCTCCCGCTTTCCTCCCGCTTTCCTCCCGCTTTCCTCCCGCTTTCCTCCCGCTTTCCTCCCGCTTTCCTCCCGCTTTCCTCCCGCTTTCCTCCCGCTTTCCTCCCGCTTTCCTCCCGCTTCCCTCCCTCCGGACAGTGCTGCTGCTGCAGCAGGCAGTGTTAAAGTCACCGTGGAAGTTCACCTACCAGCATCCTGCTTGAGGTTCAAGTGCCGTGTTGTGGTCGTGTGTCACGACAGACCGTATCACACCTGGTTTATGAGGGTTTCGTAACTTGCCGGCCTTAATTTGCTCTGTTCTGGGGCCTAAGTTAAGTTTCCCAATGCAAAAGGGTTTGGAGGTTGGTTGTTTCCTCTAAGCAGTCAGCTTGGGTCTCAGTGTGTGCTGGTGCATGGCTCTGCTGTCAGACCCTGGCCATAGGTTCTGCGGCAGCAACAAAGCCTCCGGAAGGTGCTTCCTGTGTGTGCCTTGGGTGCACCTTCCTGGTGGCTGCTTTTGGGGTGAAACGCTGCTTTTCACCTGGGCTAAAGGGCACTTTTCAGCCGCTGGCCTGTAAGTGTGAAGAACAGTCCCGCTCTTAGGTTTGTGGGTGAGCCGTGGGGATGCTCTGTGAGGATGCAGGCAGAGATGTTGCAGCAGGAACGCTGATCGTGACAGCTAGTGTTTGTACTGAAAAAGCATGGCAGAGAAATGGAAAAACTGAGATGTTTAAAGAATGGTGGTGTTAATTCATGTGCTGAGAGCTGTGCTGCCCACTCACCATCCCCGAAACTGTGACATTTCCCTGAGGTGCGCTGCTTGCTGCTGCATCATGTGTTTGATCACAGGCAAAATTAAACATGTTTTTGTTTTCAATAGACTCCACAAGTAACTTCGAGGTACAAGTAGGCGTAAAATACACAGACCAACACTTTCCATAGCGTTGAAGTTTGTAGTTGCTGATATGTTTCCCTCCCTTCTTTTTGAGGTCCTGCACAGACCACTTCTGTTAACACTTTAAGCAATGACCATTGGTGTGGCAATAGTGTAGAGGTCTTTCAGCACAATTACTTTATGGCAAGCTCCAAATGTAACCCAATAGATTGTCTGTTACCTGTGACAGGCTGAGAGCCAGCACAGCCATCTTTCATTTCAGCTCTGCAGGATTGAAATCAGTGGAATTAGGTGATGCCGATGGGATGCAAAAGGCTTTCTGCAAGCAGAGTGGGCTGTGCTTTACTCGGTAGCCTACCTCCGGCCAAGGACAGGCTTCGTAGTGTGTGGGTGCAGTGATAAAGACATTGCAAATGCTTTTCCTACTGGTCTAGGAGCTCCAGTTGCTACTCTTGGTGCATACACATAGAAAACCCTACCCAAGCCTGTATGGCTTTAGCTTGTATCGCTGCTTTAGCTTGTTCGTTCTGACCCTAAAGGAAACCCTCCCAAAGGACCTGGGCATGCATCCAAATGAGCAGTGAAGAAGAGAGGTACCCAGCTCCATGGCTTCTGTGAGCACAGAGGTAGTGTTGACTGTCTCATTTGCTCTAGGGGGAGAAAAGAATGGTTCCTAATACTCTACTACTCGGCATGCTTGGTTTGAAGCAAATGGAGGTGAAGGATTGATCTACAGGCCACATGGAAAAGCAAGAGAAGTGTGCAAGTGGGGGAGCCAGCGCTTTTGACACTGGTGCCTCACCACTGGCCCTTTCTAGGGCTTCCTTGGTAAGTCAGCTTGTTGAAACTGCTGCCCACCAGCTTGCTGCTTTGATCACAGCCAACTGCTTCCCTCAGTGCCCATTGCTACCTCTGCTATCATGGTGCAGGGGAGGTGTGGGTGCACCTAACTATCAAGAGGGATAGAGGTGCCTATGGGGTACCAGCATCTCTAGCTCGGCCATGCTGTGCCTTCCTCCCCCCCCCCCCAAACTTGGGGTGCAGCAACCTCCCCATCACACCACTGGCTTCTTCCCATTGTCCAAACCCATGAATCCCTGCATCCTTTTGGCTGGGATAGGAAGTGGTCCTTCCTGAGCCCTGGCTGCAGGCACTGGCACTGTGCAGACCTGGTTTCTGAGAGCTGAGGCTCTGCCTTCCCTGCCAGCACCATGCATGCTTCTGCACTGGCAGCAGTTGGCAAGCCATGGAAGATGGATCAGCATGATTTGCTTTTCATTTCTGCGTTATCTTGTGCAGCTGTCCTGGAAAGGGTTGGAAACCAGCTCTGGAAAAGGATGCAGTAGTTTTCATTAAAGCGTTCTGCTGTGCCCTGAATTATTTATAAGCATCAGGATGTAAGGACATCATGTTCACCCTCCAGCACTGAGAAAGGCTGCAAATAATCTAATAAATTACTCATGCAAACTTATACTTTGAGTAAGTTTGTTTGCAAGTTTTGAGACTTAAAAGGGAGGAAATACCAGAAATAAGGCTGCTGCTTAGTATTTTGTATGTCAGGTGGTTGGTTTGGTCAGGCAGTTGGGCCAGATGATCACTGTAGGTCCCTTCCAACTGAAATATCCTGTTTTATGTTCCTGATGGCACAGCACAAGTGTCACGGATTTGCTTCCCACCCCTGCCCTGCTTGCTCCCACCACCTTTCACTGCAACTGGTGCTGCTCAGGGGATGAATCTGAGGCAGGCTGCTGCCCACATGGGCTACATGCTGCCCCACGCAGAGGGATGCTGATGTTTGGCATCTGGATGGTGTCAGGAGAAGCAAGCTTATCTCCCTACTGCTGGTTTGCAGAGGGCTGACGGATAAAACAGGGAAGCCAGCCCAGGGCAATTTGGTGCTGCACAAGCAGGGTTGTTGTCAGATCGCTGGGATGCATCATCCGCTGGGCATGTTTGCTCAGAGCTTGGTGCGCTGAATCACTGACACATCCTTGGGACTCTCGTGCTCCTCTGCAACTTAATCTACTGCATTGCAGAAAAGCTCAGAGGCTTCAACAGGTTTTAAAGTCCTTTTGTGTCCTGCATCGTGTAGAAAAACCTAATCCCCATTGCAACCTAACGCAATCTAAACAAGCTGCTATTACACTGTATTGAAGGGTAGTTAAAGCTGTTCCATCAGCCTCAAGCTGGAATATGGAACGCCAGCATAGAGAAGTCAGCGCTGTTCTTTTAACCGGTGTCTGAATGTCAATGATGTCCATGGTTTGACCTGGTGGCCCCAGTGCTCGAATCACTGCTTCCACCTGAGCAAACACAGGTTAAGAGGGTTTCTGAGATGTTCCGGTGCAGTGAGAAGAGGACTCTGGAGGCCATAGCTGGAGAGAGGGATATCCCAGAGGGGCATGGCCCCTAAGGAACAGCAATCTCTGTCCTCCACCAGCTGCCAGCAGTGCTGATCCACACTGGGTGGGCAGAACAGTGCCTTGTTCTTCATGCAAGTCAGAGAGCAGGGAAAGGTAACTGCCAGGTAAGGCCATTAATGGCTTCATTCTCAACTGAACCAAGAGGTATCAGCTCCAAATTTTGAGTGATAAAGTCAGAAACTTCAAAGCCAAAAACTTGTGTTTTAAAATACTCAGCAGGAGAGAAGGGGGGATTAAAATAGAGATTAGTCCGTGTTGTATCTTTAAAGCTGGATGCGTGCCCATCGCTCTGGTTCTGAATTGCTTCTCAAGCTGGAAGGCATGTGGATGAGAAATCTTGCTAAATACCAGATCTCATAGGATTTCTGCTGCTTAAGATTAGTCACGTTGCAAGATTTGGATGCTATCAAGACTTTAGTCCTGTTTTAAAGTGAAGACTTGCTTTTAAAGTGAGCCTAACAGTTAATTTGAATTGGGTCTTTACATAGCACCTCTTCCAACAACACCTGATGGTGGAGCTATAAATAAGTAGCACCAAGTATTACTTTAAATGTGTAAAAGCACTGCGTATTCCCAGTAGTGAGCCACAGCAATGTCCTGGCACTGCTTGTGCTTATGGGACCTGTGGAAGCACCTCTAACACGGAGCCCGTGCTTGTAACACAACTATCCTAATGGGGCTATCCTAATGTGTAGCTCCTTTGGCTGTTACAGGAAAAGGAAACTGATTTTTTTTTTCCTCTTTGTGGACTATTTCTTATGCTTATTTTGTGTTGTTTTTAGTTGAAATGCAAATACTTAGAGGAGCTTAGGTGGTACTTTCGTATGAAGGCTTTGTGGATGGCTTCATGTCCTTCATCCTAAAGGGACTTGAAGCACCCAAGCACTAGGGAATATCAGAATGAAAAGAATGAGATCAAATGATGTGTAAATTCAATCCCTTTTATTGTGCATTGCAACAAAGCCTGTGGCTGTGCTGTATGCAGCGAAGGGCTGAGGAATGTGCCAGTGCAGCTGAATGCCAGAAAATCCTGCCCTTCTCTTTCAGACACGGGTTTCTTGGGCCTGTGATTTGCTTTTCACCAGGCTCAGGGCCTGACCAGGTTTGTGGGGATACCCCTCACTGTGGTAGTCTGTGGCAAATCCCAGTCTCAGGCTTTACTTTGGAAGCAATTAGGTTATTCAACAAAATTATGGGCAACCTCAACCTGGGCCAAAAGTACACTTCGGAATCTCATCTTGGTGATGACCGAGACGTCTTCATTGATTGCAAAGAAATATGACATTGATATAGAAAAAAAGGTCTATATCTTGATAAAGTTGGAGGCAGTGGAAAATAAGGTAATGTGAAGGCACATACTAGGCAGCTTGTGATAACAGGTGGCCCTACCACCATCTGCAATAATTCTTTGATTGACTGCTTAGAATATCATCTCTCAAACTCTTAATATTTTAGTTGTTTAGTGCTCAGACAGCAAAACATTAAGTGCATTTGGGGTGCAGATTTGGTGGCGACAGCCTCTTCCCATCAGTACTGTAAGTCTTGTAAAGCTTCAGCTTTGCATGCCTTCAACTAAAATTAATTGGTCCTATTCAAGTAATCTCTTAAATACAGACCTAAGCCCTCCTGGAGGTCTTTGGGACTTAGTTAAGCCTTTAAGTTAAATCTGTTTCTTTGGATTCTTCTGTATATTTTAGTATTAGAATATTTATCGAATTCTTCAATAAATATATTTTAGTATATACTTATAACTGCTCTCATGCTATAGTATTAGAATGAAATTTGGATTTTTGTGGAATATGGACACAAGCTTAGTTGTTTTCTTGTTTTAGGCTTTACAGCTTCTTGGGCCATTTTGAAGTAGGTGTTGTACACAAAATGATGCTGTTCTGTATAATCTATTTCTGTAGGAATAGGGGCATGTTTTCCTACCTATTAAGGAGTGCTCTGATGCAGGGGATGGTTTATTTCTAGCTGTGTTTTCTTTCTAGCCCTTTTCTTATTGCTGTCAGTCTTGTCCTGTGTTATTAGGACAGCAGTTTTCAACACCACCCACTCTTAGTTGTAGAGCAATGAGATCATTTAATTCTTCATTTGTGCTTTGCAATTTCAGTCTTTTTTCTTGATACAGGGTGGAAAAAAAAAAACCAGGAAACTTCATAAATCTTGCTAATCCAATGATGCAGGGTGGGTTTTACTGTATTTCATAGAACCAAAACAGCTCTAAAAATAGAAACCAGATCGTTTTGTGGCAGAAAGGTTGAAATGGTACATGTAAATCTTACTGAAGCTCTCCGTTATCAAGAGACTGATAATCATGAACTGTTATTTTTTCCCCTAAGCTGCCACATTTCACTTTCAGCTGTTCAATGTTTTCCAGCAACTTTCAACAACCCTAACCGAGTGCAATACAAAGCTTCTTTGCAAATAAGAAACCCTGCAGGACTTCACAAACTGCAACCGGTCTGTTCTCCTCAGTTATTCTTGTCTTGGTATGAGTGTTTTGGCTGATCTGTGTCCAAACACACTTTCCCAGCGTGTCCCAAGCAGGTGATCTCTTCCTCTCTTTGTTTCCTCTTAACAGGCCTCACATGAATCTTGCTCACGCTTCTGTTGTGCCAGATGCATAGAGCACATCTGCCTCTCAGTAAGCAGTTATATCAACGCAAATAATGCCTTCTTGAACTGGGAATTTAGGATAATGGATTCGGGAGCCTTCATTAGGTAACACATAGTGTGACAGAGCACAGCTTTTGTAAGCACAGCACCCAAACAGATGCAACTTTGAAGCTGCTCAGGAATAATTTAGAGCATGATCTCCAAGTCTGGATAATATTGCTGCTGATTCCCAGAAGGGAAAACATTGTATTTTTATGGGTTCTGACCTTATCTTTGAACCATTCTGTATAAATTCTTTACCTTACTCTGATACATGCACACATATTTTAGTAGAGAAAGCCTGGAAATTAGCTGAGTGAAGAAGTGCAATTAAAACGAGTCAAGACTGGGCGTGTTTCTAAGTGGCAGTTTTATTCTCCCTCTGTGCCTCTTCTTCGAGAATTTCTATCTTTTCCATCCTTTGCACAAGGAAGTCAAAGAGGACTTGGCATCGCCAAAAGTGGGTTTGCATCTAGTCCAAGAGTGTTCCCATAAAACTGGAGATCTAGGTCTTCTAGGAATGTCTGGTTTCAACTGGGTCTTACTGCATCACCCCAACACAATGCTCTCACTACAGAGCAGATCTAAACTTGTTGAGTGTGTATCTGTGACACGTTTTGGCTTTACAAAGTGTGTTACCAACCAAGCGTGTTCTTCAGAGACCTTGGATACCTGCATTTGTAGGATCCACGCGGGACACAGAGTGTTCCTAAATCCTCTCAAGAGAGCCTCTCAGATAGGGGAAAACAGTGTTTCTAGCTCTGTAACCTTAACAAAGATTGCAGTATTCCTTCGGAGCAGAATATGCATGACATCTGGAAGCAATTATTCCTTTAAAAATCACTCTGTGAGTCAACACTGAAAATACTCCGAGCACTGAAAATGAAAACTCATAAACACTGAAGTTTCCAGTTATCCCTCAGTCTGAGTGACACACACCCTGGAACAAAGTCGTTGCTAGAAAGCCTGAGCAGGGTGGGTACAAAGCTGGTCTTGGATTCCAAAGTTGGCCAAGCTCTGCTGAAACAAAGAAGTGGCGTTTGTATGAAATCAAGTAGCCAGGGAGGTTTTCTTTCTGTTATTATATTATGGGATCAGGGGGGACAAGAAGGAACCAGGTCACACTAACAGACCTTGCCCATCAAGGAACTCAGTACAGCATTTATGGACTTAGAGCCAAATCTCATAGTTATCTTCTCCTTTTCAAACAGTCTAATGTAGGATTGTCACAGGGCTGCAAAACCTACAGTGAAAAAACAGTGTGACAAGGGTCTACTGGGCTAGCGAGGGATCACAGATGCTCTGCTGGACTTTGCTGGCAGAGCAGGTTTCAGGACATTTCTGGAAAGGGCAGATGCTGATTGTTTTAGATCTCAGCAGAGGTTGCCTTCAACCTTTCCATGACAATATGGAAGATGGGAGCTGGTTTCTCCTGCCACATTAAGGTGTGCACTAATACAGCAATTCCTATAGCAATTATTTTATTCTAAAGCCAGGGAAGACTATGGGTCCTTACCAGGCTGTCACTAGCCTGGTGTTCCAAGGAAACATGAGCTTGTCTGGTTACCTCATAGCAGCCTTCCAGTATCTGAAGGGGGCCTATAAGGATGCTGGAGAGGGACTCTTCATTAGAGACTGCAGTGACAGGACAAGGGGTAATGGGTTACAACTTAAACAGGGGAAGTTTATACTGGATATAAGGAAAATATAAGGAAGAAGTTCTTTACTGTAAGGGTGGTGAAGCACGGGAATGGGTTGCCCAGGGAAGTTGTGAATGCTCCATCCCTGGCAGTGTTCAAGGCCGGGTTGGACAGAGCCTTGGGTGGCATTGGGGCTGCTGGGAACTCAACTGCTTGGTCGGCATGAAGATCCTTGGGTACCTATTGTTCTCCAGAAGGACTAGGTGGTATTGCTGATGAACGTATTTGTGCTGGCAAATATTGTGCCCTATTTACATGCCAGCTGGATCAGCTGCTTACTTGCTATTCTTTTTGCAACCATAGTTTTTATCATGAATATTTTCCAGACACGCATCAGTAGATCGTATTGCTTGGCTGGCAAGTCTAAGACAAGCCTGTTTGAGTGAGCCAGACGGTTTGTGCAAACAAGCTGACTCTGTACCCCAGAAAGTGGTCATTTCCTGGTTGTTTTGAGTCTCTCGAGTTCTTTCTCAATACTTACGGTACATCTGCAGGCAGAGTGTGGCAAGAATGTTACAACTCCACAGGCATTAATGGAGGAAACGGTATTTTCCATAGCTTGTGTTCTACCTCTTTCCAATGAAACACTGTTCTGAAGATAACTTCAGGTTTGATGGGTGCTGGAGGAAGCACTGAGGACGCCAGTTCTTAATCTTGAAGCTGTAGTTTACAGCTGTGGTAAAACCTGACATTGAAATGTGGGTGTCACTTTGTGTTCCGCTTCCATATGAAGAGGATCCAGCAGTGAAGGGTGACTCCTGTGGCTGCAGAACTGTGACCTGTGTAGGCAAAATGGGCAAAAAGCAAGATGGGGCATGGGAAGGGAGATAAAAGAAAGACAAAGCTGCAAAGTGAGAAGCGTGTGGTGTGGAGCTGATGTGCAGGAAAAGAAGGGAACAGAGGAGTGGGAGGATGCTAAGCAGCAGAACTTTGCATTGCAGACCTCCAAGAGGCCAGAGAAAGGGCTGTGCTGAACAGGCTCCATGACCAGTCCAGGGCTGGAACTTGTGCTACAGTAGGTGAGGCAAAGGGATGGCAAGGAGCGAAGCTGCTGTTCCCCTTCAGTGGAAGGCTGGGAATAGAACTGTACAGGGGAGGGCAGGAGAGGTGCTTTGCCAGCCTGTCAGATTGGATCGTCATGCTCCCAGTGGCATTAGTAATTGGATCAGGATGGGATTTCCTCCTCACCTCACAGCTACCCACGGGATTTTTGTTGCTCTCAGCACCCTGGAGCAAGACAAGCTTCTGAGGGTCATCCAAGCATTTTCCCTTGGGATTTGTCATGAGCTCTTAAAGAGCGTGCGGTGGCTTGTGATAAGAGCAGGAGGCACGTGAGCTGGGGTTGCCTTGGTTTATTCTCCTGCATTTCCCAAGGTCCCTGTGCAGCGTGAGGCACTCTGAAGGGCTGTGTTGGGTGGTGTGGAGCAGTCCCTGTGCTGCGGTGGCTGTGAGGTGAATGAACAGGTAATGTCATTTCATCCTTACTATGCAGTTACTTCTACTGGCGTATCTGAGACACAAACTCCTAACCTGGCTTTTTCCCCTTCCATAAAAAAGCAGAAGAGTGGGGATGCTGGCAGTGTACCACAGTCCTTACGGACTCCTGTCTGGTGGTAACCGGCCCAGATTTCATTGTGCTTCAGTGTTTTCTTACTGCTCTTCTAAAGCCATTCTGAGAAGTCCTCTCAGGGGCAGTCTGCTGACGTAAGTGCAGAAGGTGGTCGTTCCTGTCTCTGCTTTGCTATCAATACGATGTCCAAAAGGCTCTCAGACTGAAGACTTTTGACTGCAGGAGGTCCCAGATCCAAGCTCCCCACTGCTAGTGAGGAGATGAAGATAATAAAGCGCCAAGTACTTCTGTCTTACCTTGACTTTGGGAGCCAGCTCCGTGACCTGAGCTGCAGGCAGCGCAGGGCTGCAGAGAGCTTTGGTGATGGTAGCACAGGCATCTTCTCTGCCTGCTGTAGCCCACAGCCCTAGCTGCTGATGCAAGGTGTGTGGCTGCATGAGGTAACATTCCTGGTATCTTTGGCTCAGATGGTTGGAACTCATTGGACAACAATGTCTTCATCTTGAATCCCTTTGTTATACAAATGGATGAATACAAGGAAAGAAAACTTCTTGCTGTAGCAGCAGTTTGTTTCTGGTGGCTAAATCTACTTTTTTGGTGTTTATAGCCAAGCATTGAGGCATAGGATGACTTTTTGTACTGCTCTAGTTAGAACTGGACAAAACCCAGTCATCGCTGCAGACCATTTATGCTGCCAGCACTCACTGAGGATCCTGTTTTCGCATCTGCTCCATTTCTATTTCAACACCTAAACAAAAGCCCGTTTTTAAGCAGAGGCTGGTCCCCACCCAGTTGTTCTCACCTTTGCAGTGTGGTAAGGACAGTGAGTTTGGAAGCAAGCTCTTTCCAAACCCCTTCTGCTTGTTTTGATGCCCCAGGAGGGTACTGATGCTGGCTTGCTGCACTCCTGCATGGTGGTGTGGCTGGGAAGTGGTACCTTAAAGAAGATCGTTCTGGCTCACGCTCTGTCTCAGTGCAGCAGGAGAGCTCTCCTCCTCTGTTTACTGTCAGTCACTCAGGAATCATCACTTACCTCACTTTCACATATGCTTTACTCTGGGCGGATAAGCAGTGATAAAAGAGCTTGTTTTATTTTGGTGCCTTGACCTGAGTGATTCACTCAAATAATCTGATGGTGCCTAGAAGGCATGATTAAATAGCTGTGATTGCTTAAAGAGCAGTGGTGGCTCTGGCTCTACATTGCAGGGACGTTTCTTTGCACTTTTGAAACCCTGGCCCTGTTGATAGCTGGTGTGTTATCTAAACTCTGTGTCCTAGGGGGTTTGCCAAGGTGCATGAGAGTCCATCTGAGCAATGCTGCGCTTGGGTCGCTTTTTTACATCAGGGGTGCAGTGAAGAAACAGCTTGTCCAGTTCTAAATATACTGCCCTTGACAGACGTGAAATAAGCCCACTGATTAAAATAGCTGCCTAGTTCCCAATTCAAGATCTTACTGTATAACATCAGCGCTTGGCTGCCCTTCTGATAAACTTGGAGAAGGACCGGTTTCCATTTTGCTCCTTTCGAAAGGGAAGAGATGGGAGGGTTGTCATGCAGCAGGAATGCACCGATTCCAAGAATTTCTAAACAAGACCCACTGCACTGCAAACGGCAGGGGAGCTGGGATTTGTGGGGAGATTACTTGATTAAACCTAGCCCGAAGGAATGAAAAGCGAGCAGCCCAAAAAAATGGATTTGGATGTCTTGGCAGTGAAATGGAGCATCCTGATTTATGAGCAATATGGAATTATCTTTCTGCAAAGAGACTTCTGAGAGTGATTTTTCATCCCGTGCCCTTTGGAGGGGCAGCTCTTGGTGAAAAGTACAGCTGTACCCATGGCTCGTGAAATGTGATGGGGCAGGCCCTCTTTTTCTCTCTGTGGCTAGGTGCAGTGCTTGGTGGACTCTCAGCTGCCATAAGAGGGGTGCTGGTGCTTTCCTGCCTTCAGGCCTTCATCAGTTAGTGTCTATAAGGGTGGGAAGGAGGCTGGGTGCAAAGCCCTGGGGGTGCCTGCTGCAGAGGGGGACAGTGAACCATGATGGGGATGGAGATGCCAGAGGTCCCTGCTGAAGCCGAACAGGAGCCTTGTGGGTTCAAGACCAGACTGGGGAGACCAAAAGGCATTTTGATCCCTTTGCTATGTCACACAATGCCAGAGGGACTGTCCCCCTCGAGGTGCCACCCCAGCCCCATACGCATGTGAGCCTGGTGTAGCCTGGGACAAGTGACTGCAACTGCAGGGGTTAGAGGTGACGAATCCCAGCCCAGCTGTGGATGAAACCATGGCATCCTTGGAGTGCCTCAGACTTCTGCCGTTGCCTTCAGTGGATCCCCTGATTTCCTGTGATTTCCATGGATGTATGCACTGGCATACATGTATATTTGACTCCAATGTCCACACAAAACTGCTTTCCACTGGCAAAGCATCCCATAAGTGCCAGTTCCTCTGAGTTTTTCCATTCATCTATCTGCACAGATTTAATACCGCGCGTCTCCAGGAGTTGTGTTTTTGCCCATGTGAAGCTAACTAATGAAGTCATGAGTTATTTGGCTAAAATAAGAACTCAGACTTCAAAATAAGAAACCCAAGACCAAACCACAGCTATATTTTTCAAGTTCTAAAAAGAAAAAAGTAATCGCCTCTCCTTTTTAAACGACTCTCTTGCCACTTAGTATGGATCTGCAGCTCTGCAGCAGATGCTAAACCTGAAGCCAGTGGAAGATCTAAAAGAGTGGTTAAAGGTGAGCATGGTGCTTGCTGAACTGGGACAGAACGTTCAGTGTTACCTTATGTTTCAAAGGAAGGACCTTTGTTTCGCCAAGCAGTTCATTTCTGCCTTGCTATGTGCTGGGAGCTCAGGATAATCCCATTTGGAGAGAAGCAGAGAGGAGGGAAGGTTACGCTTGGGAAAAGCTATTTTCAGTAGCTCAGTTTTCTCTAACCCTGTTTTCCTAATCATGATCAGCTAATGCTGACAGAGTGTTTCACAAAAGCTTAAACCCCATTATATGGGACAAACAAGGCAATGAGGCCTGGAGTCGGACCCTACTTGAACATAAGTGAAGTAAAGATCCCCTGTGGCTTTTAATTCCTTTTTATTTACTTACTTAATTGAACCTGTGCTGTTGTTCTTTTGTAATTGATCACCACATAGAAAAGGTAATGAAATAGAAAACTTTATTTTCTCTCCAGTGATTTTTATGGTTATCATGGAGATGTTTTTACTGGTTCCTTTTGGGATATAAAAATCCTCAATATAGGCAGGGGGAAACCAATGTTAGTCAATTGAAGCCATTTCCATGGTTGGAAGATTGAAAGTTGTGAGGGTTTTGGTTTGTTGTTTGGTCTTTCCTTCCTCCCCCCTTTTTTTGCCCCCTGGTAAGTCAGCTCAGATTTGTTCAGAACGAGAATTAATTTGGCATTTTATTGTCCCTTTCTTTTTTCAAAGCTGAATTTACAAACTTCGGGGACCTGGTCCAAAATCTACCAAAGCCAAATGGAAATTGTTTCATCTAATTCAGTGGCTTTGGATCATGCTTTAGAAGCACATATTCAAGACATGTATACATACACAGATGCCTATCTGCTCCATGTGCTCTTTGTCATAACTGGCATTAATTTCTGATCAAGACAGGGAAGGAAAATTTTTTTTTTTCCCTTTTTTCCTTTTTTTCCTTTTTTTCCCTTTTTTCCCCTTTTTTTTTCCTCTTTCCATTTTTCCCCCTTTTTTCCCTTTCTTCTCCCTTTCTTTCCTTTCTTCTCCCTTTCTTTCTTTCCTTTCTTCTCCCTTTCTTTCTTTCCTTTCTTCTCCCTTTCTTTCTTTCCTTTCTTCTCCCTTTCTTTCTTTCCTTTCTTCTCCCTTTCTTTCTTTCCTTTCTTCTCCCTTTCTTTCTTTCCCTTTCTTTCTTTCCTTTCTTCTCCCTTTCTTTCTTTCCTTTCTTCTCCCTTTCTTTCTTTCCTTTCTTCTCCCTTTCTTTCTTTCCTTTCTTCTCCCTTTCTTTCTTTCCTTTCTTCTCTTTCCTTTCTTTCTTTCCTTTCTTCTTTCCTTTCTTTCTTTCTTTCCTTTCTTCTCCCTTTCTTTCTTTCCTTTCTTCTCCCTTTCTTTCCTTTCCTTTTTTTTTTTTTCCCTGGATTTAAAGAGAAGCTGATGTTAATTCCCCAATTCTATTATTCCTTTAAATCCTTCATTCCTCGCATACTTCTCTCTGTTTCTTTATTTTTTGACACTTGGTTTTCTTCACTCTGTACACGTTCCCCTTCTCCTCTTCTCTCTTTATATTAGGGTGTCTCAGCTACCTGTGGCAGTGCAGGGGTCTCGGGGACACGGTTCATCCAGTACCCAGCACTGCACCCAAGCTTCTGTACCTTTCATGTTGCTATGGTTATTTCTTGACGATGCACAGAGCTGGCTGAGAGATCAAGGACTCGAGTCTGAAAGTCCAAAGGAGTTGCCAACTTTCCCCACCCCTTGCCTTTGCGCATACAGTTTTTGCCTTGAGGCAATATTAATAAAGACTATGTAACAACGTGGTGTTGGCATAGCATGAGCAACATGATTCCATCTGTTTCTAGGGAAAATGTAAAAACATGTGCTAGTATAACGTGAAGGTTCCAATTTTCAACAGTTAAAAATCAGGCAACTCTGAAGTTATAGACAGCTTCTCAAAGCTATTTCGTGACTTTCATTGCCTTTGGTTTCTTGGGAAGCCAAGTTCAGCCGCCTTAAGAAATGTCTCGTGTTCGAAGAGCATTGAGAACCCATCCTTGGGTAGGAAGGCTCTGTTCGCTATTTCAGTCTGGGCAGCCACAATCATTGCTTTCTGTTGATAGTGTTGCAGAGCTGATATTTTAAAGTGTATTTAATCTCTCGCTGTAGAGATGAATGAGGGCTGTAAAAATGTATTTGCAAACATCCATCTTGACTCCTATGGGAATTAAGCTTACATTAAGCAGAGGGCTTGAGCATGCTAACTTTAATATTTTTCCAAACTCAGAATGGTATAAAACAGAGCTTTAAAGGGAATTTTTAGTGCTTTGCTGAATCAGGGCCTTAACACCTACTTTTTATTTGATTTTTTTTTTTTTTTTTTTAGTGTGAATAATTATAAAGATATATCAGGCAAAGTTTTTACTAAACATCACATTTTAAACAGTGATGATAAAATATCCTGTCAGTGCAATTGTGGTGATTTGTGCCAAAAGGCTCGTTTTAAGAATTATGCTGGTACTGTCAGGAAACAAAGTGATGCAGCATGTGTCTTCCTGGCATTCATACCTAGTGAGAACAGCTTTCACTGTCAGCGCTGCAAGCTCAAAACAACATCCACAGGGAGATACCCATTGACACAGAACAGCATTGAGCAAAGGTATGATCCTGTACAAGCAAGTGTTCAGGGACTGACAAAAGAAAGTGCTGGACCTCTTACTATGAACAAGGAAGAACTGGTTCAAGACATGAACATTGGAGGCAGCCTTGGCTGCAGTGAACATGAGGCTGAGCAGTTGAAGACCCTAAGAGGGAGGGAGAAGAGCAAAAAGCAGATCCACAGCCCTGGGTTTCAGGAGAGCAAAATGCAGCCTCTTCAGAGATCTGCTTGAAAGAATCCTATGGAATATGGCCCCAGAAAGAAGAGGGGTCTCAGGGAGGTGGGTGCTCAGGAAAGGACCATTCCAAAGTACAGGAAATGAAGCAAAAGTGGTGGGAGACCTGTCTGGATGAGCAAGGAGTGCCAGACTGAGTTCAGACATATAAAGGAAGTGTATGATGTTGTAGAAGGCTATTAGTTGGCCAAGCAAGATTTCCCCTTCCTAAATCCATGCTGACTGTTCTAAACTGCATTCCTATTCTTCATGCATTTGGAAATGCTTTCCAGCACAATTTTCTTCATCACATTCCTAGGGACTAAGATGAGGTCAAACAATGCGTATTTCCTTAGATTTTCCTTCTTGCCATTCTTGAAGATGGAGGGATATTTGCTCTGCTCCAGCCACCAGCAGAAATTGGTTGAATTCAATCAGTTGACCTCTATAAAAGTATTTAAAGTTTTCCATAGTGGTTAAATAGTTAAAGGCCTCTGTCATATTCATCCTTCAGGTGTTATTGGATTAAGTCCCTCTTCAAAGCAAAATCCATCTTTTTCATGTATACTACACAAAAGTAGCCGAAAAAGAAATTTTTTTTAGGAAAGAAGTTATATTTATGCTAGGTATGGATAATGCCCTCAACATGGAGCCACCACAAGTAAAAGTTATCACATCATTTCCTGTTTACAATAAATTCAATGTAGATTGTACTGCTTATCCAAAACCTTTAAGTCTCATGAGGTTCTTAGACGGTTTTGATGGTGAGAGCAGCAGGGTGGTTATATTTGTTATTTTCTTCTGGGTGTTAGGGTAGTTCAGTGTGGATGCCGCAGTAAACCATAGTAAGGGAGAGAAAAACATGACTTTACAATGGCAGTTGTGCTGCCTGAGCTGGTTGCTTGCATGGAGTCCAAGTCCATGCTGAGAAACAGCCTCTCAAGTGACACATGGTTCCACTCGTGCTCCCTGACACCAAGTGCACGTGAACCAGCAGCATCTCCATCATCTCTGGTCTGGTCTTGTGAGCCCAGGGCGGACCTGCTCCCAGCCCCTGGCAGTGCTCCTCTGCGAGGGAGTCCCCCAGGGTAGCGTGCAGGCTGCTCCCCAATCTGCGTTTGTTCTTGCATGAGGTGTGATTCATCAGAGCCATCAAGCTGCAGCCTCGTAAAAATGGCTTTCCTAGAGCCACAGAAGCCGCAAGATCCCATTACAAGCCCTGCTGTTTCCAGTGACTAATGGAAGGTCAGCAGCAGTCAGACAAGGAAATTCTTAACTCTTTCTCATATTCCCTCTTCCCCCACTCACCAAGAAGTGAAATTCAGCTTACATGGGTACCCTTTATACATACTTCACCAGTGCCTGGTTACTTGGCAGAGGCTGGCCAATGTCTTTTCAAGTCTCTTGGGTTTTTGTCCTGCAGAAACTGCTTGTGAGATGTATTTCAGCTACTTCAAAGGTCTCAAACCAGCTTCTTCCTTTATTGTTTTCCTTCTATTCCCATTTGGGATTTTATAGGTGATAGAAGTGGTAAGCAGCAATGTACCAAGGTTGCAGACTGGATCCCTGGGCAGACCAGCAGGCCTTCATGGCCAGACAATGGAGCAAGCCAGTGAAGTCTGTGTGTAGCCCAGGCTTGCAGTCAAGATTGTAGAGCTGGGATTCAGGAGGTCTCACTCATTAATTTAATTGTAGCAAATAAAGAAATGAGGAGGGTAAGAGAGCGAACACAGAAACACGCTTTGGAGCTATAAAAGAATTGAGCTGCGTGTGCTGTTGGCTCTGTAAGTGATTCAACTTAGACCAACTTTCAGACTTATGCAGAGATCTTGTAAAATTAATGTGAGCAGTGTGCTGAAAAATGTAGAAGCATGGGGCTTATAAGCAAGGGCTGGGAGCTAAGCTTATGGTTGGCAGGATGGGCAGTGCATGACTGGGAGGTGGTGGGCTGTGGAGCATCATATGCGCTTTAATTACCAATGGACTTTTAATGTCTGTTACTCAACTTAGGACAATTATATACATATGTTGGAGTCTGTGGGGTAATGGGGTCTGCATTGTGCTTAATATTGTAAGAGGGTCATTGCTGGGGTCAGACCCCCAGACAAAGCTTCACTAATTGACCCTGAAGTCAGCATGAGAATGTGTAATATAATGGAAAGGATTGCGTGTCACGTTTTTCTGCCTCTTTTCTCATGTTGCCTTCACCACGTTGTTGTATCTGTTTTCAGCTCAGTGCAGGCCTGAGGAATAATGGCAAATGAGTCAGGGACTGGGCACCAGTGGCAACATTTACCCCATACTTTTTGGGGGGCTGACTGAAATCAATAGCTCTGCCTCCGTTTGCAGCAGAAAAGCGTCTGGTCCTGCTTGGATCTACTCAAGAAATGGCATTTCTTCTTCTCCACGTTCACATCTTATGAAATCTCTGAAGGGTGTGCCAAGCTCACTCATGGCTTACCTTCCCGACAGGGATGAACAGGTTTAGGGAAGCTCTTAAGCAGCACAGGTAAGTGGGGTGATTTTTAATGCTTTCAGTTCTTCATTTGCCTTTGTATAGGAGCTTCTAAAATCGGCTTGTAATTGCAGGTGAGGAGATAACTGTTAGGGACAAATGAATGCCTGCACAGTTCCTCCCAGCCACAGCCTGGGGGAGTTTAGGAAGCTGTGTAACCACAGGGATGTTTCTTTCCTACCTCAAGTAGCTGGTGCCATTATAGGATTCATTTTCTGGATTTTGGCCAAAAACTCTCCTGAAAACTTTCTATATGGTACATACAAAGAGCAGCAAGGCTCTTAATTCCAACCCCTGGACATTTCAGGGTCTGAGGTGGGAGAGCCCCATAATCTGGAATGAGACATGGGCTCCCATTAGCCACCCGGTATCATGCCTGGCCTCTGGTCACCCAGAGAGATCCCCACCAGGCAGCACTGTCCCTGGTCCAAAAGCCAAGTGCCACAGAGAGTGGGGGTCATCAAAGCAGTGAGGTGTTGTGGATACTGTGGGGAAGCTGAGTCGCAAACACCATTTCCTGTAGCATCACTCTATAGGCTCCTGCTTAGGGCTATATGAAAGCAAAGGCTGTGCCATCTCCAAGGACCCACATGATGAAACTCAGGGGCTTCTTCCCAGGTGGCTGCATCTTCAAACAAGCTGACTCGGTGAAAAGAGCATTATCAGAATGTCCTTTGGAGATCCAGCGCAGTCGTGATGTTTAGTATCTATGTATCTGTCACTTTGCCTTAATTTCATCAAGTAAGGAAAGGTGATCAAGGAAAACGAGCTAAAGGGGCCCCATGCAGGATACATTGTACATAGCGACAGGATTAGAGGCAAGGACAGGCTTCTCTGACTAGAGCAATATACAGCTGATGGATGTGGTGAACCATACAAATGCTTCTGCCCTATGGATTTTACTGGAGTTATGATGTTTCCTGCCTGTGATAAGTGATGAGCTGAGATTTTTTTCAGGTTTCTTACCATCAAATCTCTCATAATGTAGGTGCCTTCTGCATGGTATTCAGTGCCAGCAAAATATGTGTTTCTTAGAAACCTGAGAGAGAATCATAAGAACATTTCAACAAAGTGATGACTAACACCATTCTTCCCTATAGGTTGTTATTGATCCTCTTAACGGCCCTCTTTTATTGACATCCTTATTGCAGTGCTAGGGGATCATTGACTCAATATTTTGTGTCTAGAGGCTGTAGGGCTAAAGGTGAATGTAGTTCTGCTTTCACTGGCTTGCTTCTGTGGTTTTACTTTTTACTGGCTGGGAATTTCCTACCAGAACATCATCAGAGTAAATGATTCTGTTCCACACAGTAGAGATGAGTCCTGAGAAGAAAAGTAGGCTGCATCATTTTTAGTACAGAACTGAAAGACGTAGTCTGGGGACACCCAAAGACATTCCAGGCTGCACCAGAGGTAGAGTTAATACATTCAAACCCACGAGTAAAAAGGGGCTACAAGAGTCAATGAAATGGAGCTTACAGGGTTTTGCCTGGCTTTAGAAGTAACTGCTGACAAAATCAGTGCAATGTACTGTGCAGTGAACTGTGTATCACAGTATCCAGTCAAAATCCTTGAGCAGATACTGAGTATTTGAAGACTTAAAGTAATAGACATCCTGTTAGGAGCCGAAATGGGCACAGCATCGACAAAAAGAATAATTGGGTCTTTTCCTATAAATCAATTGGGACATTGTTTTACAGACTTCAGATTGAAACATCAGTAAAGGTGACTCAGAAATGGTCTCACAATGACAGAAGAATTTGTGTTGGAACAAAGCATTGTAAATTATACATACAGCAGCTGATTGGAAGATAATCAGATAAAAATATTGATGTGAAGATCAGGTAAAAATCTAGCTTCTGGCCTAGTTATCTTACACAAATGAAACACAATAACCCAGAGACTATTTTAAGCAATTATTCCCTAAAGTTCCGACTTGCCTTGACCTTTTCAAACTTGCTACTAATGTACAAATGGGGGAAGTTAACTCATTAGGATTCTGAATATCAAATTTACCTTGACCTTTCAAGTCTGCCGTGCAGGAAGATTGTACATGACCCTAAGGACTACTCCAATAAAGTATAACAAGTCTGGAGTGAACATGTGAATCCTTGAGGTATAGTGTCTCATGAGCTGCTGTACATTGACACTCATCAGCAGCTACCTGAAGAGATGTTTTGACAGGCATTAGCTTAAGATCCTGAGGTTATCCTAGGTGTACGCACCAGACGTTTCTTTTCTTTCTCAAGAATTAATTAATTAATATTAATTAATTATTTTTTTAATTTTCTTTTTTCTTTCTTTTTTTCTTTTTTTTTTTTTGTGTGTGTGTCCCTTTTTGTGTCCCCAGGGGTTGGAAATTGATGATCTTAAGGTCCTTTCCAACCCTAACTATTCTAGGATCCTATGGTTCTGTGGGTGAACCAAAGCTGTCCTAAGACGTTCAAGAAGCAAGCCCGTTAAAGACTGCAGGTGTGCTCTGTCCATCTGTGATTTGGCAGAACACACAACTCAACAGCACCTCAAGCTGACGCAGTGTAAGGGCTCATGGGAAGGACTATCACATATGAGCTCATTTTGGCTTTCCCCACAAACACCTGTTATACAGTGTGCACAGTGAACTGCACATATATTTAAATCTTGCGAGGTGCAAAAGGAGAAGAGACATTGAGATGTGCATGAGAAAGATATTTTTGACCCTAGGTAAGCGTGTGTTAGACAGGAAAGAGCATTATTGTTTATTGAGAAGTCTACGTGTTCTGTATATAAGTGGATGCTGGAAATCATAAAATCGCCTCCACCCTGGTTGGGTGCTGTGCATTAACAACATACTCCTGCTCTGAATCCCACTGCCTCTGTTGCTTTCACAGACTGGGAATGCGCTTTCTCTTTTTGCAGAGGAGAAGCATGGTTTACTCTCCTGCTCTTGCTTGATTGACCAACAGATGGATTCGGAGTGAACAAGTCAGCTCAGACTTAAAAAGGATGAACCTAAAGAAATCAAAATAAAGGTGTCAATGTCCACAAAAGCTTTTTGTGAAAAGCATCCCATGAACTTTCCCAGTGCTCATGGTTACTGGTACTTCGGGCTTTATTGCACCAGCCTGTACTGCTCCACTCTCTACCCCTCTTTTCCTCATGAGGAATCTTCTGTGTAAAGACCAAGGTAAGAGGAGAAGAAGAAACCCCTCATTATATTGAAACAATGAAAGAGTAGCACTGGGTTTTTATGAGGAGGTGGGGAAAGCCCATGGTACAGAGGTGGAGGTTGTAAAGGCGGTAAAGGATGTCCAAGTGCTGTCTCACAGAATAGAAGACTCCTAAAGCTGCCAGTCCTACAGTAGAGTTCAGAGGCAGTAGAACAAGCCAAGGGCTGAATGTGTAAAGCACATGCTCAGACTAAAACAGCCCAACAGTGTGCCTCCAGTTCTCTCTGAGGTTAGTGATAGCCAAGTATGTGCAGCACTAGGCAGGACCAAGTCTGCCCTCTACACATCCTGGGTGAGCCTCCTATGTATCCTTCTATCCATCCTATGCATCCTATCTATGCATTCTTCTTCTCCTTGGTACTGAATAGGGGGTAATCCAGCCTGGGGGGCTGTGCCAGTTGCAAGTAACACCGATGGTACCAGTGTCTGATCAGGGATGCTGCATTTACTAAAGCATCCAGGAACATGCTCTCTGCGCAGAAGAGGGAGTGAGAGCAGATCTTTACCAAGCAATCTTGAAGAGACTTTCAAGCAGGGCACCCTGGGCCCTCCCTGATTTGTCTCTTGAGATGTGTTATGATGATTCTGTGTGCAAGCGGAAAAGCTGTTGGACTTTTTAATGGCTGGCTGTGATTTGGTTGAGGCTCTGGGAGCTGAGCCTGGGCGCAGCTCCTCGGTGTTGCTGCCCATAGGCTTGACAGAATGAGAAGCACCAAAACCAGGTTTTGTTACCAAAGCAAAAAAGCCTCTTTGTGCATGTGTACAACCACGACTGTTCGTACATAGCCCCTTGCCAGAGTGAAGCTGTCACCCTATTAGCATGACACTGGTTTGTACACGGTCATCAGAATGCTCCTGTCTTACCATCATTCGTTTCCATGAAAGCATATGCGTGCTTGAAGGCACCCATGGGTGCAAACAGGTGTGTGTGCATGCATGCCATTCACTGCTCATGTGGTGCAGAGCATCCTTTAAAAGGCAGGTCACACTTCAGAGTTAATATAGATAATCTTTATTAGTAGAAGCATTGCTTGGTATAATCACAGTTTTATTCAGTAACTCACATTCTTAAAAGTGCTTAATTCCTTAAGACTCTGCTTGCTCCATTTTGGATTTTATAGTACTAGATACAAATGCAGACTTTCATCCTGTTGCATGGCCATTTGCTGTCTGGTTTTGATACCAGCCTGGATAATGGTTCACAGTACAAGGCAGGTGACACGAGTAGGTGAAGAAACAGGGAAGGAAGGGAATATGCAGGTTATCAGCATTCCCTTGTTCAGGGCTCAGCCCTTGGAAGGACTTGGGAGAGGCAAGCAAAACTCCTCATAAGAGGAGGTCATTCAATGTGAAGGCAGATCCTTACTTTTTCCAGCTCCAAACTGCACATTGTGTTGTCATCTCTAAGACCATGGAAGGATCAGTTGGGCCAAAATAATCCACAATGACACAATGTGCTTATCCTTTGTTGGAATTAGCCCATGTGCCACCTAAGTTGAAACAAATTAATTTTAGACCTTGCCTGTCTTCTATGAGCTTCCTGACTTCAGAGGCGAGGAAAAGGATTTTATGCTGTCTTTCACATTAGAGTGCTCTGGGACTTCATTTAGCAATGCTTTTAATAAGGTTTTGATCTTCAAGTGAAAAGCCCAGTAGAAGGACAAGTGACTGCAATTAGTAAAGCAAAATCCCATTTCATCTTAATGTTCAGTTCTCTTATAAACATGATCATAACAGCCACGTCATTCTCACTTGTCTCTCCTGATATTTGGTTTCAGAGAAGAAGGCTGCAGCCTGACAAGCAATGCAATGACTGTTTGATTTCTTCAGAGATTGGATGTGGCAGCATCTTCTTGTCATGATTGTCCCTTGAACCAGCTAGGAAGTGAAATATTTCATTATGATGATTTTGATACTTGCACGGATCTCCCATGGATTCATAATTGAAGACATCACAAAACAAACTAAACCTCCCCCAAACAATTGTGTGTGTCCAAACGACCTACATATGCTTCTTGTTCCCAGTTATGTATGGGTTTCTTTTTAATCTAACTCTTGGCACAGCAGAAACCACGCTGGTGACATTATTGGTATTGTTAGCCTAGAGTGTTTTCAATAACGCCGAGTTTGTTGGGGCAGAGTGTGAATTAGTTGTCAGTTCTTGAGAAGTCAAATTTTAATTGCTGATCAAATGTTTAAAATATGACTTGTATTAGTGATGGCTTTCCATATAAATCCTTTCTTGTGCCCATTAGGCAAGAAGCCAAAACCAGGCAGTGCAGCAACTCTGCTCAGCAGCTTGGAAGTCAGCTTCTGGCTCCTACTCTGGACTGAAATTCTCCTGTTTTTCAGAATTTTGGATATTTTTATTTTGGTAGGGAGATAAAACTGAAAATAAGTTTAGGTCAACCTGACATAAATCTTTCCCCAACTCTATTTTCCCAGGACAGTTATCAAGCTGACAAACCTACCTCTATCTGTTATACTCCATATAAATCTGTAGTTCCTATCAGATTCCACCTTCTCCATAACCTTCACTGCACCTTCTTTCATAACCATCATAAAATAGGCAGGGTATCAACACCTTTTTGCAGATGTTTCTACAAAAAAAAGCCGACTTTCATCTGTGAAACCACAGAAGTGAGTGAACCAAAGTAGAAATTCTCACTGAGTTCTGGCTCCAAGCATACTGTATTTTTACAGAGGTATCTCTCCTTCTTTCCTGTTTGTGTTGAGATTATCAGCCCATCGACACTGTTCTTCCATTCTTCTGACTTGCACATGCCTCTCTTGACAATGTAGTGTTCAAACTAATCAGTTTGCACACTCCACTGAAGTACTGTTAACCTAATAGATAGGTCACCCTTAGGTTAGGGAAAGGGGAGGAGAAAGAGAGATTTACTATGGGAAGAAACACCAGTGTTATACAGGAGCCCACCGGTGATGGGAAGACAACAGTGCTGATGTTTTCCACTCCATCAGCACACCAAGGTCAGAACTTTCCTTCTGCAGCTGTTGGGAGGGGAAGTTAATCCAAGATTAATGATGGCAAGTTCCCTTAACACAGAGTTATGAGTTCAGGGAGAGATGTTCCCAGGATAGCAGACCGAACGGGTCATTTATCTGCACTAATGGCAGTTCAAAGGTTCTTCAACCTCCTTGTCCAGGACCTTTTGCTTATTCTAAAAGCAAAATGTGAAACCTGCTTGTTCCAGTGGCTGGCAAAGGAGCCTGACCTATGGCCCCTGTAACCTCCCACTGCTGTGCTCAGCTTCTCCGCAGAATCCCAGAAGTAGCTGTCTGAAGGCATGCACCAGAACGGGTTGACCCTTTATGGCCAGCAGAGCCTTTCTCCAGAGCAAATTCCTTTCTCCAGTTGCTGGCTAAATGTTCTTCTGCTCTCATTTCTTTACCTATGCTTGTCTTCATCTGGAATTTGCCTTCAAGTTAATATCATCAGTTAATGTTTGCACAAGTTTGAAAAGCCTGAAGTACCACAATTTGCTATTATGCCTTTTGTTTTCTTCCTGCTACTCTCTCCAAGTCCACATCACAGGGCACACACATCTCCCTCTGTAGCCTATTGTCTTACATCCGAACAACTGATCCCTGTCTTCAGCTCAGTCGCTGCCTGTTTAACTGCTGTGGTGCTGGAAATATGTCATAGAACCAGGGAGAATGAAACACTGTTAATTGCTTCATGTTGTAGTCATCGTGCTGGTTTTACATGTGTTTGTAAAGGTCAGTGAGTACACACCTAGTGCATTGTGTGTGCTTGTAGCGCCATGTGATCTTCTGATAAGCAAAATCTCTTCCTCTCTCTTTCCTTCTTTTCTATCTTGCTGTCTGTTGGACACAGAGCCCCCATTGCCCTCTGTGTATTTCATAGCATCAGAAAGAACAGGAACATGCCAAACATGGGTGAAGTTTGGGGACTTGAATTTGTTCTAGAAACTTCTATAGAGCACGTGTTAACTATTAAAGGAAGGGTTTGGGTTTGCAGTTTCTTCTTCCCTCTTCAAAGACTCATAATTAGGGCAATTTTTCACATGGGTTTTTGATTTTTAGGTGCAAAGGCAGTGCCAGTGATAAACATCAGGTCCTTGCTCCAGAGCACGTGGTTATGCTTGTGCAAGGATCTTAGAAGTATAAAATTGCAAACAGTGGCTTCTGCTTTGGAAACAGGCCAACTATTTTGCTGAAAGTACATATAAAAATATATTAAAAATCAGGCTGAACGGAGATGTGTTTGTGGTTGATTCAAATCAAGTGGTTACAGCCTGGCAAAAGGAATGGGAGCAGGAAGCGCTGAGGACCAGGCTCCATGATAATTGCAACAGTGCTTATTTTGGAGTGCCTGAAAACATCCAACAGTAGGAATGCAGGTGGGGCAGAGAGGTAAAATGCCTTGCTCTTTTGCCTAGTTTTGTTTCCTGAGGGACAGATCTATTTCCAACTATGATGAGTTCAAGTAAACTGCTTTTGTGGTACCAGAGGTGATATTTTTAGTGGGCATAAATGAGCTTGGTTGCAGTGGAAATAGCAAGTTTTCTTTCCTTGTTCATTGGAGCTGTCTTTGGTGATGCTCCATATTAAGGGGGAAGACCCAGTGGAGCATAGGATGGCACTGCTTGTTTCCCACATCTCAATTTCCCAGGCTGTAGTAGAGGAAATGTAGTAGAGGAAATGTGTGCAATAACTGCTATTAAGGTTTGTGGCTGGAGCAGCTTAGTAACAGAATTTCCTGCAACCATGAGGATTCAACTGGACCGGAAAATCCCAAGGCAGCCTCTGCATTGGTCTTTGAGTCAGCATAGGCCTGCCTGGGGGAATGCTCCTCTCTAACACTGATGTCTCTGGGTTGATCCACTTCCAAATGCCTGTTCAGCAGCATGGCTGTCAGCTGTGAGCCCCCCAGTTAGCATCTCTGAATCTTGCAAGGGCATGTCTTGGGGTAGTCCTGTTGTGTCCAACAGCCTGCCCTTCTTCTGCCTTCTCTTTTGTCTTCCACATCAAACCCTTCTCTTCTCTGACCTTCTCTGCAAGCTCTTCAACCCCATGGCAGGAGGAGTTGGAACTAGATGACCTTAAGGTCCTTTCCAACCCTAACCATTCTATGGTTCTATCTGGACATAGCCCAGGTTGCCCAGAGAAGCTGTGGTTGCCCTATCCTTGTCAGCGTTCAAGGCCAGGTTGGATGGGGCTTGGAGCAACCTGCTCTGGTGGAAGGTCAATGAGCTTTAAGGTCCCTTCCAAGCCAAACCTATGGTTCTATGATTCTATGGTGATATGATTCCATTGAAAATCTGCCCCTCACTTTCCCCTCTATGTCCTTCTCTCTACCCAGGCGCTGCTTACACTTGCTTTGTTCCCACACAGAGACAGGCAACACAGGACAAAAGGCCCATGAAACTGTGAGAATCACCGTCAAAGTTGTTATCCAGGATGTGAACTCACCAGGTTTCAGAAGATAATGGAACACTTTAAACATGATGCTTGGGTAGATAGGGGGTGAGGAGTCACGTAATGGAGGCCTTTGACTATTTCAGGCAGTTTACTTGGCTCTCAGCTGTCACTTTTCCATTCCCCAGCAACTCCTACCTCTGACTTCACTCTCAAACTTTCCTATTTTGCCCATTCTGTTTGCTTGCTGGGTTGCTCTCACTGGGGAGAGGACCTGTTTATACTAACACCCATTGGACAAGTTTGTTTTTTCTGGGGGACTTGCCAGTTATGGCTGAACTCTCTCAATCCCTGAGTCAAAAACCCATCAAAACTGCATCGAAGTCGTTAAACACAACGGCTTTATCCCATCCCCAGACTGCTCTGCACACATCACACTTCAGTGAAACTGCCTCCTGTCAGACCAGCGATCCAGCCTGCCTGAGTTTCTGTTCTGCAAACACAACCTGGGGCCTTTTCATCTGCTCACCATACTCCAGACCCTCTCCAGCGGGGCCCTCTTGTCCTGCTGAATCCGCTGGCACCCATGGGGTGGCAGCTGCTCAGACATTCATATGTCTGCTTGAACAGCAGTTTTGGGTTCATTTCTGGGTTTTGTTGTTCACCAACGTTGTTCTTTTTGGCTCAGCGACCCTTTTTTCTGACCCCAAATGCAGTCTTGAACCTGAAGCACCTGCGGCATTTAGGAGAGCGCTCGAAGCAGCAAGAAAATGCAGCCTGTGCCCTGAAAGCAACAGAAAACTGGATCAGACTGTTCTTAAAAGACTGTCCAAAACATCCCAATGAGGCATGAAGGCACTAATGAGTCACACCCCAGGATGGGCTAAAGAGGAATAGAAAAAAGCTGCTTGTGTCAGTTCCCTGCTGGGGCCAGAAAGTTGGTTCTTCTTCACTAGCGACTGATTTCTTTTCACTCTTCAGTGAGGTACTGCCTGTATTTTATGATTAAATAATTCCTTTGGGGAATTATTCCTTCAGGAATGAATTATGAAAGGAAAAATATTTCCCCCTTTCCTCCCCCATCAAACCAATGAGGACAGCATTCAGAAAATTCTGATATCATGAAACAGCCTTTGCTTCCAGTTTTGTTTGGCAGATCCTCCTGAAAATGGACTGAGCAGCGCCCTTGAGCCTTTTTCTTCCATTCCTACTGCACATTAACAAAAGAAGGAATTGTTTTACTATGAAAAACAGCTTATGTTTCACAGGTGACCTTTTGTCTTTGGCAAAAAGGTTTTTGCCACATCTCTTTGAGGAGGCAGCCTTGCATCATTTATGATAAGCAATTTAGCAGGACAACTCTAGTTTAAATCAAAACCGAGCAAAAATGTCCAGCTCCTGTGACCTGAATCCAGTGCTGCCATAGATGGATATGCCTTAGCCAGGTTGAAGGATTGGGATTTTGGAGCAAAATGTGTAAAAAGATGAGGTCAGGACAGAGTTCTGGCATCCACAGTTGTGCTCTTCTACATATCAAGAAGTGCTGGGAAGAACTTGTTTCTTCCTAATGCTATTGTGACTGTGTTTGTGGTACTGTATGTCAGGGGCAGAGTTAAAGCTGTATGGGTGAGCACTTTTGCTAAACAGCCCTTAGGAAAACCAGACAACAGGAAATGTAACCCTGCTGAAATTAAGGTAAGGATTATCTGTGACTTTTGTTAATGTGTTCAACAGTGAGTTCAGTGGGTGTACCTGCAAGATAAATTAGATGTCTTCCTCCATCACCCAGTGTTATGGGAAGCTGTTTTGCTGATACTATGCAGAGAATGGAAACTTGGCTAACTTTGGGTCCAAGAGCCCAGACTAAAGAGTCCGATGAGCGATCCTGCAACTGGCATATTTTTGTATGGTATTAGGGAAGATGAATGATGGCTGTGTTTGGGCAGACTGTTTCCATAATGTAAGAGAGAGAAAATCAGCTCATTGTTGACCCAGATTTTGTCATAAGGAATTTGAAAGTTCCCTGTGGGTTCAGCTGAAAGGCATTTGGAGTCAAGGAGAAAATGCACGTTGACGTACATTGGATTTTGGTGAGCATCTGCTTGAGAAAGCAGTGCTTTATGGTCATCCTGGCCCCATAGTGCTCACCTAATAAAACAGTCCACAATTAATTTGCAAGTTTGAGGCGAGTTCAGTCAAATGAGCTCTTTTCTAGCTCCTTTTTTTAAAAACCCAAATTAGGATATAATTACCCACACAGCAACAGTTCAGTCCGAGAGACTCCTTGAATGCCATTTGGAGACGTATCGTTTCCAAATGCTGCCAATGTTAGCTAAAACTTCAGAAGCCTGAGCCAAACTGAGACACACCATTTTTCCTTCCTTCCTCCTTCTATTTTTCACTCTTTTCCTCCCCACTGCAACTAAAAATAATGTGCCCCGCTTGCCTCATTTGCTAACTAAAACATGTATACCTGCTCGTTAAGCTGTAATTTTAGCTTCACTCTGATTGATAGCTCCAGTAGAAAAGGTTTGAATTTTTGTCTTGTACAGACACATTCAAATTGCTTGGCAAGGCTGTTAGATGCGTTGCCTTTGTAGTCATTGTGCAGACTGGAGCTTCCCTGGTGATTGAAAAAAGTTTAAATGAATTTAATGAATTTGGGGTTCTTTCTCTTTTTCCCCCCCCTTTTTTTTTTCAGCTAGTGCTTATTAAAGCACTGGATGTTTTGGAATGGTGAATGCGTACCTTCTGAGTGAAGTGCAGCCAGAGCTACAGCTGCAGCTCTCTTCCTATACGTGTTGCTCAATAGGCTTGTGGGAACTGATGGAGCAGACTGTTGGGAATGCCAGGCAGGACGGCTCCGCTGTTGTTACTGGCTTGAGCCCAGTTTAATACCTCGTGTGTAGTTGGATGTAGGAGAGACATTGAAGAGGTGTTACTAGAAAAATGCTGCTTTAAAATGGGACCCTTAAAAAAGCACAATTATGTTAATGTTTGTTCTAATCGTACGCTCTGGTGTATCTCATGTACCTGAGGAAGCAGTGAGGCTTTATTTTTAATGGCTTCATCCCTACTTGCAGCCAATGGGCCAAGTGCTTTGCCTGTCTGCTAGTCAATAAAGGGTCTGGATGCATTGCCAACCATGTACGCTGTCTGCCATGGGCTAACATACAGGGCATGGAAAGTACTTGTGTGACTTCTAATGAAGTACTAATAGTGCCGTGACTGATGATATTTCTTCTTTGGTAGAAGTAGCATTGCCCTGAGTTGAATTGAGCCTGGATAGGTGTGGGGGACTGTTAGTGTGTAAAGTTTTCCTTTGTAAGAAGACTTGGAAAAAGTGGAGAAAGGGAGAGAAAAGACAAAAGCAAGTCGTCTAGACTGAGTTTGAAGACAGTATTCACTTACTGGTGCTGCTGAATAACTAATGCAGAGCAACTCTGGCAGGGCAAGAATGTCCCTACTGGGTCAGGCTAATGCCCTGTAGGTGACTGTGGCTGGTAGTGAATGCTTAAAGGTGAACCAATGTATATCCTTTCAGCAATCAGAGGCTCTAACCTCAGCATCTGGACCATCATGGTCCAGCAAACAATAGAATAGTTAGGGCTGGAAAGGACCTTAAGATCACCTAGTTCCAATAGATCTACTGTCTATCAATGTATTTCACCTCTGGAACTCCAGGTAAAACTCTTGCCACCGCAACCTTTTGTGGCAATGAGCGCTAGGACTAATCCCATTCCCTTAGACATAGGAACAAGTTCCACATTTTAATAGCTCAATGTATGAAAAATGTTCTTTGGCTTTTCTCTAAGCCTGTGGTCAGAAGGTGTTACCAGGCACTCAGTGTTTGCTTTAATAGGAGGATTTATTCTTTCAAATCGGCTTCTCCATTGGAGGCAGGCTTCCACTCAGCTCTGCTGATAAGAAATCTCAGTCAACTGAAGATAAAATTAGCTGTGAGACTGTAACCTTTTGTTAGAAACATGGGCAGTAATATCCTCAGGTGTTAAAAGCAGATTCAGAAGAGAACATCTGCCCAAGCTTTGTACTGTGAAAACCAGCTTTTAGAATGAAAGAACCTCTGAACCAGAGGGAGCATCTCTGTGTTAGAAAGACTGATTTATTAGATCCTTTTCTCAGATTTAGCTGGGGGTTGTCCTTTTTGAACACGCTTCTTTTTCCTTTGGGTACACTTTGTTCCTCCCTGGGTACACAGCTGATGTCTCCTTGCATATGTCTTCAAAAGCAACAGTCATGCAAGTAAACAAAATTGTGGTAATAAGTGGGTGAAATCACAAGTCAGTTCATTTCCCTGCACCATTTCTTTGTAATCAGTAGATACAGTCACTCCAGAAAATGCAGAGGAGGCTCTGCTATCCGTGGCATGCCATGCCTGCAGTTAGCACACATTTTAAATCACAGTTCTAGAGCTTATTTATACAGCTAAATGTCATATGTTTAAAAATAAGGAGTTTATTCAGAAAGAAAAATTCCCCCCCAAGTCATTAATTAATGGAAGGAGACTCATTCCCAGTGTGACAGCCAGCTTGAATTATTCCAGGCCTTCTCTAGAAGTCAATTACCTGCTGGAAAATCTGTTCACTCCACCAAGTTGGTCCAAGTTCAACAGTGAGAAATAATGAAGCAAGGATATATAGCAAGAAACAGTAGATTTCTCATAATTGCTTGTGCATCTCGTATCGTGTCAATCCCATTCTAAGACAACAAGGTTTTGAACATTCTAAGACATTCTAAGACAACAAGGTTTTGAACATTCTAAGACATTCTAAGACAACAAGGTTTTGAACATTCTAAGACAACAAACAGGTTTTGGAGATTAAAGTTAAGAAAAGTAGGGTTTAGGCAAGCAGTGGCTTATATGTTTTTTGCAGTGGAACAGTTTGCTTTTTGCTTATGTGTAGAAACCTTCCTGAAAACGCAAGTGACAGAGGCATTCTTAACTACATGTAGGACACTTGGTATCACAGTTTTTGACTCCTCAGTGTCTTACCTCAGACTGAATTTAAGGTGAAAGAAGATGGCTGTGCCATAGAGCACTATCACAATATTGCAACTGCTGCTCTTCAGAATCCTCAGCCCAGCTTACAGCCTCTGTGAAGCACAGGCAGTCACACACAGGTACACCGGTCTCCAAGAAAGCTTCCTTCATTCTTTTGCCTGGTCTTTCAGCTAACACATATGTCTGGACCACAAATGAGCAGGATCGGATGAACTATAACCACAGTGAACTGCTTTGCTGGACTGTGGCTGCAGCTCAATAGCCCTCCCAATATAGTTTTGCTCTTTGCTCCCAACTTCTACAGTTTCATAATGGAGCTCTAAAAACACATTTCACAGTGAAACTTGGCAAAGTGACAGCCAAGGAATCATTTTCCTTAGTAATTTTAAATGCATCAATACAGTCACTGTTAAGATATTCTAAGAAACGGAGGAAGGGGGAATAACAGTATTTAAAAAGCCTGATGTCTCATGTTGGTGCTGATGGGGAGATGTCATTTGTCTTTTGTTCCTAAAAAGATCTGAGATCCAATAATTTCAAAATATTAATGGCACGCTACATAAGCATCAAATGAATACATTGACTAGGGCTGAGGCTGCTCTTTTCCAGTGGATTCCTAACGTGACTTGTCTAGTAAAACGAAAAAGCCTAATTGTAGGGATTCAAGCAGTTGACAAACCAGAAGGGCTCTGATGGGGTTGCTCTTGTCTTGTAAAGCTTTCTAATTACAAACTTACCCAAGGAACCGTTCTGATCTTCAGGGTAAGTACTATAAGATTGATAGAAAATGTGATGAAAGGGGGTTTGGGGCATTTTGGGTTGATTGGTTTGGTTTGATTTTTGGTTTTGTTTTGGTTGGCTGGTTGGGTTGTTTTGGGTTGTTTTGGTGTTTTGAACAGGTACTGAGTTTGTGACACAAGCTAGCAACAGCTCAGACAGGAAATCCAGAGCTGCGCTTGACTCTGCGTTATCAGCCCATTGTCATGGTTTGTCTTTCCACAAGTAAAGCCCACACCAGACACACAGTAACTCACAACTGCCTGGGAGGCATTTCTTTAGCTGGTACCATGAGATGATTTGGAAGTCATGAAATCTGGGGGCAGGAGCCAACGTACCCACTGTGTTTTCTAGCTTGCCTTTGGAGGAGAGAGGTCCTGTAGTTGTCTAACATCAAGTAAAGATCTCTCTAACTGACTGCGTGTATCTGGCCAGGGAAAATGAGGTAAAAAGATGCCAGAGAAGAGGCGGTAGCTGAAAGGCAGCTATTGGTTTGGAAGAGCATCAAGTGGGAGAAAGGGGAGCCTGCACTGGTGCTGGGACAATGCAGGGAAGAGATGGATGCCGAGGAAGGTTCATGCATGCTTAATATCTTCAGAGGACCAAAGTCCTCACTTCTGCTAGGGGATGTACAGAATAATTTCCTTCTGTTCTGTAGAACTGCTGTTACTTCACGCTAAGATCAGAATCTGGCCGTGCGTTGTAAAGAAATGTCTTTTGAGATGTTTTTAACTTGTGGGGAAAAAAAACAACAAAGAATGATCAGTGCCATTTTTGGTTTTCTGGACGTGCCTGTCAGATTGGAAGTGCCCTCCTGATTCACACTGTGGTGATGCACAGCAGTGTTTGCATTCTGAGGAGGAGGAAGTGAAACAATCACATGTTCAGAGGGAAACATACTTAATGAATCCACATACATTAATTTGCCACCAGTGGCGATCCTTAGTACCAAAAAATGCACGTTCTCTGCAGTAAGCATCAAGTGAGACAATGCCATGCAGATTTGTGATTTATGGTGCTTCATTTTATTGCCTTCTAGGTTTGTACCTGCTGAGAAAAGAAAGACCCAGGCGATGGCAAAGACCTCCTTCTGCTTCATCTGCCCAACTTTTTGGTATTGTTTGAATGAAGACTTCTCAGGCAGCTGTCATTTGTTTTGCAGCCACGTAATTCTTAAAATGTGCTAGAAATATTCAATGAAAACCAGCAGTGAAACAAACAAACAAGACTACAGAACACACTCAAAAAAGTGACTTATTATTTTTAACTGCTTTTACAAAAGGACTGAGCTTTTAATAATAGTCTGCTCTTGTAAAGCATCTCTCAGATGCAGACTTCAAAATGTGGTAGACAAATTGTCTCAACACGTCTGTGGGCTAGGTAAGTACTATTAATCCCTTTTTACGGAGGGATAAAACCGAACATCAGAGAGCCGAGAGCACTGTTTTCCAGCTTTGGTGTTGCAAAAAGGACTGTCAGAGCTGTGAGAGTATTGTGTTAAATTTCGCCCCCTAAGTCCAATTTAGCCTTTTGCCTTTGCAGCAGATGGTTTGTTATAACTGCATCTTTTCTGGTCACAGGTTATAAAATGGGCAAAGGCCGGGGTGGATGTGAGAAATGGACAGTCCTTCATTCCCAAGACATGCAACGTGTATCTGAAGTTAATTGTAAGCTTGGAAGTGAAGCATTTCATAAGTATGTCAGGATGAATGTAAGCTTTCTTAGAATTCCTCAGCCTGAAACTTTAACCTCCTACCATGTTGTTCTCTAAGTTCACAGAGTGTGGGCAATGCACCCAAGAATGTACAGCCCTGTTAATGTTACTGGGTGTTTTATATATATCACAGGCATGCTAGGTGTGGATTATTGGGTGCATGTAGTCAGCAACCTTATTTCATCCAGTTTCTCCAACAAACACTTAGAAAATGCAAGGAACTAATAAGGAAGTTAAGTTCATGATGGAGAGGAATCTAGAGAGACAGTAGTCTATGAAGGACTAAAGTCTAAAAACACTTTTTAGTCCTTAGAATGAATGTTCTTCCTCCTGGAAGGGGATATATATTGAAGTGGATTTGCTTAGGGTTAGAGATATACCTTGATTAACATTAGAGCCTCTTTTGCACAAAAAAGGCAAAACTTACTGCTCTGGACATCTTAGGCTCCAGTGAGGACGCATGCAGCTGGATTTGCCTTGGAGTGTGGTATCTGTTGTGGCAGTGAGGGCTACCTAGGGTTCCGAATTGCTGTGTGTGTAACTCCAGACAGACTGCGCAGCCTCTCCTTCTTTTCTATCCCAAAGGTACGTTTTGCTGTTGGGTGCTCTGTCAATGCCTACCAGGATAAAAACAGCCCATTCTTCATTGTGCTTATGATAGTTTCCCTCTGGCTGACCTTGGGGCTGCAGAGTGACAGCAGCCATTGATGATGGGAGCATGGAGGCTGCCCTGGCCTGGAAAGGGTGTGCTGACCTTTTCTGCAGGAGCATCTCTAAAAGAAGAGCTGGCAGTTGTGCCATAAATGTGTTGGTGAAGGGTGGCAGTGGGCAGCCACACTTGCAAGGCAGTGAATCACACTGTCAGTCTCAGCTTGGCACTGCCTCCAGGGTGCTCCTAGTTGCCCCAGGGCAGAAAATACCCCTGGCCTTCCCAATAAGAGCACTGTACTTGGTGGTGGTGATGGAGCTCATCTGAGCAAGAGGCAGAGCTTTTTCAGGCTTGTTTGGAGCCTTGGGAAATGCCCCTGTAGGACCTCAGCTCTTCCTTGTATGTGAGGGTTTGCCTTTACCCTACCTGCGCTAACACAAACCGCACCACGCAGTGAGGTTATCCATACACATGCAGACTGTACAGGGATAAGGTGCTTACCATGCTCTGGGATGCTAGTGAATACTTGGCATGGTTTGGGTAAGCTCTGAGGATGTAGGCAGAGCGAGTTAAAATGAATAAATAACATGTCATTTAAAGCACAGGGTAAGCTGCATGCCAAGGAAAGGGGCTGGAAAACTCACTTCTCGTTTCAGCAGCATGTGAGACCCAGTCACAGGACTGGCAAAAAAGGGAAAAATCACAGCTTCTTTGCACCAAGCTTGGGCTCCTAAGTTTAAAGCTTTTCAAGAAGCCAAGTAGTGCAGGTGACAGCAGTGCAGTTTTCTGAAGGAATGTGGTTTTGGAAATGGGCCTGTTGAGAATATCTGAAGATCCCATTAGTCATCTTTTTGGTGTACTTTTGGACACCAACAGTCTCCCACTCCTCCCGAATCTTCATGGAGTTTGCGTAGCCCACAGGAGCTGCACTCAAAGGAGAATGCAGAGCTGACTTACAGGATAGCTCATGTTAGGGTAATGTCCTTCCTCTGGCTGATAGGGTGGGTGGTGGGATCCTCTAATCTTGGCCCACGAGGACATGTGAGCTTTACCATGCTTCAACTGAAAGGAAAACAGCAGGGTGAAAAGCATCCATTAAAAACTTAAGCACTGTTAAAGACAGGGAAGGTGGGAAAAATACTGCCTGTATCATAGAATCATAGAATAGTTAGGGTTGGAAAGGACCTTAAGATCACTCAATTCCAACCCCCTGCCATGGGCAGGGACAGCACACACTAAACCATGTCACCCAAGGCCCATCCAACCTGGCCTTGAGCACTAGATGAAGGTGAAGAAGAGAGCTGTCCTGTGTATTTTGCATATCCAAGATTTTTAAGGTAAATGTAAAAAATAAACTGAAAAAAAAGGAAGAAGTCCATGGAGTTGCCAACAGAAAGAAACTCAAGATACTTGTTCATGGGGTTTTTGGGCTGGTCTCTCCACTGTCCCACCAATACCACAGCCTGTTGCTGCTGTGGGAAAGAAAGGATTGAAGAGGATAAGAATGTCTTCAAGCAACTTCACCAATTACACTTCAATGAGGGGCATAATGAAGGAAAGAGAGATGACCCCTTTCCCTCTCCCATCTGCTTTTCTTATTCTTCATTTAATGTATGCAAAGGAAAAGCTGGCAATAGTCACTTTCTTTAGAGTCAGGTTTTACTTTGACGATAGTAGACCTTAGTCCTTGTATAAAGTTGGCTATATTAATAATTATCATCTTTCTCCACACTTCACTCTGCCTCTCAATAGAAGAGTGAAGCTTGGGCAACGGGACATGGTATTTTTGGGTGTTTGTTCCCCATTACTGGGTACCTAAAAAAGAAACTCAACGTGTTGCTAGTCAGCGGGAGGAATTGCCTTGTCTTCAGGGGTCACCAAAGAAACTCTTAAGGAGGCAAAGAAAGAGTAAGTTGATTTCTGAGCATGTAAGTTCTTTTCATGACTGGTTTAGGTTTCTGTAACACTTTTAGGAGCTATGTAGTTCTTTCCAAAGTGTGTTAATGCAAAGCACCAGGAATATGGAGGTGAGCCATCAGCTCATTAATACTGCCAGGAGAAAAGAAAAGAATGAGCAGACTCTGTGATGGGCAGCCCCAGCCAAACCAAATGCCACCTCTGTGGAATTAGATGTGCTGCAAGCACCAAGAGCTCGTGATAATATGACCTTTAAAAACCTTATGGTTCATTAATGGAAAAATGAGCTAAAGAAGCTGCTGCTTGAAGCTTTCAAGAAGCTGGACTGCTCACTTATACGTTAACATGTCACAGGCTTTGCCAGCTGAGCCGGGAAGCAGAGCTGACAGAGGCTCCGAACCTTTCTTTTCATATAAACCTGCACAAAAGCTGGTAGCTCTGAGGGATGCCCGCTCTAGGACGTGATGAATAGATCCTTCTGGCGCTTGTCAGAGTTGTTTCTTACAGTACTACATCGCCTTTGGTGTGAGCACCGACCGTCAGCAGTGGGTCCAGTCACAGCACTTGTATTTGCCACCATAGGGTGCAGGAATGGGTGGAAAAGACCAGCCAGGGAAACAGAGCTTGCAGGTGGGAAGTGGGCAGCAGGAGGGAGAGCAGACTGCCAGCCTGTGCTGCGGGAGGGTTATCTTAAGTAGGCATGTGGGCAAGGGAAAAGAGGCAAGGTGCAGGGAATGGGTTTTGGGCAATAGGCAGTATTGAGTGTGTGCCTGCTCCGTGCCTGCCTTTGTGTTTTCCAGCCAGAAGCAGGCACCGGGACCGCAGCGGCTGCAATGGCGAGCCGTGGTAAATGCCAGCTTTGTTAGCGTGCGTGGCAACTTACCAGAAGCTCAGCGAATGCCTGTGCTTGGAGAGCCTTGCGCCGGGAAGGAAAAATGAGCTGTGAAGTAATAATGATAATAACAGGGTTCGATGGGGCAGATGTAATCCCCATTTCTTCAGCTGATCCTGGCTTGACAAAATCGTCGTCACGGGGTTCTCTTCAGAAGTTCATTTCAACACGAGCTATGGCGTGGCTCAGGCTGATCGAGAGCTAAAATACAGCATCTTTTTCTTCAAAGTTATATTTACAGAGTGCTTAAGTGAGGCAAATACCTCTAAGCAATTGTCCATGAGAATTAGGAGTTTGGGGAGAGGTTTCCCACTCATTTGTGAAACCTTTGGGTACATTTTCTGGCTTACTGTCAAGAAACCTTGGTAGTGCTGAGCTGCATGTAAGTATGTATTTGTGGCAAGCCCATAGGAACCAGGGAATAGCAAATATTGACTCTCTTGTGTCAACAGAAAAGCAAGTGCAAAACTGGCTGCGGGCAGATCAGATTTCAGTTTTCAAAGTAAATATTTGGTGTATTCTTTCTGCTTTCAGCTTAACTGGATGTGTCGATGCTGAGGGGCTGAAACCCCTCACGCTGCAGGTTGCCTCAGTCTAAGACACTGTTGACATGTCGAACTCTGCGATGCCCAGGGTGCAGACAGGCACTGCTCAGATTCCTTCTTCTTCTTCCCCACAGTGCCATCTCTTAAAGCACCTCGTGCAACTTCTTTGGGGCACATTCCAGTACCCCTTGGGTACTCTGGAAAACACCATGCAGGGCTTGGGGAATTCTGAAGGTGATCTAGAGCTTGCAGATTCACTACACGTCACTGCATCCTTTGGAGAAGAAATGTCTGCATGCTGTGATGAAATCCCTGTTATTTTAGTAAGACTAAGGTAAAACACAAGGGGAAGTACTTATTTACAGTAGGAAAAACTGTCACAGATATCCATGTGAGACTTCAATGGAAAAAAACATACACATGTTTGGACCTTTGAGAACCCATCTCAATGTGCTGCCTGGCTGGTGCTCTCCTGTCTCACCCTTCACCAGGTGCTTTGCCTGCCTTCCCCAGCTGTGACCACAGGTCTCCAGCAATTTCCTCTGGCATTAGCTGTCACTGTGAGAACCAATCCTGCTCCTTCCCACAGAGTCCTGCCCTGCCACCTCCCCGTGGTGGCCTTGGATGTGCTGTTGGGCTTGTGCAGTGGTGAGGGTCAGACCACTCATCCATGCTGAGACTTACCTTTGCTTTTTGTTGTTGTCAGGTTGTCTTTCACTGGATCGCTTCTTTCACCCTGTGGACTGTGAGGCTGCAGGGATGCTTGGGGCAACACTAGCAAAAGGTAGGTGAGAGGCAGGCGTGAGACGTGGCTGCTGGGCTGGGGAGGGGACCACTTGTGCATCCTGGCTTAAAGTCTCTCTGAAATTGTGGCCTCACGGTGAGTATTTCTGCCTGAAGCATCTTGTTTGGAGCCAAGTATTTGGTGTCCATCCATCAACAGAGATACTTGATACCATCGTTTAAACGACTTAGATGTGTGTCCCTGACTGGCTCTTGGCTGAGAGCAAACATGACAGTGATGATCAGCTACTTTGGGACAGCTTCTCATCTGGGAAGAGGTGGATATGATCTGATAGATGGGCACCTCAGAAGTGTAGGAGCCAGCTGCAGGGTTGAGGTTCAAACTAAACGTGGGGCTTGAATTCTCTGCCTAATCCCAGGGATTTTCCCTCCAAATAAATGTTCATTGGCAGCTGCCACACACAAAAGCTTGCACAGAGTTACGCTGCTGTCTACTGAGCAAAGTAAGTACAAACACAAACATCAGAGCCTCGTGAGAGATAAATTGCACTTCACCACATATAACGTAATTGCCAGTCCCTAATGAGCACATCTTTAAGTGTTCACTTTGTTTTCCCACTGGACAAAAGCACTGCAGTGTGTTTTACTATATAATTATAAAAAGCCAAGGCAGGTTATTTTATTTGATCACCTTTCAAAGGGTGGCTGAAGTCACATGGGATCCTAAATCCTGCTCTTGGGAAAGTGGTAAATTTGGTTTAGATTTTGCCATTTAGGTAGTATTCATCAACATTGTAGTCGAGATTTGCCACTGAAGCCTAGGGAACTATGTTGTGGACCACAGTTTTCTCCTGTCAAAATATGAGGGCTTCAAACCCAAAAGATGAAGAAACCCCACATTAAAGGTAGTGTGAAGATGATGATTTAATTCCACATAAAGTCATGGACAGCAATAAGGTTTGATTGGAAACAGAAGAGCACTAGCATCTTGTTCCAAATGGGTTGGATTTATAGGGCCTTTTTGGCAGAAAAGATCTGGAGAGGAGTTCTGCAGGAATCTTAGCCCCCAGGGGACTTGTTCAAGTTCACAGTAGGTTGGCAGATGCATATGTCTGCTCTGCTTCCTCAAATCAGGCAGGCTGGGCAGCTAGTGGGTGATGGCTGTATATAAGGCAATGCAAGTCGAAGGTCTAAACTAGCAATAACTTCCCAAACAACAGCATTTATATGCACAGGGAAGCAAATACATCTTGGTGACATGTGTGTTGTTGGGGCTTTGGAAAGTAAATACGAAATGCCCAGAGCATATGAAATGGAAGATGATGTTCCAAGAGAACCAATTTCACTTGAAAGGGTATTATGTGGTAGCCCAAAACAGAAGTCAGTTCAGTGGTGTAAGGATGCTGCAGTATAAAAGAAATACTAGAGAAACAGGGAAGTCACAGGGAATCAAATCTGAGATCTGTCAAGGCCATAACCTGTGTTTCTAGAACAGAGAAAACTGAGGCCTGAAGGTTTGTTGAAAAAACCCTTATTTTCTTCTTTCTTTGCAAGGGTTCTGCTAATGAATGACTCAGCCTTATATAAGAACAGTCTGGATGGGGCATAGTAAAGGTGAGTCACTAATAACAAATTTACAGATTTTCCTCGGAACTCTTCCTCACAGGACCCTGATATTGGGAAAAACAAAGGGAAAAGCAAAGCCTTGCATCAAAAGTCATATAGCTACAAGTATGTGATTTGCAACTGCAAGGAAATGTCATTTGTCTCACTTTGCATACACATACTAGGCAGTTATATATGATTATTATACAGGAAAGTGTAAGACAGTGGTAGGAAAAGACCAGCAATACTACGGACATGAGATGTGTGAAGACTGGACAACTCAACAGTGAGTTTAAGTGGGTCAGCCCTTTGGATAATGACTTACAGTGCGTGATGCACCCAGAGATCAGACAGGTTGGGTGACATTGTTCCCCCAGCAGGCAGATGTTTGCCAGGTTACCTTTGCACTCTGCTGGAATAACCACCCATGTCTGAAACCTGGGTGGTAAAACCAGTGCTCCCAACCCAGGTGTATTTTATGGAACTAGGATGGACACTGGATATATATTGCTTTTAAAGCTCGTTTATCTATCTGAAAGCTCTGGTGGGTGGCAACCCTCTTGTTTCTTTGGTCTAGTCCCTCTCAGTTTCCCACATCTGGGGCTTGGAATGTCTCTTTATATTGGAAAATAATCATAAAACGGCTTGGGCCATGGCTGAGCCATTCTCTAAAGCAAAAAAATCCAATCCCCCCCACCTCCCCCAAAAAGGAAGGTACCTTTAGGTCTGCTCTGACTGTCCAGCTAACACAAATCTGTTGTCCTTGAACAGGGTGATTCCCATTTAGTTGAACATGAAACGTATTTAATGAATAAGTAGATACTACTTTTATGTCTCAAAGCTGATGCCAAATTTTACTTTCTTTCTACTGAAAATCAGAATCTCGTAGGGCTAAAAGCTGGTGCTTCTGTCTTTGCTTGCCTCACATGTTGAAAATGATGGTCTTTTTCTGCTGGGAGAGTCAACTATGCCCCTATTGAGCACTTCTCAGGATCACTCCCACTGGAATTCTGCACAAATCACCTCTAATTAAAATTCCTTTCCAGAAAACAGCTCTGGAAAGGCAATATCAAACCCATCCGTTATGAAGTTAAACTCCTGGCAACAAAATCAGAGGGGATAGCAGTTGAATGGGAAGCACCAACTGGAGGATCCTGGAGCAGACTTCACTCTTGGTTTTCACTTTCTGACTCTGAAGAGCAAATGGAACTGTGACCGGTAAAACAAAGCTCCTAGAAAGAAGTCCAGGCTCCAGAAGGCTGATACCACCCAGGCACCAGCTGTGAGGAGGCAATAACCTCTGCTTTTGAAAAGAAACAGGCAGTGCCAAGTTGCTATTGCTGCACTTGAGGGTTATGTGTCTGCTGAATTCAGCTGGTTTTAAGGGCCGTGCACATCCAGGGTCTAGGATACTCATGCTAGTCCCTAGTATGAGTATCCTCCTTCTGACCACCATCACAGTGTGCAGCATGAACCAAAAGGAGTGTTATTTTGGTAGGAGTGAATCCTTTGTCAAGTAACACCAAGGAGGAGCCAAAACTCATTTGGACACTGGGTATGTCTTCCCTGGAGGCAAGAACTCACAGCACTTCAAGAGAATCCATGGCAGACTCTGCAAGGTGAGAGATTGTGTTTATCCAAATATCATCTCATTTTAAATAATTTCAGTTTTTTCTGTTATGCAGTTGTTTTTATGTTTGTGTTATGTTTCTATGTTGACAATCTGTGTTTACCATGATGTACAGGGACATCCTATCCTTTTGATGTTAGTAAATAGAGGCAAGAAGCAGGGAAGGCAGGTAATGGGGAGCAAGCAGGAGCTGGTTTTCCAGCAGAAATGTCTGGTTGTGACCCGAGGAGGTGCATGAGGAGGAGGTGGGAAAGATGGGTACAGTGAACCACATGGGCTATGAACAGGGGAGGTAGCAGAAGCTGAGAGCAGGGCACACCACAGGTAGGCTGGATTGGGAATGTGATTTCAACAGCTGTACTTTCCAAAGGTCTCCTCACTCTGAAGCAGCACTTTAGCTCTGCTTGTCAGGTGTTAGAAGCTAATGAAAGAGCCAGGCATTCAGGTCCCTCACAGAGAATAAAAGGTTTTGAATAGCCTTTAGCTCACAGCAGATATAAAGGTCTATTCCTGATGCTGCTGAACTGTAAGGGGTCTGTGTTTTGGTGCTGGTTGAACCTGCGTCCCCAGGTGACCTAGTCTGGAGACAGAGCTATGCTCTTATTGCCAGCTGTGCACTGCTGTGCATCCTGTGATTGCAGTCAGAGTGATGTATGCAAGTACCTGGTGACACAACTGGTGATGCAGGAGGTGAATGCAATAGCTAAACACACAACTTCCTATGCAATTGCATGTGAACAGGTCTGTCTCTCATGTCTTTATCAAATACAGCTCAGCTATAGGAAACCAGGACTCTCCTTGGTCCAATATTTGCTAATGTTAGATTGCTGCAAGATTATTTCATGATACAAAGGGATCAAAGGCAATGGGCAGACTCTGCAAGCAGAGCAGCTGAGATGAATGAGACTGTGGGGTTCCCTTACTGCTATTGTCACAAAAAATACAAACTAGCTACTGCTTGAGAGGAAGCATTTGTACCCCCCTGGGCAGGTCATCCTGAGCCTGAAAACAGTGAGGTTTTGAAGAATGACACGTAACAAAGAGTAGAACTGGCCCTGTTCTACTAGTAGATCATAGAAATAGATATTAGTTTCCTAAATTAAATTATTAATTTCAGTGGTTTTGAACCCAAACTTTGCCTTTCTATTTTGACACCATACTGTTAAACATTCAGATTCATGTGCCGTCATCCTCCTCCTGTTGGCTGGGTTTTGGTTTTCTTTTTTTTTTTTGACAGAAAGTTCTTAACTTTTGTTCTACATCTGTAATTCTAAGCCTTTTCATTTTAATTTGAGCTAAATGTTTCAGGCTGACCTGAAATAATGTCTGGTTTTGCTTTTTGCATTGTTTAGGAGTATTTTTTCTACACCTCCCCTCTGCCTTCGGTCGGAAACTGAAACTAACAGTGTTTGCCAGCTTTAAGTGAAAATGAGTAAATATCCCTTAGTCATTGGGTGAGATTTTTCACTGGCTTTGAGCATTATAATCCTGCTGAAGTCAGAAGAACCAGACTGATTTATACCAGATGGTTATCTGGACCCCCGAGGGGAATGAAATCAGTATTGTGGATTAAATTTACCATCAATACAAGAAGACCTGTTTGCATTAGCGGGATTACATCTGTGCTTCCTCACAGATAAGTTCTGTTCCAGACTCCTCTCCTAGTGCTTCTACCTTCATGCTGCAGATGGTGGCTCAAACTAACAATAGAAGCACAGAAGGTGTTTTGCTGGATTAATAATTCAGCCTTTGGACCCAAGATTTGCACCAGTGTTTGCGTGACCCTAGATTTTAAGTAGCTTGTTCATTTTGTATGTTTGTGCAGGAAATGAGTGTGGAGACCAGAATGAAACAAAATGAATGGGGAAATAATTGGTTTGGTTGACTTTTATTTTTGTATTTTTTAAGGGCGGACACAATAATCAAGAAAAATTGAGGTTTTTTTGCTAAAGGAAATTCGGACAACAGGGGTACTTTGTATGGCCACCAGAATGGCCGTGGGCATGAACAAACTGGTGGGGAAAGACTTCCTGAGGTATTGCTTTCACATAAGCAAGGAAACTGTTGCCGCTTGGAAAATGAACCCTGCAATTTATGAGCACAAAGGACTTGAAGTCAATATTTTGTTCTCCATAGTTATTCAATAATGACTTTGACAGTTCCTCTGGGTTTGAGGAGATACAGGTTTTTTTGGGGCTGGCAGGATGCAATGGACTAGCTGATTTCCAAAGCTGTCACTTATCTTTGATTTATATCTTTTCTATTTCCCTTTTTGGATTAGTTAGTACCATCAAGCTCTTGCCTGCTTTGGCTCCGTGTGCAGCAGCCTGTCTCCAGGATAATTCCAGGATGCCTTCTCCAGCATCACCTAGAAGAGGTTGCAGCCCTGCTTCTGTCTCGCCCTGTTATGAGTGAGTTTTAAAACCTAGAAGGACATTGGAGTTGTGCCCGACCTTGTGCTTAGCCCCATGCACTCTTCCTAAACTTCTGTTGAATCTATGTTTGTAGCAGATGAGGCACTGAATCTTTGTCACTCACCGCTGGTACTGGTGAGGGTGGTTCTTGCCTGTTTGAGTAGCACAAGTCTTTCTTTCCCAGCAGTGTTCAGCCCTCTTCTGCATCTGTGTCAGTTATTTACAGGCTTGAACTGATTTAAAGTGACAAGCACAGGGGAAACTGTCTAGGATGTATAATTTGCTGTGAATTATTTCAAATTAGAGAAGAAAGTGACGAATGAGGGCTCCTGGCTGTAGTATCAGCATGGTCTCCATATGTCTGTGTGAATTTCATGGACAAATCCCTTCATAAAGACAAAGCCTTGTGCTGCACTTAGGATCCCTGATTGCTTCCCCTCCAAGGAGCATGGAAGAATTCCTTTTAGCAGGGTCACATGGAAGCATCCTGGTGGTCTCAGGGATCCATAAACATGTGTAATCACACCTGCCTGTCTTCCAAGGAGATCCTCATGTGGAAAAACTAACTGTAGCATAGTTGTAGTATATAGCTGACATAGAAAAGCGGATGAATAATTTTGGGGAGGATTTCATTTGGCCATTCTGGAGCTGTGTTAGTTAAAGACAATGACAGCTTTTTGAAGCACACTACAAAAGCAAAAAGGATTTGGGGTCTTGTTATTGCTCCACCTGTAGTGCTGCTGCTTCCTTATTCCTAGGGAATGAAGGCAGCTGCCAGAAATACCCTTCTCATCTCAGGTTTTTCCTATTTTCTTCCCATTTCCTCATTTCTCTGTACCATCCATCTCCATTGTGCAAACTGAGTAATGAGACTTCACTAAGGCAAACCAGAGAGTGAAAGGCAGCTCTACAGACTTTGGATTATTTAGCGTTAAGCTGTTATCAGGGAATGTTTATAAAAAAGAGTGTGTTCCCAACAGGCCTGGCACATAAAGAATTTCTGGCTCCATGCGTTAATTCCTGCAGGGAGATGTTGATCCTTCATCTAATGTTTGTTTTACCTGCTCCCCACCAGAGCATTTTGCTTTTAAGAACATTGCTGTCATATGGCCACAGGCAGTTGCTTCAGAGAGGAGTTCTACAGCTCCTTGATAGGGAAATTGTATTTATTTGCTCCTAATAACATCTATGCTCCTTGTGATTTCTTTGAGGGAGGTTGTGCTACCTGTAAAGCCGCTTTTTTCACCTGCCAAATCATTCAACTGTATTAACAGCATGAAGGGAACCAAATTTTCTCCTATTCACTCTCCTAGATAAAGCACTTGCTGAGATACAGGAAATACTGATGCGAATTTGAAGTAACTTGGGATCTTTTTTTTATAGTAACACAAGTTTTGAGGAGTAGATGCTAGAAATGCAATGTTACTCTGCCTGCTTCTTCAGCTTGCTTGAAAATGGACAGGTAGACTTATAAGAGGGAACCCTGCTTCCAGTGGAATGGGAAGCAGTTGTTTCCCTGTGGGTCTGGATGACTGGGTCTGTAGCACTAGCATTGTATGAAACTGAACTTTAATCAGCCTTGTAAACACTCTTTATGGAGTTATTTACATGGAGTCATGACCCTCACTTTGGGAGCAGCTCAGTGCCTGGGCAATGGAAGTGTCTCTTGCTATCCTGGGCCAGTGCTTCTTCCAGTGACTTGAAGATGACCTGGCACATGTAAAGACTGCCTTGTGTGTTTTGTGCTGAACCAGGCTTCAAATAGTGATGACTTAACAGCGAGAGTGACAAAAAGACACCTGTGAAATTGTCTGATGGGGGTGATTCTGGCTTAATGCAAATGTAGTATTTTGCTATGCCACCTCTCTGCCTGGTGGCTCTCTGGGTCCCATGGGAAGCCACAGGCATCGCAGGATGTCCCTGAATGCCTGGACCTGGGGCTGCTCCTGCTTTCTACAGCGAGGGGAGCAGAAGGGCTCTGCAAGGTGAGCACCCTCTGAGCTCAGTCCTGCTGAGGTCAGGGGGAATTATGTCCATGGCAGGAAGACAGGATCTTAATATGTTTTAGAGGAGATATCTTGTACAATTATTTCCTCTGGCCTTATCCAGCGCTCTACTGTGCGTGGCAATTAACCTAAGGTTTGCTTGTGATGGAACGTGCTTGCTTGTACAAGTCCCACTGCCTTTCTGCTCTAAATGGCTAATTTTACACAAGAGGGAAGCTTTTTAAACATTAATCCCATTTTTTAAGAAGATCTTGACAAAGGAAGATGAGTCCCTTAAATACCCGCAGGCCCAGCATCCTGCAGCAATGAGGACGCAGTCTTGGGAGTTCCAGTATTGCACTTTTAATTGCAGCTATATAGTATAGCTGTGCAATGAAACTCTGCTCCCATAGAAGGCACTGGTAACGTTCCTACTGTGCTTAAGTAAGCCAGGGCTTCCTCATTTAGTCTTTGGCTGAGGAGCATGAGATGAGCAGCACAAGTGGGGGCTGCAGGTCTTCCTTTTTGTCATGCAGTTTAACTACTGTGCTTGTCACTGTCCTGTTGTCTTTGACCAGAAAATCACCTACAAAGTAAGTTTGTAAAGTCAATGTGTGTTGCTCCAGAGCTGATCGCAGAATGTTAAGGACTGATATGGAGGCAGAGCTGGTCTTCTTAGCCAACAGATTTTTACATACCAAAACTAGGTCAGAGCTGGTGTGTACCAGGGAGGGAGCCTGTTCCAGCTGCTGGTTTTGGCCAACCATTTACCTCTAGGTAAGGCTAGTGGCTATGGAGAGGTTACCAAATCTGAATAGAACCTTCCCATGCTTTGCTTTGACAGCAAATAACCATTCAGTATCAGGAAAAGCTTTTGACCTGCAGGTTCCTGGCTGCTCTCGGAGCATGGCTGCCAGCTGATGGTTGCTTCAGGAGCCGCTGTGGAATGAATCAGTGATTATAGCTCAGTTCCTGTTGACAGGCGTCCACCTTACAACCTCTGCAGCTGGCAGCCTTGGTGGCAGGCACAGCAGAGAGGTCCAGGGCTGAAGGAGCAGGGAAAATAAACAGCGTTCTCATAACAGGATGTGACTGTCCTGTTTCCATGATTCATATCCTGAGCAGCATCCCCTGGACCGGGGCAGCCCAGCGCCCAGGTCCTTGGCCCACTGGTTTCTCTTTGAGGTCCAGGAGACTCTCTGATATTACTGCTGTTTGTGAGGAAACTGTTTTTGGCATTTATTGCAGGAACTCCTGCTCCTGGCTCTGCTCTGAGATGAAAGTTTCTGCCTCAGTGAGGGCTCTCAAAGGGGCTTTGTAGAGCTGCTGGCGTTACCTGGGATTTTGATGTAAAAAGTCATTTAAAGGTAGAGGCTGCCTCATCTTACAGCATTGCCCGTGGAGCTGGTCTGAGCATTCATCAAGGGGAAACGTGGTGAGGTTTCTGGTGAAATGTCCATCCAGCGCCCACTTGCATAAGGTGCAAATGTCTCTCTTCTCCTGCACCACCTTCCCCCTCAGCTTTTCAGTTAGTTTTAGCATCTTCTGGCTGCTGAGTAGTTAGGGAGCTTTGTCAAGGTGCTTTTGGGATGCACACCTCTGGGAGCAACAGGCTCCCCTCTAGCCCACTGACACCTCCTGCTTTCATTTCCAGCATCTGGGTGCCTTCTAGGTAGATTTAGGTTCCTTCTGAACAGCCAAACCCACACCAACTTGCTGTAACAGAAACTTCTCTGCCATCTCCATGCTTATCCTGAATAGTTGTCCTCACTATGTACCACCCAGTGAATGTGCTGAGAAAGAGGTAGGTGGAAGACACTTGTGATTGATACCTGTGGAAAATGAGTGTTTCTTGTATCCTCACAGTGTCACTAAAATGCAACTATCTCTGGTGCGTAACTACCCAAACACAAGCTCTGAAAACATACAGCTGTCTCATTCCAGGTTTCTGAAACCTAGAAAGTTGAGGATTCATCCATTTCCTTAAACATTAATACTGTTATGGCTATTCTTCTAAGTGCTTACACTTCTCCTTTTGGAAAGACCAAGCCCTTGCAACTCCCAAGAGGTTCCTCTGCACCTGATAGCCTGTTTCCTTTTCCATAGCTAAGTTTAGCTCTTGTTTTTGTTTCATCTCATCCCCCAGGCAGATCTCACAAGTACTTAAGCTGTTCGCGTTTTCTTCCTGCCTGCATCAAGAAGTTTGTAGAAACAAAGTGCGAGTTTTTACATCGTATTTGTGGGAAAAACATCCAAAGACCAGAGAAAAACAAAAATGATTTTCTGAAGTGACTGTGCCACTGAAATTCTTACAGCAGAAGGTAGCTTTGATGGGGTTAAATTTATTCATCATCACAAAAATCTCTGCAAGATACTGAATTTCTCACGTATCTCATGTGAACGCTGTTCGCTAGCAGTCCCACGTCACTGACTTGGCTGCTGACCTGTATTTTTGTTGTTGTAGGGTCTATGTGTATTGGAGATCTGCAAATAGCCAAGAAGACAGGCCTGCCTTCAAAATTTCACAGTCCAAATGTATGTCAAGGTGGAACAGTCAACAAAATTAACATCTGTGGAAAGGCTAAACTGACTGTAACAGAGCAAGAGTGAGCAAGGGAGGAGAAATCAAAGCTGTTGACTGTCAGCCATGGGCTGACCTTGACATCTCTCCATTCATTCCCCATAGGCAGTGCTTTGCGGGAGGATCAGCAAAGAGGAAGCTTTGAAGAACACTGCTCTGAGGACCGCAAGCTGGCACCCTGGCACATTGGGAATAGATGTAGGTGGGTATAGATGTAGGTGCTGATGCACAAAAGGAGGAGGTGACCGCTTCTGGAGCGTTTGTCAGAGCTCTAACCCAAACTGGTGAGCCTGCAAGGGTGACCGTAAGTCTCTGTAGGGCTGTGGTGTCTGCCCGCAAGACCCCTGGTGAAGGAAGGCCAGGGTCCTTGTAAGATGACTGCATCTGGAAAAGCAAATAAAGGGACAAATTTTAGGGTCATGAAAAGTTCAAGAACTCCTCTGTGTGATTGCACTGCATAGGCTGAAAAAACAGCCTGCCTGGAGCAGGGCAGCAGATCAAAAGAGATTTGAGCTCTCCCAGCAGTATCCTATCTCAGATAATCTTCTTCTATGACATTAATTTCCTTGGGCAGAAGATTAGGCACTTTTAAACGAATTAGAGCGATTTTAGTTTCTGCTGTCCTTGCATAGTGCTGCAATTATCAGTGCAGTGTCTCAGTAGCCCTACTGCCATCACAGAGCTAAAAGGGTTACTAACAGTTCAACCAAAAAATGCTAAATCTGTGTACGTGTGATATGTCACTATTTCATAGAACGAGCACCTCTGATATTTAGATGGAATTAATTCCATACCCCTGCCCAAAGTGGGTCTGCTCACCACTTTACCAAAGACATTTTAAGGTGAATTTTAGATGGGACTCGTACTGGCTTTTTCCATTGGGTAAATTCCATTTCACTTGGACAGGTTCCTCTAGTGGGTCATTTAATAGACAAGGGAGTGACTTAAAGGTTGTGTGGAATTACTGAAGAAAGATCTGTCTGATGTGTGGTCAAGGCAGCATTCAGACAGACATCCCAGCTATCACCCAGCCTGAATGGATAAACCCAGGAATATTAATCCCAAAAGAAGAGCTTGATCAAAGGAAGTTTCTTGTTAATTTTCATGTTATCAGGGCATGCACCTTTTGCAGACTGTATCCTTTGAAAGCAGAGGTACCACAGTCTGCACTAATGCTAGAAGCATCCCTATCAGCTGGAGGGATAGGGCTTTTACTGGAGGGCTTTCTTGTGGTTAGTATTCCTGCAAGTCACTGCATTGTGCTGTGTGGATCCGGTTCCAGCAGAGAAAGAGTGGCCCAGCCGAGCTGCCTGGAGGACCTCAGTCACATGAGATGCTCTGACACTTTCTCACCAACGGTTTATGAAGCTCTATTAACTGACACTCCAAACTGATTGAATTTGATGAGAGTCTTTCCACTGACATCATTGCTTTGATTTATGCCCTTAATACATAACGCATTGTTTCAAATGTGAGTCTTAACATCCTTATCCAGTCTGCAGCTCTTCCAAGTTAAATACGAATAAACAGAGAGAAGGAGAAAAACCCACATGACAAGTTGAAGAGATTTCTGTGTGTCTGTTAGAGGCGACTCTTGAATAATGCCAAGAAGCAGCGGGAAAGGGTGTCTTTTGCTCAGGAATTCAGAGTCTGAGGAACTCTTTTCAGCCAGAAAGCTGCAGCGCCGAGTTATTTTCTATCAGAAAAGGCAACAGAACCCCTCATGCAATTGTTAGATCCGTAAGTAGGTTAATGGACTAAACCCCTTGTATGTTTATGTTAATTAAATCTCTCAGCCAGTGTATTTTCTTCTATTTTTAGTCTGGTTTTCTAAGGAAATGGGGCTTATGCCGTCGCGGTGGCTGTCTGTCCATCTGTTGGTTCTCCCTGCAACTTTCAAACTGTCAGCAAATTTCATCCAATCTGGAATGAAAGGGAACCCTCCCAAAGACGTTACCATTTTTAGGAGCTTCACAAAGACTGGTGGGAGTTTTCCAAAGGTTTGATTAGTGTCCCCTCAAGGTAAAGCTGTGATCCGTCAGCCATTGCCCTTTCCATTTGCCCCAGCATACAAACAATGTACAAACCCCACCTGCTTTAAACCAGCCACAGCAGGGGCTGTTTCTTGCTCACCCCAAAGCAATGGAAAAGCAAAGGTTTTCTCACTGAAGACCTGTAAGGGATTGGAGGGGAACTGCAGGGTGTCAGATGGGAAACAGAAATAAGTGAGACCACTGTGGTGAATAGGTGACTGCATCAAGGGAGGGATGCCTAGGAAGTGTCACACACTGTCAGTTTTTCAAGGACATGACTATTTTTGAAGCAAATATAAGAAAACCTGAGAATACCATGGCAGGAAGGAGGGCTGAGGGGTGCAGAATAAACCCAAGGGTGTATACTGGGCTGCCATGGGCTAATTTTGGTGATACAGCGGGGGTACATAACAGAAATCTGTATGAAACTTTCATTCGCTCAGCTGCTCAAAGAAGAACTTGTTTTATCAAGCTCTCTGTTTGCAATGTTAGGCTAGGGAATGACTGAAGTTATTCAGAAGACACGCTCTTACGATTTCTTTGGGGTTGCGCAGTGGTACTGATAGAGATAGCAACTCTTTTTCATGATAAGTTGAGGCCAAAAAGCATACCTACGCTCTGCTGCCTGCGTTCCTCACAGCCCTCACTGGGTTTCTTCAATTCCAGGACTCAGTTTTTCTTAAAAGGATGATTGTTTTGCTGTGCCCATGCCACTAAGATGGAGCTGCGCTGATTAAATAGAGCCTTTGTGAGCAGTTCCTTGGCCCATGTGAGGAGGATCCTTCTTTACAGCTATGTGAAAGCTTATACTTACTTGGATGGCAATCAACATGCCTTGGTAGATGAAGCATCGGCCGCCTGTGTATCATTAAGGAGCTTGAAGAATCAATTCAGTCCAGACAGCAAACAATGAACTGCTGACACTTTCAGCTCTGCTAGGGCTCAGAAATACCAGCGTGCACATCTGAGCCCTATCACTGGAAACACACAAGGATCAGATTCTTCTGGTGGCGGCTGCGTTTTCATTGTGAACAACCTGATGGGAGCCTGATGGTGTCCAACACAGCCATTCTTGCCTTGTGATTCTTTCGCCATCTGAAACGTTGTTAGTTTTAATGACATAATTATCCTTTATGTATTCAGTTAGACGTGTGGGTTGGCTTTTTTTCCTTTCTTTTTTTTTTTCCACTTTTTTTTTTGGTGAGTTATAATTAGTTTCCCTGAGAAGCAGCAGCTTTAATGCTCGGGTAATTTTCTGAGAAGCTGGGACTGAAAGAAGCATTTTGGGAAATGACAATTATATGTCCATGGGTTTTATTTGGTATGCTTTATTTTAGTCTTTGTCTAGGCTGAAAGCTCTTGTTGACTGGCAGAAGATGGATTGAATCAGTAAAATTAGGCAATTTCAGGCTCCCCCCCCGGAGAAAAACATACAAAGAGCTTGTATATTGACTGAAAGTAAAGTGCAGTTGTTTCACTGAATTCATACAAAGTATTGGTAGGAAAAAATGACTGCCCCTTTCCCCTTTCCTACAAGCTATTGGCTTGTAAATGACCTTGTAACCTTCTTCTGTATTCCCCTCTCTGTGGTCAGCCCAAGGTGGCCCATGTCTGTCCTGGGGATCTAGCAGTTCCCCATGAAATCCCCCCAGGGACTACTGCACCTACATGGATGCATGAGGACTATGCAGTGGGTTTAAGCCCCCCTCCCCTAACTGCTATCCCTGCCTGGTCCTGGCTGCTGGGGAGCCACAGAGGGGTCCTGTGAGGAACATTTTACTTGAAATAAGGGGGGGGAGAGAGATCAGTAAGTGATTGTAATTTATTTCACCCATCCAGATTCTCCCAGCATCAAGATACACCAGGGCAAAGCCTGGGTTTCCATCACTTCTGGGAGACAGCAACTGGTTTCTCTCTAAGAAAGCCCAGAGCAGCTAGAAATGGTAAAGCTCTTGTAGGTCCCTTAGTCAGTGTCTCTCTCTCACTCTCTATCTTGTGTTTTGTTTTGGTTTGGCTCTTTTACAGTTTATTTTAGAATGATATGTCCATGTTAGTTTTGCCCATCTCTTGTGACTGGCTTCCAATCCCTTATTTTAAATGAAATATTCCCAGATGGAAAAACTCATCTGCTGGCAAAGCCAGTGATATAATTTGTTTATATAGATCCAGCGCAACTAAAAGGGGAAGAAAAAAAAAGAAGGGGGAGTAGAGAAAAGGAAATTCCTTCACCATCTTGTACTTGTTACTTGTCAAGTCGTGTACGGTGTCAGCAAGGCTGCGCTCTTTGAGCGGTCAGGAATGGTGTGGCCCCAGAAGGCCATTGGGAAGAGGAGACAGGGTGTCTGTCACTCTGTCTTGGAAAGAGTGTGCTACATAGTTCTCATTTTCTGCATGCATGATTAAAACTAAAGGGGAAAAATACATTCTGGGCTCTAGCGCTGGGAGCCACACAGATGTGAACTGAGTGGAAAGCTGGTTTGCGTTTGCCTCTGTGTCACCGCTTCCTGTGACCTGAAGGGTAGATTTGTCTCAGACTTTCCTGCAGCACAGGCAAAGACATTAATTGCCCTTTTCAGAAATCATGGAAGAAAAGTGCCGTATTCACTGTTTTGTGGTGTGTTTTACTTTAAGTGGGTCTAGCAGCTATCCAAAACCCCAGATCTGATGGAGATTTTCTCCCTTCCTTCATTTGAAGCTGAGGATCCCAAGCACTTTCCCAAAGCGATCTATGCAGCTTCTCATAAAGCCAGGTAAGGCACATACAGAGACCACAAGCCCTGCGTGTCATGTGGAGGAAAGCACATGGGAACCACATGTGCCTTTATACACCCCATTTGATTATGAGATCCATACACACCATCTTCATCCTCAGCCGGGGGACTCCACACGCATGCGTATAGCTAGATATACTTCTGCGTGTGATCAAACACACCCCAACTGTCCATACATTTCCTGGGGATGGATCCTGATGGATGAGCTGTGATGGGTGCCCGGGGTGGGTATCCTTGCTGCGTGGCCCTGCATGCAGGCAGTGCCAGAGGGCATTTCCATAGCTGCCTGTGCCTCATTAGCCCACAGCCCCTCCTATGTGCGTGGGCTCCCACTCCATTCATGTTACCTGGGTTGTTACCTGCGTTTTCACCCTCACGCAGCGTGCAGGTATCAGCAGGCATCAGCTTGCTGCTAATTGCCTCCTTCAGAGGCCTCCCAGCTCCTCATACAGGCACCATCCGTGTTGCAGCTCTCCATCCACAGACTAGAAAGCCTTAGCCTGGAAAGGCAGGCACTTCACATGGTGCCTTAACGTGAGGTCGCTGGGGTGAGCAGACTGAAGTTTCACTTCCAAAGAACTAAGTTCAGATTTTGGTTTCAATTGCAGGGTGAATGATGTTTGAAGAGCTTTTAATTCCTTGGGAAGCTTTCCAGCCCCTGGGGTTATCACTGCTTAATCATGCCCTCAATCCGGTGCTGGGTCATTTGCTCTCAAGATGAGGCTTGTTCAGAGACTTTCATGGGTTTTTGTTTGCTTGCTTGCTTTTTAAGTGGGACTGTTTTCCAGTTTAATTTGGGGTTGGTTGTGAGCTGTGTCTGCTTTCAGGAGGTTGCTGAGAGCTTTTTGATGTTAGAAGAAGCTGAGCATCCTTCCTTCTGGTTCAAAGGTGTACAGCACCAGGAAACGTAACTGGGAGAGGGAGTAAGGTGTGCAAAGGAGAATGGGGAGCATGAGTTAAACCACAGTCGTCATAAGACATTCAGAGAAACTGAAATTGTTTGGATTTTGCTTTTTACATGAAGTATCACTTTTTATAGTGGAAGGAGGGATGAAACTGTCTGGTGGTGTGAGCCAGAGCTGATGCTATTGCATATCTCCCAAGTTCAGGAGTACAGCTATGCTTTGAAAGAGGAGTTCACCCACAAATATAAGGAACGATGAACGCATCAGCTCCTGCCTGCATCTTTACATTCCAGTTCTGGACTCAGCAGTCCCCCTTTTATGATGCAACAGGAATGTACTTTGTTCTGCTCCAGTAGCAGCACTCGATGGAGTGTTACTGACTCGTAACAGTGTGTTATCTCTCTGAATGTTTAAAGTTTTGCACATTTGGGCAACTTCTTTAAAGAAGGCAAGAGCTGGACTGTCAGCACTGCTTTTGGTCTTGCAGTGCTATGGCTTTCTATTTATAATGGAAATGAAAGAGGTCCTGAAGGCAGCATTTCTTGTCAGTGAATTAAACATTCCCTCATGTCTGCAGTGTTTGCTTTAATTTAAATACTTGTCACGGTTAATGAAAGATAGCCTGAGTGAGAGAGAGCAAAGCAAGTTACTCAGGTCCCACCAGCTTGCTCGTGTCTTCTTCCTATTTGTGGTCAAAAATACAGCCCTGTATGAATGGCTATGAGGTTCTATGGATGGCAATGTGGGTAGCAGTCCTTCGCTAAGGGAATTTCACTTCATGCAGTTATCTAACAGCCTTGGACGTTAACGTGGGAGTCTGGCCTGTCTTGCTTATAGCAATTGATCAAATGTATAGTGCCTACATATATATGCCCCGATTCTGTGCTGAGGTACTTTCCTGTTGTCAGATGTAAGTGGAGTGGGAGACATACCTGGTGTGCAGAAAGATGCAGGGCAGAGCTCTGGCCGTGCTTCCAGCTGCAGAACTGCCCATTGCAAACTGGTGCAGGAGCTCTGTTGTTGCCACAAAAACCGGCTTCAATCACATTATGAGCATTACAGGCTTGGCGTATTTAGTTCACATTCACATAGGGCAATATTCAGACTCTCCAGTGACTGCTAATTAATTTGTTTGCTCATACTTTACTGAGATTTGGATTGGCACCAAAGCCCCAAAGGGAAGAATCCAGCTGTCAAAAAGTGAATGTCTATAATGAGCGTAAGGTGTGGATGGAAACCACACAGTTGTCACACAGCAGCTATGACATAAAAGATGGTATTGCTTCCATACTGTTTCCCACGTGGCAGAGAGGTATCTTGGGAGGGCAGAAGATGTGATTACAGGAGACAGCTACATGGAAACCATCATTGCCCTACTTCATGCATTGAAATGGAGTTAGAGATATTTTAATAAACATTAAGTTCATTGTTGAATAACTAAAATACGTAAGCATTAATTAAACATACCTGGCTACCCTGTGCAGCATTGTCCAGCTGAGGAAGACAGGATTAAGAAGTGAAAGATGAGGTTTTCCTCCTGTCCCTGAAATGACTTTTCTCTAAAGCCTCAGCATTTCTTATTTTCCACTGATTTCATATTCTAGACCAGCAGCATGTGCCTCAGTTTCTTCATCTCTAAAATGCTGGGTTTTGCTAACACAATCCCCAGACTATTGTCATGTATTGATTACAAGTTATATTAGGACCCTGGAGTGAATAGCTACGGAAGCCTGAGATATTAATGAATCACGATGGTGCTCAGGGCTTGCCTGCCTGCGGTGCCACCCTGGCTGTCACCCCACTGCTCCCAGGCAAGCGCTCCTGCCTGCACACTCACACCTAGTACCAGGCTCCTGCAGGCAGTATCAGCTGATGAAATGGCTCTGTAACAAACCCTAGGGCAGCTGCTCTGTCATAAGTTAACCTTCATGCAGTCTGATGACCATAAAGAGTAATCCTGCCATGTAGCATCTCTTTCCATGACAGCACAGCACCATGGGTGCCTGTATCTGCAGAACCCTTCGCGCTCCCAGTGGTCAGTACATATGGTGAGCTGCTCTTGCAATGTCCTATTTTCCCCATGATGCTTCAGAGATTCTGTAATGTCTTGGGAAGCACCTTTGAAAAGGCTCAAGAGAAGTAGTAAATCTATGCTTTAAATAGGTTACATTACTGAAAATGACTTGGATGATGAAGCAAAAGGTAAGAGTTTACAGGTGACTAGCAGATGGCAAAGGACAAAAAACAGGAGGCTGATGTACAGCTCACTGAGCACCTTCAAGTCCTCCAGCTGTGTTGAGGGCTGTGTTGTGCTGCTCCCAAGTGAGCACTAGTGAGGCAGGAGCAGAAACCAGCACCACAAACCTCCTTGCAACCAGTGGAGCTGCAGGGAGGTGGTGAGGGTCAATTGCATGACTGATTTTTCCAGTCCCCATGGTGTAACTGCAGAAATACCGAGCTGGAGCCTCCAGGCCTGCATGGAAATATAGACAGCCCTTCCCTGGGATGCAGTGGGAGGTGTGGGGGCTGCCTCCTGCTCCTTTTTAGCAAGAGAACATCTCTACAGCTCCTCATACCACCTTCTGCAGAATGACAACCAACATATGACTTGGGTTTGAAATCCTTGCAGCTGATGGAAAAACAATTAAGATCTCATTAAAATTCTATGGAGAGAGCCAAGAAAAGGAAGATAATGTCAGAGGAAAGGGGATACGTAGGACAGCGCAGAGAATTCTCTGAAGTTAAGCCTGTCATTAGGCGGGAGCACAGAAGGTGCTAATTGTACAGTGCATTTCATTCATCCCACTAAGAATAATTAACGCTTTCTATTCTGCCTTCCCCGTCCCTGAGGTGAATGGATTCAATGCGTGTGCTCACTTGGGAAGGTAGGAGTTGTCATATCCTGGATCCTTAGGTGCAGAAGAATTTTTCTGCTGGGTTTCTTCACCGACTGAAGAGGGATCACTGTCAGTCGTGTGAGGGAGTGCTGATTTCATTAATCTCTTTGTGAGTCTTCATCTGCTGCTGTTACAGAAATTATTGAGCCAAGATGGGAAGCATTGGAATTAGCATTGTAACTGGCTTTCAGCAAAGCACATGCTTAAATATTGCCCTAAACAGGGAAGGGCTGACCAGAGGTTTCTCCTACTGTCAGAGTGAGGATAGGTGTGCTGGCAGGGAAGGAACACAGTGCAAACAGGCAGTGCTTGGTCCAGCGTGTGAGCTCCCTGGCAGGGTGAGAAGGATTTTCCTTAAGGTTTATTTCCTTAAGGTTTATTATTTCCAGGCTGATCCAGCTGTTGACAGAGAAGCCAAAGCTCTTGCAATGCATGGACCCTGATGTGCCTCGCTGCCCTGCTCGCTGTCTGTCCTGAGCAACGCTGTTCTGACAGCGATGGCTGCTTTGCAAAGCAAGCCTTACCCTCGCCAGGTCCAGCTTGAGTGCTTGCACACAACTTCCTGGCCTCCCACACTCCTCATGGAATTGAACTAGAGGTGATTGTCTTCGCTTCCTTTTAAACTGGAGAAGATAACATTGCAAGTACGTAGCTGACATTCTCTACTCCAGTGGTGACTACGCTTCAGGGCTTGGGTGAAGTGATCCATGTCTGTGTGACCTTTCTGTTTCCCAGAAATAATTCAGATTAATTAGCTAAAGATTACAAAGCACTCGGACATTCCTGTCTGAAAATCCTATCGCTAAGTATAATGATAATGACACTTTACACCCTCTGATACTTTAGCAGGAGTCTCTGTAAGAGAAGCTATGTGTATACAAGCTTCTATGTTTTGTGTTAACTGAAGTTCTTCATCCCAATTCAAGCCAGAGACAGCCCAAAGACCCACTTTTTCCTTCTCCCTTCATCTAGGCATCGTCACAGTTTTGGGAAGTTTGCCTTAGGACGCTGTGCTCTTCATGCCCACCAACAGCCTCACTAGATGGCTGGCTCTCAGGCTCGCTAAGGCTGTGGTGCCAATGAGGGAGCTGCAGTCACACAGCCACTCCACTGCCCTGCTACCCCACTGCCTGCATAACACCAGTGTGGCTAAAGGGGGTCCTTTCCTCCCCACAGAAGATCTGTTTCTCCTTGGCACTTTGGGCATACAAGAGTAGGCAGCTGCAAAACGCCAGTTTATTTTCAACATCGAAGACACCTGCTACCATTTCCATAGCATGTGGGTGCTGAGAGTGATGAGCCAAATTCCTGCCAAAAGTTGGCAAGGGCTCTTGAGACAAAGGTATAAGATGCCCTCACATCTATTTGACACAGCCTGAGACAACAGAACCCTGTCCTCAGTCCCACCATTCCCACAGAGGTTCTAGGAGCCAGGGAACATCTGCAGACCCACACCTCACCTGTGCTGCCCAGTGCTTGGCTCATCTGTTAACCACACAACTAACATTTGTGGAGCTTATGTTGTTTCCATACGGCCCCTTCTATTGCATCCAATCCAAGCTAGCACACGAGTAATCTCTGACTGAAACTGGATTTGAGGGAAAAAGAGAAAAGTTCAGAGGGCTAAAAAGGGATATGTTAGAAACAAGATTTCTCACATTTCTCAAGGCACTGACACTATTCCCAACCTAAGCACAAGTTGTACATGAAGTCACTTAGGAAGGGTCTTCTTTGGGCCAGTCCACCTGTGGCTACATAGTCATTACTTGGACTTCACCCACCCTATTTTCATTCATGGACTCCTACCACCCACCTACAGACCTTGTATTCCTCTGAATTAACTTGAAAACGAAAAGGTAATCAAATGTGATAACTGGGCAGGGGGAGGTAGGGAAGGAGATTCCTTTGGTGCTTTGCTGAAAGCTCAAATGGATATGGTTGGTGATGGTGAGGGTAACTGGTGTACTGGTAGGCCTAGAGGGATGTGTGTGAGGTGTGAGAAGGTGGGATGTTCAGGGGTACAAGCATGCAGGCTGCTACTGTAGGAGGTGCTCTCTGTCCAGCAATGAAGAAAATCTGTTTTCATGGGATCATGGAGCTGTCGGCTTGTGGGATCAGGAAAGCCTGCAAATATAGGTCATAATCCTTGAAGTTGCTGGACGTTCACACAGAATGGCAGAAATAGCTGAAGAAGTTCCTGGGCAGCTGAAGAGCAATTACCCATCCCGATCTCTCTAACTGGCTGAGGTACCTGTCTTGGTTTCATTCCTTTGTAAATTGAAGCAGCAGATAAAATCAATGAAATCAAAACCTGCAGGTTAATGATACTAAAAATAGTCTATTCCTGTGGGAAAGGCAGGTCGTAATGTTACAAAGGGCTATAGTGATAATTCCTGTGTGGCAACCAAGAGGTGTTTCTGTGAGAGCTGTGAATGTAATTCAGTCACCACTGTAGCAGGGAGGGAGAGTCCCTGTTGGTTTAGGGACAGGAGACCACCAGCTTCCACAGTTTTGGAAGTATCACTGACTTTCATATGCCTAACAGAAAACATTTCTCACGCTGGGCACCCAACTCCAGAGGCCACTTTTAAACCTTGTTTTGTTTTTTTTTCTGGTTGAAGTGGAAGAAACATTTCTAACATGCAGTCCATTCTTACAGGCACACTGACATGAAAGTTAATCATAGTTCTGGCCCCAGATGGTTACAGTGCATCTGCTTCTCCATCTGTGGGAGTCTTAAAGGAGGCTTGATAGCTGTCCAAGTAAATGCTTTAAAACTGTATCCTATAAAGGCAAAATAACAAGATAGCATAATCCAGAACAATCCCAAAGGAAAAAAGAGGTGGAATACGTGTTTCAAGCTCTCAGTTGTGTCCTATAGATTTTACCTGAAATACAGATTATTGCACGGCATGCATGAAGTGTTACTCATAGTAGATGTGCACTAGATGTACCTACGTACTTTCATCAGGAAAATGGTATAGAACACTCTTCTTGCTTTTCCCTGCACAGTAATCTTACAATTAGGTAACATGTAAACAAATGTAAGCAAAACATTTTCCACCTATTTTCTATTATATTAATTGTATGATAGTCCTTTCCAACCCTAACTATCCTATGATTGTATGATATCACATATTGTATTGTATTGACACTTGATATCGCTGTCTGTAAGTAAGCTTGTTTTGCAAGCTGGTTTCAAAACAGCCATCACCCTATTCCATACCAGAAGATAAGTCAAGAAGAATGGTGCAAACTATTTACAGTTTCCTTCCATCCTCCCTGTAATGTCAGGCAAGATAAATACAGAAATCTCTAGGGCTGAGGTGTGCGATGCAGTATTGATGAGGAAACGCGGAACAGGCCTCACTCAAAACATCATTAGATCAGCTGGTAAATTAAGATGGAGATAAGGTAATTGAAATCCTGTTGGGAAGATAGCTGGGGAGCCCCTAGGTCCCTTGCAGGCTTGTAGAAGAGGCCAATAATGATAAGGTCTGAGACCGTGGGAAGTTTCAAGTGATATGAAGCTTGATCCAAAGCTCAGTGAAGCAGAAGAAATCCCCCATGGTGCGTGAATATTGCATATGCTATGGGACTTTCTATTTTTTGAAGAACAATTACCTCAGATCCAGAGACACAAGAATTCCACTAACCCTCAGCCTTGTTCTGCATGAGGGTTATAGCAATAAGAGGGAGGAAGCAGCTGGTTTTACTCTCGAGGTGAATATGGTCATAAAATTAATTTCTGGATCATTCCCAAGTCTTATCTAGGGGGACAGAAAAGTCATTAAGACTCACTACATTGAGCTGCAAAAGATGAAGGCAGGGAGGCAGTATGCCATACCTGCCATAAGCAAGCAGAGAAAGAGCAGGGGGAGATGGGCATGACCCCTTGCCTCATCCTCATCACAGCTGCTCAGAAGAAGCAAGCAGGCAAACTGCATGTCTGTCACGGAGCGGCACGTTCCCTCTCTTCTGGCACAAGATGTGAGCCCAGAGTATTGCAGTGTAAGTAAAACCTTTAATGGGGGTTGAGCCTTGCAGCTATGCATATTAAGGCCCTACAGGTTTACAAACAGACATCATGCGTGTGATTTAGTTTGTCGTGACAATAATCAGTGGTACTCAAGAGCTGCTCTATCATCACAGGAACTCACTGCTGCAGCCTGGTGAGGCTCTAAAGAAGGGCTGCTAGCCGTGTACGTGATTGCTGGGTGAATGATATGGCAGAAGTCCATTGAGCAATAGGCTGAGTAGGTTCACGGAAATAAGCAAGTAGTAATATGCTACCCGGGGAATAAATACCATGGTATGTGACACCACTGGGGACAAAATGTTAGTGCAAAATGTGTACGTAATACTGTAAGCAACCCTTAGGGATAAGCATCCGTATTAGCAACACTCCTTGCAATTACTAATGCTGCACTCAGCAATTCTATGTTAGAATTGGTATTTGTTGTTTAACACATGGTTGAAGACTGATTTACGATTTGATTCTAACTCCTAAATGAATTTCAATTATTCTGGCAGTTATTAATTAAATGGATGTGCAGGAGTTTCTGTCACAGTATCCAATCTGGTTTTTACGGCTGCTGTTTTATTGGTCTGTGATTGCTCTAGGATTGACTTTGCTTGCCAATACTTACAAGTTAAAGGCAAGTTTTAATATATTTGCTGGCTGACATGTAAGATTGGGGGCAGGGGTTTTTAATTTGTGATTTGGGGATTTTTTGCTCTTCATCGTCCTGATTTTTTCCTATTACTTTCTAATCCACGTTGCTCCGAGTCTGTGGTATATTGACCTGTTTCATATAAAAAGGATAATAGCATTTTTCCCTGAATAAGCAACAACACTTGGTGATGTGCCTTCTATTTAGACAAGAAGGAAGAATACAAGCAAGAGCAGTGCTCCCCAGGAAGGGAGAGAAGCGTTGATAAAGCATCATCATAGCACTGCTGTGAGTATATCAGCTTAATGGGGCTGGGAAACAGGAGGACCTTGGCCTTTGCTACTACTGTGTGTCCTCCTCCCTTGAATCTTTTTCCTGGAGGGATGTCTCCACTAGGGAGGGAAGCAGTCAGATCCAGAGGCAATACCGGGGAGCAAGGAAACCACAGGAAAATGGGTATTTCTAGTCTACATCCAGCAGGGTGAGAAGATTGGGATTAGCTGCCCAAGTCAAGGTCACATCTCTCTAAGAGAACATTAGCGACATAAACGATGGGGGGAAAAAAAAGCCTGTTTAAGCAAAAGGCATACAAACAAATCAGCAATTAGAAAGTTTCTAATTATCAAAACAGCAACAATCTAGAGCCAGTAAGAGAAATGGGAGGAATAAAGCTGCCTGCTGGAGCACATAATCTCAAATCTTTCTGGGTGCTGTGCCTCCTTATAGTCTGGACTCAACAGTTTGCTGCATGAGGGCTGATGAGGACGTGGCACTTGCTTAGTGCAGTTCCCCACTGTCCTTCCTGGTCTTGCAGTGACAATCCTTGGCAGAAAGGATTAGTTACCCAGATCCTACCTGGCAAGGAACTTGGGCCTTTCCAAAGGGCCCTGACATGTCATGGTCAGCACATGAATTTATAGTCAGCCCAAGCTGAGGCTGAGAAAATCTGTCTGTCAGATGCTGGAGATCTTCAACATCAAAGTACCTTTAGGAACACTCTAGCAGGTAGAGCATAAATGGAGCCTGTGACCACTGATCCCCTGTGAGCTTTGCAGTGGTTAGCTATGGGGAGTTGATGTTTTGAGTCCTGCTGATTTCCATGTTCTTTCCAGTCTAAAGGCTGAACTTAGAGTGGTTCAGCAAAGCATATAATTAGCCTTAGGATTTGCTGAAGTGTGAAGAGCTTCAGACTAGGTTTCCACAGGGCTGAATGAGCATTGCTTTACCCCTGTACCTCCATCCAGTCACCAGCCAAAAACTGTGGGGAATGAGATCTTGATGTCAGCGTAGAGTGGTGGGTGATTCCCTTATGGTTTGGGGTGAGCTGAGGCTTTGATTACGAAACCTCACAGGCTAGAACTGCGAGGAGAAAGAAGGAGAAATGAGCAATGTTCTCTCAAAAGGTTGCAGAGTTTCCTTAATATCTGTTCCCTGGAGTCATGTGGAAATCTCATAAGCCACCCAAATGTTTTCCAGAGCTTTTGCTGCACGAAAGCATCCTCAAGGCTGTAATGCAGGCTTTGGCTTACAGTCAGAATGGTTACTTCCAATAATAATGATCTGATCGATCGACACCATCAAGTCCCGGCTGCTAGAAATGACAATGAAAACCATTTCAATTTTGTAATGACAAGATAAGTAAGTCCTGCCATTCTGGGACCAAAATACGGGCTGGGTGAGACCTGAAAGCTAGAGAGGAAAATTCTACTCTCAGATCCTGAAAAATCATTTTTAAAGCAAGAAGTCACCGTGTAAAATTTAATAGAGTAAGTGAACCTAATCTTAGTGGCTCAGAGATACAGAACAAGCCTGTGATATAGTGACTAGTAGCAGTGCTTTGCGTAGATACTGCTTATCTCACAAGTATATTGATGTCTTCACTAGGCCTCAGCTTGTGAGACATGACACTTTAGTCTCGGGGTAGATTACTGCAGCAGTTTTTTACCTCAGGGCATGCAAACTCCATCCTACTAACTTCACTGCAGATAAATCTTCGTGATACATACACATTCCCTATTGTGTACATCAAAATCTGATCGTGACTGGAGTGTCAGTAAGCAGAATGAGATTATGCTTTGTAATCCTTTCATACTGCTGGCGTGCTTTTCCTTTCCCACATTTAAACATACTTTTTAGAAGGGGAGGAAATAGGTAAGAGTTTCATTATGCTGAAAGACAGGAAGATACAAGAATATTTGTGCTTTTCAATCTGATGTGGTGCAGAACAGCCTTTCAGTCTTGAATAGGGCCATACTCTTCAGCCTGAAGCTGAGGCAGAGTCAACAAAGGAACATTGGCATTACAGAAATCATTCCCACTGGCATGAGCTGCCTAGGAAACACAGGTTGAGGAAAAGTTTACAGAGAGAGCAAGGAGTGCATTTTAAGTGCCTGGAGGGAAAAGTGTCAAGGAAGGAGCATGACCTCTTCTGCTGAAGGCTTAATCAAGTTTGGCCTGAGCCTTCTGGCTTGAGGAACTTTGGATCCTGCTACCCAAATGACTGAGCCTGTGCATTTGTTTCAGAAAAGCATGCTGATTGCCTGGCTTCTTTAATAAAAGAGACAAAGGCTCTGTTTCAGCATTGAACTCATTCACTGGTCAAGGTAGTGAAGTGAGTGTGGCTCCAATGAGGGATGAAGGAAGACTGCAAATCGTGAATGAAGATGATAGCAAGGAAGACCTTGGTCATCTTCACTGAGTCTTTTAGAGAGAAAGCAGTTTGTCTGAGGATGGAGGATGTGAGGAGACTTCGAGGCAGCAAGAGAAACTAACCCGTGTATGAAGTTGAATCTAGATTCCTCTGAGGGGAATGCAGCAACAGGTTGCAGTGTGGGAAATTCTCATTCATTATTAGGATGACTCTTTCTTTCCTTACTGGGATGGTGGTACAGCTCTGGAACGGATACCCAGAGTCTGTGGGATCTACGACTTCAGAGCTACCTGAATCTTGTCTGGACAAGACCCTGAACAAACATGACCTCAGCAGGCCCTACTCTGGGCAAGTGGTTGCTCCAAATAACCCGCAGAGGTCCCTTCCAGCCTGAATTAATCTGTGATTCTGATTCAGCTCTTACAGCTGAATAGAAGGACCTTGGCTATCATGCTTGAGGATGGTATAGTGTGAGTCTGCCTGACGTCTAGGCTGGAAGAATAGGCTGATGAATCCAGTGTATTTCATGACTGTGTGTCAGATTTTATGGGGAGCCTGACAGCTACAAACTTTTTGACGATGCAAGGCAAGAAATTACTTACTGACTCATACCACTAATAAATACTGGTATTTATCCTGTCCAGCACTGGCACATGGTCCCTTTGAACTTTTCATGATGCTTTGGACCAGAGCAGAAGATTATTTCCCTTGAAAATGCCTTTTCCATTCATGCCCTGACCCAAACTTTCAAAGCCTCCTGTTCCTCTGCTGAAACTTGGTCTGCAGACAAAAAGCTTCAAGCAAATGTAGCTGGATGGATCAAAGTGAATGCTCTGAGCTACACCCTACTTCTTGGGATGCTCTGGGGACAAAGCTGTCTGTTGGTTCTTCGTTGCAACAGCAATGCACTAGGTTGCAGTGGATGAGTTGGTGGATTACTGTTTACATCAATATTCTCTGCTGGAAAGCAAAAATCAAGGAGCTGCTCTGGTATTTTATCTGCTTTAGGTGGGAACGTGGTCACTGATGCCCATAATTCATACCCTGGTATGTCTGGGACTCTTGTACATCACACAGCATTTCAAAACTGAGAGTGACAATTTCATGCATTAAGCTCAGCTGTAGATGTGTTAACCATATGATGTACCTATAACAGCTTTTTATAACTGAAGAGTAAGTGGACTTCTCATTATCTAGCTGGACAAGTGCCACTAACAAAGGAGCAGCTCAATTTGGACAAAAATCCCTATTTCAGTTATATTAAAAATGCAGAATTTCGTGGAGATGTAGTTTTCTTTGCATTTCCATAGCACAGAAAGGAGGTTGGAGGCAGTGACAACAATACCTCAGATTGCTGCAGCAGCTGCTTCTATGGTTGTGCCCCAAAAACATTTTCTTGCCTTGGCATGAACAAGTGCATGTGTGTGCACTGCGTGCAGACTGTTTGATCACTCCTGTCATGCACAGCCTGGCAGAGACATGGTGTTTCCTACACGTACTGCCATCTCATCCCAGCTCGTGAGTGAAAGGCTAAACATTAAGCAGAGACTAACAAGATTCCTGTTCTGCAGCACATTTTAATTTCCAGCCGTTTGTGTTCTGCCATACAGCCAACGCTCTCTCCTAAGGGAAAAAAAGCAATGTAATTAACATGGGATAGATTTCGTTCAATGTACTGTTTCCTTCCATCATTATATTCATCGGAGGAACTGTTTAGAGAGAAGGCTTTTCACAGTATTGCCTATGGTCCAAGTTTTGTTTTCTTTTTTAGTTGGTCAGGGGAATATTTTATTTGTCTTATTTGCTTTTATTTGTTTTTAAGAAAGTACAGTTTTAGAGGCTACATTTTCAGAAGCCATTGGATTTCAGCCATTGCAGATACATCGTGAGATGGGAGGAGGCAGTAAGTACTAAAAGAGATTATTATTTTTCCCATTACTAGCAGGAACATCCTCATCTGAGTCCCATTAGAGAGGTAACTGCCTACATTAATAAAATAAACCAATATGTAATCACTACCAATCTTAATGCGGGGCTGAATGACCTAATTTAGTAACTCATTTATGCTGTGTATTAGTAGTGTGGCCTCTCTTGTGTTATCTGAGTAAATAGAACAGATGCAGATGCTTGCCAGAGGTTCAGACTCTCATAAACTTGTCTCTATGGACTAGCTTGAATATGCTTTATAAATTCACTGGTCTTCACTTACTGGACTCAAGCTTCAAAGTAAGCATGAAGCTAGAAATGCAATATTTATACTTACAGATCTGGTTGTTGTAACTCAGATAAGGCACACAGCAAGAATGAGCTAGAGGGAGAAACAGGAGCAGCACATAAAGCACTTCTTAATTTTCCACTGGCTTTACTGAACCTGTCTTCCTTCAGTGTCTGAGGCATGGTGAAGGGTTATCTCGCTATCTTTGTAGAGGCATTTCCAGTCTCTTACGTATCTAATTACTTAACTGAGGCACAACTAGTCTAGAGATGAGCAGGACTTTTGCTCTGTGTTTGTTTCTCTCTGTGGTTCCTTCTCAGACTTCTGTATTTTTTCTGTATGTGGGAACCATCTCCAGCAAAAGATGCTTGCTTGCTTTGGAGTGCGTTTGCTGAGGATGATGAGGAATAGCTGCTCTGTGTCAGTAGTTGTAAATAATAGCAAATCCTTGAGAAAATCCAGTAGCTAACCCAGTTCTCTAAAAGCAACCAATGGAAGTAAATAAGGCAAAGCATGTCACCCTTCAGCCCATGCACCACGAGGGCTCTTGGGTGAAGGTAAGTAACGTGTCTTGAGCAAACCCCTGATGGCTGGTCCAGTGTCACAGTGAAGTGACTGGGCACAGGCCACCAGCAGCTTGGAGACCAGCAAGGCACCTGCAGGAAAGGTAGCTGGGCTGCTGGGGTAGGCAGAGGCACCGCAGCATCCTTCTGTGCCAGAGAGCAGTTACACCACTTGCCAGGGCAGTGGGACCCGCCAAGGGTGACTGCTCTCATCACAGCACCTCTTTGCCAGTGGAAGAAATGATGACATCTGTCTCAAGAGTTGTCTTTTTAACACCACCAATATAATTGCTTCCTCTTCCAAACTGGACTCGTTTGGAGCCCTAACATTCAGCTGGTTTTCCGTGAGCGTATTGAGTTTTTGAGAATGAATTCAGTTTTTCCAGTCTCCTTCTTGATTAGTCTAATGAGTTTTCCTCCTCCTCTTCCCATCATCAAACACACTTTCCCAGATGATGGGGAGCTGGTTCTCTGGAGGAAAAATATTCTTCTCTGACACGGAACAGGTTGTAAATGAAGATTTAAGAGGTGCCTGGTGTTTTAGGGTCCTTAATATTTCAAGTACTAAGTTTGGAACAGTGCAAAGTGACAACAAATGCTGGGTACCTGCCCCCTGATCCCTGAGGTTATTTATTTGAGGTATTCTTAACTGGCATACAAGATCATCACACAGTTTTGACCCAAAATCTCTGACATTAAAAATCTCATTCCTGAACTTCTGCCTCTGCCACAGATCCAAAGGTTGACGGAGAGCTGCAGAGCATGAAGTTTAAAACAAACAAACAAACAAACAAACAAGCAAATACTTGGATCTTATTGAATTGCTTCCTGTTTTCTGAACTTTCATGGTACATGTTTTCAATCTAATTCTTTCTGGCTTTTGAAGAGAGAAGATTTCCTTCCTGACTTGCTTCCTATGTAACTGGCTGGGCTAAGGAGTTAAAATGTATTGCACAACTAAGGAACATTCCTAAATAGGATATATCTGCCTACAGCCCAGGTCTGAGCACAGAGCCGATCCTGTTCTCACCTTGACTCTCTACATCCAAGCTAACATCAGCTAGTCACTGTACAGGCATCTGGGCAGGTTTTCTTCTGTACTTACCTAACGCAAGTCTTCCCCTCCCTGTCTTTCTGCCCAGCATCTCCTGTGATCATGTGTGGAACACTGTGGTACCCAGCTGCTGCTTTTCGCCCAGTTGTTGTGCAGGGCTTCATCATCTGTCTCAGCATCCTATGGTAAAAGGACTGGGGGAGGTAACTGCTATGCTTCACATATAAGGTATGATTCACACTACTTTTTACCTGTCCTACTTAACACAATTCACATATTTCTTAGTTTTAGATTTATTATTTACTCTTGCTAGAAACCAAAGGTTTTAATGCTGACTTCCTTGCTTCTTAGACCTAAACACCCAAAGGCACGGTTAGTTCTCACCAAGAGTTCCTTAAAGAACAACTCACCGTGAGGAATTTCCCTACAAATCCCACACGAATCCCTGTAATCAGCCCTGCCAACCCACTGTAGACTGTAAACAGCCATAGACAGGATTCCAAACAGTTAATTTCAAATAGCTCATTTTCTTCCATCTCCGCACAAATTCCTGTCATGTTGCATTACATGTAAACAGCTCAGAAATATAATGACATGCCTCTCAGTCAAAAGCTAGTATGGTTTTTCCGTCTGAATAGATTAATTGAAGTTTGTAACAATATTAAGTCTGATGCAGTATGATTAGAGTTTCTATTGTTCTTTGGGATGAAATATTTAACAGGAATGTAAAGCCAAGTTTTTTGCTGGCATGGCTTTATTGGCTTCTGTGGAAAAGTAAAATACTCATGTAAAATCCATAGTACATCATTGTTTGTGTGCTGTTATAGGAGGCAAATTCTATAAGCTTCTGTGAATTAGATGTGCCAGATCAAATTCCAGACCCTGTGGAAATGGGGCTGTCAGTGAAGTGAGGCAGCAGGAACGTTTTCTTTCGGAGAAGACAGAAGATTCTGAATGAATCTTTTAGCACTTCATGGGTTTGAAGGGGTTTCCTCCTTCCATTTTTTCACTGCTCCTGTCTTCTTCCTGATATATTACTCTTAAAACCTGCTTGTTATTCTCTTCAGTTTCACTCCTAAGTACTCTAGAATTGTTCTATTATTGTTTCTACAAGGCATTGCTCTGGTGTTTTGTGACAATCCTGCAGAACGAAGCCCAGAAGCAACAAGATGGTAGTTTTGCTGGCTGCCAACAGGCTTCATGAGAGGAACTTCCATGAAACCTCTCCATATACATCCCTTACTGAGCAGTAAGTCCCTCAGCACTTTGGAATAGGATTTCCTCTTCCTTTTTTTCAGTCTTCAACTCAGACTTCTCTCCTTTAGTCTTTAAAAGCAAACCATCACAGAAAAGACATTAAAGTGGATAATTTGGTTTGCTTGGGGTTGTTTTTTGAGTGGGGTAGGAAGTCTCTCTGAGGCAGATATCTAATGCATAGCCACTTGGCTCTTCCTTTGAAAAACAGTGTGGAGGTTTGTATAAAATAGTTTTCTTTAGTTTTTATTATTATTATTATTATTATTACTTGTTTGTTTTTCCACTTTGCAGAATGCCATGATTGGGAGTGATCACTGCTCAGAGAGTTCGGAAGTTGTTCGTGGTGTTTTGAATCCCATGTAACTACGTGTGTGTCGGGGGGCAGTTCTGACATTATTTGACAAGTGTGTGGCTTGCCAATGCAATTCCACCCTGTCCGTTTCAGTTCTGCTGCACTGAAAATGAAGGTCACAAATATCCTGTAGAAATTGCCAACATCCGATTGTTTTGCCTCCTGTTGAGTTATCAGGGTCTCACTTGGACAGGACCAGTGACGTGCATAGAACAGGAGACATTTTTAATGTCATGTTTTCAGTATTACACTGAACTATTACAATACTGCCTGACACTGGGGACCAAAGCAGAAGTATTTAGATGGAAAAGTTCAGGCTGCTGCACTTGGAACTAAAGCTGTGTGCATTGGCAGGGGGGAGCACGTGGTTCACAACACCGGCGGGACATGTTGCATGTAGGCTGTAGAACTGGAGATGTTTAAATCGGCATTATAAAATACTGAAAAGTTGTGAAAATGAGGAAAAAGTCCATTGTCAAACTAGTGAGTTGTTACTTTGATACGTGTAGAAATGCTTTTGATAGAAATAGGTTTTTATTTTATCCCTGTCCATTTCCGTAAAGCATCCTTTTTATTTTATACATCTACTCAGAGTGGGACGCCTTTAGTTTTTGATGGGAGGGGTTTTGAAAGAAGCTATTTTCACACTATAGCATGTTTGGACAGACAATTACTGCAAAGCCTTCCATTTCTGGATGTGAAGATCCCCAAAGGCAGCAGGAACTGCTATTGCTACCCATGTGGTTTGTCACTTGAGGGTTGGGGTTTTTTATTTACCCAGCTTCTCTGCTGTAAGCCATCACTCCTTAACAAGTACATGGAGTTTTGATCACAGATTGCACGTCTGCACATAGTTTTTCCTTACTGTGACCAACTTCAGATGAAATATTACCTTATTGTTCCATAGTTTAGTTTTAGGACCTTCCTCTTTGGGTGACCTTAATTACTTTGATGAATATTGAGGCAGTGTACAATGTGTTCCTCCCATGGCAATGTTTAGCAGTTCTTAAGTCAGAGGCTGTTGGGAATAAAACAAAGCATCTGACAGAATCGGGTTTTCATTAAGAAAAAAGAAAAAAAGCATCCAGTATTTGAAAGGGGGGCTATAGGGATGCTGGGGAGGGACTCTTCATTAGGGACTGTAGTGATAGGACAAGGGGTAACGGGTTAAAACTTAAACAGGAGAAGTTTAGATTGAATACAAGGAGGAAATTCTTTCCTGTGAGGGTGGTGAGGCACTGGAATGGGTTGCCTGAGGAAGTTGTGAATGCTCCATCCCTGGTGGTGTTAAAGGCCAGGCTGGACAGAGCCTTGGGTGGCATGGTTTAGTGTGAGGTGTCCCTGCCCATGGCAGGGGGTTGGAACTGGATGATCTTAAGTCCTTTCCAACCCTAACGATTCTATGATTCTATGATTCCACATAAAAACTTTTTGAAGAGAAACTTCTGTTGAACATTACTGATAATTTGTGCAGCTGGATAAACACCATTCTTTTACAACTGTGGTAGGCAGAGCATGAGAGTACTGGAGGAAAATGTGGCTTTATATAGAATTTTTCTTAACTGGGCTTTCTCAAAACAATGTGGGTTAACAGGTCATGAGGTGACTGCATGGGCAAGAAAGATATAGCAGAGAATGACAGGAATCAGAACTAAGCGGGATGGGTTTTTTAGACCCACAGTGGTCACATCAAACCTTGCCAGTCAAGAACTGCATGCTGCAGTATAGGTCACGTTTAACCGGAACACTTACTTGTCACAACCAGTAGCTGTAAGTATCAGTGACTCTGAAAACAGAGGATTATATTTTCTTCAGGTTCTGTTTTGTCTACTGCATGGGGAATTCATCGTTAGTGGAGCACAGATTCCTCCACCTCTGGCTCACCCCTGGCCTCCAACAGTGGTGGCAAAAAGCTGAGGTCACCTAACCACCCTCTGAAGTCCTGCATGAGATACCCATGAGTGCATGTCTGCAATGTGAAAACCCCGGTGATGGGCAGCACTGAGAGCTGTCATCAGCAGTCAGCCCCTTAGGACTTCTTCAGGCATCTGCTTCAAGAACAGTGAGGACAGGCACCCTTTCTCTGCCTGGGCTGTAAAGGCAATGCAGATATATGGGTAAGCTCAGGTACCCCACATTTCAGGCCAGCACCTTTCACAAGCAATTCAGGATCAATTGCAAAGGCATGCAACACAGACTAATAAGAAGATGTGTACAGGAGGTCAGGCTTGCTGTCTAGTCTTGGAAAAATCACAGTATAGTTTTCTTTATTGTGTATTTTGGTTTTGTTGGGCATTTTTCTTTGAGATAGGTAAGAAACTTTGGTTTGGTTTGTTTTTTTAAGAAGCCTGGGAATTGTTGCTTAAAATCAAGCAGTAGCATCTAATATTTGTAAGTCTCAGCAGAAGTCATCTGTTGGCCCTGTTAATATGTTTATCTCATTCTAGCACAGTAAAACATGGTGTTGCAACTCCAAGGAGTATGAGAAAGGCCTATCTGGAGCCATTTGGTTTATACCCTCAAGGGAGAAGTTGAAGAAAGGAAAGGGGGGAAAAAAAAGGATGATATGATTGTTTCTGTACTGATTCACACATCTGTTTGCCACCAAATCTAGCACTGCGGTGGTGACATAGACCCGTTACAGCTAAAAGCAGAGAATGCAGAAAGAAAGGGGGTTTGACCCTAAAGCTTGAAATACTCAAAGGTTTAGTGTTTTGGGTAAGGCAATGGTCCAAAGCCTGCAAAGCCAGAAGAAAAACAGCCTTTGGCTTCAGTGGGCGTTGCATCAGGCCTTCAGATGACTAGCAATCAGAAGACTCCCTTCTGTGTAATTCGGTATCAAAGAAGCATTAGTTCTCCAATGTACAGTCAGCTGAGGAGGAATAAGATGCTCTGTGTCTTTGTGACTTACCCTTCTGGTCAGCAGACATCCCCGTCACTGAAGGCAATGGAAATGTTCTTGCACAACTGGTGAAAAGGCATCTAGCTGGGCTTTGCAACTGCTGCTTCCCACTAAGCCATCACCAGAGAGAAAATTAGCAGAGACTCCATTGGCACATACCGCATGTCTGAACTTTGGGTTATATTTAAAAGGGCACAGGGAAGAGTCTTCAGGCTCTATGACCCCGTCCATTTGGGGCATCAGTTTCTCTGAGCTGGAAGGTGAATGTCAGAAGGTCAGTTTACTTGTGTCCACGCACAGGTTTCCACTGTGTGATGGGTCAGCTGGAGTTCAGGCTCTGCAAATACCAAGGAGGTGGTTCCAGAGCAGTGAGTGCTTCAGTAATCCCTAGCACTGGTGGTCTGAACTGGGGAAGGATTTTGTAACATGCCTGAAAGCCAAAAGCTTCTTTGCTAATTTAATAAAGAAGAGCGAACCACTGGGTAAGTCCCTGGAAGACAGACTAAATCAGGGTAATTTGTTATATAATCCTTTCTTAATGTGGAGAATTAAGGTGACGGCAAGACGACTACGTGTCTAACTCTCCAAGCAATTACTGGTGGGTATTGACATTGAAGATAGGAGGGAGCAAGTTCACTTCTGCTTGTTGTGTTCAGCATGTGCCAAACTCTTACTCCACACCAGTGAGGAAAGGCTGGAAGTTGTGTGTTTCGTATGCATGAAGTAACAGTTGGCACAAATAGCCAAAGGGAGAAAAATAAACCCCACTGAAGCCCAGCATCCCAAACTGTCTGTCTCTTGCTGACAACTTTTAGACTCTGCTGGAAAGGAAAAAGAATATAGTCAATGGAGGCCCCATCCAGAGTATTCCACCTGAGTGAACCCAGGTGGCTCAGCCTCCTCAAGGCAAACACTATGTTGAGAAGGCAGCAATGGCCTCAGGTTTCCCCCTCTCCCCACTTGGGAAGTGCTGTCATGGGCAGGCCCAGAGTGGGATAAGAGCAGAGGAGCAGGGGAGGATGACAGCGCTTGACTCAAGTTGGTCCTTCCTTCTGCTGAACCATGGAAATCCTGTTCTTCCCCATTGCTAGGAATGGAGGTGCTGGGGCTTTTCATGGCTAACGGTTCCCATCCTGCTTTGAGCAACTCCACCATGTGGATCTGGGTAATGGAATTTACATTCTCTCTTTACCAGCAGTGCTGGATTGACTCCAAAACTGCTGGAGGTAGCTAGGATGTGAATCACCCGGAGCCCCAGTGGCAGAGAACAACATTCCAGTACCTAAATGACCATCTAAGTCTTCCCTGTCACTTATGTAAGTAAATATGTAAGTCTATTTATTGAGAGTCAAAACACATATATGATATATGGGACACATCATACAGAACTATGACATACTGTGTTCCTCTGTGATTTTCTCCCACTTCACTCTCCTGCAATTTTCCTTTCTCCTCCTTGTTCTCTCTAACTTGATGTCTACAGGGAAGATGTCATGCAGCCTGGAAGGCAAGGCATAACACAGGGCAAATTCACAGCAAGAGGTAATTCAGTTGTTTCCCATCAAATTACTCTGGGAGCGCACGAATAGATACTTTCATCCTATTTTGTTGATGGCTACAGGATTACTTGTAAATCAAAGCTTGCTTAGTCAAATCACCCCCTTATTTTACCTTTAAAGAAGGAATCTGTTTTTACAGTTTGACATGTTTCTTGTTTTCAGACCATGTTGATTTTCTCTGTGGTTCACTCTTAGGCTTCCTACAACTGACAGCTTGTTATCTCGCCTTATGAAAATCATGCATGGCTTCTGGGAGCCATTGATCAAAAGGAGAGAACACACCGAGAGGATGGTACCTTCTCTCTAACTATCTGGGTTGATGGCTGTTCAATGAACCTGTGAGGCACCTGAAGTGACGTGCATGTTCACAGGTATGGTACTGCATGGTCTTTCTCTGTCATGTTCAAATGGCAAAAGGTATTCCTGTGTAGTGTCCCAGGCTAACTTCAGCTCTGGTCTGATGGTTCCCAAATGCAGCTGGCTTCACTCACATTGCACAGTAGACCCCTTCTTGTGCCTTCAGAAGTAATGGCTGTAGGTGAATGTACCCTTCTTCCCTTATCTCCCATCCTCTGACAACTGCCTCTGTTTAAGGTTTATGCCTTTCAGTGAAGCACTTAAGCACACACTTAGCTCTAAGCACTTCATTCCTGTCATTTCATTGAACAGAGATGGATTTAAGTGCCTAGTCAGAGTTCATGGCTTTCCAGCACTTCAACAGGTTCTTTTGCAATGGCAAGATAAGATAAAAGTTAGGAGGCAGCCCTGCCAGTCCTGCTCCTGGGCGCATGGCTTGCTTTCTGGTAGTGATGGCCACCACCACTCAAACCTTCACAGTACGCCAAAGTAGAGATTGACGGGGCCCTCCGTCCAGCTGCTCACTGAGGATGGAGGAAATGTGCTCTCCAGAAACCCAGGTCTGGCCTGCAGGAAAATGGGGAAAGGAAAGATTCCCCCACTTTGTCTGTTTGTGGCCCACTGGTAGCATCCCGCTCTTCTGGGACAGGACATCCCAGCAGCACAGCAGGGAATCAAGCCTGTGCGCTGTGGCTATAATATGTCAATTCCCCAGCACAGATCTGGTGGAGGCAGCTCTGCCCCATCCTTTCCAAATCCTGCACCGCCATCCCCAGTCACTCACACTGATCTCTTCTCTGCTGTGCCTCACTCCTTAAGGGTGTGAGCTCTCCCTTAAGAGTCAAGAGTATGTATGTTTAAGGGTAGCTCAATAAGGGAAAAGAGAGAGGAAAAACATCATTCATGTTGTTTAAGGTCTGCCTGAGATAACGGAGTCTGAGCACCTTGTTCACAATGGGATCAAGTGCTAAGAAATAACTGATCACAAGAATAAGATTAAAAATAAATAGACCCTATTCATCTGAACAGCAGAAATAATCTTTGGGGGTGGTGCCAAAATGAAATGGAATGTGCTGAAGTGTGGCCAGTGATAGACTCCAGTTGTTCACACCAGTTACAACACAGACTAGCTCAAAAGCTGTACCTGCCCTGGGAGGAGGGGTTGTAGAGGTAGTATGTAGTAATCTATCTTAAACTGAGACCTTTCAGAGAGGTTTTGGCTGGCACTTGGGAATATCCTTGGAAGCTTTGCAATCATCTCATTTCACTTGAATTGTTGAGCATTTTTACCTATGGCAATGAAGGAGTTTGGCTTAGGACTAGTTGCCACTGGCTTCCCAAGGATTAGAAAAACCAAGCTAATAAATGACCTTGACCAGATGGTAAACCTCACTCTTGTCCTGCTGTGGCTCTTTCCATCCAGTTTCCAGCCCAGCCAGCTGCCAGGGAAGAGTGGACCGCTGTGTCCACCAGAGCTTGGCAGAGCTGTAACTGGCTTTATGTAAAGCTCCATTTATAGAATGATAGAATCATAGAATAGGAAAGGACCTTAAGATCATCAAGTTCCAACCCCCCTGCCATGGGCAGGGACACCTCCCACTAACCCACGTCACCCAAGGCTCTGTTCAACCTGGCTTTGAACACTGCCAGGGATGGAGCATTCACATCTTCCCTGTTAAAATGTTATTTTAACATTTGATAGAGCGTACTCTGCTTTCAGTTACAGCAGGTAAAACCATGATATTAGTTGCTGGCCTTGTTCTGGTCCTTTTGTGCTGCTGCAGCAACAAAAGGAGTCAGAGAAGTGCACTCACTAATAATGCAGGAAGTCATTCTGCAAAGGAGTCATTTGGCTTGGTCAGCCCTGTGCCCCTGCTCTGCTCCCCATGCTGCCAGCACAGCTGAGTGCCTCTTGGAGTGTGGTCACCCTACAACTCTGAGCTGCTAGTGTGGCCCTGCCCAGGTCTAAGTAGCATGGCTCTGCAGAGGAGCCCTGTGGCTGCACTACCTTGTGCTGGCAGCCAAGGACAAGATGCATTTGGCCCCTGTGCCACCTAGGTCATAAATGTGGCCATCGGGGATGGCTAAAACCAAGGGAAAAACTGGGCAAACTTATGGGGCTTTTAGGTTGTGTAGGTAAAGATGGACAAATCAAGCTGGGGAGGAAGGACACTAGTCAGCAACCTGGGAGTCCCTCTTTCTGGACTCATGGCTCTCTAGAGATCCAGTGGAGTATGGACAAAAAACCCCACATCATATGTCATCTTGGGTGCATATTTGCTGTGGATGAATACAAAGACCTATTCATCACTCCTAGTGCTCCCATAACTGACAGATTAAATCACTTTCTGGCAGTGAAGATGACAGTGGCCCAATAGCTAATGCTGTCCAACAGTTTCCATTAGAAGGCCTTGTCTTTGATTGTTTATCATTTTGCCAGGCTTTCAGCTGCTTGAGCTGAAATTTCCCATGCCATGTGTCACCAGCAACTGAAGTGTGTGGTATTCATGCCTAGATGAATAATCATGGTGTTTCCATTCTCATGCATCACTGAAAAGCCGCTTCCACACAAATTTTGAGACAGAAACTGTACATTTCTCATTTCTTGAGGGAGCAGGAAAAGCATCTGCAGTTAGATGCTCCCCAGTGGTTGGTGCTCAGGCTGAAGCTGGAGCTGCAGATAAACAGTTGAATGTATGAGGTTCCACATCCAATGCTCTCAGCTGGGTAGACATTCTTGACAGCTTTAACCTTTTCCATAATGGCTGATGTCTTTTGAGGCTGCACTTTGGTCCACTGACATATTTAGTCCCATACTGTAACCCATGCTCTTGACAGAAGCTGTGTTAAGCAGACTAAGATTATGCCACTAGGGAGCACAATTAGGGAAGAGGGCCCTAATGGCTTAGGCTTGAGCACATCTCAGGTTTGGATGTGTATGGTGGCTTAATAGCTCTCCGTTGCTCATCCTTTACCTTCTCCACTGCTGTCCAGTTGTATTTCTCACCGGTGTTCCCTGTCACATCCTGATCCTCAGGAGCAGTTTTTCAGATGTCCTTGCTGGTCTGAACACCAGGCTCCAGCTGCTCATTCCTGGAGATGAGTTAGTTTGGTGGCTTTTAGATGACTTTAATTTGGTCCAATGAATCAGGGTTTTTTTCCTTCACATTTCAAAGCAATGCTGGAGAGGTCAACAGGAACCACTTTCAGGCTGAACTGAGTTGTCCCCAGGTGAGACGGTTGTGTTGGAAGGCGGTTTGACGACCAGAACTAAATGGCATGGATGCAGGTCAGGGGTGAGATGGGGTTGAGCAGATCTAAAGTAACACGCTGTTGCTGGGAATAGTACCCACGGATGACAGCTCGATTGCACATTGGGTGGAAATGTGCTCTCTGATCTGCAGCCTGTATAACTCTTTCCCTACAGATACTTATATCAGAGTGAGGTTTACAAGCCCCTAGAAAGGACCTCTAACTGCCACAGGGATCTGAGAGGGCTTGTGTAAGGTCCCTAGGGGAGTTTTTCCTTAACCATTGTGCAACTCAGAAGATTTCCAAATCTCGGTAAAAACTCTGTGTGTGTGTGTTGTGCGTTCCCAAACTGGGCATCAATGTGAATTGCAGGAGCTATTGGCTAGGAATTATCTAGAGGCAGACTTTATAATCACCCTGAATAATCTAACTACCCACACTACTGGGCCTTCAGATGTTTTAGAGCTGTGACAAACCTATCCCATTGAACTAGATAGCTTAGGTCCATTTAGCGTCATTATCCCAGGAAGACAGTGTTCAGGTTGGCCTGCAAAAAATATCTGACCATTTACTGTGCTCTGCTTTTACAGTTCTGCAGTTGTGCTGTATTCTGCAGTGGCATTGCCATGGTGCCAGCAGTACCTTAGCTGCCTAATTTAAAGCTAGTTGGGTATGTCAATCCATGCTGTAATTTTAATAGGGTCTGTGGTAGAGGCACATCTGCAGTCAGAAATGGCCATCATTCCGCACTGCCAACATGGTGTAATACTCGGCACAAATCCTCCAGCCAGACCTTAGGAAATGAATCTGGATCTTATGAACATTTTAGGGCAGGAAGCAAAAATGCTTGCATGACCTGCCAGGTCTTTTTGTCTCATAGGTAGGACTTCATATGGAGGAAGTGATCTTTCCCCTTGGTGGTAATAAAAGCACTTTATATTTTTGCTACAATGGAAAGATCATGCATTACAGAGATCACACGGAACAGTATTCAGTAAACTGCAGATGTCCTTAAGTTTCCATTATAAACTTGATTTTATTCCTATCCCTCCCTTTGCCAAAATTAGCCCTATACACCTACGACTTCACAGGCTTAATCTTATTCTGGGACACATTTTTTTTGGAAGAGTTGAAGGAAACTGGTCAAGGTGTTTAAGAGAGATGATGGCTAAAAAAATGAGATCATCTGCTTGGAGATTTTCCTACAGCCTTTTTGGCTTGTCATATCCTGAAAATTCATTTGCCTCGAGATTCAAGAAATATTTCAGATCTGTTGGTCTTGGCTAGAAATGGTGCCTTTGAATAGTTTTAGGCTGTCTGGTGACAGAATTATTTGGTTACTGAAAGTGGTTCCTGCCTCACTGTGTGTACGTATATGGGTTATGGGATCTTTGAGATCTTAACTAGTCAGTGCCAGTGTGCTCATAGATTTATGGTGGCATATGTAAGGTTTCTATACAACCCTTCATGGATGCTAAACAGACATATTCCTTCCCTGAGACTTTTCCTATCTGCATTTGCTGCTGTCTAAAATCCTCAGCTGGGTGTTTCCTGATTCACATGCAATCTGTGCTGAGGTTAACAACATGCCTTTGCAGTCCCTTCTGCACAGTCCCTGGAGACCTCTCCCAAATGGAACAGAGTTCAAATATCATTTTAATCATTCCAATGCTCTTTCCTGGGTCAAAAAAAGAAATCGTACCTGTCATGACTTGTGCCAATATGTCAGTCTCCGACGGCTACGGGCCACACATGATGAGACTTCAGTCAATATTATTTTTCAGCATATACATTTTGTGGCTTATTTCTGGTTTTATGACAAAATAAGTTCCGAGGTATAAGGTTCTCTTCTTAAAGAGGATTTATTTGAGAGAGGGCTCTCTCACAATTGGGTCATTTTTAAAGATGGCTCTTGAAGTGTGACCAAAACCAGAGGCAAATTACTATAATTTACAATTAATATTTGTAATACAACACATATTTATAATTTATAAATTACAAATAACTATTCATTAGACAGTTTCCAGATTCTCTCACTTTAAGAAGAATGTGACATCTGGAAGCAGTATAGTTGTGCTATACCACTGCATTACTGTGGTCTCCTGGGATCATTACTTGCTCACTGCATCATTCCCTTGGCTTGTATTGAGGGTTATAGCATAGCAACCTCAACAGTGAAGTCTATCCAGCATGTGCCACTGACCAGGGGACACTGCCCATGTCCCATGAGACCTTGTTTTTAGTTAATAATGCTGAAAGCTTTAACACTTAAGCCTTGATCTTTCTGAGCTCCTGACTTCTGTTGTTTTTATTGTTGCTGAAGTCAAATTGCTGTGGCCTGTGTATTTGGGAGGATATGACACCATGCTTTCTGTGTTTATTATTCCATCACTATCTGCTCTTGGCCACCATTTGAAGCAAGCTCTTGGGCTAGATGAACCTTTGTCTTGACTCTGTGGATGCTTTTACACTGTGCTCTCAGTGCCAACAAAAATAGTTGGCTACTTGCTGAAAACAGGGCTAGGAATTCACTTTGTCATTTTATGGATGCTTAACAATGTTTTTACTGTTCTTTTTTGTGAAGCAGCTTCGGTGTCCCTGTGCCCTGGAGCTAGGACTTGCATCCTAAGCAAACCATTATCTCGGAGTCAGAGATAAGCTCTTTTTCCCCTTGTTCTTCTTCAAAGTGTTCACTTCTGGCTGCTGACAACCACATCTTGAAACATGCTCAGTAGGAACTTGGTGAGGTTTTGCACTTGGATGCTGTTGACATGAACATACCCTGAGCAGGACATCATTGCTCTTTGCGTACTGCTCTGCCATGCAGTACAGGAAGTGAGTGTAACAGGACTGTCCAAAAAGCCATTGTGTTCTGGGACTGAAGGACTGCCCGATTGGAAGGCAGAGGTGAACAACAAGTTTTCAGGGGCTTTCAAGCAGGAAAATGGATTAGGATGGTAAGATGTAAAACTGACATCTGTATGGATTAGGAGAAAACTGGAATACAGCTGGCTCAGTAAGTGTCTACAAAGATGATAAGGAGAAGAGGAAAGGCTTACAGCAGGGGGAGAGGAGGATGGTTTGTCATCTTGGAGAAGACTTCTCCGAGAAGCTGCTCACAGGCTTCCTGTGTTCAGCTCTCAGCTGTGGAACCCATCGTAAGATACTTCTCCTCCCCGTACAAGTCCACACAGACACTGACAGTCACAGTCACTGAGAGACAGGCTTTCAAGGAGGGGATCTAGGGAAGTCATTAGCTCTACCTTTCTATCCCAAGATCAAGTTACAATCATGTCACCCCAAGCCACAGTATCTTACTGTTAATATTGACGTTTTGGCCAATGTCTAACCTAAATCTCCTAAGTGGTTTGGTTTATGCTTCTCTATTTTATTCTTCCTGATCTTTCCACCAAGAACATATTAGTTTCTTATTCTTTATGATAGCTTTTTAGTTGAAGACTATTAACCTTCCTTCTTCTCAGTTGTTACCTCTTCAGCAAAATCCCTGCATTTCTTTCAATCTTCCCTTATGTTTTCTGGACCTTTATCCACTTTTGCTGATTTCCTCTGGCCTCTTGCCAACTACTTCACATCTTTCTTAAGTGAGGTGCACTAAACAGGGCATGGTCTCCCAGGTGAAACTTTAACAGTGGGGAGCAGCCCACATGGACTCTTTCAGTCATCTTTAAGACCCCTTTGACATCCCAATGTGAGGGCTTTGCCATTCGTATTCAGCTTGTTCCACTGTAGTCCCTGGATTTTTCTCTTGTGACTGGTACCTAGGCAGGCAAAACCAGGTTACTATTTCTGTGTAAACATGGTATTTTGCATAATGGCATTTCCATCAATTTCAGGTGACTTCTCTAAATATATCATTTTAAATTCTGATCTTTTACCGTCTATAAAATCTGCAGTCCTTCCTTTAATAATCATACTTCATGTTCCATCTTCTATGCCTTCAATGAAAGAACATCAACTAAAACTTGATATGGGACCAAGGCCCACAGTATTCCTTGCAAAACATGTACTTTGAGAGATCATGAAGGAATTACCCCATGGATACAACTATCCAACTAGACTTGACCTCCTGCCCCTTCCCACAGCAGTTTCATTTAGATCACAGTTCACTAGCCTGCTCATGAGGATATTATAGGAAATACAGCTAAAGGCCTTGCAAAAAATTCAATTAAATAAATAACTTCAAGCTATGTGACATCTGCAGCCATGATTCCACCCTCTTTTAAGACTTCTAGAGTGAAGCGGATCAGAGTTCGGCAACTGGAAAACATCTAACTTCACTAGTTACTCTCTAAGCAGGTTTTGCAGACTTTAGGCTGAAATGTTATTCCTTTTTCCTGATAATAATTGTTTCATGTTGACCTTTTTAGTAAAGATTGGTGAAAAAGGGAGGGGGGAAAAGAAGGATATTAAACTTTTTGGCTTCCTTAATGTCCTCTGCTGCTGGTACCCCCCCCCATCCTTGGGTAGTGGTCCAAACTTCCCTTTGTTTTCCTCTTGCCACCTTAGCTGTAAAATTTACTTCTGTTAAGTTTTGCAGGTTGCATCTTGTGCATTGTATCTTTACTAACTGCTTGCACCATCCTCCCCCAGTTTATGGAGTATTGTGCTGGGTTCTCAACCAGCTGACCTAGTCTCTGCTTTCCAGATTTCTTTCTCTCTTATGCTCGTGGTCAATTAAATGGTTATGAATTAGCTGAGTTCTGCTGAATTTCCTTACTTTCCCCTACAATGGCAGAGGTTGTACTTAGTTTCTCACTAGCATTTCTTCAAGGAAATGACAGCTGTCCATAATTTGGTTTTCACTTAATTAGCCTCTTATGAGAGCTTCCCTACCCATTCCCTGACTTTCTTGACATCTGCCTTCTTGAAATCTCGTGCTGTCAGTCACTCAGATCAAGTGGCAGAAGTTGACACTGTGTTCAGTGCAGTACTGATTCCTTGTAAAATGTCATATCGGGCAGCAGGCTTTGAGTCGTATGTTACACTGCCCTCTACCTACGTGTAGGTGCTGCTCAGCTGAGGAAGGCACTGACAATTACAGTGTGTCTTAGCCTGTAAGACTTAAGCTGCCGTTCAGAATTTAGCATAAAGAATAGGAAGAAAAGTGTAACTTCAGAGAACCCATCTGTAAGTTAATAACTACCATTATAACGGATCTCACGCGACGTGGATCTGTGCAGATGAAAAGTCCAGAACGTAAATATTTTCTGATAATAGATAATCCAGACTAGGGTATGAAATGATCCTTGCCCTATCATTTTTTACTAAAACCTTAGAACATTATGCAGCTGTTTCATGGCACAATAGGCAGTGAGACAGTAATGGGGGAGAGGAAGAAAAAAGCAATAAACTTCACCTTAAGCAAAAATGGCTGAGCAGACCACACTGGACCTATGCCTTGTAAGAACAGCAACAGGAGCTCTTACTGACATCTAATGCAAAACTTGTACGACTTCAGCTCCTCCTAGACTCCTCATATCACGGTTTGGGTTGGAAAGAACCTTAAGATCATCTAGTTCCAAACCCCCTGCCATGGGCAAGGATGCCTCAAACTAGACCATGCCACCCAAGGCTCTGTAATATTGTTTGAGACCGCTGCAGATACCTCGTGGACCCTCTCATAGGTCAACCACAGATGGTCAAGAAAGTCAGGCCAAGCCTGGTGCTTCTATTAGAAAGCCTTGTTGCACAGCTATTTTTACTCACAATATTACGATGCCAGTTTGTTTACGATCACTTCAAGTCCATTTGGATTCCCTAAGCATTGAAAATTGCCAGTAACGAGTCCGCGGGCATGGGCAATTTTTATGACAGGCGTAAATAAAAACGTGGGCATCCTACTGGCAATGTGGTGTCGGAAGACGAAGGAGCAAGCGTTGCCTGCAATCAGGCGGGTTAGATACCTACTTCAGGTTAGCTAGGTACCACAGGGAACGAATGTGCGGTGTTAGTACGCTATCTAGTGGCTGTACCGATTATGACATTTTCCTGCATTCCTGTTCTGCTTGCGAATTGTAGTATTAAAAAGTACTTTAGACAAAATAAGGATTTGTTAAGTGTTTAACCGTTCCTTAATGAACCTAAGACAGTTTGAGGCTATAGGTGATTCATGTAATAACAAAAGAAAAGTAGCTAAGTCTGCGTGGATATGCCATTAAAACTGGTGCTGGGCAGTCATTCTTGTCATTAACAGCATCCTGACAGGCACTGGGTAAGCAGTTGATTTTTCTCCTTCACATACAGACGATGATCTAGATTACCTAATAAAAACCTGCTCAGTTTCGGAGTGCATCAAGAGCCTGTTTCAGCATTTTCTTTAGCTGCTAGATTATGCAATATTTTGTGAGACAAAAGCAGGTAAGCTGTATACTTCAGCCCGGGCACATAGTACACAGTAACGGAGGGCCAGGTGTGTTCTTTTCTAGTGCAGAAAACTAATCCCTTCCTTGGGATCATAGTCTAGGAAGAGGTGAAGATCATGCACAGGAGCATTCTGCCCCTTTTCTGTTTCTGCCAGGGATGTAATTGACCTTCAGTAAATTATATAGCCTTCTGCTGTGTTATTTATCTGTGAAATTGAGATAGTACTGCTCTGTGGAAGCTAAAACAGCTTTATAGTTGATGAGTACTTCAGCTGTATTTCCTGTATTATATATATGAAATAGAAAATACTATATATATCTATATATGACCTGTACCAGTATATTTAGGGTGCAACTAGCACACGATTAGTTACATTAAAAAATAAAAAGTCTGACTCACCATTGCTCTCAGCAATTTTGCACTTTGCTCCTTAGTAATGGAGAAAGCTCCCTGGACAGCTGTTAAACCATTTATCTTTAAGTGCACTTAATTAAGTAGGTGTATTTGGTTTAGGAGGCTGAGTAAAGATGGGATGACGCAGGTTTCAGCTTGGGTGGTATTTCTTGGACTGTTCTTTCCAGGAAAGAAGAAATTTTGTTTTGGTGTTTCTTCATGCATCATGAAATCCAAGGTGACAATTCTGCTCTACATTCTTGGTAAATAATTCTTCTATTTATACATAAGGGTTTTTCTGAACCCTTTAAACCAAGTTTAAAATAGCTGGTAAACATTACCTACCTTTATCATAATTACTTGTGATATAAAGCTTCTATGGTGCATGTCTTGTCACACAGGATACCAGTTAATAAATACGCATATAAATACAGCATATGTATGTGAAAGTGCCCCACAGGTGGATGCTGGACTAAGTTTACAGACTGCGTTTGATAAGACAAACACAACTTTTAGTAGTGCATAAAAGTCAGTTTCTTTGTCTTGCTCTCTCATCCCAAATAATCCAAACCTCAGAGGCTTACGCAATAAGCATGTAAGACTCAAGCAGATCTACAGGCAACCTGCTTTGAGTGCTGGAAGCCAAGGAGCTTAGTCTTTTCCCTCCTACCCCGAGCCATTTTCTATACTTTCTTCTGCTTCAACACTCACTCCAGATCAATTACCCTGAAAAGAGATATTTAAAACAAAATTTAACTGAAAGAACTTTTGTTTTTAAGATGACTGCTACAGAGACTGACCTAAAAACAGATCAGAAAATTAAGTACATTCCTCACTAGTACTTCCAGCCTTCTGTGTCTAGGACCAGAGTGCATGAACCCTGCTTGTACATGCCCCCCAAAAGGCATCAAAATAAATAATTAGTTCAAGAAAAAAGTCTGACACTTAAGAGCCATTGCACAAACATTTAAACAGAGGAAATAATTTCTTTTACAAATGTGTTTCTCTTGTATAAGAATAATTTTGTACAGAAAATAGCTCTTTATACATATTACAGAAATACATTGACATTTAGATTTTCTATTAATGGATAATGATTGATTGAATGCAATTTAAGATTTTGGTTATGTTTTATAGTCACCAAATGCCAATAGCACAGCAATACATCACTTCCCAAATATCCTTACACTGCTTGATTTACTGAATATTGACTCAAGACAGCGAAAACTTTCCTAGAACCATGTAAATTTGCAAACACTCAAGTACCCTGAAACTCTTTAGTTATGAAACACCTCCTGAAATTAATACCATAATTTAAGTGTCAAGGAATATGGACTTAAACCTTAACAAGGCAGCATTACTTTCTCACCTAGATTATCCTGCTGGCTAATACTGTAAAAACCAAATGGAACAGAAACTCTTGTATTAAACTGATTTACTGTTACTGTGACCTTCAAAATGAGACAGCAGAAGCTACTCTAGTAAATGCTATGCAGCATTAATACAACATATAAACGTAATAAAAATACTTTCATTTTCTTAAGCAAATACCAGGGAAGGTAGAGGAAAAAAAAAAAAAAATCAGTAAATTAAGACATAAAAAATAAATCTGTGAAGGATGAGAAAAAAATGAAAAACGTGTATATATATTTATATGTGAAATACAAGGGTATGCTAGGAAGTACGGATATCTCAAAATACTGAATTTCTTCAAAGACTGTGTTAGAAGTCCATAGGTATCATGTGGACCTCAAATAGAAATGACATTCACTTTTCCTCTAAAATTGCTGTTTCAAGCACCTGTACTTATGGGCAAACTTCCTTGGAAACAGTGGGAACGTAAAAACATTTGTCCTTGAAATACAACTATACGCAATAATCCTCTCTTGCTTACTGGGCATTTAGTAAGTTTAAATGGAAGATGTAAGCAAGAAAGTACTATATAACCCAATGACACAAAAATATAAACTTAAGATTGTATGTGATCTCCTTAGTATTCATACACAGCTACTTCAGAGTTTGCCAGTGGCACCCTATGTGAGTACTGTTGATGCTTCAATTCAAAACATCAAAGATGAAGATTCAAAGTCAAACATGGCTCTTGCTCTGAGTCAGCCAATCTCTTAACACACACAACTTTCAAATAAATTCATCTGGAACTGGTCCACCTCTCCTTCTCACAGCGCAGAGGTTGATATGAGACAGTATGAATCACATTAGACTGGTTCACATTTCTATGTAGTCAGAAGGGGAAACAAGCCACCTGCAAAACCCTATTCCAGTGATTTTGCAAATTCTGCATAGTCAATGTATCCATCGTTGTTCTTGTCATCGTCTCTTAAGACATCATCTATTAGACTAATCAGCTCCTCTTCTTTCATTGCCTGGGTATGCTCACCACCTTCCTACAAAAACCAAAACCACATGGAACAGTTTAACAGTGTTTCCCGTCTAGTGACACATGTGACAGGTTACTGACAACTAATTTTTTGTTAAGCTATTCATGTTTGGCGTCTAATTCAGCATCACATTTTATGTAATCATTTATACCAGGATAAGCAACTTTTACCAGGTGCAAGCCTATGAAGTCCAAGTTCTCTGTGCTTCAGAACAAGCACTCTGTACCTAGTTAGTATGCTTAGCCAAAGTTCTGAAAGCTGAATAGCAGAGAGTATAATGACAGATAATAATCTAAGAGATGTATTCTTTCTTTGGCTCTTGGTGTAGTACATACACTATAGATTCTATACAGCACAGAAACATCTTCCTGTGTGACAGAACTTGCAAAATGCAGAGCTGGACAGTAACAGAGTAGTGAAAAAATCCAACACTAGCTCGAAGTCAGTAAAATTCTTAGTAACATTCCCTGCAAGCGAAGGGAAGACAAAGATGTGCCTTTACACATGGAACAGCAAGTCATTATTCTGTTCTTGGGTTTTGCCACAGGTGTAAACAGGAAGCTATGTTAGCCTGAATTGTAACTTCCAAAAAGTCAGTATGAGATGGTGGGTTAGTCATGTCTTCCTAATGATTGTATCTTCCTACCTTGTCCTTAGATGTTCCTAGCTGGAAAGAGAATTCATGTTTAAATGGTTTGTGGTTTGTGTAATCTCAGAAGTAACAGTTTGGAGTTGAGAACAGCAGCCTTAGAACCTCAAACAGCATTATATCACATGCTATTTCTATAAGCCATTGTGAGCATCACCCCATTTTGGATTATTTCTTCTTTCCTCCCATCCCTGCATACCAAAATATCCCCTCTGACAAACCATGTTCACTTTACAGTCCTTCCCCACTCCAAAGCTTAAACTACAATGGAGACTTCTGGAAAACTGCCATGTGCCATGAAAACTGTGATAAAGTTAGCACATTCATAAATCAAAACAATAGGGGAAATAACCTAACTTTCAGGCAAAACTGTAACTGCACTGAAGATGTGCTGTAACTGTTCTACCTTAAACCACTTACAGAGAGTCAGAACTGTTACCAAATACACATGCCAATACAAAATTTCACCTACCTCTTTGTGGACGTGTGATATAGCAGTAGCAAGTTCTAACCCATCTAACAAATTATTGCCATCATAATCATGCATTTTGAAGTAATGAAGCTGCAGTTCCTGTGGAGACATCTCAGATTCTGGTTTCTCAATAACACCTTCCAAATGTTCCATGATGTGGCTAAGAAGAAAACCAAACAAACCTCATAACATAGCCATCAGTTAATATTTAATGCTCTGTTTACATCAAATTTAGTCTTTGATCAGACAGTCACTTACACAGGAAACATTGTATCTCTAAAAGCACCATGGACAACCAGGACAACCGAACACTGCTGTTTTATACTATGATGAAGGGGGTACAAAGGTTGGTTGTTACAGGCGCTGTAGTAGCCTCTAGTGCTTTAGATAGCTATTTCTATTTCTTCTGGCCTACTTAGCAGGTTATCAAAACAACTGAAGCAGTGCCCAGAATCTCCTCTGACTGCCTTCCAAAGATCAGGAACTGGAGGAAGATCTTTCCCAGTGAAACACACAGTATTCAGGGATTTTGACTTGCTGCTGCCGCCACTGTTTTGTCTGTATGAAGAAGTAAATGAAAAAAACCCCTCTCGCTCTACCTGTTCAGAATGTGATTTTTGTCCAAATTATGTTGATCAATGTAAGCAGGATTCCTGTGAAAAAATCTTTATAGTATGATTAAGGCTAAAGGGTTCAGAGAGACCTTTCTAAGTCTGGTATCTCTACAAACTTACCAAACAAGCATGTCTCACATTTGACTCTAGCCAGTCATACAAGATCCTGGGGAAAAGGGTGCCCTAGGCTTATGTCCAACTTGCATAACAAGACTTAAGAGATAAGCAAATCATTAAGAAGCAAAGTTTACATTTTTAGAACACAGAACACATACTCTTTATCTTGTACCAAGTTCTTATCCAGGCGAATATTTCCATGTTGACTCTCTGCTACGTGTTGCTCAGCTAGGGCAGAGATGACGAATGCAGCCAGAATGGAGAACAGCAAAGGTATTCTAAAAGTCCTTTGGGCCATCATGATCTCCTATAAATAGGAAAACATTAACCCCCCCCCCCAAAGAAAACAGGTGAAAAATGCAATCTATTTTCAGCAGATTTACTGACTGCTTAGAAATAACCCTATTACTAGAGGACTTTCTCCATTTCAAGCACTTAATAGCAAGTAGAAAACCAAAGAGCTCCAATAAGAATCTCCATGTGTTCCTATTTCTAAGAAGTACGCCGTAATTTTCAGAGAAAGACTTTCTTTCCCATCTTTAACCATGCCTGCGTCTTCAAACAGCTTCCAGCCAGCCAACCGTGCCAGCCCCGCAGCTGTGGCAGCAAAGGCCGCTTGCGGCATCAAAGGGGCTGCATCGTATTAGTGGACCTATTAAGCCTGCACTAAACAACACACAGCTTGAGAAAGGTCATTGCAGCCCCCGCTTCCCGGGCGAGAGACTCGTTAAAGCACGTCAGCGGGGCGAGTAAAGCAGCGATCGCAGGCCCGCCTTCTCTGTCCCGGGCACACCCGCTGAAGCGGTGCCGCAGGCCCCTGACAGCCGCCACTGCGGCGCTGACCTCCCGCCCCCCCATGCCGCAGCGCACACGGCCCCGGCCGCCGTGGCTCCCCGTACCCCGCCGGCAGGGTACGCACCGTGGTTGGCGGGGCCGGGGCCGGTGCACCGCTGTGTCGGTGCGGCGGAGCAGAGCGCGGACGAGCCAGGCCACCATGCCCGGCGTCACCTCTGACCCGGCGCACGCACGCACGCGCGCGCTCCCGCCCCGCCCGCCCATTGGTTGCGCCCCTCCCGCCGGGCGGGGTCGGCCCCACCGCTCCGGGAGCTCCACGTGGAGCCGTGGCGGAGCCATCGGGGGATCGCCCCGCCCTGCCCCGCCAGCACCGGGCACGGGGCACCGGTCACTGCCTTGCCAGGCCAGGCCCGGCCCGGCCCTTCCCGAAGGAGCGGCCGAGCCCCGTGCGCCGCTCCGCTGTTACCCTCCGTTCTTCGCATACTGTTCTGTTCGCTTTCCCCTCTCACCACACGGCAGGGGGCTCGAAGTCGGTACCGACGGGGGTCTGGCGTTCAGTCGGCTCCCGAGAGCCTTAACCGGGGAGCAGCTCCCCAAGTCCTTCCCGCACCGAGCGCTTCTCAGACCCCGCAGGCCTGAGGGCAGCCGGCTGGGGGCCGCCCCCGTAACAGGTCGCCGTGCCGGGGCAGCCCGAGTGTTTAGGAGCCACCGGGCACCCGGTAAGGCGGTCCCGGACCGCCGCACGCACCTCCTCGGTGCCGCCGCCGGGCGGGGCGGGGAGGGCGCGGCATTAAGATGGCGGCCAGGGGGTTGCACTCCCACGTGAAGCTGGAGGGGGAGATCGAGCGGTGCCGGGCGGAGGGGCAGTGGGCGCAGCTCCGGCACCTGGCCCAGCAGCAGCTGCTGCCGCCGGCTCGGCCTCCGCGCAAGGCGGCGGGGGGCGCGCAGGACGCCGGTAAGCGGGGGGCGGGCGGGCGGAGCGGGGCAGAGCGGCTGCTGTTACCGCAACCCCCCGGGCGTGCGGTGGCTGGTGACTGTGTGCCTGATGCGGGCGGGAGCTGCGGCTGCCCCGCGTCCCAGGGTTGCGGGAGAGGGCAAGGAGGTGCTGGCGCGGGTTGCGGGGTGTTGCCCGGTGTCCCCCCGTAGGCTCCCTGCCCGCGCTGCGGGAGCCCAGGAAGCCGCGTTCAGGAGGATAACGCTGTTTCCTCGTGTCAGTGCTTCCGAGCCCGCAGGGCTGCGAGGGGAAGCGCAGTGCTTGGGGGTGCCGGAGGGGAGAAAAGGGAGGCAGCGTTTTCTCGGTGCCGTGCTGCTGCGCTCGGTGGTTCTCTTGGGTTTAGCATCCTCGGGTCCCCACCGAAATCCTTTTTGTTTCTCTTTATCATCTCGATGTGCGTGATGCCGAGTCCCTCTGGCTCCCTTTCCCACCCTGCTCTGGGTGCCTTTGCTTTATATCCCTCCATTTCTGAAGGGAACTGATTTATGCAAAGGCTTAGGCTCATCCGAGCATCCTTTCACATGTAAGACATTTCATAAATAAATGTATTATTATCTTTTTTTGCCTGTGACAGCACATTACTTTGCTTCCTTTTAAATGAAACCAGTTGTACAAAGTAAGGCAGCCTAACTTTCTAACTGATAGAAATATAAAACTCTGTAGTCAACAGCAGTTAAGTTGTGAAAGGACCAGATCCTCACTATTGTATTGGTACAAGAGTCTCTGCCGCTGAAGTCAGAGGAGCTATTTCTATGAATAACCCACTTCTTCAGAGGAGTGTTTCTAGCATGTGGCCTTAGCATTAACTGAACCTTGGGAAGATGTTGTTAGCTTAGAACACGGTTATTTACGAGGCTTCCCAAGTGTCTACGTGCCACAGATCAAACCCTGTGCTGAGAACAACACAGCTAAACTGAACTTTAGTCAGGTTTCATCAGCGCTTCCCAGGTGCAGAGATCATCATGCGGTTTGGGGGCAGTAATAGTTGAAGAGTTCCTATTAGTTGGTCACTTGTAATTAGCGTGCACAACAACATTCTGATTGCTGTAAAAACATCGTTTGTTAAATTGCTGCTATGTCATCATAACATGCTAGTTATGAAAGAGTAATGCTTTGCTGTTCTTACAGAGCATCCCTTCCAGCAAGGGACTAGCAGCAGTTTTGTGTTTCTAGAAACACAGCGGTGTGTCTTGATGGGGTTTTTTTAGTAGTTGGATTTGCATTGAGAAACTGTATTTTTATCTCTCAATTACACATGGTCTCGTGTAAGTCCTTAAGTTTTTGATTACCTGAAAGCTTTGAAAGCTCTTCAGTGTTGTATAGAAATGATTGCGTGTGAGGTGGAGGAGAAATATGCTTGGATATTTACACTTCCTGTTTCAGGTACCTATACTTTGTACAAGTTAGTCGTAGAGCTGCAATTGGGCAGGAAGAGCTGTGGTTCTTATTTGATACGCAGCTAAACATGCCTCAGCAAGGAAATCTAAAGCACTGCCAAGGTGATTCTTAATGCCAAATATAACATGTAGGTAGTAAGTGGGGATATGTTGTCCCATGGACTGATAATATAGAAATAGATAGATCCACTGTCATGTTTCCTGCATTCTGCAGTTCTAGACTTTGAAATGTGAAGCATACATGAAATGTAGGGCTTGGCTCTTTGATTTATGAAGATTTGCTTGCCCTTGTTGACTCACTAGTCAGCTGATTGAGGTACTATTATGAATAAAAGAACTGCAGAACTGGACTCATCATACAGGAACTCCAAGTGCACTGGCAGATGAAACTTCTTTTTCCAGCATATGATTGCAACATCGCATGATGCTTCACCCAGTATCCTGCTACTACCTGAGTCTGAGTTTCTCTTCACACTGGAACAGTAAACAGGAAGGGATTTTAGCGTAGAAAGTATTTTACGTGGTGTGTTAGTTATGTCACTGGATCAAGCTTTGTGTGTCTTTAGTCATGGATATGTAAAATGTGTTGAAATTCTCTATTTTTATACTTTTTGTGAACTTTCAGGAAGATCTTTAAAGTTTCTGCTGTGGTTACTGTTCTGCAGTGAAATCCATGCCTTATCTGTAGTCCAAAGCATGTGTTTCATACCTGTATATTTATAAATCTAGAGCGTGCACTTAAATGTTTGCAAAGAGTGGCCTTACAGTTTTGAAAGTGAGTTTTGTGATGAAAATTCTTAATTGTTATAACCAAAATTAACTGTGCTGTCAGAGGATCAAAGGATTTGTTAGGGAAAATTTTCAAGTTAAAAGGAAATGCCATTTAATTTTTTCACAGAAACGTACTGTTTCCAATAGCAAGAAGCTAATGGAACTTTTTCTGCGAGTTCTTCTTTATCCTCTCATTTGAGTTACTATTTGTGTGTTGTTTTGTTTTCGTAAGGCTATTTATCAGCAGTATGACAGTAAGCAATGTTTCTTGTCTGTTGGTATGTGCTTTCAGAGGACTATGGGAATATGCTACTTGCAGAGGCTCTGCTGGAAGAATGTCTGAAGGAAAACTTTGCCAAACTGAAGGACTCCATTCCACTGACAGAGAAGAATGAGCCAAAACTGAGTGAAGCTAAACAGCATCTGACCAATATCTTAAGCAGAGGAAAACTAAGAGTAAGCAGGCTCTGTAATTCCTGCCACCTGGATGCTTCTTTCATGTGATTATTAGTCTGATACAAAGTGTTGGTGTTGCCTGTTCATGTCTCTGTATGTACAGCGCTATATTGTAGGTATTACTAATGGATTGGTAATTCAGTACCTCTTGGCAGTGTCTTCTGTTGGGATGCTTGCTTTTTTCGTATGCAAACAAATTATCTGCTGCAAGTATGTATCCAGTTTATTTGTTTTGTTATGGATCCAATTTATTTATTTTTATGCATCTAATTTATTTGTTTTGTTACCTATTCAGTTTATTTCTTTTGTTAGAAAGAAGCAGGATAAATATTGAGGACTTCCCTGGGGTGGTAGGGCATGGCTGTGTAACGGTGCTGTCAGGCTAGCACAGCTCAATGGTCTACTGCTGCTCCCGGTCTGAGGGAATTGTGTCAGCTCCACATCAGAGGTAAAGCATACAGCAAGCTGCTGTCAGGCACTTCAGGTTGTGGTGTGAGTTCAGGACTGCAGCCTTGTGCTGCTTTCAGTCTGTGCCAGAGAAGTTACACAAAGTTACGCGTTTATTTTGTGGCCTGGGTGCAGCTCGGTCGTGGATCTCCAGGAGTGTTTTAAGAGTTTGCCTCCTGCTGTGTTGGTGTTCTTGGACACACAGTTGCATAACTGGTTTTAAAATGATCGTGAATTACAGCAGTCCGTTTTAGACTTGTGTTACTTTCGGTCCCGAAACCTACAGCCTAGTTAGCTTGGATGTGTATCTGTACTTTCACCATGTTAATTTCCAGGAAGCAAGTGTGCAGCAGCTTCTTCTGGGAGAGTTGCTTGTTCTTAACTTCTTGAAAGTCGATGTATTTCAGAAGTAAAAAGGAGAGGGGGGAGGAAGAGGAGTCCGTCCAACCCTCTTTCTTAATAGTTTAGCCTCAGCGATACAGAATGACTGAATTCTTCCAGGTTTTACTGTTAAGTTTGGCTGCATGAATTGCCATTACTATTTCTTTGTTAGGGGTGACTGGGCTACTCATGCAGCATTGACCCTGTCTTGACTGCATGTATTGGAAAAAAAAAGGAGTATGGAGTCTTTCTGAAACAGAAAAAGGGTCTGAACGGATGTATTTTAGTGAAATATTTTTTGTTACACAAATGTGCAAGCATATTTTCACTCCTTAAGAAATTGAATAAATGTTAGGAATAGCAGGCATGTCTTCTGTTTTTTCTACCTTTGCCTGAAAATTCTTTTGATAACTTAAGGAAATTTGAGTGCTTTCTTGCTATACAAATTAAATATACAGTGGAAAGGGGAGCACTTGACTACAAAATGATGCCTTCTGCCTAGCTTAAAAGCGGGGGAATTTCTTGATGTGTATATAGCTAGTTCTGACAATGCCAGGCTTTTATGTGCTACCTGTGGCTGGTGAATCGATAGAGTAGTTCATATGAAACCAGAGAGGTGGCTTGCAAGATGTGTGTTTGCAAACTGAGCTTCAGAGTAGTTGCCTGACCTTTGTTGCTTGCTGTTCTCATGGGCATAGCCCTAAGCTCTCCACTTAAATCCTTCCTGTTCTGGCCTACTCCAGCAGTGTTGAGAGGAAGGCATTATAAATCTGCTTGATTTGTTCTGAAGTACCTCATTCTTGTGTTGTCTGGTATTTTACCATGTAAACACTCTTTTCCTTTTCCCCACTCTCTTTCAGCCTAAGTATATGACAGAAGCTATGCTGATCATAGGAAAGCTTCATTATGTGGAGGGATGCTACAGAGATGCCATCAGCATGTATGCAAGAGCAGGAATTGACGACCTCTCAACAAAAGATGAACCTCTGTACATGCTGCGTTTGGTAACTGAGGCCTTTGTTATTAAAGGTAAAAGACCACGTGTGTGTATTGGAAATGTGCTGTGTTTAGATTGAAATTGAAGGTGGTTTCTGATTTGGTTGGAGCAGAAGTAGGGCAATGTTGTATGCTTTAGAAAATCCTACTGTGTGTGGTTTGTAGTTTAAACTCAAAGGCATTGTGGAGTCTTAGTCCATGGTTTTTAAACTTGGCTGGCTTGTAAAGAAAAGCTTGAAATTGGAAATCTTGTGGTAACTGTTGACTGTAAGTCAGCAACACACTTGAGCTTGTGGGAAAATCTAAATCAGGAACCTATCAGAATTGGGGCCTATCCTTTATATTTGGAAGAGTTCATCTATTTGATAATCTTTATGACTTCTGCGAATAAAGCAAGAATGGTGTTTCCAAGTTTTAAACTCTGGGCTAACAGAATATGTGCTTTCAAAGCAGGTAGTATATTTTTGCAGTGCATGTCACACAGTACCAGACCTTATGTGCAAACAGGAATCTCTCCTCCCCCTTGTAATTCTACAGACATTGCAGTGTTTGAGAGATCCTAATAAAAGCTGCCTCTATGGGTAGTGAAATTGCGTTTCCATTTTGAGTGGGGGTGGAAAGGAAAACCCTAGTCATTTTTTTTTGCCTGGGGGGAAAAAAGATCAGTAATCTTCTCCTTCATTTGCTTTCAGTTCCTTTATAAATGTTGCTCAAGTACTGCTACCTATCTACTGCTTTCTACTCTTTTCAGCATGTCCACCAGCTATTTAGGTGAATGAGAGCTCTGATGATCAGATACCTTCAACTGGTATGTAAAAGAGTGAAACCCAAAATCAACCCAAAATACTGTTTGACTAGGCTGCTAGTTTTGCTGATAATAATTTGGGTGTTTCATGATCTCACACAATCATTCAGCTCTTTTAAAAACCTGTTAGCGCTGCTTTGCTTGCTTTGATTTTTGTTTTCTGTGGCACTGGTTGAATCTGCTTCATTAATGAGCTTCTGTGGAGCAAGGCTAATTTACTTGTAGCTCACACTAACATTTGCACGGTGCAGAGGAGCAAGTAACTGCTAGTGCATTCATAGCAGTGCATTTTAGAGTACCTGTTGGTGCACTCCAGAGTCTGAAGGAGATGCACTGTCTTCGCTAGGAACTGCAGAAAGCCCTTGGTGAGGTGTGAATACAATGATAAGGTATGCGTGATCACTGATGGAATAACACTGTTCCTGTGAGGTCTCTTCTATGCTGTTGGCTGCCTCATTTGTATATGGAGATACCGGGGGTGGAGGTGTTTGCCTCAGAGGACCAGGCTGTAATTTCTTTCTCCTGCGTGTTTTAGCATGGAATGTAACTATTGTGTTGTCCCTGTGTTTGTGGATAAACCGTAAGGAGCCCCTGCCATTGCAGAGCAACCTTAGTGCTCTTACTGTTCCACGGTTTGTATTCTCCGTGATGATTATTTTCAGATTAGTCAAGATCTCAAAGGTATAGTAAGTCACTCAATATGGTGTCAAAGTTTCTGACAGAGGAAAGTCAGGCAGAGTAGAGCTTGTCCAGCTGAGTTTGGAGAGGGTGCTCACTGCTAGCATCACTGTTCCCAAATGCCGTGTGCTCAGCCTTACAGTCTTGGAGAAATAAGCCCTTAAGTGTTAGAAATTTGTGCAGGTAACTATGGTAATACAAGTGTGGATTTACATTTTCATTTCAAAACGTGTCTGTCCAGGCTACAGCTTGCAGGGCAAGTAACAGCACACAGTTGAATCATTTAAAATTCATTTATGCTGAAGCTTTTTCTTATTGATCCATACAATATTACTGCCTTTGGTTGAACTACTGGTTGCTTACACAAGCTGAAACCTTCTTTGAAGATGCTCTTGAACGTCGCTGTTAGTAAAATTTTTGCAGGGATTGTTTAGGCAGCAATCCAGGAAAGCTACAGTCCAGGCTTTATTTCAAGGCAGAGCTTAGGTTCTCCACTTAATTGCTTATTCCCATTTTCAGTAATGGAAGAAAGCAGTTGGTTTAATACAATATCCCTGTTCATCCAGAATTAAACACCAGAACTTTGTATCACTTATAGTATAAACCTGAAACAACCTTGGTTTTGTGTAGCTAGTACCGCTGCATTGTGTGTACGTGAAGAATGGCAGTAGGTTCTCAAACACTCGGGGTTATGCTGGAGAGGTCATGGAAGAAAGAAAAGTGAAACCAGAGGTACTAACACTTTTACTGTGAAGAAGAGCTCTCTACAGATGAAGTCGGTGATAGAAATGAGATGTGAACCAGCAAAACTGAGTTTGCTTTTAAGCTCCACAGTACTGAAGGTTGGATATTGAGCTAAATCTCTGGGGTCTTCCTCTGAAGGGCCATAGCATGTAATAGGTTCATCTTATGGTAAGAAGCAATGAGCGTTTGCACCCTTGTAATTGGACTGCAGAAGGAAAAATTTCTTGCTCGTCTTGCTCAGCAGACTTCCACCCATGGTCAGTAGCAAGCAGTAAGTGTTGAGGTTCTTTACAAATGGAGGAATTTGAGCAGTAGACAAGTCACAGGAGAAATGGCAGAGGGCAAGGCTGTTCCAGTTTCTCGACTGACTGCTTCTGCTTGTTTCTAAATCCCTGCATTGAGAAGAGAGGAGAAGTTCTGTGTGTGCTGTAAGTAGAGCTGTGACGACAGTTTGATTTGTCATTATGACTAATCTTAACCTCTGTAGTTAGTTAATAGGTGATTGGTCTGTACTCGTCTCCTTCCTCATCATCTTCTGTGAAGTTAATTCCTTAAAACCTCTGCTCGGTTCACAGTACTCGGCAATCTCTGATGCAAGCAGTACTGTTGGTTGCATAAAACAGTGAGTCTGGCGTGGAGGAGCTCCCTGTGTCCACCATGTCATCTGTCAGGCCAGGCAGTAGTCTTCCTCCATCTGGAGTGGGGTAGCCTGGAGATACATAGCTATCTAAATCTGTGCAGTGATGACAGGGTTGCAGATGGTATCTATCTGGTTTTCTAGTGAGTTAAAGCTTTAATACTCCCACTGCTTCTTTTTGTCAAAGAATCATAGAATAGTTAGGGTTGGAAAGGACCTTAAGATCATCAAGTTCCATCCCCCCTGCCATGGGCAGGGACACCTCACACTAAACCATCTCACCCAAGGCTCTGTCCAGCCTGGCCTTGAACACCTCCAGGGATGGAGCATTCACAACTTCCTTGGGCAACCCATTCCAGTGCCTCACCACCCTCACAGGAAAGAATTTCCTCCTTATATCCAATGTAAACTTCCCCTGTTTAAGTTTGAACCCGTTACCCCTTGTCCTACCACTACAGTCCCTAATGAAGAGTCCCTCTCCAGCATCCCTATAGGCCCCCTTCAGATACTGGAAGCTGCTCTGAGGTCTCCACGCAGCCTTCTCTTCTCCAGGCTGAACAGCCCCAACTTCCTCAGCCTGTCTTCATACGGGAGGTGCTCCAGTCCCCTGATCGTCCTCGTGGCCTCCTCTGGACTTGTTCCAACAGTTCCATGTCCTTTTTATGTTGAGGACACCAGAACTGCACACAATGCTCCAGGTGAGGTCTCATAAGAGCAAAGGGGCAGGATCACCTCCTTGGACCTGCTGGTCACACTCCTTTTGATGCAGCCCAGGATACGGCTGGCTTTCTGGGCTGTGAGCACACACTGGCGGCTTCCACACAGTTGAGGAACCTCCTGGATTGCTTGTGCCGGGCCGTACCCTCCTTCCAGCAGATGTCAGGGTGGTTGAAGTCTCCCATGAGAACAAGGGCCTGCGAGCGTGAGGCTGTTCCCATCTGTCTATAGAGTGCTTCACCCACAGGTTCTCCTTGATCAGGCGGTCTGTGACATATCCCCTCAGTAATGTCTCCCATCGCTGTTCTCCCTTTAACCCTGACCCACAAACTCTCTGTGGACTGCTCACCTGTCCCCAGGCAGAGTTCCATACTCTCCAGCCTATCCCTAACATAAAGAGCAACTCCCTCTCCCTGCCTGTCTTTTCTAAAGAGCCTGTAACCTTCCATTCCAACACTCCAGTCATAGGAGCCATCCCACCATGTTTCTGTGATACCAATGATATCATATCCCTGCAGCTGTGCACACATCTCTCATTCCTCTTGTTTATTCCCCATATTACAGGCATTTGTATAGAGGCATCTGAGCTGAGCTCCAGATGAAGCTGACTCATTGGCTAGAGCCAGCTTCATTTGGAGCTCGGCTCAGATGCCTCTGTAGTAGTTTGCCCTTTTCTACCAGTCCATCCTGCAGTGATGTTTGTGTTGTTGTTGGCCTTTTTTCAGCTCAGGGTGGGTTTAATTTGTGCAGCTCCAGTCTGAACTCTCTGTACAGTCAGAAGCTGGCCATTCTGGGGCGATTCGTCACCTCCTCAGGTGGTTTTTGACATGAAGTATAACAGTGTTGTACAATACAGCCTCCTCTTTTGTGACTGTGAGAGGAAGCTGCAGACTAACTTGTGGGTGTCTAAAGATGGGTGAGATGAGTCCCTTGTAAATTTGTTGCTAAAAGTGTATTTGATTGGTTTTTATTTGGTGGTGGTTTTGGTTTTTTGTTTTTTTTTGGGGGGGTTGCTTTTGTTCATTTTGTTTTCCTTCTGAACTTTAGAAAAGAGAATTGTTATATCAAAAGACTGCAGTGTGAGCTCAGCCTCTTTAGATTAGAGAAAAATCCATGTGGAAGAGAGCAAGGTAATGCCACCTGTAAGAAGCTTTGATCATAGTCTGCGTTTTGTTCTAACAAACGTTTCCTTGTACTTCTGTGACTTGAGTCTTTGTTAGTTCAGTGGCTCAGAGCAATCTTTATTTTGTTCTTAAATCCATTTAAATCATTTAAAGCCATTTAAGATCTGTAGTGTGACACTAGCAGAAAAACCTGTTAAGATCATGGGACAAACTCTGCTGGATTGAGACCCTAGTCTTTAGAGCCCTCCTAAGAGCTGTGAATGCTATTGCTGAAAGCAAAACCCTAAATCCACCATGTGAAGGTTTTTCCTGAGCTTGATAAACAGCCTGAAGCCTGCACCCAGGGTTCTGGGTTCAGTCCAGTTTATGTTTTTTTAGGAGGGTTTTGGTTCATTTTTAGGACAGGTGACTGAGCTCATGTGTTTTCCTGTTTCTTTTGTGATTGTATCTTTCAAAACTCTAATGATAAGGATGTCACTATTGCTTGAAGTAAATTGTTCTGCTTGCTCCCCGTGTGAAATCTTTGTCTTGGGCTTGTAATGCTGGAAGTGGTTGTTTGGAGGTTCTGCTGGTGTACTGAAAGGAAAATGCTGATATCACACAGAGATAATGAACAGATAAACCTAACTGACCTTAAGTGGTTTGAGCACTGGCTGCCTGCTTGGTTTTAGTCATGATTTTAAACTGACCAACCGAAGCCTCAAAATTTGATTAATCTACTTGAAACTTCCTTTATGCTTGTGCCACTTCATTAATTCTTACTTTGTTGGTTTGCAGAACTGTTAACAACTTGCAGGTTTGCATTCAGTAAACATATGTCTGGTATTAAAGTTGTTCGTACTAGCTAGTCAAAGCGTGTATCGCCCACTTGTTAATACACTTCATTGGAGTCTTTCATTTTGGTATCTGCTTGTGTGTGATTTTTCTAATACGGTTTTCTATGTGATGGTTGATTTCCTAGGTGAGATTTGTGCTCAGCTGCACTTCTTTGGAAATGAGAATAAAGTATGCAGTTAAAAGATAGCTTTATTTCAAAACTAAGTTCTGATAAATCTATTTTTTCCTCTTCTTTAAAGAATTTGATTAGCAATTCTTTTCAGTTAAATCAGTTTCACTTGCTCAGTGTTTCTGGTAAGTGTTAAAGCTGCTAAGTTTCTTGTCATGTGTGCATTTTTTTAATGTATAGAATTAAATGGGATAAATAAGCTTTCCCGATTGGTTTGATTTAGTCAAAACTTTGTTGGTTCATCACCTCTGAAAAGCTAATCACTGAACTAAATTATTGGAGAGAACTTGAAAGATGGGGATTGGTTTTGTCCTCCCTGAAAGAGAGCATCTCTGTTTTAAGGACTAATTTAAGTATTTCATCAAACTTGTATTTTGGATCCTAAGGTAGTTACTTTAACTAAATGCTGCTGATCCCATAGTGCAAAGGTATATTCCATTAGAGTAATGCTAATGGCTTAGTGTGTGTTATGGGCTTAACTTAAGCAGCCATACTTTGAAATAGAGTCCTGAAAGCAGAGTTTCCAGTTAGCTTCTCTGGGATGAGATTTTTGTCCACGTAGCTTATGGTAAGTGAAATGACAGTAGCAAGACTATTGGGTGGACTGGAATGCATACTGTGTGGAATCGGCAGCAGTTTGAACAATTTCAAGTACAGATAAATGAGTTTGGAAGCATTGTGTAGCTTTGCAGGGTCGTAATTGATTTCATTTTGTTTTCTTTGGAACATGAAACTTTTAACTTCTTTTTGCAGGAAGCATTTTTAATTGAGGTCATGTTTTATGAACCTGTTAACAGGCTGTGTGTGCGCTTTGTGAGCCTGCTCCTCCCTTCAGAGAGCATAACATTTTGCAAGGTGCGTTATCCTTTTTCCAGATGTGTGTTTGGAATACCTCCTGCCTCCTGGATGCCAAAATCCCCTCCCTGGGGTTATGCATACTTTTGTGCTTGGGATCTTTTCTACGGGCTGGATTTTAAGGCTTCTTGAAGTTCTCTAAGAAAACTTTGCTGTAATACCAAGAAAGAGATAGTGTGAGGGGATCTTACTGTGTAAGGATATACCATGTCTTGTCAACTGGGACAAGTGTAGGAAATGGATTAATGGAAGGTTGATGGTGTTTTATTCCATGTTCACATAAGTAATTTTATTTATTTATCCTCTGGGCATTAAGGGGGGGGATGGGGAGAAGTGAAAGCATGTTGTAGTTCCACGTCAAGATAAAGATGGTCTATTTCTGTATTATTGTTCAGAATAATAATTCTGACTTGATTACATGGAAAATAACTACATGACTACAAGGAAAATATCCAGATCTGCTAGGAGTGAAAAAAGAGGGAACCCAGCTCTTCCTCCCTTCCTTCAGCACAACAGAGCCTCCCTTCCAAAAGCTGAGTTTTCATTGTGCCTGCATTGCTAGTACTGACCGGCATGAGGGCAACATGCAATCACGTACCCATTTAGCAGAAATGGGCAATAGGTAAAAAGGGGCAGAGAAGAAAACCCTTAAGAGCCTGAACTCTCTTTATCTCTCCCCATTAGTTTCATCATCAATTATGATGTTGTTTAGGCACAGCTGACATCATGGCATGCTTACTGTAGGTTTTTACTCAAGAGTCTAAATCTTTTCTATCCTAATAATCCTGTTTATACCAGGAGGGTTGTTATTTTAAAGGGTGCTGAATTCCCTGGGGTCCCGGTTCACCCCTGTCTGGAACCTGCCCACCTTGGAAGCAATAAAGATGGCTGAGGCGCTTAAACATCTTGCAGTGTTAGGAGGGTAGCTAAGTCTTTTCCAAAGACAACACCAGCATTCTTACAGTCTTTAGGAAAGTTTCTTGATTGTGAAGAGCCACAATTATGCTGGACACAAAGCTAAGATGAGAAAAACATAGGTTTGGGTGAAAATTGAGGGCAAAAATTACCTAAACCTTTGCTTTCACTTTTTTCATACAACGATATTGATCTTGGGCGATAATGGGCTTTGTGAGGATAATTGACACTGTGTTAGCCTTGTAGCTGTGTTAACCTGTGTGTTGTTTTTGAGATGATACACTGTCCTCCTATTCCTTATCGTCTGTTTCTTCTACTGGCAGCGACTCAGTGAGGCTACTTTCAACTTCTCAGCTTCTGCTGTGACCAAGTAGAAGTGCAATGGAAGAAGAAATGCGTTTGCCTTTTTCTAAGGGTCTGTCAGGGGCAGGGCACAAATTCTTTTGTTGGAATCCTTCTCTGATGACTAAAAAGGGGTCAGATTCATCTTTCTGAGCATGGAGATCTGTGGGGAAATGGGTTCCTTTAAACAGAGCCTACATAGTAAAACTAGTTTTCTGCCTGGCTATTGGAAGAACTGAGTCCCAGCCACAAGGATGTATGATGCAATGCAGCGTTAAAACTAACTGAGGGTGATTTTGTTGGCAGAACCTGTTTTCACTTTTGCTTGATAAAAGCTGCATCTTTTAAATGTTAATCCCCATCAGAAAGGCACTTTGTTCTCTACCTGCTATGCACTTCAAAGTGCTGGTTTTCACAGTTCTGACAGCTGGACAGGAAGCATGCTGTTGATTCATGTTGGCATCGCAGTACCTGTCTGGTAGGTGAAAGCCCCAGTTTGTAGGGGCTGATGTCTTGATAAAAGGGCCTAGTGTTAGTACATCTTATCTGGGTTTTCACAACAGAAATTGGAGAGTTTGGAGTAGCTCTTATGTTATAACAGTGATTACTTAGAAACTCCCATGTTGGTGAATTGTGTGCTTCGTTGCCAGTGCTTTCTGGCTTGAATGTGAAAGGGTTGTCAAGCCCAGCCTTGGCATTCTTGGTGTACATTTAGGCTTTGCTGTTGCACTCCATGGGCTCTTCTCTGCTGTTGGATCAGACAGTTTACTTCTTTTCCTCTGTGCATTTTGGAAATAGTTTATTTAGCCCAATCTGCTCTGCACAGAAGCAGCATGGGAGCGACTTCAGGTTTATGAGGAGAGTTAGCTGCAGGCCACTGAATGTAAGTAACTGGAGTTTGGAAAGTGGAAGAAGAGAATAACGTAGTGTTCTTTTTGTTGATGTGATTGGGTTTCTGTGATAGTAAAGTGTTGTTAGTCTTCCACTCCTTTCTCCACACAATTGCAGGTACTCTTAGCATGTGTGCAAACAGCATATGAGGTTTGCTCTGCAGTTGCACGATAGTACAGATGCTTCTAACTTAGCTTAAGGAGTTTGCTGTATTCTGGTTCAATAAGGAAATACACCAAGAACTACTTAGCAGCAAAGTGGGACCCAGAAGCACACAAAGGGCTGTAGGATGTCATTAATGGGGTTAGTGTTATAAACACAAGATTTGTGAATAGAATCTTTGCAATACTTTGTAATGAGATGGTGAGTGACCATGGAAAAGCTCTGTACCACACCAGAGATCACTGGTTATCTGTTGGCAAAATGCTTAGAGAAGTTGTCAAAGATGAATTATGCCTCTTGCTTTTACAAAGCATCGAGTGTTCTGAATTTGCAGGCCTTTCTGTGGTGACAGATGGCTGTCAGTAGCATGCTACCTAGAAGGTATCTCTGACAAAATAAGCACATAAATATATAGTAAACACACTGTAAAGCAGTGTGTATGTAACTATATGGTTGTGCATGGTCCTGAATCTATTTTGTTTTTACTCATAGGAGTATATCAAAATGTTTGGAGATCACCATATTAACATTAAACCTGAGGCTCAAAGATTTGCCATTAAGCTTAAGAGCAGTCAATTGACAGGCAGCTGGTCTTGATATGCTCAGGAAAATGAGCATCTTTGGGTTAAGGTTGCTGATTTCCGCTGTGCGGTAAGATGCGCAGCGTGATGCAGAGCCCACACAGCGTTGATCAGGGGTAGGGGACTGAGGCTGCATCTCAGAGAGTGCTTACTACCATCTGGTTCACAGCCACTCAAGTCAAAAGGCTGCCCCTTTAACAGTCAGCTTTAGCTGTAATGACAAGTGTAACCAGGTAGAGTTCTGAACTTAAAAGTAATTGGAGTAACGTTGTTGGCATTGGTTTATTGCATCTAGGGGAAGGCTGGGAGTAGGGGTCTTGAGTTCTGCTTTGCTGCAACTTCAAAGAAGCCTTGCACAAGTTACATAAGTTTTTGGGCTCTGTTCCCATTTTAGGGACAGAAAGGTCTTCGGGTAATTTTATTTAAGGTTACTGGAATTTTCTGCCTTTGAGACTCTTACATGAAAAATATCTCCAAATTATGGCAGATTGGTGTGAGTATATGATAATCCTGTACAATAAGAAGCAATGATGAAAGATGTTTCTCCACCTAAGTTCTTCCTCTTCGCCATTCATGTGGTGCAGTATGAATGAATATGTTCAGAAACAAAGGCTTGTAGGCCTTTCTTATCCCTCTTCTTCTGTTTGCATTCCACATAAATCCTACTGCAAAATCATAATTGCTGCGGAGATGGATGTCAAGACCCATGATGTGGATTATTTAAACCGCTGTGAATTGTGGCAGAAATAACTTGTAGTGCTGGGTCTTGCCTATGTCAACCTAATCCTGGCTGCTGCTTTGGCTTGTTGCTTTCTAAGACGTTGTAATGTGATAGTTTGATTGAGGGCTGCGCTCTTAAATTCAAGCTTTAGCTGAGGGGCCAGGCTGGTCGTAATGCCATCTCTAAAATGGTTTGGTTGTGCTTTTGGATTTTACCTTTGAAAAATGGTTAGTATTCTGCTGATCTTTGATTAGTCAGCTAGTCTGAAAAATAGCCTTGTTTCAATGCTAACAGATTCTTTTTAGAGCCATGCTCCTGAACTAGGCGTTAAGGCCATGTGCTAGAGATGAAGTGCACCCTCCCCTTGGGGATACCTACCCGGAGTGATGTGTTTTTTGCCATGGAGTGAGAATGTGCACACAACCAGTTTCCTTGCAGCAGTTGCCTTACTTATCTTCCTGTTGCTAGAGTAAAACGATTGCATGCACTTAGCTTAGCAGCACACTGGCCAGGGTGGGCTGTCTGGGTGGCACAAGAGCATAGGTGCTGTAACCTTGCTCTGGAGACTGGGGCTGATGCTTTTGATAGTGCTGCAAGTTCCAGCTTAAGATGTCTTTTGCTTCAAGTTGCCATAGCTGTGTTCAGTGTGGGTGTAGCACCTGGACACAACGCAGCTTGGTGTGGTTTTGTGTTTCTTTGATTTCTTCCTTAGGTTGCCAGCTAGCTCTGATGCTCCTGGGTTATAGGGCTTTAGCAGCTGCAGGCTATCACTTGTTGGTGAAAGTAGCGTGCTGCTGTTGACCCTGGATTGTTGCACCTATGAACTCACCATTCCCCAGCTGTGCAAGTTTCTGCAAATACAGGAGGCCTGAGGTCTGGGTAAAAAAGGAGAATGAAGAGAACCTGTGAGTGGATTGGTATATTCCTCCTACTTGGAAGCAGGAATGCTGCTATTTGATGAACTAGTTCATTAACCGAGGAAAAGAAGGTGCCACCTTAGTCTTATTTTCTCCCTGGTGGTTGTGCAATCTCCATTTATATGCTGAGGCTTTCAAGACCAGGCTGGGTAATGCCCTGAGCTGGCCCTGCTTTAAACAGGATGGTGGACCATGGATCTCCTAGGATCCCTTCCAGCATGGATTTTTGTCTCATTTATCTTGCTGAGACCTGATACTGCGTGTCCGTGTGCACATTTGTGTTCCAGTTCTGGTAATAGCATCGCCTCAGAGCACTGGAGCTACATGATGTGATGTCTTCCCTTTCCAAGGACTGAGTGAGATGGAAGTGGAAATAAGTCTTCATAAAACCTCTTCTTTCAGGTTTCCGTAAGTGCAAGCAGTGTGTTTCAGCTCTAGGAAGACCAAATTCAGTGACACTTCTTACAAACCTTATGGGTTTGTTTTTTTTCCTGACATAAATGCAGATTAGCTTTAGAAGGTGAGAAGAAGGGACAAAGATTATGGAGGAATCAAGAGCCAGAGGTTAATCTTTGGGAGAACCGGAGGAAGTGAATGGAAGCTCTATCTTTATGCAGGAAAGAAAAGCAGTGGTTCTATACATAGAAAGTTACTGCCTCTGAAGTGGGTAGAGAGAGTGTGTCCTTTTAAAAGGATAATCTGGAAGCATGTCTCTCTAAATCTTGAGCTTGGGCCACACTCCGTCAGAAATCTGCATCTTCACTACATAAAATGTTCTTATAGTATGTATGTATATATGTATGTATATATTTAAACTTGGGCACCCAATTCATATGAGGAAAATCTCAGCATAGCTGTAAGTTGCTATTATCTCACAATAACTGGTTGTGAAAAATAACCAAGTCCCCTTACCTTAACAAGTTATCAAGAAAACATACTGCTTTACGCTTTACTCGGAAGCTCATTCTGTCTTAGCAAGAGCAACACTTCCCTTGCTAAATCCAGTGTGGAAGTAGCATGCTCTTTCGTGGCTTTTGACATTTTGGGGAGTAGAGTTGAATTTAAAATGTATGTTGGGATGCAAAGTTTTTTCTGTGCTGCCAACTTGGGGATGGAGAGGAGTTAGGGGACTTGTGATCTCGGGAGTGGAGGGCTTGTAAATGGTGTTGCCCAACTGCACCTAAAGCAAATCTGTAATTGTTGGGGCTTTGCTCTGTGAGAACTGAACTGGTGCTTGCAAGAGTAGGGAACTTCTGTTGTTATTCTTCTGCTTTTCACTTGGTCTGCCGGGGTTGGAGTCTGCTTGCTCTAACTTCCATTTTCGTTGCATTTCTGTGGTAGGGAAGAATAGCTGTGTTTGGATTCTGTGGAAGATCTTGTATCTGATGACATCAGGTCAGTGCATATGGCAGTAGCAGAAAGAGCCATGACTAATGTCACACTATATGCCCTTTACAAGTAGAAAGAAGTGTGCAGTGTAGCACCCAATCTGTTTTAATACACTGTATATTGCTCTGTACTTAACAGTGGCAAGAACCCTTTTTGGAGGCATTCGTTCCCCTGCCTGTGATCAACCCCAGCTCTGTTTTCCTGACTGCACGGATGGGAACGCTTGTTGTCAGTGCTTGGTGCTGGCAAAGGCTACTTGCCCTCTTCCCCCACATCAGAGCTTAGAGATAGTAGCTTCTTGCAGTGGGCTGTAGCATGTATGTAAATGGCTTTTTATCAGCCCGTTCTCTGTGTGTGACATCTCCCACGATAACCACCCGCATACAGACTGTGCTGGGATGGTTCTTGCAGCTTGATTATATGCTGCATGTGTATGAATGTCAGTGGATTGTACTGGGTTTCTTTCAGGGCCCTCAGCACCACTTTGTACTTACGGGAATGGTGACTCTGCAATGCCACCACTTGTTAAAATTTATTTTAAATCGAGGGCAATGACTAGAAATTCAGAGTTAGATAAAACTGAGACAAAGACTCTAAGAAGAATACCTGTAGGCTGATTGTTCTGGCTTCAGCACCAGGTGGTTTCTTTCGCTGTATAGTCAATGTACTCTTTTCTCCTTCATTCCATCGTATCAGGAGTAACAGGAAATGGAAGCTTTGAAATAATAGCAAAGCAACTTCACAGATGGTCTAGAAGACAAAAATATTCTGTATGTTGGATGCTGTACAAGGTGTATGTGAGTAGAAAGGAGAGAACACAGAATGGGTGCTGGTTAAAAACAGCAAAATGGTCATCGTGCCTGTCCCCCCTACACTGTCAGTTTGGAGTAAATGCATTCCTCTTGCTCTGTTCTGGCCAGGATTTTCAAAGGTGAAAGGTACTGACGTGTGTTCCTTCAAGGTTTAAGTCCTTGAGGGAATGTGCTGTGCGCTTTGACTTGAGAGAGGAGCGAGGAGCCACCTTCTGAGCTCGCACCAATGTGGCATCTTCTCAGGCCACTGAACTGACTGCTCGTGTCTGCCTAAAATGTACAGTGTGAGACAGGGGAACTGTCCTAGAAGAGTAACCAAGGGGACAAAACACAAACATTGAACATGAGAAGTAAACAAAGCTAAGACTGCCTAGGAACCACATCCTCCAGCATCAGTGCTTATCCCGCATCATTCATCATGAGGAAACCTGGCTCCCCATTGCTGCCTCATAGCAGCTTGCTGTCAGGCTCCTGAAGTGAACTGTGCTGTGGTGTTGTGCCCCCCATGATTCTGGGGCCAGGAAAGCGTGGCTCCTGGTACATGCCATGGCTCCTCACATGGAGCAAAATCCTTTGCCATATGCTGCAGCAGTCTCAATCACTTCCTTGGAGGGGCTGTCCCCACAGCTGAGCTCTCATCTTTTGTTACCTCTGTGGATCTGTTGGGAGCACTCGGATTCTGTGTTACATCGTGTACATTTTTCACTGGTATTAGGGAATGTTGTTACTGGGAAGCATGTGCTGAACTCCTTACAACCTGTGTGGGGCTACTTGAGCATCAGTGCAGGTGCAGAAGACCTGAATTGCCAAGCAGTCATGTACCGTAGAGATCCAGTGCAGCATATGTATAGACATGGATCAGAGTGAAATGGGTATGTGGATGTGTAGCCTCTCCACATAGATTCAGAGGTATAAAGGATGCCATAGTGTGGTGCCAGACAAGGATCTGGTAATTTTTTGAAGGATTTCCGTGTGGGACAGTAGTTGTGGGTCTTCAATTGACCTTGGTTTTGTTTGGAAGTTGGGTTGGATGATGATGATGCCAGAAAGAATTTTAGTAGTAAAAACCCCAGGGCTTTGTAATTTCTTTGGAAAAGGGAGTGATCTTGTGGTTAAGGCTCTCTTGTGCCTTGCCAAGAGCTTGCTGTGTGTCCATGTGCAGTGTGCATGTGCTAGGATTTTCCAAGTGGAGCCTCAAATTCTCTGACTTTGCTTTGGGATCATTTTCCAGTTTTTTGTTTTGGATTATTTTTTTTTTCCTCCCCTCAAAACTGCTGTTTATTGAAAGCTTCACTTGGAGTAATGGATGCTTAGAAATTATCCAATCTAGTGCCAGGGTATTTCTTCAACACAAGGGCTGTTTCAGCACCCAAAGCCTATAGGTGTCTTTAGAAATATAGGCCTTAATTTCCCTGCTTGCTCATCCCTACCAGAGCAACTGTAAATCCTTTCTTCATAAAGCATCTGGCACTGTGTTAGAGAAGCATGATAAAATTGCCTTGCATGTGTAGGAATTACATTTCCCCAGGCATCTTTTCCTGAAAGTCCCTAAAACAAGGGGGAAACCCACCTATGGAAAAGCTTTCCTATCAGATAGTAAATGAAGGAATAGCACGGCCGTGCTGCTGTTGATGGGCTCTGGTTAAAGAAGGTGTTACCATTTTGCAGGTCTGTCGCTGGAGCGCTCAACCAACTCGATTGCCTCGCGTGCTCGGCTGTGTGAAAGGGAGGAGGAGGTCATGGCTTGCTTTGAGACAGCGTGTGTCGTTGCCCAGGTGTACTTGCAGGAGCTTGAAAAGGTGAGAAGAAGTGTGTAAGAAGGGTGTTAACTGGTGGTCTGGGTGGAATTTTGGGGTTGTGGCAGCAAAAACGATGGGGAAATGCGAGTGACATCAAGGAAGATGGGAACAAGTTGGAAGGAGTGAGGTGTCTCGGTATAATCAGTTGCAAAACAGCAGTTTATCTGGTGTCTGCTTGTTTTCCTTGAGAATGAGGTCTGGAAACTAGTTTTGCCTGTGGTAAAGCACTAAATATTTCAGAAATGCACGAGTTGTACCTCCAGTTTAGCTCTTGGGCACTACAACTTTGCATAGCAAGTGCTAGCACGAAGGAATTCAAGATCATACCTGCCATGTAAATGATACACAGTATTGAGATCCCTAACAGGCTGCAAGTAACCTTTTTGGGTCAGCCATAGCACTTTAATTGCTAGTACTTCACCTTCTCCAAGTGAAACTGGAAGAACCTAGCTCATTGGTAGCAAGTAACTGCTTATAGTCAATGGTTGGCTAGGATGCTGAGTAAGATGCGTACTGTGAGCCCTCCATGGAACTTTAATACATGCCCCTGATTTGCTGGTACATGCTTAGTGGTCTCTATCTCTGAAACTCCACCTAGCTGAGTTTAACAGAGCACACCATACACTTCCATGCCATTCCTTTGCCACGTGTTACGCTGGACACCAGCAGCACTGATGGCAATACATGTTACTTGTTCTTCTGTAGCTTAATGGCCTTTGACCTTCTGATGCGATTTTAATGCTATTCTCAGCAGCAAAGGTGTGAAGGTATCTGTTGCAGGTTTTAATCTAAGAAAAAACAAATAAATAGAGCTTGGTGCATGTATAAGTTCGTTAAGAACGGCAGCTAACAAATAGTCCCGTGTGTTTCTTTGTCAGAAAAAGCTGGATTGCTTTTTTATTTAAAATTAAGTACTGTCCTTCCCTTTTGGAAGGATGAGTTCCTGCCAGTATTGGACACTGTAAATGTTTTTTATCAACAGCATGTGTCTGCAAAGAAGGGAAGGATTTTGAACTGTAATTCATTCATCTTTTGGGCACAGAGACAAGGATGCAGCAACACTGGGAGATGCCCATAAAAAAGTCCATAGGCCTCCTCCAGTCCTGGATGTAAAAAACTCTTCTTTGGAGAGTCCGCACAGGGCTTACCTTACCAGTAAGGAAGCAAAATCAGGAAAGGTTTGAGAGCACAGACAGAAGAAAGCCTAAGATCCTTCCATCAGGACTCCTGGTAGCCCACTAACTTGTAATATTTAAGCTCTGTTAAGACAGACATACCTACTCAAACTGTGTGGGATGCTGGATCTGTGTGGTTAGAGTAGTACTTCTGAAGCCCTTGGCATTAATGTGTAGCTGTCTATTTTATTAAAGGTTGGGAAGTGATGAGGGATGGTGTTTCAAATACCATATTGCATGCAGGATATTTAATGGAAGTCACTGTATGGTTTATTTTGGTTGACTTTGAAAGGGTTTTCACTAGCTGGTGAAGGTAAGTTTTCAAGCAGCCTGAGGAGGAATCTGATGGCAGAAGCTCACATTTTACTGTTGAAGATGTCTCTGGCTCATGAGGAACTGACTGGTTTAAACAGCTGTCTGTAACCCTGGGTATTTCTTTCCTCCCCTCACAGACCTTAAACAACACGCACTCAAGGAGTATCAAGGGCAGCAATGTGACTTACTCCGAGTTTGAACTTTCCTACTTCCTGGAAGCAGCTCTACAGAGTGCCTACGTGACTCATTTAAAGAAGGGGTAGGTGGATGCAGATGTTAAGAAAAATAGATCATTTTGCATGTTCTGTCTCAGAATAGATGAAGGCTTATTTCTTCGTATGTGTTCTGTTGTGATGTTTTTGCAGCTGGCTCACCTCACATCCCTTCAGTGTCCTTCCCTCTCTCCTATGCCATTTGTCCTTCTCTGCCTCTCTTAAGAGTGCTAAACCTTGTTTTTCCAGACCCACAGTAGGGTGGAGCAGAACAATGTTTTTGTCTTGACTCAGCTCTGTTCCCTGTGGAGATGGGGGGAGCTTGACTGAAGAGCGAGTTTTACACTGCTGCCTGCTTTTAACATATTCAGCCACAGGGCCTGGTTTAGAGCTCAGTGAAGTCTTAAGGGTAGTTTCTTTCTTTTGTTTGTTTAAGGTCTTAAATGTCCTGATCAATACCCCAAATCTGTGTGGCTTTACTAGAGAGAATACATGTGAGAGCAATGCTGCTCCAGGGTATGTGTTATGCCTCTGAAATACAGCTCCCAGTGAACCTTGGTAGGGGAGGAGGAGTTGCCATCTGCAAGCCTACAGTGCATTTCAGCTGAGGAAAACCTTCTCAAGAGCAACAGTAAAGGCATCAGTGAGGGCACAGTTGCCTAAAGCAGGACATGTCTTCAAAGCATAATCAACTGTATTTAGCTGATGGAGAGATTGCCACGTAGGGAGAGTGTCTCTTCAATATATGTAAACAGTACTCATAAGAATCCATCCTTCCCTTGTGCTCTTCCTGTACCATATTATCCCATTTGTTCTCAAGGAATCTGATACTGAATTTCTCATGGCTCTGGCTGATATTGCTGGTCAAAACTTCATAAACTATAAGCAAGCCATATTTGAAAGAATTTATTTTGGCTGGGTACTTTACCTTCATCCCCAGTCAGAAATATTATCTCATTTTCATAACTTCTCCTCTTCCTGCTGTGTAAAGTGGAGAAGGAAGCAGTAAGTGAGGGGAGGTTGAAAGGAAGAAAACTAGGGGGGGGAAATCCCAGCAAAAATATGTTTAAATTCTTCTATAGAAAAATTGATACTTTTTTTTTCACTTTTTTTTTTTAAGGCTTTTTTGCTAAATTTTTTAATCCCCCAACAATACATTTAAATGCAGCTGCCAACAGCCTCTGTTCCCCATTCTTTCATTAAAAGCCTGCATGCACAGTGAAGCTGTACTCATAAGCATATCCATGAGAGGTGGGCCTTGTTTAACCTAAAGGCTTACAAACACACCAAGCCCAAATGGCATGACATGACCCAGGTCGTTACAAGCTTAAGTGTAAAGAAATGGCCTTGTAAGTGTAAGGCATAGTAGCAGTATCATCTTGTCAGTAGGGGTTGGGTATGTGGTTTTCCCAGGTGAGCTGGTCGTTGACCAGCTGTGGCACAGTGTACTTTCCTAGTCTTCTGCCATTCTCACGGTGAACAGAAAGCTCGGGTCTTGCCAGTAAACTCATTAACTGTGTAATAAAATCTCGTTTAGAACATATGGCACCTTTTGAATATCAAACTCATGTTCATTTTATTCAGCAACATTTAAAATGCAGTCTTCTTCAGTTCAATATATCCAGTGTATTGTTTAAGCTATTACTGTGGGCCCTGCTTGCTCCCTTCTTATGTTATTTTAATGACAGCCTTCAAAAACCCCAACAAAACTCGCACAGGAAAACGTTTTGGAATCAGAATAGATGTGTGAATTAAGCAGCACTTTGATTATAAGCTGAATTGCTGCGATAGCAGTAAAATGTTCTCTCTAGCTGTCTCTGATGAAAGAGCATCCCAGTTGGTGTGATGGAGCTCCCGTGGCAGGAATGGGCATGGAGTCCCACGCGCTCCTCACCTCCTCTAGTGCAAGTGAGAAACACCAGCCAGGGAAATGAAAGGTTCAGTGTGGGGGGAAGGAGGCTGGTGGGACTCTGCAGCTTGTCTCTGCCCCCCCCAGCTGGTATTAATGTGTGATTTCTGCCACGAGAGGGCATAAGTAGCATTGGGATATATTAAGGAAAGAGCAGGGAAGAGGGAAGAAGCTTTTTAGGATGCTTCCTGAGTATAATAAATTTCTCCACCTGATGTTGAACAGCTCAAAGAAACACTTTTGTTCTTACTGCTTCCAGCATATTCAAGTAGGAAATAAGGTTTGGATGAGGAATGCTCAGGCTGTCAGCAGTAAGTCCTGTCAGGTGGGGTGTCCTTCCCTAGCAGCACATGTGTACAGAAGAAACAGTGATTGCTTTATTCTTCTCTTACCAGGTAGAAAAACTGAGGGATGCGAGTGGTATTGTCATGCTGTTGTTCCTGCTGAGGAACAGGCAAGCTCTTCTCAGATCACAGGCAGGGATGCCCTTTTCTCTTGCAGTGTGCAGTGGAAGGAAAGCAGTACAAAACAAAGGTCTGGTTTCCCTTTCAAATATTGAGCTGCCAGCTCTAAGGACCAGCAATCCCTGCAGCTGTGGAAGTCCCAGATGCTTTTAATAATATGTTTACTTAAAAATGCTGTGTGGCTGAAGACACATTTCCTGCAGTTGTTTGCCTTAATGCATCCCAAAGAAAAGGTATTTTATTTCTTCAGTGAGTGATGCTGATGCTGCGGATGCAGAATAGCAAAATGTAGGCAGGCAGATGTTGTCATACTATAGGAGGCAACCGGTGGTCTATTTTCTCTGATGTGGATGTGTGAAGATTAGGCTCATTTCTTACTGCCTTTCCTTTCAGAGTATTGAACAGGTATTATTACTTTACACTGTTATGGGGGCTTTGGGCAAGATGCTCTTAGTGTTTTCTTAGGGCAAACAGGCTTCAGCCATGTGAAGTAATGGTTTTATTCATGCTGTTCTCTTAATGGCACTTGAAGGACGTGTGAGGTTCCACAGGCAAAACAAACTCGGAGCTTTCTAGAGGATGTGGTTGGGTTTGGAAGCTCTGGATGGGACACTTTAGAAGAAGATGAATTTCTGAAAAACAAATACTTAAACACTTACTAGAAATTGGATTTCCTTCTGATTCCTCAAGTGAGGACCTGAATTACTTTGGAAAACCCTGATGAAAATGCCTAGTAGGGAAAGCTTACAGAATTCTTTCTCTTCTCCTCTCCTATCAGTTTTCTAAAGTGCTCAGGTCCCTCTTTCAAATTTTGTGGGCTTCTGTTGCAAGGGCACTTTCTGAAAGAGTAACTTCATACGTATGTTCTTTTACAGTAGAATCTGATGTACAGAGGCAGACAGGATGGCCTCTGCCAGCCTGTTCATCTCTTCTGAGGAATGTGTGGGCTTTCTTGTGGTTTCTCCTTTCAGTCCCACAATCTAGGACCTTATCCCGGGACGTTGCGGCTGGTGATTTTGGAGGAGTGAGTCTTATTGCCTGCTGGATGGATCTAGATAAGTGCTATGCTTCTGTTTTGTATTGGGTTTGTTGAGGGGTTTTTATTGAGTACCCTACTTCTGTTAGGCTGCCATTAGGACACCGTAATAGGCCTTATAGTTAATGTCTTGTGTCTTCATTCATAGGAGGCTGCGAATCTGAGGCTTACTTCTTCAGGTGTGTTTTGTGCCTATGCATGACCAGCTTTGTAAGGACAGAGCGTGGATTTTTTTAGAAACCTGGCCAAAAGGAGCTGGGCAGAGGCAGTGATGCTGCTGCTGTTTGGGGGCTTCAGGTACTGCTTTCTTCTGGAGAGGTGGCTCTGCAGACTGCCACGTCGTCATCTCACAAATGGTCTCCTCCATCTGTTAGTGGCTCACTGTTAATGGATAAGGAGAGGAGCATGATGCTCTAGTGCCCATGTTGTTGGGGGACTGTCTTTGCACACCTCCGTCACCATGGTCCACTCTGGTTCACTATTAATATTTTTCCCCAGCAGTTTGTATGGAAAACAATGTATTTATTTGCTCTTACCTTAAAATTGTTTGTAGTTAACTGAACAACATGCCATAAATGTGATATGACTGCTTTGATTCATGGACTGGTAATTAATTACCCTGTATTAGCAGGGTACTCGTACAAACAAAACACATTTTTATGCCAAGCCAGACCGACAGGCCTCTTTGTCACAGTTTGTGCCCACAATTTGTTGTGTTCCTCTTTATTAGATTAGCTGTAATTGAATCCTAAATGGCATTTGTTTCTTTTTATTTTAATGCCTCTCTTGGCACTTTCGTGGCTAAAACCAAGGCAGTTTAATGCCCATGTGCTTTTCACATCCTGTTCTTCCTTATTTCTTTTTCTGGTGTCTTAGCAGTGCAATAGGGGCCTATGGACTCTTTCAACTCATTTAATTTCCATGATTTGATGGTCACTTGTGATGCTCTGGCTTGAGGCAACACTACCTGAGATTTACAGATAGTCTTGTATCCAAGTCCTGCAGAGCTCAAGATTGCTTAGTTTCTGATCTAGACAAGATCAAATGGATTCACAATGGATTTCCAGAGGGTTTAGGTTTGGATCCTCATCCACTAATCTATGTACACATATTTCTGTTCAAATACTCCTATTTTTTTAACTTCTTCAGGTCCTAATTTAAGAAAGTGCACATTTAGTATATGAAGGACATCTATTAATGGAACAGTAAGTTCCTTATTATGGGTAGAGCAATTCATGTGCTTAATATGAAATGTGTGCTCAGATGGCCTTCTGGCTTGGAACAGTAGACTGGAAAGACAAACTCCCTTAGTGAGGTTTGTTTGCGGACTGCTGGCAGGTGTGATCTCTCTCCTGTCACAGCCCAATAATGTTCTATGAAGTTCACAATAGAAAAGCTGCCAAACCAAATCCTGGGTCCTGTAGAACAGGTATTGTTGATGGGTGCGTTGCATGTTTAAGTGGAGATCTCAGAGCGTAAAGCAGGTGCTCTCTGAGACAAGCTGACCACACAATTGCTGTCTGCGAGGTGATGAGTCCTGCCCATTTTGAAATGCCACCTCCTGTTGAAGGTGTTCTAGGCACCTCTCATGTGGCTCATGGTTTCAACTCTGATTTCTTGCAGATGGGTGGCAATTTTCTGTTTATTCTTTCATTCACTTCAGTGTGTCAATATTCCTTCCTCTTCCTTTCCCCTTGCCCCCAGAGCAGGGTGTTTCTGCCATGGAGCTTAACTTGGTTTATGGCCTTGTCTCTACAAAGTGTAACTGAAATGATGCTTCAGTTCTCTAGGAACAAAGCTGTCCCTTTTAAGCACCTTTCCTTGGATTTTGTCTTTGAAGTGTGTGCCAAACGTGGAATTAATTGGCTTTGCGAGGGATCACTAGTCTTTCTGATGCTAGTTAATGGAGTTCATTGACACCTTATTAAGACAAATACCATTATCCTAACAAGAAATCAAAATGTATGCATTTTTGAAAATGTAGAACTGTTATACACTCTATCTCTTCTGTCCAGCCTCTTAAGGAGCCCAAGGAAGCACATGAAATGCCAGTAGTTTTGAGGAACTGACAGAGCAGTTGGGCAGAGGCATTTTGTTTAGGTGGGGGAATTTGCTGATTTTGACTCTCTGATAGTACATAGCATGTGAATGACTCTGTTGGATTTGGTGTGACTAGTCGTGTGTAAGTATTGCCTTGTGCTTTATGGTTTTCCTCAGTTTAAGGTCCAGAACTGCATCATTGCGGGTATATTCTTTCCTAGACCCACAGAAACGCACCTCATGTCTTGGCCCTGTAATCGGAGAGCTTGATAAAGCATTGAAGTCCAATTTACAAAAACTTCCTTGAGTTTTTTTTCCCTTGATAAATTCAAAGCACATCTTTTACTTAGAGGAAAGTGGAAGGAAAAAGACAGCATCTGACTTTCTCTACAGAGGCAAATCTGCGGTGTTCCTTCTCTTGCCTTACTTTGTTGCTTGTCTGTAGATTGGCCATAATTAGGTAATCTTCAGATTGCTTCAGAGCTTGAAATTTGGAGATGAATACTGACTGGAAGTAAGCCACATGCATTTGCATTCTGTGACTTGGTGACCATAAGCTTGAGGGTGGCATCTTATGCGGCCAATATTCATGGTATGCATGCTCACATCTGGAGTGCCAAGAAGGTTTGCATTTACCTGGACACAAGCGCAGTCTGTCCTACTTCAAGGTTTAATCAGATTGACAGAAGAGGTTGTTAAGGTGTATGGCTTCTCTTTGTTACTGTTTTATGAGAACTAGGTTTTGTCTGCACAGAAAATTCTCCTGGAATAAACTGAAGTGAAAACTGAAGAAAACCTGCCGTATCCTGGGCCGCATCAAAAAGAGCGTGACCAGCAGGTCGAAGAGGTGATCCTGCCCCTCTACTCTGCTCTTGTGAGACCTCACCTGGAGTATTGTGTGCAGTTCTGGTGTCCTCAACATAAAAAGGACATGGAACTGTTGGAACAAGTCCAGAGGAGGCCACGAGGATGGTCAGGGGACTGGAGCACCTCCCGTATGAAGATAGGCTGAGAAAGTTGGGGCTGTTCAGGCTGGAGAAGAGAAGGCTGCGTGGAGACCTCAGAGCAGCCTGCCAGTATCTGAAGGGGGCCTATAGGGGTGCTGGGGAGGGACTCTTCATTAGAGACTGTAGTGGCAGGACAAGGGGTAATGGGTTCAAACTTAAACAGGGGAAGTTTAGATTAGATATAAGGAAGAAGTTCTTTCCTGTTAGGGTGGCGAGGCACTGGAATGGGTTGCCCAGGGAGGTTGTGAATGGTCCATCCCTGGCAGTGTTCAAGGCCAGGTTGGAGGAGGCCTTGGGTGAGATGGTTTAGTGTGAGGTGTCCCTGCCCATGGCAGGGGGGTTGGAACTTGATGATCTTAAGGTCCTTTCCAACCTTAAATATTCTATGATTCTATGATTCTGTGAAATGGCAGTCAGTGTACCGGTGCAAGTGCTTGTCTGGTTGTCTTTATTTCAGTACAGCACTGCTCCTTTTCTTGATAGCTTGTATTTTCTGTGAGTAGCTTCCACCCTAGAATGAAAGTGCACTGAACTTTTTTGTAGTTACTGTGGTGGTAGGGCCATGTCCTTAGCCTTGAAGAACTTACAGACTGCAAGTATCTAGCTAGCATGTCCTTTCCGAATCTCTCTTGGTGCTCAGTCATATGAGTAAGATACCATTTGGCAACTGGTATGCTAACCCTCTTTTATTGCCCATCAGGCTGTGCTTGAAGACAGTTAGTGCAACTTAGCTGTCTGATAATAAACTGTGTAAACCACTGTAATTTCATCATGTGTCTGGACCATCAGACACAAGGCATTTAAGCACCACCTCAAAGGAATCGTCATTTAAAAGCATCACGTAAGCTCAATGTAATTCAAACAAGTGCAATCTGTGTGTATGAAGAGGAAATGTGGATGCTTTTAAGAAGAAGCATCTGCTTTATAAATATGAGCTACGAAAGGCTTCCAAATGTCCCCTCTGTTCGTCAAATGTGAATGTGATCTTCTCTTAGGAAGCCATCTGGAGTAGGCATGCTACAGTCGCTGCCTCACTCAGTGCCATTGTCCTATCTGTGCCTCAGAGTGACTTGTCTCGCTATGCACACTCAGCGATTGTTTCATGGGTTTGTTTGAATGTCAAGTTTGTTGTCAGGCTTTGGCAAATCATAAAAATATTTTGTCTCCAGTGTGCCAAGGTGTGTTTTGGGGATTTTTTTTTTTTACAATTATTTTTTTTTGTTTGTCTTCCCCATAGAAATATTGTGAAAGGAATGAGGATTCTGCGAGAAATACTACGGACGGTGGAAACAAAAGCTACGCAGACCTTTAAAATGGTAAGGGGATGGGAGCTGGGAGGATGGGATAATGCCCTGTGTAAGGGTTCTCTCTGTTTATTGAGCAGTCTAGTAGAACAAAAATGTAAAATGGATTTGTCCTCACTCGATTGATTGCTGCCTTTTGTTTGGGGTTTTTTGGAAGTGACCTAGACCTGCCCAGTTGGAACCTCCGAGCCTTCAGACTTGGTTACTTTTAGGTTTGGGATTTTTTTTAAGTGTGTTTTCTAGCCCTGGTAGAAATAGGGATGTATTTAGTTTGACAGTGCTGTCTTCAGGTGATTGCGTCTTGTTTTCTTTCTTGCTTTTCAGTGTGTGCATGCATACCTTTCTCAGTGTGCATGTAGAAGCATCAAGTACTTCTGGCTCTTGCAAGAAGCAGTGCTATTTAAGACTCAAGTGTTTTGGTGTTCTTTCTGTGAAACTCCCTTCAATACAGTACAGAGTGATTTTAATGTTTTGTTGATGTTGGCGTGCTGCGTTCTGTTATCCTGAGTGCCTTTCATAAAGAAATAATGGGAAAAGCTATTTATGTGCCTGTTTAACTTCTTAGACGTTTAACTGGTTCTTCCCTGTCTCCCCTTTAAGAGATCTTGTGCTGAAGTTACTCAGGAGGTGAGGAGGTCAACAGCATGGAGAATAGGAGCCTTGAGAGCATGAATGAAAATTTTTCAGCCCTAAAAGCACTGATATTGATTCAGCTGAACTTGTTTTGTGCTTGCTTCAGCTTTGTGTTTTGTGTCATTCCTGGGAAGTTTGGCAAGGGAGGTGGGCATGGGTTTGCATAGCATTTTGGAGATTGCTGGGTTCCAATGGATGCACTGACTGTGTGTTTAACTCACGTATAAGTGTAGAGCTAAATTGAAGGTGCAAGCAGAAACAATATCCTGGGTGCTTTCTTGCCTAGGTTCCTCAGACCTGCGTGGTTTGGACTTTCTGTTCTGAAAATTAATCTTCTCATTGCCTTGGGACCGTGTTATATGCCTAATTCAGACTACAGATGTGTGTGGAAGTTTATGCAGGGAAGAGGTGACTTAAATAGTAACACTCCAATGGCTGCATCCTTTTCCAGATTGAGATCAGGTTCAGGGGGTTTTCTTGCTCGCCTGTTTTATCATTTTGCTGAAATGAGACTAACCATCTGCTTTTCCTATACCATGACAGAACGTGACACTCAGATACTCTCCCTGTGCAACTGGGAAGAGCTTTGCAACACTCACAGGGGATTTATTCCTAAGGGGATATCTGAAGGTTATCATCCAATAAATTTTGCTGGGATTTCCATCTTACTGGAAGTAGCATTTTTATTTCCTTACTTATTTTTAAAGAGCTGTCAAGAGGGCAAAGAGAGGAACGTGCTTAATTAAACAAGTTTTCCAAGCATGAAACACATGGTTTGTTTTTTTTTTAATCTAATTTGTGGGATCACTGTGTTCTTCAAGCATAATGATGGTTTTTTTTTAGCCAAAGGCAGTAATAACATAAATCAGAGTCTTGGCCTGTTCTGGTTTGTTTGGCTTTATTCAAAACAAGAGCGAAGCTAATTTACACAGCTACTGTACTGTATGGTAAAATCCAAGACACTAGAAGTATTTAGTGCTTGCCTTTTGAAAGGTTTATCGCAAACTGTACTCCTACTTCTGTGTGAACCAGGAGAGATCTTCCTGTTGCTGGCATGTAATTTTTCCCTTCCCTTTAAGACTGTAGGAAAAAATATAGGAGAGTTAGCTCCTCGGGGTAAAACTGACTAAATAATTACACACTGAGATGATAAAATGGTACTGGCTAATGTTGCAAGGCCCTAGGCCATTTTGCTCATGGTTACTTGCTATAAAAAGCATAGAAAAGCCTAGTTAGAAACAGGCGGCTTTCTCTAACTTGCTGGTAGGAGCGCATGGAAGGTCTTGGGATTTCCAAGGAGCTGTGTGTGGCAGTGTTTCTTTGAGGCACCATCGTACATACAGATTGCTTTGCTGTTTGTTAGGCACCTCTATGAAACCTCCTTTTCTGGTGTTTTAAGAAACGGCACGTGCTACTGCGGTTGCAGTTTAGGCTAATGCAGTGAATGTGTGGTGAGGTAGAGGAAAGTAAAGAGCCTTTCATCAAGCTAAGTTATTTTTCTGAGTCTAATAATAGGAATTTTAAGCTCAGTATGGTTTATATAGATGCCATAACTCAAGTGGAGTAGTAATTCAGTTTATCGGTTTTACCTATCCTGCTATTTAAAAGAAAAATTACTCTTGGTGGCCTCATAATGTATCTCTAAATGTAAATTGCATATAAAATACATATGCAGTAGTCAGAGAAGTTCCAAAATAGTATTTACAAGTACCAGGACAGATACTTCAGCCTGCCTCTGTTCAGTACAGTATTTACTTTACAACTTAGAGTGCTGTGCTGCTTAGAATTCACACCAGATAGCATCCATTTTGATGTCTCTGTGCTTGTGTGCTTGTTCATCTACTTACAGTGCAAAAAAATCAGAGGCTTGTTGGGTGGGGGACAAGGACAAAATCCAAAGAAGGCAAGTGTTTAAGGATCCTTGACCGCTTAATGGTCAGTAACGTGTATGTGATGTTGCTGTCTGACATACAGTTACAAACCCTCTTCTCTCCTCCCTTTGTTATCGCAAGCAAAAGAGAGAAGCTGTACCAAGGTGAAGCTATAGAAGGCTGCAGGAAGAGCAATACTGACAGATAAAGTGTTGATCTTGTAAACCTAATACAAAAGTAGCCTCTTGGCTGAGACTTGCATACAAAATTCTGAGGCTGAGTGCCATCGTACTGTAATATTGTATTTGTGGCATTTGTGAGATTGCCACAAGCACTGCTGAGACAATCAGTTGTCTTCATTTACCAAAGGGTCTCTTGCTGTCAGGCCTGTTGGGTATTTCTTCCATACAGCATTACAACAAGACCACGTAGATGCAGGAGGCTGGCCCTTCCATAGGAGGGAAGAAATTGCCACTGCTGTAGATGTTTTAGCAGCATTTTTAGCTACTCTGGCTTTCTGAAAAGTGGTGATGTGATGTTATTGGTACATCTCCTTCCCAAGGTATAACGTGGGGAGTGGTGAAACGTCTGTGTTGGAGAAGACTTCATTGATGTGTCTTTTTCTGTACTGTTCACTGCTCTCTAGACTGCAGCCAAACAGCTAGCCCAAATACTTCTCCATTCCCTCAGTGAAGACTGTTACTGGAGCCCTTTATCTGATCCTCTTCCTGAGTTCATGAACAAGGAAGATCAGTCTTACGTTAGCAATCTTCTTTGTCGGAGGCCCGAGCTGTACATGGAAGAGAAGTAAGCATTCTGTTTTGTTTCTGTTTATTGGAAGGAGGAAGGAGGCTGTTTGGACACTCTTTGGTACTTCTAATTATGTCACTGATTCATGCAGTAGTATTGTGTTCTTTTTAACCTCCCATTGTGTTCTTTTTAACCTCCCATCAAAAGGGCTGCTGGAAAAATAAAACATTGAGCCTGGAGTACTTGATTTTTTCACAAGAAGGAAGAAAGTCTAACCTAACAGCTGTCTTCACTGAAATAACCTGTTTATGGGTCGGTATAGCTCATTTAGGATATATTGCAGAGCTTTTAATTGTGCGAACCTGCAAAAGAAGGTATTGCCTAGCAAATGAATTATGCATGAAATGTGTCAAGTTACTGCTGCTCTTGTGAAATGAGAAAGGAGGCTGACAGGGTTAACTCTTGACCTTCCTCAGAAAAATGCGTTCTGTCTTTCAGTGCCTACTGCCCTCAAGACAACGTAGAAGAGGCTCTTCTTCTCCTCTTAATCAGTGAATCCATGGTAAGCCAAAAATGGGTTTGTAGTACCAAAAGGACAAAGGAATACCTAGTGTTTCTGCGTCAAAGTCTTCTGGTTGGTTTTGTTTACAGAATCTTCCCTAGAGAAACAAGAAGCAAGGATTTGGCTGTTGAACAGGAAATGCTATTTATTCCTTTAGTGGCATCGCTTTTATTAGATAGGACATCAGAGAAGGGTTTTGGGGAATTACGAAGAAGTGACTGGATTCACCATAGCTGCATACAGGTTCTGACATCCAGATACATTGATAGTAGCCAGTTGTTTCCATTCAAAACAGCTGTGTGGATTTATGGATCAAGAATGAGAGGAATGGAGCTTTGCCTAAAGCCAGGAGTGATGGTGGGACCTATTGTTTGGCACTTGCATGGTACAATATCCTGCTTGCATTCCTTAGTCTGCAGGGACAGTATTTTAGCTGTTTCAGTCCTGTGTGATCTTTGACTGTTTCTGAAGTTGATGATACAGGAAGTTTTGTTGCATGTGGAAACATCCGTAATGAACTACAGTGAAATAATTAGATTTCTTCTATTTATAACCCCTATTAAAAATTCCTTCAAGAGAAAGGGAAAAAGGTGGAGGAAAAACAACTGCATGCAAAACTGTAACCTTCGGTTGTTTTCTTCTTCTGAAAAGATGCACGCATATAGAAAATGCGTAAGGAATGTTCTCTGAAAATGTGTCAAGAAAGTTATTTTGCTTTAAATACTGGGTGATCACTTGTAGCTCAAAGTGAGATTTGAAGGCCTTGGAGCATCCATGGCCTCTTTGGAGCTGTGGAACAGCTTTCAGACAAGTTGAAAAGAGATACTGTGGAAACTTTGTTTTGGTTTCTTAATTTGCTTTCTTTGGTTCTTCTGGCTCAAGTCCTTTCTCATTCCTGCAGACTTCTTCAGAACATGAAATCTAATAGTGTTCACTTTCAAAACTAGAGGAGAAATTGAAGAGGCAGAACCACTCCGGACTATTTTAAGTTGGCTTTAAAGTCAAGTACATCTGAGTGTTATTATACTTTGTGGGTTTTATTGCTTTCTAGATTAAGCCTCTACATTACATCTGCTTTGTGTTTTCAAGGGTTTTTCTGCAGTTGAAAGGGCCTTTTGTAGTTGGAAGTGAAGATTCCAGGAGCAAGGGCTTGTAGAACACCACATGAGCTTCTGTTAAAATCAGAACTCGTGTTAGCTTGGCTTGTCAGGGCTGATCCAAGTGGAGGAGGATCAGGGGTCTGGAGCAGTGACAGTAACGGCCATTCCAGCCTATTCTGGGTATGGGCTTGCAGTCAGAAAGGCCTTGTGGGACCTTGGACTCCATAATCTTGTTCTGCTGAGGAGAAGGAAAGTTTTATTCAGTAGCGTGTGAAAAGATGAACGGGTCCTGTAACTAAGCTATGGATGGAGCAGCGTGAAAATGCTGTTCATAGGAACTGGATGGTTGTGCTGACTTTATGGTTAAATAAGTAAGCTTGTGCTTGCTTAAGTGCTGTTGTCTTTATACCTGGAGGTAGATGCAGAGCATTTTGATCTGCTGCATATAAAACACCTAATAATAGAAAAATCCTGTGGTAGAATGCTGTGGGAACCCTAGCTGTCTTTCTGATTTTTGGGACATGGAACATCTGAGCCTTACTCTTGTATTAGCAATAAATACAAGTGCATAGCAATACATCTGCATATAGAAATATACTTAGGAACCACAGTAACATCCTTCCTAAGTGAGGGAACAGAAGGAACAATCTGTTTGTAATCCATAAATATTTTCCCTGTAGTTTAACTGCTCTGGTACTAAGAAAGGGAAAATGTCTTTAACTTATGACAAGACATCTTTTCCATAACAGCTTTGTTGTAGGCTAATGAGTTTTCTCATGTGCAGGTTTGTTGCTTGTTTGAAGTGTTTTGTTTTGTTTTTCAGAACTTGCTGAAGCTTATGGAAAATGAGTTAGCAAGCAGCAGATTTCCAGTTGAGGTCTCCCTAATGATATAGTGTTAATGACTGAATAAAACATATTTTCCTTCCTGGAGAGAGTGTTAGTGGCAAACAGTAATGGTATGTTGTTGTAGGCCAGTAAGCAACATAGTTGGTGTTCCTGGATTTTGGCTGGATTAGGCAGTCTTTCAGTATTTACAGTTATGAACTCCTTAAAATGAAACAAGTATAAATTCAGTTGGCTTGCTGGGAGCTCTCCAGCTTCTCTGACGCTTCAATTGCTCTGTCAGAGCAAAACTCACTGAAAAGGTACTTTTCCTGTTGGGTTTTTAAGTAGACAAAAGAGCAACCATGCCATTATAAGTTTTTGCAGGACTCTAAAGCCACACAGGTGCTCCACATGCCTGTTCCTGACTTTTGGCATTCCAAAGTGGTCTCAAGGGGGGCAAAACTGGGGAGCAGGAAGGACAGAAGAATCATCAGCACATGGAGGGGACACAGAGCAAAGATGTGCTGGAGGAGCATAAATCATCAGAGAACCTTGTCGTATTTTAAGCCCGGCTGTAACTCAGAACCATGCAGCCTTTGCTCACTGCCCCTCCTTCTTCCTTGCTCCCGGAGGGATGGGGAGGAGGATCAAAAGAATGTAACTCCCATGGGTTGAGATAAGAGCAGTCCAGTAACTAAGGTATAACACAAACCACTGCTGCTACCACCAATAATGACGATAAGGGAAATAACAAGGGAAGAAAACACAACCGCTCACCACCCGCCGACCGATACCCAGCCTGACTGAGCAGTGATCTAGCCCTTCCAGGTAACTGCCCCCAGTTTGTATAGTGGGCATGATGTGCTGTGGTATGGAATACCTGTTTGGTCAGTTTGGGTCAGGTGTCCTGTCTCTGCTTCCTCCCAGCTTCCCCTCCTCCCTGGCAGAGCATGAGACTCAGAAAGTCCTTGGTCAGAGTAAACATTACTGAGCAGCAACTAAAAACATCGGTGTTATCAGCGCTGTTCCCAGGCTGAAAGTCAAAAACACAGCACTGCACCAGCTGCTAAGAAGGAGAAAAATGACTGCTACTGCTGAACCCAGGACAAACCTCAAAGTAAATACGTGGTAAATATTGATGAAAAGGAGACATGATAGCTTTTTCAAGAAGTATACATCTACACATGTGGAACACCTGGGGTTTTGTCCCACTCCTGGATCATACAGGGAGGGAGGAGATCAATGCTAGGTGGATTGCAGCTGAAATTCAGTGGTTTTCTGCTTGTCTTGCCTTCCTAAGGTGAAGCTAACATCTGTGCAACTCCCCAGAAGATGTTATGGGTGTTACGGGAACTGTTCCTGTAAGGGGGAAATGGAGAAAAGAAACCACCTTTAAGGTGGTGTAGTGAGGCAGACCCTACATTCCAACAACCTTCGCTGGCTCTTAGGGGTGCTGTGTTCTGGGTTGTGATGCTGTCCCAGCTTTTCTTCGTATCCCTTTACCGTGCATTGGAAGGGAGCCTCTTTGGGTGTTCTGGTGGGATGAAGTGAGACTGTCTTCTAAGTGGGGCATTAAGGTTTCCTTCAGTGTTTCTCTCACTCTGCCTCAAGCCAAAGTACGTAAATTATTACAGGTGACCAAGTAACATGGTTCCCTCTTTCATAGATTTGAAGGTGCTTCATTCTTGAGTGTTGCCTTCTGTATTCCTTCTGTGCCGCTGAAAATGGGAACCTGTTTTCATAAGCGAAGGCATCTCAGTAAACAATGAGAAGCATCCCAGTTGTTGAGTTTGGCAAGTGCCTCTCCTCCGTGCCAGCTGTTACTTAGTCATGGTGGTTGGCTGCGGGGTTCTCATGAAGGAATCTAGCGAAACAAATCAGGCAGCCTAACAATTACCACAGTCAGGGCTGTTTGTGGCCTCTTGGCTAAATTCTCATTCCTTTTGCATAGCCTCAGTTGTGGTATGGGTGGGCTGTGTTTGTGAGAAGGGGGAAAATGCTCTCCTTCAGACTAAGGAGAAGGCCAGCTAGTGACCACCTTTACACGCTCAGGCGGTGGTAGAATGATGCATTCCTCTCACATGGTGGAAAAATGGACTGGTCTGTTTTTAAACCACTGGTCCTCTTACTGCATTTAACCCATCCAAACCAGTGGCACTCTGTGTGGGGAGGACTGAGGTCATACAGTTACTCACTGCAGTGTGATTTCTCTGCATCACGTTGCTGGTGGGAGTGGTGCTGGTTCCACCATCAGGGATTCTGCTGCTTTGGGGTGCAGGGCATAGGCAGGGGAGGTTTGGCAGGACTAAGCCCTAGCTGCAGTTTTGTTTATTTTAATAACCATTCTCAGGAGTATTCTGAGTTGCCTGCACTGCCCCTTAAAGCTAGACAGATGTCTCAGAGCCAGGCGTGGAACTGAGAATTTCTGTTACTTTTTCTGCTTACTTTTGAGGTTTGTTGGGGTTTTTTTATGTGTGTGTTTTAGGTTTTTGTTTGTTTGTTTTTAAAAAAGTTCTTTAAAAATCTTCCCTTCTTGAGTCTGAGGTCCAATGTACTATCAAAAATCCCTTTGTTCAGCCCTGGTCCTTACAACTGGGGGCTGTGGCTGATGTGGCGCAAAAAACAAGCCAGGTAACAGGTGTATATATGTGTGTATATATATAATTATTGTTTTTTTTGCTCTGTGTTCACTTCAGTCATACTGGAAATGAAGCTCCTTCTATCCAAAACTAATAAATTCTGTGCCTGTGTAAAAAGGAAAAAAAAACAAAACAAAACCAAACACATTAGAAATGTCATCCCCATCTTATCTCTGATTCGAATCCCTAAATGCAATTTGACCTTGGAGAGCCTGAGAGCACAGAACAGATGGGGGGAGAAAAATACTGGGACTTGTCCTGTTCTTTTTACTGGTGAGAGCAAACTTATGGCTGCGAGCAGGCCTTCAGCAGAGTAAGGTTAAACCCGTGTGTTTTTAAGCACAGGCATAATTAAAACCTCTTAGCTCTACACTTGCCATCTATAAAATAATGCTGTCCAACAAATAGGCTGGCAAAGGGGAAGAATCTCTTATTGCTTATGTAGGGTTTTTTTTCCTTAATGACACCAAGCCCAGTGATGATAACAGCAGCTGAACAGCCATCATGAGTATTTTCTTGAAGTCTCTTAGACCATGGCAGCTGGGGATAGGATTGCCTGCTCTGGTTTCTGCCAAATCACAGTCATGCGATATATCTATATCATCATATTTGATAACCAGTGACAATGGGCAAGTTTGCTGAGACATCTGAATGGGGTACCAGTAATTTGTTATCTCTTCCTTACTGTAAATGAGAAGGATGCCACACAGTTCACAAGGCAGTAAGTCTTCCTTAGCTGTGGTTCTGGTCCTAAGTAAAGGAAGCTGTAGTATCTCTGTAGGAGGGGTTTTGTGAGTGGCTGGAGTATGGTATTTCCTCTTTGTTCCACCTGCTTCCCGTTTTCACACCAGCTTTGCAGTCAACCCTGAATATGTTAGGGACGGGAACCCACAAGTGCTGTGTGGAGACCATCAGTAACTTAGGTGCTAGGTCTGTAGCCTCTTCAGTGTGAATGGGTCCTTGCCATTACAAAGAATTCATTCATTTTGTTGGCAGTAGAGGCAAACAGCCACAATAGAGACCCAAAGGATATAGGCTAAATATTTCCCAGCTCTTAGCAATATAGGCATCAATTGCATGGTTTCAAAGGCTTGTTGTCAATCTATCACACACGTAGCATTTGTTTTTCTCTCTTAATGCTAGTATTGAATCACACCAATTATATTATTACAGTACACTGTGTAAAACATGCTGCCGTTCTGTATAGATGGGTTGCAGTGGATCTGGCAATTATGTCTATTATGAAAAGACACAAGTTGAACATTAGAATGCCCATGAATTAGGGGGCAGGCAGCAGGCGCTCATTAAAGATTTTAATTGCTTTCTTTTTCTTCTTTGGGAAAAAAGCAGGGGGAGACATGTTTCAAAGTGAGCAATTAAAGAATACTTCATAGCTAATTGCTGAGAGAAGGGGCTGCTACATGGAATATGCTTTATTGTAATTCATACGATTGCTTGACGTTTTATTAAGAAGCACATCTTTGTACAGTGGTAAGATTTAATTTTCTGCAGTGTAACTGCATGTGTAATAACTGCTGAAGTAATGGCTTTTGGGATTTGTTGTGGCTCTTCTTTCTACATGAAATAAGCATGTCATGAGTAAGCTGTAGTTATCAGAGTCATTGATGTAGAGCAAATCCTCCATGGATGGATGGCTTATCTCGTTTGCAGGTAAGTGTGTTGTATATGATAGGAAGGATAGGAAGGCACAAGCTGTCTGTAGCTCAGCAGGGCTGTTAGTTAAGTTGCAGATCTCCAGAAAGGCAGATCTCTTCCCTGCTGTCATAGCCAGTGTGGGTCTGAAAGTCCCACACTGTTGCATTGCTGTGATTTGGAGCCAGACCTAAAAAGCCCTGCTGAACCCCAGCTGTTCTGAGTGAGTCCACTCGGGCTGAACGTCTTCATTGAGCTTCAAGCATGATACAGAGACAATACAGTGGCTGAGTGCTGGGTCAGCTTGGAGGTTCCAGCCTGTGCTGGAGCCTTTTAGGCACATGTGGCCTGCAGTTGGGCTGTGTCCCTGGGCTGTGGAAAGGGAGGGCTGAAGGCGCTCGCTACCCTGTGTGCTGCTCAGTCTGGGCTGACCGCAGGATGTTTTCTCTCTCCAGATAGGATTGGTCATGTCTGAGCCCCTTGCATACACAGCTAATTGCGACTAACGCATCCCAAAATATGATAATGCTATGCATCTGTGGGTTGCTTCATTACCTAGGAGTACCTTAAGTAAAAGGGCATTGACTGTATGATTTTTGCACTGTATAATGCAAAGTTATGCTAACTCTTGTTGATAGCATTAGTGACCTCCATCCCACACAACAGCCTTGAACGGGTTCTCTTCATGGTGTGACTCACCATCTCTCTCCATGTTGCTTGTGTGCTGTGAGGCATGTCTGTGTGACAATGGGAACAGCTTAAAGGGAAGAAGTTTAAAGGGGGTGTTGAAAATGTGTTTGTAGCTTATGTTTTACTGCTGCTTACAGCGGAGAAGGAGGAGGTGATGCGGTAGGATAGATTGGAATTGCTGCTTGTTTATTGACATGCTGTTTGGAAATCAGTGTTCTACAAAAAAAAACTTTTTCTGTATGTGTTCAGGAAGGTTAGTGGTCTGAAAGAACAGAAACACAGGTATTGAAAAAATGTTGGTGTAAATGACTTAGAATTCATACAGTCTCAAATGCAAAATGAAGCATCTCTCTGTAAGTTTCAGTAAGTAAAATTGCCCATCCAACAGAATTGGTGTATACTGTGTTTCAGGAACTCTACAACTACTTTACACCTGTACTCACTCATGACAGTCAGGATTTCTCACTGCCAAACTGAAGTTCAGAAAAACATAAACTAAGTCAAGGACAAACAAGTTGCCTAATGGTGATCTGGGTCCCTTCCTTCTGGGAGAGGCAGGCTACAGAAACATGCCAGTTTCCTAAGTGGGTTTCAAGAAAGAGTGGTTCACACTGTGTAGAAGACAACTTCCTTCTGTGTAGAAGACATTCCCTTCCCTGCCCTCCTGTATGTAACCGCAGCAGCCTTGGGATGATGACTCGCATTATTGTGTTAGATGCACTCCACATTCTTGCTGTTGTTCAGTCAGTTTGTTATGACCTTTTGGTTTTGTTGGTTGGTTTTGGTTTGTGGTTTGCGGGTTTGTTTGTATTTATATCATATATATCTATCTATCTGTGATTAGGTGGGAACTTCTTGAATGATTTTATCAAGGGCAGCTGGAATTAGCAATTGGAAATAGGTTCAGCATTAAAATTGTTGGGGTAGAAGTGGCGATTAGTTTGTTCAGTGGCGACTTTTATGCGTGCAAGTATAGAGAGTGATGGACTGCAGAGACCTTCTATGGCTTTCCGATTTGAAAGCTTGAACAAAATGATCAGGTTTATGGCCTTCTTGGAAAGAATATTACTCATGCCTATGCATATGTTGTTTTTAACTGCTGTCTGCTTGGGTAAAGTACAATATGTTCAGTATGACTGCAATTTTAGAATGTTGCATCCTTGCAATATGTCACATTCCTCCTTATTGTAGCATTTGGGCACGTCCTTCCCTCTAGTACCACTCTCTGTTGGCAGTCAGTAATGGGCCAGAACTCACCAGTTCTGCTTAGTTTTCTATCTGTGCTAATGCATCAATTTAGAAATCATAGCTTGGTACTAGATGGGTACCCAAAAAAGCATCAGGCTGTAGCTGACTCTAATGGGAGGTTGATGGCGAGATTACAGAGCATGGGGGTGCTATCTCAGTAGCTATTTTCTACAAACAATTGTCATAACAATGTAACTGGTACAGAAAAAATTGTTAATGCTGTTGTGTATCCGTAGGAGGATTCACTCGCAGTAAGGATTGTTCTGTAGATGCTTTGCTTTAACTCTCTGATGTAGCAATCTTAAAACTGTTCTGGATATGCCTGTAATGCCTGTTTGGTTTTTTTTTTTATTCTCTTTTTAAAGTAGCAGTTTTGGGTTAAATCCAAACAGAGCTGAAATATCTATTTAATTATTTCAGTCTTCTTTATTCCGCTAGGGAAGGTAGACAAGCTATCCTTCTGTAGTCTGGTTCCACAATTTTCTCTGCCAAGTTGGTTTCATCCTCTCATGCAACCTATTGTTCTGAGCTGTGTTTTTTAAAATCACAAATCGGGTCTTTTGCAGTAACATGAAAAACACTTTCGTGGCCATAAGAGTTGGTGTAAGTTTATTTGTGCAAGCACTAGGCTGAGTCTGACCTATCAGTTTGCCTTTAACTGCAGTCCCCGTTTAGCTCTTGGTTGTGATTATGTTAGTTGTCAGTAATTGTGTTTGCTGTCTCGGCTGGAGGCTGTGATGAAGAGTGCTTGGAACTGGGGCATTACACAGATAATATCATGATGAAACAGCTGCAGCTTAATCATAATGAAATATGTGTGGGCTGTAAGGGCTCCATATTCTGGAAATTTTTATTATGCTTAATCCCCATGTTTAACCTTTTTAGGGAAAAAATCTCCCTGCAATTAGGAAGAAATCGATGCAAGATTACAGTAATAAATACTATAAAAGAAATCTCATAACCTTCCTCGTTCAGGGAGGAACTTTTTGTTTGTCTTTGCCCCAGGTGAAACTGCTGGCAATCTGCTTTAGTTTTTCTGCTCTTTTAGATGTCTAGACCTAGTCTGACATTGGCACCCCTTTCAGCTGGGGAGCCCAGGGTAATGTGGCTGTGCTGTCAGTTCATGCTAGTGCTCATTGGCATCCATGACTGCCTCTCTCAGAAGTTAGGCCATTGGGGTGAAGTCTTCTTCACTGGGAAATCAGAGGGACTTTCCCATTTACTATGGGATTGAAATCTCCCTCTTTGTGGTCAGGAAACAGAGGCTGGGATCTTGAGACAAACCTGAGTCTGCGTTTTTTTGGGACATTCTTGCCAGACTGTCAAAAGTAATGTTTCTTGTTGATCTAGGCTGAGCAATGCAGTGATAGATTATGCAAAACGAACACTTATAAGATTATTAGTTTTTAATTATTTAGTATTGCGTTGCCCAGACCTCTAATTACATTATATTGATGACAGGCAAATCTGATTACTGAGGCAACCTGGTCAAATTAAAAACCAAAATGTGAATAGCAAAAAAGAATAAAAATATGTGGTGATGAGAAGAAATCAAGTGCAGACCCGGAAGGTAAAATGTCAACTATGGAAGCAGTTATCACAGTTGCAGGCAATTGAAGTAATAAGGAATATGGTTTAAGGATGGCCTTGAATTTCCAATTTTTGAGGAAATGGGATCTGGTAGTTCTGTTTCTTAATGCTTCAATTCTGTGAAACAAATAGAGATGAAGTGTTCCTAGCAGTTCCTCTCTGTAGGTACAGCTATCTTCTTGAGTCTGCTTCTGTTATGGAAACACCTTCCTTACACTGGGATGAGTTTAAAAAGCTGTAAATCTCACGAGGGTTTTAAACAAAATGCCATTGGTAGTAGGAATGGAGGAGTCGGTTCTCTCTTGCCCTTTTCGGGTCTGATGCTTCATTTGTGTCTGTGCCCAGGCAAACCGGGATGCAGTGATCAGCCGAGCCCCAGACCAGCAGGATGACCGTGCTGTCAGCCTCCAGGATGCTTCTGCAGTCTACGACCTCCTCAGCATCACGCTGGGCAGAAGAGGGCAGTATGTCATGCTTTCCGAGGTACTTTCTCCCGGCTTCTGCTGGAAACTTCCCTTCGGAATGTGCAAGCAGAACCCCTCTTCGCAGAAACTTGTCGGGGAAGGTGGAAATGAAGCTCGCTAATTGGCAATTAGTAGAAATAGCTGCAGATCTATGGCAGCGCAGGCCAGGAATGTACGCAGAGCTGTTTGAGGCATTAAAATAACTTATATGTAGGCTCTTGAGCGAAGTGGCTGTTATTTAAAGTGCTGGTGTATATGAGCTAGCCCCATTCACTGAGAAGAGGAAAATGTCATAAGAAAAAGTAAAACACACCTGGGCCACAACAGGTTGTTTCCCTTGACTTCATTACTGAGCCAAGCTGCAGTTTTAACAAAAGATATGTATTGATATAGATCTATAGATATAGATATTGGTTTTTTTTAAAGCCTGATATTTCTCCCAACATTTATTTCCCAGTGCTTGGAGAGAGCCATGAAATTTGCATTTGATGAATTTCACCTCTGGTACCAGCTTGCCCTGTCCATGGTGGCTTGTGGAAAGGTAAGGTTCAACCCAAAGGACTTAGAAAGAGCATGTTTTCCTATGGCAGTTTGTATCTAGCTTATTTGTTTGAATGTGGGAGTAGGTGCCGTCAGCTACATGGAAGGCCAGTTCTTTCCTTTTAGACTTGAGCTGCACTTTGTGATCAGGTGTATGCATTGAGTGGATTGAGTACTGTTCTTTCCATGTAGTGTTTGCTTCTCATTATCAAGGGGAAACTGATTTTGTATATAGCTGTGGATTGAAAAGCATTATGCAGCTGTCAGTTTTCTGCAGGTTCAACATAAATGTGCTTAGTATAACAAAGATACTCATGACTAAAACTGTCATCACCTCACTGTGTCTTTGGGAAGCTGACTTAACCTCTTTTTAAACTGTGGTTTCTCAATCTGATCAAGGAAATGTTAATGCTTTCTCATAGAGAACTTGTGAGGATTAATGTTTTTGAAGTGCTGGGTGCAAAAAACACTGTAGAGAAAGAAATGATGTGTGAATGTTTTCATGGACGTGTGTTTTAGTGCAAGTTTGGTGTTGTGAGTTCTTTTGTTGGGTTTTTCGTTCTGTTTTAAGTGAGCATAGTGTTTGTCAAAGTTACCAGTTAAGCACTGAGATGGCTGAAGTCTGGTTGAGAACATTAGGCAGAAGCAGCAGGAACTTCCCTTTATTAGCCTTAAACGAGTGGGCTTCCTAGAGGAGACATGGATGGTACAAAATTCAGCCTTTCATTCTGGGGGTTTCCATCTCCGCTTTTAGGAGGTGTAAGCAAATTAATGCTGTGTGGTAGCAGACCACTTAATATGGTCCTATATTCCGTGCCCCTGGAGTGAAGTGGAATCCATCTGGGCCTGGGCAGAGAACAGCAACTAGCAGTCATATGCCAAATGATAACTACTACTGGCTTTTTGTGGCTATAAGCTGAGCTGGAGAGAATGGCTTTGGTGTGGAAATGGGAAATTAATCTACTGTGTCATGCTTTTGCAAAGAAATTGTCATATTGTGAGATATGAGTGACAGCAAAGCTCAGAAGGTGTCTGAAGAAATTCCTTCACTTCTGTGAGAATAGACAAAGCCTTATCTTGGAAGACTGTTGTTATGCATTATACTTCAATAAAATGGTAGAACAACAAGAGGAAGTCTAATAAAGAGCATTAAGGACAATTAAGAGTACAGTAAACAGGACTGTGGAAAGAGTGATAGAATTGATTTTTTTTTTTTTGTCTTAAAGGGGGGAAAAAGTCCAAAAGAAACAGATCTTCAAGAGCTCTTTGAGGCAGGGGTTAATCCTGTCTTATGCTAGGTAGTACAGTAATGCAAGTTCGTGTTTCTCTATTAAGAGGCAAAAAAAGTAAGGGGAATGGTATCTGGACATGTTATAATGAAAAGGAGACATCAAAACTTCAACAAAGCATATTAGATCATCAGGGAGCTGAAGGGAAATGTGTACTGAGAAAGAGGCTCACAAATTCTTACAGGAGTTCAGTACAAGCATTTCAGAATCCAATTCCAAGTGTGAAAATGATGGCTAGACTCGATCATGTATAGGGAAACCTGAAGCTGCGGATGGAATACTTAAACAATGATCTTGGTCCCATGGTGTTAATACTGTGTGCTGGCCTCCATCAGGTGCAGGGTTTACAAGCCAGCTCCCCTTGGCATTCAGCTGGAGTTAACACATGTGTGCCCTCTGTTCCTTTGCAAATCCTCCAGATACCTGATCTCTTTAATACTGAGACCAACAATGACTGGATAGATAGGCTATGATGGGAAGGTGCATTATCTTCCCATAAACACAGGGTTTGTCTGAGAGCTTTATTGGTTTTACAGGTTGTGTTACCTGCTTCCCAACAGCATTCAGTGCGGTAGCTCTACTGATCTGCTAGAGAGCAAACCTTGATTTTAACTGCTGATGGTTGAGAGAGTGAGTGTATCCAGAGAGTAATTGTGGTTTGATCTTAGGTTAGCATGGAGGAGAGAAATAAGGGCTGTTATCCAGCATATAACACTTTGCATGAGAACTGTCCTCACATGTTTGCATACTTGTTCACCTTCCTGAGAAGTTACTGAATATTTGATGCTTAAGAGAAGATAAAATAAGAGCAACACAAGTATCTGTATCTCTCTGTCCTATCCTTTCAGATTTTCACATATGCCATGTCTTTCTGCCTGTATTTTAAATATTTACAAAGTAAAATGGCCTGATCTTGCCTACTGATGTAAAAGCTCTAAATGTTCTGAGCCCTGTATGGGGCAGAGGGAATTCCCTTACCCAACAAGCCCATCTGTGCAGTATTTCACTTCTAATCCCAAAGTATTCCCTTAGGATTCCTGTCGTATACTCTGCAATGCGTCATCTTGCTAATGGGAGATGTGGCATACATTTTTATACTGCTTCACAGCTTGATGGCAGGACAGAGTTCATTTAAAAGTAAGTGTTCCAGCGTAGCAGAAGGAACCGATGAGAAAACAGTGTGGTTTGTCTCGACTGCAGAATGCAGAGTACCCTTGAGCTTTTATAGGTAAAAGATCTGTTTTCACCTGTCTTGGTCACAGCCAATTCCTGATCTCATTTCTGGGTAATGAAATCTCATATCCTGCAGGGTTACTTGTTCTGCAGTACAGCACATCATGCTCGTAAATCTTGTGTATGACAGGAACAGTTTTATCAACCTGCAAATGCTGGAATGCTCTGGTCTCTTTATTTTTTAACACATTTTTGGGTCTGCAGACTCTGACCTTACAAGCGCTGTAAAATCCTTGCTTTCTATTCTGCACCACGTTTGAGTGCTGTTATTTTGTGTGTTCATCTTCTTCAGGTTAAGTCAATCAAGGTGCATTTCAAATTGTTTTCTTCTTCTGCCAGCCAGAAAGTTGCCAAATGGCAACTGCCACGTTTCACAAGTGATCAGTCTGAATGTCAAGCCAGCCACCCAGTCTCATTACTGTCTACAGGCTTGAGTTTACATGTTATTCTGAAAGGCATGTGTCCTAACAAAACTGGGGACATCACTTCAGTAGGTTCTTACAGAGCAAGTGAGGCTAAGGCTGTTTCATACAACAGTGAATATAAAAGCTCAGAGAAGCATAACCTTCCTCTCTGTCTTCTTAGCCACTTAAGCAGTGGAAATAATGGCGTGACAGCAATTTCACTTTGCTGTGCTTCTCAACAGGTTGCATAATGAAAAAGGTGTTGTGGTCTGGTTGTTCTTTAACCCATTCCTCAGGATGCGTTTATAGTGGGCTGTGTATTTCATCAACAGAAGAAGCATGTTTATTTATATGGTTAAAATCCACCATGAAATTCAAAAGGCTTTTGCAGAAAATTTTAAGTGAGATGGTGGGAAAGCCTAGACAATGGTAAGGACATAATGAGAGAGATGCCTTGCGTCACGAAGTGCAGTTCTGGATACTCAAGAGAAAGGTTTAAATTGGTCTAACACAGCACCCCTGTTCTGAACTGGGGCTGTAAAACTGAATGCTGAACTCTTCACAGCTGCTTTAAATTGCTTCTGCTGGTAATAACCTTTGCAATGTGTTAATACAACAGCTAGAGGCTGAGTGGGCATAGCAGCTCCCTGGCTCTGCTGCCATGCATAGACAGGCTGGAATCTGAGTGGCGAGTGGTGTGATAGCCGGATGCCATCTGGCAGAGTCCTCGGGCACTGAGATGAGCCACCATCCTGCTGCCGCAGTAAAACCAGTGCAGGAGGTTGCATCTGCTTGTCTCAAGAGTTTGAAAAAGTGACCTGCATTCAGCAGAACGGGGAAAGGAAGGGACAAACATAGACTACAAAGTCTTCTCTATGCTGTCTTGGCAGTGGTGAAGACAGGCACGGTTGTTTCGGGGCAGACTTGGTCTCTTCTGCTGCTTTAGCTGCAGAGCTGTCACTGGGGGTTGTGGAGGCTGCCAGCACTCTGCAGACTAGGCTAGCTCTACTGACGTATCTGAAGTTGGAGGCAAAATTGTCATAGTGTCTAGATGATGTATTACAAGCACAAGGGGTGTGAAATAGGGTCCCTGTGCACTTGCAAGCATTTCCCTGGCCTCGCACCATTTGGATCAGTTACATGTTCCCTTGTTCAAATTTCTGTCCCTTTCTCCACCTAACAGCCTGACACGGGACCCAGCCTGGGTGTCCCAAAGTGTCACTGGAGCTCTCTTGGAGCAGAGGCTTAGAAGTGCATTATGGGATCAGGCTCTAGCTTAAATTGACAATACTTGAGAAAGTCTTCTAGAACTACAGTGTGTCATACTGCTTAAGGTAGCTGATGCACTTATGTGGCTTTGAACATGAGGCAACATTGATGCCTCCCTACCTACCCTACCGACCAAGGAGACAAGATCTGTACTTAGTGATAATGATGTGCCATTTTCCTAAAGGTGATGAGGGAGAAATTCCTCAAGGATAGCTGAGAAATTACTCTGTGAACACTGAGTCCACTTAGTCTGGAAGTGCTTAGGTGGATACCCTAATTGGGCCATTCAACTTGCAGCAGCCTTATACTGATCTATACTGTCCAGTGGATGTTTATTGTTAGTCTATGCAGTGCATAAACCCATTTTCATGCTCATATTTAGTGTTTCTGTCCCCCCGCTAGAAACCCACAGCACAACTTGGTTAGTGAATTAAAAGCTTTAGCATGTGTACTTCTTGAGAGGAAGGAGAGGGAGAGATACAGTCAGAGGGAGCTCACTCCAGGCTGAGGGAAGTCTGGAGCACCTGATAGGAGAGGATAATGTGCTGTTACCCCTCACCCTGGGTACTCATTTAGGGGATGAAGTGCAGCAAAAAGTGCATGAAAGGAGAGCTCAGGGCCATTTCAAGGGGCTGTTGGGAAGAGCCTCTCTGAGAGCCCAGTGGAGCTGGAGTCAAGGGCTGTCCTCAGCAGGCCTTGCTCTGGGATTGCTGATGGTGGTTAAGTGTTCTGGGGTGCCTGGAATGCAGTTGTCCAGCCCCTCCCAGCCTGTGGTGACGGAACACCATCAGTCCAGTGCTTGCCCTTAGGGCATTAATTGCTTCATTTTAAGAACAACTGCATTGTTGCTGACCCTGACCCTGCTAGCCCAATGCTGAGGACACCACAGGGATAGTGGTCAACGTTACCAGTATCATTAGGGTTGGCAGTAGGGGCATTTAAGCTCCAAGTGTGGTACTTCACAAACCCAGGCAGTTAAAGCTTTTTTCAGCTACACATAATGGTCTTCTCTGCTCTTACCCCTTATGTTTGCTCATCTTTAAGGCAAAGGGAAAGAAAGAGTCATACTTGTCTACCTGAATGGATTTCTTATTAACATACTGCTTCAGGAGGTGCCTGGTGTTATACAAAGGGAAATAGTCGCATCCTTCTTGGTGTCTGTCATTCAGCTGTTTTTAGGGGGGAGTAGGCTGCAGCTCTTACCAGAGCCAGTCTTGCAGTGTCACTGTGTTCCCCTTGGCTGCTCAGAGGCTCGAGATACTGCAGCCCTGCCCAGGGCTTGTGCTGGCAGCGTATTTAGGGTTTTGAAACCAGTCTTACACAGACATGAACTCTGATTTTTGGAGCCCTTTGCAAGTTGCTGATACATACTGGTAACAGCCAAATAATGACAAGCTAATGCCCGAGCTGCTCATATCTCTGTTGCACCCAGAAAAAGGAATACTTCCTCATACTTAAACAGTGCAGCAAAAGCAGATGTCTGTAGCAGCTTTGAGGAGCTTTCAAGTTTGACTCAGCCATGCCTGTACTGCCAACATACAGCTTTCCAGAAGGTTAGAAGGAAATTTATAGATATATTTAATACATAATTCTGCAGCAACAGCAGACGAATTTTATGATTTTAGGCTGTTCCTCCTCTTGGTTTCCTTGCAAAAGCTTAGGGAGGTTGCTAGGCAACTGACATAAAAAAAAGAGTACATTTCTCATTGCATTGCAGGCAGAAACCTTGGGAGCAGCAGAGGCCTCGGATGGCTCCTTAAATAGCATTGCTGGGGAGTGAAAGTTACAATATTGAACATTCATTGGTGAAAGATCCTGTTACAAAGGTCAGCTCTCCAGGGGATATTCAATAGTTTGGTTTCTTTTGGTGCAAAGGAAAGATTAGAAGGGAGTGTGCCTGGGTGCTGTAGATAGTACAAGAAATGGAAGCTTCCAAAGGTGCCTGAGTGTGGAGCAGAACACCTGGGTGGGCTTTATAATTGCCTTCAGGCTCTACTCTCTGTTCTTGACAGAAGGTGCCAAGTGAGAGATTTGCCACGTTAGCAAGGACAAATTTGTCCGTATAGGGTTTAGAATTTAAGAGTCACTTTAAAAAGTGAATGTTTAAAGCTGCTTCACTCCAATGCTCTCATCTGCTCAACGGAAGGTAAAAGAAAAGGGGAAGAATTGCTGCCTGCGTTGAGAGATGTAATTGCCTTGGGGAAGGAATGTTCATGCTGAGGGATTCACGGGAATCTGGAAATTCAGCTGAAAGCTAACACCAAAACAACTAATTCCAGGGTTCTCAATTGTGGCTCATCTCCTCTGTTGGTTCAAGGTCATTTATAGCTAGATTGCTGTGAATCCCAGAGTACAGGGAATGTTAATTCTTGCATAATCATGAAAGATTCCCCTCCCACTTCCTCACAATCCCTTTGAAACGGTGTCGTTTTTACAATCAGACGGGATGATGCCAGGGAAATAAAGCAGTGCTCGTTGTAGGGATTCATTTATGCACTAAAGTGCCAGGTGAATTGGGAATGAGGTTGTCTACCACAACTGCCACCTTGAGGAACATTTTTCCCTCTGGCTGAGAAGTATTACCAAAGAAGCAAAAAAGCAGGGAGGGTTTTTGGAACCTTTGCAAGAGACAAGCAACTGTTTATGGTGTGTCAAGTCTGCCTGGCATGATTTACTGTCTGAAAATTCTTCTTCCTTTTACCTACCTTTGTGGTTTCTTTATCTTCTAAATATGAAACTAATCTCTGACGTCCTTTTGCTGCTTTGGTATGGTGAGAGAAAAGAGGGGGGAGAAGAAAATTGTGGTGGAGTGAGCTGGAAAACCAGCATTTGGGCAGCATCTGTGCATTTACCATAATTGATGGCAAGATCCCTCGAGCCTTTTGGGAAAATAAGGAAGAGAACTAACTATAGCCTGTTCTTCTTTCTGTACTGTTCATGTGCAAGCATGTTTGAGGAATATGCTTGCATGCTTTGTTCTATAATTAGTAAATGGGCAGTGGGAGTTGTTTTGTATTTGGATAGAAGTTTTTCTTTACATTTTACTCCCTTATAGGATTCAAAGGTGTCACTGCTGTAATTACTTAGGGGGAGGTGCCCTCTCTGTTCTTCTCCTTCCCCATGGTTTCTTTGTGATTTCTTGCTGCATACTGAGAATTGCCCTCCACATATTGGATGTGGTACATAGAGCTCCTTCAGTAGTCTGTACTGAAAGCAGCCATTTGCCAGTATTAATTGCTGCTTCCTGGAAACTGCCTTTCCTAATTTTCTTCTCATAAATAGTTGTTTGCGATCTCTGTAGAAGAAAAATACTGTATGTAAGTAGATTAGGTGAGGAAAAAATTGACAAAGAAAACCAGCTTCCTATAGATACTACTGAATTTAGGTTGGCTATAAGGAATGAGTTCTTCGTTGTGAGGGTGGTGAGGCACTGGAACAGGTTGCCCAAGGGAGTTGTGTTTGCTCCTTCTGGCAGTGTTCAAGGCCAGGCTGGGCAGGGCTTGGAGCAACCTGGTTTAATGGAAGGTGTCCCTGCACGTGGCATTGGGGTTGGAACTGGATGGATCTTAAGGTTCTTTCCAACCCAAGCCATTCCGTGATTGCAATGTGGAACAGCAGTGCCTTATCCTTCCCTTTATCCACTGCGAAAACCCCACAGAGTTGTTGGTCTGTGATTTTGGTTTTGATGGCTTAACATACCAATTAATGCAGTGTTTTCACTCCACAACCAGATTTGAGTTCTGTGCTTTGTTGGTCATAACAAAGGGAGGATGGTCATGCATCTCCTTCAACCCGATGAGGGTCAAGGCTGAGAACTCCTACGTCAGACCTCCCGTAGACAAAGCGGAACCCCCCATGAGGCAGCTGTTGGCAAGCTTGCCATTCCTTTAAACCATGCCCGTTTAATGGGTCTGTGTGTGTTTGGGAGGACTTAAAAGTAGTTCTGCCAGAGAGAGGCCAAATGAGACCCAGAGGCAAATCGCTGGCTTTCTGAAGTCCTTGGGAGCTGGTTCCAGTGCACTCGTTATAACCTAGCAATTAGCAAGCTCAACAGAGAGAACTTAAACCCTGGCTTGATTTTGCTGTGAGCCCTTGTGAAGCTCAGAATTGCGAGTAGGAAGCATGCACTCATTTGGAGTTCAAGCTCTGCTCTTCTCAAACATGCCTCACCAATAAATCTAATTATTATTACTGCTTTGCAGTGAATCTCACAAACAATGCGCTCGGCTGCCTGGTCCACCCACGCGAAGTGCAAGAATATGTACATTTTAATTATCAGATTATTTCAATGTTCCACAAACGCTGCTTCCTATTAAATATTGTTACAAACCAGTGACATCTGCATTCAGTACTGAGTGCATGATGGTTGTTCCCTGCCTATTAATGTCTGCGGTGAGTATCTTTAGAACACCTGGATGTTCTATGACACGCCAGTGTCCCTGGGGTAAGGTCGCTGTGGGAGTGGGATAGTCTTTCTCCTGTCATTCCTTGGATAACCTTTCCATCGTCTGTAGATAATTTCTGCTGAGTAAAGTTTTCAAGGTGAAATTACAGAGATCTCTTGAGTTTTTGAAAGGCTGGGGGGGAGAAAGGCTTCGTGTCACCCTGTTTCTAAAGCCACTTCTGCTCCAGCTGTTTAATTGGGAATTGTATAACTCCTTTTAGAGTGACATAACTTTGTAAGTGGTTTAGAAGCAGCATTGAAACTGTGGTCTCGCTCTGTGAATGCGTGTTTAGAAGCTCCAGAGTGCATGTGGTGAAGTGACTCCACATGTGAGGTGTTTGGCTGTAGGCACAGGGTGGGACTTTGCTTTGCAGCAGTTGGTAGTCGCTGTTTTGCAGTTGCCCCTGAACAGGCTTAGGGCAGGCATGAGAATTGCCCTGTGGTCTGAGGCTATTGGAGACTGCAGGGTTGGTGTGTCCCAGTGACCAGCCTTACTCAGTGGGCAGACTGCAGACAGGGATGGAGCAGAGCTCAAGAGGGACTGGTGAAGAGTCGGGTTGTATCACTTTTCTCATGGTGTAGACCCTGGAAGGTCCCTCAACTGTGTCCCAAATTGGGACAGCCCTCTCTCAGCTCTGGTTTGTGCTAGTGCTGGCCTGTGGGGCAGCTCTTACAGCTCCCAGATGCCTCCTGCCTTCCCTCCAGTCATGCTGCCGATGGTGAGCTGAGAAACCACCGCTGGGGTCAGGTTGAATCTCGCTCTGAAAGCACTGAGCAATGTATGGTCAGTTACACATCTGGCCTTTTCAGTCACTTGCATGGTGAGATGACAAGGGTTTGGGGCTGTTCAGCTGCAGATACACCAGCCGGCAGGGTACATGTTGTCCTGCTCCTCTCTTTGGTTTCTCTTGTCTGGAAACACCCGTGGAGCTGGAATATAGGCAGGAGGCAAGAAGATGATGTGCCAGGCTAGGACCCCTATGGGGTTGTGCTTTCATTTCCAGTGTGTTCAGCAGTGCTACTGGGAATATTAGGTGCCTATAGTGCAGGTAGTGTTCTGTGAGAGAGAGGAATAAGATGCCATTAAAACTTGAGACAGTACTTGTTCTGAGCAAATAGGTGTCAGGGAGGTTCATTCTGAGGGATGCTAGTCACCTCGGGACAGCACAGTGCAGTGATGTGTTTCTTCCTGTACCTCAGGGTTGAATTACCCAAGTCTTTTTGTTTCCAAGAGAGGTAAGGTAACAGGTTAAGCTCCAGGACAAAGTTTGTTGATTCCCATCTTTGAGACAGGCTTCCTTCTGGCTTTAGGCAAATGGTGCATTTGGAGTTGTAAAATACCAATTATTTCCTTACTTTCATTGACGATACCGGATGCTTTAGGTAGGTGGGAGCAGCCTGGAGAATGTAGGGTATGCTGTTGCTCTTTGGACTATGCAGCAGGTACCCAAAACTTCTCAAGCAGAAGGGTTTGCTCTCTGCAGCTGCAGAGCTCGCCTCTTTGGTTATGAAACCCATCTTTGTCTGAGCATGGGCAGGGCTGCTGTACATCTGGTTTTCCCTTTTCCCAGGCTTCCTCCCAAGCAAATTCCTAACCAGGCTTTTGTATTCTATAGCAAGAAGTGGACCTTCAGTTCTGTGGAGAAAGGAAGTAACAGGCTCAGGTTGCTTTGGTTTGTGAGGAGGGGAAGTGCTGATGGACAGTGGGAGCGTGAAGCTGCAATGTGGGGCTGCAGGACTTGGAGCTGCCTGTGATGGTCAGAGTTCTGGGGGGAGCCCCTGGGGGTCAGGGTCAGGAGAGGATGCCCAGGACCTGGTACAAATAGTGGTTGGCTTTGATTCTGCAAGCTTCTGTTGCTGCTCTCCTGGAATATAAAAGGCCATGACTATCTAATGTGCCTATGAGAGGAAACACAACCAGAGAGGCCGGTGTGTGTCTTGGGAAGAGTTTGTGGGGAATGGGGCATGCAAGGAGACATTCTGGGAGAAGAAAACTACACCTTGAGCTCAAGGATGAGAGAACTTAGGGGGGGTCAGGGGTCAGTAGTGAGTGGAGTGGAAGCTGGAAAGCAACTGTGGTCCAAGTGGGGTGGGCTGTGCAGGGCAGCTGCTGTCACCTCCTCATTGTCTTGACCAGATCTTCTCGCTAGCATCTCAGACCAGCGCTTTCCTCATTCTTCTTTAAACCTTCAGCCGTGAATATGTGCTATAAAAAACAAGAATGTTTGTAGAGCACAAGGGCTATGTTAACTGCTGTTCTTAATAAACATCATTCATGGTAACTTAACACCAGAAAGACAGCAATAGTTTTATGGGCTTTCATTCTAACACATGCTAGTCAGACCACCCGCTGAACAGGGTATTGCTGTGCAATTGCTTGCTCCACCCTTTGAATGGTGGGATCCCAGCTGTATTCTCGTATGTTCTGGAACTGGAGAAGACTCAAAACAATACCCAGAGCAATTACTTTAGCTGCACAAACCTCTCTCTGAATAGAGCTGGCGTGAAATGTTAGCATACTGGAGGTTAAGCTATTTATGATCTTTTCTGGCTTACTGGAAGGTGGTTGTGTGCAAGGAAAACTACAGCAGAATGCTTGTGAATTGGAGGGGCAGAGTTAAAATAACCAGTGAATTAACAGCTGAGGAAAACTGTTCTTTGTAAAGTGCACAGCCAGGGCTGGTTCTTTGGCACGTTTCCTCCGGGTGTAGGAAGAGTATGTGCTTGCCCGCGCATGTGCGCGCACATGTGTCTGCGTGTGTGGAGGTGGGAATAAAGTTGCTAACTTGTTGCTGACGTGATTTTTTTCCTTCATAGCACTGAAATACCTTGTGGGGACTCTGTAACAACACTGTCTAATTAGCCTTTTTTATTTCCTGCTCCTCTCTCCCCCTCCTCCTCCAGTCGGCATATGCAGTGTCAGTGCTTAAAGAGTGTGCTAAACTGCGACCTACGGATCCCACCGTTCCTCTTCTGGCTGCCAAGGTCTGCATTGGGTCGCTGCACTGGGTAAGCAAGCTGATGCAGTTCTTACCTAATGGAGCAGGTTCAGCAGTGACAGTGCCACAGTGCGGTTGCAGTGGGGAGAAAGGGAATCCCTGTAAGAAATCATACACACATGCGTGCCCTTAAAGAAAAGATTAAAAAAATCCCAGCAAGACATTTTGCAGTGAGTCACTGGAATACGTTTTGCTGGCACATTAAACAAAGGAAGAAGGGGGAAAGCCATAACAGCCATTCTGGGAACTGCTTCTTCAGCTGAGTGTCGAGTTGAATTGGCCACTCGTGTAGCCCCCTGGAAGACTAAAGTTAATAATAATAAGCGGACCATTAAACAGTTCAGGTCTGCTGGACGACTCAGTCCTTTGTTCCTGAAGGTGCTGTATCAGTGCTTTCTGTTCGGGATGTGTTAATGTACGCCCCAGAAGCAGAGTGGGAGTGGAAGTCTGTGCCTGTGAAATTCTGATTATCCCAAGGAGCAGAAACATCTGTCAGTCTTTTGCTGCTTGATTTAATTAATTGAATGGCAGCCTGCTGTTTTCACCTGTCCTCACCACGAGGTGTCCCTGCAGTCACTGAAGGGTTATAATTGCTAATGTAAGTAAAGCAAAGACGTGAGGAAAGCATGAAGGAAGAAACCAGAAGAATCTGCCCAGATTTCGGTGAAGAATTGTAAGGGCTGGATTTGCTGCTGTTGTCACCCTACCCCCTGCCTCTCCATCATCTATATCCCTAGCGGGTGACAGTTGGTATTCAGTTAAACTTAACTGAGATGTATTGGCTTATGCTATTGTTGGCAAAGAGATCTGGTTATAGATATTTTTGAATGAATTATGCTGTTCAGGCTCTAATGGTTAAACTTATATGTGAGTCAGCAAAAACTGGGAAGTACCTTTTTCTAGGAAAAATCAGGTCTGGGGGCCTTGAGGGAATTCTTGCTAAACTACCCAACCTACCTCTGTTCTCTGTATAGAGCAATTTTAACTCTCTTGTACCCTTAGCTCAGTGTCCAAATTCGGAGGGCTGAAAGCTTTTCAGTGATTATAAAATAACATTCACAGTGGAAGTTGTTTTTTTAGTAAAGTTAATAAGTTGGGTTTTCTTCCTAATTCTCAAAGATATTAAAACAATACGAAACATAGGCGTTACAGCTGTTTGAACATTCTTACTGATATCTCTGATGAAGTTTTCAAAGCAAGATTAACTTTTCATCAGTCTAAAACATCAGCAAGTAGATTGATAATTTTTACTCTGTATGCTCTGAATCTGGATGAACTTCATGGGCTAAATTCCTGCATTCACTTGGAGCAATAGCAGGGTACTGCATGCCCCTGGCAGCTTCCCCTGGCAATTCTGCCACGAGGCAAAAAAAAACAACCCAAAAAACCCAACCCAGCAGAACAGTCACGTTAAACGTGAAGAAAATCTTCCTCTGAGATCAAGCTAGTTTTTGCCAAGGAGTCTGAATTTTAGTATAGGAGACAAACTTGGGATCTCCATATTGCAAATGAATCTTTTACACTTCTGTCTTTGTGCTCTGTGAACATGCATCCAACAAGGGGGAGGCATTGGAGCTTTGAAGCCAATGAGGGAGGATGCTCTGTTGGATCTGCTGCTTGCAAACAAGGAAGAAGTGGTTGGGAATGTGAAGTGTGGGGCAGCCTTGACTGCACTGACTGTGAGGTGGTAAAGTTCAGGATCCTGGGAGAGGGCAACAAGGCACATAGTAGAATGGTCTATTCAGACATGCTTTGACTGACTTTGTCCACTTCTAAACACAGTGCCTTCAGGAAGGCTGTGGTCTCTTGCTGCCTGCTGAACGTGTGATCTCTGCCATAACTACTGTTTGGACAAAATTGAAATACAGTGACTGCATCTTGTGAGATTCCAGGCTAAAATCAAGATCCCTGGCGTAGGATCCCTTTGCTTTCATGTGTTACCCTGGTGTTTATGCAGCTCTCAGTGATGAGGTTTCATATGGTGCCATTAAAGTCTGCTGACTATGATGGATGTTAAATTATGAACCCAAATTGAAGATGATGCTATGCCAGGAAATGGGCAGTCAGGATTTGTCCTTCTTATTAGTGTTCCTCCCCAAAATCTTTTCAGATCCCTAGCATAGCTAGCGTATAGAAAACCCACCTTGTTATAAACACACTTAGAAAAGACAGTGAGACTGAATTCAGTTCTGACTCTGTTCTTGGGCAATCCAGTATCTCTGGACCTCTTATATATGGCAGAGATGATAAAGCAACGATCTCACCCTAAAATATAGAACAAGTAAAGGAAAAATGAGCTGATTTTGGGTATTGCATACTTAGAGGTTGGTGGTTTCTTTCCCCTCTATCTACTGCTTTTTCACTGTGTGAAGCACTTTTCAGTGTTATTCCCTCAGACTCTGACTCAGAACTGGGGTGTAGTATGAGATGCAAACATGATTTCACAAGAGGGTAATCTCACTGGAGTTATCTAGAGCACAAGCTTATGAACTAAAACCCAGTTAAAAATATTCCTCTCCCCTGTTCATTTCACTCTGTGGCTCTACCCTGGTACTGAACTTGATGGTGGTATAGAAGAGTTTTAGTTAAGGGGAGCCAGAGGGAAATCAGAGCATCTTTTAGAAGAACTGAAATGATAGGTTCCCACATCTCGCAGTCAAAGGGAAGCTTCTGACATTACTGGCAAATTCTGGTGCCTAATAAAGACCTTCCTGCTTAGCAGAGCTGTTTTTCTAAATGTCATCCTTACAGTAATTATCTGCATTTAAATTACATGGCAATCAGATCGGAATTGAATCATTTAAACTGGAAGTGAACAAGCTGATCAATGCCAGTATAAATAGAAAGGAGGATAGACATGGCGCAGGAACGGTCTAATGGGCAAATATTAACAGTTACAAATACTCAGATACATCTTACTTTTCAGAACATATCAAATATGATTAATTTCTCAAATGGGAAATATATCAATGTACTTGACTGCTGGCTAGGCAGGCACAGGGTGAAAATAAATCATCGTTTATCCAAATGAAACAGCAAATTTATACATCCTGCATCTGTCTACTGTGTGCTTTTGGTGCAGTATTATACTCAGTTTGTTTATGGCCCAAGGACAAGCAGTACTTCAGTCTTATTTCAGTTACTAGCAATAAAAAACAAAACAAAGCCAAAACATTTCTGCAACTGGGTAATTGCAGAATGTCATGAGGAGCACAGATTAATCTAGTGGTCATTTTTCCTGTTTTGCTGGCTTTGTACATGATGTCTTGGCATACTTTTAGGACCAGGGAAAACAAAACATGAATTGAAATGTAGTGATTTACAGCATTGAGGATGCTGATCCCATCTATGAAATATTCAGAAGAAATTGAGGTATGAAAACATGCATGCATTCATGCTGTGCCGTGCAAATCAATATCTAACAGCCTGATGTGGGAAAGAGCTAACACCCTGAGCTTCTGTTGTGGCATTATGACCAGATTATTAGCTGATATAAACTGGCACTACTCCACTGGCATATTACTGGCACTATGCTGGCTTACATCAGCAGATGATTTTGCCCTATCAACCACTAGCTCTCTGCCTGGGGCCTGCAGTAAACAAGAGAATGACATAAGCAATGTTTTGGTTACCTTTTTCAGAAGTACATTCTTTCACACATTAAAAACTAATCCATCAAACAAACAAACCCAGCCAACCAAAGCAAGCCAAACACAACAACCAACCAACCAAAACCCAATAGTCAAAAGCTCCAACAGTAGTGTACCTATATCGACCACACTCGTCTGGTCAGGGTGAGGTTGGACCCGTGCTGAATGAAGTTTGTGAGATACGAAAGGTTTTCAGCAAAGCTGGAACTTTTATACTGTACCTAGCCCATAATACAGATATCTTAATGCCTTTTTATTGGGCTCAGAATTACGTTTGAGGCATCATGCTGCCTAGCCTTCTATTTTGCTGGGGTATCAGCACGTAGGTTTGCTGAACTCACATGTGAATGATTCTAGCAAGTGAACCTAAAGCCCATTTATGTTTAGCTATCTGTCTTTTAGCTTTCTGGAATGCGCTGTGAAGTTTTTGACTACTAAAGTTCAGAGCATTGTTTTAATTTTTCATAGCAAAGTTGATGTATCTTACAGTGGAATATGTCCGTAATGAGGTTTTCCTGCCTTGGTCCACTATAAATCCAGAGTTCCACTTAACTAAAAGGCTTGCTGTGATTTCCTCATTCACTCAGCCTCCCCTGGCAAAGCCTCAGCTGTGAATGCTCACTTGCCTGTTTTGGCAGTGACTTGGAGTTGCTGCATGAGTAGTTGTTTTTAATATTTCAGTAGTACAGTGCTGTTAATTTCAATACTTCTCCAGGACCCTGTTAATGGCAGATGTGAAAATACTAGAACCAGAACTTCTGCCTACAGGCGAGTGTTATATACTGAATTTCTCCATTTTATGAAGTATTATTTGAAGGCATTTAGAGTTGCTGTGATGTTTTCTTGAGCCTTTTACTCCATTGATTTCAGTGGAGGCATGTTGAAAACTTTGTATATAGAGACAAAAGGACTTTAGTCTGATAGAGTAGGAGAACACGAGGCATGTTCTCACTATTTTCATTGCCCCCAGGTTGACAGAACAGAAATAATGGTGTTGTGATAAGCTTGTGTATACCAAAGGATGCCAGTATTACCAGCTAGCATGGACTCTACTCCATGGCAAAAACTGCAGCACAAGATGGGACATTTCCCTCATTTCTGTTAGCTTGCCGATCCCAGTGTGCGCAGTGAAGTGCTCTGCTTCAGCCCTTTGCAGGGAAGGCAGAGATCATGCCATCAGTCAGGGAAAAGGAGGAGAGAGTGGGGTCAGGCCAGGCCAGACCATGCCTGGGGTCATAAAAAGTGAGTAAGGCATACCATGAGGTGACTACGTCATGGTGTGTGTGGTGTGGGGAGGCTGGGAGGATGTACGTTCAGAGCTGCATGCTTCTGAGGTGACAGCTTATCATTCATTGCGTTCACAGACCACTTAATCCGAGAGTGCTTCTCTCTCCTTCTGTCCGTTGTTGACCCTGTCACTGTAGATAATAAATGCAGTGCATGTGCTACCCAGTCACCTAGGAGCCCTGGAGTCTCATAGAAAAGCTTAGGTCTTATTGCAGTATGAATAACATTGAAAGATGAAATCTAGTCCCATTATTGGAGTTATTCTGCCTGCTGAGTGGACGCTGTAGAGGACCAATATGACTAGGGCAAGAAGCTACCAAGAAAGCAGTGAATGGTAAGGGGCTAATAGAGATTTCTTCTGTCTTTTAAAAGACATTCTTGCTTACATCACAGCTGCTCTTACTGGGGCAGTTCTGAGGGTTTCAGGCATCTAAAATGACCAAGAATTTGTGGACAAATCAATCCTGCTACAGTGGAGGAAAGGCCCAAAATTACATCTAAATGCTAGGGGCTGAGCATACATGCAGACTAAGTTGGTGGGCTTAGCACTGGTGACAGGGAAAATGCTGACTAGATCAGCAATAGAAAGCACAGGATCTGGGATGATCTTAAGGTCCTTTCTAACCCTAGCAATCCTACAAATTGCTTTATATGCTATAAACAGCTGTGGGACAAAGCCTTTCTATTACTCTCTGCCTTAATGACCACTTTCTTCCTATGCACTTTTCCTCTTCTTATTCTCTTTTTCCCAATTTTTTTTCTGTTCTTTGAACTTGTCTCCATACCCAATGTAATTAAAATTATAAGAAGAGGTCAATTCAACTAGTTAATACTATGCATAATTCTGCATAGATGCCCCTTCTGTAGGATTTGGGTCTCTACGCTCTTGGGTATCACCCAGTCTCCCTGGTGTCCAGACTCCCCTGCTCCACTAACTTTGTCTGCTCTCTTAAGTCCTGTGTCACTTGATGTGTTTCCTGCCTCCTCCGTTTTGCCACAGTAAGGTGCCATTTCCACGCTGCAGCACATCATGGATTTGCTTGTCCTCAGTTGCTCTAAATCCACGCTGGTGAGAATTGCAGCTCCCACTTACAGCCTCAGAAGGTGTTGATGCAGCGGGGTAGGGCTTGAACTTCTCTAAACACAAGCTGGGTGGTGACAGGCCATGGGACAGCATCTGCTGCTCACTATCCCTTGTCAGTGTGCCCTGGACTTGGCTCAAGCACACACCAAAACCTGTGGTCCAATAACAAGGGTGGCTGCAACAGGGTTACAGAGCTAACAACTGTTCTTTTAGCATCAAAGGTGATGGGGAGGAGCAGCTCCACCGTATTGCAGTGTTATTGGTGTTAGCTCACAGTTTGGCAGCCTGTCTCTCTCCAGGTCTGTGCTGTTTCTGGTGGGCTGGAGAGGTTGTTTAGCTCCTGCTTCCAAGTGCCTCCTGACAGCTTATACAGCTTGAGTTCAAAATACTTCTGTATTCCTTTTAGGTTGTTTTCCCCCATGCCTGCTTTCTGAGCTTTCTTCCATGCTGGTCTTGGAGGCAGGGAACCTCTCTTGCAACCTGTGGTGCTGCCCTTCTCTGCAACAGCTCTTCAGTGCAAAGCGTGAACAAGAACATAAGGACATTAAGGGCTAAATCAGAGCTGTATCTGTGTGGCTTTGAGACTTGTTTTTTCCTGCTTCTGAGAGAATAATACGTAGTGATTCTAAGGAAACTGAATTCAAGCTGCTACCAGCACACTTGATGCCCAAAAGAAAGATGAAATAAATACGTTTTCTGTAGTGCTGGGAGATGCTGTGGCAGCTGCTAGCAGCCAGGTAACAGCAGTACACTGTGCGTTCCCAAATGATTCTCCATCAAGAAAGATGGAGAAAGACTGCATAGCAGGCCTTGTTGGGATAGGATCAAGGGTGATGTTTTTAAACTCAAAGAGGGGAGATTCAGGCTGGACGTGAGGAACGTCATTCTTTACGATGAGGGTGGTGAAACACTGGCACAGGTTGCCCAGAGAGGTGGTGGGAGCCCCATCCATGGAGACATTCAGGGCCAGGCTGGATGTGGTTTCTGGGCAGCCTGATTTAGTTGAAAATGTCCCTGCTTATTGCAGAGGGGTTGGACAAGGTGATCGTTGAAGGTCCCTTCCAACCCAGACTGTTCTATGAGTCTAAGGTTGGAGTTCTCTGAAGTGAAGGAACTGTTTAGGTTCCCTCCATACTCAGGCTGGCCTCTGGCTCTGCAGTAGGAGTAGGAATGTCTTGATTCTCCTGATAAGCTTTCTGCTCTTAGCTCACTTCTGCGAGCCTTGAGCTCACAACTTGTAGGAGTCTCGCCGGCACCACATGGGCAGAGGAGGAAGGGGAAGCAGCTCCTGCTGCTTCAGGTCATGCAGCAGCATGAAGGAGGTGGGAATGGCTGTATCTGGTGGGACTCCAGAGGGCTCAATGCCTCATTTGGAGGCCTTCCCCTGCTTCCCATCACTACAGCATGGAGTGGAGACATCTCACATGCTTACAGACCCCCACGGACATAGCTTTACTGGCAGATCCCAGCTCAGGTTCACTATTAGTCCATCCCTAAGGTGTACAGAGAAGGGATTTTCATCAATCTGGTAGTCCTAGCAGTTTAGTTGGTAGCCCCAAGTATGCCTTAAGGGAGTATTCCTGTTTCAGTTGGTAGCTTCAGATTCATGGTTGCCTTAGGCAGTCAGCAAGACTGATGCACTGGAGAGTTGAAACCTCACAGTGGGCGATGTGAGGGAAAGGTTTGGTTCTTCACACTTGCCCAGACTGATTGAAGAGTAGGAGAATGGGAGAAGAGGGGGCAGATGGCAGCCGCAGCAGGGCTGGCAGGGGAAGTGCGTGAGTGCTGTAAAAAGGAAAAGTAAATGCTCTCATAAACAGAACCAGCTGTGCTTCAGTTTGCAAGGCCACTCGTTTTCAAAGCAGCCTTCCGCTGACCCAAGTTTGCGTTCGTGAGAATCTTTGTGGCTGGTCAGAGTGCCATTGGCGTTTAGTTTGAGTAAATGTTTACAAGAATGTTTGTGCTAGAAGTGCTGTTTCGGCCATTCTGAAAAGTTTTATTTGTGCAATAGATTAATCTGCCACTCACAGGTGGCCCTGGGTAACTGGCACGTGAGAAAGTTGAATAGTGGGCTGCTGATTTATGCAGCATAGGCCATCAGTCAGAGACTGGGAACACCATCAGGTGACCGTTCAGAGAAACAATGGAGCAAAATCTCGCCAATTTTAGGTGTCTCTATTTCAACTCCAAACCTTTCATTTAATCTCTTTTTTCAGACACTCTACCCACCCTTACCCTTGTCAGTAGTCATTAGAGTTCCTTGTATAGTTCTTTTCTTCATCTAATGGAGACTTCTTAGACGAAAGCATGAGAAGAGGAGAAACAATGAAGAAAGAGAGTGGGGAAATGGCTGTTTATGGTGGCAAAAGAGGTTCATGCTTAATTTTCTGGCTGCAGAGATTTCATGTCTTACATAAAAGTTCCTGAGAGCTGAAGAATTCAGTTATTGTTTCATGGGAAGGGGTTCTTCTTTTGTTGTTGTTTGGGGTTTTTTTTGTGTGGCAAGTCATGGGACATATTTTACTTCCATTGTCCTAGGCTCTGTTCCAGAACACGCTCCGGTATGTGGCAGGGAAGTCTGGCTGGAAGTAAGGCTACTGACAGAATTAAGAAGTCTCTTAGAGCAACTCAGTCTTCCTGATGGGGTCAGAGTTCAAAGGGTCTCATCTGAGCATCGCAGAAGTCAGTAGGACTGTTTCTAGTGTGTTCGGTAGACGTTGGATTATGCTGTCAATGACAGTCCTTGCAATTTATTTGTAGCCCTAAGTATGCCCCCAGAGGTATGCCTGTTTCGATTAGTAATCTCCAGATTGACAGTTGATTAGGCAATCAGCAAGACTGTAATGCTTTCATAGTGCTTCCAGGGAAAAGGTTGATGATAGAACACGTACTTGTCACTGGTTTCAGACATTTGGGAACTATTGGTCTGCATCTGGTTTGAATGGTACTGACCTCAGTGAGCTGTACAAGTAAGGAGAAGACCCAAGCCATGGAGATTGCTGCTTAGCTTGCACTCTTCAGTCTTTCTTCATGCTTACATTATGTTTGATATAATCTAATAAATACCAGCTCCTTTGTTTGTGGAGCTGTTAGTAAATGTTGTCGCCTGAATGTCTTCAAGTGATATGACCAGGAGGCCCATTGACAGGGTAGTTTATCAGTTCAAGTAGATTCTGTTCAGAGGTAGCATATTAACAGATCACTGCAGATCACTTATCTGCTGGTACCTTTTGATTTCAGCTCATTACTGCTGACTCCATATAGCTGTTAATGAACTATGAGGTGCTGAAGTCTGACAAAGTTATGCATTAGGAGAGCATTTCAGTTGCATCTGCAGTTCTTGTGTCTAAACCAGATGGACTTCAAACAAAAATGTATTTCTTCAAAATGAAACAACCCTATCCCAGAAAGTCATCTGTCACGTAATGAAAGTTTCTGAAAGGAGTATTTTGGGATAGTGTAATGATGCCTGGTTCTTGATTAGGGATGATTCTGGTTAGGGTTGACAGGATCTGCAGACTATCACTACTTGAAAAGAGATATCCCTGTAGGCTCAGTGTCTTTCAAGCATTACGTAGAGTTTTTGCCTGTACCTCTCCAGCCTACATCTTTCCACATACATAAACTATAAAGGTCTTAGTCTTTTCTACTTATAATGGATGATGTTAATGAGAGTTTTAAGGTTAGAAATGAGGAACACTCTATTCTGTAATAAAATACTCAAATAATTATTTTGTTTAAAATTATCATTAACTTGGATTTTAGAGGCACTAAAGCTTCATATTTTCATTAGACTCAGATCAGTGTGATCAGCTGGAAAGGAAGGTTGGGGGAGCAGTCAGCAGAGACCAGCTTATTTCACCATTTCAGAGGCTGATACTGAGAGGTTGTGACTGCCTTCTCTTCCCATCACAATCTGTAATATAAAATGCATTTTCAAGGAAATTTTCTCTTTGCAAAAGGTGAAGGATGGGGCTGCTGCAGCATGACCTACCGAAGTAGTGTGGTATTTCAGCTCAAAACGTGTGTCCTGAATTTGCTGCCTCCTCCTTGTGGCAGCAGAACTGGGAGCAGCAGCTGAACATCCTTGCAGTGGAGTTTTACTTTCTTGTTTTACCCTTGTAATTTTTTAAAATGAAGTAGAATTTGCTTAGCTTTAAAGACATTGTAGAGCAAAACTAGGTGGTCTTTCTTTGAAAGAGGAAACTTGTTAGACCTTTGAATGTACTGCTAGGATAGTATATAAGTAGTTGGTTGGTCTGACATTTGTATTTAAGGTTGCATGAGTGGGCATTGCCCCTGAAGGGCAATTAAAAATAAGATAGTGTCCATCATTAACCTTAAACATGTGGCAACATTTTGGCGTTTAAAACAAAACCAAAACTTTTCTCAAAACTGTGCTTGTTCACCAAGGTCTGCTAATCTGACCTTCTACATTCTCCTTTCTATGGGTGTTTACTGTGATCACTGAAAACCCTTGTATGAATGATTCTCCCATCACTTACAGGTAAGTTTAACAGGATAATTTTATTGAAGCAAGTACAGAGGAAATGCCTACAAGTCTCAACCTAACTCTTTTGCAGCTGGAAGAAGGAGAATACTTTGCTAAAATGGTGATAGACTTGGGTGAGGATGCTGGAGAGTCCCTAGCAAAGGGTTACCTGGCTCTGGGCCTGACATACAGTCTTCAAGCTACTGATGGTGAGTTATCCTGTTGGTCAAGTATATTGTATGGACAGCATCTGTTCAAAGTCTTCAGTGCAAGCATAGATGGAAATAAATCTATTAGAAAATCTGCCTTTAGTGCTGGTTGGACATGGAAAATAATCATATCACAAGACAAATGGGGACTGTTCAGTTGCTCAGGGAACTGTCTTCTGTGGTAATGAAAGTGAAGCTTTTAGGTAAAGGAAGAAAGGCGAATCATTACTTAGGAGGTGTTAATCTGACTGTAGTCGACAATGCTTGGTGTGTTTTACATGAGTGTTTCTAATACATTTATTTCACTTATTTACACAACAAAAAAGTCAAACTTGCCATCTATTTTCATATCTTTGTCACCCACTCGTAACTCACATAGAGAAATACAATCCAAGAACTGGAGCCAGAAATGCCTGACTTTAGCTCTTGGCATGATACTGATTCCCCACAGAGATTGAACCTCTCTGTCATGTTGTTTCTTTCTCTGCTTAAGAAGTAAACAAGATAAAAATACCTACCTCACTGGTACGTGTGGATGTTGACTAGATACAGACACTGAATGTGAGAAGTATTTCATTTTAATGCTGCTTGCTTGGGTTTCGAATGACTGGACAATGGCCTCCTGCAGATTTGGTGCTGGGTAGCCAGAAGGGCTTGAAGTCCTTGTCTTTGGGAGAGTTCTAGGTTCTAGCTCTGACATTCATCAGACTCACAGGTGAGAATAGTTTTTGTTTCTTTCACAACTTCTAACATAGGTAGAAGGCCTTCTAACACAGTTTCTTTGAATAATGGCAAAGCTAGTGTGTTTCATACTCATTTGGGCAGTCCTGCCCACGTGCAAGCAATGGGATCTCTGCCAGATGGGTCCCATAGAAATAAACCAACTTCTTCCAACAAATGAACCTGAGATAAAGCTGACTGTATGGTATGCACGCTGGCCTTGCAAGTTACACCAGAATTCTGCAAGGCATGTATGTGGAAGGGGCTTGTGCTCTTCTCTAGTACATGTCAGTGTGTTTTTTCAGCCAGCTGTATCAGATCAGCTGTTCTGAGAACTGCTTTCCAGAACAGAGGCTAAAGGCACGGTAGCTCTCCTCATTTCTTCATTTCTCTGTCTCAGAATAGCATCCCCTAGAAAGTTCATGTCAAAAAACATGCGTCCTTTTTAGCCTGGACTTTCTCATATATATATATATATATATATATATATATATATATATATATACACACACACACACGCATATATCTCTCTCTATATATAGAGAGATATATAAAGTTCATTCAGCGTTGAGTTCCGCTTAACAGCCTGGCTTTTTAGGGCATTTTGCCTAGGTTTTGTTTAAACCATCCCTAAAGCTATACAAGATCCCAGAGACTATTTTCAGAGATAGAGGTTTTATGTGTTAGTCCATTATGATCTATTTGTTTATCCTCTGTATGGAAAGAAAGTGGTTTCTAAAGAATGGAGTTGTAGGGGCGTGTACTGTACTCTGGCTCTAAAAATACTTTGGTGCACCAAAATGTGAGTTGGAAACTGCTTCTGGAAGAGAAATCTTTTGAGTTTTCAATTAGTTCAGATGTTGTAATAAGCGTCCTTTTTAGTGTAAAAGAAGCAGGCTTCACAGCAGCTCTCTTTGATCTTTTTTCCAGGTTAGCATCTGATTCATGTTGTGAAACAGTGGAATATCTGCCTTCTCCTCATATCTCTGGCATTTAAGTCATTAGGGCTTTCTGAGGGAAATTTGAGGAGTGTATTTCCATGTTTCAGGTTATATTTTAATAAAATGGATTAAGTCCTTCAAAAGCATACTTACAATGATAATGAATGTGGGATAGCATTTTACTAGAAAATGTCAAATTTGCACTAACAAGCTGTTTTTCATTAGCATCCTTATCACAGTGACGAAGAAAGAGCAGAACATGCTGAAAGGAAGACAGCAACTCCCCTGTGTAATCCTGCCTCATTCTGTCAATCTTGTTTATCATTGTGTTTAAACCAGTTCATAGTGACATATGCAGGCACACAGTCGCACATCTGTGCATATATATGTGATTTCCGTAACTTTCCACTTGAGTTGACTTTTGGGGAGTCAGCATTCTCAATGGCAGCTAAGCGTTTTAGGGACATTTGACCAATTGCCTTGTAAAGCTTACAGCAATATATCAAGATGACTTCCATCCAAGGTTAAGCTTTCTAATTTAGTACATCCTTTCAGTAAATATTTCTCTTCCTGTGTGACAAAGGCACTGAGGAGCTGTATTAAAGCCTTTTCTTTGTGACCTGCAAAAAGCACATTCTATAAAGTAGAGTCAGAAGAGGGAGAACCCTACTGAATGATGCTTCAAAGAACTTATGGGAGCCTTTGATAAAAAGTCACTTTACAATGACTACATTTACTCCTGGATAAAATAAGACTTCCTGCGACTTATGCTAGGTAGCAGTGTACATGGCTTCCTTGTTCTTAATGTCTAATTACATGTTTCTTGGAATAAGTCTTATTGAACTATCAGAAAGGTGTGTCCTCAGAGGAAATCACTGCCACTTTTGCCTCACTCTTTGAAGTGCAAATCTCCTGTTCATTCACAACATCTGTCTGTTGCTATCCAACTTTTCTACAGACTTGTTCCCAATGGGTCAATGTCAGTAGCAGACCTTTCTCTTCCTCTTGTAATTCCAGTTTTGACATCAGCTGTATTGTCATCTTTGCCTCCCTCAGGTCTGGTGAAGAATCCATTGAAGACAGGGGAAGGTGAGATGGATTTAACGAAGGCAAAAGAGGAAACAACAGCTTGAGAATGCATTGTGAAATACAAGTGCACTTCTGATTTAACAGCACCACCTCACATCTTGTGAAATCCCTGTAGATTTAACAGACCCTCATCCTTTCAGAGATGAGAGAATGTGCTGTATCTTCATTTAGAATTTTGGTGTAATACTTATCTTGAGCATAAGGCCACAGATCAGGGGCTGAATTGGAAACTTTCTGTTGGTCATTGTGGATTTTATAAATAGTATGCTGACAGCAGTGGTTAAAAAACAACAGTAGACATTGCTTATTAGTGAACATATCCATCATTTTTGCTTCTGGAGATAACTCAACACATTCAATCTTTAATGATAATTCTGGGTGCTAAAACTGTACACCTTGCCATGTTAGGTGTCTTGGCACAGATGAATGTTTATTTGAAACCCAATGATATCTGCCAAAGGATGCATAACCATTGGTGTTTTTAGTTTGGATCAGGAATGTATTTTTGAAGCCAGTCTTTCCATCATCCCCACTTATGTTGTGAGTCTCATAATGGAACAGTTTTGCACAACACAAACTGACTTCTTTCCCTTAAAACTAATGCACTAGATAAATAGACCTGATTATGCTGCAGCTGCAAATGGGTGTTCAGTCTGTGGGACAAGACTAGAAGTAGACCCCTGTCTCCATGTTTGTAGGGCTGATGTAAGGATCCTCAGCATTAAGCGTTTCACTCCATGCATTCACACTTACTGTGCTACATCTGCTTGCTAGCACAGAACTTGCCCTTCTCTGTTTTCAAACGTGACTTTAGGGGTTTTGTATTTAGGTACTAAAATATCGTGGAGGATCCTGTTGACTTTTGGTAAGGCTTAAGGTCCTTTAAAAGCCTGGAGTGCTTTATACAATAAATCTTGGGTTCCTAAGGTGGCATTTGCGAAAGTAGTGTGTCTTACAGGAATAACTAACTGCTGAGGTTTCAGAAACTTAAACTCCCCTGTGCTTTCTGCATCACTGTGGTAAGACTGCTTTGCAGTTTGTTTTAATCCAGGTGATTAAGTCACTGCATTTGAGGTGGTAGAACTGCAACAGCCATGCTCCTGGTGAGTAAAGTTGGGTAAAGGCTGAAGAATGCATTAGTGCTGCCAACATCAGAAAATGGAGCATGACTTTTAGCAGTTTAGCCAAACCCACCTGATTCCGTCTGCTTGGTGTAAACTTTTCTTTGAGCTTTTCAGCAATACAAGTAGGTTGCAGTGATGACCTCTTGAACAATCCCAGAGGTAGGGCATTTCTGCCAGTATCTCTGGGCAACCAGTTTCAATATCTTGCCACACTCTGGAAATAATTTCTTCCTCATATCTAACTAAATCTTCCCTCTTTTAGTTTAAAGCCATTACCCCTTGTCGTATTACTACAGGTCCTGGTAAAAAAATCCATCTCTTCATCTTTCTTATAAGTCCCCTTGGAGTATTGAAAGGCTGCTCTAAGGTCTCCCCAGAGCCTTCTCTTCTCCAGGATGAACAAGCCCAGTTGTCAGCCTGTCTCCATAGGAGAGGTGCTCTAGGAGTAGAGGGGGAGAATATCCTCTCTCACCCTGCTGGCCAAGTTGCTTCTTATGTATCCCTCCCTTTTTCTGATTTATCTCCTTTAGCTCCGAAGGCCCTTTAAATAGCATGGTTAACTTGCAGCATCAGCCCTCAGTCTTGTGAAACATGAATTTCAGTGTGTTTGTTCAAGTCAGACACAAATCTAGAGATGAACAACCAGATCTCCAACTGAGCTGTAGCTGAAGATGCAGTTCATATTGTGGGAGGTGGGACTCGCATGCTGTTTCCCAGGAGTGCAGGGGCAAAGCTGACAAGCTGTAATAACTGCATTTCCATCACATATTTTGTGCTCTTTCTGACTACAAGCTGAATGTCAGTCAAATGCCTTACCAGATGGAACCTGAAAGTCCTAGCTTTTCCGTTTGATGTTTATTTAGGGGGTGGCAAATAGTAAGATTCCTTTCAGTCTTCCCAATTGTATGGCATCTCCAGAACTGCTTTGTAACTTACATAAGGAGTCTTGTAGTTTCCATGAGAAACAGAATCTGATGTATTTTTCTGGATGACTGTTTATAGCTATGATGAAATCCTTCCCGGTGTCTCCTCAAGCATTTTTATGTTTAAATCAGGCTTGATACTTTTAATTTTCCTCCTCTGTTACCTTTTCCCAGTATTTGGCAATGGATGTGAATACTCAATTTAAGGTTAAGGAGAGTGTATTCTAACAAATGCTGCATTTTGCATGAAACTCCATATCTTCAAATTTATTCTTCAAACTGCAAGATTTTTGTTCATTTTTTACTACTTAGAGTAGATTTTGTGCCATAAGCAATTTTCGATCTTTGTGATGTGGGAAATCCTAAAGGTTGCTGTTTCCCCCAAACGAACCTGGTGTTTTGGAGAACTTGGAATATGTAGGAATAAAGAAAGGTCTGATCACCATAGCTACTTTGGCAAAATAAATTACTTCCAAAGCTTCACTCAGTGGCGTATTGCAGGATCCAGAGAATCTTTGTACATCTTGTAGAGCACAAATCTCTCCTCTAAACTTTTAAGACTACTTGAATTTTATCTGGGTTTGTTGTTTAATTACATACTACTTACTTTCTGTTCTGGAACTTACACTGACTTGATATATGAAGTCAAATATGTTCATAGGTGCATGTTTGCTGATGGATTAACTACTCATCAGTTCTTTGTACTGTCTCTCTGTGGCTTTCAAATTCAAGATGGGCAGAACAAGAAGGAACTGTTATGCAAATCCTAAAAACTAAGATCCAGAACAAGACAGCCAGTGTGCTTCTGAAGAGTACTGCTAGCTTTCCAGATATTTTGGATCTGAGGAGTCGTGCTTCTCTAAGCAATTCCTTCCTTCCCCGTGCTCTTCATCATGATATCTGATGACATGCTGCATAACAACAACTTGATTCTTCTTCTCCTTTTATGGTTTTGGTTAGGAATTAATTCACACATTTGAGAAGTGAGCCTAATGGGCAGGATCCTTTAGTCAAGCAATTAGAGACTGGAAGGAGGGCATTAGTGGCTAATGCCGCACATGAAGGTTGCATAGAAGTAGCCTGAAAGACTGTTGTTGGTCTCAGGGGAGATGGTGTGTTGTCATAAAGCTGTCAGTTTGCCTCTTGGTGTTCCCTGTTCAACCTGCAGCACCCTCCTACGTGAAGATGGTGGTGGGGACGGGCTGTGTCTGAGTCAGAATATGCTGCTAGTTACTGCTTTTAAGCATATACACCAACCTGGCAGAAGGCTTGTTTTGTGCTTAGTGTATCTAGTTATGCTGTGGGCCCTTCTCCTCCCAGACCCTTTCACTGGCATATGTAAATAAAAAACGCCTTGACATTTCAGACAAGGAAGTTGGAAGAGTCTTTAATATAGATGAAATTGAGAATTCAAGTGAAAATGCTGGTTTTGTGCTGCTTTACAGACAAAATGGCACCTTTTCCAGCCATGAACACTCATACCACCAGATGTCCACAGTTTTTATGCTCCCAGTTTGAAATACTCTGTGCATGTGTAGCTATTTATTCAATCTGAAATGCTGAATTCAACTCTCAAATGGCATTGTATCTTCTCCTACAGCTACTGTGAAGGGCACTCAGGATGAATTGAACAAGAAAGCGCTTCAGGCTTTAGAGAGGTGAGTAGGAATCTTGCAGATACTTGCATTGTCCATTCCTTTGGATGAATTCAGAATAATTGCTGGTTTTCATTTTCTTCTGTGTAAGGCTTCCTTGCCTGAAAGCTTAGAAACAGTTCAGTAGATTTCAGCAATAGTCTATCAAACCCATTTCCTGTGATGGCTAAATCCAATATTTAGATGAATATCCAAGGTAAGAGTACCTGTTCTGCCGCTAAACAGAAATAGCCTCAGCTGCAATGAGATAAAAGGTGCTGGGAGATGCAGCTTCCTCAAGTGATGCCAGCAGGCAAATGTGGAAAGCTAGTTTTGTTTCCATTCCTGTGTGAAGCTGGCTTCAACTCCTGTTTCCCTCATGGTGGTAAAGTACCTTCACCATCACAGGGTGTAGGCTGCTATGAGATGACCTGGCATCAGTGCGTGTAACAGGGAGAGGATGGTGGCTGTCCTAATGAGTGTTTACATGAGCTGTTGTATGAAAAGGGGACTTTAGAACTAGTGGTACAAAGCAGTCACTACTCCCCTGTTCTTCACCACTGTATTTTGGGGGGGATTCTGATCCAATGGCTTTGGCCTGAAAGTATCTGCGGATTAAACTCTGCAATTACAGTTACCTCAGGTAAAACTGCTTGGGTTAAAAACCCTTTTTGCCAGCACTGGTGTGGGAAAGAGGTGAGGTATGAGCTTCCTGACCCTGTTACAACTAAGTTACACCACCCAAAATACACGAGGTAGTGTTTGGGCAGTTAACATTGTAAATGTAGATGCCTACAGAACTAAATGAAGTTTATATCATCTGTGTTTTGGGCTGAAGTACCTAGTTCTGGGTTTGGTGTGGTCATGAATGCATTACAAAAGTGAAAAAAAATTGAGATCTCTGGTGTCTCAAAGTACAAATACAGCAGGTTGAGCATGTTACTGGATCTTAGCTGGGTTTTTGATGCTCAGCAGGGAGTCCAGTGTGTTTGTCTTGCACTGGTTTTGCAGTGGTTGCAAGAGCACTTCAGCAGTGAGCTGAAACCACAGATGTAGTTTTGGATATGTATTCTGTGGAGATCTGAAAGATAAATTTGGAAAAGCCATTTATTCAATCCCTTTTTAGATGAGGAATGCCCTTTCAGTCACACTAGCTCCTGCACTAAAATGTAGTACTTCTGCTATTGCCCAGGTTACCAGTGTCATCTTAAATGCCTGAGTTTGGTTTCTTTCTTCTTTTATTTTTCCTTGGTTTTCACCTGGTCTTAAAGTACATGTGTGGTCTCTCAGGCTGTGGTTTGCCCTGTAGCCATCTTTGTAAGTGGCCTTTTCAGCTGGAAGATCAGAGCAAATATTTTTCTAATACCTTTTGAGGAAACCAAGCAGTAAAGTAATAACCTTTGTTTCCATTAGTCTCTTGTCCCATTCACCCATGTAGACTTTTCTCTTTTACCTGGTATTGGGGAGGCTATTGAAGGTATCATACAAGCTGGTTGAAGGAGGTTGCTTTTGCAACAGCTGCTCCAACAGCTTAGGGCAAAGCTGGGTTCTACCTTGTGGAGACTTGTTTGGTTTGGGGTTTTTGCTTGGTTGGTTGATTTTGGTTTGTTTTGTGGTGTGGGTTTGGGGTTTTTTTTTTTGGTGTTTTTTGTTTTGTTTTGTTTTTTGGGAGGGGGAGGCTGTTGTTTCTGTTTTTCCCAATTGGATGGAGAAATTAGTGACTTGCCTGTACTAATTCCATCTTGATGTCTTTGGCATTGTTTCAGACGCTACCTTCATTTGCAGAGTTACAGGGCACATTCAGTCCTTATTGAATTAATTCATTCTACAGCCATTAGTTATAAAAGTCCGCTCCCAGCAGCTTCTTGCTTGCAGGCCAGGATGGCATTTGAGAGGTGGCTGCCATTAAAATGGTGTGTGGTTTGATTTTTGTTTGTTTGTTACCAGCAAAGGTATAGTTTTGGCAGGGTTTTTAACCACCAGCCTTGTCAGCCATCGTCTCTCCCTCATAAAGATGTTAATCGTGCTTGCTCTGGGCAGGGCAATGCAGGTGCAGGCTTCCCTGGTGTCCTGGAATGCAGCCCAGAAAGAGGTCAGGAATGTCAGTTGACTACAAGCGACTTTCCTCTTCCCTGTCTCTCCCATGTGAAATGAATTCCCCATGCTGCAGAGCTTAGTCTGTAGGTCAGCAAGGGGAGTAATCCGCTGGTGCCTGGGCTAGGCTGCCAGCATGGCATGAGCCAGTGCCCCCATGTTGCTCCTAGGTTAAGGTCCCCAAAACACATCTTCATGTTGCCCTTGGTTAAGGGCTTCTCCACAAACCAGGAAGCTCAGACTGCAGTTTCATGCTTGGTGTAGTTGGAGAGGGATAGTTCTGTCCTAGTCGTCCATCCCTTTTCCCTGCCTTGCACAAGCCTTTGCCAAGGGCTTCCACATCTGGTTCTGGAGACACTGCATCCTTCACTAGCTGAACCATCACTGCAGTGAGCACTGTTGCCTGCTGTGCGCTAGAAGGTAGTATCTAACAGGTCTAAGCTTGGGAGCTGAGAGCCTTGGCTGTGGTCCAGTCTCAGCTCCTGCCATCAAATCCTGTCCTTTCCTCAGCATCTTCCCTTCCCGAATGAGGGGTCTACTGTCAGCAATTAGACTAGAAGCTGCAGGGTGGAGGATGTGTGTTTGAGCACGAGCTCACATAAAGAAACAAGTTGGACAACTATCCCCCTCACCTAAATTACTTAAAATAATGCTTTAATCGTTTTGTATTGAGCTAAGAGCTGCTTTACCCATATCAGTTACCCAAGTTCCAAAACATTAAGTGTCATTTAATGAAGGAGCATGTAAGTTGTATAATATCCCATCCCTTTGAGCCTGGCTTAATCAGGCCAGCACTGATCTGCTTTTTTGTCTAGTTTTTTGTGTTCTCCCCCATAACTGGACTAGTTTTCTGTAGGAGAGGACTGGGTTTTGTTCTGTGCTTTCGTGTGTGACTCATGGCACAGGAGTTCTGCAGAGTACAATCTAACAGTCACTTTTCTTTTTGTATTGCGTGGTCGTCCTTAAAGAGCACGTGAGTTGGCCCCGGAAGATCACCAAATCATCCTCTACTTATCACTGCAGCTGGCTCTTGTCAGACAGGTATGTGCAATAACTGGCAACCACTGAGCCATGAGAGGGTGGGCAAAGGGTAATCCTGTTGAACAAGACCTCTTAGGGCGGCGAGGCACTGGAATGGGCTGCCCAGGGACATTGTGAATGCTCCATCCCTGGCAGTGTTCAAGACCAGGTTGGACAAAGCCTTGGGTGAGATGGTTTAGTGTGAGGTGTCCCTGCCCATGGCAGGGGGGTTGGAACTTGATGATCTAAAGGTCCTTTCCAAGCCTAACTATTCTATGATTCTGTAAGACCCAGACTTGCTCAGCAGGGTCCCTTCCTTCGTTGTAATCAATAGCAAGCAGCCAGACTATATTTATGTAAGATGTTTTTATTATTTTTATTGTTATTTTTGTTAACTTTTATTATTACTTTTAAAAATAGTAATCCTGTAGCACATGGAATGACCTTCCGTAAGGCATGCATTCAGCTCTTCACCCCTGAGCAGCGCTGTTCCCACTTGGAGCAACTTTGTGCGGGGCGAGCGAGGTGTGTTTATTCCTGTTCCCTGGGAATCACGCCGTGTCCCGCCGCTCCGGAGGCTCTCCCGTTACTGCCCGGTTCTGTATCACACAGATCGCATGCCCTCTGCGCTGGGGATTGGTTTATTCCATACTTGGGCACGTTTGGCGTTAGGCTTTGACGGGCGCTGGAGCTCTGCAGCGAGTGGGATTAGTTGGCATTTGAGTGCTGCTGCAGGTGTTAACTCATAAAAATTAAGCTGATCAGAAAATACACCGCACTGCCTTTCAGGAAAAACATTTGGGCCAGGCTGTATTTTTCTATCCCTTCCTTTTATATAATTGGGACGTGTTCTGTTTCTCTGTCCCTTCTGTTTAAAAGCCAAAGTCTTCATTGGAGCGGCCCCTATTTTTTAAATGCTTCTCTAGCTAGATGTGAAATTTCATCATCACAGTTTCCTTCTTTGGCAGGCTTGCTGCTTGCTGCAGTTTCCTCTCCTTAGTCTACACTACAGAGCCAGACAGTTGGATACTTCTTACTTTCCTGAGCTAATTAGGGGAGCTGTGTGTTCATTAGGTTAAACTCATTGTTCCAGGAGAGCACACTCTTGATAATGTCACTTCTGTAACCCTTTCATAATGAGAGCAGTGTGTTGTGAGGTAGCCTGTGATAAGAAAGGATTATTAAAATGGCTTATTTAATATTCTCATCTGCCTACTGGCTGCTTTATGGTGCAGTTTGCTCAGGGTCTTTCATTAAAAAATATCCAGCTACCCGTCTTTCTCTCACAGCTTTTGCATCTTGGGGAGGTTGTCTGATCTGCTGCCTTCTTGCCATGAGTAAAAGCATTACAGCTTTTCAGCTGCTATCCTTAAAGTCAGGATTTTTGTGGTCATTGGTTCTTTGTTGTTTTCGCTCTTACCGGTCCACTGCATTTTAACTCATTACCCTTTCTTTTTCTCCAGTTGAAGCCTGTCTTTACAGTGTTGTTTCATAGGTCTCCTTTCATCATTTCCCTTCCCTCCTGTTCTTTCCATTCAGACTCCTGTCCTCAAGTTCACTTTCTCTTTTTGTCTACCTCACCTCTGTATTTTCATCCTTGATGTTCTGTCAGTTGCCCCTGCTATGATAGATCTTAGTGTTATGTAGCGTCAGCCTGACCCCTACGATGCTGCTCCTGCTCTTCTCCATCTAGTGAGATATAAATCTTTAATGCATACTTGGAGAGAGAGGAGATACCTGAGACATCTTTATTTTTAGACTGCTGTAAAATATCCTGCTCTCCTTTTGCCAGTTTACTTAATGATAATTTGGTAATGCATTTTTAATTTCCTTAATTATTTAAAGTATCTAATATATTCTTTCTGATTAATTGAAAGATAAATGATACCTTTTTTTGATGGATTGCATTAACTATTGAATGTCAGGTAGGGCTTACATCAGGCAATGCTACAGTACCAACAAATGTAGGTTATAATATAATACCTGAATGTTAATCTCAACAAACGGGCCTTTTTGTTTCCATGGTAAAGGTCAATAAATGCAGTAACCTTACCCAGCACTGAAAAATCTAGGTATCAGTTTGCATAGATAACAGCATTTTCATGGAACAAAGCAAGAGAGGCAGCTGACCAGTAGAGAGCCAAGCGAAGCTGAAGCAATTCATCTTCCTTGGAAGACTCTAGAATACTTCCACCGGCACTTGTCTCTGTCAGCACAGGGCAAGGGAAAGTGGAAATGGAAAAGCATCAGCTTCCCTCTGACATGCGATGAGGACGTGACAAGATGACAAATGGTTATAAAAGGTTTTCACAACTGCAAACCACCAGCAACCAAAATGAAAGATGATGATGATGATGATGTGCTTCGTGCTTGTGTCTGTGGATCTGTGTCTTAAAGACCACTGGAGTCGCAGGCAGGACTGCAGTGACTCAGGGGGTCAAGGTCAGCCCCACAGCACTTGAGGGTGGATTTTCAGCAACAGGCAGGTAGAATGCCCTATGTGTAAGGAGGCTCTGACTCTATTTCCCCCAAAGCTGTAGTGCCATGAGACCGGGTCAGTGTTTGCTGCAGTGGTTCTCTCCCACCTGCAGCGCCTGGCTGGCAGCCGGCCGAGCCCAGCGACAAATGAGACTTGTAACTCCCAGCTCCCGGTGGCCGGTTCGGCTGCTTCCCCTGTTTCTGTGGTAACAGCATTTGGATCAGCAGAAACAAGGTAGAATGAACGTTTTAAAGCTCACTGATTTTAATGCCTTGCCTTGTTTTTTAGCAGGCCGGTTTCTATGGAAATGACTGTAGAGAGTCAGCGCTCTTGTTAATTTTAAATGCTGCTCTTCTTCTCGCTTTGGGTGGTGGTGTTGTTTTTGACCTTGAATGCCATGTAAATCAGTATTGGGTACATAAAAACAACATATGGGTGTTTAGTACCATTTTAATACTTGATTTGATTTGACCTTTCTTTGCATGAAAATAGGAAGGGAAAGACAGCCAGGGGCCAGCAGCTGAGAATTAGAGGTCTCACTTATCAATTTCATCTGTGGGCTGCCAGCAGACCTGAAGTTTCAAGTGGCAATATCCAAAAAACACTTACTGCCTTCCAGAGTGACTGGATGTAAAAATAAGATAAACATCAGTTAAGGTACCAGAGAAAATATTTAATCTGTTTTCCCCACAGTTTTTAGTCTGGTTTCAAGAAGGCGAGTCTGCTGCCTTGCCTTTGCCCCAGGAGGGGAGCTCTGGTTTAGCAGGTATTGAGAGGTGCTTATTTCAGCTGGATGTGGGTAGTTCTGGTCTGTGTTTCTGTGTGTTCCTCCCCTGCTGAACAGCAGAACACTGCTTTTCTGTCTAGGTCCTGGCCTAGATTTTACTTAGGCTCAAAACCAAGTTGAGGTAAGAATTAAGTAATAACTTAAGTCACGGATATGTTCGCCCCTGCTTTCCTGAAGCCCTGGTGGACTGTAGCAAGTCTGTTTTCAGTGGAAACTCTTCCCAGTCAATAAAACTGTCTCTTTTCTGCAATCTCCATGCTATAAAAAGAGAGGGAGGGGATAATTTTAATGGTTAATTAACTATATCTCAACTGATGCGGAATTATAAGGCCTGAAAACCCCTCTTATGAGATCCCATTTCATTTACCATCCTAAACATGCAAGCGAATTCTACTGCTGGGAATTATTTTTAACACTCATGCTCCTTTCCTTTTTATACCTACAGTTGTAACATCCCAGCATTGTTTTTAAGGAAGCATATAGCATTATTGATATAAATCCTGTTATATAAGAGGCAGCCTAAGCAATCCATATTGTGGCATTATTTTGGTAATGCTGCAGGATGCTATTTCTGGCTTACTGCAGTATCTTTGCTTCCTGATCAGTGTGATCTGAATATACCTGTGTTGCCATACAGAAGACGTGTGGTATATTTATTAACAGAAAGATGAATCGGAGAAGGGTAGCATCTTCTAATTGCAGGCCCCGCTCGGACTTGCAGCCTAGCTGAAATAAGATTACTTCTGAGCACAGCACTTGTAGGGAATTTAAACTGGCAGCCTACCTCTGATACAGCCCTGAAGTTTCAGGGTGCCATCTGGGCTGCCAGCTTCCATCTTTCTCATATTACAGAGTTACTTAAATAAGCAGGCTGTGGCATCTGTCAATAGGTTGATGATCTCTGCTCTTCAAAAGAAGTTTATGTTGACTTCTGCCAAATATCTTGCTCTTATTGTTCTAGAAATTTAGTTTGTGTTTTGTTGCATCTGGTCTGTTGCAGGTTGTTATTTTGTATAATGCTTCCCGTAAAGAATAGAGTCTCATCATATTATTAAAGGTTATTTTTTCTTATCTCTGTGGTGTTTGCCGTTTCTAATTAAGCAGCAATACTGTGTAGGCTACTAACGGTGTTACAGCACTATAAGGAATCCATTTGAGCTCAAGTTAAACAATCAGGTGTCAGGGATGCATGATTAACTTTCAAAACCAGCCAGTGCCTGTGACTCTGGCACTAGAGTGAAGCACTGCAATGAAATATTACCATTGCAAGCCTTATTCTGCAGAACAGGGGGAAATTAACTTAGGTTGCATCTATTACAGTAGTTTGCAGGGCTGGCCACGGCTCACTTTTGTGATGCTTTCTTTCACATGTATTTGTTTCATGTATGTTGCAACAGAACTGGGGAGCTTCTTTGATAGCTGACCTGTGTCAGGGGTATGAGCTTGCAGCTGCGTGATCATCAGACAGCTACACATATAAAGCAGCCTCAGTGACTTTGTATGTGGATGTGCAAGTAAGGTCAAGTATCCTTACAGTTTCAAAGCCCCTCAGTAAAGACACTACTTGTAAGTATTATTCTTTCTCTGATTCATACTAGCAAATTAGGATCACCTTCCCAAGTCTTTGAATCGAATCATAGAACAGTGGAGTTCAGCAGGCACCTCTGGAGATCATCCAGTCCAATCCCTGCTCGAAGCAGGGTCAGCTGGGACAGGTTGCTCAAAGCTCCCTCCAGTTGTTTGGTTTGTAGGTCTGAAACAAAAGAATGGAAAAAATAAGGTGTCTTAGTCCTGAGGAGAGCCTTAGGATAGCAGCTAGATAGATCTATCAGGATAGATACCCTGAGGATAGCAGACCAAACATTAGATACCTCTGGTATACCTACTGAAGAGCTCCATGGATGGGGAGATCTGGGCCCACCACAGTCTCATGCCTGTTGTCCTTGTTCCAAGTTGTCCTTTCATTGTTAGTGTTTTTACATTGTAAGAAAATGTGCCCTAGGGAGCTGCTATGGGAACATTAGTGACTTAAGCCAGAGTGTTTAGCTTTGCAGTGGGCTATAACGCATGTGGTTCAGGTAGCTCCACTGACAAGCAGTAATTCAGTAAAGCTGAGCACTCAGTCATATATGCCAACCTGAATGTAAGCCAGGACATTGGGCAGTTTGGAAGCTTTGGGCAAAGGCCAGTTTGGGGTTATGTCTTTGGAGCAGTTGCACTGATCTCCAGACTTGCATGTAGTCACCAGTAATAGAGTAGTTGAGTAACTTGGCTTGCGTATGCTCAGTGAGAGAGAAATGTCACTTGCATGTTAGGATTAAGTTGCGCTATGAACAGCATATGTACCATGCTCCCTGAGGGACACCTGGCATCTACAAAACCAGCAACCTCTGTTGTAACAGCAGGCAGTGTCATTGTGCTTTCCTTAGTTACGTGCTACCTGTTTTTCTGGGTGATCTGTGGAGGTGGTGGGAAGTCATGCTGGTGGTATGCCAGTGTCTGCAGAGCTTTGCTAGGTGGGAAGTTCTCATAGTAGGAAAGAAGGAAATATATTCTCCATCCCTTAAGGGAAGGGGGGGGGGGGGGAAGGAAATATATATGAGGAAAAGAAATATATTCATTTTCTGTCTTGCTTTCTGCAGGCGTCCAGGGGCAAACACAGATCTGGAATAACCTGAGTAACAGGGTTTTCAGATGCTAGAGAACCTGATAAAAAGTCCTCCGTATAAAACTTACTGGTAGCCAAAGGCAAGAAAATCTACTAAAGAAGTTCCCTTCTGAACAGACAGATAGCCTAAAATAGGGTATTAGATCACGAAGAGCATGTGATATACTTGCATGCATTATAGATGTTAAGTTTTCTGCCAAGTGAGACTTTATTCTAATGGCATGCTGCTGCTGTGAGTGTTGGGACTGCTCTTTACATAGCTGCTAGCAAAGATATTTCTTTTTCTGACAGCATTTGACTCTTTATTTGACTCTTTTATATTGACCCTTTTACCCTTGAACAGTCCAGTTTTTGTGTTCTTGATCTGAGCCATGAAAGACCTTGTACAGCCATCACAAGAGACAAAATGAAGCAGAGATGTGTAGTGCTTTCCCTGAGGTGAAGAGCAGCCACCCATCTTAGAAATGGGGTTGAGAATAGGGCCGTTGTAGTGGAGATGTTCACAGCACAGAAGCACCATGTCAAAGTAAGAGGGGGTTGATGGGATAAGGTCTGCTTCTCCTGTTTATAAGCAGTGATATAGTAACGCTGCAGATTCCGTTCTGTAGAATGTGTGGTTTTTCTTCAGGCAGCACAGTCTGTTAATCTTGGCAGTCTATTCAGATGGTAGAACTCTTTCTCATAGGTGCCTAAGTAGGATTTCTTTGTAATTCCTAATGACTGTGTTTTTTCTTACCTTTGAGATACAACATGTGACTGAAGGAGAAATGTGTTCTCTTTATTTCTACCCCCATCTCTTCCCAGATTTCTGATGCTATAGAACATCTTCAAGAAGCACTGCAACTGTGCAAAGATGACATGAATTCACTTCATCTACTGGCCCTCCTCTTTTCAGCTCAGAAGCACTATCAGCATGCACTGGATGTTATCAACATGGCTGTGGTTGAGTACCCAGAAAGCTTTAGGTAAGAGTTACAGCATGACGTGGGACATCCAGGCAGGAATGATCTGCGCACTAGCCCTGTTAAATCAGGTGTGCTACTGCTGTGCCACTCTCCTGGGTGTACTGTGAAGCTAAAACCTGTGAAGCTCAGGGTATTCTTTTGATTTTCTGCCTTCATAGGCTTTCAAAATTAATCTTTGTGCTTGTTTGCTTTTCCAGTATTTGTCTCTGTGTATTGTGTTGATGGCGTTTTCTCCCATGTATCTCCCTTTACTTTTTCATATGTCACTTTACACATGGAAAAATGAGTGTGAGGCTTCTACGATGATGTTTGTTGGTATCACAAAGCATTTTGTATGTGGTAAACTCCGTGGTTAAAGACAAACAAATTCTTCATTTTATTGACCATTCTTTTGATGCTCATGTACGACACAATTTGCTGCAACATCACAGTTAGGGAAAAATATCAGTTGAAAGTCACAAGTTGTAATAACATGTAGCTGAAAGGGTGGTTTCGCTGCCTAAGAGCAGGCTTGAAACAGCACAGACTTCTTGGAGCCAGAGATTTCCACTGTTCTGTGTTTGACTCAGTCCTTCATCCATCCAAGGGAGATAAATTGAATTCCTTGCAATTTATTTTCATGACCTTTCAAAACAATGAATTTGTCTGTTCTGTGCAAAAAAAAACAAGCTACTGCAATACTCTCTGGTCATTGCATACTGGCTGAGTTTTGCAGCCAAACTGCAGAAACTCCTGTTGCGATGCTCAAGACCAACTTTTTAACTGATGTTTTAAACCCATGCAGCATTGCCTTTAGACAGCCTGTTTTCTCTGGAGAGAGGGAGCATCCTCCACAGGTGTTGTCCAGCAGCTGACTGGGACTTTGTCTAAACCAGAGCATGAGAATGTCCCAAGTGAGACTAAGCCTATCTAAATGCGAGCTTGAATGCTCTAGGGTCTTTTAAGAACTATGGTGCTGTATCAGCATATAATGCTTTTGATTGTAAACTGCATGCTGGCATTTAAAATAGCTCTGCTGACTGAGTTTTTGAAGTTAGTTACTTTGCGTATGTGAGGAGCTAAGACTGTCTGTGCACATCTTTGAGAATGAAATGAAAATTAGTAATGGAGAAGCTTTTAAAATGATGCCAGTGTCTCTTCAGAGTGTGAACATGGGTGTGACTGAAACAGGAAACACTCCAGTGGCTGCTAAATTGTGTTTTGTGGTTTGAAAGTAATAGGCATAGTAAAAAACCTCATGTCTTACAGTCAAAGGCCAGATATTCATTGAGGACCTCAAACACTCAAAGATAGATAAGAAAGAGGAAGAAAAAGATCATTATTTATATGAGGAGAAGAGTATTTGTCTTGTCAGATCAACCAACCGGTCCATCAAGTCCTGGATCTTTCCTCTAGCACTTTACGGATAATTTATGTTTTGGGGGAGAACAAAACACAGTGTGTGCAAAGCAGCTTGGAGGACTTCGGGGTGGATTCCCTGGTGCTGTCTGGTAATCTGATTGCCCCAAAGTGGGAAACAATATTACATCCTATGCTTCTGTCACTACCATTCTTCATGTGCGGAAGGACCTTGCAAGGAAGGAGCAGCGGAATAGGTTGTCTCTGATAGAAATGATTAATATTGGTAGCGAAAGCCACAGGTTCATGCTTATTCCTAGACACAGACTTTCTAGAGTGTGTGCTCTTGGAAGAACCCCTCTTAGCTCCCTGCGTTCACTGTGGTACGTAACACAGTTGGCAGTGAGACTTGTTCACAGGTACACATGGATGCAAGAATAGCGGCTGGCTTCTTGCCTGCTGCTATCAGCAGTCTGTCTGTGTGTGTCTTTCTCTAAACCAGCCAGCAAATAAGTGGTGAGTGAGGGAATGGAGAAACAGTGTGACAGAAAAAACATGGAATGAAAATTTTAACAAGCATTTCTGAAGAAAGAGAAGAACGGGAATCCAGTGGGAGGGGGGCAGGAGCAAGAAGACTACAGACTGCATCTGTAGTTTGCATCAAATCTGCAACTGCTTCAGACTCTCTAGAGGTCTGAAGTACAGTTTATGCTGGGAGGGCTTTAGTGCTTTGTAAAACCTCTGGGAAGGAAGAAAAACCTGATGCTATTGTGTATCTCCAGTTGTTATTGCCTTATAGAAAAACTGTAGGAATTTTTACCACTATGTGGAATGACTACAGGATATTTCATGTAAATAGTATAGGCAAGTTCAACTGCGTGAGTTTAAAGGTGTATTTAGAAGAGGTTGATTATTTTTCCCAATTCACATTGATATGAACCAGGCAACTGTGTAATGTGGTGCCTGAGGGCTTCCTTCCTAATGGCCGCTCTTTTTGGAAGCAAAGTTTGATGGCATGTATCAAGAAAAGAAAGTGAAAGCTGCATTAAAGGACTTTACGACTCTGTAGATGACAAAAAATTAAAGCATTGACTGGGTGTATATCCTAAACAAAAGAAAGAATAATACATTAAAAATTAAGGTCTTAGCTGGCCAAACTGTGGACATCTCATACTGTTTTGTTGCTCTCTGTATGTAATTAAGGTTTGTTCTCGCTTTTTATTTTCATATTGAATTCTTTCATTGTATATTTTAAAGAAGCGATCGTTCACAGTGTCACGTAGTTGGTTAGTGGCTGAAGCAGCTGGAAAAAATACACTGCATTGCTCAGCTAACACATAGCATCCTTTGGCATGAGCCACGTAACACTGCCCCGAATGTGTCTGTAAGGGCTGCTTGTTGGAGTGTTGTTTAAACTTAAACGTGTACTTCGCATTTCAGTGGTTGGTTTGATGCATAGGGAGGAGGGATACGAAAGCTAGGCACTGAGTACAGTGAGAAAGGGAGTGCTTTGGATCAAGCTGTTGGTGAAGAATGTTGAAGAACAGCTGGATATGCAAAAGCACAAATTGTTCCAAAAAGAAAAAAGAACTTGGGAAGATCACTTCTGATTGAAAGGCAGCATGTAGTAACAAATACATTCCATTAATCAGTGAATGGCTGAATTTGAGCACTTAGATGCGCTGTCAAGCAATGGTGGAGGAAGACTGGATAGAGGAAGAATGAGAGCTAGCTATGTTAGGCATGTTGCAAGATGGGATGAACCAGTAGAAATACACTGATTTTATATTCATTGCCATGAATATAAAAGATAGAACTAATAGCAATCTTTACATGGGAGGTATTGTCTGTATTTTTCAGGTTTTTCACCTGAAAAAGCCCTGGCTCCTGTGGAGGCAGGCTGCCAATGGTAAAACTTCATGCTTGTCCATCCTGTCAAATGTTAGTATGCTTTTAAAAGAAGTTAGTAAATGCAGCATCAGCAGTTAGGTTTGGTATATATTTCAAAGCACTGTCTTAAGCTTAATTTGGGAGAGAAGACTCCTAATAGCATCAGCTGTCTCCCCTCTAGGTCAGTTATTCTGTTTTCAAGGCTTTTTTAAGATGGATTCCTTCAATTTTTTTCAAACTCAAAGACCACCCTTTTGGGCAGTGTTCTGCCTGGGACTGGCTGTCATTACCTCCCCAGGCTTGTTTTGGGGATAGATCTTTTTACCTGGAAGAAATAATATTCGTGAGCTACCCCTCTTGCCCTCCAGGTGTTCTTCTTAAGATAGTGCTTGTTTTTCTAGACAGAAAGAATTTCCCCTTTTAAAGCGTGTATTCACACCTCACAGTGTTCCATGCAGAAGTCCCATAGGTCTGGCAGCCTGCGGAGCTCACCACAGAGCCTCTCTGACATGATGCTTTATCTTCAGGTAGTAATATTTCCTCCTTCCTGTTTCCTGTGTAAGATTGACTTTGTCCTCTGGACTCACCCACTCTACCAGGGCCTGTTTTGCTCTCTGGTCATCTTTTATCTCTATTTGGTTAGCTCCCTGCATTGAAGGATTAAGGGCTGTACCTACCCTGAAGTTGGAAATAGGATTATCAATATTATGGGTATTCCATTGCTTTATAATTGCTCCCAGACTGCTTATCAAAACATGTTCTGTTGTTTGCTAGTTTGTTTTTTGTCTCCTGGACAGCTTCCCTTTAAGTTACAAGAATACATTCTTCTGGCATAAGTGCAACAGCTTCTAATTGCTGCTGAATGTGATGGTGAATGTTACATTAAATTATCATGTCTTTGTAACAGTTCTGCATGTGGTACAGGACTCGTAACTCTGAAGTGAATAGCCACTTCCTTCTCTTCCTTCCTAAAGTGTAAAGTCACTATTCTGTTGCTTTGAGTCTCAAAACTAGTTTTAAAGAGAAATAACTGAAAACTTTTAGAAAGGGCTGCTATTCTGCAAATAAAGACTCAAAAAGAAGCAGGTGGGCTGGTGTTTTAGAGCAGCATAGCTGTCAAATGCGTTTGTTCTACCCAGATATTTGCTATCATGAAAATAATTACTGTAAATGTAGTGCAAAGAAAGCTCAGAAGTCAAAGAAATGTTAAATGTATGTCTTGGAGACCCTCAATAAAATAAAGTAAGTAAATTTTGCATGGGGAATTGTGTGTTATATTAGCAGAGAGATTTGTGGTGTTTTTCCTACAGCCAGCCCTCAAAATACAAAATCCTCTTCTAGAAGTGGTTTACAGATAGCAAATGTCCTTGACTTCATCACTGCTGCATTAATTTTGTTAAGGATGTGTGCAGTAATCATCTGGCAAGATTTATTTGTCATAGTGTGGTGCAGACTTGCTGTGGGGAGAGCCATTCTGTGGTATATAAGCGATGCTATTTACCAGGTGCTTCCATTTGCTGTGGAGAATCCCCAGTGCAAAATCAGAATCTCAAAACTCATGATTAAACTGGCATCTCCAGTTTAGTTTATGTTTTTCCATTACTTATCAAGCTGTTTCTTGTATGTTGAAAATAAGCATCTCTTGTCTTCTTTGAGCAATATCTTTGTGGGAATTGGTGGAGAACTATAATATCATTGACAGCCATAAAGTAGAACTGTCATCTTTCCTATAATCATCAATAAGAAGGAGTCGCTTGCCTCTCAGTGGATGGTTTGCAAACCTTTGTCTTAGGCCTAGTCTCTACTACCCCCAGGTAATGTCACTGTGTGTGCTGGAGAACGGTTCTACCACAGAGGTGGTGGTGACTTCGCTTGGCTTTAGAGAGCCAGCTCAGCCTGCCTATATGATTGCAGTTCATCGTTAGGCAAGAAGCAAGGAAGTCTGGTGCATCTTGTCAGCAGACACGGTGATAAAACAAACTTGTTAAAGTTCTCAGGATATTGTTTTGCTTGAATTCCTCAAGGAGGCAAGATCTGAGGATCTGAAACAAGTATAAGTTAATATTTTGGCTGTAGCATTTCATCATACTAGACAAGTTTTATAAATAGGATATTCAGAACTCTTAAGGATGGGCCTCTTGTAAGCTGACTTCTTATAGTGGTGTGTCCACACACTGGCTGGTGAGAGTGACCCACAAACGTGTTTATCTCTCTGCTGATGCCCAAGACAATAATAAGAATAATAAAAGATGGAAGTACGTACTTAGGTGATGTGACAGTACTGTGCTACAAGAGTACAAAACGTATTCTGTTTTCAGAATACATGCTTCACTTTAAAAAAGAGATGTATTATGTAGATTTAGAAAGTTTGAAATTGGGCTTTGTGCTATAGCAACCATGAATGTTTGCTTTTGTTGGCATGTTATGATGCCTTGTTCATTTTATAAAACTAACAAAAAAAAAACCCTTGGTGATACATTGCAATAATCAGGTCTATCCTCTGTGGAACAGGTAATGGTACTGATATACTAAAGGAGAGCTTCAAGCTAGTCTTCTGACTTTTATTCATCATAACACATATCCAAGACTGGATTCTTATTTTGGCAAGTTGAAACAGATATAAGCATCCCTTTCTAAGGGTCACAGCCTGATCTAAACCAAAAATTCAGCAGATGAGCATGATAAGCTTCCTATCCACCATCTTAATGCAGTGGGAAGAAATATCTCCCTAGCTGGCTCATGGCTGTTTGTGCCAGGAATAGATTTGTGTTAGTATATGTGTCAATCTTAAAATTATATGTGTGGATTCAGTGGTACCTGAGGAGGATTCCATTCCCTCATAGAACAGGGTTCAGGATATGAATAAAAGGAATAAACCAGAGCTTAGACAGGAAACCTGTTGCAGACTTATTTTCTTAGTGTGAAAAGAAGGAACAGCTCTGCAGTTTTGCAACCTTAGTGGCAATGGTTCGAGTCTTTCCTCCAGATGAAAGATCAATTTTACTTCATAATAACTTTGTTCCTGCCACCTGAGTAAATGGCTACTGCCTCTATTCATTTAAGACCTTTACAGCGAGCAGCAGTGCTTCCAGATGCTAGTTTTGGCATTGAGAGGTAACACAAGTACTGCAAATGCATAGGCTTCACTTCAGAAATTTAAGAATAAATTCCACAGTGCAGGAATTGGCTGATGAATATGGCTGATTTGAGATGAGATAGTTGCTAATCAGATTTATTTGTGTAAAAGCAAGAAGTTCCATAAGGGAGCATCAGTAAATTTGTGTTTGGGATTTTAAGCTCGGATTTTGCATGCCCTGGTGTAGATCCCTGCTGTGCATTTGTTGGGGCTGCTGGCTTGCATTGACGTGACATTTAAGGCTTAATGACTACTGATAACCCAGAGGAAAATGAAACCTGCAAACCGCTTTGTGGCAGTAATAACTGGCTAAGTTATTTGTTGATCTTTAAAATTTGTGTTTCTTTGATGAGTCAGGCCTTAATGGAATAAAGTCTGATCCGTCAGCACTGCTGCTTTTTGAAAGAGCAAAATGTCAATTTTATATTCTTCTACTTGCATTTATCTTATGCAATTAACTTCTTGCCAGTACTTTCTCACCCCGATGGGGAGAAGATGCTTTTTGGTTCCTGCTGGCTCACTTCAGGGCACTGTAGATACCTGCCATATCAGTGAGTTGGTCCCCCACCATGCACGTTTCTCCCTGCTAAGTGCCACTGTCTTTCAAACAGCTGCTGGGTGTTCTGCTTTATATTCAAAGGAAGTGTTTGGGAGCCCTCACTGTCTATATTGAATGATGGGATATATTGAAAGACAAGATGTGTATATTGTCTGGGCAGCAGAGTCAAGTTGGCAGTAGGAACTCTGTGAGTTACAGCGTTCAGCTGTAGTCCATGCATGTAGGGGTTACCCAGTGTGAGGAGGGACTTGGTGATGGGGATCAGTGTTTCTACCTGGCAGGTTTGTGACCTCCAAAGGTACACCTGGGTCACTGAGACCAGAAGGAGGACCTGAGGCATGCTTCCTGCCTGGAAATCAAAGAGAGAACCAAGGGGGAAAGGTGGTGTTGGTGTGGGAAGCCCAGCTCTAAACCTTCCCTTCCTGCTATGGGACCACACACGGATACGGAGGGGGCTGCATAGGGTACCACCATTTGTTAGCAGCTTCAGATGTTAATTCTGCTGGAAAACACGGTTGGAACCTCTTGATCTGAGCTCCTTCAGGGCTTTTTCATTATATGAGTAAAGGAGAAAGCAAAACGCCCTGTTTCGCTGTTTTTCGTGTCTGTACATCTAGTGAAGGTGAAGGCTGTGGGGAGTCTGCTGTCAAACGTACAGATCTGATACTCTGAAATTGTTTCCTGAGGCACTCAAAGGCGCCAGAGGAATGGAGGAAGATGGTTTGGGGGTTTGGTTGTGTCATTTTTTTATGTGTTTTTTTTTTTCTTAGGCATTCCTGGATTTTCTGAGACCTTTAAAACCCCTCAAATGCAAGGATGATCAGGAGTCGTTTCTTGATTGAGAATTCGTTTTTCAATGTGCAGAATGTCAGCTTTGTTAGCATTTACTGAGAATTGCTGATGATAATCATTTCTGGAAAACACAGGCCCTGAAACAGGGAGAGGCACGGATGTTAACGCTTAGCAAATTGTTTTTCAGCGCAGTAAATGACTTTCCAAGAAATCACAGTGCGGTCAAGCCGTGTTGTGTCTCAGATGAGTATAAATCTCTGATCACTCAATGAAAGGGTTGGCTTTTTTTTCATCTCCAGCTGGAAATTTCAGACTCAGGTGACTTCTGCTCTAAGGTCCTAGGAGTATTTATTTGTCTGATGAGTACAAAATGTTTTGGGTTTCATTATTTTCCTCCTCAAAAAGAGGAGGGAGGGGGGATATGTTCAGACTTGCTGAAGAACTCACCAGGGAACAGAAGCTGAATATAGTAACTTTTCAGGCACAGGTGTGGTTTTTCACTTCTGAAAATAAGGAAAGCCCTTGCTCTTCCCTGTCCCAGAAACACTGGCAATAATTGCATCTTAGATGGTAAGTGTACTTCTCATTGAAGAAGTGTACTATTGACACGAATGTCTGCAGAACCAAGTATGTAAGCAGGCATAGTCGTAGTATTTGATATTAGTCAGTGCTCATGTTACTGAATGGTTTAGTTTTTGTTAGTCAAGGAAAAAGAAGGATGAATGGAGAGGTTATAATCGAAGATGAGACTGACGTAGAAGTTCTGCATTGCCAACATGTCTTTTAAAATGCTCACATACATTTTGCAATATGCTAACATTTTTGCAACACCAAGCAGATAATATGAATAATTTTTGTCTTTCCTTTATTCATTTTCACCTTGGCTTGAAGCTTCCTGTTCTGCACGTAGCTCAGCAGTAAGTTTGTTTTAAGACTATTTCAGGAGGAAGGGTGAAAACAAGGATTGAGACCTATATGGTCTAACCAAGTTCGCAGTCAGTAACAGAATTCTTCCTACATACACCGACAGAAAATTCAACCCAGAACTACAAAAGTAAATGTAGAATTGTGTTTCTAAGCCCTGTGGCTGGAAATGTGAACTGATGGAAATCTTGCAGGTCAGGAAATGAGTGCAGTGACCTCTGCTCCATATGCCTCTATCAGGTGGACAAGTGTCAAGAAGGTGATAACTACCACCTGAAATGAAGGTCATATCTATAAGCAGTTGTGCTGCTGGAATTCAGAGTGAAGAGACTCCTGAACATCTTTTTTTAACCTTTTTGTCCCAGAATCTGGCCCTTCATGTCTGCCATCTGAGCACATGAAATGACTTGAGGTTATTCTGTAGCTTTTCTTTTTATTTTCTCAGGACAAGGTCAATGTCCTTCTGTTGTTGGCATTTAGCACAGTGGTTCTCTGAACCCAGCTGAGACTATAGCGTGCCACTGCAGTCAGTGTAATGAACAGGAGAGATGGCCAGTGGGCAAAGGGAGCTGCAAGGAGTGCTACTGAGTGAAAGAGGAATCTGTGCCTCCCACCCCATGAGTTTCAGTAATCAGTCATTCTGTCTGGTTCTTCAGAAATTAGATATTTGCTGTGTTGGGTAGAAAGCTTGGCTTAATAAATTGTGGTAATACTTAAGTGTGCAGCCTAGCAAAGTAAGAATGACATGACGTGAAACAAAGGGATACAATAGAGGGATGAGGATCATCTTTGGAGTCTTTTCCAGCCCTTCCCATACTATTGCAGTGGAAGTGCTTGGAGAGGCTGTACTGCAAAAATGGCACTTTAGGTGAGGAATGTGGGACATCTGCCCAGCCCCAGGTGCCCATGCCAGCATCCATGGCCCCACCAGGAGCGAGGTGCTCCCTGACACGTAAGGATGCAGAAAGATAGATGCTGGCTGCTGGGCCATCCTGAGTGGGAGTGAGAAAGAGCTGGTGCACCAGTTGCAAAGGGTATGTCCATCCTGCTGGGGCTGCTCCTCGTGGGGATATGGCTGGGCTGGATTCATCCCATCTCCTTGGGCTGCTGCTGGCAGTCTCCATAGAGATGTGGATCTGTGCTGCTTGTGCTCACACTCTTGAGCCTTGCAGACCCCATGGGCTGCCTTGGACCGTGCAGCAGCTTTTCAGCTGGGCATCGACTACTTTAGAGTTGTGCACCATGGTACTGAGAGTTAATGATTTGGAGGGGTTTTTTTTGCATCCAAAGCGCTTGTGTGAATTAATGCTTTTTCTTACACAATTGCATGTAGGAGTCAGGGTACATATACTAAATTATCTTTCAATCAAAAACATTCCCTTGAAACTAAACTGTATGGTACATTTCTTGTTTATTGCTCTAGTATTAAAGCCGATGGAAATGCTGGAGAATCTTTTGTTGCCAGGGGTGCAATCTATGTCCCCCCCTTAATCATGAGGCTGCACATTGTCAGTTTGGAAATTGCTACTGGAAAAAGGTTTGGTTTTTCAAATCCCCTTTAAAAACAGGAAAAACAAAATATAATAGATGTACTCTTTGGAGCCTCTATACCAGGTGATTTTTCCAACACAAAAGGTGTTGAAACCTGCTCTAACAGCAGCTCTGGGATTACGTTGCTTCCTTCTCAGTGACAGCCAGCAATTGCCTGCTGCTTCCCTGTCAAGCAGGGGCATAGCCCTGAGCAGAAGAGGAAGGGAGACACTGTAGGGTGGTGATGTCCAAGTGGGTGTCTGTGTGTTTCTTAGGGAGTGTAAAAACAAGCACATGTTAAACTTCTGCAATGTTAGTTCTGTTCTTTAAGCCCTATGATGATATTGTGAAGGCCATGGCAGGGGGGGGTTGGAACTTGATGATCTTAAGGTCCTTTCCAACCCTAACTATTCTATGATTCTATGAAATAAGATGCAGGAAGGAATGTTGTATGCGGCTTGTTATTTGTGATAGCTACATTGGAAAGCATGTAAAGGGTTCTAGTACAGATTTGTGATGTTCTAGAGGTAAAACTGGTCTTACAAGAATGAAATATCTCCTTCAGATGCCTCACCCGCTCAGAACATTCCTAATCCTTGCAATACACTTTTGTCATTGGATGTGCATCAGGTATTAGTTTAGACTTTGCTCATTTCTCCACCTAGTTCTCCTGCAGACTTCTATTGCAAAAAGATGTGTTTTAGACATGGCAATATCCACTTCTGATCTCATATAAGGGGCCCTTGCACACAGCGGAGCCGGTGTCTCATTTTGCAAGTTATAACAGTACGTGCCTTGAATTCTGGATGTAAGCAATATCCTAGCTGAAAAATAACTTAATCTTTTCTCAACACAGCATAAGCGACAGTACAGTGTAAAGTTGCCAGGCCACAAAAAGCTAGAAGCAGCGCTCACAAATTCTGTGTTCCAGCAGGTACTCATTATGTGCCTACATAGACTAGGCCATTAGTGTGGGATTAGTTGCCAAGTCGTGGGAGAGAGAGAAATCATGGTTTTAGGTGTCTCTGTGAGTACAGGGAAGAACCAGTGAAGCAATTCTGTATCCAAACAGCACCTTAAGGAAATCTTGTTTCTTACAGGATAGGGCAGATTGGCTCTTCAGCACTTAGGAGGCTGTTAATAAGCTGAAAGAGGGGTTGCAAATAATGTCACAGCTAAAACCGAGAAGTGTTGCTCTGCCATTAAGGACAAAGCCACATACAGGTTCTCACAGATGAATGAATAAATTCTAAATGCTTCCTCTGATGTGTGAACGCCAAAATTAACACCACTGATTTCTGCACACTAAGAATAGTACAGGGTGTCAGCACCGAGGGAGGAAGGGAAAGAGTCTTCTCCAGCATTCAGATTGCTTAAAGCTGAAACCGTGTAGCCTAAATGGCTGCATCTTCCATTTCGGAAATGAACTATATAGCCCTGTGTCAGAGAAACCCCTAGTCATTGGCTTGGCCCCAGCCTAAGCGATGCTTTTACTGCAGGAAAACAAGTGTACAGACATGGATTTTCTGACCTTGGTATTTGTAAGTGCTTATCATTGCTTCTGAGCAGGTTCTGTTTGGGCTGATGGCCTTTTAAGAGAAAGCTTAGTGCCTGGGTTTCAAGCTGAAGGGAAGGAAAGCCACACTGTTTTACCCTACCCAAGTAGGGGAAAAAGCAGAGCTGAGAACGGTGCAGATGGCCCGAGTCGGACTGGCACACAGTACCGGAGTATCAGCATCAGATGACTACCTTAAAAAGTGAGGCCCTGTCATCTCCCTGTTTTCACTGGGGATCTCATAAACCACTTTTCCAAGATTATGCATAATAGCAGTTTGTCTGGCTGAAAATATCCCCCAGAAGAACAAGAAAAGAATCTCTGTAAAATCAGAATACATTAAAGGCCAAGGAAGGGAGGGTGTTTCTTTTATTTTCTTACTTGATGTTGCATTTTTATCAGCTTCGTTTGATGAAACTTAACAAAGCAAAACCCTGCAGTTCTGCAGGATGTGTGTTTTCTACCCAGTGCTTTCCGAACTGGCTACAGGCATTTTTCTCCCATCAAATTCAATGGCCTCTCAGCAAATGTTATTAAACTCAATTGCCAATTCCTCCTGTACACGACAGCCACTGCCAACAGCGTAATTGTCCAGGGAGGAAGTCACTGCTTGTCTTACTCAGTCCATCTACATTCCTTCACAGTTTTAGCCTATATCATGAACAATGTTGATTACGAGTTCAGCACTTAAACAGTGCCATTAAACTGTGTGCCCTAATCAGCGTGAGGCACTTTGAGTTGGGCTTGGAATAGGATTTGCAACGGGGACTGTGCGCAGAGCCGGTGCTTTGTGAAGTTTAAGGCTGCAGTTGTGTCGAGGTTTTATATAACAAATGCCTCCTGCCTTAGTCAGGGCCACTTGTAGTGAGGGTAGCTATAGTAACAAAACAAAGTTTCTAGCTAGCGAAGGAATATTTCCAATGAGCAGGACATCAGTGTCTGATCCAGCCCCTGAAATATGCTTATTTATCAGTTTTGTGGGCAGCGCTATTTTAATAGCTGCTACTCTATTTTCAAAGCTATTTAGATGTTTCCATTTGTTTGCTTTTGGGGTGGGTTTTTTTTTTTTGTTTCATTTTTTATTTGTATTCCTAAAACCTATGGAGGGATTTGTTCCTTTTGCTTTCAAATGGAAATGTTCTAATTATATTCCTGCTTTTTAAACTTGTTTTCCTAAAGAAATGGCAGTTTTGCAGTTGGGCTTTTTATAATCTGAGCACTTTTGGAACTATTGGCTGATTTAAAACAAGTTTTGCAGCGTGATAATGAAGTTTCTGCAGGTTTCCTAAGAAGAGCTGGTTGAGTCGAGGCTGGAGGGGCCAGGCAGAGCCGAGCCGTGCTGTGCTGGGGTTAGCAGTGCCAGCAGGATGGAGTTTCATACCACTTGGGAAGGGACAGCTTGTTGCATTTCAGTGAAGAGTATATAAATACCTGCTGTTTCTATGTCTTACATGCTCATTTGCATGTGTAACAAGTGATCGCAGAATGAGTAAGGAAGGTAATGAGGGATGCTGCAAGTGGTACTCAGTACAGCTTAACCAAAACCAAGCTTGCACACGTTGGAGGTGCGGTAGAAGTCTGGGGTCTCAGCATGGTCTGCAGGACTCAGCCTCCCTTGGAAACCTCTGTTAGGTTTTCACAGGAATCCTAACCTGAAAGCAGCAGCCTGGTTAAATAAGGGCCAAAAGAATTATTATTCCCTTAATAAAAAGGTCTCATAAAACTTCAGTGGGGAGCTTTTCTGTTGCCAAACCCATGGTTTATGAGGAGCAGTAAGACATTTTTAAGGGAAGCATGGCATTTGCTGAAGCAAGCTGAAAACACAGTTATTGGCCCCAAAGCTGTGATGGTGTTTGGACACTCTGTGTGCGAGTTTCCTTATCCTGGCTTCGTAAATTAAGAAAGCGCTAGTTTTTAAAGAGATCCCTGACCTTCTCTTCTATTGTCTGTGAATAATTGTGTTTTCTGAAGTTCAGTAACTTTCCACTCAAATGGATGACACATAAATTCACATGAGGAGCCTCCAATAAAACTAAATGCATTGCCGCCCTGGAGTGGACTCTCCCATTCCATGTATTTCCTCTTTCAAGCAACAGCTTCTGGCTTGTAGCCATTTGGTGGTGGAGTATTTGGAGCACCAGGCAAGGAAGTGGAGGTGTGGAAAATAGAAGGGAAAACAGTGAGGGGAAGCCAACATTTGGTGTTTGGACTTGAGGGAAGGTAGAAAATTCATTTCAAGCTCTTACTCAGTTTTATGGGGTCATTCCCATCTAGTGATTTATCTTTTCTGCACAGTCAGATGCTTGCCTGTCCACCAGCAGACAGGAAACAGAAAAGCAGTTCTCTTGCAAAAGCACATTTCCTAGATGGTGAGTAACTGCAGTAAACCATTTCAGCCACAGACTCCTTGCAGTGAAACTCCGTTTGAACCTCCCAGTGGCCCTGTGATGGATCAAACGTTTCGTAATCATTTTGTACAGCACTGAAATGCAGCTGTGATTGAGGAGTAGAGCAGCTCTTTAACAGGCAATAACAATAGCATGTACCAGGTTAGGCTGGGAAGTCTGGAGGAGTAATCTGCCAGTTCAAGTTGGGGAGGTGGCTGTAGAGAGGCAGGATGTAGAGACCAAAGTTGGGGTTTTACCATACTATAATGGCCTAACACCTGTGATCCTGTAAAAATGTGACTTCGGCTCCTTCCTATCTTCAGTTAATGAAAACTTGGGATTTAGACTTCATTTATGGGATGGGTATTAAAAATGATGAATGTTAAGGGGGCAAATGTAATCCTAAAAGACCCAAATAAAAGCTAATTTAAAGTGTTAAGGGAAGCTGGCCAAATATGACTAAATGCATCTCTTTCAGTTGGTGGTTAGAAAGATATTTTTTACTCCCCTAAATCAGCTACAGCACTAAATGCCATAATAGAAACATTCTAAAATTAGTAGAACTGGCTGTTTTTGCTGTCTTTGCTGCACAGTTCTGGTTAGGGTTATTGATGAAAAACTCAACTTTTGCCTTCTCTCTTTTATTAAATCAGTAATAGGATGAGTTAACGGATGCAGTAAGTTTCAGACTATATTCTACATAATGTCAGTTTGTGTTGTTTTCCCAAGAGCATTTAACTTTGTGGTGTTGTGTAACAACTCTAATAAGAGCACAGCAGTTTCTTCATGGTGTTTCCTGCATAACTGTGCTCTTGATTTGTGGTGGATTAGACAGGTTCATCCTTTGGATTGTTAAGAACAAAATTCCCAAGACTGAACATCACAGTTCCCTGCAGGATGGTGGCAGTGTTCAAAACAGATTGCATAGCTCAGTTCTATGGATAAAGGGACCTGAGACTCAGGTGTAATCACTACTGAGGTTGTTCTTTCCTTCTTCTGCCAGCCTACGGTGCTCATAAAAAGTAGTCACAGGTGCTTTGGGGACTGGTCTGCACTCTAAAGCTGAAGGAAAATTGGCCGAGGACCCAAGTGGAGACACAACAGTCACACTATTTCTTTCACTGTTGTAATTTAGGCCTGCTTCCTGAGCAGCAATAATAAACCATGGAATGACTCATTTGACAAGGTGAGTTGCAGTTTAACTTTTATTTATGGCAGCGGCAGAAAAATGTGTCACATGGATGTGTTCCCACGCGCAGCCCATGGGGAGAGGAGAGGGAGGGATGAGTCCAGCGCCCTGGCTGCGTTTTCTTGGTTACATAGGGAGTTTCACAGCTACGCAGTTTAGGCATGGAGGGCTGGTATACGTGAACAGAGCCTCTCCTGTCTGCTGCTGCATGTGCTGCCTGCAGTGAAGCGGGGTACCTTGAGTGGGGATGGAGCGGTTCACGGTGGTGCAGAGATGTACCAAGCCACACCAGGCTTGCGATTAGCTGGTTTAGCAAGAGGGAACAGCACACAGCTTACACGGAGAGGTGAAATGTGTCACTGGCTTAATCCATTTCCTGGGGTAGTCTTTGCTGGGTTAACTCCTACAGGGCTATGTTACAGAGCAAACCAGCTCGATGATGTGTTCTGTGACTTAAGTAGTTGCCTAGCTGATAGCTTTTATGGACTTGGGGAATTTATGTGCTATGGTTCTTATCATGTAGTGGCTTTGCAAAAGTGATATTTTTGTACTTGGGGCTTCAGTTGTCCATTTGTTGTATCCTGAATATAAATACCGGAATTTGTATCCATTGGAAACGTCAAGCTGTCATCTCTTCTGAGCAATCTGGAATACATAAATCTGCAGGGTTTGCTGAAGCAGATTCATTATTATTTACAGTTTTCAGTGGAGAAATGAAGCTGTTTGGGTAACTGGAATCACACTACAAATTCTGCGTTGAGGCTGACTGATGGCAGGTGTTGCCCGAAAAATAAGTTTATACCTGGAGAGACCCGACAGAGCTGTGATCTTGGCATGGAGTGGAAGGAGAAGGGGATTGGGGAAAATTGAATGGAAAGAACTGTACCTATATCAAATCTGCCAGATCTGGCTGCCGTAGAACCTTTTTAAATCGGGAACAAAGTGGAAGAAAAACACACGAGGGGGGAAAAGTCAGTCATGCCATAAGCAATCACAAATCTGATGCACTGAGGAATCTGTCAGCTTCCAGCAGAGCTGGTGTTTCTCCGAATTAATTCATTCTCTGTCTCATTCATGCTAAAAGTGCATTGCAGCTCACTTGTCTGTGCTTTTACTAACTTCTCTAGGGCATTCGGGAAAAAGATGCCCAAGAAGTTTATTGACTGTTGTCCTGAGTACTCTGTGCAGAAATTGACCTCGAGGATGGAATTTACAGTACTGTTTACTCAGCATGTTGGATTTTGTGTTGCCATTTCTGTTGGAGAGAATCATTCGTGCAAGCTGATGCAGGATTTCCTTGAGCACTGGGTAGCAAACGCTGTAGTTACCTTGAGTAAGGGTAGAGTTGCACTGTCCTGGAGTTGCACAAATGAAATACTCATCCGTGCCTCCTGAAGCGAGGTAGCGGTAAGCTGGGCCAGCTGTTTATGTCAGTCACCAGCTTCCCCTTCTCTATAAGCTCCTTTCCCTGGGCTCATTTCCTGAGCCACACAGAGCAGCTCATGGCTGAGTCAAAACCACAGGTTGTGTGTGTGAAAGCCTGAATTCACTGCTGTAGCTTTGCAGAGCTGTCTCACCCAGTCGGCATCCCTACCCACCCTCCCTGGGGCTTTTTCCTCCAAAGACCCTTGTATATGGTAGATGGATTAGATACTTTCATATGCTCTTGCCCTTCTCTTGTGGTTCCAATTTTAGTGTAATTCAGGCCTGTGATGTGACAAATGCCTGCAAAGGGCTCTCATCACCATACAGCTTAGTATGTGTATATAGTATGTGTATATACTGAGACTTTCATAGCTGGTTTCTCTGCTGCTTGGAGTCATCTTGTGCTGAAGCCTGATGAACAGGGTAATTATTTGACAAAGGATTACAGCTCTGAGTCTTTCCTGCTAAGGCTGAAGGAGGCCATTACTTCATCTTATATTAAATAGCACATGGTAATTCTAAACACCTTCTGGATTTGGAATGTATTAAATCTGTTCAAGAACAAAGAACACTGGTTTTTATCTGTGTCTTTCAACAGTTTTTAAGCCAGTCTCTTTATGGCAGGATTTAGTTTATGCCATGTATCTACAGTCAAAGAAAATAAGAATGTCAGCTCTTCCACGGCTGCATCTTGGTGTTGGGAATCTGATTCAAAATGTCAAATTCCAGGCGCACGCTGTGTATTTGAACTGTGCTTCCTCTGGATGTCATTCCCTGAGGGAATTAATTATGGTAGGATATATCACATACATAATGACAGGCTCTGTTAAGCCTTCCGGAGGCAAAACTGCCAATCAGGTCACCAGAGAGCCTGAGTGCTTTCAGTTGCCTTGGAGTAAGTTCTGCGCAGCCACTTTGGTATCCTTTCAGTAAGTTACTTGAGGAAAGGTGTGGATATAGTAATGCAGGTATAATTCCTTCAGTGTGGTGGGAATGGAAAGGAACACTCTACCTGTGTTTCGTATAGATTGGCTTAGACAGAAAAGGAAATAAAACTGAGATCATGTGCTCTGAATTACAGCTTGCTTGCACAATGGCCTTTTAAGAGGGAAAGTGGAGGCAAACATGAATGCAAAGTGTTGTTTATGCCTAATGGTAAAACACAGGACGGTTTCATGCTTTCAGGTTGACATCTGTTCCTCCCCTTCAGGCTTATTTCAAGGAAAAGCTGGTACATGCTGCTACCTTATGAGAAGGCAGAGATTATAAATATACGATTCTGATTTATCCTGAACTAACAGGGTCCGTGAAACAGAATAAACACAGGGGTTTCACTGTGTCCTGTCAGCAGGAACGGCTGCACGGTTCAGTCCAGCCTCCTCCTGCCCCCCTTCTGAGATGTGGAGATGCGGATCTGACCCGGAGCACCTTGGAGCTCTGCTGCAGGCCTGTTGTGCCAGTTGGTGCCGGCAGCCCTGCAGAGGCCAGGCGCTTCCCCATGGGGTTTCTCTCCTTCGCTCAGGAGAAGAGAAAGTATTAAGTCTGTTCTGTATGAAAAGGTAGGGCTTGTTATTCATCATCACTGCTGTTCACTTCTTTTCAGTTGCAGGATGCTTATGGAAGAGCTGAACAGGTTTGTGGGTTGTTTTGGGGTCTTTTTGTGAGTCACTGGGAGTGTTAAAAACAACACTTCTCTTTTTCATTTTTTTCTCTTTTTCGTTCTAATTTGCAGGCTAGAATTCTGCAAATGAATAGTTTATTTGAAGGGATAAAGTAGGAAGCCAGCAGGTACAAGCTGATCAAACTGCACTGACCCTGCGCTTCATTTCTGTGTTTATCTGATGCATGCTCATTTTTAGGGAGCTGCAGACAGCCTGCCTGAGCTTTTCTGACTTGAATCTGGAGTGCCAGATCCCCAGCTCATTTAAGAAGATGGAAATCCATTCATTTCAGCTGAACAGAGCCAGTTCCCTTCAGCTCGCTGTCTGGCCCTGAATGTTTAGTTCCTTTTGCCTGCTTCATTGCAGCTATTAGCGCGAAGTTGTGGAGCAAATTTCAGGTTTTAAAAGCACTGTGACATTAAAAACACGTAAAGGTCAGTGGTTGCTAAGTGCTGGGCTGTTTCTCCAAAAGAAAAAGCTTTCCAGTAATCTGTGGGTGAGGAGCCCAAAAGTTAAGCCAAAAAATGCTGGTCCTGTCACCTGCACTGTACGGCATAAATTAGACCTGGTTTTCAACAGTTTCCTTCTATCCAGCTTTTCAGTTCTGTTCGCAGTTTTACACTGAGGTGTGTTTTCAGGCTATTATTGAAAGGCCAAATACTGCTCTTTTTCAACGCTTAAAATGTCCTAATTGCATGTTTTCCCAGAGGATTTTCTTTAATCACATGTGCAGTGCTTGGGAGCTGTGGCGTTGTGTCATCTTTTCCCAGCACATCTGGAAGATCTGTCACGTTGGGGTGTAATAGATACTGCAGAAGAATAATCCATTAATCTGATTTTAGGCTCAATCTGCCATGGATTCTCTCTTTATTCCTGTTTTTTTTTTAACCATTCATGTATTTCTCACCTTTCTCTTGAGGCTTTTAGTTCTTGTTGGCAGTTCTAATTGAAACGAGCTGGGTATTTCTGACAGGTTGAGAGGCTGCTGCTTTTTCTTTGTTACTCATAAGCAGTGACTCAGCTCTTTTGTACAGTGTAAGGTGTGTTTGCTCGAGTCATACGTGCAATAGTGAGGTTACGATTTCCAGCAAGGGTAAGAAATGAAGCTTCACATTTGAATTACAGCCTGCAAGATCCTGGTCTACATTAGTGCTCAGCTGAACCGGGCACAGCTCTCTGCTAGGAAAAAGCCTTGTCCTGAAGTAGTAGTCAAGGATGCAAGCTGTGGAGCTGGGTTCTACAAGTAGGCACTTGGTGTGTATAGTTGTTATGTGGTTTAGGAAGAAAATATAGAAAATTGGTTTATGTTTAATCATATTTGTGCTGAAGAAACAAAGAATATTTAGGTTAAAGTGGAATGCGTAAGCGGCAGCACACACAGTGTTTCTACATATATTGAAGAAGCTGGATTTATTACAAAATAGAGTTGGTTGGGCTGTGCTTCCAGTGTGTGTTGAAATCACGGTGACCCCTTTCAGTATGACTGTGAACATACAGAGCTGTTCACTGTTATACCCTGAGTTTGATTTTGTCTCAGTGTAATGGTTAAGGGGAGCTATCACAGTATCAGTTCATCTGGCTAGCTCGATATCCGTGGGGAACCCATACCATGTGTGAGGGTAACAACATGACAAACAGTGCTGTCATTGCCACAGCCAGGCTGCGTGGTCTCAACCTGGCAGGGGTTAAGGGCTGCAAGTCCTGACCCTGCAATCAGCTTTGTGCAGCATGAAACAGAACTATGAAGGAGCTGTATAAGGAAATACAGTGCATCTCCAGAAACATGAACATCATTTTGTCTGGTTTCTGCAAGGCAGTGTGCTCTGTCGAGCCAAATGGTAAGGACAGGTTTTGTTAGGTTAACTTAATCGTGCCAGGGAAGGACTGAGTGAAACTGCTGTAGCACAGTCTTCAGCACATCTGCCTCTTGAAGTGGAGACCTGGGTCTGTACGCTGATTTTTAGCTCTGCATTAAAGGTCAGGCTCCTGTGTGTTCCTGCTGCTAACTGTGCTGTGTTCAGCTGGCGCTGGTGCTGACACAGACTGCAATTACATCATGGTTTTGCTTTGCAGACTTAGACAAATACAGTTCCTGCTAGTAGCAATATACCCGTTTCTTTCTCTAGGATTTTCCTTGGTGAAGCCACCAGTTTTCTGTTTATCACAACCCAGGTTTGTTCTAGATTAGGTGGGTTTTTTTCCTTCTGAAGTGAAGGAGCTTTTGTCTGTCTTCGCTTCTGTCTCTGCTTTCACCTTTAAGCATGTCTTTCACCATCCTTTTTTTAGGCTGGTATAGAAACTTGCTCCTCTGGATCTTACTGAACGAGCTCACCTTATAAAAAGCAGTGCCTCTGAACTGCCATAAGTATATGGTGAGTTGTCTTAGCCAGAACAAAGGTTGAAACATGCCCACATACACCCCAGAACCAGTATCCTGTAGTGAAACTCAGTGGTTTTGGCAGGTTGATTTCCCTCTTCTTCACCTCCCTTGAGACATGCAGACAGTGAATGCTGTGTATCGGCAGACTCTGGCCCTTCATGTGTTAGTCATATTTGTACTTTGTCCTTTGCAAAGTTAAGCAGTTAAGAGAGATTCCTAATCCTTCTCCTCATGAGGAGCTGAATCTACTGAGGTTCCTAAGCGCATGCTTAGTTTGAAGGAGAGGAAGAACTGACTTCTTGTTGACTTCAGCAAGACTTAAAGGTGAAGACCTTTTCTAAGTGCTTTGCTGGAGTAGTGCCAAAGTGGCAGAAATTATATTGCCCCAAAATAAAATGATAGCAAGAGTGAGATCTGTTTTAACAGCATTGCATAATGCAGTTTGAAAGAGAGAACTTATTTTACCCTGAGCCTATTGTTTTATAGCAAAGCCAGATTTGTGTGGTTCCACTTTACTAGGACAGTGGAGGTGCGATGCAGTTTCAGGCTGTTGGCTTCAAGTAGCAGCAGCCTGTAAGACTTCATAAATATGTCAAGTTGGGGAGAAATGTTTTATTAATCCTGTTGGGGGGGTTCTGCTTTACCATATTTTGTTGCATGATTCATACCACTATGAGTGGGCTGCTATCACTGTTTATGACCTTGACACTAGGTTAATTAGGAGGCATTCGGATATGTGAATCAGGATTCTGACATAGCTTTCCAGACAGAAGGTGTGTTCTTGGAAGTTGCTGTCAATGGTACTTTTTTAGCCAGAATTCTGGAATCCTTTCCTTTAAAAGCTGCCTAATCCTAGAACATCCTAGAAGCTTCTCTGAAAAATACAGCAGTTAGAAGTGTAAGTGAAGCATCCAGTTCTGCAGTCTTTGGGGATAGGGAGTATTGGCAGCATATTAAGTACTTCAGCTTAGTCCTGTTAATGCTCTTTTCATGTCTGGCAGGACCTCAGCTCAGCAATTAGAGACCCTAGGCCTGGTTTCCTTTTCCATTTCTGTAAATCAAAAGTTATTACAGTGGTTGTGGCAGCATGATAGTTCTTAGTTCTGCCCTTCCAAATGAATTCTTATTTCATCAGGGCTGGATTTACCTGGGGGCACAGCTGATGAAATTCTGCAGAATGAGGCCCAACAGATGAAAAAATGGTTTGGAAGTGATGTTAGTTAGAGAGGAACTCAACCTGCTTTCCTTCCTGCACACAGATAGCTCTGAAGTTGAGAGCACCAGTATCAAGAGATCAAATGTAAAGGCTATGTTGGAAGGCAGTGTTGAAGAATGTAGCTCTCCAAATGCTTTGCAAAGGTCATTCCTGTTAGCTGCTTTGCAGTTAGAACTGAAGCACAGGGAGCTGAAATGACTTGACCAAGACAGGCCAAGAAGCCATCAGAGAGCAGGAAATGGAGCATGACTCTTCCATGTCCCCAGCCCTAGCTATAAGATATTGACCACACTGCCACTGCAGTCAAAATACAGTGGGACATGGTTTCCAGTACATCTCTGAGATTGCAATGTAAGTGACTGTTCCCAAGCACAAATGAGATACTGCAGCACGGAGTCACCTGAATTTAAGTGCCAGGGCTCACATCTGCTGGAGAAGTTCTACATTGAGCTCCCACTGAATTCATAATCAACGTTAAATGGGAGGTAGACATCTAAGCTCCTAGCCTTGGATGCTTGAGACCTAGCCCTGGTTTCCAGGTGTGCTCGTGCGGTGTCCAGTGCAATGGGAACTACTTAGTGTAGTTGGAACCTGTCAGAGAAAAAAACAAATCACAAAACAATGTGTGGAGACACTTGCAAATTACACCTTAGTTTAACATCTTTGGAAGAGTCGCAAAGGAAAGTCTCATACACTGTTCTTACAGAGGGAAATGGCATGTAAAAAGTTGGTGTAAATACTCTGCATAGCAAAACTTGTAATTGTGAAGATTATTTTTGTCTTTACTCAGGGCAGATAAAGACTGAAATACACAAATGATTTGTGATGGCACAAAATTGTTTTGTTGCCAGTTCATCAGGGTTGGAGAAAGATGAGAACTCTTTTCAGGTGAATCACCCAAATGATCCTATGTAACACAGGGTGAGAGAAGGGTTTTTATCAGCTCTGTTAACAGTTTGCTTCATTTCTGTGTTCTTAAGGAAAAGCAAAATACCACAAGCCTGGGATTCAAAGTGGATGATCTAGCTGAAGGAAGACAGTAATTCCGATCACTCTTTTTTGGTGCCTTCTTTTCTTGGCTATGACTAGATATGGCTCGATGCTGAAGAAGGGTGAAGACAAGACAGACTTTCAGTGCATTGGGATTTTTTTCCTGCAGCAAATCAGTGCGCTTTTTCATTCAGTGCATTATTAGTTGGGGTGTTTTTTTCCCTTCCAGTGACTTATCTGGGTTTAGCAGATAAAGGGTGTTTGTTTCAAGACCTCCTTCCAGTGCACGTGGCATTTTTTGGGTGGGCCACATCATTATTGACTCATATATTGTCTCACAGATGATCTCTGTGTTATAAGTGAATCTGAGGGACCTGAACGCTGGAATAGGTTTGTGAGCCAGTGGCTGCCCCTTTGGTTTTGTTGTGTAGTCTCTGACAGGTTGGGCTGCAGCCCTGGCTTTTCTGAACACATCTTTTTCTGTTTCCCTCCTACTGGATGAGCAAGAGCCTTGTAGGTGCTTTTTGTCATGAGGCTAAGCCTAGCAAACTGTCTTTTCATGTGAGCTTTTAAATAGCATAGAGACTACCTCTCTGGAAGCTGTTCTCACCCTATGCTGTGCTGTTGCATTCATAGGTCATGCAGCAATGTTAGTTAAATTGCTGGTGCCGTGCAAGACTGGGGTTCTGAGCAGGGCATTTTTCTAAAGGAGATACCAGCTGCTAATTTTCCTGAGCTTGGAAAATGAAACCAACAGCTCTTTGGATATAATACAGGCTTCTTGGTTTTATTTTTTATTCATGCTGGGGGGTAAATGAGCAGGGAGCCATAAAAAAAAAAAGAGGACTCTGTGTCTGTAAAAGTATATGATCAATTTATTTTTGTAGGGAAAGTGATAGATAACATGGCACAGCATGAAGTTATAAAAGGAGGTTGCAGTCAGCGTTGCTGGCATTACTTTAACTGGAGAATGTGCCCTTAAATGTCAGGAGACTGCGGGAAGCGCTGAGTTATTTGAGAAGACAGCAACTTTGATGTTGATGTTATCAACAAAAATGCAGGAGATTAAGAGTAGCTCTCCAATTTGGCCAACTTTATTTCTTATTGATAACGTGACTCAGGGATTGCGCAGGTGCTCTGGGAAGGTTAATGAAACCATAATGGTTATGGTGAAAGACTATGCATTAACTAATTGGTTTGTATGGGTGACTCAGGGCTGAAACTAAACTCAGTGACTGATAAACTGAGCAGCTGATTTGCTGTGAAGATACTACAGTTCCAGATACACTGTCCTCTCATGTTGGCAGAGAAAACAAGACCGGAGAATCTGAGTTATAAAAAGAACATGGGCTGCAGTCTTGTCTCTACTGCATCAAAATGTAAGAGTGGCCATTCCTGATCAAACCTAAGGGCTTCAGCAGGGCATCTCATGAACACACAGGGAAAAGCATGTAGAAACGTGGCAGCAGGGTGATCCTACCCCTCGTGTGTCATCCCTGCTGCTGTCAGCTGAGGGGTTCAGAGGCTTTTGGAGCCAGAGATTGCGCTAGGTTGTGTTTAATGCCTTGATGGGACTGCCATCCATGAATTTAATCCCTTTCTGAACCTATTTATGTGTCTCCTCAGAACATCCTGTAGCAATGGGGCTTGCACTTGTGCTGTATGAAAAAGCATTTAATGTGCTCATTTTAAATCCATTTCTTGATTGATTTCTTGGATATTCCTTCTTTCATTGAAACAGCACAGACTGCTTTGATTTCCCGATCTTCTTCATGTAATTAATGATTTCATAAATCTGTCATCTCTTGTCTCAGCCTCTTTTCCAGGCTGAGAAGTTGGTCTATTATCTCCATATATCAAGAGTGTTCCAAATCTTCTATCGTTCTTGTCTCCTCCATCTTCTTTCCAGCTCTGTTAGTTCAGTTCATGTCCTGCACCCAGCTATATTCTCCTTTTGCATCTATTACCTTAAAAAGGCAGAAACTAATTCAAGAGTTCAGTGATCAAAACGTTGGGGGTTTTAATTCATGCCTCGCTTCCTTGGCCATCTACCCATCCAAGCTGTGGCTTTTCATTGGAGCTGCTGCACAATATTTATCTGGGATTCAGAGAGGTAGGAGGGTGAGCATTGGGTCCAGTGGCACTTGCATGCTGCTTCAGCACGCCATCAGTCACTCACTGGATAAAGTGCATTTGCTGTCCTTGGAGCTGTGACTGGGATTCTGGTTTCTCTCTCCAGGCAAATGTTTGTAAGAACACACAGACAGACACATGCATCCTCTTATTTAATAAAACAAAGGAACAAAGTGCACATTAGTTCTAGAAGTTCAGTATCTTCACACTACATTCAGATTGTCTCTCTGAATTGGGACACATTGCTGCTGGTTTGGGTGTTTTGTTTCCTTTTGTATTCAAAATCCAAAATAACCTAGCAGCTATGTGTGTAGATAGGCAAATCTGGGTAAATAATGAATGACACTGAGGAATGATGGCCCCAATTTGGTAGAGCTTGAAGATCTTTGAGCAGCTGCTGACAAGCTCTGAAAAACTGGAGGGGTTATAAGCAGCCAGTGTATGGCAAAACATAGAGATAAATGACTACATAATGCTCCTGCTTCCTAATTTAGTCTCTCAACCTTGAAATGAGTGGAATGTGTTATTGTTTGTTATAGTAGTAGCATTATTTATTGCTTGTCAGATGATAGGGCACAGAGATCCCATTGTGTTGCTGTATAAATGTGTACTTAAAGGGCTAAAAACTTTTTAGAGCAGCTTTTTAAAGCAGCTTGAAAAAGTCCCAATAATTAACTGATCAATAAATCTTTATACAGTCGTAGAGCATCCGTAAAGTAGTCAATAGGTTATTATTAAACATAGCAACTGACAACTTCTTCCACATATGTGCTCGTAAGCATTTATGGTATACCATACGCACATGGGAAACCTTCTGATGATAAGTATTAACTATTAAACCTTGGTAGATTGTCAACGATACAAAAGAACTGCCTCTTTTCCTCATTATTAATATTACAGAACTGAAAGGCTGAGCATTTAGCCATGTAGGATTAGAAGACTTTCAGGAAGGCTTGGTAGGTGGGTTTGGCCAGCCTTGAGACATGGCGAGTATCAGCAACTGAAATCAGTCTTTATGAAGACAGATGTTGAATTCCTCCTTAAATCAATCAAATTAGCCTGCTTGCTGCTGAATATCTTCCTAGGCTTTCCAGTATTCTAGTCCATCCTTTTCTGTCAGTGCATGGCGTATTATAGTGGTATTTAAGTCATTTGTACTAGTGGCATTTTGATACCTGGCAACCTAACTTTGAATTCTCAGAGCTTCGTATCTCAGCAGAGTCAGCTGTATACAGATGTTAATTTGCCAGGGTTAACGTTTGTGTGTGTTTGCGGCAATAACCCGATGTTACATCAGGGAATAGAAAGCTTTGCATACTGTCCACATACAAGATAAAACCTTTTCCAAGCGGGGGCTTAGAGTCAGGTATCCAGAGTCAGCACTGGTTATTTTCTGTTGCTACTGTCCCTTGCCCATTGTTACAGGAATGATTTGCAAATTTTTTTCTCTTTTATGCTGATGAAGTAGCAATTTATACGTTTGCTTTAGCCCAAATCTGTTTTCATTTTCAGAGGCTAACAAAATTGCCAACGACTATATTGACAATCTTGGGGCTATTTTTGTATGTTGAATCACTTTAATAGTCTGCTGTGCTGAATACCTCAGGCATGCAAAAGGACAGTAAAATGATATTAAGGAAATAAAATAAGGTGAGATCTGAGCATACGTAATTTTTACGTATGCCCCTAAGAGCTGTGTGCAGACAGTGACACCATGCTCATTAGATTTATTTGTAGCAAGAGTGCTGTCTCGGTAATAAAATTGTAAGATCAAGATAAGTGCTACTACTTCAGTGTTTTCCCTATAGTTTTGTTTATCTGGGTTTTCTGTTAGAAAACCTATTAGAAGCTGAGATATACATAGAGCAAACAGCACATACAGCCTGATGTCCTGATTGTATTTCCACCTTTTAGTATCATATTTAATTGCATTGTTTATTTCTGCTCTCAGTATGGTTTTGATTCCTTTTGCCACTTATATTCCCATATATTTTCCTTTTAGTTTGGTTGATTTTGTTATTACATTATTTTATTTATGTATTTTATTATTATGCAGTTCCAAAGGTAAATTATACAACAGCTAACAGCGTGTAGTATCTTCGAGATCTGGTAGGGTTGCACTGCAGAGACAGTTGCTAAAGTTGCATGATTTAACTATGTTAACCTTTGTGTGCCTGTGCCTTATGACTGGTGACAATATTGTGCTGGAACATACGTTATGGTTTTGTGAGATTGAATTTTTCCCTATGTTTCACTAGTTGTTCTGTTCTGAGATAGGACATTGCGCCTTCAGCCAAAGAAGTTGACATACTCTCTCTGTAAACAGTAAATGGCAGACTAATGGAGAGAAGAATTTGAATTCTTTGTCTTTTTAATGTTTAACTGCAATGTTTATATGTACTATGTAGTGATTGTAATTGCCTTTGATAACTATGCCATATATATCCCTAGTAGTATGAAAGGGAGAAAGTACCTTTGATATATCCCTCCTGTAGCAGTTTGACTGTTAATAGGTTCTTCTTTCTTATGTCCTTCTATTTCATTAATATTGAATGATACCTTACAGCATTCAAAAGTGTGGACTTCTTGAGGGATGTTAATATGACTGTTCTCTAAGCCTTGGGCTCCTTGACCACCACCTCTTCTGCTGCAAGGAGGGTCCTACAGTGCTTTAGGTCTTTAATTTTGAAGGTTTGTATAATACTCTGTATACTAAAACCAGTTCAGAGTGGTTGTTTTTTGGACCAGTAGAATATTTGTAACAGGGTAATTGCCAGAAGGAGGGTGATGATGCAGCCTCAGCTCCAAAGAAGCTTGCTTGAGAGTCTTTGCATCAAACCCATATCTTCCATTTGTGCATTACCATTGCTTTCCGGATGCTATCCTGTCTTGCTGAAAAGCATTTAAAGGCTACAGAATCTCTTGTGCATACAAGGAGGTTGCTTCAAAGATAATTTTCTTTGATAGTTACGTGTCTGCATTTACTTGCAAATCTCTGTTTGACTACTTTCAGCTTCCAGCAACTTGGAGTTTCTGATGCCTTTTTTTCCCTTTAGATCAAAGACTCACAATTAGATAATTCTCCATGTAGGTTCTTGCAGACTGGAGCAAAATGATTTCTTTGCTGCTTCTCAGTTAAACCAAATAAACTGAGCCTCTTAAGCTGCTGATAAAATAGGCTTTTCTAACCCTCTGATCACTTGCATAACCTTTTTCTGAACCTCATCCCATTTTTAGTCATCTTTTGTAATTAAAGAGCAAGAGTTAGAAACAGGATTATAATGTCTTGCTGATGCTGTAAACGGGAATAACCACATCTTCCAGCTCCTACTTGATTGTGCTTCCGTATATGGATGCTAAGGGTTGCTCGACCTCTTAACTGCATTGTTGTTCAGGAACTTCACATTTGTGATCTTTTATGATACCATTGCACTCCAGGGTATAACCTCCCATCTTTGTGGTGTGATATATATTCCTTGCTCTTAAGTGATTGATTCTGGATTGTGTTGCATTAAAACAAGTGTCATTCATATGAGCCCATTTAACTAAGGGATAGAGAGCAGCATGCATCACTGGCCAGCTTCCATTGCTAACCACTCATTTGAATTCAGACATGGTTTTAGTGCGTGTCCACTGTTCTTTGTCCCAGCAAAATTTTTGATCAATTCACAGATCTAGCCCCAAAATAGCTACCTGAATCATAGTAATAGCACTTCCTTTCAGTTAGGGGGTCAGCATCTCTAAAGAGCCTAAGTTTGTACGTGGGGAATTTAGTTGAATACTTGTCCTGTGAGGTCAAACTGTAGCAGCAGCCATGAGAAGACTTCCCTATAGCGGTTCATACAGTTGGGCTACATTTTGGCAACTTCACCCCCCAAGAAAAACCCCACTAACGTTGGTTAGTGCAGACTGGCACTGCCAGTTTAGCACATTACTGTAGATACCACAGCATTGACTGCAGATTCCTAATTACTGCAAGCAAAGGATCTCTTATTCAGTTGCAGAGTCTTTTCTAACATCATCTGTGCAGTTGCTGTTGTCTCTTTCTGAAGTTGTTTGGATTCCTCAGGAGCCTGCAGGTCGCATTCACAAAACTGGCTTTAGGATTTTTAACGCTCAGCTGTTCATGTTGTATGCACATAAACGTGTAATTCAGAATGTGTAGGTCGTGGTCTTCATTAAAACATTTAAAGCAGAGAAGTAAATTTACGGTAGTAAATAAATACATTCAATCATCTTGGCGACTAGGCAAAGCAATAGAACGGGTGTTGTGAAGGATGGTGTTAAAAGCCATGCTAACAGCAAGTAGGTTGTGTCACTGCTGAATCTGTCTCCTAACCTCTGCTTGACCTAATTCTCCTGAATTCCAGTGGTCTGTGCAAGTATGTGCTCTCTAGGTGTAAGAATAGTAGCAGCAGCTACTCTGCCTGGAGAAAGAATGTCCAAGGGCTATCAGCTGTCTTGCCTGCAGGCATAAGATGATCGCTGGCTGGGGGTTAAGAAAAGGCATTTCCTTCCTGTGGGGCATTACATAATTATCCGCCTATGTTAAGTGTGTTGGGGCTTTTGTCTGAGGTTTATTATATAAGCCAGTGCTATGAGAAGATGCCAGACTAAGAAAACAGTCTGGCACATGTACTATGGCAGTTCTCTCTTCGTTCTGTTTTTAACGCTGTGCAACGTGAAATGAGAATCGCTGTGTGCTTCACCTTGTTAGCTTGGCAGTGCATTGCTTTTAACACTGTCCTGCCAGCTTTGTGACGCAAATTTGACTGCAGCTGAGGAATATTGTTAATCCTCTCATCTCCTTGTGGGGCATCGGAGTTGAGCCAAATGCAGTGTTTTGTGCTATGGTGTTTGTTTTCATTGCTGCTCATACAATGCAAGTAAAAACGCTGGCTGCCAGGATCTCGCCAGGGCAATGGTGATTCTCCACGTTTATGAGGTGCCAATAAAACACAAGTTATTACTTTTTATCTTGCAGTTTACTGTTCACCAAAGTAAAACTGGAATGGATACATAAAGGACCCGAAGAGGCTCTGGTGACGTGCAGACATATGTTGCAGATGTGGCAGATGGTATATAATGTTTTACAGCACAGGTAAGCTTTCTCCACTAGCAAGTTGGAGATGCAGCTATCTTCTTTAGTTGTCTAGATAGTTATTTTGCAAAAGGGATAATAAACAGTACACTTTAAACAGGCACACATGTAGTATTTCTAGTTGTGATTAAAACAAAAAAAAAAAAAAAACCAAAAGATTTTAATATCCAAGATTTAAAAAATAATCAAAAGTCAAAAAAAAACCACCAAAAAAACCCTAATGAAACAGACAAACAGAAACCCCAACAAAGAAAGAAACCCTCAAGATTTTAAGCTTGAAGCAGCAGTTTCAACAAAGAGTTTCTAGTCTGGATGTCTAAAAAACTCTATCCATATTCAGATGTCCAGAACAGAGGGCAGATTTTGCTGAGCATCCATCAACTATTGTTCACAGTCTGCAGCAGTTGGCACTGCCCAGGAATGTGTGGGGGTGATACAGCCCTGAACTGAGTAAGCCAAGGAAAAGCACATAGCCAAGACTCTGTCATGTGCTGTGGTTGCATGCTGATTGCATAGCCTGGTGCTAACCGGGCAAGGAAAGGAGTGAAGGATGTAGTCTTTCTCCCTCCTCTTGTCTTAGTAAATCTGCGTTTAAATAGTGCTAGGTTCCCTGTTTGTTCCTTCTCTCATCCGCTTCCCCTCCAAAAGGAGAAGTTTAGAAAGTGTGAAAGTTACCAGGTTGGGTTTTCTTCCTTCTCACACCCTTTGAATATTGTCCTAGTCATGATACCACTGTGCAACTACTGTCTTGGGAATGTTATCACTTACCTGTGATGTCTGTAGAGGTTGTGTTTGAGGACAGCATTCCTGATGGCAACAGTCACGACAGCAGACTGATGAAGCCTGTATTGTTCCCAGCTTCTGTATGCATTTCCATAAGCTTTACAAACACCAGAAGTGTATGTACAGAGTGATGCATGTCTATATACAAGTTGTCCTTGAGGGTTTATTAGTAATTCCTTGTTGGTTTAGCTAATGAGCAGCAGACTAAACACAAAAATCAAGATATTTACATAGCAGCAGAGAAGTGGGCTCTTACAGGCTGGAATCATTGATTTCCTTAAACCTTAGTCTCTTTAGCTAAGGATTCAATCATGCACCTCTCACATGAATAATCTTTCTATCCATGAGTAGTCCTCATGAAGCTGATCAAATCCACAGTGAACACTTAAGACAATTGCAAGGGGGGACTGCAGGCCTGAGACTGCAGAGAGTACATTGCAAAACAGACAAGTAGTTCAGCCATTTGGACTGCATTCGGATCCCATGCTCTGCTTGGCTGTTATACTCAAAAAAACAAGATGTGATAGCTTTAGAGGCTTTTGATAAGCTTTGGCCATAGAAGCCTGAACAAGACAAGTTGCTTTGCTTTTGCTTTTAGGAACTCTAATGTGTATGCCACTGCTATTCCCGGTGGGACTTTGTGGCTTTCTCAAAAAACAGGTCATAAAGCATTTTCTCCTGGGAAGTGCTGCTTGAAAGGTAACAAGAATGAGCTTGGTACCTGCAGTTTTAGGCTGGATTCAGTGACACAGGAAGCCCCGTGTATTAAGCAGATTGCAGCAGTATCAGCTAACAAATATGCCAAATATTCGGGGTTGGCCTTGCAGAGGAGCTTAAGGGGAATTCTGTCCAGCGAGACTTGGGCACAGGCATTTTTTAGGGCTTCTGGGAAGAGAGAAGCCTGTATTTCTTAAGATGAAGTTGAGAGCTGTTGGACCCAGTATTCTGTACTAGCTCAATAAGCAGCTAATCGCATACACAATTAAATTGCACTTTAGTTACACTGGGTGGAGTGGCAGTGTGTCCCGCTGTCAGCCTTTCCAGTGCTGTGTGCAGAAGGCAAATCATCTGGCTACTGTCCCTTCTGTGATGCCTGGAAAAGCTTTCTTGGCTGAAGGCCTCGTACTGCAGCTTTGAAGAAGTAGTTCATTTCCAGCCCTTGTCCAGGATAGCAAATAAAGCCACTGGGAGTGGGGTTTTTGCACAATGCACTCCACTTAGTTTTCAGGCTGGGTTTTCACTTTGTTTTCCCAGTTAAAAGGCCCTGCTGTGGACTGTACTGAGGTATGTCCTGTTAACTGAGGTCCTATCACCAAACCACCTCTGAATGCTGCTCTCCTGCAGTTTTACTGTGTCCTCACTTATGCCATCCCCCAGCCTCCTTTGGGTAGAAGCGCAGCTGCCATGGTTTAACCTCAGCCAGCAACTAAGCACCACACATCCACTTGCGCATCACCTACCCACAGTGGGATGGGGAGGAGAATCAAGAAGAAGGTAAAGCCTGTGGTCTGAGATAAGAACAGTTTAATAATGGGAATAAAATATATTAATAATTATAATGAAAAGGGAGACAACAAAAAGAGAAAGAACACTCCTCCCTCCCCCCCCACCAAATAAAAGATAAGTGATGCATAATGCAGTGCTCACCACCGACTGACCAATGCCCAGCACATCCCCAAGCATCAGTCAGCCCCTTCTGGGTAACTGCCCCCAGTTTATACACTGGGCATGATGTGCTGTGGTATGGAATACCCCTTTGGGTAGTTTGGGTCAGGTGTCCTGTCTCTGCTCCCTCTGGCAGAGCATGAGACTGAAAAGCCCTCGATTAGGGAAACCACACCTTAACAACAACTAAAACCATTGGTGTGTTGTCAGCATTATTCTCAGATTAAATTAAAAACCATAGCACTGTAGCAGCCCTAGGAAGAAAATGGACTCTAACCCAGCTGAAACCAGGACAACAGCATACAAGCCAGTGTCCAGCCATGTGTCTGAGCAGTGATTCTGTGGTGATGGCTGCTGCATCAAAGCAGTGCTTGCCTCATGGGAGCGATGTTTTGAAGTGCAGCTTCTGTTTTCCTGCATGTGCAATGCACCAGTAAGACAGAAATGCCCCTATGGTTCCAGCAGCAGCCCCCAGGCAGGGCACTTACACTCAGGTTAATCCTGGCTAGGTAGAGGATAGAGGATTTACTTTTCCTTTGTATCTGTCACCACATGTTAGTTGGAAATGGGGTATCAGTGCATTTGTGCAGTCGAATGCTCAAGAATACAGCAGCCATTAACGGAAACCAAAATGTGTGATCCCAAAGCCCAAGTAAAATGTTAATTAGCTATTGTAAATATAATTACCGCTATGATGAACAACAGTGAGTGGCTTTCAGTACTAGATTTTTAGCTGAGAAGGACAAGACATTGTTTATTTTTTGCTATTGTTTTCTGTGATAACAGATTAATCACGTTTAAAACCAAATAGCCATCCCAAGCTAATTCTTCTGCTAGATTAATGCAAATTCAAGGGAATCCTGTGCAATCCCTACCAAAGGACTGATCAGATTGGAAGATGGGGCATCTACAGCAATCATGAGAGCTTGTTTCCTGGGAGGAAGATTGTCCAAAGCCTGAGCTGCAGGCTTGGGAGCGTGCCAGAAAAAGTAGCCAGGGCAGTCGCTTTTCCTTTTGATATTTTGTCCCTTAATGGATGATGAGAGGAGATTTCATCACCATGTGATCCTGGGGGGATGGCAGGCTATGTGGTGACAGGAAGGCTCAGGAGACATGTGTTAAGTGATTCTTCATGAGGGTTTTTTTGGTGGTTGTTTTCTGTGAGTTTCTCTCTGTAAGACCTCTGCAGTGAGGACAGAAGAGCAGACCGGGTAGTCCTCCTTTCATAAAGAGTGCTGTGTGGTACCTTTAATCCTCCTCCTCCGTTTGAACAGAATGCAGGTGGGAGAGGAGAAAATAATCCCTTTGAAATGAAGGAATTAGCACCTGGGTGGAAGGTGGTAATTGGTTTGTTTCAAACGGATCATCACAGCAGGGCTGCGAACAAATCCTTCTGCACATGAGCCCAATGGATGGTGGTTCTTCCTGGGCATCGGGCTGCTGGTTGGCCTCCTCCTGTCTGGCTCCTAGCTGCCAATACGTTCCTCATCGAGTCCCAATAGCCAAATAAAGTGATACTGGCATGTGCCCTGGAGCCCTTGCTGGGCACCGTGTCTCTGAGCTTCCTTCCGTGGGCAGGGTGGTGGTGTTAAAACACATTCAGGAGGCTGAAGTGGAGTGGAGAGCTTCAGTTTTCAGGTCCAGTGGCAGCTAGATGAGACTGTTGCCAGCTTCAAGGGCAGTGTTGTCTCTCTGCTGAAGAGCGGCCGGGTGACATGGTTTTGTTTCTTTACAGTGGCTCTGAGAAAGGAAGTAGTGTCACCGAAACCCCAGTGATCAAAAAGCATAATGGACTGCATCTCACGCTCCCAGATGCTCACGATACCGATTCTGGTGAGGAAACAAGATTTGTTCTTTCCCATCCTAAATGCTTTTGTGAGAGAGGAATGTTTTGTTTTCTTTGGCAGGGGTGGGAGGCTGTGTGCAAGTGTGTTGCTGGGCCGGTGGTCAGGAGGTCCAGATCTGTCTCCAGGGCCATCTCTCCTGCACAACATGCACTGTGGTTTGGCTGTACCTGGCTTTCCCATGCAGAAAACAGTGATTCATTCCTGCTTCCTTTTACAAAGCTCTCTTAGATGAGCATATAAGGAATTAGACGGGAGTTCACTATGCTTCTGCAAGAACTGGATAATTCAGTTCTTTTTTCCCCTCCTCCTCCTTTTACCTCCCTTCCCCCATATTTAATCCTTTTTATTTGTCCTGATCAAGCCTTTTATTCTTGTGGTTTTGGAAAGCTGAGTGAGTGTCAGTTCTTATTAGAAGGTGATTTGCTTTGGGATTTGTACATGAACCTTGTGATGCTTTATTGTATGGTAAGTACACATTTACAGTAGCAGATATAGTCAGATGGAAATAACTGAGACATCAAAGCTAATCTTGGCAGGAAGGGGAAAGGAAGCTTTCAGAGAGTGCTGCTGACTTGTGATTTTTATCTTAAGTCTCGTGACATTTGGTGCTTCCTTTAAAACCCTCACTCAAAATCAGATGATTATGTGAGAAACTTGCCTTGTAACTTGGAGAAGCGACTTTCTACCCTTGTGGACGTAAAAGGGTGATCCTCACAGACTGAGAAATTGGACAAGGAGACTATAAAAGCTTCATTTTAGAAACCATAACACTTAAGTCTCACGCTTTGGGGTAAGGGAATTAGGGTTTGTTCGAGTTTTAATCATGATTGTTAGGAACTGGTAAAGCTGATCACATGCTCACATATGAGATGGAAGACAAGCTCTTCTGTGTTAAGTACATGACTTGCATTAAATTATGAGTGTTTATTTACACCCACCGATGTTTAAAAAGCATTGCAAGGTTGTGTCTTGAGCATACAAACATTCAAACATCAAAACACTATTCAGTGTGTCTGCTCTTTCGTTTGTAGTGTTAAACCCTTAGGGTCTGTGTTTATGACATAATAATCTTCCTTATTCTGTAGACACGTATCTGTGTAACTTTTAATCTGTTTAATCCATTTTTATTACTCTTTGCTGAGATGACTCTGTATTTTGTATGGATCCTTTTTCTCGTTGTTTATATGGCAGTGTTCTATAGTCTTCAGCTTCATTAAAGAGACAGACCAAGTTTAGCACAGATAGACGAAGAAGATATACTAAATACATATGTGCTGTTTGGCATATTAAAAATGGTCTGAAAACTGGAGTGGATAGGACATGAACAATTCCTGGTGATACAAAGTTGTTTAGGATAGTTATTAATTGAAGATAATTGTGAAGATTTGTGGAATATGTGTTATTGTCCCAAATGCTGGGCAGTAAAATGGACTTTCAGTGAATATATGAAAATGATTTGGAAAACACCATAGGTGGTTTGCAGAATCCATCAGGCATTGGGCATTACTAGGAAAGCAGTAAAACCCCCAAAATATTATTTGCCACACTACTTTTGTTATCCATCCAATTCCCACTCTTCTGCTGAAACAGGGAAGTGGCTTATGGTGCCTAGACTGGGGGGCTGAGTGTGGACTGATCCCTGCCCCTTCAAGTCTAGCTGTGCTTAATGCATCATAAAGGCATTCTCACTCTTCTGGACATCCTTTGCCTTGCTTTGTAGTTGAAGAAAGGAGAGTGGCCAGGTTTGGGCTACACCCACTTCACAACGAGGTCTTGAGACCAAACTGTCACCAGCAGAGCCTGTAACAGTTTGATGTGCTGCTATGCCACCCTGCTAAGAGCTCACTCCTGTCTCCTGCTCACTCCTCTGCTCAGCTCTTTGTGTAGTGCCCTCCTCGAAACGCACCTGGGTTGGGTACCTGCTTCAGCATGCTCTTCGCCTGGTTCTAGCAGCCAACATGCAATGGAGTAGCTGTGATGCTGCAGAAAGCGCTCTGTGCCACGGTACTGCTGCCAGAAAGCAAATTCATGTAAAGCACAAGCTGTAAGCCAGCTTTTCCCACACATGAAGTGATTTGCACTGAATGCAGCTTGGTTTTAGCCAAGAAATTTATTCCTCCTCCACTTCAAGAATGTAGGTTTCCATGCTAACGTGCCTGCACCCAAAACGCCTGTAAGGATGGGGCTGGTACTGAAATCCTACCACCCGCCTTAGCGCAGGACTGATTCCAGCAAGGGTCTGTGCTCGCTGCTCTGCAGGCTCTAGGTGCTGCTGTTCTCCATCTGCAGAAGGGAGGCAGCTGGGTCTGCTGTCCTGGTTGGGAGCCCCTTTGAGGCAGTGGGGGGGGAGACTGGAGAGTACCTGTCTATCCCCCCTTGCCCTTGTGCCTCCCCAGAGCTGCGGCTATGGCTGGCTGCTCTGAAGGCGGGGCGGGGGGAGTGTGTCTGATGTTTTTTGCACCATTCTGGACCAGGCTTCAGTTTCCATCCTGAAATCCCCTGGGAGCGTGCGGCAGCATCGCTGCAATGCACAGGCACTCTGTGATCTTCAGACTCGTCACTGAAGGGGGGGATTACTGCGGCTGGGTTTGACACCGGCCTCCCCCTCGCTTAGACCACAATGAGATTATTTGCTGTGCCAGAATTCTAGGTTTGCTGCCAGGGAGATTAATTCCTCTTTATTTTCTTCATCTTCTCCGAACTGAAGCAATGTTCCTAACTAAATTCACTGATACCGGTCAGCTGCCTTGCAATTTCATTCTTGTTCTGATTTACTCTTATCTTATAATGCTCTTGCCTGAAGTGATTTAGGCTGGGGAGTTCTGTGTTTCTTACAAGCCTCGTAAATCTACTGAGGTACATTTCTATTTTGATAGCAGTTTTTTCCTAGATGCAAAATATTAAACTCGGTCCTTCTTGCTCTTATAACAAACCTAGAACAGTGCTTTGAAATTATTCAGATGTATTTTGTGTGGCTTATACACAGAGCTCGTCATGACAGAATCAATTTTGTTATATTTATGATGTATTTCCAAAACGTTTGGAGGGCTTTATTGTAAAATGGGAAGTTTATATTCTGTCGAGTGGAGCTGTTAAAAAGAGGAAGAGACGGCACTAAAATAACGAATTGATGTGATATCTTCTTATGCCAACATTTTTATGTATTTTGAGGCATGACATTAAAGCTCTGCGAGACAGCTTTTGTGGTGGTTTTTTAGCATATAAAGACCTACATTTCTTTAGGAGGATATCTTTTATAATGAGACATTCAGAGACATTTCTTTTAATGTTGCTTGCAGTTTTCCACCCTGAGGTCAGTGATAACCTGTGCAATATGTGCCTGCCTCCTCTCTCGGGAGGCAGAGTGTGCTAGAAGTATACTCTTTTCTGGCTCCAGAAGCCTTCAGCCCACCCCATATTGCTCACCCAGGGTTCAGAGCTGTGGCTGAGCCCCTTTCAGTCCAGAGGGACCAGTTTGGCAAAGACCTTCTCTTCCAGAGTTTATTTGAGCAGACAAGGTTTAAGGAGTATTCCTGTGAGCGGTCCTGCAGGGATGGGTAGGAACAGCAGCAGCAAGCATGCAGGTATGGGCTGGGTAGGGACAGCCTTTTCATCTGGGACGTGTGTGTCAAGGAATATATCTGTCCTGAGGCTGGGCAGGGATGAGAAGGGGTTGGGTGGTCTCTGCCTGGTAGGATGGTTTGCTTCCTCGTGCAAGCTGAAATGGAAAAGAAAATAAACACCAAAGGACTGGAACGCCAGAGGCTGTTAAACACAAAGAGCCTCCACTGTAAATTGCTCAGTAACTTGGGTTCCTTTCTTATGGCTGTGCAGATTGAAGCCCACACCACTGGGCGAGATCAGCCTCAAAAGCTAGGCTCTCCCTCGTGGCAACTACCCGGCTAATGGAGAGGAGAAGGGGCTAACTCATGTTCATCTGAGTAGTATCCCTATAAAACCTGCTTTGCAAGGGGAGGATGCTTTAGTAGTTCCTAAGTGGCTGTTCAGCCTCACAGCCGTGTGTGAACCTCTCCAAAATGCACTAAGGTGCCTTACAGTGTCAAAGCGTCCTTGGGTTGACTTGCAAGGAAAAGAGGATTTCACTGATTTCTGTGAGGATGGGAATAAAACACCAGCCCTTCTGCCCACCTAATGCAGACACACCAGCGTTACACATGGGTGCTTGCAAGACACAGTTCCAGACAGACTCTCTGAAAGAGGGCAGTCTTGGCAGAGAAGTGCAATGCTGGAAGTTGCTTTCAGAGCCTGCTAACGTGACCGGGAGGGCTGATGTAAGGATCTGGTTAGGCTGACTGCGAACTCCCCAAATCCCATGTCATCTTTTCCAAGTGTGCCATGTAAAAGGCAAGGGGTCTGCCCCTAACTTCAAAGTGCCCCTGATAACACCGCTGGGTGCTCACGTGGCCGTTTTCTTGTTGCCTCTGCACTGCAAGGAAGCTGTGTTTTGAGTGGCTGTTTTCCCTCTATCCAACATCCATTGTCTGACTTGAACTCCTGGGAGCTTCTGTGGGGTTTTTCCCAGAGGCAGGGATCGGGGAGAGGAGTGTGAGTGGGCAGGGCAGGAGGAGGAATCCCATGCAGTGAAACAGGCTGAAGATGGATCTGTTAAACATGATAAATCCTCTGCACGAAGCAGAATGGCTTTTACTGTACCGTTAAAGCCGTGATTGCTACATTACTGCACTGTCATCTCTTGGAACGTGAGATCAGGAATGTCCAAAAATACATAGGAATTATTTAAGAAATGCATCTAGGAAGAGCACATTTGCGTTTTCCAGGGGAGCTGTGGGAGGTGCCTGCGTTGCAGGGCTGTTCTGAAGTTCTCCTGCTTAAAATGAGTGACATTGGTTAGCAGTGAGATAATGGGACACATATTTACCATAGCAGTTTTAGGCTTCCAGTTGCACTCGTGGCCTCTTGCTAGCCATGACCCTCTTGGGGCACACACTGCTGCCCCAGGTTAGGCAAAAGCTGCAGCCTGTATCCTGCCCTGCACCACACAGATGTCTTTGTGAAGGAGCATGGGGTGGAAATGTGCTTCCTCTTGTGCCTGGCGGAAGGCTGGGTCCCTGCTCAGCATCCAGAGAAGCCAGCCCTCTCAGAGAGCGCTTAATGCATATGCCCCATGACAGGCTTTTTGCCCTTCTGCCCTTCCCTTGCCCAAAGCCATTCCAGCTCCTCCTGTTCCTAGGCTCTGCTGCTCCCTCAGGGTGGCTGCAGTAAGAGAAAGTGGCATTTTGACTATGGGATCTTGTGGTCTGCGAGGTGAGCTTGTAAGGATAGGTTGAAGAGCAATGCTAATCAGCACAAGTGCTTTCAGTCCCAGCAGCTCTCCAGAGAAAGAGCTTATCAACCTTAAAGTGACATTAAACCTATGCATATTGGAAATACTTATTTCCCAAAGCTTTATGAAGCCAACTCTGAAATCTCATTTTGTAGCTTCTTGTTTTATTACCATCCTCTTGGTACCCATCTGAGAGATCGGCTCACCAGTATAAACCCACGTGCTGTACTGGAGGAGGTGGTCTCTGCCCATGCGTTCTTCCTGGGAGCAGCTCTGATGTGATGTTTTATCCCAGACGTGCAAGCGCCAAGTACTTGATTCTTGCGTAAATGTTACAGCACACACTAAAGGTTAATACAGTCAAAGCACCGAGCTCTCTGCTCCCCGGGGTTAAATGAAAACCCTCACTGCCTCTAAACCAGTAGAACAATATTGATGTCACTTGAAATGTGTGTGCTGTGTGAACGGTGCCAAGCTGCTGCGTAATGCTGTGCTAAGATTTTACATTAGCGGGACATGCTTTGTGATTGTATGGGGACAGTGTGCTGATAACACTGGTTACTAAGAAGTCTTTGGAGGAAATATTTGATGGTAGAGTTCTGTTTCCCACATGAGCAAAATACAGTTGCTTCCGTGATAAATGCTAAGCAGACCTTTACAACATTACTGTCTGTCTCTTAATTCGCTTGTTTGAGCCGCAGCCCTTGGGTAATTTAGTGGTTTTTTTTTCAGTAAATTAACCTTTTATAAAACATATCTCCCCAGTTGGTCACAGCAGAATTCTTACTACGTCAGACCGATGCAGTGAGTGGAGAACCAGACCTGCAGCCTTAATGAGTCAAAGAAATATCCCATAGAAGTATACAGTGCATTATTGTTCTTGTTTGTTTGGTCTGTAGGATCACAGCGAGCCTCTTCACTTGCTGCATCAAGACTGGAACAAGCCATGTCTGAAATAACTATGCAGAGCAGCGCAATGAAGCAAGGACCTATGCAGCTGTGGACAGCTCTTGAACAAATCTGGCTACAAGCTGGTAAGTCCTGGACCACCTGGAGTTCCTTTTTCCCTCCAGTGATGAATGAGATGCTAAAGTATTAGTGAAATAGTTGAAACCAGGAGTTGAAATTCACTTATTCCAGCAGAAAATCTGCTTATCTATCCTGGCTGGTTTTTGAGATACCATTTACTTGATTCTGTATAACACACCCCCCACCCCCCAAAAAAAAAAAAGAATACAGGAGTAGTGTGATTTTTTTTCAGCTCACCTCTATTTTTCCATAATACACAGAAAACTTGAGTCATCATTGAAATATATTTTTCAAAGAAGAGAGTAGGCAGTTCTTCAGTAAGGGATTGTAGTTGGTAGGGACATTTATTTTCATTCTCCTTTTCCTGTGTGCTTCCCTGTAATAACACTGGGCAAACCACATATTAAATGTTATTGAGACTGGGAACTTTCCAACCTTGCAGAGTTTTAAGTGAAAAGTTTTTAAAAGAGCAAGTCCTCCACTCATTTATCCTAGGCTGTTTGATTTTCCCAAGGACTTGTAGGTTGCATGTCAGTTTGAGACACTCATGCAGAGATGCTACAGCAGAGCACATAAAGGGAGCAGTGAGATCAAGCTCTACCCAGAGGCGATCTCCAGACTCATGAAAGGGTTTTATGTAGGACAGTTGGTGAGGATCAAAGCTGCCCAGCACATTCTGCCATTTGCATTCCAACATTTCAGGACTGATAGGAAATGTTCTGACCCTGCAGTTTTGCTCTCAAGAGACGCAGCTTTTCTCCCACAGCTGGGCCTATAGCTATGCACCTGAACTTACATTTGAGTGCTGTGATTGCTTCTCTACAACAGCAAAAAGCAGAGCCCACTGGAACCTTGCTGCTAATTTGCTATTCTGTATGCAGGAGAACCTTTCAAAGTCTCATTTCACTAATCTGTGCAATTGGCAATTCTCACATAAAACCTGGCAGTCTCACCCTACTTCTCCGCAAAGATTTTTATAGCTGTTTTTGTGGGCCATTTCTTACCAATTAGACTTCGGTTCTGGTACAAAATACGTGACTTTCTTTTTTGTTATGATTTGACTTAACTGTTAAAGAACAGAAGAAGCTACCTTATGGAGTGCATCATCCTTTTAAGTGTTCACATACATTTACATGGCTTGCATGTACGTAAATTTCAGTGATGTGCTTCGGGCTTCAAAGTTCCTCACAATATTTTGCTTTATTCAGTTTATGCTCCTGATTTAAGGCTGCAGAGGAGGCTGGTGTGGAGAAAAAACCCTGAGTTTATTGCGATAAGTCAGATGTCTGTTGTCCATCATCCTACAGATAGCTGTAGGCAGTAGACGTTTTGCTGCTGTGTGAAAAGACAAAAGCAATAAAGACCTAGTGCTTGCTGTGCCCTAGCTGTGAATTGCTGTGATTACTTTTCAGTGTAAATCCAGTGCCTTTCTCAAAGGTGTTAATTAATTCTTTTCGATAGAATTTATTCTTAGAAGCTGTAACTTTTTTGTCCTATCATTTTTTAAGTCTTTGTTTCATGCTTACTTCTAGCTGTACTTGAATCAGAATTGATATTCTGAAAGTACATACTGCGACTGCTTTGTAATGTCCTTACTGAAGTCAGTTATTGTTATGGATGCAGCTTAATGAGCTCTTGGTGAGATGCTGCCCATTGTCTTCTCGCAGTAGTGTGGAAGTCGCTGCATCCTGAGAGATGAGGAGAGATGCAGGTATTTTGAGGTAGTCTTTACTCTCTGCAGACAAGGGCACAGCACCTGAATAATTAGAGGACTTCTTTGAAGTGGGTTGGATCTAACACTAGGCTTAGCGAGTGGAATAGTCCAAAAGGGTATCATCACTGACCCTCTGTGCTAGAATCTTTCCCATAAGAAGTTAATAACTTCCAAAACAGAGGCATTTTATAAACAACGAATTAAACAGAGATGTGCGGTCAGAACCAGTTGAGGAAGTCACATGCTTTCGCATTACAGCTCACCCCAAAATTAACAGCTGTGGAAAGCAACAGGCGATAACAGTCTGACACCTGCATCTGGAGTCCCTTCATATTAATGAAAGAGCTGCACCAGTACACTGTAGATTTCTATCAAGTTTAGCTTGGGCTTGTTCTTTTTCAGTCAACGACTAATCTTGTGGCTCTAGGCAAGTTGCCTAACTTTTTCATACCTCAGTGTCCTATCTCTAAAGGGGAAAAAGTGTTAATCTGCCTTTAGGAAATGGCTTGTGTATTGTTGGGTTTGGTGTCATTAATGCTTTAACCTTTTTACATGAATCATAAATCTTTAGATGATAAAATTATTACAATTATTTCCTAACCTCATACTAACGGCAAATTTATAACAAAGCATCTGTCCTTTTCAGACACGAACAGGACGCAGCTGTCCATGTGTCTGTGTGTGGGTATGAATTTATAGCACAGGCTGCAATCGTGTCTGGGTTCCATTATAGCCGTTACAGTTCCTGTGCCTCTTCATATCCCAAGGCATGAAAATGAATGTGATGAACCAAGTGATGGAGTTGGAGCACTTAAATTGGAAAGGGGTATACTAAGCCAGCTATCCCACAGCTGTGTGAGGCTGTTCCTGCAGCCCTCCAGCAGCCAGGCCAGGCCACAGAGCCAGCACATACTCCTGCAAAAGGGCCTGTTAGCGGGTGGTAGCTCTCAGATGGTGCTTACAGAGGGGAATCCTTGCAGTGTCATTCTCCACCTGCAGCTGCAATTGGAGTTCCTGCCTATCGCAGAAGCATCCTCAGTCCCTTGGAGCTGGAGAGCCCTTGCTGCACTCCTAATAGGTCTCACAATTAATGCCTGAGAATATGTGCATCCTTTAACCGTGGCTGTGAACCCTGTGCAAATAGTTAAGTATCTTTATCACAACACAAAAGAGATTGTCTTATGCATACGAGGGCATAGACTTAGTGTTTTTATCTGTAACTTTTCTGGGTTTATGACCAGCACAGTTATGTAGGGAAGATAATAAAGCAGCAGCTTTGGAAGTGCAGCTGCTAAATCCAGATGTGCTGCACTATAATGGATGCTGCACCTTGTTCTCTGCAGCAATGCCTGGTGAATTTTAGCAAGTTAAGTACTTTTTTAGCTTCCTGTAAGTGACCACATTGCTACTTGGTGGGTCTGTGGTTGCTAGAAGGAGCACTCTTCTCTTTCACACATCCAAATAGAACTGCGAATTCTCACTGTTAATCTTATGTCCAGCCTTCTCTTGCAGGACCAGCTGCAAGTACAGTCATCTGCAGCAGGGAACTTGGCACGTTTCTTGGTAGGCTTCTGTATCTTCCTGTTTTCCCTGCAGGTAGTCACAGTTAACTTTGGAAGAGTACAAGGTCTGCTGTCCCCAAAGACTAGCGAGGTTGTCCACTCCTGACAGCTAGCATGCTTGGAATGCTAATAGGCATATTCTGTTTGTGAGTGTTCTGCAGCAAAGACTGTTAACACAGCTTGTCTGGTCTCTTTCATCAATAACCCTTCTTCCAGTCCTCTTGAAGAGCAGTGACTCTTAAAAGGGAGCCATCTCATTAAGTTTAACATTAATAAGCCCAAATGTTGTTCTTGGCCACAAATCTGAGAAACAGCTCATTTCGTGGAGTACTCAGGAAGGATGCTGCAGTGCGCTTGCCGTGGTCATGCAGCTCCAGGAGAGGTGGTCTTTATGCAATCCTTACGCTCATTTCTCCTCTTTGTTCTTCTTTTCATGTCTGAGAACTTGAATTCAACTTTGAGAGGAGAGAAGAAACTTCTGTAGCGTTGATAAAGCTTGTTAACTCCTACCTCTTGTTGCAGGAGGAGCTGCAAGGGGAATCCTAGACATTACTGCTTGTGTTACCAAGAGGAATGTCTGACCTAGGAACTATTTCTACCCCTTATTTCCTTTATAAAATCATGCCAGTACTCTTCCTTTCTGTTCAGAGAATACAGTCATGCTGTTTGGCGAAGGGAAATGTACTTGAAATAGTTCAAATTGATGGCCAAAATTTACCTTCTTTCAACAGTTTTATAAGATCACTTTTGACCCAGAGAGGAAAGTGTGTCAGTACTGAAAAGAAATAGTTTTAATAGTTTTAAGGCTGTTTGGGTAACCGGAGTGATTTCTTATCTGAAGTACGTGTGATTATATTTCCAGGCAATAATAACAGTATGCTCTATTTATATGGAGCATTTTAGACTGCTGCAAGCCAGTTTTAATAAAAGTTCTAATATCCCAGCTCCTGTTGCTATATTATTGTAAGCTTTACTTTTAACTACAATGTCCACTCTGTCTTCACTAGTACTTTATATCTGACAATTTAGCTTCTTGACTAACCCAATACTTTACCAAATATGGCCACTCACAGCAAAGTAGGTCTGGTAATTTGATCTAAGTTTGGCTAAATGCCTGCTAAGCGCAGTCTGCAAAACTCACCAGGTAGACCTGCGGCTAATTTAAAGGAGCACTTAAAGGAAAATGGCTAGGATAACTATTCCATGTGCTCGCAGTGGGGCTGGAGTGGGCTACCTGCTGTCTTGAGTTTACCCTAGGGAAAAAATACTGTAATGAACATGCCATGGATGAAAAACGCAAAGAGAGGCAGTGCAGCAGAGAGCAGTGAGCTAATGGAAAAACATCTGCTCCCCTGAGCTAGGGACAGCAGGAACTTTCTTTTTTCCCTTCACAAAATGCCTGTGATTTATTTATTTTATTCCATACGGGCCAGTTCCTGGGAAAAAGCCGTGTTGGAGGAGATGGGCTGTGTCTAAGGGCCAGTAGGCTGCAATCTCAACCCTGGCTGTCCCGTGCTGCACAGCAGGTGCCCAGCTTGTGTTCACGTGGGTGCTTACATGCTCCTCCTTCCCTTTCAGCCATCCTAAGCCCCCTCAAGTTATTAGCACTGATATTAAAGGCATTCATCAGAGCTGGGAAACATCTTCACTGACATTGCCAGAATAGCTGGGATCAGATGCTGTCCCATGATGCAGCGTTGGTTGTTGGAGCAATTCTAATATTTTTCTGTCTTCTTATTTGTTGGTTTTTTTTTAAGTGCTTTCAAATTTTAGAATTTCAAATTCAGAATGTCCCCATTCACTGCTTTAAGTTGTTGAGCTCCGTAAGCGCTGCTGGTTTTTGTGGCTCTCTACAGTGACACAAAGCAGTATGAGAAGTTGGAGCCTGCAAGAGCAAGCAGGAGAGGGTCCTTTATTCTCCTCAGCGATAGCTGTGTAATAAAGCTGTACTGCAACAATGGCTGCCCTGCAGTGTTTGCTCACTAGGAGGGATTAGGAACACTTAGCACCAGAGGTAGAAATGGTAAAGTGAGCAGGTTTGGTCCACTTTGAAGTGCTGTTGGTGAAGCTAAGAAGCCTCCTGGTTTAGCAAGCTCTGTCCGAGGCTTTTCTGGTGCTGGCTAAGGACCACCAAATTCCCTGTATCTCTTCACGTGAATGTCCTTAGGGGGGAGATGCTAGGTTTTGATCTACATTCTCCAGGTTGGTTTATTGTGTTTTCTATCAGCAGTGAATCTAAAAAGTCAAAAGGAGTCTTGGCCCTACATCAGTATCGGGCATTTTTGGATTGCTTCCCCCATTCCTGAGGCTTCTGGATATTGCTCATTGCTGGAGCAGGACATGAAATGCTGTGGACTGATAATCCGTTGGCATGGGCGGTCTTCAAAGAGCACATGCCATTTCTCCAAATCTGGGACATGCAAACATGTACGTGTGTGTTGAGCACTCACTTGAGAAGGACACGGCCAGCAGCTAGCAATGCTCTTTGTTAAGCAGTCTGTGGATCCTTTGCCAAGAGATGCAGAGGAACCTGTTGCAGTGCCAGTAGTGCCCAGAGAACAACAGAGGGTACCAAATACTCATATTTCCTCAGCTTCTCAGTAAATTTTGGGCAAGTGTGGACACTCAAGAAGAAGGAATCAGGACATTTATTCATGCCAAAGACAGAAAATAGGAATTTATACTTAACTGGGTTGGAATATGAAGACTTAGGAGTCCTTTCTTTGGCTACAGCCAGTAATACATGTTTTGAAAGAGGGCACAGGAAAACCCAAAAGGTGCCCTTCTAATGGAATCATTTTTATGTCACCCTTATTGGTGTTGGCCTTATTGCATCTCCCAGCTGTGAAACAGCTGTTTCCTCACCAGTGAGCAGGCCTTACTTCACAGAAAGGAACCAGCTTTTTCTTAGTATTTCAAATAATGGCTTGACCATGCCATTTAGTGTAGAATATAGCTTGTGGTGGTTCTGTGTTGCTTCCAGAAACTTTCACTCTAATTAGTAAATAAAGAAGATAGTGGCCATTTCAGCCCCTGTGAAACCCAAAGCTTGGACACTCAAAGTGGGTCCCTGGCCTCCAGTTAACTACCAGTTTGCATGCAGAGATAGCCTTTGAGGATGTAAGTCTGTTGCCTCTTTCAAAAGAGTGTCTGAGCTCAGGTGGATGGGAACATGTGGCAGTTTCTCTTCTTCATTTCTGTATCGCAGGTTTTCATCAAATGAAATGATTGCAGTCAGGATACAGCTTGAGGAATGTTCCATCTAATCTACCCACAAATTGCCAAGCTCCTGCATGCAGGGTGGTGCCGTAACATGGAACAGTGACTAAACCTCATCTATCGGAAAGTAAAGTGTTGGGGGAGAATCCTTTGTGGCAGTAACAGCTCTGTACTCACTGCTGAAGGCAGAGCTGTCTCAGAGGAGCGGGTCTTTCCAGCTGGCTAAGGGCTGCCGCAGTTACAAGCAAGTTACAATCCTGAAGGCAGATGATGTGAAACAGAAATCACCTCCCTACACATCCTCACAGGTGCTGTCACCTTTCTAAAGCGTGAAGTGCTGCTCCCCGCTGTACCACCCTGCTGGGCATCTGACTGCATTGCGCTGGCCATGTCACTGTGCAGTAGCATTTTTTGGGTGGACAAGAGTAGACAAGTGCTTTAGATCTGGCAGGCACACACAACTAAGTGGTGTGGAGCAGTCTGCTTGTGGGAGTTTAAGTGCTGCGTCTGGGGTAACACCAGACGTGATTCACAAGGAATGGGGCTTTAACTCTTGGCTTGTTCACACTGCAGGAATACATTTCACATCAGTTTGATTTATTTGGTTTTTTTTTGCTAGAATTACAGTTGTTGCAGCTTCCATGGTGACAAGCACAATCACTCCTGACACTGCTTTGAAACACCTAGGAAACCGAGAACAGAATCAGTGTTCAAGGTGATGGCAAGCAACCCTGTTCCTCAGAGTAGCGCTCTGATGCAGACGTGACTAGATTACACTGTTGTTACTCCTCTGGTGGACTCCTTAACAGAGCCTTGTCAATAATCAACCTTGGAGACAACAAAAGGAGCCTGACTGTAGGAGACACAATTTTGTCAATGTTCTGGGGAGTGCTCTCAGTCTGCGGGTTTGTCTCTGGTCTTTGGAGAGCAAGTAGATGATAGGCATCTGGCAATTCTCCCTTGATTAAGGGTCCTCACAGTAGATGAGCTTAAATGCTAGCAGAAGCAGCTGGAAGAACGAGGAGCTCATATTAGGAGCTAATGATAGCCTGACTGGAGATGTATGTTGCTCTCACAGCCTGGGTCCAGCATTAAGACCAGTGTATCAGTGGAAGTCTAGTTGCAAGTCAAGACAAAGGAGGCTATAGACAAAAGAGGTGTTGACAGCTGTTTGGAAGAACAACAGAGTAGGCTGGAAAGTTCTGCAAGAGAGCACAGATGGGAAGCATAGGGTGGGTGAATATGAGAAAGAAATGGAGCATGCTAGGCTAGACTTTGTAGTCAGCAGATAGAGGAGGTGGTACATCTCTTTGCTCAGTAGCATTTGGAGAGCATTTGGTGGTACTTAGTTCAAAACAGATGTAAATTTGTTTTTATGAAGATGGTGATAAGTGAGAAAGAGCAGGAAGCTTGCAAACATGGCCTTGAGATTCAAAGATACGAAGTATGTCATTACCAAGAATGATGCAGTCCAGCAGCTGGAGGTTTATAAGTGGCTTCCTTGAAGCATTGAATCTTCCATGGGATAAGAATTACGTATCTTCTGTATCTCTGTCAGCCCGAGGAGATACCCTGTGCTTTGGAGTGGAATTGGATGCCACATCCCTATAAGAGAACTTCCTCATGAAGGCTGCTAATTTGGTTAGATGTCTATTTGCAGCATAATTAGGTGACATAAGGAGATGTGCTGAATAATGCAGTGGATAGGAGGCTGCCAACCCAGGTAACACAAAGGCAGGTGTTTCAGTACTTTCAGTAGCATTGAGGCGGCTGTAGTATTACCATGATAAATTTAATGAGTCCTTGGTTTGGGGGGGTTGATTTATGTCTCTAGCTGTGGTTTTATTCTGTGTTGCATAAGAGTATTTTGTTAATCTGTAAATAAAGTGAGTATGTGATAGAAGTGAAAAATGAGCTTACAGAAAACACATTTTAATGCATGCCGAAATGATTTCCTTTACTGGCTATTTTTAGCCGGGTGGGTGCAGTCCTTTCCTTTGGTAACCCAAAGGCACCTCACTCATTCTGTTTTCATGCAAATTAGGCCTCCCACACCATTAAATCGTGTTTTATTGACCCTGAGCCTGCGAAGAAATGGACTGAACTTTAATATGCTACATTACCATATCATAAAATACAATTTGGAGATCTTATTTAGATTCTGTGTTGCTGCACTTCCTCTAAATAATTGTTATTACTGATGAAGATTTACAGGCACCATTGAAATAAGTACTCTCCATTTTGTATGCACCGAAACACTGGCTCTGCATGATTCCACATCTAAACTCTCCTGCTCCTGGTTCTTTTCTGTAATGAAACAAGTCACGGTATGCTGTTAGTTGCTAATAGGGCTTCTAACATGGCAGCATCCAGAACTTGCTCTGACTTTGCACAGTACCAGGATTTCACCCCTTCACTGCTAAGTTTGCGCTAACTTTGCAAATGAAGTGTTCATCTTCAGGCTGTGAATCGTTGTTTTGCACATCCCCATCCTCATTATTGTCACATGCACAGCATCAGCTGTTATGCAGCACTTGGCAGGAAAATGCTGTGTTCCTTGGGAAGTGCAAGTAAAATACTGTCCTCCCACAAACTTTTGAATAAGCTGCACGCATACTCAGCTTGACAAGGTACACGGCCTTGCTTTCTGTTATTACAGAGAGCTGCAGCCTCTTGGAGCCAAGGGAAGGGGTACATGCTGAGATTTCATAATGATTAACCAGAGAGAAATGTCGATGAGTCACTCAGAGAGTATAGCTCTCACCAAGGAACTAATGTCTTGCTTATGTTGGCAGCCTTGGAGAATGACATTTATCTGTAGCACAACCTAGGGATGGCTAAAAGATATTTGACTGTTTTCTGGACGATGTCTCACTCTCCTTCTGGAAGGACCACCTCAGAAGAGGAAGGGTGTTCAGCCATGCTATCGTTTTCAGTGCACCAGTAGAAGTGCTGTTTTCGGTCCGAGTCTCGTGTCAGACAGGCCAAGGAGGAGCCTTTCTATGTTCAGGCAGGACTGCTTTTGAGATGCTTTCCTGCTCACCTCTACCCAGCAAGCTCCGTGTCAGCAAGCCAAGTCCCCACAGTCATCTGGGTCTCACAGCAGCTTGAAACTGGCAGAGTTTCAAAGCTTGTTAAGAAGAATTTTCAGGCTAATTTCCCCCCTCACAGGGACTTCCTGAGAATATTCACTACCCTTAAAAGCCAGGGCATTTAAGGTTATGTCTAATTTCAGAATTATTTATCTAAATCTGGAGCATGAAGTAGTCATTTCGAATGGGACTCTTGAACTGTCAATAGTTACTGCATTACCACATCAGCTAAAAAAGAAAGAAGACTTTGAGCTTTTCCAGTCGTACCATGTGGAACACAAACAGGTTATAGACCAAGGAGCAATGGCTGCTATATTGAGAGAACTACTTTTTGTGTGTATATATATATATATGTATACACATGTATACATTAGGAAGAAGTTATTGGAAGAAATTCTTCACTATGAGGGTAGTAAAGCACTGGCTCAGGGTGCCCAGAGAAGCTGTGGCTGCCCCATCCCTGGCAGTGTTCAAAGCCAGGTTGGACAGGGCTTGGAGCAACCTGCTGTAGTGGAAGGTGTCCCTGCCTATGGCAGGGGGTTGGAACTGGATGAGCTGTAAGGTTCCCTCCAACCCAAACCATTCTGTGATTCTATACATGCATATATGTGTTTCTAAAAACAGTTTCCCTATTTAGTTATGTGTGGCAGTGAAAATTGAGTATCGCTTTTGAAGCCTTTTGCAAGGATAGGATGCATAATAAATCTAAAATTAGAATTCACTATTTCAGTTGGAAGGGTCCTAGAGCAATCATCTAGTCCAGTGATGTTCTGGTCCAAATCCTGAGAAGTGTTAATGTTTAACCATGAGATATGTTATGAAATCTGTTTAACGTGAGAAATTCATTTTATGTAAAAATGAACAATTGAGCATATCAGGGTGCCTGTTACTTATTTTTTTCCTAAGAAAACCACTAAGATAGTTGCTGGTAGTTGAAGAAAGTAAATGACTAAGCAGTCTGTTCCAAGAGTTCTCATTTTTTTCTGTGCCATATGTATGAGGAAGTAAATATGGGAATACACAATATAAGTAATTCTCTATGATAAAAGCCTTTTGATTTTAATAGACTCTGAAAAGTTAAGGGACCGCTATCTCATAAACTAGACAAATAAGCAGAAACACTTCTAATAATCTTTTAAAATGTGGAAATACTCTTTTAAATAAGTTATCTGATGCCCAGCTCCGTCAGATGTATCCCATGCCTCTGGCATGTTTAAAGTTCTCAGCAGACAGTGATGGCTTATTCTCTTCTTTTTCCTTCAGATTATTTGGAAATACGTATGATGGCTCCAAGTGGCTACCGGACCTTCTTCCTTAGGGCTCAGTTCAGCCCTGTTTACATTCCTGATTGACTAATCCTTAAGGCCATCCTCTGTCAGGGCACCACCTAAAGGTTTCCATGAATGTCTGTATAGAGCCCTTAGCATTAAAAAAAGAACCATTCAGTAAATCCACTTGTGATAGTAAGCACGAACTGTAGTAGTAAGCATTGTGCAGCATCATGGCATCATGTCTTAATATGCTTAAGGGAGATGATGTGTAGTTAATGTGAAGAAAGGTCTCTGACTTATTTCAGCTAATGGTGGGGTGGGTTTTGGTTATTGTGTTTGTGGTTTTTTTTTAGCTGAACTCTTCATGGAACAGCAGCATCTCAAAGAAGCAGGCTTTTGTATCCAGGAGGCAGCTAGTCTTTTCCCCACATCTCATGCTGTACTGTACATGCGTGGGAAGCTTGCAGAGATGAAAGGCAATTTGGAGGAGGCGAAGCAATTGTATGATGAAGCGCTCACAGTGAATCCAGCTGGAGTGGAAATTATGCACAGCCTGGTGAGTTTGCAGGGGCTCAGCTCCATTATAGTATTTATGTTCCTGATTAATTGTAATAAGAGGAAAGAGGGCTCGTGCTTGCTCTGGGTTTCATTGTCTTCCTAATCCTGAGAGCAAGTGACTGTTCCAAGAATAAACTGGGTAGCTTGAACCTCTATTTTAAGACTGGATTAAATGTTTTTAACTAATTAGGACTTGTGTCAAAAGTAAATATTTTACTGATGGTTTTGGAAGTCAACTCATTGTTTGTCTTTGCTGCTTTTCATACTAACTGTTATACGTTTTAAATTAACAGTACACTGATGTTTGAAAAATCTCAATCAAGTAACTATAGAATGTAGATATATATGGGGTTTGTACCCCATGGGTACAAATGTATACCGTGTATATATGGTACGCCATGTATATGCTCAGAGTCTTGTGTCTACTCAAATCAAGATAAACTGTGAGTTTACAGTAAAACTAATCTGTTGTTGTCTTAAGCTGCGGCTTAGCTCCAGCCTTGTGTAGGGGCAGTGACTCCACATTTGTGGGTCTTTTTGGAAACATTCCTACCCAGCAAGTATGTTTCCGTTGCACCATCCCCAAAACAAACTTACTTACAGAGCTTAATAACAATAATACAGGGAGCTTTGTGGAAGACCAAAACCCACTTATCTTACAAAATCAGAACAGTTAATCATACTTCATCATGATGTCTCATCTTAACTGAAAGCCTTACTACGCCCGTCTGGGGTTTTAGAAGTCTTTCTTGGCTAATGTAATTTTTACAGGAATTCTATACCCGTGTGACTGCTTTGTGTCTTTGCTAGCAGATTTGTATTTCCTGGCATAAATTTGGTCCTGGTGAGGTTTGCAGGCAACTCCAAAACTGAAGCGGTGTCAACGCACAACAGGACAAATGTAAAGTGAAGTTATAATTGAGAGAAAAGAGTAGAACCTACAGGCAAGGAACAAGATATTTTTAATCCTGAATGTTCAGTGCAAAACTAGCAAATGAATAGCTGGTGCATATGTGTCCTGGGTTCAGCAGTAGCAGTCATTTTTTCTCCTTCTTAGTAGCTGGTGCAGTGCTGTGTTTTTGACTTTCAGCCTGGGAACAGCGCTGATAACACCGATGTTTTTAGTTGCTGCTCAGTAATGTTTAGTCTGACCAAGGACTTTGTGAGTCTCATGCTCTGCCAGGGAGGAGGGGAAGCTGGGAGGAAGCCGAGACAGGACACCTGACCCAAACTGACCAAACAGGTATTCCATACCACATCACGTCATGCCCACTGTATAAACTGGGGGCAGTTACCTGGAAGGGCTAAATCACTGCTCGGTCGGGCTGGGTATCTGTCGGCGGGTGGTGAGCGGTTGTGTTCTCTTCCCTTGTTATTTCCCTTATCATCATTATTATTATTATTGGTGGTAGCAGCAGTGGTTTGTGTTATACCTTAGTTACTGGACTGTTCTTATCTCAACCCGTGGGAGTTACATTCTTTTGCTTCTTGTCCCCATCCCTCCGGGGAGGTGGGGTCAGGGGGGAGTGAGAGAGAGACTGCGTGGGTCTGAGTTACAGCTGGGCTTAAACCATGACAATATGTCAGGGGAAGGTTACAAAATAGTTACGCATATATCAGGCTTATATGGGGCAATAACATTACTTTGTTGCTGTAATCTAACCTTTAGAAAATCAGGCAGTAAAAACTCGGCGAGATAGAATGCATTCTTTGTTCAGGTAGTGTCATGATTTCAGACAAGTTGCTAGTATCAGAGCAGCCATCAAGTTAGATGCCAACATGATACTAATAGCTTTCGGTTTTGTCTCATTTTATGGGCAGAACCACATACTGTGTCTTCTCATTTCAATTTTCTGAAACTGTAGTCATTTGGAGTAAAAATTTCTGAGATGCACATCTGCTCTGGCCCAGTTTACTTTGGAAAATGTCACCCAACATGGCTTAACTGTTTCTGAAAATGCAGCTAAAGAAGAGACCTTAAAGGCTTCTGTGGCATCTTATTTACTGTGCTTTAGTGCCTCTGGGTTTTGTCAGGAATAGGTAATCTTTGTCATGTGCTTTTTACCATCCCTAAGAAAATCCTTCCTAGGTTACCCAAGTTATAACCTTTAAAACCCCACATTTTATATGCACTTAGTAGGCAGGTATTTCTGAAATCTCTAAGGAATCTGTGAATGCTCATTCCCCTCAAACCCCAGTAAGCTACATCATCTCTTAGTCAAGGAGTAGAAGTAAAATTGAGGAGAGGCTGGGGGCAGAGACTCAGTCTGTGAGCAGGTCGGGAAGAGGAAAGATAAACTTGGTAACAAAACAAGAGAAATAAGGATAGGTAGGAATTGAGATAGGTAATACTGCATAAGACTGGGTAGATAAGAAGAATGGGATTAGAGTAAGGAAACAGGCCAAGACACATGAGCTGGGGGGTGGGCATGTTGGAAAGGATGAGTTAAAGAGGTCGATCTTATGAGGCATTCAAAGGAGCATGAACCTATAAGTTAGTCACTCCATAGCCTTCAGTCTCCTTAAAATTCTGAATCTTCCCATCCTAGTGCCAGTAAATACCGGTGAAAATGACTCGCTTAGTTAAGCATGTGCCTCATCTCCTGTAGCTTGGCCATGCTAGCAGCCTGTGTTTTACACCTGTTAGCTAAGATAGCAAAGGTTTGGTCTATCCCTGCTGACATGAATCGTGGCAGTACTTCTAGGATGCCACATAATGGCATTCCCTTGTATATTTTTCCAAAAGCTAGGAAATTGCACATAACAAGTTAAAAGCATCTGATGAGCACTATAGAAAAGCCTGTAAAGAAATTAATCATTCTGCCTTCAGAACAGAGCTTGGAATACTGTGCAGTAAACAAGGCTTTTAGGGCTATGCATCAGACAAAAAGGGCAAAAATAAAATATTGAGTGGCTAAGGGATTTTGTCCTGTGTACTGAATGAGACAGTGTCCCCATGAAGACCTTAACACTGGGTTTATGCAATTGAGGTTGTAATATAACAAGTGTTAAATTCTGCATGTCCTCAAGGCCATCAGAAGGATTGATACCTTTTTGAAATGTATGTAATAGGTAAGTACTAGCTGTACTGTTATTAAAAATACAAGTTCTTTGAGCACGGTATGTTCAGTTTCCTTCCAGAGGGACATCTATGTCTTGGATTATGCAAGAGGCCAGACAGGATTATCAGCTAGTTCCAAGTGGCTTGAAACTATGGAAGACACACAGGCAGCTGAAATTCAGTTCACACATGCTGTTTCAGTGCTGGTCTCCCCAAACATTTGAGTACGTAGTTTTCCCACTGTAGCAATGCTGTTGTGGATGTGTAATAATTCAGGGAAAGAGGATCTGGTTATGAGGGTTGCTGTTTGATTTAGTGCAGCTGCCATCCAGCCGACCTAGTCCACTTTAAGGGAAAACTCTGCTGTAGACAGTGCCGGTTCTCTCTGGTGTATCAGCATCAATTAGCAAAGTAGCCATGTCCCTTCCCCTGGGCTCTCAGAACTGGGTTGTCAAGGCTATATTTGGAAAATTCCAACCTGAAGAGCACTGCTGGCTTTAAATGAAGGACACGAATTTAGCAATGAATGAGTCCATCAGGTGTCAATAGCTTCACTTTTACACAGGGTAGAGTCACAACCATAATAAACACAAGCTCTTTCTCTAGCTGAAAATGCTGTGGTTTACTGGGACTGTAGGGTGTTTACAATAGCTGTCAAATCAGGGTGCTTTCCATATAAAGGATGCTGCTGCATGGAAGAGCAGCACTATACAGCAGGACTGCAGTACTGAATGCATCTGATGAGGTGGGTACCACACACTGCTTCATTGCAAGGGCTGTTGGCACTTGGTGTCCAATACTGTGGTTAGGAAGCCACAGGCACACTGAAAATACTACATAGTTGTGCTGCTTCTTGATAGCACTTACACTTTTTAAGTGATGCCACAGGATCCTTAAGCCTGTATTAAGAATCCACCAATGGCCTTTGCAAAGTAAATACTACTGGCTAATACCTAATCTAAAGAAGCACATTTGTTGAGGAGTTCTGTTTTCATTTGGAAAATAGAATCAGTTTAGCGAGCTCTTGGGAACATTCTTATGTACCAAAGGGCTCCTGATGAGGTGTGGAGCTACTCCTTTGGTTGAACAACTCTGCTGTCAGAAACAATTAGCTTGTCTTGGCCCTTAGAAACTGTGCATGCTGTAAGACCACAGCTCTCTTTAAGAAATACAACTTGCTAGAGGTTTATTTTCCACATTTCTCCTCATTCTGTCTAACCTGTTCCTGTCTTAGCTCCCTTTATTAGAACGGCCCTGTTCTTTTCTTCTTTGCCTTTCTGGAGCCTGCTTACAAGGACTATAGAGCCCTTCTCCCTTCCAAAGGGGCTGATGGACATTCCACTGAGTGGGTATATTCAGTGGTCCAGGAACAAGAGTGTAGCCTGTATCCCTTGTCTTACACTGTGACTAGTCAGCCATGCCAGATGCTTCTTCCAGTGGATTCCAAATTTGGTTATATAACATCACGATACACACAGCTTTGGGATGGTGGTAACAAAACTGACATGTGCCCAACCAAGTCATAAAATATAAGCTGGAGCAGATGACACCTCCTTGTAAAGCAAGAAACAAATCCACCTACCTGTATGTCGCTAGAGAAATTGAGATTTGCTAGTTCCCAGCCACAGTGCATTCAGTATCATTCTCCCTTTGATTCAGAGGAGGAGAAAATCAAAGCCAGCATGTTGAATTTGAGTCCTAAAGCTCCATACATAACTATTGCAAGAAAAACTAGAAACATGCTGAGATATTCAGAAGACTCCTGCCCAGCATGCATCTCACATAGGACTTTGTCGAGTTAGAACAATTCTCAACATGTTTTAGTTCAGGGAAGAAGAAAGAGAATAATGTATTTAAAGGGGAAAAAAATGGGCAGTCTGATCTCCTTCACTGTGCCAGATGTAATGAAAACAACAAAAAATACCATCAAGCCGAATTAAAATTGCTTGAATCATTCTTAAGTCTTACTGATTGCAGTAGAAGATGGTAATGGTTCCTCACTTCTGTCAAAGGCTGGGGCAAAGATGATAAGGTTTTTATCAGAGTGCCATGTAGCTGCCTGCACTGCCTCATCCCTATGCTCGATAGCAAAATGAAATGAAATGTGTATTGGGCTTTGTTTGGTGTTTTTTTCCGGAAGCTAAATGGGAAAGCATTCTTTATAAAGTGATTCTGTGTTCTGTTGTGACCACAGAAATGTGTGGCAAATACAATCTAGCAAAAATGAGTTTGATTTGTTCTGTAATCAAGTTAAATAGAATATACAGGTAACACCAGTTGTGCTAATTGGGAGAGTTCTGCTTTTTCTTAGAGAGACAGTAGTCTGTACCACCAAACATGACTGGATTGGCAGCCATGCAGAAGGGCTTTACAGCTGTATACTGTGCAGTCCTACCTCTAACCAAAGTAGGAAAACCTAGCTTCCCACACATCTGGGTTTAAGTCACCTCAGCTGAGCCAACAAATTGACTGTAGGCTGTTTTGTGACCCTTGTTTTCTGAGATTTGTAGATTTTGGCCTTTCCCCAAGAAGGCCTGGTTATTTTTTGAAGAAGTTCCTATGGTGAATGCAGTTTGGGAGGTGTCAGCCACATAGCAGAGTCATGGAATGGTGGAGGTTGTGAAGGATCTTGGGAGAGCATGTAATCCAGCCCACTGCTCAAGCAGGTTCAGCTAAAGCAGGGTACCAGGACTGTGTCCAGCTGAAGTTTGAATATCTCCAAGGATGGAGGCTCTACAGCCTCCCTGGGCAGCTTCCTCCAGTGTTTGATCATCCTTACAACAAACAAAGCTTAACCTCATGTTTAAATGGAATTTTTTTCTCTTTCGGTTTGTGCACATCCAGTCACAAGACAATCTGGTTCCATCTTCTTTACACCTTACCATCAGATATTTAACCATATTGGTAAGGTACCACCTGAGGCTTCTATTCTACATTTACAGTCCCAGCTATCTCAGCTTCTCCTTGTATGACAGATGCTCCAGCCCCTTAATGATCCCAGTGGCCCTTTACTGGACTCTCTCCAGTAAGTCCATGTCCTCCTCCTACTGAGGAGCACTCCAGGTGTGGCCTCACCAGTAAAGAGGAAGGATTGCCTCCCTCAGACGTGTGGCAACACTATTCCTTGTGCAGTCCAGGATGCCATTAGCTGCCTTTGCAGCAAGGGCACATTGCTGGCTCATGGCCAGCTTGTTGTCCATCAGGGCCTTCTCTGCAAAGCTGCTTTCCATCCAGTCATACCCACAAAGTGAGGGCAGGCGAATGCGGTACTTCTGAGGTTATGATTTGGGTCAGGGACATCCTGAAGTAGATGCAGGTTCTACTTGCTTAATAATTCACAGTGGATTTCTCCTTCATGAACTTGTCTTGAGCCTGTTGTCTTTCAGCATTGACAGTACTCTTTGGCAAGGAGACACACAGGTCTGCTTTCTGTTGTACAAACAGCTGCCAAACTTTATGTTCTCTGGATGCAGCTTTTCCTTAGCCAAACTGATGCACCTAGGTCTTATTCTGGAAGACACGATGCACCTAGGTCTTATTCTGGAAGACATAACACATCAGTGATTCTTAATCATCCCCCTTCCATTAATGATTTTATAGATATCTATCACCAGACCTGTCCTATTCCTTTCATTATTGCTGTTGCCTCTCTCTGAACTTTTAACAGTTCTTATTAAGGTAAGAAGACTAGAGCAAATAATGCTCCTAGAATAAACTAGCTTAGCTTCAAAGGTAGTGGTGTAGTCTCAGTATCAATAAACCTCTCACCATCCCATGGTCTTCTCATATAATTATTACCTATATACATTTTCATACAAATACAACATTCTATTTGAAATCTTTTGTATACATTCTATTTGAAATCTTTTGTATTAACCTGACCTCATTATCACAGCTGTTCCCATCTTCTCGTGCCTGCAGGGTCTATATTATTTTCTGAATGGTCAGCACCTCTGATTGAATGCATTGTGATTTATAATATCAAGGAGCAGTGTAACGGTGTTGTCTTGGGTCCTTGCAGAGATGTCAGTCTCCGGGTCTGAATACAACACAGACAAGAAGCCTGCAGCTCTAGTCTTTGATATGTATTCTTCATTCTGCTTGCTAGAGACATCCTTTCAGATGAGGAGCACAAATTTCTCTCTGCTGGTAATGCTAGAAGCTGAAGAGCTTGATTGAGAGAAGGGTTTTTTATGATGTTCCTTTTGTCCTTTTGATTAGATTTGAGAGCTTAAAAACTATATGATGATTTGTTTAAATCTACCGCTCTTAATTGTTTAGTTGGATGCAAGGGCTGAATAAAAAGAAAGAGCCTTTACAAAGGGTCCTGGGCTGTTTAATTTGGCCTTCATCATGTACTTAGGATGCAATTTCATGTTCATTTTAGAAGAAGAGTCAACCTATTGTCTCCAGACTCTCATTTGGTAGCATCAGGATAATTTGAAGACTACAGTTTCCCCTGAGTAGAACATGGAAATGAATTATTTCTGTTCATTTATCTCATTTTACCTCACAGTATGGTGCATGCATCCTTGTTTTCAAAGGCATCCATTCACATAATAAAAACATAGCTTGATTGCTTAATATTTTCAAGGATGGCATGCATTACTTCCTTGGGGATTTGTTTCACGCTGCCATGAAGTAATCATATAAATCATGGGGCAGATTCTCAGCATGGGTAAACTATTATAACTCCATCGTCTCTATGTCTTGTAAGGTGGCTAGGACCCTAATTAAAAGCATTTTTACATTGAAAGCTGAAGTTAGAATGCATTCTGTGCTTAAATGTGGGAACAAAAGAGCATAGTTTTCACATTAAGAGTTATTTATCATCTGAGGAGCTGCTTTATGTCCATAGTTTATCCAGTTTGTCAGCTGTTTTGTAGATAAGTACACCGTGCTCTGTTTCCATTTTCTGGTGACATTTCTTGCTCAGGTTTTTTTGGCATTTGTATACAGAGAATTGAACATCACAATTAAAGCATCCCCAAGTAGTTTAGGACAACTGTGCATTTGTCCTGAGTGTAATTAGGTGGATAATTGTATCTAGAGTCACAATGAGCGACGTGTTTTGGAGATATTTCTTCCTAGCTGCATTTGATGCTCCCTTTGCTCTACTTTTGGCAAAGGTGATAAGCAGAATTAGGGACTGGGTAATTTTGATGAAGTGGACGGTTACTGTTGTGATACTGAAAATATTTTACATAATCACAGCTATCATTTAAAGGGAATCTTTGAGAAACTGCTGTCATAAGAACTTGAATTTCAGTAGATAATGATAGCAAAATGAATTTGTAACTGTTCTTTAACATACAGAACAATTGAAGCTTTACTAGTAACACTGTTTTTAAGGTTTTTCTTAAGTATGTATATACAGTACATTCGTTATATTAAATATTTTTGGATGGCAACAGATTTGTTTATGATTTCTGTTTCTTATCCAGAATTTCTGTATGTGAAACTTGCTTCAAGAGGGAGTTGTTTGTAAGGTTTAGACTTACTATAGCTTTTAATTACATTGTGTCTGTGTGATCCTAGGTCTGCGTGGCTTCTGAGTTACAGCATAGTAAGATGCGCAGAAATAGAAAGGTAAAAGCCAACATCACAGGTTACAGTGCTGAAGATATAATGTATGCCGTGTCCTCCAAACCCGTGAAGCCTCGAGCCATGTTATTGGGGTGCTGACACAGAGGTGATCTCTTGGCATTTTAGGAGCGAGATTGAGCACCCAGAGGCAATATGCAGGAGGGAGCAAGCGAGCTCCTGATTTCCCTCCCCAAACCCAGCACCGTTCCATGGCATTTATCAAAGCACTTCAGGCGAGGGCTTTGCTGCTGTTGTGCAACAGGGTGGGTCCTTCCTCTTCCAGAGAGCGCAGAACCGCAACTCAGTCATTTTCCATTGAAGGCAATTCACTGAAGAGGGCTGGAGAGGAGGTGGAGCCCTGGCTCCCTCCATCCCCAGCACTGCCAGCTCCGCTGCACTTTCAGCTGTGATTATGTGTCACACTTTACACTAAACCTCTGTGAAACAGGGATGAAGCTACTAATCTACTTCATCTGGGGTTTGTGGAGCTTAATTAATATCTGCGCGTACTTTGAGATGACAGGCGCTCTGTAAGCGCAAGATCTTATTTATTGTAATTATACGTCTTGATTCCTGTGGTGCTTTATTCATTTGGGCTTTTGGACCACAAATTATTTTGGGCAAAGTACTGCGACTGTTCGGCACAAATGATGTGCTTTATAGCTCTGAGTACCCTTATGTCCCTAAATGTAAGTAGTGATGAAAACATTATTGCAGTGGGAGTGGGATTTAGGAGGCAAATCTATGAACTATTTCCTCTCTAGCAAAGATTTGTTTTCATTAGAGGAGTCTGCCTTGCCTGTGTGTTGTGCCTTGCCCTCCATTGTATTGATAAATTGTTAGAGCAGTGCTGTGAAGGACAGAGTAAAACAGAAGCAAATGTGAATCCGATGACTTTCTAGCACAGCCCTCTTCTCTTCCTGGGAATAAGATATGACAACGCCTGCAAAAAATAGCTTTTTGCAAGGGGGGGGGGGGGGAGGAAGGGAGGGAGGGAGCTTCCTTTCTCTGACAGTGAATATATCCTTCTGCTCTGCAAATTCAGTGTGTGCAGAGCGTCTTTGTACCAGTACAGTTCTGCAGCTTCCCCTGGTGAGAAGGGGGTTGGATTTTTAAGGGAGACACGACAGACCTAAAGGTAGGAAGAGCATTGGAGCAGACAGTCATTGCAAGCCTTTCCAAAAATGGAGCAACCTTGAACAAAGTGCCTTTTTTTTCCCCCCTTCTTTCTTAATTAAGTAACAGTGACAGTCAACAGGAGATTCTAGCAACCCAAAGGAAGAGCAGTGACGTCTTCTGTGATGCAGCCGGGAGAGCAATAGACTCTGGGGCTCTCTTAGGTCTACCTAATATGGAGTGTACAAGAAAACACTGGAAGGATGAATTTGCTAAGCCCTAGTCTCCAGCAGGATATTTTTGGACTACTCTGACACTACAGAATGCTTAAACGGTTCAGGCCACCCCATAAGTTTTACCTTGATGTGGGGAAATCCCTATAGACTGCTAACAGGTTTTCTCAGGTTCTTTTCCGTTCAGTGCACTGCATTTCCCCAGTGCAGGCAAATGGTGATCTGTAGGTATATAGAGTATAAGCGAGAAGGGGAGGGGAAAGAAATGGAAGGGACATGGAAGAGACAGCAAAGACTGCTGCTTACTTTAAAATACCAAGGTAAAGCATTGACGACTCAGAAACAGTTAAAATCACTTCTTTTCTCTACCGTTAGCCATGCAGCAGGTTGTTTCTTCCTTTTCCATCCCTCTCTGCCTTGTAGATTTTTTTGGAGGAGATGAACCTAAGCTTGATTTGCCCCAGAAAGCTCTTTCAATGCCATTTATTTGCTATTTTATCCAAGAAAGGTAAAATTCACTGCGAAGAATCTGAAAGTGCACTTAGGTCAGAAGCTTGTTCCAGTGGTGTTGAAGGAGTGTCTGAAAACAACAGAACAATCAATCCAGGACCAAGAAATTGGGAGGAGCTCCTCAGCCCTTTGGAAAATTCGACTCCTGAGGCAAGAACTTAATATAGGTTTCCTGTTTGTTCTTTGTGACATCTAAACTTGTGCATTTTTTACATGTTGGAAACACTGCTCTTGCCCCTTTCCTCTTGTCCTTTCTCATGCTTCTATAAAGCTCCACTCTTTATCAATGAGCTGCTGTTTAATACTGCTAATGCTGCCAAAAGTGCTCAAAAGAGAATTCCCAGGTGGAAGCAGGGCAGAGGAAATAAACCCAAACTGCCCATGTTTGGGTCAGGGGTGGGCAGGAAAGAGCCTGACTTGTCAGGGCAGCAAAACAAAGACTGGGAAGGGATACATTTGGTCTCTGCAGGTATGTTTGGAAACTAATATGGGGAGAGAAAAGCTGCATCAACGAAAAGGATGCAGCTTTATCTGCTGTAAATTGGTGTTGGAAATTGAAGAGGGCTCCTGGCTATTGGTGCAGAGAGGTTCTGGAGCAGCCTTCCAGGATGAGATGTGGGAGAAACAATCTGACCCCTATGATACTGGAGCTTGATCTGTTTACCAGGGACGGGGGAAGCAGTCCCAAAGGTCTCTGTAAGTAGGATTTAAGCAAACCCAAAAGAGTGACAGCCCGTGCAGGCATGCAGCCTGCCTTCCCCAGACTACCAGTAACTGAATTCATACTGTGACCATACTTGTGACCTGAAACCAGAGTGTCCCCCTAATAATGTCTTACAGGCCCACCTGCTGTCCTGCCTTCCTGTGTGCTTTTTCTGTTGAAGAACTTCTATTCCCAGAAGCATTCTGTAATTATTTTTAGCTTTATTATTCTTTAGATTAGAGGTGGAGTTTGACTGTTGGTAAGGCCTCCCTGGAACACAGCCCTGACCTCCAGCTTTCTATATATATTTTTAATGAGTTGTCAAGTGACTTGTGAGTATCGTGGAGTGAAATGATGGATGTAGCTGGACTCACAGGAGATTTGCATTGAAGTTCTCTTAAAAATAAGCAGCATTTTGGCAGCTCAGCTCTATTGACAATAACGTCAAGTCAGGTTTAATAGCATAGCTCCTTATTGAATGAATCCACCCTGCAGGAAACAGTATGAGCATCCTGTGTGTGCACAAGAGAAAAAAATCACTGTTAATCCCTTGGGAGGAAAAATACAAGATTAACAGTACATTTGAATGAGTCTAATGAGAATCAGATGGTAAGAATGTTAATTTGGGGCAGATACTCGTATAAGGTGTCTGAAGGTGTAATGCGGTAGTTTCCATCTATCACCAAATGCCATGTATTCTCCTTGAATACATATCTGCAAGTTGTAATTTAATGGATTTGCACCTCTTCTGTATGGCTCCCTGACAGAACAACAAGGGATTTTCAAGCTAATCACCTTTCAGTGGGGAGATTTATGACCGGTGTAGTGAGCTGAGCCTTCCTTCCATCATGAAGGGCACAGACTGGAGACAGTCGCTGGGCACAGCATACCAACTGGGAGCTGCTTAATCAGAAACAGGCTCGAACATCTCTGTCTTGCAGTTGCTCTCTGGAGTCATGCAGTTCACTGGCTTTGTCAGATATAATTGTTTGCCTAAATCGGTCCTGGTTACTAGTATTTTTGGAAGTTGGGTGGGTAGTAATTTTTCTGTCATGCCTTACTTAATAGCCCTCAGCTTTGTAAGAAGTGAACAAAGCAATGGGCCTTCGTACTTCCTATTTGCTTTTGAGAGTCTGAGGTGGCAGTTCCATTTTAAGTACTTGTAAGTCATAGGTGAAGACTCACGGTGCCTAGTTCTCAGCCTTTAGCTTAGGTAGATGAGTTGGTCACTCTCTTCATGTGTTGCCCAGAGAAAGGGACTTCTCCGAGGTTGGTGCAGAGCTCCTTCTCTTAGGCTCCTGCTCTTCTCTCTCTGTGGAGAGTCTACCTCTATTCTTCCCCTGGGGGGTACAGGGAGACTGTGCAATTAAAGTGGGTGCTTATGTTTGTATAGATCTCGTACCTCTTTAAATTAATCACATGAGGCAGCTGAGTATCTCCTAGTACATGGCCTAAGGCAGGAAATGAGATGAGATGAAATTACACTGACTTGTTCCAGAGAAATTACTGCACTGATGCTTTCATATTTAGCCCCATTGCCTGTGTTCACCTGTTCAGCATTCATTTTAATACAAAGAGTAGGCTCATAGAAGCATCAGTTTTACAGTTGCGTCACTTACTGGGCTGCATCTGCTTTCCAAGATTGTCACTGGCATAAGAGACTGCAAATAAAAGTCAACTGGAACACAAATGGCAGCATCTCAGTAGTGCCAGGCTGTACAGCGGAGATTATTTGCTTATGCTTTTATTTGCCAGCATTGTCTAAACAAAGATAAGGATGTGAATGCTGTAGCAGAGCTTCCCAAACAGGATTACGGGGGTGATAGGAGCTAGCACTTAACATTACAATGATAGATGCCAGTGTGGGAGAGACGTCATTGCCCGCTGCTCTTCTTACATCCTAAAAGCAGAGCAATAAAAGGGGAGGCAGGTCTGTGGAGCTCTATGTGAGGTTTGCTGCTTTACTCGGGAACGTTAATCTTTTAGGGTTTGATTCATTAGACTGGTACTGTGTGAGCTTTGCTTTGATTCCTCTAAAATACAAATTGCAGCTAATGTGACTCTGAAGGAGGGTGTTACGTTGTGAGCCTGAGTAAGTTTTACAACAGACCAGGCAAGCTCAATGTAATCCCTGAACTGAGTGGGGAACAGGCCTCCAAGTCAGCTAATTTTGAATGTCAGCGTGCATGGTACCAGGCTAATTGAGATACACAGAAACTGCCATGTGCCTTTTTAATTGCATTTAGACAAGATGTACAGTATTTGAGTCAGCTCGGCAGCGTTCCCACTGATGAGAGTGTTGATGACACCTGACACCAGTGATGATATATTAAGTGAGCTTAATATCTTAGCGCACATGTCATGAGGCACATTAGAATCACAGAAGAATGTAGGTGAGAAACGACCTTTCCTCTGGAGGTCATCTGGTCCCACCTCCTGCTCACAGAGTTCAAATATAGAGCAGGTTGCTCAGGACTATGTCCAGCTGAGCTTTGACATAGCTGGACATTCATTTCCGAGGATGAATATTGCACCATCTCTCTGTGCCTGAGTTCTGATGCTGCACTTCTCCTTGTGATAGCTAACAACCAGAATTTCCCTTGCTGTGCCTTAATCTGTTGCAGCCAAGCACCTCTGAGAAAAGATTGGTACCATCTTTTCCAGTTATCTGTTGGGTAGCTGAAGATGGCAATTGGATACCTTCTCAGCCTGGAGAGGGAAAGGCTGAATACATGTTCATCTCAGACTCTTCATATCGTGGTCCCCCCAGCCATGTCAGTGCCCCTCCACGTGCCTTTCTCCAGTTTGTCATCATCTTTCTGGCACTGGAGAACTCAAAACTGGTGACAGCACTCCAGATCTACACCAAATAGCAGGAAATAGTTACTTTCAGTCTGCTGAGATGCATTACCTAATGTCAGACTTCTCTCAGCTGCCTATAGAATACTTCATCTTGCTTTTCAGCCTGGTTGGGTGGTCTGTAACAGACTGACACCATGATACCTGACTTATTGGCCTTCCCCCTGATCATACCCATAAACACTCAACCCTATTGTCACCATCATTAAGCTCTATACAATCAAAACACTTCCTAACATACCAGGCTACCCCATTGCTTCTCCTTCCTTACAGCACTCGTTCAGCACATTTACACATACCATACCAGCCCCGCCAGCCTAATTGGTAGTGAAGGATGAACTATTAATTGCATTTAAAATAAATTCTTAAGCAGCCATGAGCTTGTGATTATTTCTTTTAAACAAGGAGAAAGTTTAGCTTCATCCTTCTGTAAATAGTCCCCTGGGCAGTGTTTCCCAAAGCAGCTAATGGCAAGCAGGTTTGGCACTTTTATGGGGTTGTATGGTTTTTAATAAGAGAGCAGTATTATTCCCTCACATCTAAAAGTCTACAGAGTTTGTGAGCTTCTAGTTGTAGTGAATTTTGTGCCAGGTTGGCAAGCGGTGGTGTTTTCTCTCTGAGGCTGTCGCTTGCTCGGCAGAGCACAGGAGTGACTAATACAGACAAATGAAGCTAGGAAAAATTAAACAAATACCACAGTAAAGCATTTCTAATGCCCTATATGATCCCCTTGTGGGCTCAAAGCTTGATGTTGTAGGTGAGCTTATAGACTTGTTAACATACAGCCAAACCCCACAGCATTTAGGTCTTTTCTGGACTGAGATTACATACATGAGGATAGTTCAGGACAGGCTTCTGCAGTACAGCAGATAACAGTTCTTCCTGTGACTGCAGTGACAGTAAGAGATTCTGCACACATTTCATGCATATTAAGACCAAAATTGCCTGCAGTATCTTCAGCACCAGGTCCATGGACCATTTGCTGTCCTGTTTGCCTGAAAAGTGTCTTGCCTTGAGAGCAAGAAAAGTAAATAAAACCCACAGGCCCTTGAGATTTCCAGGCTTCGGGAGCAGAAACCCTCACTTTAGGATTTCTTGCTGTTGTTCCTAGAATACCACAAATAGGTCAAACAAGCAATCCTGAACGCTCAGAACTGCTTTTCACTTATGATAAATGATTGTGCAAGTATTTGAGGTAAGTGTTCATGTCACATTTCCACAGAAGACTTGCTCAGCTCATAGAGTTTGCATTCTCTGAGGAGCTCTCTATTATTTGGTGGCTGACAACAGCAGGTCAGACTGGAAGCATACACCGTTTCTAACTAATCTCTTACTTTGAACAGTGAATGAAGAACAATCAAAGGAAATGGTCTGGAAGTAACACATTGTTTAATATCAGCTCTCCCAAACCAGCAAATACAAAACAGCAGCATCGAAAATAGCAGCGTCACAAAGTAAAAACAGCTTATATGTGAGATCCTTGAGCCAAAAGGCAGCCTGCTTTTTGTAAATCTATTTTTACCTTGGTCAGCTGTACTAACTGATTTTATCAATGTAGCTGGTCTCTGCAATAAGAATGCTCACGTAACGTAGCGTCAATGCAGGCAGCTATGGCAAGTCATGATATATACATGTAGCACAAACCCTTTCAGATCAGCTTCAAACAACTGAAGTTCCATAAATGGATTAAATCTCGATAGTCTTGCACTACTCAATTTCACCTTCACAAGCTGGCATCAAACAGGGGCAGAAAAGCAGCCTTGTTGGAAGTGCAGCCCTGCTATTTTTGCATACTTTGAACTAGACGACTTGCAAACTTTTTCCATCTCAGTGGTCAGTTGTCGCAGTTTGAGCAGAACCAGAGGGACTGCTTCTCTGCATCTCCCGTTAGAAGAGAGGTGCCTTTAGCAAAGACTTCCCTTGCTCAGGTACCACAGAGCTGATGGTGAAAGGTGAAACCTTTCAAATTAAAAGGAGCTATGATGGTTTTTAGGTATCTGTGACAGCATATCCTGCGACATGGTAGTGCTGTTGCTAGTGCTCCTACTGACTAATAGTAGTTGTGGTCAGCAGCCCCGGCCCCACAACAAAGGATAGGGGAAGGCCAAGGTTAACAGGGACAAAGTATTTGATAAGCAGCCAAAATAAGTTTAATGCCTTAAAGAGGGTGAAGGGGCCATGGGAGGACTTTTTTGGCTATTGCTGTCTAAAATCTTGAGGGCAGTTTCAACACCCTGCCAGCATACAGACTGAAGAGCAAACAACCTTCCACTGCGGTAAAGCAAGTGGGCAACGTGTAGTTAACTTTAAAGTTAACTTTAAGTTAACTAAAAGTTAACTTTAAAATGAAAGAGAGATCTTTTAAAACTAGGATGAAACTGTGCAGCAGGTACAGCCTGAACGTGACCTGCTGGGGCTTCCTTCCCTTCTGATGGGTTGCATTGTGGGGCTGTTTATCAGCCTCAGAGCATGGTTTTGTATTCGACATTACCTCTGTTATCCTCCATACCACCAGCACCCCTAAATCAATATTTGCACCTTGTGCTGGTTCTCCCTGGAGTTATTTTCCCTCACAAGTGATGTTGTGAATGAGTTTGCCCAGCCCTTCAAAACCAGACCCTCAGGTATACGTTTGCAGAGTGGTTTTCAGTCTTAGCAAAAGCCAGACTGAAGTTTGTCTAAGCGGAAGTGAAGAAAAAAGCCTGTTTTCAGGTTTTTTCTAAGTGCAGCAGTGTCACATAGATGTCTTCGTAAGGAACTCCTGCAGCTGTCCATCAGAGCTAGCCAGCAGCAAAGGCTGGAAGCAGAACTAGGGCTGGGGGAGGGATTTCATTCTTGCACTGGGCCAGATCCTCTGAACAATAAAGCCAAGTGGGTAAAAGCAAAAGACATGTTAAGTGAAGCGAGCTGAGCTGTTCCTTCGTCAGTGCCTGAGGCTCTCTCAGATTATGCTGTATTTAATTCTGTCATTTTGGGCCCCAGTCCTGCGCTGATGATTGGAGGGTGGCTTTTTCCACTTGTGCTTTAGTCCATCAAAAACCCCAGGCCTTAACAGCATGAAAACCAACATAGGCACTTGGAATTTTTGTTTAAACCAAGCCTGAACAAAGGTGTTGTTATTTAACTTGAAGCTCCGGTTTAAAAAATAGTGAAAATCCAGTATTGCACGTGGTAAAACTCCAGATCTTAGTTAATCTGTACCCTAAAAATCACAGAATGGAGATGATGATGATGAAAATCCTCTACCAGCCTCAACCCATTAAAGCTACTGAAGTCCTTCCAACACGTCCTCACTGGAGCTGTAGCCAAGGATTTAAGAGGTCCATGTTTGTTTAAAATTGTCTCTAGACTACCTGAAACTAGAGGCCAAGAATCTCAGCAGAGCCATTGGGCACTGTATTTGTTTGTTTTCATCCGTGCATGGATTTCTTTGAAAAATACCCAGCAGAGCAATAAGAAGGGATTGTTTTTAATCTTTAGAGATGATAGCATGCTGTTATGCATCAAGGACGCTCAAAAACAAAGCATCAGATAAACTGTACCAGGAGATGTTGGGTGGTTTTTTTTTCACCTCCGGGCTCTTTTGCAAATCAAACACGCTCTGCTTGGAGCTAGCTGCTGATGAGACATCCATAGGTTCGGGTTGTCATCCCACAAGCATTAACACCGCCGCGTTCTCTCAATTTACACGTGTGCGAATGCAGCTGGATTCTGCCCATGCTCAGCACCCCGAGGGAGCGCGGTCATTATCACTACAAGGACAGCTGGGATCTGGCCTTCAGCCAGGACCTTGCTTAATGCAATGAGAAGATTTTGGTGATACAGAGTGGATTCCACATCCCCTCCTCCGGGAGTCCCGGGTTTATGCCCTGCTTGGTTTAAACCCAGTCCGTGCATTGTTTGTGTTACGCCGGACAGCGCAGTGGACAAAAGAGTGTTTTTTGGTTTCAGATCATATTAATGACTGCTATTTATGTAGCTGCAAATGTATCATTCCTCTTGTTTGAGACCTCCTCAGCAGCATCCTCCCCTGCCTGAATGAGCAGGGTTATAAAACACAGTAATTATAAATCTCATTGACTGCCTTGCATTCAAGGGCGTGTTCCCCCCGAGCATTTGCTGTGAAGCGTGTTACCGGGGAGACTGTCCTGTACAATCCAAAACAGAATTATTCTGACCCAGTGAGCTCGTTGGAGGGGAGAACATTTGGGATGCTGACCTGCTGCCACAGCACACAGAATGCATTTTTCTCATTGCACAGCAGGGCAATGCCGCACTACAACAAGGCAAATACATTCAAGCATTCTTTTAAGGCATGACTTACATCTCATTGACAAGTGCTGGCTCCCTAAAGATGAAGAAAGGGAGCCTAGAACAGCAGTCACAAACCAGAAGTCATGCTGGCCATCCACACAATTCAGCAGCTTTCTCTCAAGGTTTGGCTGTCTGAGACCTCTCTGGGCAAACCCATAAATACCTCAGACAAGATAACACAGTATCAATAAAACCCCTTCTTAAAACATTCAGGTCAGGCTATGCTTGTAAGACAGGCTAAGAAGCGTTCAGTAGGGGACAGCAGGCTGTTGTGCCTTGCACTACTAACCATAGCATGCTTCAGTCCCATCCTTTCCCCATCCATCGTAGTCAGGATCCTTACGGGTACTTTCCTCCGTCCTGAGGGGTTCATTATCAGCATCGATCGTGATGCCCTACAGTCAAAACTACAGAAAGCCCTGCCAGTCCCCCACTCTTGAAAAAAGGGCTGTAAAACCTGAGCACTCTTACGCTCTGGGGAAAGGAACAAAAAAGAGAAGAAAAGGAAGAGCTTCCTAGAACAGCAGCAAACACAAAGCACGCTGTTGCCATCCATTTCCTCCATTAGTGTCAGCGCACAAAAGGAACACAGTGCTATGAGGTAGCATAGGCTGTCACATCTTCTTTGTGCTCCAGGAGGAGGGGGAGACGAGGTGCAGAGCAGTCACTCCCAGCAGGTGTGCAAACCAATTGAGTTTAATTAGAAACATCCTGCTGGAAGTGTAAATGTCTTACAAGGAGATCACCCCGTCAGGGAATGCTGCTGGAGCCTCTGTTTTGGTGAGGCTTTGATACAAGTACAGCTGAAGGTGAGCATCTCCTTCCCTGGCTGTCTCCTCTGCACCCCAGACACAGGAGCACAGGATTCATGTCATACTGCTACACGGTGGGTCTTCTCCATGTTACTGCCTTCCTTGGCATCTCACATATGCAGGCTGGTTCATTTAACCATACCCACGGCCGTTCCTCCTCACTGATGTGAAAGGGCTTTGCTAGACTTGGGAATGGGTGCAATGCTAGGGGTTGTACTGCTCTGTAAATATCCTTTTCACTCCATATGGATTAAAAAGACTCATAATGTTTGTGATTTAATTTTAACTTCCTTTTTTTTTTTTGCCTAGGTCTGTGGGCAGCACTGAACTGTGTCTTACGTGTATGTCTATGAGACTGCAGCAGTTACCCAGTTCATTACATTGAGGCAGTTGAGGGTTTTTTCACTGTTTACTTACTGAAAATCATCAGAGACTGTTTTATCCTCTTTCCTGATGATCCGGTGTTTTTCCTCTGGCAGTTCTCAAGAAAATTCGTTTTTCCCTCCTCCAAATACAGTATCCATCATTAGACTACTGCCAAACAATGTAAAATCAGCAGAATAACTGGTCTGTAGCGCAGACAGCTCTGGTGCCACCTAAACAACAGAGCACAGAAGTTTTTGGTTGGTTCAAAGCTGAGTCAGGTTCCTAGTCATTAGAAGTCATCTCCTTATGTGTTGTCTCTGGAAAGGTTGCAACTGTTTTTCCATTCTCTTCATTTAAGTGATGGGCTGATTAGCCTGTGACTTTAAAGGAGGTATGCAGATGCCTTAAGAAACCACACGTATGGTTTCAGTAGATGGCAGGCTGCCTAGAGTCAATCCTTTCATAAAAAGAGAATTAGCTATTCCTCCTCGCACATGGCTTTAGGCAGCACTGTACTGCTTTAACATTGTTCAGAGCTCATGTAGAGCTGTGTACCTGCCAACCTGACAGCTCCTGCGGTGCTGCAGTAGGAGCAAGGACATCTCTGAATGGTGAAGTGCAACAAGGCATTTCTGCTGCCGAACCCGTTCTCTACAAATCCCATGTGCTTGTATTTATGTGACAGTATCAGCACCTTTCCTCGGTGTATACATACAGTTCTAAAATTAAAATGCAAGTATTAGAGTATAAAGCTAAATACCTTAATCACATGCCAACAAAAACGATCGCAGACTGCTATATTTTGGCTAAACATTTTGATCTCAAGTATCAGTCTATAGCAGAGCATCATGTCACTTTTTAAACAGTTTCAGAAATGCAGCCAGATCTTGGTGCTTGGACAAGTAACAGGTTTTGTCATGCTTGACTTCCTGAAAGATGACTGCTATGGAAGCGTCTGCTGTAGTTATTACATGACAATTAGCAGTTGCTCCTCTGCTGACAGATGTCCACAGCAAAAAAGCACTGATTGTCTCTTTTGTTTGCAGTTTTAGGGATACCATAATCAAGCAGCTTAGACCATCTCCAAGAGATACTGTCCTTGCACGAAAAGGGCAGCCTTACTGCCCAGGTTAATGTGGAAATTTGAGTCCTTTCTCCCCATACAGAATTAAACATTGCAGTTATTTCTATGGATAGATCTCTTATCCAGGGTAGATGTGCAAGCTGTATTTCAGCATTTGGTTTACTAATGCTGTTCCAACAATAAAGCGAGACGCACTGTGTGCGTGTTATATTGGTGGCATTGCTTAGCTGGGGCTGCTAAGAAGCAATAGAAGGGAAAGGAAGAATTTGTAAGGAAGGGAAAAACAACTTCACATAAGCAGAAATTGATGAACAAAGTTCACAAATTCTTCCACTGCACAGCTACAGCACGGAGCATATTTTAAAAGAAAGCTTCTTAAAATGTCACACACAAAATAGTATTATTCAAATAATTCAGGGGGAAAATGGCTGGTTTACATTAGTGCTGAAAAGAATGCGGTGCAAGCCATGACCTAAATTAACATTTCTGCCTGTTATCCAGAGGCCTCTCCTCTAGCCTTCCCTCCTGCAGCCCACTGAAGTTAAAAGGAGTCCTTGCGCAAGGGTTTTTGCCCGAGGCAGGATGGCAGAAGGATGTGCTGTGCCTGGCAGCGGGATTTTGAAGCATTTGCTAACAGGCAGAGGTCTGTGGGAGCAGACATGAGACTGGCAGGTGGGATTTAATAGCAGAGATTTTGTGCAGCTGCCAGAAAATCAAAACCCAGATGCTGGAGCTGAACACATGCTGCCTGATCGGAATGATGTTCTGGGGGAAAGAGGAAGCCAGCAAGTGTCTGCCAGAGAAGAATTTGATTCTGAGTCCAGCACTGCCTTACCTCGTCCTTCTCCTGGGGTCAGACCAGTCGCAGCACTGTCTATGCGTCAGTAACTGGCCGGGCATGGAGATGCATGGCATTTTTTCACTATGGTGCACCCAAAAAGTACCTCACCTCGTCAGACCCCATTTTGCCTCTACAGAAGGTTATTTAAATCCCCTATTTACTGTCTGGTTTTCCTTCTTTCTGTCTTTCTTCTCTGCATGAGCTATCTTCTCCGAGTTCCCTCTTTGCCTCACATTCATTCTGCAAGGTACATTTTTATTGCTGCTCCCCAGAGACCATATTCTTCCCAAGGCATTGATCTTCCCGAATTATTTTCTGCATCCCTCCTCTGTTGGAAGTCAGTTCCCTCTCTAAAAAGCACCAGCACCAGAGAGCAAGCACGCATGCATTGAAAGAACAGCACAGCAGCAGACCAGCTGTATTTTACCCTTCCACGTCCACCCCAATGAACAGGTAACTAGGATTAGCACTGTACGCAGGCACTAAGGGCATCTGCAGACTGGTGGCTAACATGCTCCCACACTCCAGCATGAAAGATGTGGGCAAAGCCAGCAGACTGCAAACCAGGCCAAGCACTTCACCCTTTCTGCCCAAAGGAGGAATTTCCTAAAAATACATGTCCTGACATACCACTGAGCCACATGGCACAGTGAGTGCAGTCCTATTTTCAGCCTGCTCCGCAGGGTGACATAGCGAGTTACACCTCCTCCCCGAAATGGCACGTCAGCAGCGCAGCACTTGCTGGTGGACCATCAGCACAGCCTTCTGTGGGACGGTGCTCTCCGCTGGAATTCCCCGTCAAGTGATCACACACTCCTCGTGCACGAGGCTGCAGTTGCAGGAAGCATCCCTGGTAGCGCTGACTGTAATCAGGGCAGCTGCTTTCTGCCCATCAGGATGGCAGTGGTACTCTGCAAGTCCCAGATAGGTTATGGGCTGGGAGGAGAGAGCGATCAAAACGAATTCTGTCTGACCCTAAGAGAAGTCCTGTTATAAAGGCTGTTATGCCTCTCTGGCGTGTACCTCTTGCAGGTTCACCAGAGATGGGTAACAGTGGTAAATGGCAATGGTAAAGCAACATTTAGCTTTTGGAGATGACTGGGGGCCTCTTTCCAAACCATGGCTGGTTAGCAGATTCTGTTTTCCCAACTCTGAGGCTCATTGCAGAATCCCAAGAATGTTCCTGTGCTTCAGATATCCCAAAATAACTGCTCCAAGCTCTCCTTGGGGAAAAGCAGTCCTTAGGGCAGCCTCTTAGCTCAATTTTTTTGTGTTGAAGCAGCTGAGCTTGAGGGAGGGAACTTGTCTTTGCCTCTAGTCACTGGCTCCCACAGGAGAAATGAGCATTTTGGATGCTCACATTAATAAGTTAGTGTGTCAGCTCATTCACTGTTCAAAGAATTGCAAACACTTTGTTCTCCTCATTTCTGTTTGCGGCAGAGCCATCCTCCCTGCAAATCCACTAGTTAGCTGGTGGCTTGAGTAGCCCAGCAATGGAGCAAATCCCTGACTGTGCATCCAAATCACAGCTCCTGAGCACCAGTCAGGAGCCCACAGGGTTGTTTTGCAGGTTTGTTGCCTGCTGTCTTCCTCTGCGGTTGCCAGGCTTCCTTCCTGCATCCAGATGAGACAGGGGAGCCATCACAAACAAGGTGATAAGTGGTTCTCTGACACTGAAGCCATCACTTAGACACCATGAGTGGCCCCTTCCTCTCCTGGGAGAACTGCTCATTTCCCTCACAAGCAGGAGACTGGACCTGCTGAGGTGTTTGGGGTCACTTGATGAGGCAAATCTGATCCACTGTGCAGCGCAGAGATTTCAGTCCATTAGTGGCAGGACTGGTGCTCTGCTTCTCAGAGGTGGATTATCCCGGTTTCCAGGGAATCTGTATATCCTGTTTATATGTGCCAATCATTTGCACTCCTCTGTTGTGGTAAGTTATTCTCCATGTCCCTGAGGTGCTCATTACCACATTATTCAGGCTCTGTTTACGTAACTTTAGAAACCAAATAAATCCCTGAAGGACAAAACTCCCCAGCTCGGCTCTGATCTCTGCTCTAGAGTGTGTGTAACACCTTCCGAGAGAAGAACCTGACACATTCCTTACACCCCTCGAGTTCCTGGGATGGTTCAGTCATCTCTGCAGAATAAAACTTGCATCCAGGCCTCAAGACATTACCCTTGGCCTGATCTCTCCCTGCAGCAGATGCCCCTCTGCTGAGCTCCAGCCTGATCTTCCAGAAGATGGCTAGCTTTAGTTGTGGTTTCCATCCACAGCCCTCGAGATACAGCTGCAGCTCTACTAATCAGTATTGTCCTGTATATGCTGTGCTTTGCTCTGAGATCAAGTTAAAGCCTAGAAATTGTAGTTGCCGGGTTGGTCTACAGCTGAACTCATAAATGGTGCTTCAGAAAGTGCTCAGGGACCTGGCAGAAGGGAGAAGGGGTAGAATCACTGTCCCCTTTATACTTCAACCTTCAAACAGGCTCTCACAAACAAGGAAACCAGTTATAATTACTTTAAATTTTGTGCTATTTAAGCTGTCTGTTACTGCACCAGAGACAGGCCAGAGTGATAGGCTGCAGTAATAACAAACAGTGTGTAGCACAGTAACAGAATATGTTGCCTTCTGGTACGTAAGACACAGCTGCACAGAAAGAGGGGTGGGAACTAGCAAGACTTCCAGGTTTTCAACAAGCTATCCCAATACAGTGAGCTGGCCACAGTCAAGAGGAGGAAGGACAAGTCCCTTCTTGCCAAACAAATGGGAAGCATGTAAACATCACAGCTCTCCAGTGTCGGTGGAGCTTCCATTTACACTCATGTTATGTGCAGTATTTATCAAAAGTCTTTACTTATTTATCTTCTCAATGAGTTTCCTCCTCCCCTCTCTTTTGAGCATGTAACAGAAAATGCTATCTGTAACCCAGCAAAACCTCTTTGTGCGCGGAGGTTCGTGATTTGTGGCAGACTTTGCATGGAGAGGCGGTAAGGAAACATGCTCCTTGCGGGGTGGGAGGCACCGGAGCAGAAGCAGAGGCACTGGCTGGACCCGCAGCAGCACATTCCTGCCCAGCTCGTGCTGTGTTTCCCAGCAGCTCGGCTAGCGTAGCGCCCAGCTGTGATCCTGCACTGGGAGGCTGCGGCTGTAGCTGTGCGGAGGATGTCATTAATCACATGCTATCCCAGAGGCTGCCAGGAGTGGAAAAGTAAGCAAATTAAGATTTTTTACATATCTCGGCTCTCCTTTCAGAAGACATCTGCTGTAATCTCCGCTGGCATTCTGTGTGCTTCTGTCAGCCGTGGCTTCACCGCGCTACGTGCGGTGCCTGCTCTGGCCATTAGTTCTGTAGGACTGCAGTTCATGGAGATCCTCAAGCTGCTGTCTCGGAGAACCTCACACGTACAGAGAGGGGGGAGATAACACACATGGGAAATGTGCACATCAGCCCCTCCTTTGTTGCAAAGCAGTGCATTAAGAACTGGGGAAAGATCCAGCACTGGCACTGGAGGAAACCTAGCAGTCAGAAATCCCTTGCTCATCAGCCACAGCACACTCCGGGCATTGGGTGTCCAAGTCTTAAGCCTAGACATTCCCCTGCTATATGCAGCAACATCTTGTTATGTGCAACAGAACACAGGCACCTGCTCACTATCAAAAGAGAGGCAAAGAAAGAGCTGTTTCTGCCCCTGGGGGTGATGGGGATGCTTTACTGCTGCCCTAACTTCTTACAAATATTAACTAGAAGTAACTAGAAGCATGCACCCCCTGGGCACATGAGAGGCAAGTTCTCAACCCTCTTTAGCCTGAGAACACTTAAACCCAGGACTACTGCCTCCCATAGTTTGTCCCTTGACTCTGTTCCTGCTCTCTGAATTGTTCCTGAGCAATGGCAGATTATTCAATGTGAAATGCATTAGCAGCCAGTGAAGCACAGCAAACACTTTCTAGTCATGTGCTTTAGACAGAAAACCTGCTGCTTTTCAGCATCCTGCATGTCTTTTCTCTCACTGCTGGTGCTGATCAGTCTCGATTCTGCAAGTACTGTGAAATACTTGCATATATCTAGGATGAATCTCACTAATTTAGAGCAGGCTTTCTGCCAGGAAAGCAGGTACAGTGCACAACAGAATTGAGGCCTTAACTTATAAATTATGTATTCTAATTTACTGTTTCTTGCTCGTTTGGGACCTTCTCTTGGTGTCTGTTTTTAACAGATGACACTGCAAGCCTGAGTCCTAGTTGAAGCTACTGTGCGCTCTACTGCAACATTACTATGACAACTGCTGAGATCAGGGCTGGGAGAAATCTTTCCTTCCCTCAGAAAAGAGAGTGTGAAACAAATACTGCATTTAGTTAGTCTCAAACATGGGTTTGAGGCATCCTGTTCCATTTCCTTGCTTACTGCTTCACCTCCATTGTAGGTCTCAGCAAGGGAAGAACTATCTCGAGAATATTCAGCATGCCGCAGACAAGTCTGCTTTGGATAAAGCTTAAGTGTCGACACTCCAACAAGGCAGATAAACTCATCCTTTCCAGGCTTGTATGAGCCTCACTGTGAAGACATCAGAGCCTCCAGGTTTGAAATGCTGCCTTAGGCTTTGCTTTTTATGTCAATAAATGTTTTACCACATTTAAGGTTCAAACACAATACGAACATCCCTGCTAACATTTGATGAACTCAAAAGGAGACAGCAAGCATGGGCAGAGGGCAGCATGCAAAATGGCACAGTGCTTCCCTTCTGCAGGGGGACTTGCCTTGGCCCCACGGTGGGGCCTGGGCATGATGGTGCCTTTACAATTACACAGTGCCTTGGAAAACGCATTGACAAGCCAGGGAAGGAAATGTCCTTCTGTTCAGGACTTCACCTTCTAATCTTCTTTCTCTTTTGCTTTTTCTTTTCTCCCTGCCAGAACCACCTTCGTTATGGTTAGTAAAGCATATCTGCATGCCCAGCTCTGTGGAGGGTTTAAGACATCTCTGTCTTCATGCTTGGCTAGTCTGCCTCTCCTGATACCTCCTTACAGTCTCATTTCTTCTCTTACCTCACACTCATCTGTAGCACATGAAGATGCTGCAGTGAGGTTTAAGCAGCACTCTGCTGCTAGGCTGCCTTTGCAGCCTACAGTACCAGAGCTGTAATCTCTGTGTTGAATCTGTGAGTTGAAACCCACAGGCAGTGCACAAGCACTACAAATCCTGATGCAAACTCAGGTTTTTGCTTTTCCCCAGTACTTGTCAGTTGGTGCTGTTCCATCATTTTTCCTTATGCTCTGTTTTGCAGTGGCCCTGCCTGCCTTCCCTCTCCTCCCTTCTCCTTCCCCTCCTCTGCTCTATCAAATGCAGCACTCAAGCGTCACTGACTGACAGGGGATGCAGCAGCTTCGGTGGAGGAGATGGAGAGAGGGAAGGAAGAAAAGGAAAAGCTGCTCTCAACAAAAGAGGTGGCAGAAACACTGAAAGGCAAGCTTCCCTCCAGAACTGGATCCAGACACCCTTTGTTAGGGCAGGAAATTAGGATAGGATCTCTAATGCGGAGTGTTTGGCATGCAGACCCTGCCTGCTCCGTGTATTCCTACAGTGCATTCTCAGAGGACAGAGCTCAGATGTATAGCTCAGGTCCGCCACAACCTGGACTGAATCAGCAAAATGGATGGTTAGCTAGCTGAGTGGCAGCACAACCAGAACTCACTGCACTGCTCAGCAACAGCTTAAAAAAGTACCGGCTCCTCAGAAATGCACAGGTCATGAATGTAGTGGGGAAGAATCACAGAGAAATCAGCTGGAGACCTAGGATTTCCAGGGGTTAATCTTTGCCATTGTCCAAAAAGACTCTGATACATTCCGTGGTTTATGCAGCAGATTTTGCTTACAGCTTACTCTGATTGCTAAATAATTACAGAAGCGTATGTTGCCCTGTAGCAGTGCGGATTTTTCTGTTACATGAGACTGTTATCACCAAGTGCCAAATGCATCTTGAAAGGCTTTTTGTAGCGTTCTGCTGAGTTAGCACAGTTCTGAACGAGTACTTTTCTGCAGCATGCCCTGATCTTGCCAGCTGCTGACTGCCCTCCTACTAACCACTAGTGACATGTCCGTATTACATCTCGGAGTAGCAGTAAGGGTACCCCGTTTACCTTGAAATGAATTAAATAGTGCACTAGCAGAAGCCCAACAGCAAGTCTGCAAAGTCTAGTTTCTTCTGGAAATTTCTTATGGTATTTGGACAGTAATGAGCAAAAATGCTTTGTGCAGTTGAGAAAAACATCAGAGACATCCAAGAGTGCAAAGAAAGAAAGAAACCTCATTTAAAGTAATTCTTAAAATCAATTTGTGAAGGACAGAGTCCATTCTATCTATACGTACTCTCCAAGAATGAGATGGCCATGCAAACAAAACGAAAAGCAATCTCCCAGGAATGACATAGAATGTTTTTCTGGGAAATCTCTTTCCAATACAAGCACCAGAAGAAAGAAGAGTAAATCTGTGCCACCTTAGTGGAAGGAGACAGGTGTGTCAGGACTCAGGATAACTCCCTGAAGCTCATCAGGTGCTGAACTAAACATTTGCAAAGGAAGTTTTGACTTCCATTACTAAAAATAAACTGCAGCTTGTACTTGGGGCTTCCATCATAACTTTTCTGAACTATTTTCTGGGAATTTTGTTTTTGCTAACAACCCTTAAGAGGTTTTGTCTCGAAGGAAATAAAGGCACAATTCAGAAATTTCATGACCTTCTGAAGTGGGACTTTAAGTGGGGCTTATGTCCACTTTATTTATTAGTGGAAATGGAAAACAAGTCACTTTTTGCCCATCTAACTTTAATTGAGATATGTCTCTCCTGAACCAAAACTGGCCTCACTCAAGTATCAATTACTAAGTACCACATCACTTAAAGCAAGGGAGTCCAACCCAGTGTCACTATAGAAGTGGTTTAGGTTTTGTTTCTTTTGCATATGGACAAGGTCAAAAATACCTTTGGAAAAGCTCCCCCTGTCCCTGAAACCAAACCCAATATATCCAGGAGTCCAGTTGCCAGCATAAGGCACCCTGAATCAGCAAACCAAATTTGCTCTCTGCCTTCATGCACCGCTGGACAGTACCAGCTTCACTGTGTGGCTGCCCCTCACCTCAGATGAGTTTCTTCCAGCGGTTTCAGTGCTGCCTTTTGCAGTCTGGCTCGTAGCCTGGCTTCACTTCAGTGCCTCTGTTTGCAGCATCTGATGTCTTCAGGCCTAAAGAGGAAAATGAATCAAGTTACCCCTGGACCTCAGCGAGCGAGTGGTTGAGTTAGCATCCAAGCACAACACAGTTATACTAACGCTAGCATAACTTGCATGCTAGTATAACATGCAGCACATGAGGTGCCTGTGTGTGGCTAGCACTGGTGTGAGCCCCAGCAATGTGCTGCCCACAGGAGCTCAAAAGCAGGATGATTCCCACGCACCTTTCAGTTTGGTTTGGGGTTTTGTACTATTAATAATATGCTTGAGTTTAAAAAGAAGCCTGTCCTCATTGCTCTTTACCTGACTCAGTACCAACGCTGACAAAGACCTTGCTTAGGGGTACTCATCATCTTTGGGAGGAAAATAAGCAGGCAAAACCAGAAGTGCCAGTGCTAGCCAGGAGGTGGCAGAGGAGCCAGGCTACCTTGTATACGGGTGTTTGGCAAAAACACAAACAGGAACCAAGGCAGCAAAACCCAACCCCACCCTCCATCTTCAGGAATAAGAGGATGAAACCCTTAATCACATTCCTGCTTGCATTTATACTAATTGCTTATCTTCCTGAGATCTGACTTGGTGAAATGATGCATGCACACCAAGCAGATGAGTTTCCATAGAAACTCAGGAACTGAACTTTCATTAGGAAAAAATCTTTAAGATAAAATAAAAGTCTTCCAGATAAAAATGCAAATTGCCTGTCAGTGGGTGGCTTTCTGAATTTATATATAATGTTTTTCCTTTGCACTGTAGGCAGATTCCAGCTGGACCTACATAGCAACAACATGCAGGCATTGTTTATAGCAAGCCAGACTCCATGGGGAAATAAGAAATTCAGTAGCAAGGAGAAGCTCTCAAGTGCAAATACCTCAGGGAAGCAAAAAGCTGAAGTGCTCAGTGCTGCGTCTTGGTGAGGCTTGGGGACCGTGCAGCCTCCAGCTCTCAGGAAACGCTTGTGGTTTGCAAGGAGCAGGGTGGGGAGGAGCGGGGAGAGGAAACCCAAAGCAAGAAGCTTTCGTGCACGCAGAGTTAATGATGTTCAACCTGTCCCTTAAGCACACAGCAGCATATTTCTGCCGGTTCAGTTAAGCCTCCCTGGGAAGGCTGACACCATCTGTCACCGCTCGCTCTGGATAGGTCTCCGTGCTGGGGTTCGGGAGCGTTGGCAGGCTCTGGGTTGGAGATCAGGTTGGCAACACCCCAGCCTCCACTTGGGCTGAGGCCTGAGGAACGGGGTCTTCTGCCCAGAGCACATGGAAATGCAGGCGTGTGGGCAAGGAGACACAGGGCTGTTGCTGGTCAGAAGAGGGAAGCACCCCTGGGAAGGGCTATGGACCCAGGCAGCCTTTGGCACTAGCAGTGGTGCATGTAAGCGAGGAGAAGGCAGGAAACCGTTGCCTCCTTTAGCGACTATCTCCTCCTGTATTTCTCTCCATAAACGTAGTTTTTCACTCATACAGGATATTGCAGCATCAACAGGAAGCTGTAGGGATCCTCAGATCGCCCTTTCTGAGATTTTTTTTTGCAGCTAAACCAGGATGCTTGGAAGCACCGAATACCAAGGAGCGAGTGTTCTTCCTGGTGGGCATCGGCTTCAGCACCTCCCCAGGTGAACACAGTACCTGGGTTTGTGTACAGCCTCCTCCCAGGGCTGCAAAGGACCTCAGGCACGGGCACAATAAATGGAGCAGCTCCACGGTGGGGAAGCCATGCCAGGCTCTGGTCCTTGCCCAGCAATGGTGCTGGGGCAGACAAGGGAGCTGTGCTGCACGAGTGGTTGACGATGAGGTGGATTTCACTGCAGCATTGTTGGGAGGTGCGAGATGGCAGCCGGGGAGGGAATTCCCCTCCTTGCTGGAGCGGGATGACAGGCAGCAGCTGCATAGGCTCCGGAGCATCCAGAGGCTTGATGCTGCTTAGTGTCAGGATAAGGACTGCAGTGGGTCCCCGGCCACCAGAGAGCACGGTCGGCTCTGCCCGGTCAGCGCAACAGGAAGGGTGGTTTTGTGGTTGAGGACTAGCTTGAGCCGAGATAGCTCCTGTCTATTCTTGGCTCAGCAGCAGAGCTGCTATAGCCACACTGCTTGCCCTTTGTGGGCCTCATTATCCCTGTCAGGAGGGTGACTCAGGTTATAATTGCACAAATTCCTTACCGTTTGTAGGGACGCGCCTGCAGCTGCCTCCAGAGGAACCAGCCTGTCCCATCGGGGTGCCTCTGTGCCACCTCTGCCTGCTCACAGGGGGACAGGGAGATCAGGCCCCGTTGCCTCGCCATTCTCCAGCAGGAAAGAGAAGCCTAAAGAAAATACATCCCCACTGCACCTCTGAATGATCAGATTTCACACCGAGTTGATTATTCAGGTCAAGGTTACAGGCAAGAAAAAGGCAATGAAACTTTTCACTGTACTGCTGATACTTCATTAAATTGACATTTCTCATTGTTTCTTGCAGGCGAAGTAATGTGTTTCTGTAGGTGTGAGCACTATAACAGGCTAGTCATGTCATGGTAGGGTCTTAGTCATGCTGATGCACCCTGCATCTAATGGCAATTTTGGAAAAACAAAACAAAACAAAACAAAGGAAAAATCTTCACCACTTCCAGAAGCATCACCGTTCTTTGGTCAGAAATTCACTTGGGTTCTCATTGCGAGAGATTCCAGGTTTCTTATGGCTTTTCATATCAACTAAGGGCAAGTAGACACATTAAAGGTGAAGCTTTCCTTTATATATATATATATATATATATATATATATATATGCATCCACATAGCACGTAGTGCCAGGGAAAGCACGAAGCCAGGCAGTCTTCTCGCTTTCCACCGTTTCCACGGGTGAGTGCAGGCAGAGGCCATGCAGCTCTTGGCTAGGCGACATGAACGCGTTGGCTGCTTCCTCCATAGGCCACACTGGATGGAAGCGGTGGGAGGTTCATCCCGGTGCGCGCACCTTCAGGAGGAAGCAGGAAAATGCCACTGATGCCTTGTGGCCTGCGAGGCCCACATGACCATCTGGGCTCGGTGTGGTTGGCTGCTGTATAATTAAAAGGGAGCCTGGCTCATTAGATGCATTGTGGGTTCAGACACATCCATGCGAGCCCTATAGGAAAACATGTTCTTCCTACCACTTCTTTCATCCTCCTCCTCCTGTTCCTTCCAGATGGTTACACCCACTCGTGTCTTTTCTTACCCTAAGGACAGCTTTTTCAACAAGGTTCCTCCATCCTTCTGCTCCCCCACGCTGCTTTAGGATCTACATTGGAGTGCAGGAGGACAGAGGGCCCCATGCTGTTTCATACCGCCTGCCCCTAGAAGCGTGGAAGGGAGCTGCATCCCTCTAGCCCCATTTGTTAAGGAGAAAGATCTGTCTATACGGTCAGGATGTAGGAGCTGACAGACTTGACCTCAGCTGGATATTCCAGGTGTGTGAGAGTTAATTTAGATGCTGGGTGTAACTGAACCTGTGTATATTTTCCTTGGGGATTAGAATCCAGTGTAAGCCACTCAAGGAGAGAGGGATGCTTCAAGGGCCTGTAGCCTTTTCTCTGTGTAGCACCAGTATATGCTGCCACAGTAACACACAGCAGGAGCACTTCTGAGCTGGATCAGTCCCTGTGTTTAAAGAAAAGAACTAATTCATAATTGCTTTTTAAATTACACATTGCAGTTAAAAAAAAAAACAGAACTTAACAGCTGATTGCTCCTCTTCTACAGAAATAGGTGGCGATCCCTCATCATAGCACTTCTGCGCCTGCACTGGACTTGGAGCGCTCCATTCTCTTGTTTCGTGTCATTAACTGCTCGTCACTTGTTTGTTGACAGGGCCTGGTGCTGAGCAGACTTGAGCGGAGGGACCTGGCCCAGAAGGTCCTCAGAGATGCCATCCGGATCCAGACCACCAGTCACAGGGCCTGGAACAGCCTTGGAGAGGTCTTGCAAGCTCAGGGGAAAAACGAAGCAGCCATCGAATGCTTCCTCACCGCCCTGGACCTCGAATCCAGCAGTCCTGTCATCCCCTTCACTGTCATACCCAGGGAGCTCTGAAGCTGTGCTCAGCAACTGAGCACCTTCATTCGCGGACAGACACCAAAACCAAACAAACAAACAAAGAAAAAGCCCAACAGCAAAGTGCCATTGTAACCTGGAACCGGGAGAAACAATTCCAGGATGGGACTCAGGTCTTCCCGCTTAGCTGAGACAAGCCTAACTGCAGAAGAATTTGCAACAGGCAGAAACAGAGACTGCCTTGTTCTTCACAGGTGCCTGGCAAATCTCCTGTTCCAGTTAATAGCGAGGCTTATTTCAGAGTGTTGGGTCAAGGTGACTGTAGAAAGCTCATGCTAGAGTACAGCTGTCCAAAGCACTTGCACCTTTCAATTTTCATTATAAACACCAAGCCCCCCCCATGCCCCTCAGGCTTTAACTAAAGCCCAGACCAGCTCTGAACAGGAGTAAATGCACCAACTAACTTGACCAAGTTGTGCTTAAACATGTGGCTGCCTCCACACAGCTCTGACAGGGATGGGAATGACAATTAAACCATACAGACTTACAGTACATGCCGCTTACAAAACTATTCCAGTTATTTTGATAATCCTTTCTCCTGCCTTGCTTTTACATGCTGCATATGCTCACTATATTTAGTGTGGCTCTTGCCTAGACCAATTTAAATTAAAAATACCTTTTTTTTTTCCTCAAAAGCTGCTATTGCAGTATGAGTCACAAAAGCAGAAAGACCAAAGACCAAAGACCAAATCAGTTCACACTTGAACTATATTAAAAACCTATATGTATCTCCACTTGCATATTTATTGAAAGGCCTTACATGAAATAGCTGGTTATGAATTCTGAGCTTTGTGCTGATTAATCACCTATTGCATCACTTTGAATGAGGAATATAGTGATTACCAGTGTATTGTGACTGAACTTTGTGCTCTACTGCATTACCATTCCTGGCACAAAACATTTTCATATCCATCTTTTCATGATACAAAAGACAGCAGCAGTCTTTTAAGGGAAATTATGCTGAAGGCAGTGTGTGTATGTATGAATTACTTGTTTCTTAAAACCAAATCTTTGGATTGTCTGTAGAAATCTCACATCGGAGGTAAGGAGCTAAGCCTTCAGCAGCGCAGCATTATTTTGCCTGTTGTATCAGATGGAAGAGTGGATAACCCTAATCCACGCAGCCTCCCCATGCTGGCACGGCCGGGGCCACAGCTGGCATACCCCCTGCTAAGCTGCTCCTTAGCTGTGTGCCACCTCCTCGGGGCCTTGGCACTGAGGTAGAGCTCTATGTGCCATGACACATGAGAGCCAGACCAGTCCCAAGATGAAGATGGTGCAGAAAGGAGCTGCAGGCACTTTTCAACACAAAAGGTTGGGGCTCTGTGCCCGTTTCTGTCCAAAGGAGATTTGTGACTACTTCATAAGTAGGTTTGCGCTAGAACACACTTTGTACTACAATTCTGCCCAGTATTGTGATCCGCAACTAGTTCATTCTGGAGATAAGAATATCCTCAGGCAATAAATGAGATGGGGTTATTTCTTAAAGAGCCCAAGGCTCTGGCAGCAGACTTGAAGTCAGCATTGTTTACAATTACATGGAGACCTGCGGGCTAACGGAGAGGTGGGTGCCTCGTGATGCTCCCAACCCACACCATCGAAGAGCTCTTGCCCCCAGCCACGGGAAGCACACTGCCCTCAGGCTGCTCCCAGCAGCCTCTTGCACTCCCTGACCAATATCTTGCATTTTTCCCATTGAATTTTCCCAACTAAACTTCCTCTGCAAGTTTTAGCATTGCAATAACCCACCTTATTTATCCACTGAGGGGTCTGGAGTGAAAGCACTACTGCTGTGAAAGGTGCTCAGCCCTTTCAGGGGCTCTGGTTTTCCAGTGTCACACAGGCACCAAATCGGGCTTTTTAGGCCAGAGGCAGGTTTCCAAGGAGACAGTGTTACTGGCCACATTTCTCCTTTGCAGCAGCACCAGCAGCAGAGAAAGAAGTAGGTGTTAAAGTATCAGAATTAAATGAGTTTCATGAAGACAGAAAGATGCAGCAGAGACTCATTTTACTGTGGAGGATGCTATGAGGTCGGCTTGCTCTGCACTGCAGGTGGGAAAGTGGGAAGGAGAGATGTTGTTGTTGACAAAGTTTGGAAATTGTTACCCAGGTGTTTTAAACTCAGCTCACAGTGGGATGCAGTCTGACAATTACTTAAGTAGATCTATATATATAAATATATAGATATTATATTCCGATATTTGTTGTGGTTCCCAGGGTGGGAGAGTCAGTGTGGTCTGACATCACTGCTTTCTTGTGCAACGTATTCCTGTAAAGCACTGCCTTAGCAACTTCTGTGTACTGGACAGCTATTTGAGTACAAGCTATGCATCCGGAGAGCTATTTGAGTACCAGCTATGCATCCACCTCTGCAACCAAGGAACCGCGTTACGAGGCCTGTAACGTAGCTGGCCTGTGACCTGGCAGGAGGGTGCCTGTTTCCCAGCAGCAGCTGAAAAGCAAACACTCACAGACCCATTTACTTCTGCAAGCGTAGCTGGTAAACAACCAGCAGCCCATCACATTTGTTGCCATCGCTTCACCTTGGTGATAATCGGACTTGCCACAGCAGTCATCCTGCTAGGAGAGGCGCAGACGTGCACAAGTACTTTGAGTGCATCAGCCTGTGGGATGTTGGCAGGGTGGTCCCGTGGATTTTGTGTGTATTAACAGTCATTACTGGCTTTGGAATTGCAATCCTAAGAGCCTCTGCCTCAGGTGTGGCAAGGAAGACTGACATGAGTAAATGCCATCAGCATCAATAGGCGTGACATTGGTAAGGTACCCATTTACCGGCACAGCACAGCACAGCCCCTGCATCAATTGCAAACTATTTTGGATCCATACTGTACTCAACCCCAAGATTTGCTGCATGCTTCCCAGAGTATACAAAGTACCTGTTGGCTGGAGAGGTGTTACACTGGCCTAAACCCCCCTGTACAGTGCAAAAGAGTGGTTGTTGCAGACTTGCAAGTATTTCAGGGTAAATCCTCTAGCTACATTTGTTATTAGTGCTCCTCAAAACAGAGGCCTTCGTTTCCAAGCTTACATGCTACCTCTGTTATTCAGCACAGATTTTGGTCATGCTTCCAGTTAGAGAAAAACAAGGACAACTACTTTGGACAAGCCTATGCATTGTAGTTATTTGTTTAAACAGCAACACTAATAAATCTAAAGACCTACTTCCTTGAACTCAGTGGGTAATACTTCTTTGCATAGCAGGGAGCCTGGCATGCTTAACGTTCAGGGTTTGAGACTAAACATAAGATTTACATCCGATCCCTCATATGATTATTACCAATGATTGTAAGTAATGGAAGCGAGGGGAACAATAAGTGAAAAACCAGTTCTGCAGGTTTTAGCACTGACTTGAGTCCAACAGAGTTTTCTTAGTTTAGAAAGAGAAAAAGGCATCGTTGCCTTAAGGATGCTGGTTTACACCCAGGATCCTCTTGTTCCACCACAAGGCTATTTTCTTTTTTGTGCACAGGAAAGAAAAGTAATTACTTTCTATTCTCCTATTGTGCAGTAGAGGAGTAGTGTTTGCTGTTGCCTTTGACCCACAAGAAGGTTTGTCTATTGTAACCAAAATGGCTGTGCCTCCAGGGTACAGAAAGAGAAGCCTATGAGGCCAGGGAGCAACTCCTCTCCCTGCCTTACCCCATATAAACTGTCATTAGCTCCACTGGAGCTGTTGGTAGTATGAGCATTTCCTCCAGCTGAGGATCTGCCCACCAGTGTACTCGTTCTGTACAGGGAGTCCAACGGAGCTGCCGTATTCCTGCACTGCACGAGTACCCCGGTCCGTTTCTATGGGAAACAGTTCATGCTACTGAATATCACAATGCTTCAGAAGTGCTAATTATCTTTTCTTGGTAATGACTAATAAATCCAAATGGAGAACAGTCCTGGAGGGTGTTTACTTTAAAATTCACTGGCTGGGTACCAAAGTAGGCACAGCACTGACTGCTGCAGTTAGAATTATTTTATCCCCCCAAAACGTTCCATGTTCGGAGAGTTTTGGTGAAGACAGACTTTGGCTAGTTTATGTTTCACTTTAATGACAGTAGAGTGGGAAACAGCCCTCTTTAGTGAAAAGACATCACTGCCGTGATCTTTTTTCAGCCAAACCAACAGAGATTTGATAGTTACAGTTCAGCCTAGGAGAGCAAGGCTTGCCAGAGCCACCGCGCTGCAGCGGTAACTGCCTCTGACCGAATTGTATTACAGGTGTATTTGACAGTTGTTCAAGGAGCGTGTGCAGCTGAGATGCCTCTGCCGTATGTGGCAAAGGAGAGCTGCTTTATGCCCAAAGGGACAACTGCAGTGCCCGTCTGGGTGCCCACCAGCACCTCCTCACTCGAGCTGGCTTAAACAGTCCCTGCCTGTTCCCTAGCCCTGGCGCCGGGTGATGGTCTCCCTGCTGTGAAGTTGTGGTTCAGTGCTAAAGGTTATCAGTGCATGGCCAGCTAGAGAGTTGTTCTGTTAGAAATGAGAAGCTGAAACACCCATTGGTTTGGTGATGTTGGCAGGAGGAAGAATCATTGACCCAGCAGCTGCCAGGATGATGGTTCCTCCAACTTTGCCTTCCATGACCTGGCTCGTGCCTTCAGCTCCAGCAAACCAAGGCAGGTTCCCAAGGCACTGGATGCGAGAAGGTCCAGCTCATTTCATAGAGTCATAGAACAGTTAGGGTTGGAAAGGACCTTAAGATCATCCAGTTCCAACCCCCTGCCATGGGCAGAGACACCTCACACTAAACCATGTCACCCAAGGCTCTGTCCAACCTGGCCTTGAATGCTTGGGATGGAGCATTCACAACCTCCCTGGGCAACCCATTCCAGTGCCTCACCACCCTCACAGTTTCCCCATAGAAATGCAGTCCAGCCTGGAGCTAAAACCACTGACAGGGACATGACACCACGGTGATGCAGCCTGCGGTGATACAGGCCAGAACCTCCCCAAGCTGGTACACAGAGAAGTTCTCAGCATCACACATCCAAGTGTTTCCTACCTGCCACTTGAATACCATTAATCCAGTTGGAATCAGTTTTCCGTGTAACTGAATTTTTTTTGTCATGGTAAGAAGTTTCCAGCAGATGAATAAAATTGACCCTGTGAAAAACAAAAAATGCTCCTCGTATTTCCTGCCAATTTCAGGACTTTTAATATAATCATGCCACAGATACTTCAAGCATTATGAAATGACCGTTTGTTGTATTAACTGGAACCTACTCTGCCTAGCAAGTTACCAGTTGCAAAGGGTATTTTGGCCTACACCCTGTAGTTCATGGGAAAAAGGAGAGTGAGCATGCAAGTGGCGTGCTTTCAGAGAGGAACAGAGCCAGGAAAGAGGAGTAATGTAGCTTCAAATGTTTGGATTTGCGGAGATTTAAGTGAGCATCGTGCTTTTCTTGTGCTTCCTCCAGTAAAAATAAACAAAGGTAGTGTGAGAAACTCTAACGCGGAGGTAATATGCAAATACTATGCCATCAAGTTAAGGGACTCACCTTCTTGTGGCCACAACGCCATTAAATCATCTTATTGCTGCAAACAGTACTCCTGTGGTTATTTGGGAATGAAATGTCTCCATTGAAGAGCTTCCAGAGCATTCTTTGCACTTGTACATTAATCTTTCGGGGCAAGCTTCAAAAGGGCCTTCTTAAAAAGCCGGCCCTTTAATTTCATACTCAAATGAGAGTATGAAAGGAGAGAATTCCTTCCCGACTGTGACTCGTGTACGAGTGTGTTCAGTATAACTCAAGCAGAACAAGGTTCTGCTGCAGCAGTAGCAGAATTAAGCCCTTCAGCTGTTAGGACAAAGCCTTAAAAACTGGAAATTAAAGCAAACAAAACACTAGCTCTGACTTTCCCCCCACCCTTTCCCATGATACAGAGAAGTGAAACAGTGGTGTGGGGTTTCTGTGGGGTGGCTGGAGGTGAGGAGGGAGGAAGAAGGCTGCCACTGCCCCTCTGTGCAGGAGCCCAAGTGGAGGAATACCACTGAATCCCAATGAAAACTGGGGAACTTCACTGCTCAGGAGAGACCATTCACATCTTTGCTTCCATCCTAATGGTACACTGCCTGCTACCCTCTCTGCATCACACAGGGGTTTAATATTCCCTTTCCATTTAAATAGGAAGAAAATAAGCCTTTTTAACCCTCTTTTTTGCTGGGAGGAGCTCCAGATCATTAGGGTACTCCACTCAATTCAGAATCACTTCTTGCCTTGCACAGAACCAAGTAATATTTCAGTGGTAATCCTAACATGATGTTCTTGAAAGGCCATTAGGAATAATTTAATGATTTTTAATAATATATATTCTATATAATTTTTAATAATTTATTCACACCTCCACTTCTGTCTTTGTGCTGCAAAATGAGTAAAACCAACTCAGATAGATACAGTATATTCATGCCTCATGTGATTCCCAGATATTTAGCGACCCCATGAACAGTAAGGGAAGAGCTGGGAAGCATTGGTTCTGCCCAGGTGCTCACCTCCATCGCAGGCTCTGGCTGTCAGGCTTTTGGGGATTCACCAAAGCAGCATTGCTGACGTTGCCTGTCTTTAACCGCATCCCTCCGGAGGTGTCACATCCCAGTCAGATGTGCCTGAACCAGTCTTTGAAATAAAGAAAGAACACACATGTAACCTTTAAAGACTGGTGTTGGGAAATTAAACCTACGTATCACTGGCTTATTCTGTTGCCATTAGCAGTCACTGTGGCATTTAACTGAGCTGTGACGGTCAAGCCAGTGTCCTCTGCTGCGTTGTCTCCAAAACAAAGAGCAGCATAACACAGCCAAAACCGTCCCCAACTGAAGAGCAACATCCAAAGGTTTCCTGCGTGTTCCAAGTTAAGCAGGTATTAAATTATGGAGGACAGAAACCTTACAGGTCATTCCAACTGAATGCCATTTTCACATCTGATCCCATTTAGAACTGATGTAATTATCCAGCTGATGGAGGAAGAGAAGCAGGCAGGCAGAGCATCTCAAATTTATACAGCAATAATGGCAAGCATTGTAACATGTCCTAAAAAAGCAAATGAGCAGTGAAAACTCTAAAAGAGGAGACATTTTCTCTACTGAAAAGCTCTCAGAGAGGCAAAACCCAGCTTCACCAGCTTTTGACAGAAACATATAAAAAACCCCAATCTGTGACAGTAAGAGCAAACGTAGAGCAGCCCCTCTCCAGCCTCCTGCCTGCAAAGCCCTCTCTGGACCTTAGTGCTGCCTCTGCCCTGTGCCACAATCAGAGCCCCCAACCCAGCCTGAGAGCAGGGGGGCCAGACCCTTCCACAGTGTGCTTATAGTGATGCCAATCCTGCGCCCAGCTCCCATCACCTCCCAAAGGACAGCGCGGTCCTTGGAGCAAAAGGTTCATTACATTATGTATGACAAATCAGACAGCTTTTTCATAATGGAGTTGCTTACGGTACCATAATTAGGTCTGGAAACAGGGATGTGTATAAGCACTCCTGTGTTTTGTTGACCTGTCAGAGGAGCTGACACACGCAGCCCCTGCTTGCAATGCTGGGTCCTGTTTTTGAAGGATGGGAGTTCAAGGATATAATGATTTTCTGGTCAGTGGAGGTTAGAGGTGATTTTGTGCTCAGTGTAAATGGCATTGTCTGGCAGAGACAATTAGCAAATGAACCACTGCCCCACCAGAGGCTTTGCAGCCTTGGAGTCACTTCTTCTAGCCTGACAACAAACAGAAATGTGAGATGGTGTCTCAGATTCCCAAAACAGGAAGCTGTTAAATCCAGCAAGAGAGCAATTCATTTCCCACTTATAATGATGCTGCTCTTACCTCTCCTTGGAGGGTATTAAAGTGTTTCTCAGACGGTAGCAAGGGAAGTAGCTCATCCTCATTTTTCACCAGATGGAAAAGCAAGTCTGCAGTGGAGCCAAGAGAGGGGTGTTTTTCTGTGCAGAACTGGTTAAATTACTGTGGCTTGGGATTTGCTCCTTTCTACCGTCTGCCTCCCACCAGTGACCACCACGCTGTAGTCACAGCGTGGTGCGGTCCTCCTGCAACCCCCCTTTTCAGGTTTCTTCTATGGAGCTAAGGGAAGTTTCCACTCATGAATTAATGCAGTACATACGACTTCTATAAATCTACAGTGGCTCACATTAGACATGCCTTGCTGCAGCTACAAGGTACGGAAAGGTACAGGTGCTTCTGCACATGTGGTCCGGGTCTGGTCTCGGAGGGCTGCTGTGACTTATCCCACCCAAGGCTTTGAGTTATTTCCTTTCTTTTCCCATCGTCTCCTCATGGTTACATGCAAAGTGCTTTCTGTTCAGCCGGCTATACAATAAGCTGGAAAAGAACAGAACTCGTTTCAAGCTACGTTCCAAAGGGAAACTTCAGAAATTTCCTACTAAATAAAGAGCTTAAAAACCTCCAATTAAACAAAACATTGTTCTGACAGGAGTCCTCAGGTCGTGTCTTCAGTAACTCAGATTTATATGACCAGAAGTTCTGAGAGAATTGCCAGAAGGGAGAGTGTTTTGAAACAGAAATTCAAGATGTTTAGTCCTGAAACAATCTACACAGAACACTTAAATTTTCCTTTTTGTCTGCCAGCCAAGAACTGTTCACCAAAGTTATCTCAAGTTTATAAGTGGCTCCAGTTTTCTGGAACTTTGCTTTCCAGCAAATACCATAGTCGAAAAGGCTTAGCAATGTTTTCCAGCCCCACTTCTTGTTCTCACACATGGCTAATGCTGGAGTGTCAAAGCATTCTCAAGTGCTTCTGCACAACACTTACCAAACGCTGCATCTGCAGTCCAGCCAGCACAGGTTGTTCCCTGGAGATGAGTACGAGCTGTTGGGTGAACACCAGCACACGCTGCTCTGCACTCATGTGTACACACACAGTGGAGTTGTCCCACCGGGACAGCTGGGCTGGTTCAGCCTGAAGAAGAGAAGGCTTCTTAAGGGGAGACCTTAAAGCAGCTCCAGTGCCTAAAGGGGCTACAGGAAACCTGGAGAGGGGCTTTTTATAAGGGCTTGTAGTGATAGGACAAGGGGGAATGGGTTTAAGCTGTAAGAACATAGATTTAGACTAGATATTGGGAAAGGATTCTTTAATGTGAGCATGCTGAGGAGCTGGCACAGGGTGCCCAGAGAAGCTGTGGCTGCCCCATCCCTGGCAGTGTTCAAGGCCAGGTTGGATGGGGCTTGGAGCAACCTGGTCTAGTGGAAGGTGTCCCTGCCGATGGCAGGGGGGCTGGAACTGGATGAGCTTTAAGGTCTCAACCCAAACCATTCCATGGTTCTATGATTACAGACGAACCCCAAGTACTTCAGAAATCCCACCCATGCACACATCTGCAGTTCAGGTGATGGTGGTTAAAGTCTGCGGCTGGCTCAGACACACTCTAGGTAAAAATTAGTTCTTAAACAAATTGGGCAAGTACCTTACACAAACTGTAGATAGAGCTTCACACCGAGACATGTCTGTGTGCTCCTGCTTGCAGCTCGCCCTCCCTCAGTCACTACTTGCTGCTGAATAGCAGCCTACTACAGCGCTTTGCAGCCTTATGTGATCCATAGGAATTTTCCATGGGATGTCTACATCTGTAAGATTTACTAATCCAAACTTCTGCATAGGATATGACCTTTCCAAAAGGAAAGGGTCCTGTACTAGTTGGCCACAGACACTCCTGGGACCTGTAGCTCACAGCCTGAAGACTGGGGACTTAGGAGTTTTCTCTGAGATTCTATTAGAGCTTCTTAATTAAAAGACGTCTTTGGGGACCTGAATTGAATTGGAAACCATAGTGATCACTTAGGTCAATCATGCACAGAGATGATTGCGTTTAGAAGAGTGAAGTGGGAGATGAGAATGTGTGCATGTTGAAGAGCTTTCAGAGAAAACAAACCCCCCACCCCAAATCATCTGTTAAAACAAGGAGCATCCATGGTTTGCAAAAGAGCAGTTAGAGGATTCATCGCTGTGGGCTCACCATTCACTAATAAGTTAGAGAATAATGGCTGTCTTTCTTAGAGCATTGAAAAACATCTTCAGCTTTTATCTCTGAACATTTAATCAATGGATTTGAGTCTGTCCACTCGAATCCATGTATGTACATAACTATTACCAGGAAAGCTAAAACGCTAACTAAGCAGCTGTGCTTCCAGTCATCCCACATGGGAGAAAGATGTTGTTACCAATCTACTATGAAAATAGAAAACTTCATGAACATACAGTGGGTCCTGTAACTTCATGATGCAAAACCTAAAACACAAAGAGACGTTCAGTGTCCAGGAAGCATTTTCTGTTAAAGAGTTGAATTCCACAGCTGTAGTTAGGAAATTCTCATTTGTGATCAGATAATGCTGATCAGATACACAAAGTTATTTTCTAGTTTCAGCTTACAAACCATTGTAATATAGCTCCAGGGCAATGAAGTTGGTTTCGAAATCAGATCTGTTTTGGTTTCACTAGAAAGTACAGTTCCAAAATTCATTGGCTGTTCTTACAAAACAGTACAATACACCACTAATCTACTGTAATATCATCTTTTCCTTGCCTCTCCTAGGAGGAAAAATCCAAATACAAGCCATGTTCCTGTAAGTCTCCACCAGAAATAAGTAACCTTGCTTCACCTGTCTTTGCAAATTCCAGTGTTTGGATCAGGAGCCTTTACAGACCAGATACTTCAGTTGTTCAGCCCATGTGTGAAACACTTTGATTTGCTCTTGAGAAATCTTACAATCCCAAGATGCAGGGTTAACTTATAACCTCCAGCAATAAATAGGACTGTTCACTTATTTCATAAGAGTGAAGTCTGTTGATCCATAACCTATCTAAATTAGCAGTTTCTGACAAGCTGTTCCTTTTCTAAGGTGGAAATACCAGACCACAAAACTGCAGGAATTCAGATCCTTCTCTCTCCACCACATTGATTCCTCCTCCTGCTCCCTTCTAGGTCTTCTACTTACCTTACAGGGAGTATCAGCAAACCCCCCAGTATCCAGCCCTCCTTTCCCTGCCACAACTATTTCATACCAAATTCACAACATGCAAGTGAGAAAGCAGTAGATGATGCTGATCTGCAGAAGCAGCAAAAATCAGATTTTATTTTTCTTACTCTATAGTTAAGTAATTGCAAGACTTGAGTATGCTGCCAGCTAGAGCATGTTTGTCCTCAGAACCACTCTCCCCCATCCCACCCCATGCCAGCCTTTTCAGTCAGTGCCAGGGCTTCAGACCTGTCAGGAGTTTCAGTCAGGTTAATACTGCTTGTCAATCCATTTCAGTATGACATGGCTTGTATGATAGGTTTAATTATTGCATGCAACCTTTCAGTGAAGCTTTCCACTCAAGGCCAAGGTTTTATTCTATTTGTATTAGTATCACCTGGAGCGTATCAGGGGAAGTCAATAACCTTTGCTCTCTACTGACTTGCTCTGCAGGGCTATAATTACAGCTATAGAAGACACAAGCATGACATAGCATGCATACAGCAATATGTACTTCTCCAGCAAATGTAGAAGCAACTCTGTGCCACAGCAGCGAAATCAAACCCACAAATCCCAAATACAACAGATTTAAGTAATGATGTCAGTCTGCTCCAGTAGTCATCAGTGTCCCTGCCTGCTTTCATTTCCGTTACTATGTTCCTGAAATAAGGCTACGGACTTGAGACCTACCAAACCAGGTTTTTCCATTGCCTTCATTGCACAGCACCACACGTCCATGCACTCGGCAGCGAGATGGAGAGTGAGTCACCCTGACATGCATCTGCAGCAGCTTCTCCCGAGCTCTCCCAACAAACAGAACAGGCCGTCTTGGCACAGGGCGAGTCAGAACGGGGGTTACCGAGGTCACTTCATGTTTTCAGTGACTAATCACTATCTTTTGTTATTGCAAAAACACTATATACAGCTTCAGTGATGCTTCGCCACTGCAAATATCTAACCGGTGCAGGTCTCTGCACACACGCTGCTTCCTGCCGCAGTACTTCTGAGGGGGTTACTCTGTCCCAAGTGTGCTATTCCTGATGCATCCTGCTTTTACTACTTGCAGAATTACTAGAGCTGCCGTATTGCTGCTAGCAGCCTTCCCGGCAGCAGCATGTGCATGTGGAGCATTGTTTTTCCAACCAAAGTAGACCTTTGCCAGAAAGTTAGTCTGCTATTTTCCCCTCATCTCCATTTGCTGTTGGAGAAATATTTTCCAAAGCAAAACATTAGCCACTGAGCCCTGTGCACAACCCCTGAGAAAGGCCATTCAGTGAAGCTTTCTGCTTGTAATCAACGTTTGCCCATGGAAACCAAGGCCCTTCTTTCTTTTCCTTCTCTGAAGGAGTTTAGCCCTGCACCATTTGGATCTGATTCCAAAGTCTTTGCACAGGGAGACGCATCTGGACTCTTCTATCCACGGATGCAGGAAAGCAGAACGAGACCTCTCATTCTGCGTTCTCTATAATTAGTATGTCCAGAGGAACCCTTAATGTCGTACATTAATTTTCAAACCTGGAGCATGTTTTCAGATAACCCAGAGAAATCACTTCAAAACAAAGCAAGGGCATTAATAAACACAGTACCAGGAAATCCACAAAGGTTAAGTGATTTTCTACAGAGTAATTCATTCGCCTAATGAGTTTGCTGCAGACAATGCGCTCTGCAAGCAGTTATTGCGTATGTATCTTTAATTTGTGTGCTTATATAATTCATGGCAGTGCAAAATAGATTTCCATGTAAAGTGTCCTAATAGATGAAGTGAGGTTATAATATTCTTCCAGAGCTTGTTCATTACAATATGCACTGGCACAGAGTCCAGAGGGAGAGGAAGCCATTAACCATTAAGCAAAACAATTGCTGTCATCCTCCAGAGGGACAGGCTTTGTAAATGCTTATGTTAACACAGTACAAAAGAGACGAGTATTTGGGTAAAATTAGAATGATAAAGGGGGACAAGCACCTCATCTTTGGTTTCGTGAGGTTTGGTTGGCTAACTAACAATATCCTGATCTTCATCCTAGAGGCAGAGCTCATCCTCTCCCAGCCACAACCTGGGCAGCCCTGAGCACTAATTGTCACTGGGGAAAGGAAAAGACGCAACAAAAAGCACCGCCAGTGTTTTCTATCCACAAAGCTGAAACACTCCCCTGTGCGTGTTTCTCCATTTAACTAAAATAGAAGGCTGCGTGTAAACAGCCACCCTATCTGCATCATTCATATTTGATGGACTAGTCAGTACAACAGATACTTTTATCCATCCCGTAAGTGATGAGAAACTAGACGCTCCAGTGTCTTGTGCTCCTCTCAGTTAACATGACTGGCAGCAGATGCCATTCTAGGCTCCTGAACATGTAACATTTGATGTAGAGACAGGAAAATTGGAGATAGATTTAGTCAAATTTAGTATAACAAAAGTAACCTCCATGATCAAACCCTCCAAGGACAATACGCAGGAAAGCTCTTGCCATGTTTGCTACAGCAGCCCAGGTATTTGTGTTTTGGGGCTTTAGAGGCTATATGATAACAATATTCTTATCAGGTTAAAAAGTTACTTACAGAAAAGGTAGGACACAGCCTCAAGATGCTTTCATTCACATCAGCAGCAAAGCACAATGGTGGTCCAGAGCGCCATCACTGGAAGCTGTAAAGCACATACTAAGTAGATGAGCTTGTGTTTCAAGTTAGGTTTTGCACTTATGACTTCATACATCTGTAAGAAACATCTCAGCAGACTTTCAGATGTATTGGAAACCAAGAGGAGGTTGGTTTCTGCCACTTCCTTCGGCTTGGAAGAGACAAGTGCAGCTGGTTGACATGGGAACAAATGTAGCATCCCAGAAAGAGCGCATGAAGGAAGACAGTGCTTCCTTCTCTGAGCAGATACCTGACAGCAGGAACTCCTGGCCTGGCTCAGAGGAGGATTTGATGGCAGTAGTGAAATATCAGAAATTCCATTGAAATTCCATGAAACCTAACTTGCTTTGGTGAGGGTGCTGAAGCACAGGAGCGGATTCCCCATAGAGGCTGAGGAACGGACGCCCATAGAAATACACAAAATCCCATCAGACAGCAAGCTGCTCTGATTGCCCCCTGCCTGGTGAGCAGGGTTAGACCTGGCGGTTTCCAGACGCACATTCAAACCTCAACCACGCTGTGATTCTGTGAAAGGGAAGCTCGCAAAGCAAGGCCACAGGCAGAAGATTATGTTGCCAGTGTCTGGCAGCAGGCTTTGGGGAAACCATGCAGATATACCAAAAGAAAAGAGCTGCTTTTCCTTCTTCCCAGTTCCTCCCAGCCCAACGCACACCTTCTGTGCTAGCACACTGGGAGAGAGGAGAAGGCAATCCCACGGTCAGAGCTTCAGAGCTCTCAGGCCTGGAAAGGACAGCAGAGAAGGAAGACCCCTTGCTTTAGGACCTACATTTGGGAAGCTCCTAGAGCTCTCGCCAGCTGGTGTTTTAGTGACCCTCCCTGCAGAGCAAGGGGTTAACATCTCCCCAGCCAATGTGCAGTTGCTTCACTTGTGGCCTCACTGGAGAGGGCAGCTGCAGCCCAGTCTTTAAGCCCCTGCTCTGAAGCAAGAGCTGATGGAAAGAAAATAAAACATCTGTCTTCTCCTCTGGGAAGCAGCTGGAGAAGGTTTGTGCGAAGGTCATTTTAGTGTTATGCCAAAGGTCCGAGAAGCACCAGGCAAGCAGTCTGCTTTCCCAAATAAAGAGTTGGTAACTGCATGGACATGAAACTTTCTCCTCTCGTTTTAGCTAGGCTGGTCCTTCCTTATTCCTAAGGGAACGCAGTCATTCCTTGGGCATGTTTTTATACATGCCACTGAGAGCCAGGAGCAGGAGACAGCATGTGCTTGCTTGTGGGTTTAGAGCAGAGTTGCAGGGCACAGGCTGGCCATGTAAAGCCTTTGTAAACCCAGGCTGTGAAGGTCTTCTGGAGCCAGCCCTGCATCCAGCTTCTGACAGCCTCTTTGGTGGGTGTTGCAACGTGCCTGCAGCTAAGGTGGGAAGATCGCTGCTTTCTGTTACTAAGAATATAGTCAGGGAAACATTACCCTGCAAATCGCTTTAATATGCATCACACTGCCACATATACTTCATGACTCCATTTGCACCCAACGTGTCAGTTCAGCTCGAGCCCACAGCTGCTGCCAAGCTCCTGCAGCTACTAGCTTTTCCCTCACAGGCACTGGGAAAACAGGGAGAGCAGAAAACAAGAAGGCTTTCCATGAGGCTTCTGCCGAGATGCAGGGATGGGGCTCGCCTCCTGCCCTTGCAGCGTTGCATGGGTCCACCAAAGGCGGGCTGGAAAGCAGAGAAAACTGCCCAGGGGGCACAAATGGAAACTGCATGGCTTAAAGCTATAGGGCAGGTGGAGAATGCAGTAGGTCCAATTTTAGGTAAACACCAGGCCAAGTCTGCGATGTGACCCACGAGACATGAGCAGCAGAGAACCACCACTGGAGAGCTCCCCTCTGCTTGTGAAGCGACTCACTGGCTGATGGGCAGGAGGCAATGTGGGCGACAGATGTGCTACCGAGGTGTCTTCTGGCTACCAGGACCATACAAGTGGCATGCACAGAAGCAGAAAGAAGGATAAAAAGCATAAAGTTCTGTCTCTCTCCCTGTGCAAAAGTGTGCCATAAATAAAGGCACAGGTAGAAGGAGTTGTCCTTTCTCTGTACCTTGTCACCTCAGACGGGGAATACAGCTGGTTACTCCTCTGACCTGTTTATTCTGCCCTGCAGCTGGCTGCAGGAGGGGGACATACTGCAGTACCTTGCAATTTAACACTGTTCTCAGTCTAACAAAGATTAACATTTCTTTTGGGTGCTCTGGACAAGAGCAGGGTGTTGCTAAACCTCTCTCCTACGAGTGCCTCTAGACCCAAAACTGAGCATGTGGGGATTTGTATGTATTCCTTATCTTAGACTATTGCTTAGCAACAGCCTTTAACCAAGGACATGTTTGTGAAACTGACAGGCATATCCATATCTGCTAAGTGCAAAGCAATAAACACACCTTTCCACATTATCTCTGCTAGCATCACATATGTGGCAGATGATCAAGCTGAGCAGGAGGTTATCAATCAGCTGTATAGGCTCTTGGTGTTTTTGCAGTGCTAATAAAGTGATCTCGACCTGGGTGAATCAAAGCCTTTTCACTGCAGAAAGGTATTTTTGCATACCAAGTAGGTTGCAGAGGGACCAGCACCCAGCAGGACTCAGTGCGTTGCAGCTCTGTGGCTGCTCCTGCCACATGAAGAGGAGCTATGTACACGTTGATCCAGCAAGCATTAGGTGTCCCCCTGACACGCTGCTATGTGTGCACATACTAATGAACAGCCCTGTTGTGGAAAAAGAACCCCACCCCATCCTAACCATGACTTTAGATACCATCTTGATATCTACCAACCCGCCTGTTCTATCAAGCGGTTAATAGGGCAAAGCTTAACACCAGCACTGTACCTCAAACTGGACTGCAGCCTGCAGTCCAAGGTTGCACTCTCAGTTACATTACAGAGGACTTGTTTCCCTTCCAGTCGTCAGTACTTTACCACTACAAGCCACCATGCAAACGTAACACTCATCTGTATGGCGATTGTGTCCTGGGGAGAGATCACAGTGGCTCTCTGCAGCTAAAGGATCCTTTCCTTTGCAGAGTTTCTGTTACTTCATGTCTGGGCTCAGGGGGGAAAAATCACTTTCCTAACAGCAGGGAAAGACTTTTCAGCAGAGCCTGTTGCACTAGTATGAGAGGTGATGGTTTTAAACTGAAAGAGAGGAGATTCAGGCTGGATGTGAGGAAGAAATTCCTTACACTGAGGGTGGTAAAACACCAGCGCAGGCTGAACAGAGAGGTGGTGGATGCCCCATCCATGGAAACACTCAAGGCCGGCTGGATGTGGTTCATCATCCAGTTGAAGATGTCCCTGCTCATTGCAGTGGGTTGGACTGGATGAGCTTTGCAGGTCCCTTACAATCCAAACTGTTCTATGAGTCTATGATCCTGCCTAGAGCAGGGGTGAAGTGCATTGAATACAGGGTTGGCGGCAGCTGTGAAACACCCAGCTTTGGTGTGCAGGCATGCAGGTGAGGAAGCTGCAGCCCCTCTTCTCGCATGCTGTATGAAAACAGGGGGGTGTATGTGTGGTGTATCACAGCACAGCAATACGCACATCGCTGTGCTTCACTGCGCACACCCTGTCCCCTGTGCACCAGCATCACAGCACCTTGCAAGAAGGGCAGAGTGAGAAGCAGGGCGACAGGTTGTTCAGCATAAGGTTTTCTCCCAGTTTCACAATGATTGCTGGACTATATTTCACACTGTTATAAGCGCTTACATCATCACCCCGAGGGCTTGGGGAGGCAGAAGGCAACCCTATGAGATCCTTATCTTCGTTAGCACATAGCCTGTCACACCATCATTATCTCAAAGGCCAGGCACACTGGTGCTCTGGCTGCCACAGTGCTGGGTACTTCCTAAGACACAATAAAACACTTAATGCATGGTCAGAGCTACAGCAAAGGAACGGAAGACCTTCAGACTGGAGGAAATATGAAGCAGTAAACAGCAACAAGCAGCATGTTAAGGCAGTCCCTGTGGACAGCCCTATTGTAAATGGCATCTCAGCGCTGACTTAAAACTGAGCAATATATCAGACTTGCAGCAGCTTTTAAGGTTTTAATCCAGGTTTTAAACGATTCTTTTGAGACCCTTTTTAAGTTGTAAGCCCTTAGAAGCTGCAGTTTGGTCTGCATTATCTTAAGATGTGCTCACATCAACGGCAATGCTGGCAAGAGTGAAATCAGTGCTCGGTTCTGGTGCTCGCTGGGCACCTACATCTCGCACTGGAGTCAGAAATGCACATCCTCCAGCTTCGCTCACTTTCTCACCAGTTAAAAGGGGGAATGGAGGAACACAGAAAAGGAGAAAGGGCAGGGAGCCCTTGTTAGATCTCATTGATTGTGCTCTGTAGCCCAGAAAAGCAGATTCAACTGAGTTTCCAAACATAGATACTTTGCTGGTATGCTGCTAGCCTAAAACAGAGCACATCCCTGCAGGGGGCAGAGGGGAAGAAAGGGTCCTGTGCCAGCTGGACCAACCCATTTTTGTCAGGGCTCTGTAAGCACAAGGAGCAGGGGGGATTAAATCCCTTTCTGAAATTCTGACGACAAGAGGAAACAGCTCTGCCATTATCTCCTGCAGATAAATATTTGAAAGCATCTATAAAGAAAACTCAGCCATGCGTCGCCTGCTACCTGCCACGCAGCTGTGCCAGTACAATGGGAGTCATGTTCAGACAAACAGCAACACAGGGAGGTTGAATGTACCATGCTCACAGGCACCATTTCTACTGAGCACTACTGTTTCATATAAATACCTGTTTATTTTAAACCCATTAGAGGATGTTTTTTTCCACAACACAGTGGAAATTCCAGTATCACAGACCACGAGGTTTGTTTTCAAAGGGGAGATAAGGAAACAGCAGAACCACGTCACCCACTCGAAGGGGAACCCCAGGGTTACACCAGCAGAAACACAATGGGTGGCAAAAACCAGATCAGGTTGCAGGGTTGAGTTATTCATCAGTCTTTTCCTTCCATTCAGAAAGGAGAGGACAGTGTAACCGCTTCTCAGAGACTCATTAAATCAGATCCTTTCACAGTAACCTGAGAGCAAAGGCTAGCCCTGAACCTGACACAAGTCTTTGGTGGACAATAGCTGGAGTGTCAGTGGTAGGGCACGAGCATGCAAACTACTGACTTCTCCACACTGGGGCAAGCAGAGTGGTTGGAGGGCTTCAGAACTGGGATCTTACTTAGGACCTTTCCTAGAAAACTAAGTCAAGCACAAGGACACGTGAGAGAAAGGACAGCAGTGGGATGCTGGATGCTGCACTAAGCAGCAGGCAGGGAGCATATGCTTGGATCTCCTCTCCCCTCTGGCAGTGCTAACTCACTGCTGACCACAGAGAGGGCTCACCTAGCTAACACCCCTGTAAGCAAGGAAAAGGTCAGGTTGGCTGCACCACTGGGACTCCATGCCTTTCCTGGACTAGCATGAGGAGCACAAGTTTCCCTGGGCAGACCTGTCCTATCGGCAGCTTGGTTGGCAGATCTGACATGGTGCAGTAAAAGCACATCAAGAAACCTCTGCACTTCCCAATGCTAAGGAAAGGCATATAATTTATCTGCCTAGAAGGCCACGTGCGTGTAATCAGACTGTGCTACATGCACTTTGTCCCAAGCATTTAGAGGGAGCGCGGAGCAATCTATTACTTACAGGGATTAACATAAACTGGGGTTGGTGGGTTGGTGTCAGGAAGCCGGCATGCTACAAGTGCGCACAACACAGAAGCAGATGGCTGCCTAAGCTCTCCCCCTCCTTTGGGTGCATGCTGCTCCCAACCTCCACAGGAGCAGCGACCTTTAGAACCATTCAGATTTCAAGAAAGTCCAAAGTCTGATCCGAGATCGGATTCCCTCTGAGCTAGGAGCTGTAAAGCCACAGGAGCCTTTCTCCCAGTGTTTACGACCTAAGCAATTCCTGAGCTTGCCAACAGAGAATGGGGGGCTGAAATACAAGTTGTGTTCCCTTAATACTGACACAGAACAGCCAGGAAGCATGTAGAACCCAGCAGCAAGTGCCTTCCCTTGCCCCTTCCCTTTGTGCTGCAAGCCTGCAAGCAGGGCACAGGCAGAACCAGTTGATATGCTCTAGACCACATTAATTTCAGTGTCTAAAATGGCTCTCATGTGCTTAGGTGCAGTAAACCACTCTATTTTATCTCATACCCTTAGTTACTGATTACCAGGACCACTAACACCACTACAGATATGCCACAGGCTGTAAAGACATTGTTCATCCCAGGGACAGGAGCATTTACCAGTCCCACCTGATACTGGGGATGAGTCTGCTCAGGGATTCCCCAACTCTTCTGAAGTCTTCCTAAAGCAAGCAAAACCAGAAGATATCAAAGCTTTCTGCTTTGATGTGCCTCAATAAGAGAGGTTTATGAAGCCTGATAAGGGTTCATAAACTCTCCCACACCTATGTTTCTCCATTTGTCCTTACTCTCCTTTGAGCAGGTACACCCATCTGCTCCACCCTCCTCCTGCTGTGTCTTTCCATAAGGGAAAGAAACAACACACAACAACATTCTTTTCCCCTTGGGTGTATCGGGGGACCCACCTGCACTCCTGGCTAGGTGGAAAGCACCACACCAGCCAAGAGGAACTCCAGGGGTAAGAAGATTTAGGAAAGCTGTGATAGAGACATGGAATAAGGGAGAGACGTTTCTGTGATGCCATGGCTGTTTCACAACACAAACGCTGGCCACACTCACCTTTCTGCTCCCAAGGGCATCTCAGCACCCTTTGGATGGCGGCCCAAGGACACACCATGCTGCGGCATCCAAGTTCTTGCCATTTCACTGGAGTACCAGGCTGATACGGGTCATTTTCACCACTGCTAAGAGAAGAGAAGGATACAAAGCATCAGCTGAGACAAGAAGGGATGTTATCTCAGCAGCCAGGCAATTTCCTAGCACAGCACACTAGTACAAGCACCACTAGCACCAGTCAGCAGATGAGGCGGGCATACACAGGACACCAGAGCCACCAGAGAGGTTTGACCACCAAATGAAGAGCAGAACTTTTTACAGCCTCTCAAAAGCAGTTCAGCATCTCCTGAGTGAGTCTCAGCCACAGCACTTTGTGAAAAGCTTTTCCTGCCTGAGGATCAGAGAAGTCTCCATGGAGACCTCATAGCAGCCTTCCAGTATCTGAGAGGGGCCTATAAGGATGCTGGGGAGGGACTCTTCATTAGGGACTGCAGTGATAGGACAAGGGGTAATGGGTTACAACTTAAACAGGGGAAGTTTAGATTGGATATAAGGAGGAAATTCTTTCCTGTTAGGGTGGTGAGGCACTGGAATGGGTTGCCCAGGGAGGTTGTGAATGCTCCATCCCTGGCAGTGTTCAAGACCAGGTTGGACAGAGCCTTGGGTGGCATGGTTTAGTGTGAGGTGTCCCTGAGCATGGCAGGGAGGTTGGAACTTGATGATCTTAAGGTCCTTTCCAACCCAAACCATTCTATGATTCTATTATTACCAGGAACCACATAAATAAAACACCTCTGGGAAGGTCTTGCTTGCCATCAGCAAAGACATACCTTGTCCTACCAATCCCTCTCTGTTAATGCAAGGTTTTCCAAGACTTTGCTCAGCCTCACATAGAGAAGAAATCCACAGATGTAAGATTATTAAATTTTAGCAAAAGCAACGGTGATGATTTAAATACATTGGGAGCTTATATACCCTGGTTTAGGAAGCTTGGCCCAGTTAATTTTCCTTGCCCAGTTAATTACTTCACCTAAGTGGGAACACAGCACACTGCATCATCTTATGAAAAAGGCATTATGACTTTTTAAGACTACCTCAAGAAAACTAGTAAAAACCAAAAGATAACTATAAAAGGAGAACTTTACATCTCTATGATGTGTTCAGTCCTACAAGTCTCAGGAAAGATGGTTCTTACACCTTGCAAGGCTGACCTCTAACTGAAAACAACTTGGGTTAGAAAGCATTTCTGAAATGGTTAGAGCCAGCACGTGGAAAGAAAGGCCATTCCTGATTTTAAATGGCTGAACTGGTTTCCCCTCGAGCCCACATGCATGAAACCAGTTTCAAAAGGAAACCATCTGGAAGAGTTCAGCTCAGCACATGAAGGTTCAGGAAGCTGTAAGCAATTGTAAGCACTGGAGAAGGAGCACTTTAGCGATGTTGCCCAGCACAGTGCACCACTCCTGCCAGAGCCGCTTCCTCAACAGATATGTAACACACACGTCTCTCTGAGCACAAATATTCCCACTGAAGTCAATACCTTGAATTATACTTTGACCTAAAATCGGGCTAGAAAATAAAACTTCCAGTATTTGCACCTTCTTCTATCAAGAACAACATCCCCTTACCTCTAGAGCTTTCTTTTCTGATTAACTTTCAGTTCCTTGTCATGAGGTTTATCTCTACTTGTCCTGCCAGAGGGATGCTCTGTTCTTGTAAAGGAATTTTTCAGTTGCTTCCTCCCTTCCCTGAATACTTTTCCTTGTCCTGAAACTCATGGCCCGTAACTCCCTCTTTGTTTGCAGTTACTCCCAACCACCGCCTCGCTTATCCCAGGTGAGAAAACGTGTTGTTATCCCTCCAGATGGGTAGGGAAGCCAAAACACCAAAGGAAGAAACGTGTTGCCCAAGTGCAGGCACCGATCTCCACAAAATCAAGGGCTAAGTTTGAGATCCAGGATAAGAATGTGCTAATTTTAAGAAGCAAGCACCCATTTGGCACCTTCTTGGCAGAACTAGTGACCGGACCGTGGTGCGTTATGTGCCAAGGGAGCACAGCAATCACTCTGTATGAGAGCAATGCACCAGGCTGGGATTCCTGGGCTCTTGGATAACTCAGTAAGCACAAATTCTTACTTCAGTTACGTGTATTTTTAAACTTCTGCTCTTTTACTCAATTCCTCACTCCTGGAACTCGGTGGGTGCGGGATTTAATTCTTTGGCATCACAAGGATTTCCAAGCCAGATCCAGGGTTTGCCTGGATCTATTACAGTACCAGGGCCAAAATGTTAATGAGTCTGTGAAAAAAAAAAAACAGGACTGATCAAGAGGTAGCAACAATTTAAAACAATTCCAAAAGAAACTATCTTCCAACAGAGAAATAAACTTTTTCCCCGCAGGATTTGCAACCACCGATCCACTGAAGAGCTGTGCACAGGGAGCCTGGAGAGAAATTCAGTGGGAAATAATCATAAACCACCTAATTGTCATTATCCAAGCTGAAAAGTAACGCAAGTAAGCAAGCACAAATAAACGACGTTGGATTTCTTTTTAAACTGCTTGGTTTTAAATGTGCAAAGCCTTATACATATAACACTCCTAGGTCTATATAGGTATATAAGGATTTTTCATGTTAGCTTGAATTTTATAGGATTATAAAACAGAGTGTAATTGGAATAGGACATTGAAGTAAGATAACAATCTCCTGCAGCTTCAGAAATTAAGAAGAAAGAAAAGCTGTGGATATATTTCCTTCTTCAAGGAAGAAATAAATGTACTGCGATGATTCTTGTCCCTGGAGAGAGAATCATTGTGCTGCATTTTGTAGTTTTCTAAATAACATTCATCAAACAAAGGGCCATTCAGAAGTGCAGGGTACAGCACATGCTAATTGGCCCCAGGGCTAGCCAGAATATCATGACACCTGTGAGAATTTAAGGCATAGCTGATAAGGAAGACTTCATTGTTCCTACACTTGGGTAAACTGAAACCAGTCTTGCCCTTGTTCATATTTCCTTCTCACAATTGGCTAAGTAGCCCTAAGCCCATTGTGACTGAGTTTTATCATCTCTGGATGAATATCCCTATGGTCACTGCGTTAAGTTGCTTGCTGTTCAGATAACTTTATGTAGAAGTTACATCAGAAAAGTGATGAGTAGAAAGATGAAATAAAGATATTTTTCCCCCAAATCTAGGCAGGTGTGAGTTATGGATTACAGGAATCACAAGTGCCAACCGGGTCACATACTGCTCTGGAACTGAAATTCCACTATCCTAACAAGGGGTTCTTCATCCCCTAAATGCTTTCCTGGAGACAGGAATTTCAAGGTACCATTTCAAGATATTTATAAACCTAATCCAGCAAGGATCTTCCCCTGAGGAATTAAGGTTTAGCCTTTGCAGTTCATGATGGGCATCATTTGCCTCCCGTAACAGCATGTTTGAATGTTATCACTTCTCCTTCCTGATCTAGTGATGGACAGGGAAGATTAGTGATTGCTGCTTCTGACTAACACAGTACCAGGACAAAAACAAGCCAGCTGCTTTTAGAGTGTTCTCAGATCCATTTCAGAGAGCTATTGTCCCCATCTGTGAGGAAACAAGCACATAGATATAAAGCAGTATGCTCACCTTCATGCATTTTGCTAAAAGGAAGAACACCACCCATTATTCAAAATGACGACCATATTTCCTCTGTATCCTGACATCAAATGACCTTGGCAGTATGGAAAGACATTTTCTCGTGTGTGGTTTTGCTCTTTACCTTTTTTTCTTGTCTTTATTATTTTTTAAACTTACTACAATAATCGTTTACTTGAAGTGTTTGGTCTTAGTTACAATAAACATCTTTCCATGTCTGTACAGATGGGAGATGCATGGGGAACGGCATAGAACTGGATGGTTTAAGTTCATCATCTGTTCATCACTTGATAGAGATCAATATAGATTAGAGGTAAGTCTGTTTATCCATCTTCATTTTCAAAGACCAAAATGATATGCAACAGATTTATAATTAAGCAGAAGTGATGCTGTTTCTGTACAGCTTAGTTAAATGGATTTGCCACCGTGCATTAGAAAAGAAGCTATAAACACAGACCAGATGTTGCATTTCCCACACACACACACACTCTGTGCTGCAATTTGCATAAAAGTCCTACATCCTAAATAAAATTTGAGGTCGAAGTTTCCTAACCTGGGGTGTGTGTGTGTGTGTCTATTATTAGTCCTCTAAACCTATACTGGCTACCCAAATAAGGTGGATTCATTCACAGAGGGGATGAACAACCCCAGCTAGGAGTCAAATCTGAATCGAATTTACACAGGGGCTTATGTGCCTGAACACAGTGGCAGCTTCAGGTTCCTAAGCCTGCTGAGCTCAAAGCTTCTCGTGTAGCTTCTCCTGCCTGGTAGCCCAGATATTTACAGTTCTGCCACAAATAAAACCAGCTGAGTCACAGCACTGCAAGGCCTATCTAGCAAGTGAGCTGCAGGCAGCAGGAATCCTGCGCCAGGTGTTTTGCTCTGCCAAATTAATGTAAGCCCTCCCAAGGGGCATACACAGCCTCCCTCACTATACAGTGGAAAGTCAGCTAGGCAGAACTTGGCACTTCTTCTGCATGTCTCACTGCAGTGGTTGCAAGATTTGCTTTCATAACCCTATCCTGTCAGATTGGAAGCAGGGATTGGAGCTCCCACTGACTTGGTGGAAATACTTGGTTGAAAGCAGGATTCAGCCTGAGGTATAAAAGAGACAGGTTGTGTAAGCCGACAGAAAGCACCTGAGACTCAAAGACATAAAGAAGTACCCTCTGCATTCAAGACTGCTGTCAGTTTGGCTGGCAAGCATTTCACCCTGTTCACCGAGTGAGGACACGAGAAGACACTGGTGCCATGATCCTCATCTCTCAGTTGCCAGAGCTGAGCAGAATGAGACCTTGAAGGTGATATCCTCACCTCACACAATGTGTATTTCATCACTATCTTTGGTGGAGTCAGGCTTTCATAATATCCCATGTTTCATTCACAATGAAGCCATCAGAGTTGTCATGAGGCAGAGATACTAGGAGATAGCCCTCACGTCATGGAAAAGGGTAGGCTTGGGCAAGGATCTATTAAAGTCGACATTACACATCTGCTTCTGTGGGAAGCTCCTCCAGTTATTAGCCACAGTGAATAAGTGTGGTGGGTGAATCACGGACCTTACGTTGCCCACCAACAGCAAAAGCCATTTGGAGTTAGGTAAATGCCCTTCAATTGTATTCTTTAACATATGTAGCTCGCTATTTTGGGCACTAGTAGCTGTGATGTGAATCATCTCAACACACTGAAAGTTTGTTTGTTGCCATCTCATCCTTTTAAATAAACAGCATGCCTAATAGCTCTGAGAAACTGCAATATGGTCCCAGTCAAGCAGTAAGGAATGAGCACAGACCCTGGCAGAGTTTTTGCTTCATGCATTCAGTTTCCTGGCTTTACAGAGTGCTGCACAACCAGCACATCCTCAGTGCAGCTCATAGAAAGAGCATGTAGCCGAGGAAAAGCATTCTGCAGCCTATATGCCGAATTATCATTTCCAGAAGTAAAAGGAGATAGTTGTTTCTTAGTTCAGAAGTCTCTAATTCCCAACTAGCTCTTTAAAAGAATACCCTAATTGTTGAGCCCTCCATATTACTTATGGCTTTTTACTGATGCAAGCACTTTAAAAGAAACCAATGCCCAAGGAAGAAACTTCTTATGAGTACTGGTTTCAGAATAAGAGGGTATTTAGAAGACACTTCAGCAGTGAGTAGCTCACTGTATGCCAGGACTTAAAAAAAGAGCCCAAGAACACTATTAGCCTCTCTAGGTACCTAAACACTCTTTTTTTTCCTCCCTAAATCCTTTAGTCTCTTAGATTGATTAACGGAACATTCCTTGTTGTGAATAATTCAGTGCTGTGGAACAATATTCCAATCTCAGTTGATCATAAATTAACACTCATTTTAACCGATGCAGATAATAATGCCAATGCCACAGCAAATACATTATCAGGCGTTACAAATGGATGCTGTAATGTAAACAGGAAGCTGAGAACTCCAGTATCTGCTGGTGCATCACCACCAAGTAATTTCTAAATATTTCATCATTGTTTAGACTGCATTCAGATTGCACAGAATAACTTGCTACTTATAAACAGTAAATGCAACTGTTTTCTTAGGTATAATTAGCAACAAAAGGAAACAAAAGTTTCAACTGTCCTTTGTTACCAGTTGAAACACTTGCTTGGGGCATTGGAAAAGAAAATATCGTCCCTGAACTCCCAAGACAGGCCATGCTTCCCTCCAACAAGTAAAGAAGTTAGATTGAGGGAAAAGGACTGAAAGACTGATAAATAAACTCTTGGTTTTATGTAAAATCATAGGAAAACATGACTGCTTACAGCACTGCGGACAATAAACCTTTACCTCAGTTTCCCCCCTTGGTGTTGTGAATGACTGGTGAGGCTATAGACCATTATTATGTTACTTTCTTGCTTCTCCCTCTCCAGGGAGTTATACTCACATTTTGCGAGTATAAAACTCTCCCATTATTTCAGCATCTCCTGTTATACAGGACCATAGAATAGTTAGGGTTTGAAAGGACCTTAAGATCATTCAGTTCCAACCCCCCCTGCCGTGGGCAGGGACACCTCACACTAAACCATGCCACCCAAGGCTCTGTCCAACCTGGCCTTGAACACCTCCAGGGATGGAGCATTCACAACCTCCCTGGGCAACCCATTTCAGGGTTAGTGGAGAGCTAACTAGGAGTGGTATTTAGGGGAGTTCTTCCTGACACCACACTGAAGTCCTATCCTTATCACTTATTTGTAGACACAGACCATAAGCTACTCCATAAATCAAACTTTCATCTACACATTCCCATCTAATTTTTAAGGCCAAACTTGAGATTTCTGCAATCAAAGCAATCAAAAGCAATCCAGAAAAGGCATTCCTAGTTATATTAGGAAGTTGATCTCAGCCATTAAGAAAATGTATCACAACTCTGTGGGGAGAAAAAACACCGAAAATAGCCCTAGCATATTCTGTAATGCATTTTCTTTGTATTTCTTTCTAATAGCCATGTAATGTTTTTTTACTGAGAAGGGAGCTGGAGTCTACATTTTTTAATGGATTATTCAATCCTCAATCCCGTTCCAAACCAAAACCAAATAACAACTTTATAGCCATAGCAGATGTAGGTAATAGGGGTCAATTATAACAGCTGTGCCTGCATCTCCAGAAGCTTTAGGTTATGACACCCGTCTTGAATGAAAACATACATTTTGCTGCACAAACCAAGTGGATTTTGGAACACTCCGCTAAAAAAGCCTCAGAAACTTCCACAAGCCAATTTTGAGTTAGAATCTTCCATAAAAGGCTTGTCAAATTTGTCTCCAGAAAAGAAAAAAAGACTAACAAAACAAAACCCACCACAAATCACCCAACTTGGTCTTTAACAGCTGTGGTCCAGCCTAAGCCTGTTCAGAGCCATGAGGTAGGGTAACGTATATTGATTAATTCTCCCTGCTCCCCTCCCTTATTTTTGATTGTCAGCTTTAGGTAGGCATAAAAATGAAGCTTTTGTGCGGTCACAACATCTCATGTTTTTTCATGTACTGCTTCTTTCTGTTTGTCTACAGACAATGATTGTGAAGTTCAGGCTCGTGCAGGTAACAAGGCATTTTGCTCAGCCATCACATTTTGACATTTAGAACCATAGAATAGTTAGGGTTAGAAAGGACCTTAAGATCACCCAGTTCCCACCCCCCTGCCATGGGCAGGGACACCTCGCACTAAACCATGTCACCCAAGGCTTCATCCAACCTGGCTTTGAACACTGCCAGGGATGGAGCATTAAGTAATTAACTAAAGGAAAGATCAGCTGTTAAGAAAATGCTCATTGGCAGCATGTAGATGATTTAAGGCCAATTCAGGAACCACGTAATACCCATTTAAATCTGATATGCCACGAGGTGCACAGTAAAAAAATTCCATGATGTCTTCCCTTTGCAGCATAACAAAGAGATAGCCTTCATCAGTTTGAGTATCTGAACATGCCATCAGATACTACTATCGTTTAGGATGGAAAGCTCAGACTCCCGTATCCTAAAGAACACCTTTATGACAAATAGTGAAATACAAAATACAATAAACACAAGAAGCAAGCTTACTGGATTGCTTTCTTAAACTTCAGCAGCATTTTCCCTAGCTTTTTGTCATAATTTGTCTCATGTCCATTATTTAGAATAAGAGATCAGATAGACCAAAGTTGGTATGTTTGAAATAAAAATGAGTATCAAGCTAAGAACAATACTATGGACAAGACAGAGAAGAGGATAAAAGAAAAAGCAATATGGGAAAAGCATGGTGCAGGTGGCAGATGACAAAGAAAAGAAGGCTTATGAATGAAAAGCATTCTGAAAAGTCAGCTCTCCAAAACAGACCAGAGTTTTGGCAGATCTCTCATGCACAGTTACCATTACTTGCACAGCAGGTAGACCACACCGATTCTGACTCAGTGACCATTCAAAGGACTACACATAAAAGCAGATTATTAGATTTTATAATAGATGGGAAATAAAGCATTTTGCTTCTTTAGATACCTTCTTGAGGCTCTCCTTACCTGGATATTAGCCACAGTATTTAAAATTATATTAATAGATTTCTCTTGGCTCTTGAAGCATTTTGACCTCAGCTGGCTGTGGTAGTAGGTAAAGCATGTGCCAGCCTACAAGCTAGCCAGCACATGCCGCACCCTGTCATTACAAATACTGCCATTCCCATTCTACAACCATTCCATTGACGGGTTATTATTCTAGGACAAGGATTCAGTTGCTGATAGTTCATAATAACTATGAAGTATGCTGTAAAAGAGATATAAGAAAGAAGGTACAAGCACTTTAATACCACTCCCAATAGCTGCAGATAGAAACAGGCTTGCAGCAGCCTCCCAGAGAAGTGGCAAGGTTTGCTATGGTGCTCCTATGCTGCAAGAGACATTTGTAGATACATTTGGCACAGTCAAATACTCTGGTCAGAGGGAAATACAAACAAATCCACTTGTCTGGATGTTGTCATGCCATGTGGGAATGGCTCTGAAATTATTTGTGTTTTCTCCTTCATCAAATAGAAGACCGATTGGTCAGGCAAGGCTACGGGGGAGACAAATTACTTTCTGCTTTTAGAATGAGGAAGAGTAAGAAGGTTTCCTGCTGAACTCAAGTTTCTGGTGTGTTGGGGAAAGTAAGCAGCAGAGCTACTGAAGGAAGACAGTCACAGATGTAAACCACAAGCCAATGTACCACTGAAGGGGTGAAGCAAACACTGCAGTGACTGAGCACTACAAAGACAAGCTTCAAAGCTTTGCAGAAATGCTTGAGGCAGAAACCTCACAAGTATGACAGCTATAACCTGTCATAACTACGGGGAAGGGAAGAGGGGGCTGAAGGTAGAAGATGAAGCCAGCAGCCTTCTGGATGGTGTCAGCCTCCACCTCTGGGATCATGCTGGTTCTGACTCTCATCATCAACTGCAAGGCTGTCCTGAAACAAGGCAGATTGAGAGAACTGGTTAGGCTTTCAGTGATTGACAGTGGGGAAGGGGAAAAGCATAACCAAATGGGGTTTGGAGGCCTGTGATCTTCTCACCGAGATAAACTGAGAACTGCTGTGGCTTCCTAACAGCTAACAAAAGATGGGGCCCTTATCTGTAAGCTTAGCAAACTTGACTTAGGGATGCTTAGTTAAGAAAAGGTGATTGATGGGAAAGGTGTTTTCTTCATGGTCAGGACTCCAGGGAAGAAAACCCCAAAACCAAAACAACCCCCAAAAAAACAACAAAGAGGAGTCTTTAATCCTGACAATTACAGATCTCCAGGATCATCACTATTAAAACCACTTTGAATGTTGAAAACACAGTGAATGTTGGAAATATGGAGGTGACAAAAAAGATACTCTTATATGTGGAGAAGCTGACACTTAGCAATAGACATGAGTGTTAACAGCATAGAGCTTTCTCCTGACAGTTAATACCCGGATAAAAAAATACCTCTGGAAAGTAGGACTTGTGTATATTCTGCTATGTTTATAATTCAGAATTAATATAGAGCACAGAGACATTGCTTTTACAAAACCCTTTTCCTGACTGTAACTGTATTTTAAGCCATTCACAGGATGTGAATTCATGCAACTGAAAAGGTAGTCCCCATTGACAGCGGCACTGCATGAGTGCATCAGATTGTATCATCATTATAATGATGAAATTTCGAAGGGGAGCAGTTGCTTATGGGATTACTTAGGGTATATGATCAAAAACCTGATCATATATAACTAGCAGCTAGCTTGAGGTCAAACAAGAATGCTTCTGGCACAGAACAGTTACGTAGCAAGATAAACAGTAGATGTAAAGCTGTTCTCCATACCAGCAGGTCTGTCAATAAAGCACACCAGGTTCAGGCTGAAATTCCAAGGCTGCAAGTGCAGTTCTAAAGGGTGCTGCAGATCATTTGTTGCAAACCACTGTACAATAGCAGGAGGTATAACTCATTTAAGAGTTGCTGTTTACTTAGAAAGGCTCTCCTACAACAACAGGCCACCTGGCATGGAACAGTTAATGAGATCCTAAAGGATTTTCAAATCAAAGGTTAGTATTTACTTAACTGACAAAGTCTGTCCCGTGACAATTGGTACTAATACAGTCCTTTGCTGTACTTTCCAATAAACATCAGTACCATTCCTCAGCGTTTATTTTACTTCTTAAAGATCCCTTTCCTTCTGAAACGAATGTGGCAGATAAAGCACAAATCATTTGGTTTGCAGGATAAAAAAAAACAACCCAACTTTGCTCATTTCTATTAGCTATCATCTATAAATTACCAGTACCTTGAGATCAGCAAAAAGATTCAGCCCCCAAAAGGAAAAAGACCTGCCTACAGTGAGAAATACAGGCAAGACCATGGCTGAGTTAGGTGTGAATTCCTGGCAATCAGAGGGCAAAATGTATACAAGCATTATCGCTGCTGGTTCTGGTTTTAAAAAAGGACATTAGCAGCTGTAATAAATTGCCTTTTCCAGCAGGAGCTTCTGTACTTATATTTGTGCATATGTATTTTCCTGGAGTCATTCCCAAGTGCCTGTCAAAGGCTCCCTGGAAGCGTGTGTTAATAAATATCCTGCTTATAAATTATAAGAAGGTCATTGTCTGCTATAGCTGGAGTTCACCCCACCTCCAAGCTTCCAGCCACAGACAGCAGATCCTCAGATCTCATAAAAGGCCTTGGAAGGGGCACGTTGTCCTTGAGATGTACCCGATTATGCCAAGCTCAAGGGGGTCCCAAAACCGCAGACGTGTTGAGGGAAGCAACACCCACGTTTTCCTCTTTCAGCTGACATCCAGCTGAGTGCTCTCTGCAGTGTTGTTTTGGCTTTTCAGCTGTGCTGGGGGAAGAGCAATCTGCCAGGGCTCAGCCTACTCACTGCCTTCTTTCTGCCAAGCCTGTTCCATGGGGAGGATGTGGGCAGCAGCCCCTCAACTCGCCCGAGGAGCAGGGCTGCAGTTCAGCCATCCCTTTGGTACCCTTGTCCTCAACAAGTGGCTGTGCCCAGGGCACTGATGCCATAATTAAGCTATTTATAAGCATCAGTGATGGGTTCTCATCAGACCATATTGATCTTTGAAGCACAGCAAGTCTTTTCAGTGTAAGAGCAAAGACTGCCAGTTTGGGCTGCTTGGTTATGAAGTTGATCAGCAGAAGATGTCCAGTGCGTTTTGACGTTTCACCTGCCCTCTGAATTATCGCCTTCCTTCATTTCAAGCAGCCAGCCAGGATCACTTGCTGTTAGACCAATGGTTTTCCTTTTATGGTTTACAGATTTTGTGGCTAATTGTGAAGAAAGCCATTTTTGGAATGCCTGGGCAGTACAAGCGTGAATCACAGCAGCAAGCCATTGCTTCTGTCTCTCAACATATATCATGGAACTATTTTCTTCCATCCCTTTTGTAGTACAGTACATTCTACATTGTGAATCATTTTCATGCAAAAATAGAAACCAGCAATGACTCTGCGTTCGCTTCACAACAGAGGAGCGAGAGCTGGCATTCCATAGTTAAAGCACCAGATTTACTGGTGGTGTAACAAATTGCTGCAGGTTTGGGTGTCAGCTAGATTAACAGACCCCTAAACACATTTCCTAATAAAATACGATTTAAAAATCAAATGATGCTCATTAGGGAAGATCTAAAATAACACACAGATATACTCACAGCCTCGTCCATGTTGGATGTCATAACGCTCACTAATGCCATACCTCAAAGTAAAAGCAATGCTGCCATCCACAACGCGGAGTTAGGTGCCTATCAACCCTACCAAGTGAATGAGGGGAATTAAGTACTTGGGAATCAGATTTACAGTCCACAGCACGCTGGGGCGTGGGAGGTGAAGCGCTTGGGTCAAGCAATACTTTGGCTGCCTGTCCCACAGATCCTACCTGTTGTATGCTGGTTCCGCTGAGCCACGTCTCCCGGACATGAGCCACTTGGAGCCAGGAGCGTAGTCCCCATCAGCAGAGTGCCAAACCTGATGCAGTAATCCTGCTGGGAGGCTGGGAGCATTAACTCATGCTTATCGCCGCCCTAACACGGCTGCTCGGCTCCTCTCCAGCCTGGAGCCTGCACCTGCTTGGGATGTGGGCAGAGAAAACCCAAGCTGTCCCACAGAAGATCATGGAGGGATGCCCTTAAGGTGCCGTGCTCAGGCCATGACAGATGTTCGGTTGTGAAGCGTGGCACTGACTGGAGACTTCACTGATTCCCAGCTGCTCAGCACGGCCCATCGTCTAGTCCTGCCGGAAGAACCGGACTGCAGTAACACTCCCATGTCCGATTCAGCAAATTCAGTCAGGGAAAACAGCTTTTCAGTCTCAGCGACTCCGTGATTGCCCCTTTGGTAACAGTCCAGTGGCAGAGTCTTGAGCAGTCCTCAGTGAGGATACATCAAACTGGCTTTTTTGTTGTTCTACTGCAAGCTGTGTGGCTAGAGGGCCCTTCAGACGGGAAGCGTAGCTCGCTCAGAGTTACAAGGGTTGGTATTGCCTGTGCAGCAATAGCTGGCACTCTCATAAACAACATCCAGAATATATTGAGTGACAGTAAAACGGAGCTGCAGTGGCCTTGAGTTTACTCTCTTGCAGTAAATCAGGAATTGTGCTACAGAAGTCACGCTGCTCCTGAAGCCACTGGCATCAGCCTCAATACTGAAAGGGCTGAAGGCATTTAGAATTTCATGGAATTGTAATCTAAGCAAGAGAGGAATTTTAGAAATCATTTTTTCTACCACACAGGCATAATATGCATCCAATGCACTCACTCCTGCTTTCAGCTACTGAAATATTCGTACTTTGGCTCATCTACAGTCTGAATCTGTCTTAGCCGCACAGCCAAAACACACCTCCTTCTACATGTGGCAGATACTCTTAGTTCTTTTAAACCCTTACAAGGGAATAAATAAATGCTTTGTATCTTGTCTATTTCTTAGAGGATGGTTGGCAATAGCAGCAGTATACATTGCTTTTCACTCTGCATACCATAAAGGGCCTTCAGGATTGACTAATCACAAAGAGCAAGCTGAAGTGGTTCCGTAGCCTTCTGAAGACATCTTGGCCAAAATCCTGTGACCGTGACCAGATGTGTCACCTTTCTTCCAGCAGCAGCCTTGTTGCCATTAAAAAGACAATTCCTGCAATACAGTTCTTCACAAACTGCTTACAAGCTGGTGTGCTACAGAGGCCACAGGCAGAGGAATAAATGGTCATGAGGGTAACAGGGACTCAGGCACTGGTTTAGATGAAGTTACTGTTGATTGTTGGTGCGGTAATAGATGAGCACATTGTGCCTTTCTGCAATAGAGAGTTCCTACTTCCATATAATACTCACTGTGAAGTAAAAAGAAGATAAAATAGTGCCTCAACAGCTTCAGTGCAAAGTCTATAGGTTTAGTTTTGATTTTGCTTCACCTGCAGTTTGAAGTAAGGAGCAATAAGCAATAGATAAGGACTGCAGCAATAAAGCACCTGAGCAGAGCACACATTTTGTTCTGCTAGCTTTGCCGTGGAAGGGAGGAACCTCCAAGACAAGACCATCAGCCAACAGCTGGGGTCCTTAAGGCAGCACAGAGATTCACTGGATCCCATTTTCCAGTATCTCTAGTCTATCAGCATGAGTCTGCTCAAGTGAGGCAGCCCCTCATCACCGCAGCTGAGCTGGTGTCCAGAGGGCTAAGCTGATTTGAAGTACTTCACATGTGCTCAGGCCATACATCCAGCTCCTGCACCTCAAAAACACGGGGCAATTTATGTGCGTTTTGCATTTCAGATGGCCATGCATATTTTATTAGTGGAAATACTCATTTGCATGGTACTTACTGGAATGAAGTACATTTTTGAGGACCTCCTGATAGCAGAACAAAACAAACTGCTTGGACATTGAGACAGAAGGAATTATGGTGAGTTTAGGCACTGCGGGCACTGTTTCTGGGTTGGGTTTTTACTTCAATAGTTTCTATCAGTTTTCACTTCAAAAATAGCTGGTTTTCATTATGAATGCCCTCAGGCAGCATAACCAAGTTTACTGTGAAATGGAGGACCTGCTTACATGACTGAGCACAAACAAGCCAGAGTGGGTTATTTCTTCCTCAAAGTGGCTGGATTTTAGGCAGCTCTAGCCTGAAAGATCTGTCACCACAATGGTATCTACTAGGACTGTGTGTCTGCATAAGCAGACAGCCTTTTTTCTTCCCAGACACTCTAGTGTAAATGCAGCTGAGTTCATGCTTGACTTTCAGCACAGGCTTCAACATCTTACTGACGTTAATCACACACTTAAATGCTTTATTAAATGGGGATGGAACTAAGCATATCAATAAAAATGTGTTGTATCGGGACCTACCCCCCAGATGGTCAAGATACCAAGGGCTTGATCCAGATACCACTGAAATTAATAGGAGATTTCAGTGGCCTTTGGTTGAAGCATATAAATGGCAGTCACAGGTGTGCTTCAATGTTGGGATACATAAATCAGTTTTCTATCATGTAATTTTCATCTCATTTACTTACATGCAAATCCGGGAGCTGAAAGAGCTGAGGACTTAGCATCCTGCTGTAGCTGGAAGGAAAAGTCAGCACAGACAGGAGGATGAGAGGACCTTCAAGCTGCTGATTCTTCTCGTACTCCCACACCACAGAGAACAGTATGGTGGAACTGAAGGTAGAACCTGACTCACAAGTATGGCACATTGTTTTGCACAGGTATCATTCAAGGTTCCGATCACGTCTAAGCACAGCTCCCCATCAACCTGAGGCTTCAACGCTTTTCCACAGTGAATAATCTCACAGAAATGCTCTGAATAGTGGAGGACATTCGGGGAAAAATAGGATAAAAAATACATTTTCAAGGAAAAAAAAAAAGATATAGGTGGCAAAATCCTAAAACCTCTTCAGTAAGTTAATTTGAGCTTGGGATTGTCATAGTTGTTTCTGCAGGGTAGCTTGACTGAATGGTTTAAAGTTCATGTGCCACTTTTCATCCCACATCACTGAGGTTCCTGTGCTAAAGAGCAAGTCTGGAACAGGGCTTCCTGGCTAGGATGTGCTTTGGGGGCAGAGAAGATGGGCCCTCCCCATGAGGGAATTATCATATACAGGTATCACGAGCAGTATTAAGCATCTAAACTAGAGCTGTTTTCTGCCTGGCAACAGGTTTACATGGGCTATATTCCAAGGTTCTCTGCAGGTGCCCTGAACAGGTTTCTAAGCTTCCCTGAAGAGATAAAAACCTCTGTTCAAGAGGTGCAAAGCTTTGTTGCTGGGTACCTATCATACTACACAGTCTCCTGTTCCCCATGCTATCTCAAGCCCAGAGATTCAGGACAAAAGTACTGCCCAACAGGGTACAGAGAAGACAACTTTTGAGCAGAGAAGAGTAGCTCTGTTAGCAAGATGAAGTTATGTGCAAGTTCATATTGGGATTGCTTGCATCCACAAAGGGGAGACTGGTGGTAAGAACTAAGGAAATGGGATGAGTATGTAAAAATGTGGATCTTGGACTACACAAATCAAATTTTGCCTGAGGGGAATAAAAAAAAATACATATTTTTTGTACATGAAAAGTGTGAAAACACAGAAGCAAGATATTCTGAGGAACATATTTTAACGCTCAGGCGAAGTAGACAATACGGGTCATGTATTACCTACAGAACAGCGATCCCTAGAGCCTTCACCCACTTACATTCTGAAAGCAAGTCGCAGCTATTGTTTCTCTCTCCTACGTATTCAAGAAACACCTTGTCTTCAAAGCATCAGGCACTGGTACTTCTTCATGGTGCTTTAAGCATGTTATTTCTCCTATCAAATCTACAGAAGCAGGAAGAAAGTACATAGAAGCACTTGGTAGCAAGATGCTGACTTTTGGGTTAGATAGATGCTCTCCCTTCTCCTTTAAAACTGTGGGTGGGCTTCACTCAGCTGAGCCAGGTTTCTCGAGGAAGATCTCACACTACCTAACTACCTCCTATTAGCACTGGCTGCTTAGGGATGCAAGTTGATTTCCTTGTGCAGTTTATTGTCTGCAGGCATACTGGAAATGTAAACTCTCATTTCAATTTGCCCGTATTTTAGTTACAAGTTAAGAAAGCACAAACCAGTATTTCACCAGTGAAATTACTAGAAATAGGAGAGGGGAGATTCTGATGAAAATTACTGAAATAGCTGATCCACCCAGCGCTAAGGACATGTTTACAAGCTAAGAGAAACCTCTTGTCTGGAAAGGCTCCAGAGCATTCCCCAGAGGTATACTAGCAGTGAAATTTTGCCCTTCAGCATGATTGGCAAGGTAGGGTCTCTGCTTCTCCCCTTTGAGGAAACAAAGGGCAGCTGAAGTAGCAGATACCATTTATACAACTCCTTTCATCCTACTGTGCCAACATTGAACGGATATAACTATCAGCACTTTTGGTGAAAGCATCCTACTTTGGCTAGGTGCTTGGGTGAGGGCTGAAGAAACAAACATACATTTGAATACTGGATGCACTTTCCCCATGCTTCTGATATAAAATGTAATTGCATCAGATGTTCTCTGAAAACCACCAGTTTGCTTAAGACTATTTAGCAAGTTACCTCAATAGCAGCGTGCCTACACTTCACAGATTGCAAGGAGGTGCTTTTCTCTCGGATGCAGATGAGGAATAAGGTTTTGGGATTGATGTAGATGCTTCCAATCTGCTTCACAAGCAAATGACTGTTTTTTACCTTTTTAACTGCTAACCTGGCAGGCAGGCTTTAGATAGAAGCAGCCAAGAAAGCAAGGACCGTGAATATGAAACCTTCTGCCCCCATATAATCTCCCCTGATTTCATTGCTTTCATAGTGAAGATTACTCTCTAATAAAACAAGTATTTTATACCTCTTTTCAGTAGCCAAAGAGAATTTATCAGAACCATAGCAATAAAACCCACCCTCAAGTCCAATTTATGCCAGATAAATGATGAAACTACAGCACAGCAGTTTGAGCCATTCTGCAAGGGACCTCCAGCTTGGATCACGTGGAGATCTCTTCAGGGCACGAGATATGTCTCCCTAGCTAATGCTTCCTTAGGGAAGGTTAAAACAGGCAAATTCAAGGGAAAGAAACAGCTGCCAGAAGTAAATGAGATTTTTTTGGTAGCATTTCTTCCAAAACCCAGTAAAGAACCACAGGATTTTAAAAGGTTTTAGGGAAGCCACTGCCTGCAGAAATCCAGATAGGATGCTACAATGGAATGGAAATACTGGCAGAGAGGCTTAACTTCCCTGCCTGTTTAACCTGGGCATCACAGCCCATTTCAGAAAATGAAGAGAACTTGTCCCACTGGTAGAATAACAGATGATTAAAACAGGAAGAATTGCTCAAAGTGCTCGTTTGCTCTTGTTTTCAGGTGATCTTGCAAACTTGCCTGTCAACATACCTGGTGGGATGGCCTCCTCACAGGGAAAGGCAATAGAAGACAATCCCCTAAGCGCTGTCTTGGCAGCCTTTTCAATGTAATGCAAATAAATAAATGCCAATATTAATTGCATGGAAAAACGCCTCTTATTCTCAGAGTTGAAAACAGAATTAAATCCATCTTAATTCTACCAACTTAAAAAAAAAGAAAAAATCATCTAACATTACACTGCTTTGTGAATCAACTCCAAATTACTGGAAGTTTTCACACATTCTAATCCATTAAGCAGCTTTACTTCTAAGCATATTCAAGGCCTTTTGAGTCAATGTAAAGACTACACTGACCACAGACCTTTAGAGTAGACCTTGAATTATGGTTTTCCTGTTCAATGTGAATGATTTGGCAGCAACAAAAGAGCAATTATACTTTAGACACAGGGAGCATCAGAAGTCTTTCGAAGGCTTTCAAAGTTTAGTTAATATTAGAAAGACAGTGGATGTTTAGGAGAATAATACGTTTATGGTAGTCAGATGCTTTAGAATACTTCAGAAAGAGAGGGATCTGAGAAACCCCACAGCCTGCCTGGTGTTACTAATCACTTAATGCTTCACAATTAATAACAGATTGGGGGCAGGGCAAGAGACAAATCTTTCCTTGCTTTTTGTTTCAATATCAGTTATCATAGCTATGTGAAAGAACTCATTTAGTTGGGTTTAAGAAACAAATAAATTCAAAAGCTCTCACTCCAGAAACAAACAGCTTTTCTACAATCCTGCCAACGTAGAAAGCTCGAAGAAATTCCTTCCCTCAAGGACCATTAGTGGCATTTTTCTGACTGCCAGAAAGCCTTTCAAGAAGGTACCCCAGGACCAGGGACATACTGCTGCAATGATACATGCAGCAACTGATCTGAACTTATCAGACCCAGAAGGAAGAGGAATACGTGTCAGTTTGCCTTGTCATGAAAGGAGCCAGCCAGCAGCACAAGATGGTGGCTATCTCAGTAGCTACAAGAGGGGTGGCTGAGGGAGAGCCACTATTGTTGGCTGATCAAGGCCTCCATTACTACTAATGGAAGTACTGGTTTATCAATAAGGAAGTTTAACTTCCGAGCACATACATGCCTGCCTAAAGGTAAATTAGAATTATGCAGCTGGAACAATCTGAATATCCTAGCTGTGGTGGGGCACTAGAAACATATCAGTGAACTCAGACACCATTTGAAACCAACCTGAAGAAGCAAGGCAGGAATTCCAGGAACAGTGTCAGGCTTTGTCTTGCTTCAATTATTGGATGCTTACATCAAACTCACCTTTTCCTCCCACATTATTCTCCCGATTTGTATTCTTTCATCCTCTTTCTCCTGTCCCTTTTCTTTCCTGGGGGGGTGGAACTGGATGATCCTTAAAGCCCCTTCCAGCCCAAACCATTCTCAGATTCTGATACACAAAGCATCCAGTAAAATGCAGAGGCATTCTTCCATAGCCTACTGAAACTTTGCATAGTGCTCTGAAGCGCAGGAATTACTGCACTGTATCATCCAATCAGAGTTTTGCAGTGAATATGCCCCATCTTTAAGCTGTTCCCATTAAGTGACCTGCATCTTTTGATGAATCTCACCTTAAGGTATTCCAGTTGGACTAAATCTGTCCGCAATTTCTGAAACAGTATTCAGGACTCAAGTTTAGAGACACTGAAATAAATGCCATCTTCTCCATACATCATATTAAAAAAAGCCATAGGAAGTATTTTCCTAAGGAGCAGCTAGGTATGAATTTCAAGTACTGCCACTTGGCATTAGACCTGCTCTTAGGGACACCAGAAAATTAGAGGTCCTCATCCCCACCCCAATATTTACTTTTTTCTTTGTAAATGTAGTGTAAGCTCCTAAAAATCCATTTTTTTTAACGTATGAATACACAGATACCAGACTCAATTCTTCAAAACCAGAGTAAACAGATACCTGACAAACTGCGACTGTTCTTAGAGAGGAAGAACACTTTGCAAAATCAGACACTGGAGTGGATGCAGTGTGAGAACAGTTAAGCCTGTGTAGGTAGGTGTAAGTAGGGAAAAAGGTGACTGAAGAAATGCCGATATAAAAATACACTTACTCCAACAAGCTCCCAAATCAGTTCCCTCTGTCCGAATGAAGAATCTATCTCCTTTTCAAAGTTAAGCGTAGATTGGTTATGCAGTAACCAAGTTTTTCAGTGTTGTCCCTTTTGGCTGAACGTGACCTATTTTTATAGTTGGACCAGAAAACCCCAGTGTATTCATATACACAGTCATCTCAAATACCTACTTTTCTCACTTGGACTTGGGGGGGGGAATATGGCTTTTCAAGATGTATTTTTACAGATATTCTTTGCTAAACTATTTTTAGCTGAAAAGTCTATCTCTCGACAGACTGGCTCTGAATTAAACTTTCTTCAGTATCCACTACAACATGAAGACTTCAGTGGAAGACTGGCTTTAAATTCAGTGGACCAAGGAGAATTTTGGAAGCCTCCCTAGTGTTTTCACCCACCCCCACTGGAAATGGCCAGCAATGACAATTCTGAACTATGGAAGCTTCCCTTACCTACACAACAGTAAAACAGTTCAACACAGCTTCTCTCTTAACTGGACTGTTTCTGCCCAAGAAACACAGTATAGTCATATAATAAATGATATAAATAAGAATACAGTCATTTTGCTGCTTATTGTCCAGGATGTTACCAAACAGTGCCTGAAAGGGGCCACCCAGCTACTATTCCTCATCCAGTGATACATTTCCCCACCAAAATTCCACAGTTACAAGTGATTAGGGAAGTAGTATTTTCAGGACAGCTCACAGCCTTGAGGTACACAGCATCTTCTATAATCCTGCTTGGTGACATCCAACACTAGTAGGTCAAGTTAAGAGACATCCTTTAAAATTTATGAGGCTCAATGTAGACTTGCATATCTTCCTTCACTGGGAAGGACCACCACATGAAGACACTGTTGCACACCATGGCACACGTAGAAGCTGGCAGGGATGCTTTCACTTCACAGATCAGTTAGGTCAGAAGGGACCTCTTGAGATCACTTAGTCCAACTCCCTACCCAAGCAGGGCCATCTAAAGCCACTTGCCCAGCACATCCTCAGCCAGGTTCTGGATCTGCATAGGCTCCACAACCTGTGTTTGAACACCCTCATAGTAAAAAAGTCTTTCCTTCTGTACAAATAGATCATCTTTCTAATGTGCCCACTGCCTCATCCTGCCAGTGGGCACCACTGAGATGAATCTAGCTGTCTTCATTCCCTCCCATCAGGGTTTTGTACACATTGACAGGATCTCCCCCTAAGCCTATAAATTAAGATAACAGCAATCTTCAGGCACATCTCCCACCTTATCCCCAATTTTAGAACAGCACCACCAGGTGTTTTACTGCAATGTTGTACTACTTGTTCTTACTATTACCATATAGAATAAGAACCTCCACCATATTTAACAGGCACAATGAGGGATTGTATCTTAGCAAGCTACCAGAAGCTCTAACTTACAGTTATAAAGTACTCCTACATACTTAGAATGACCCAAGAACTACCTATTTCAGAATAGCAAAAGTACTTGCAAGTGACCTCAGTCAAAAGGTTCAAGTTTAGTGACTGCTGTCATGAACTTCCACACTGCTTCACCGACTGTGCCTCAGGAGACATTCTTCCACCAGCAGAAAGTACTGGAAGTACTGGAATGATACTAAAAAGTTACCATTCTGCAGTTAAACATTATGTAAACAAAGTTATAAGATTTCAGTATCAACCTAGACATCAGGCATTTCATTTAATTAACAGCATCAGACACACTAAACAAAACCAGCAGCTTTTCCTGTGACTTAGACACTCTCATCAGTGAGCAGCTAAAACGCAGTAAATAAAGGTGGCCTTGCCACCCATTCTTCATTCATTCCTTTTATGAAAGGGAATTATCTCAGCCAAGGCAGTCTTCCATAGCGGAGAAGACCTTTCTGCACTAGTCAGATGCTTCCACATGCACGCTGAGTTGGAGCAGAAGACTCTGGATGGATGTGCAATTCCCAGCCTACTGAAACTCGAGGCACAAGACTGGTAAATACAAATTCTTGTCAGATCCTTGTCTGTGTTACTTACCTCTAAAAATGAGACTTCCAATGCTCCTGCAATTCAGGATTTCACATGGTTCTTCTGATGGTTCTACAAAATTCTCATTCTGTGCCAGTTTAAGCACCTATGTTTCATCCACTAGCTCCTAGGCCACAGGATGAAGACTGGACAGCAAATGTTTGTCTGGTCACTCATTTTGTAGAGGGCAGACCCTAACTGCTAGAACATTTAGACTGTGTAAGCTTCCTGAATCAGAGTGCCAGTGCACAAGCAACAATTCTAAGGAATTCTGATCCCAGCAATTCAAACATGACTTTGAGATTTATGACTACAAGCATTTGATCAAGTGTTTCTGAATCCAGGTTCATCAGCTGTTCTAGTTTTACACCTTCACTGTAATTATAAATATCTCAGATTATTAAAACAGTTTTAAAGCATTAGGTAACTGCTCTGTTGGGACCAGTGAGTGTGACCAGATGCAGGGGCCAACACTTAAAGGCAACCAGAATCCCCAGACAAGATAACCATATAGCTGCCTATGTAACACCAGTCAGCTCTTGTCAGGACTAGAAGCAAAGGGCACAAACAGCCCCTGGCATTCTTCTGAGTCTTGGATTTGTCCTTGGTTAAAACCAGGCTTGTTTTCCACTTAAAAAGAAACTAAACCTTGACAAAAATCAGTGCTAGAAGCACAATCATGCACATTAGCTATCAGTAAGAAAATGTCTTCCTTCTGTACTTTGAAGTGACTGCATCCTGAATGGCAACTCAGACATGAGCTCCAGTAAAGTCCAGGTGTGAGACTAAGTTACCCCCATGTAGCAGCTGACATGGAATAAACTCCAAAATAATTAAAAGAAAGCAAACAGGTTTAGTTGTCTGAACAAGGAATTTTAATTTTAGGTCAACTATTGAACTAGGTCAACATCCAGTTCACAATGTCTACAGATAGTGGGCATAGCCAGTCACTACGGTAAGTTTATTGAAGCACCGAGCTCCACACAAGACTGTAAAATACATTTTAAACTACTAGTAAGAAAGCTTCTTCAAGTCAACAATACTATTAAGGGCCAGAGTTTAAGGACTAAGTTTTCACCTTCCAAGCTATTTTAAGACAGCCAATCATTTGCATAAGCAAACCAAACTGCTACATACTGAAACACAGAGCAGCAACGGTATTGAACAATTCTTGTAAATAATTCAAGGATACATTGAAACAGTATGGGTAAATTGTAATTTTTTTATTGGAAAACAAATATACAACTTGGAATGGATTTGAGGCAAATCGTGCCAGAAGCAGATTTTTTAAAATAAGTGGCTAAACAAAGTTTAAAAAGCATAGTAACAAGAGGAGAAAATGTTTTCTGGTACAGGACCAGCAGTACAAAAAAAACTTGTGTACGAGTACCTGGATAAATCACCCGTTTTGCATTAGTGCAACTTAAGTTTCATATTGTTGACTGTCAATCGTCCACAATGTTAAGACTCCACATTTCAACAACATGTTACAGGTATGGCCACAAACAAGTTACTGTGAAGCAAGCCAGGAGAATGATTTTTACAGTGCATTAGCCACATGTGTATATACTAGTCACATGGTTTTATCCTGCAGTTAGCTGCAAGAGTCCTTATCCTCCATCACAGAAAGCGGAATAAGCTCCTTTATATACTGGAGAAATAGAACCAGCATGTCACTTTAACTAAGGAATTGCTAATGCATGGTAAACCCTAGCTTACTTTATGTAACTTGTAACACTAGTCATACCTACATCTCCTAAAGAAAGCTACTTTTTTTAAAAACAGGTAACCCAGATGTTCCCTCAGTTAACCAACTCCATCTAACTTCAGATGTGCAGAAGGGCTTAAATATCCAGAGTAAGCCACATGCAACATTTGTTACTTAGATCAATTTTCCAAAAATCAGAACAATGACAGTAAGATAAAGGAGAAAAACATGGAGGAATGGCCTTCTAATTACTATACATGCATATTCTTTTGACAGTAAGGGAAAAACCTTTTACAGATAAGTTACAAACAGAGAAAAGGCAAATAAACAATTTTGTACAAGAAATTTAACACATTCTGTACAACGTCTTCACTTCGCTGTCATCATTTGTACAAACTCTGCAAAAGGAAAGAATTGCATGAGTTATTCAAAGAAAAATCTGAACTGCAAGATCTGAGAAGTGACCTGCCTTACTAGTGCTAACATTTTCAATACTACACTTCTGGTTATATTCAAAAGAGCATCTTCAAGACAGTACCCTTTAGCCACCAATCACATCTTAAACTCCTCCTAGTCTTAATGGCAAAATGCCTCTACTTTTATCAAAAAGAGCTGGTCCCTCAAACTGGAGAACTGTCTTACTTCCAAAGAATGAAACTTCACAGGGTCCTCCTGCCCACTGACATACAGACAAGGACATGATACCCAAGAATGACTAAGATCAGTAGAAATTGTGCTGAAGTGTCCATCAGTTAAGTAGGTGTACAACCAAGACACTGCAGAGGTTTCTATTTTTTTTTGTTTTTCAAAGCAGAAGAGCACAAGGTGTTCCTATCTCACCTGGCCAGCTTTAAGCAACTGAATCACTGTTTATTCATAGCAAAACGAAAGTTAGATCCCACAAAATAGGATTTTTCACTCATCTTGCTGAACTATAATTTTAGGTACAATAACAAAAAGAAACCAGGAATCTATGAGGAGTTAACTGGTTGCTGAAGTTTCAAAAGAGCAATTGGAAAGAAGAGGGATGTCTGCCCTCTCTAGTACCAGCCTCTGAACAGTCTATCTGCAAGTACAGTTATGAGGCAGTAGCCTTGCTCATAAAAATGCCTTTCACTTGCAGATGAGTGCTCATCCTGAGGCCACAACCAGAAAAGGCCTTAAAAGGAAACCACACCTACCCCTCAGGAACAGTAAATGTATTGCCTGAAAACACCCCAGGTCCTTTCTGTAAGATGCTCAGAAAGTTAAAATGAAACCAAGCCTAGTCCTTCTGAGCTGCAAGTAATTGTCTAACAGAACTCCTCCTGCTTGCATGACTTCATTCAAGTTTCAATACCAGGAAGAAAGGAGGAAATGAAAATAAGCAAATGCTGCACCCAATTTGTGTGAAATCATTTAGTAAGTCTTCTGGGTATTTTAGGAGCCTTCCCCCTTGAACTGGAAATTTTAAGAGAATTAATGAAAAATGAGTGACTTCCTACATTCAGATCAATGCTCATTAGTGAACAAAACAGTACGTGAACATCTCAGCTAGCTTCCTTATTCTAATGGTCATTAGACATCATTAGATTTAGAAAGTTATTTCTTACACAGCTGAATAGTTATTTTTTGCCTTTGGCACAAAGGTATTAATGCACTCAAGGTTAAAGCTATTTAGAGGTACAAAGTGTACAAACTAAAAGACATTAGCTTAAAGGAACACTAAGCGTTGAGAAGATCTCATCTGAACATTGCGCTGTTTAAATTTGGTTTGGCTATCAACATCAACACAATCACTGGCATGGAAAGCGCTACGCAAAAAGAATATGTTAACAACTCCTTACCTTCATAGTTTACTTGACCATCACCATCAATGTCTGCTTCCCTAATCATTTCATCAACTTCTTCATCTGTTAGCTTCTCTCCAAGATTTGTCATCACATGACGGAGTTCTGCAGCACTAATGTAACCATTGCCATCCTGGGAGGAGAAAAAGGAAGACTGGAATAGACTTGCCTATGGCCTAGTGACTTAACTGTAGGTTAAGAGTATTGTAGAGCAAGTTGGACATCAAGGAGTTAACACAGCTTTAGACACTAGCACCTGCACAAAGCGAACAGAAGCTGTAAGCATACCTTTGGTATTTTTCAGGATCTTAAGTCTTAAAAAGACATTTTAAAAATAACTTATCCAACACATTTTACTCTGGCTGTCCTATCCAAGGTATGTAGAGATCACTGACAAAGCAATCAGCACCTTCTGAAGCCTTTTTAGGTGACAGATGCCTATTCAGTCATGTGACTGACTGGTTCCAGCACCATTTCTTACAACACAGGCTGCTCATTCACCTGATTGATGGCAGACAGCACAAAGCCACAAGGCCTTCAGAAACCACTTTTAGGCATAACATCCTAGCTGGGACACTAGATATCGAAGTGTTGATATTATGAAAGAGAACCATTTTAAGAATATTTAAACAATTTCCCTGCCATTCTTGTAAAAGTATTTTAGTATCATAGCAAGTGACTGTGTAATAGTACCATTCACTATCATGATGACTCCTTTGATGCTCAGGTGACCAGAGTAGACTTGAACTTCAGGGTTTTTAGGTAACCTAGAGGTTCTAGATCACAGGATTGCAGATACCTCTCAATTCAGTGAGGAAGCTCCTTAGAAGTCACTGAGCCTTCATTAACAAATATTTAAGGTAAATATTTTAGTACCTTGTCAAACACACGGAACGCTTCTCTAATTTCTTCTTCACTATCTGTATCCTTCATTTTTCTTGCCATCATTGTCAGAAACTCTGGAAAGTCAATTGTGCCATTGCCTGCAAGACAGTTACTTTGTTAATAAAAACAAGTTTTAGACATGTTACTGCATTAGTTATTAGTAAAACCTTACCATCAGCATCTACTTCATTGATCATATCCTGTAGCTCTGCTTCTGTGGGGTTCTGACCAAGCGATCTCATCACTGTCCCCAACTCCTTTGTAGTTATAGTGCCATCACCATCCTTGTCAAATAGTGAAAAAGCTTCTTTGAATTCTGTACAACAAAAAAAGGAGTTAACCCCTTCAGCTTTGAAAGGTTGGGTTTATTTAACCATGTAAGAACCCACCACTGCTTGCTGTTGTAAATTACAGAACTTGATGTCATTCTCTTCAGAAAAATCTCAGTATACTGCTCAGTCCAGTTTAATTGTAATGCCAATATGGAAGCACCAGCATCTGGAAAACATCCTGCCAATCTAATCAACCAAATTTTGACCTAAGTAAGATGGAAGTTCATCTGTTTCACAAGCACTCAGATGCATCTCAAACAAGGATCCCTAATACAAAGCTGAAAGGAATAGCTATCTACAACTAGAATGATCCACATCCTTGGTAGGAACTGTTTGTCTCACAAGGAAACATGAGATTACTTTGAGAAAGCTGAAAAGCAGTACTTAAAATACAACTGCTACAGGTGACTAATACTTCTATTACTAATAAATCAATGGGAAAAGCTATAATCACTAACTAAACCCAAATTCTCATTATAGCTCAGTTCTGCTGGGCTTGAAACCTGAACAATATATACTACATGAAGCTGTAGGACCTGCACCATAGGTATTAACATTTGGCCATAGCTAGCTGCAAAGAAACTTCCTCCAGCCTTCTCTCTCAATGAACTTCTGCAGTTTTTCAGCTTCCTTATGTACACAACTCCAGTCAGTTGATCAAGGAAGAAAGCCACTGGCATCTTAGTTTCTGAAAGGCTGCTTAGAAAATTACATCAGTGCTACTGTACACTGAAACAGCCTTCACGGAACTAGTAAAAAAATGTTGTAACACTGCTTAACTGCATTTCCATGCTACCTCTTAACCCTCTATAATAGCTGTACTGTAGCCAGCAATATTAATACAAGCATAACATGTTTAATTGTCCAGTCCAAAAATGGGAGTTGGTTTTAATCCATGCCATCTGTTTGTCTTTGGCCACAGACCTTAAACTTGCTCACTGGACTGTAATAGCTCATATAAAAGTTAAACATGAAAAACATAGCTGTTCTCTTGTATAGTTCAGATCCTTTTACAGCTTTCAAGTTATCTGAGATCATGCCTTGGAGAACATGTTAGCTCAAGGGTGCTCCTGCATCAAAAACACTTCCAAGAATTAGTTTTTAGAATTTCCAAGCAGCCAGCTTTCCAGATGGTGGGCTTCCCAGACCAGGATTAGTCACAGTAAAAGCTGTGTTTTCACATGAACTACATGAAGTCCTACTTCATCCATTTCATACTCCGAAACACTCGAGGTGAGTACAAGCTGGCAAGTGTTAAAAACACAACTACAAAAATAGGCTTTTTATAGTTCATGAATGCAGTTATAATACCAGAGCCACAGCTGAGTCCCATCCAGGAAAAAAACACTCTTCTACATCTAACAGCCTGAAGTGTTCCAAAAGCCAACTCCCACTGTTTAGCACATAAGAATCAGAGCAAGGCTACCACGGGACCAGATTAAATAGTTTCAAGCCAGTATTGTATAACCACAAAGCAGAAACAGGCTTACCCGAACAGGCAGCTATAACCTGTGCCTACAGTAGCATCCAAACAGTCTTTGGAATCAGTTTCAGTTAGCTCAGGCAACAAATAGGTTTACCAGGAGTAAAGCTTTACACCAAGGAAGAAAAGGCTTTTAGGTCAAGCCTAGTAGAGAAGTTTGTAGTCTATCACAGAAGAAGGACCTCACAAGGGGAGCACTGAGTCTTTATTGAGAGTCAGATACTAAAGTGCAATTCTAAATGTTCAGCTGTTAACCACTTCATCCTACTTGAAGATCAACTGTCACTAGAACAAAGCCTTCACAGTATTGCAACGACCCTGCTGAGAAAAAGTAGCAATTTTTATGCAAAATCAGAAGACTTGCTTTCTACAAGATGGGCAGCGATGTATCCTGAACATCTGAGGTGAATCACTCAAAGGACAACTCTTCACCTTTTACTCGAAAATGCATTAGGCTGAGAAATAACCATAAAGGCAATAAAGCAAGTCAAAGATCAACAGCATACTCCTGTTTGAAATGCTGAATTGAGTTACGAACACAATTAGAATACCTCTTCAACTACATCCAGGAATCACCTCCAGTAATCAGAACAAAGGAGTAACAACCTATAGAGTTTAGACTATAACAACCTAGCATAGCTTTGGAGGATTTACAGCAATGGCCAGTGAAGGCAGCTATGAAACACGCTTAGTGAGCAACTCGGTTCTGGCTTCTGAAACATAAGATTATAAGTCACACCTCCCACACCTAAACATCTTATCACTCCATGCAGCATTTAAAGCAAATCCTCCCTGTATTCAACACTCCTCCATAGCAAGCTGCAAATGAAAATTCTCTTGTATCCTAGATAAGGCTAACCTGCCAGAAACCCAAGGACAGTGCTGGCAGAAAACACTCATCTTCAGGCCAGCCTACAAAGCTTCAGCCTTCCTTCTGAGAACTGCACTGCACTGAGAAATGACTACTTCTAGGCTCCACAAAAGAAAGGCTGGTCCAACAGAATGTGACCTCTAACACCCTAGCTCAAAATGTTCTATTTAACAATAGCTTCTGAGGCATGCCTGTACCACATCACCTTTCTAGATGAAGTGGCGGTCTTCAGTGACCTAATATGTTCATTGAACCAGAACTACCATTCCCACCCTCATACAGTTTAGCCAGCTATGTCTGGAACTTTTATAGGAGAATGTCAATTGTTTCCTTCACAGCTACCAGGAGCTCAACACTTGAACATGACTATTTCTAAGTCACTCTTGTGGTTAGATTCCCAATTGAGAACCACAACACACTAAGAACAAACACCATACACAGGCCTACTTGTTCAGTGCCCATTTAGACCTTTGAGACCTAGGGGAAGGAGTATAGCTCACTGGACCAGCTGCTCTGGGACAAAGCATCTTTGAAGTCACACCCCCACAACCACCCACATCACATGGTTCTGACCTGTATAGCTTTTTTAATACAACACTTAACCAAAGGGATACCCATTTGACTTGGCAACTCTAACTCTTACTGGATGAGATGCAGCCAGCATTGACACTAGACTTTCAAAACCAGTCTTTCATATAAACAAGACCTGGGAAGTCTTTCATCCCTAGCTATATAAAGGCAAGGACCTTCTGTCCTATATAACCGATGAATTCCAAAGGATGTAAGAACAACTGAAATCTTAAACAGCTGTAATTATGGTCTTCAGAGGTAGTTTTAAGCATAGAAACAGCTGCTTTTATTACTTTGGCCTATCATTTAAGAAAATAAGTATTGTCTCTACCTTGTAGCACCCACCTTTAACTCAAAAGCTACATATCTTCAGCTTAGTTGAAATGGAATGGTAAGGGGGCTCAAGCTTATAAAATCACAGTCTCTGTAAAAACAGAATCTGTATCTATGATTGTTTTCCCATACAAGACACTGGCCTTCAACAGCTGAACTAAGTAGACTGTTTGGACACCTGCAACCAAACCCTTCCTAAGCAGTACTCAGGGTGGTTCTCAACAGACCAGTTTATGTCTTCGTATCAGAGGTTTATGGTTTACCTGATGACTCATTTGCTTCATGAAATACTACAGTCAAACTGAAAGTGGCAGGCCATTTTGCACTGGATACAAAGTTATACTCTTTTCACACAGATGAAACCCCTCTATTCCAGTATGACAAGCCTATTAATACTCACTTTTGGCTCTGAAAAATGTACCATCATTACTGAATAGCTAACATTTGCACTAATCCCAAGGTGGTGTTAGTAAGCTTCCTGTTTATATTCCATAATCAGCTACATCAACTAATAAAGCGCCTACAGTTACAAACTGAAACAATGAACCATTACGGAAGAGATAGCAGTGACAGTTGATAAAGCCTGCCCTAACTAAACTGATCACAAACCCCTTAAGATATGTAGGCCACTTCCACACTTGCACAAAATAATCTACAGTTGAACTAGATTTGGCTTGTGTTTACTCATAAGACAATACCATGGCAACAAGTAAATAGACTAAGGACTTTCCACAAAACCATAATTAGTCTCCTATGAATTAAAGCAAGCTTGTGAAGTCTGAAAGCTAAAGAATGTTCTTACACTTCAAATTTGGCAATTATGTTGAAAACAAACTAGCTCATTATGACACTTCTGTTTAATACTGTGTCTTCAAGAGTTACACCACAGTTAAATAACACTACCTCTTAAAGGCTGTTATTTGTATGTGTGACCTAGTACTATTAGATTAGCAAAACCCTAACACCCTCTAAAATCTTTTCACATGACAGTTATGCACACCAAGACTTTCTAGTATTAACACTACACACTTGTCAGGTCAAAAACCCTGAAGTTTTTGAATGTCCATGGCAAGGCCTAATTCTGCATTACCAGCTTTAAGTCACATCAATTATTAGATCTGAGATCAGTCTTCAGAGAGCAGTGACAGATACTAGCTTGTGCAGCCTGCATGAGTAGGAGACAACAATCAAATTTTAGCCACTAGCAGATAGTTGTCGGTGCACATACATAAATGACTGTTAAGGGGAAAATACTAAGACACAAGATATGCATATTTATTCAAGCATTTCAAATCAAGTGCCAGGCCATTAGAACAGTGCACAGAACACTTGCACCCAAGCACACAGTGAAGTTCCAAATATGGAGTATCAAGAAGCCAGCCCCTGCTGTCATCAAAACCAGCTACACTGGAACATGCCCGACACAGGAGACTGCAAAGTGAATTATTTTTGCCTTCTGCTAGAAGAGCACTCCAGATTACAAGTCTTCACCAGAGACTCCTCCCCACCCCTTTCAGTTTCCAGTAGATAGGCCTTTAAAACTTGAGACAAATGGAAATATTCCACAATACTTCCTCAGTTCCTAAGAAAGCTAAATATCTTGTGTAACACAGTCACTGGATTAAGAGATGTGCCAGGTCAAGCAGGAGTAGCAACACAGCATATAAAAACCTCACCTGCAATCTGCTCTTCTGTCAGTTGATCAGCCTGCAAGGAAAGAGAATATCATTATAGTTGTAGCAAAAGTTCAAGGCAAAATAAGGCACAGAATTCTGAATATGGTAGCTGCTCTTCAGCACTTATCTGTAGCATTCTGAAATAGCTCTAACAAGCACAGCTCAAAAGTCATGCTTGCTTGCCAAGCAAGAACAGGCAGCCTGCCCTCATTTCCTGACCCTGCAGTATCTCATACACTCAAATAATAGATTAACATGTGTACCGAGCAACACTAGCAAAAACTCAAGGCACCATGCCCCTCTATACAAGTTTTAAACTCATTAACGCAGCAGCCTAGTGGTAGTTGTACTTTGGCAAACCTCATTTTTCGACCAAAAGCATTCAGCATTAAGTAATGCGAGAGTAACCCCTAAATCCCAAATTCAAGGCTGACTATTTTCTTCTGCTCAGTTAAAATGCCATAATTAGAAAGATGTACTCTTCTCTAAAATTAAATCATCCCTTGATTAACATGAAGCTTCATGTCCAAGACCTGACCATAAAAAAAACCCAACAATCTATAATCAGTATTAGCAGCTTAAGCCCAAACTGGTAATTTCAATGCATTTGTCATATGGATGTCTAGACTTTTCTTCAGAGCATTGTCTAATGACTGAAGTATCATCAGGTAGTTTACAGGATCACTAGAGAAAGCTTCAGTGGTGCAAGACATGCAATTGCATTATCAGTTAATTAACCCTTTGTTTCATCACTGAAAAGTTTTAAATCAACTGGATTTGACAGCAATAAGAAAAACACCACAAAACCAAAAACAACCCTTAGTCTTCGAGGCCAAACTCAAGATGGGCTTCACTCTTAAAAGAGAACACAAGTGTTTGAGAACTGTTGAAATACTTTCCCTAGGCTTTCAAGACAGCAGATTCATCAAATTCTGGATAGCTTCAGCTCAGCTGCAGTAACCAGGCCATAGATATTCTTCAAGGAAGCTCCTTGAGCTCATTATCCCATAGCACTCCATGGAAGAGTCAAAACCAACCACTTTAAAAAAAATACAGAAAATATACACTTACTGCCAAAGTGCAACACCACTTTTTTTAGTTTTATTCCTGTTGTGATCACTTCAAGAAGCACCTTTTTAGGATTACTTCAATACTGACAGCTAGTAAGGTTTTCAGTTATTAGCTGTGCCCACCAGGGTCTCTATACACATTAGCTATCTTCCAATGAAATAATTCAGAAAATGTATATACACCACCTGTTTGTTTTTTTTTTTTACAATTTGAATTACATTTCCATATTGTGTAGCAACTTAGACATTACCAGCTCCTGGTTATTCTTTCTGCAATAGAAGTGACCCAAGCTGCTCAAGAAACCATATAAGAGCTAAACTACTCTTGCACAGTACCACACATGCAGTACAGCAACAGCCCAAGGTAAAGGCTATGATCAGGGGGTTCTCAGACTGTTTGTGGCTCACCTGAGAGTCAAGGCCACAGTACTGAGTAATTTTTTAAAAAAGCAGCCAGTGGATATTTGCAGCTACAGACTCCACCTGTCCCGATTTCAGCAGCTGTAGAAAGTATTCCCACACATGTTCAATACTGGTTTAAAAAGCAAAACAAAAAAAAACACCCTGAGATAGTCTAGGGCAGTAGCAACAGTGCCGAGAACATCACCAACTCAACATTAGTTTGAGATGGAAGCATTCTGCTGGGCACTTAACAGAAGCCTAGGAGATTTTTTGCTCATCTGGAGTGTATCATTAGCACAGACTCACTCATACCTTTGCATGTTATTTACATTTTTATTGCTTGAGTGAAGAGAATGATGTGCTACATTTCTGTAGGCTATTTATATCCACAGAAAGCTGTAGATCAGATTTAAGTAGCAAGAACCGAGTTTACTTAGGTCAATACTTATGAGTTACCAAGTTGAGTCACATACTGTTTTATATAGAGACACAACATTAAGCAATGTTTAAGATATTAGGTGTTCCTGAACTCTTCCTCTCTAACTTCCAGCAACTTAAAACATCCTATAGCCACTAACTATAAATTTGGTTAAGCTTAGTCAGTACCTTTAAAGAGGTACAGAGCTTGAGAACACACTGCTTATTAGAAGCCACAGGTATAGGGCAGTTGAAAGATAAGCTAGGAGGTGGGGCAAGGCTGAACAAACACCATCTGTACTCTAGAGTGTGCTAGGCTCTGCAGGGACTGCTGCGCAACAGCAGTAAAAGGCGGAGCCAGTAAGGCTGCCAGATCGCTCCCTCCTATGCCACTCAGGTGGAGGGCTATCAGCCCAGATCCATGCTACTGGGGACTCCTAGAGTTCTGGAGTTCTTCGTCCTGAGCTTAAGCTAAACACTCATGCATCACACATGCGGCAATATGCACAACTCCAGCGATGCAACCAACTTCAGAAACTAACAGATCATAATAGGAACCTGCCCTTTGCTGGAGTTTTGACATGCCCCTTACTACAGTCAAGATCCACCTGAAAACCTCCTCTGGTGAAGGCAGGAAACCCATCACAGCTTTGACACGGCATTCTCCAATTCATATTGCGGCACTTTCATTTTCACTGCAGTGGCTCCCATCCCCCCACCCCCGGATTGTGTTGAGGGCCTGACAAAGAATCTTAGCCTGCTAGGAAAGAAGGGGAGCTGTTGTGCTGCAGCAGTTTCAGTGGCACATGCAGCCTCTAGAGGTAGTGTTCCATTACAGTCGTAGCTGCTATGCTGTAATCAGTTTGGAAGATCCTCAAGAGATCTGACTAACACTGCCTGATAGAGAGCTATCAGCACATCACAGAACAGACAACACTGTCTCCTTCCACAACATGGCATTTCAGGACATTTCACAGGTGTTTGGTCTGAATGGAGAGTTCTATTCTTCTAAGATTAATTTAAGAATGAGGACTAAATAGACTATCATATAAGGGCTAAAATAGTAGGTTAGCTTATTCTGGGAGCAAATAATCCTGCTTTATCTAGCATGTGCGGTATTGGACAACATATATTCACAGGTTTAGCCAGTCTGGTCTGTTCGGATAACTATAACCACAGTCAAAGTGTCACTGTGCCTCCTGGACACACCCATCTTTTATATAGACCTTGCTTGAAGATACACCATTTTTGGTTCTGTACAGACGATGATTACATGCAGTAAGAGGCTTTTGTTGCTAGATTCATTTTTTTTTCCTTTACAGACTGTGTGCTGTACAGGTTTACAATTCAAGCAAAAGAACAGATTCAGGATTCTGTTCACCTAATTTATTTGCCCAGAGAGAGCACTTAAAGATACACTTAATTCCTAAGCGCCCATCGTTCACATTACACACAGCAAGCTGCCAGTGATCTATTCTTTTAAAGCATACATACATTCCCATGTAATGAATGAAAAGGCAATTCCACTCAACTGCATCTTCTCTTAATGCAGAGATTAAGCAATTGGTCATTGGTGTTGCTTTTGCGACAGAACTGTTCCTTTTTGTACGTGTTTCAGTATCCACATGTTTTAATTAAAAAAACTCCCTAAACTCATATCCATTAAACCGAATTTGAAACAACTCTCCAATTCCACAAAACATATTTTATTTCGACACTTCATTAAAATCCTAAACAAACGTATTGCTAGGAAAAACTGTGCTTGACCAAGAAAACGTCCACCGCAATGCCCAAAACGGGAAGCCAAAGCTGTTTAAAAAAAAAACATAATTCCTTGTTCAACAGAGCCACCGATAGCAAGGCGTTATCATGAAATCGGCAGGAGAAAGCGGCTCCAACGTGAGCTGACAACAGGTCTAGCAAGGAGGGAGATGGTGCAGTGAGGCAGCCTGCCCCTCATCATCATGCTGCTCAGAAGCTGCAGGGCTCCGCATTGCATTATTACCAGGCGCAACACACCTCGCTAGCGAGCCAGACATCTTAGGCGCTCGCAGCAGCCGTTGCCGCGCCGCTGGCTCCCCAGCCCCATTCAGCCGCACACGGCGGCTTTCCAGGGGAGGGAAAGGCGGGGGGGAAGAGGAAGCGATAAGAAAGCGGAGCTGGTGCCATCGTGGCAGGCTTCTTCCCCCCTCGCGGATCTCCTCCCA